>NC_045675.1:22204177-23595669 GCF_003331165.1 Xiphophorus hellerii
GCCAATCTGGAAATGGGATCAGGCTGTGACTGACGATAATTACCTGCTGTCTACACCATTAAGAATTTAATGTAATTTCAGATAGACTTTCCTGGAAGGGGGGTAAAAGGCCCAGATGGTAATAGAAAACAGAGAAAGTATGCAGGGGCAAAGGTTGAGATGTGTCTGTGTCTAGCTGTCTATGCAGTGTTTAATTATCTTAAAATAAACTTAGTCACCTTTCAAAAGCCTGTTCTGCCCTTGTTTTGATGGTTTTAGCAGAAGTATCACTGATGGGGATCAGTCATGTGGAAAAGCTGTGAAGTGTCTCTAACTGCCACCTTTCCCAGCTGTTCCTATCCTTGTAAAACCCAGAGCGGGATTCACTTAACAAAACATCCCCTCGAAGATCAAGTTAAGCTCAATAAGATCTTATAGCTGATTATATAGTTTAGGGCAAAGTTGCAGTATGCGGATAACTGAGTTCAGTTCATGTTTAGAATATGATTGAACAAAGAACCCTTTCTAAAGAAAAGGAAAGAAAAGATGATTTCTATCATGTTTAATAGGTTTTAAAAAATCAGTGTTATGTTCATTTTCTTACTAAAATAAGTCTGAAACCTTCAGTAAACTACCCAGTAGTTACAAGATATAAGTAAAGACCAGAATAGCACCAAGACCATGGTCAAAACTAATAAGTGCTTATTTAGCAATAAAGGTACCTTCACACCAGCAGCGGAGAAATTTATGCTAATAGATTACAGCACCCACACCTGCTCAAGATCCTCTCTGTTGCAAAACCGGTTCATTCTGGAGTGCGATTTTTGCACAAAATCAATCATAAATTGCACAAAAGGATTTCTTTATCACCAGAGGCAAAAGAAAAAGAGTGCTCAGGGAGCATATGCATCACAGCTTTACAGTGGCACAAAGGCTTAAAATATGAATGCACAGCAGCAGGTGTGATGCAGCAATTTAGCAATGCAAATGTACCTACACAGCCATGCAGGTGCTTTAAACCTGGTGTAAAGAGAGAACCTGCTGGGAGTTTGCCACAAAACTCTTGACAGGAACACTCGCTAAGAAGCAATATTCACATTTTAGATTAAACAAAGACTGAATTAATTGGTCACAATTCTCAGTGATTTGAAGAGCTTATATTGGATATGCACTGATGCTTTTCAATTAATCTGTAGACATATACAGGAAAGGTGTTCCAACTTCCAAGTTTTTAAGATACCCTTACAGAAAAAAAAACTTGATGCAACTCTTTTAACCAAATACAAATATGTTTCTACGTCCATTTAGACAATAACTATCTGTCCGCCCTGATTTAGAAATACATTGTCAAAAAAAGTCCAGCCTTCTTGAGGGACAAGCTTAAAGTACTCTTGTGATCTCATCTTCCATCCTGATTTTCTTTAGTGCGACAAACATGAGGGACTAGTTGGTATTTCGTGGGCATATGAGCATGTTGACATGAATATTCTGCTCAGGTAACTTATTCCAGCTGCTTGGAGTCTGTATAACCTCCTTATTAAGTTATTAAATATTGCTACTTAGTTTTTTCTGCACACAATTCTGGCACTCCTCTACAACACCTGGTGAGAAAAGAAATAACTTAAGAAGAATAGAAAGCATCCTAAAAAGAAAGGGAGCATGGATGTTATTTTTGTATTTATATTTGTCATTATTCTTAAACTGCTTCAAATCTAACTGATTATAGAAAAGAAACATGTTAGCAAAACAAAGACTGAACTCAATCAAGCAAATAAACACATTGTCGTACACTATCAACTTTAGTGTTTCTTAAGTGCCTTGCTTATGAGTGATATAATAACCCAACAGTCTGGTATCACCGTTTCCTGTCCCAGCATGTTAAGGCAAAAAAAGAGGCCCACTGAAAAACTAAACGCTGGAAGGGGGAGAGAAGGGACATAGTGAAGTAAGACCTTCATTGTTATTTCTGCAATTAATCACGTTCCTGCAAGTGTTTGCACAGTGTGAAAAACAAATGTAAAGTTATCCAGACACCATACCAAATTAAGGGTTACTTGGCTGCAAGCTTTTTTTTGGTGTAGCCTTGATTGAAATGCGTCACCAGGGTATTGACTGAGCGAGAGTTCTGCTTGATGAATGAGGTTAAGACATAGCACCTAATTTTCCAAGGGTGAACAACATTTGAAGCAGGCACCGTAATATGCGGTACAGTAAACTATGAGTGATATTACTGACAAAAGCAAGAGGGCTTCTTTTAAGAAACACATTACTTGCCTGACTGTTCCTTTAAGAAAATAGCTACACAGTTGCAGAAAAAAAAACATTTGAATCCAGTTATACTTGTCTTGGAGCATAAGGCAGATCACATGCATTCCCTTAATGTCACGCCTTGTGAGATATTTTGTTCTTATTAAAGCACCTTCCATTATTACCTGTGATCATACACACAACTAGCATGTGCATGCTATGTATCATATTTCAGCCTATTTGTGTAATGCACAGCTTGGCCAGTAATGATTACTGAGGATTACACTGAGGCTGATAGCTCCTGATGTGCTCTGTGCCTGCATGGCACACTTCCGTCCTGAAAAGCCTGTGATCACTTAAGAAGCTGCTTGGGTGAGCACATTGTGAGCACAGGTTTGTTTGGATGTTTGCCGCTTTGTGAAAGCCAAACAGGTTTCAGTGGTGCTTAATACAACAGAATTCCTCTCTGGGGAGTGTACATCCCGTTAACAAGAAAACACAGAGTCCTGAAGGCTTTGTGTCTGCACAGCTTTCACAGTAAACACAAACAAGCACTGCGCAGGGAAGCGGCACCTTCATAAAGCTGAAGATTAGGTGTTCGTATGTTGGAGGAGAAAGTGTCACGGCCACTTTCACAATTTCATGGGTGATATTTCATGAATTTGTACTGGTTGTAGCAGTAATAGTGGTACAGTGCAACTCAAAAAAGGTGAGGAAAGTTGATTTGACCTTCCACACAAGAGCAATGTTTTACCTTTAAAGTGTTACTCTGGGTGTTACTGTACCAGCTCTGACACCCATGCAGGTGTTGACAGCGATACAGGGTCTCAGGCTGTTTTTCAACTGTTTTCTGGCACTTGCATTGTGTGTAGTGCAATGCATTAACCATTTCCATACTAGATCAGAAAACTGTATCTAAATTTTAGTGAATTTAACTGATATCAAATTATTCTACTTTGTTCTAAAAAGCCAATTTTCCCCATAATTGGTACATATGTGTTAAGAGATGCATTTACTAAAGACACACATCGAATTAATGCATTGTGTGTTTGTTTATACATTATTAATATTTTAAAAAACAAGCTAACAAGAACAAATGCGAACTTGAATCTGTGAGTTATATTAAACAACCTGTCAATAAACAGGGAGGTGAAATAAAGTATCTTGAATCTTTCTTCATATGATAAAGGATTTCACAGAAAAACAGTTTGAAAAATATGGCACATATGAGACATAGGATGATATCAAATATATTATAAAAATAAATATCTTTAATAGTTTATCAGATTTTCTCTTTCATACACTTGCAGTTTATTTTACAGACATTAAAAATGGCATGATTCTTTAAATTAGATTGACATATGTAACATCAAGCACATAAATGACAAAAAATAGTGGAAATTGTTTCATTTATCATCTTTGATAAATTATTAGCTGTATTGGGAGGGATTTTATGTTAAATATGTTTGACTGCATATGACTTCAGGTACTTTTCAGTTGTGGAAGTCTTTTTGTAGTTACTCACACTGTGCTCAGACAAGATTAAAAAATAAACCAAAAACACAGACAGGGACCCCATGCACACTTTTTTTCTGGGGTCTTGTTAACATGTATGACAAAACTCAATCCAGTCCAAAGTAACTGATCAAGAGCTAAACAGTGAGGCTGATTGTTCTGATAAAGCTTGGCAGGGGTCTATATGTAGGTTTTAAAAATGTGCTAATCAAGCACATGATTTCTTTGCACATGGGATGTTTCACAACATTCAGATTTAGAAATTAGATTTTTGCTTCGTGAATCTACATGGACAGTTTTTGAAAAAGTAAATATTTTAAAATTTCTCTAACTTTCACTGATAACCTCAATGGATAATTTTTTTCTTAAATTGATTTAAGAGAACGGACCTCCTATGGTGAAACGTCTCTATTTATACCAGTGCAAAAGTGTTACATAAAATAGTAAAACAATTTTTACAATATGTACAAAATAACTGTAATCTAATCAGTTGCTCTTGTTGCTTTACTATAATGCCATTATTACTTTCTTGCCAATAATTTTCTAATGTGTCACATTTGAATTAATTGAAAAGAATCACGAATACAATGTATCGTATAGGAGATGACAAAATAGAACTTTAAACTTAGCTCTTCCCCTCTTGGGTATATTGCAGTAATAACACTAAAATTACCAAAGCAAAAACAGCAACTTTATGTAAGAGCTGTATTTCTTATATTTGTAAACATTCATGTAAACAGTGGTAGCTTTTGGATATGTACAAAACTGATGATCAGATGTTTGACATCTGCCTGAGTTTTCTGTTCAGAAAGTTTGTTGAGCCATTTTTCAATTTTAAAGGTACTTCCACTTCTGATCTTTTCTTCCTTATCTTTTTGAATCTCTTGCAACATATGTATGATATCAATATGAGAACCAGGGAAAACAACCCGAGACACGCCACTGAAAGACTGATGAGGATGGGCCGACAGGGGAACAGCTCATACCTCTCTGGCCCATCTGTCATCTGACTGATGTACCAGGGCTTCTCTTCAACTTCTATGTCAACGTCTCTGGTCAGCAGACTTTGGATGTAACTCTCATTACTCACTGTTTCATTGACAAAGAAGTTAACCATGACCGTTGAGTAAAGCGGTTCAGGTTGACCGTGATCACTAACTTTCACTAGAAGGCTGTAAAGCCCCCTGTTGCTGAGCTCTCTCTTCAATGTTATGTTTCCTGTTTCTGGGTCGATGGCAAATGACCCTGGCTCACCCCCTTTCCTTTTAATGATACTGTAGGCAATCACAGCATTCATTCCTGTGTCTTTGTCCACTGCGTATACTTCTGCTATTGATGTCCCAGGTGTTGTATTAGGTAGTACCAGCATGTAGGACTGGTTGGACTGAGGGAAAAGAACAACTGGCGGGTTGTCATTCACATCCAACAAGAGAACAGTCACCATAGTAACAGAGGAAAGCGCTGGCACCCCACCATCAGCGGCCTCAATCCACAGCTGGTACGTTCCTTGCTGCTCACGGTCTAGGGATGTCTTGGCCCTCAGTGCACCTCGGCCAGTGTCTATCATAAAAATGTCACTTCCATTAAGGATGGACAGGGCTACCCACCCATTCTTACCAGCATCAGGATCCGTCACAGAGAGGACACCAATTTCCCCATACCCAGGAAAGTTCTCTGGCACAAAGAAGGTAAAATCCTTGTTAATGAAACATGGACTGTTGTCATTGCGATCCAGTACAGTCACCACCACCGTAGCAATTGACTCCCTCCTGGGTGTCCCCTGATCTACTGCTCTAACTATGAACCGATATTTTTCTTTTTCCTCTCTGTCAAGAGATGTCGCAACAGTCAGAACCCCCGTCAGACGATCCACAACAAAAATCCCAGGAGTATCACCACCAAGGATGTAGATTACCTCCCCTCGACTTTCACTGTCTGGGTCTGAGGCTTGCAGCTGAGTTAGAAATGTATTTGGTGAATTATTTTCCTCAATTGATATTTCCACCAAAGACTGTTGAAACACTGGTGCATTGTCGTTCTCATCCAAAACCTGCACCTTTAGGAACGTCTTTATGATTAGATCTTGAGTATTGTTAGCAACCAAAATTAGCTCATATTCCTGAGTCCTCTCATAGTCCAATGTCTCTGTTGTTTCTAGTAAATACTCATTCTCTAACTGTTGGTATGGGACAAGCCTGAAGGGACCAAAGCCTTCCAAATAACAGTCCACCTTTTGGCTTTTGTCCATATTTTTGATAGTAAAAAATGCAATTGGAGAAAAAGCTGGCTCAGACTCCTTTAATGTCACCACTCCATCCTTCTCGGGTGCAATATATCTAGGTATGACAGCAGGGGGTCCTGCAACCACTTTGATGATATAGATAGTTACAGTTGCAACAGCAGGGATGCAGCCAGGTCCATTGGCCAGAACAGTCAATTTGTAAAATGTGGTTGTGACAAAGTCTAGTTTCCTGGCTAGCTTGATCCCCCCTGTAATTTTGTCCAAATGGAACAAGCTCCTGGTGTTCTTTGGCACACGTTCACTGTAAGCGTAGCTGATCTGTGCATTAGCACCAAGGTCAGGGTCAAAAGCATGCAAACGTGCCAACTGTGCCCCTTTGCTGGTATTCCCGTGCAGAGTGACATTAATTTGTGACTCTGTAAATTTAGGGCAGTTGTCATTTACATCTGTGATGGCAATTTTTAAAGTTGCTGCTCCAAGAAGGGGAGGGGTCCCTCCGTCTTCTGCAATGATATCTGTAACATATTCAGCTTGCGTCTCTCTGTCTAAAAAGTCTGTCACAATGAGGAATGGTGTCAGCTCACCTCCATCATTCTCCTCTACATCCAGAGTGAACACACCAAAGTCGTTAACCAGCCAGTAGGTCTGCACTCCATAAATCCCCAGGTCCGGGTCAAAAGCAGACAGTTCCACTGCAAAACGGCCATTTATTGGTGTGTTTTCTGGGATAGACATGCAGATTTCATCTGTGGGGAACTTTGGCCTGTTGTCGTTCACGTCTTCAATTAAAAGCTTTACTTTGACAAGCTGAAAGTACTGCTGAGGCAACACAAACACGTCCAGTGAAAGGAAACATCCCTGCTCCTCAGAGCTGTAAGGACACAGGGTCTCCCTGTCAATCTCAGCAGTGGATGTGTAAAGCTCCCCAGTAGTATTATTTATGTTCACATACTGCTCACTGACCTTCTTTTGAGTGAGACTGAATAAAAAGGGGGGCTCAACTGTGAAATCCAAACGTAAGTCCACTCCAATAGCCCCGATGAAAGTCCCCTTGGGTAATCCCTCCTTTATCTTATAGATGAGCTCTTTTGCTTGACTGAAATTTGCCAGACAGGAGAGGGGGGTTGTGTACAACATAAGGATGTAGAAACCCTGTAATACAAGAAAATAAAAGATATTTCAGGTTGATTAAAACAACAACAACAAAGTATCAGAAAACTATGATTTTGGTGAAACTGAGCATTTCTTGTTCTGTATGAAATTCTATTCTTGTTTTATGTTGTGAAGTCTTAGTGGTATAATAATTACAAGCACCACTACGCTCACCAGTTAAGAAAATAAATCTAAGCCATGGCTTAAAATGATATTTGTTACAAAGAGTTTATTTTATATTGAAGAAGTTCCCATCGTAAAAATGCATAACAACAGAAAGAACCTTATGTATCCATGTTGATGGTACAAAAAGTCACTCTGTTTTTTTAGATCACAGCAAGACAGTTTTTTGTTGGGTTGCAGTGATTAGAAAAAATAGAAATTACCTGAAAACTTACCCATATGCTGTCTCTTTTGCTGGAGTACCTGCTCCTGAACATGTTTATGTCCTTGTCCAGCACTTTCCACTTACAGCAGGAAGAGTGGCAGCTTAAGTAACTCAGGCATTTTGAGCTGAGCAGACCTCTGCCGAGTGCTATGCCTTATTTCTCTCTGACTTGAACAAGTCATTCATCTCAGTGCTGGCTCAGGACACTCCCACCACATGCAAATTAGTTCCTTGTACTAACCAATGAGAGGTGATAGTCAGTGGGAAATCTTGACTTGACAGATTCCTCTTTTGTACATCTTGTCAAAGAGCACTGACGCAGACCTGTACTTTTCACAAGCAGCATTATTTTCATAAGGTTGCATACCTTGCATTCCTAAGTCAGAGTGAAAGCATATGATTATCAGCAGGGCTTATGATGGCACGACTGACTGGGCAAGATGGGAAATATCAAGAGCCAAGAGATTATTTTAAATCCAGCAGTAGTTAAAAATATCATAGATAGAAAAATGATGTGTCCAAGATACCAAGAGAAATATTTGATATTCTAAAAACAGCCTCTGACAACTATAATGTTTCTTTTTTATATATGCATAATAAAAGGGGGAAAGCATATTTAAGGTGTGTTACAATGATAATAAGACATTTACATGTGGCATTATTTGTGGCATACTGTATGCCTGCAAGCAAAACAAAAAGAAGGACATTATCACAAAGCCAGCAGAGAGGAGAACGTGGCATCATAAGTGCTTGTGTGGTCTCACTCTGGATTGAGCCTCTAACTAAATCAAGCCCCTAATCCCCATGTGTTCTAAATGCCAGGCCAGCTGTTTGGTGGGATTGGAAGCATACTGCTCAGAGAAATTGAGTGATTGAAGTTCTCTAGACAAGGGCGGATTGAAACTGTAACTCACACTTATTTTGCTTCGTAGTGGGCTAAATATCTTCCACCATTACCCATAAAAGGAGGCCTGTGGTGGAGAAACACTGAAATCTAAACTTAGTGTTGCATCTATTCATTGTCTTTTAATGAGTTTGGAGACAATTCTAAAATACATATTACATTATCGCAACAGAGGTAGGAGTATATTAAATAGGATTTAATGACAAATACATCTTTCATTTTGCATCTAGAAACTTGTTGCCCATGGAGCGAGCAAAGACATATTTCTGCAAAGCAAGACTTAAGGCAAGGAAGGCCAGGGGGCCTTGGAGTGTGGGAAAGCTGCAGGTCAGGGAGAGTTTGAATTTAAAGTGGCAGTGTTATGTAAAATCAACTCTTTTTTTTTTTAGCTTCAGATCATGTTAAGATGTTATTCCATCAATCATTCAGCTGGTCAAAACGCTTGGGGGGCCGAACGTTGCCTTCAAGGACGAAGCTCATTCTCGGAGCTGCAGTTTCCAAGCTTCACTGAGCAGCCCTCCCTATCTAGTCAGTTCCTTCAGACTAGATAGCAGCAATTGGCAAACACCTGGTTGAATTGCACATCTGCTGAGCTCATTATACAAGCTAATCATCAGTGAAATGCTGGTAAAAACATGAAAGAGGGTTAATAGAGGAATGATGTTGCGATGACTTCCTGAAGAGACAGAGGCCCAATTTCAAGGTGTCACCTACAACTGAAGGTAACATAGTTACTTGATTGTGCTACAAAATACAGTAGTACTGTGTGGCTGGGAAACACATGATGCTTTTTATACTTTAATAGCAATTTAGATTGAGTGAAGCCCCTACTAAAGATTTTGAGCTGTTATAAATATGCAAGAAAAGAAAAAACATAAAAAGAAAACAATTTTCATCATTGGTTAACATACAATAAATCAATTACAGTTGTATCATATCACCCCCATTCTTAAGTCTTTACATTGGCTGTCTATAGCTCAGAGAATAGACTGATGGAAATAAATTACAGCATTTGGAAATGTTCATTCATATATACATATATATAAGGTTAGAGGATACATGAATAAATACCACAACTGGAGTCCACACAAGGAAAGAAGCCAAGGCCAAGAGGCAGTATTACTCTAGTTTAATTACATCATTTGTTGCTATGAGTCTCTGTGAGATGAGGCAGTGTAATCACTGTGCAGATTTCCTAACAGATGTCTGGCTAGTGTCTCGGTCTTTACATTTAATCAAACAGCTCATAAGCTATGTTGATAACAGTGACACAGCTTCATGTTAAGTGAGATGGACTCCACCACACCAAATTATTGGGATTTTAGTTTTGAATCAACCTTTAATTATAAAACAAAGAGCTTGATAGGAGCTTGATAACTAAAAGCTCTGCTCTTGATTTTACTTCCCTGATATCTACTGTGCTGTTTTCCTTGTGTCTAAACGTGAAAATGAAGGAGAGATTGTCATACATCCAGTCTCATCACATCTTTAAAGATTATATGATGCGTATGATATGCTCATGTTCAGAATTATAAATTCTGGGATCAATGGCATAAAATTCACTCTGATTTACTGTATCATTTTTTAATGTATTATGTTCTTACGACATTACTATCTTGAGTTTTGTTCTCCTATATTAAATGATTGATTAACCATCTGGGAATAGCATGGTAAACAATTAGTACACTGGTGGATGTGATTAGGTGATGTTATTAATGAGTTGCAATTCTGTAGTAGAGGTATACATGCATGGCCTATCTAAGAATAAGTAACAGCAGTTACTTTTTTGTCAGTATAAGCTTAGTCTTACTTTTGAGATACTCAGTTTAAGTCCTCGTAATGATTCAAAATGTTTGAGTGCTATTCTATTCCCTACATAATAAAGACTGATAAATAATGTTGTCTCATACAATGCAAATAAACCCAGAGGGCAAAACACCCTAATTACTAATATTCCCAGAGTGAAACAAGCCAGAAAATATGTAACTTCAGTACAGCTTGAAGCCACTGCAATTTTATCATGTCCACTTCAAGTTACAACCATCATAAATATTTTCAAGGCTGGCAAATGCCATTTAAAATACTTGTTTTAAGTTTGAACTACCCAAACATGTGTCACATGTTTTGAAAGAGCACACATTTAATTTGCATAGATATCAGTGTTCGAGTCAGTAGGTCAAGTCAACAAGGAAGAAATCTAATCGGTCCACATATTTTCATTGTGATGGAGGCAAGAATTTGACTGAAGAATTAGCTCTATTGTTTCATTAACTCTGTGATACCTAGATTGCAAACAGATGCTTCTAAGAATATTATAAACTAACTGAATGGTGAATTTATTTCAGTAAATCACTTCAATAAGTGAAACCTAAAATATCATAGATATTACCGGTATAGAGAATCAGGACTGGTTTTGGCATAGGGGAGTCAACTGCTGAAGGGGGTGCTGATCACAAAAGGAGAAAATAAAAGGTAGAATAAAAAAATTACCACAATGGCTAGTGACCCTAATTAGCATCTGTTTCTCCTGCCTTTGGAATCTGTTGTTTCACAGTCTGATGGACATCCCACTGCTGTTAATCAAATGTGCTGAAAATGGAAAACAGGAACCTACCTGCTGATGCACCACAATGAGCTCACTCAATGGGAATAGGTAAAGAAATGTTTAAACAAATTCGTTAATCTTTGAATGAATTTCCAGGGTGTCAGAGTGTTTACTAACCTTTTTGACATGGTGCTTAATTTACTTTTAAGCTACATTGTATTTACAAGTGTTTTTTTTTTTTGTTATAAGCTAAAGTTAGCATATGATTTATAATTCCTAAAAGGGTGTGATGAAGTGGTTGAGATTATATTTATTCTCCCCTTGTCCTTTAAACATGACCGTAATTTATACCTTTTTTTTATATATATAATTACTCATGATTCTTTAGTTTAACGTTGCTGTTGTAACTTGGGTTCACATTAGTATCCCAGGGTTGTTTGTAATAGCATAATCCTGTAATTTACATCCAAGCATGCTTTTAAAGCAAACCCTCTTATATCAGCAGTTAATTTGAACTGTTGTTATGTTAAATGTACATTTGTGGTAAGGGATTTCTGTTAAAGGGGTGGTATTAGGTGCCAAAATGTAGTACATTTTGTACTATGTGCCGAAATGTACTACGTACCATTTTGGTACGAGCAATATTGTCTTGAATAACTTTCCAGGAATCCTTGATCATCTGAATGAACCATGTACTACGTACCCTTTTGGCACGTAGTGCAAAAGGGTACTACGTGCCATTTAGACATTTGCCATTTTTGTAGCGCGATCAAGTAGCTATGTTGCCTTCAGTTGTTATAAAATGCTGTATATACATCAAACATGGCTTAAAAGAAATTTTACTTCGTAATTTGACGCCTAGAAACTGGCTTCTGTCTCTTTAAGAAGTTCCTGTTCTCCCTGACACTCTGCCTTGCAACCGTTCTTGGGAGTGTTGGATTGAGAACTACTTCTGTTGGATTGAAGTAGTTCTTCAATCCAAGAAGAACAGGCTTGAACAGGTCCACCAGGTGTTTGCTAATTGCTGCCGCTAGTCTGATGGAGTTGAGTGGGGAAATGGAAATCGTGGGGGGAGAGGTAATTTGTGAGGTGGAAGCTTGGCTAGAGACTGCAGCTCCAAGGAGCAGCTTTGTGGAAATAGGAGACGCTTGGTGAGAACAAGCATTTAGGATGACTGAATGACTGCCACGAGGGAATGAAGAAGGTTAAAATATTTATCATTAATCACACTTTTTGCTCTTAACTGGAAGAAGCCTGTGCCTTCAAAAATAATGCAATGGTATCAAAAATAGTATTAAGAATATATATTTTTAGTTTTGGTATAGAGTTTGAAACGTTCCTATCATGACAACCCTACTAGAGCTATATCAGTAAGCTTTGTCAATCTTTGAGCCAAAGCATTTTCCCCTTAAAACTAATGTTTTGTTTGACTTTTTTGATAAATTGAAATTTGAGTTTTTGTTAAAGCCACAATGATCAGAATTAACACAAATACATGTTTGGAATAAATCTCTGTGTAATGAATGTGAGTATCATTGAATTAATTAAATAAGTTACAGATTCAATGTTATTCAGATTTATTGAGGTGTCCTTTTATATTCCGGATAGAAATATAGACTATAGACTAAATCTTAAAACAGTGTCTTATCACAAACCCAGCTGTTATAATTGTTTGGCATATTTTTTTAATGAAATGTAAATTTTTGACAATGGGCATCATATAACTCTTTGTCAAGTTAATAGGTACCTACAATTAGAGAGTTCTCAAATTAAAGGCAGTAATTTTTCCGTGGTTCTACAAAACAATTACTTTCTATTTATCTTAAGGGGCAATATGATGATACTTTTTTTTGTATAAAGCACTCCTGTTGTGTGATTTAAATGGCACTAGTTCTTGCTCTGTCACTGCCATCTACTGGTTGGATTAGCATAAAAAATAGATACACACAATCAATTATGTTTCAGTCATTACTTGCACAAGCTCCTTAGAGCGCAAGCTTCAAGTGAGACCAGGAAATGTATTTTGGGATCAATTAAAAATTTTGTAATATGACATTTTTCCTTTTGCTGCCTAACCCTGTTATAGATCTTATGAGTTAAATCAAAGGCTGAAAACATAGCAACCAGATTATGTGTTATTTGTTTTTGTAGAGACCCAATTTTCTTAAACTAGGAAAGCTACAATGGCAAAGTGCTTTTAAATGTCGCTGTGGTTTGCCTTTATGGGCTTACTTTGGTGGAAAATTGAGCTGTTCAAACATGATAACACATTATACAATAGCTGAACCCCAAATGCCCCACTTATCTTAAGCAAAAAAGGGAAGAAAAAACCCAACCTCGTCTACCCTGTTTTGCTCTGTTCACACTTTCCCGGCTGGTGCTCCTCACCTTCACTGTTTGCTCCCATAGTTTCCTCCCTTTATGCTCTTGTAAGATGCTGAAAACGCATCTTAGCAAAAATGTGTGAAAGCTCATCCGGAGCTGCAGGACAGAAACAGGGTAAGAGTACGAAATAACACAGAAACCTTGTGAGCTTGCATTTGATAGGCAGACAGATACAGGGACAAAAGATAGAAAGTGTTAATCCACGCAGTTGTGTGAATGCGCCTTTGTGCTCCTCCAGGTGCAGGCTGGATACATTATTGAGAACAGGTGCTGTGGTAGAATGTATGCCCTCACAGCTGCAGCCAAAGAGATTACTAGCCAGGCTTCCTTGTAATGAAGTTTCTATCGATTGGCCCACCACAGGTTCTTGTTTTTGCCTGCTAACAGTGTGACTTTTTCAGAGCCCCAGTTCGAGGTTTTTGAGTACATCATTTAAGGTATAAAATTGAGTTTTGGGTAGGGGTTCGATTTGTTGATGGTAAATAATTGCTTGGTGACTTCTAATGCATCCATATCTCAAATTCTTGTCCCTTTTTGCTTCACATGGGTGAGAAAAATCAATCTCACCCATGGTCTAGAATTAATCTCTATGCAATACCCCACTTCCACTAGTGTTTTTCATGTCCTGTGTTACAGTTACAGCTAAAAGATGTGAGAACTGTGAAGACACTTAATTAGTTTCATTCCAAACCATTTGACAGCTGGAATAATTTGATATTAGTAACATGTCTTGTTGGTGCTATCAAAGTTTTAGAAATCGGTTTACATTTGCGGTTATTTTCATGAGACATATGCAATGGTTGTGTTAGTGCAAAGAATATGAAATATTGTACAGTGTGTTAGGAAGTGTGAATAATAAAAAATAAAAAACAATTACACACACCACAGATTTCAGGGCCCTTCTGTGAATACATTAATCTCAAATATCAATTTGCACAGCTGTAATTATTTTGGTAATCCCCTATGATCATGCAGTAGGATTTCTAAAGAAGTCTACTTAAATAATAAAGGAAATGGTAACGTGAACAATGTGATTGTATAGAATGGCTGATTGGTCTATCAACATTCCCCATTTTGTCAATACTGCATCTTTAGTCCTGGCTTGGCTGTTGTGAAACTTTAGTTTTACTCTCGTGAAAGCATTTGTTTGTAGATTTGGATGTAAGTTTGGACTCACAGATGGTGAAAAATAAAATCTATCTTCATTAACATTTTACCAGACATCTGAGGTTTTGTGCTCATAGTTGATTGACATTTATAATTTTATACAATTATCCGCATCAACAAAATACCCTGTGACAGAATTTAAATAACTTAATTTGTAGATATCTAGAATATACTTTTAAATTCTTAAATGAACTGCAGAAACAATAGAAAAGCTAAACAAATTTATATAAATTGCTTTTTACATAAACAAAATGTAAAAAATTATCATTTGAGAGCAGATCAGTGCAAAATCTTTTTTGTTGACTTGAGAAACTACATTACTAAAGTGAAATAAAATTTCAAGGGGGAAACTGAGACTAAATGATTGATTCTAGCTCTCTGATAATACAAACTGGTGACATGGGGAAAAAAAACAAACAAAAAAAACAACATTTGGCCATGACTTAACTTAATAACTTATTATAGTTAAGTCGTTCCTATAAGATATTAAGCCATGGCCAGAAATTAAATGAGTCATTCCCACTAAATGTTAGTTGTGGCCACAAGTTTAGATTTTTCTGTCCCATGTCACCAGACGGGCTCTGTGTGATACTGATACCAATTTGGTATTTATGTTACCATATTGGTAACATCTGCCCACCTCTATTGGTATGGTATTCTTTTAGTAATGTTCAGTGGTGTTTTTGCCCATGAAATATAACTTATGGAAATACAAAGTTCAGCTTTGGTTTGAATGGAACTAGACACATTTCCTGCAAGATTTTAGTCAGGTCTAGACTATTCCTTTTAAAGAAAAGGCGTGTGTTTTGCAGTTCTTCTTCTTCATCCTTTACATTTCTTCTCATAGTTGACTTGTTGATCCATCTGTTACATTCTATGGGGAGGTCACATTAAAGATGGAAATGTATTGAAAGGATGTATTATTGTCTTAAATTTGTACACCGCAAAAGACAGTTATGTGCCCACTTTACTGGAAATTTGTTTTGTAACACTATATAAATCTTACTGTAAAATCACTGCTACCTTAAACAATATGTGTTGTAATCTCACAATGCACTGAGAAACTCCCATTAAAACAGAAGCTGATGTGAAGAGATGATGACTACCTTAAGCACAATGATTCTGTTTTGTGTTTTCTCTAATACGACGCAAAACAGACACACTCATAGGGTCTTATTTACAGTGTAGTAAAACAATGCTGACTTTAAAAGTGTGCCCAACAACCTGCCTGAATGTCTCAAAAACCACTGTGCAGAGTTGACAGAAAACATCCCGAAAACCAGTGGGCAGATAACCTTGTTAATGATAGAGGTCAGAGGCTAACTGCAAACCTGGCCCAAACTGACTTGAAGGTGACAGTAGTACATATGGCATTGTGTTACAGAAGTGCTGAATGCACAACACATGGAACCTTGGACAAGCTTTGACATTCTGGTGGAGGACCACAATCCACTGGTGTCAGCAAAGAGCAGAAAACGGTGGTTTTCCTATAGACCAGATACTCAAAAACAAGACAATTAAAAATATAAGTAAAGACAAAATAGGCAGATCATGAAAGGAAGTTTGTTTTAAAGATATGTTAGCGTTAATATGTGGAGGAATGTGTATATGTAGAGGGCCAAAACTGACATAATTAAGAACAAAAAGCAGAAATGTATATGTTGGTCCTCCATAGAAATATAGTGGTAGAGAAAAAAAAAACCCTTTTGTTACATACACAGAGCAGGGGATATACAGTAAGTACATATCAATATTTTTCTCAGGCCATGTTCTCATGAGAACAATTGTTTTGTTTAAAACAACTGTTGTCTTTTTAGAAACATGCTACCACAACATATTTTAAAACATGTTGTCTTTTTCAAAAGCTGCCATGTCCACACTGAACCATTTTCAGAAATATTTTATCAACACAGAAACAGAGAATGGCCCAAAACACAATTTTTACTTCCCCAGACCTGTAAGTGGTGCTAAACGAGGAATATGGGACATTGGTTGGTTCGATTCCAGCATGCTCATATCAAAAGTCAATGTGCAAATGAATGAATGAATAAATATACTTTATTAATACCAGAGGTACAACACACAAACAAACACTACAAACTGGGCAAAGCACTTAACTGCAAGTTGCTTATTGATGGGAGTATCTACGTTTGAGAGTGTGATTTGTGAAATGTGGCTCTGCTGTAAAGTGCTTTGAGTGGCTGGTATGACTAGAAAAACTAGATATGTTCAGTTCATTTATCAATCAGCCTCTTTTTTTTTTTTTTTTACTGAGACATTGATTTGTGCAATATGTGTCTTGCCCACTGTAAATTATGTATATTTACTTCTGATCATAATTTAGAACACTGGAAAATGGATTATTTCAAAATATATTCAAATTTCCTAAAGGAAGAACAAAATATTTTTTTGACAAAGTTCAGAGTGAGAGCTAAAATCATGATAATTTACATGATGTGAATACTCCACCAACACACAGACTGTGTGATAGCCAGGGCTTTAACTCCACTGCAAGTTTTGTCTCTGCAGATTAATTAAACTGGATTTTGAACAAACTTTCTCCTTTTTTTCATGTTATTTCTGTCTTTCGGTCTTTTGAGTTAATCAGTGCTGAACATTGTGTGCTTGTTAAGTACACTTCACAAGAACACCGAGAAGGAACACTAACATGATGAATCGAACTCTAGCAAGAAGAAAGGGAGTACAGAGCACAAACAAGGTTAGCGAAGCCACAAAGGACTATTTCATAAAACTAATTTTAAAAACAGGCAGGTGTGCTTCAACTTCTATAATGCAGTCCACTGCAGTAAGGTCAAACATGGAAAAAAAAAAAAAAATCCTGTTAAACACAATGGACTTACGAGAATTTGCACAAAACACAGTATAGATGACAAGTTCAACTGTGCCTTGAAACCTGAATGGTTCTGGACTCAACAAATATCACTGGGATTTGTTCACTGGGGCATTAGAGTTCACATTTTCAAATTCATTAATCAAATTAAATATTTATAAGATAGTCATCAAAGCAACTATGTACCATTTCAGTCAGGACACGTTGGCAATTTTATTGAGTTACATTAATAGAAGAGCTGACTTGTGAGACTTCATCATACATGTAACCCTAATGCACCCTATGTGTGTCACAACAAAAAACTGGGTCGCAACATTGTGATTTCAGTAAATTCAGAGGCTGAAAATGTGTTTGAAACTTTCTGCCTAAAGAAAAATGTTCATAGAAGCCTCAGTTTCACAACACAAACAGCTGTAAGTTATTTGTCCTTATTGTAGACATTTAAAAATCATTTTCAGGCTCAGTTAGATTTAAGCTGTTGGATCATTTACAAAACCTAATGAGGTTTTCACCACATAAGGATATAGTCAGTTGATAAATGAGTCACCATGACTGAGTCACAAAAAATGTATTCAGCTCAATTGTGACAAAGACAACTTGTGCAAAAAATCATGCACATATCTACACTTTCAGTAAAGAATAATAATAATAATTAAAAAATCTTGCATTTAATTTGACCTAATATACAGTACATTCACAGTCTATGCAATCTTAAAATTGATGGATTAAAATGTTTACTATTAGAAATAAGATGCATTAAAAGTTTGCATATAATTGTTGAGAAAGAAAAGAAAAAAGTGGAATGGAGGAGATAGACTGGAAATACATAGAATTGATGATTAAAGAAGGAAAAAAGAGACAATGTTTGTGCAAAACAATCCAATAGTCCAGTTACTTAGGTACAATTGAGGTAGGGTTTTTTGTAAGAAAATTAATTTGAGTGTTTTTGAAATTTTGTGAGAACTTGGTTCTTAGTGGGTTTGTCATGGCATACAAATTAACCAAATGAATAACCAACCATAAGATATGAAAACATTTTTGAAATGCAACTGCCTTTCCTGTGGCTAAATAAATTTTACATTTATGCAGGAAAGAAGACAAATTTAATTAAAACATTTATTTTCAAGTCATGGAACATGTCCTCCAGTCTAAAAGAACAGTTCAGTCAATATACAGTACTTCTTATTTCCACAAACTTCAATAACTACTTGAAGTTTTTAAAGTTTATTACAAGTCATGTGCAACATGTCAAGTTGAACATAACATATAGCTTTCAGGTACTGGAAACTTCCATGCATTTTTTGTTTATTTATATGTGATATTTTATGAAGAGTTCAGGATGCTGGCGATTTTTGATAAGGCCATTCATTCGACGTTTGCTAATCATTGCACTTGAGGACTTGATTAATATAATCTTGCCAGTTTTGCTCCATATTGACAGGATAACATCACCCAGTTACTGCAGATGTTTTGGCTGTACATCCATGATGCCAATTTCCAATCTGCAATACCCTAAAGGCAGTGTTTGTGAAAACACATCAGACTGTCGTGAAGTAGTATTGTCTGACAAAAGTCTTTAAACTGTTGGACATGTTGACTGACATGCTAGTCTAACCTTGTAAATATACTACCATTTAAAAGATATTGAAAACCGAGTGTAACAAATGTCACACTTGCAATGAAAAAACAGTCTGTACGTGTTTGATGCATTGTACTGATTTTGAACATAACTTAAATATTGTGACCAAATCTGCAATTGTTGTGTCTGTTGGTCTTGGAGCAGAGACTTTAGGTGGAAAACGGGCGCTGAATCATTCAAGATTTATATTTGTTTCCATGTTATTGCTTTCCTCAATGGGTTTCTGTATTGGCTGCATGACTTTAAATCATGGAACACTTAGCGTCACATCCAAGCTGAGCAGATTGTGATGGAGACGTGGGAGTGAAGCGGCACAAACCACTGCTGCAGCTGCTGCTTATAATAAAATACAAGGTATTATATTTCAGAGCTCTGTGCAACAGGTTCTGATGCTGCTAAGGAGAAAAGCAAACCTGTCCTGATCACATTAACACAATCAATATTGTCTAGACCACAGTGATGCACAGAGTAGTAGGTTCATGGACTTTAGCTACAGAACAACAAAAAAGTAACAAAAATCAGAAGGAAACAAATATCTTTGAGAGTTTTAATAACAATGATAATCATTTATGTGCATCAGAACCGCTGTGTTTATCCCTTGAGTGACTTTTAATTTAATGTGTCGTATTCAAAATCTTTAAAGGTATTACTGCTTCTATATTAATGTTTTTTATTAAATGCCTCCTTAAGTTTGCTGAGCAGGGGTGTATCTAGGAAGTTTTTAAATAAGGCTAAATGGAGACCAGTGACGATATTTGAGTGCAACACAAAATAAAAAAACAGACAAGAAGCAAAGCTGCAAAACAAAGTGATTCACAGATATCAGATCCACACTATGGTCAAAGATTAACAGAAGCATATATACATAAAACACAAAAACAATACTTATTGAGATATTTATGTTCTCTCTTCAGTTAATGTCCATTAATAAATATCCACATAAGACCTTCTGATCAAGGAGATTACTGGGGTGACCTTATCTGAGGTGGTTTAATATATTTTTCTGAGCAGTGTTGCTGTCGTAACCTTATGGTAGAATATGTTTAGCATTAAAAACATAATCACATGCTCGTTTTTCTTCAAATTATTCCCACAGACCATTTTAGGAATACATGTCAGGCATATCATTGTCCTCTTCAGAAGCTGTAGCCATAACAGAAGCAGCTGTAGTTTATTGTATATGTAAAAGTAAGAGTACAGTAAATAAGGTGTAAAATATGCAAGTGATAGAGGTCACTACAACACCCTCAATTAAGTAGATGCAAATCTGAGACATGAGAGTAAATTGTCCTATACGTGTTTTATAAATGTCCTGTGTAAGACACTTCTGTATCTGTCAAAAGTTTTTGTGAGTACTTTAAAGGTGCCCCAATGGACCTGGTAACTTTGGAGGCAAATGATGTGGAGTGAACTGACTACCAAAGTGAAGGAAACAATTGGTATTGCTTAGAGCTTTGTGACATGGTACTATATTCTGTTAGAAGTGCATCTGAAGATGGGCAGTGTTATTACTGTTATTGTTAGTTAAGTGGGGAGATAACACAGATTTATATTCCAAAAATACAATTTCATTAATCTGACAGTATGGTCTAGATTCATCTGTCATCTGAGGAGGGTGAACAGTTCTATACCTGCCTTTGTTTCTTAGCTGCAACCCTCAGCTCTGTGAAACCCAGCAGAGGATAGCAGGACATACACTAGCCAGCAACAATGTAGGATATGGTGTTTAAAAAATGTTCATTTGATCTTAAGAGGCCAAAATTTTGCAGAGAAATGATCTGCCAAACCATTGAACAAAAACCTCCAGTCTGAACTATGGAAAAAGGACAGGTTGAATGGTGTGTGTTCAAGTTCTTTAGGCCAGATTTTGACAAAACCAGTTGTTGCTTTAGCTGATATCACAATTCCTCATACCAGGTATATATTTTTAAACTTGTATTATTTAGTGCTGATAAATATGTGCAAATTGTAGGCTCAGTTTTCTGTTTATAACTGTCAGGTGTGACAACTCATGTGGTTTTATGATACTGTAACCCATCACAGCTTGATGTGTAATATTCAGAGTTGATATTTCAAATACCTATGTAGCAATTGGTTGTTTGAACTGGTGTTTCCTCATCATTATCCTCCTCTGACCTTGGAAATCAAAAAGGAATGATCTTTTTCCCCCCAAACTATTCAGAGATGACTGTGTGAAAATCACACATTAGCAGTTTCTGAAATACTCAAGACTGTCAACTTCTGCTCCTAACAACCATGTTCTGTTTAAAATTACATATCTTCTTCATTTAGATTTTTTTTTTGCTGAACTTCAGCAAGTTGCCTTCACCACTTCTAAATGCAGAGTCACTGGAATATGATTGATTGGTTTATAGTAGTTTTAAGCAAGCAGTTGAACAGATGTACTTAATACAGCAGTAGTTCAGTCTATTTTCAGCATGTTGCAACAACTCCAGCCTTCTTTTGGTTTGGATTTGACTCACAATAAAAAAAAATCCAAATGAAGAAAAAGAAAAGTCACTAAAAAGCATAAAAAATTATGACATTGAAAAGTTTTAGTAAAAAAAAAAAAGCATTGAAATGCTGCTTTTAGTCCATAGAATTCCTTCCTTCATGACCCCAAAACCTGCAAAGTATCTGTAGGAGTGATGCAAATCAGTGGTAAACACGGTTTGGTTAAAACTTATGAAACGGTTTGCCAGCACTAAATTCAATGTGAGTCAAGAACCCCAGTCTTATAATCTACAAAAATGACACATTTCAAAAATGACACATTTCTAAGTTTTAAAGTTTATGTCAAGCCAAACCAAGCTCTGCTTTGATTGTACACCCATTGAGTCATTGTTATCCTCTCAAGGATATTTGTTGTTATTCAGAAGATACCGCATAATGCCATTTAAGGGGGATACAAGGACAAGACAGGTTTAGTCATAAAGATTTCACAAAGAGGACATTTGAACTTGGCGTACTGTACAGCTCCAATAACCTAAAATGACAAACCAGCTCCAGCTGTTCACTAATGCAACTGATGTGCAGTTATACATCATTGTAATGCTGTTCTAGTGTTGTTTTTATTGAAGTGACTTGATGTGATAGTGTAAGTGAATGTCCTATGAGACAATGGACTTGCTCAAGGTCATATCTGACTAAACATTACGAGCCCAGCCCATCTGACTCTCTGAGGAGGCAAAGAGAAGAATAAATACAATATTTTTCTGTCCTCTACTCACATCTTTTCTTCTCTTCTCTCTGTGGTTAGCATGCTGAGCAGGCCCCTCTAAGATACAATTTACTTGATGTTTTAGATTACACTCTCTGGTTAGCATTAGTTGTATTTGCGCTGTACGCCTCTTTTTCATTCCCCATGCAGGAGGATTGCACATCTGGATCACTGTGAAACAGCCTGCTATAAACAACATAATTCTATGCCAAAAAGCTCTCCAGGTGATGTATGTCCTTCTGCCCTCTGGAGAGTTACGAGTGGGAGGAAACGAAAGCAGAATGTGGATCCTCTGGTGTCCTTTTGATGGCATCTTTACTACCCATTTGTGACATCAGATGGAGAGCCCAAGGAAACTGCCAGGGAGAAGGGAAGGCTCTACTTAGGTGTCATACTGTGTGCATATATAAGTGAATATGGAGATAAAAAGAAAAAAATACGAAGGGGGCAAAACAGTCAGAGGTGCTAGAGATAGGCAAGTACAGGTTAAGTAGAATTGGACATGATGGGAAGAAAGATTGCACCAATTAAATGGAAGGTATGCTGGGATGGAACGGAGCATCCAAAGGAAGGCACTTTTTCTCTCCCAAGGGTCAAGCTGTCAGTGCGACTTGGTGGCATTTGTTGTCCTACCTTTCCACTGTGACCTTACACTGAGCCAAGGGGAAACAAGAAACAAGCACACAGCCTTGTCATCAATATCACATCTGACACTATCTCGCCCTCACTCTCTCGCTGTCTCTCTTTTTCTCTGGCAGATGCATGTCATCCCATCAGTCCACATAGCACACTCGCAACACCAGACTGCATTCTGGATGCTCCATCTGCATTGCAAGATTTAAACAGAAGTTTAAAAAACGACCTATTTCTTTGCTCATGGTTGCATCATAAGCTGATTTTAAAGCCAGCAAAATACAATGTGACAAACTGGAAAATTGTGACAGTTCACAGACGTTTTTGTGGCTTTTTCTTTCATTAAAAAGAATCCATATTAAAGCTCATTTGCTGCTCAATTGAAGCAAAGATTTGTATTGATCTCTGAAGGAAGAATAGAACTGTCAATTACATACTGTATAGCCCACCTGGAATATTAATCCCCTTTGAGATACATATTTTTATTCATTAGCTTAATGTAGAAAATTGACTAATACTTGCCAAAGAGTAATGAGGTGGTTACCACCTCCATCTGCTTTGAAATACCTCTTTGTCTCTCTCACACACCCACTCACACATTCACATTTTAATCCTCTCATTGTCCCTCCTTTATCACCTTTTATTCAAGTGAAACAAAAAAAGACCTCTACATGATGAATTTCCCAGCAACCTGTCTCAACTATCCCCCCTCTGTGTGATTGTCAGCATCGTTTACCCTGGCCATATTTTCTCACTTTGCTAATTTACCCACAAGGTGACAGGGTGCTGGGAAGCTCCTAAAAGTCCTCTGGCTCCAGATGTCTGGACCAGATGTCCTGTTATTTCTGGAGTGGGCCTGTGAATTTATTTTTATCTGTTTCCTGCTCTTTGCACCTATACAAATGCTCACCATCCCTTGGAGATGAAACCCGTGTCTTCAACTTACTTAAACATCTCCTGATGAAAAGTTTACTGCTGAAATCTATGTAAACAGTATTCTTTTACGGACTTCAGTGTCGTTGGTATACTATGTAAATTGGTTAAGCTGTTAAAGTCTTAACATCCCATTAAACAAATGATAGCCTGGCTCTGTGTCCATGTCCTTTTTTGTATTGTTCTTATGCAACGCATAATAAATCAGCTTGGGCCACATCCTTCTGCAAAGCACACAACTTTTATGATGAGAACAACATTAATTAGGAAATACAATTTTCATCAGGAGATGTTTAAGTAAGCTGAAGACATGGGGGATTATTGATATATTAATACTAAATATTTTTCAAAAAGTATCTCTTCATGTAAGCAAAGCAAAAAAAAAAAAAGAATCTTGTGCTGTTGCTGCATGTTTGTTTGAATAATCTTAGTTATGTGCAACATTTCTACTCAGAAGATGAAAATGTTATATGTCAAGATGGAAAAATTAACATAAAGGTCTCCTGAAGTTGGAATCGGATGAGTCAAAGCTGAAGTTTTCTCAGAAACCCTGGTATCAAAATCCAAAACCGCTGACATGCATTTAAAACTTGATAGTAGCAGGAAAACACTGTCAACACATCATTTGTCTTTCACAGCACTGTAAAACATAATTGCTGGACAAAATGCATAGGAGTAACATTGATTTCCAATCATTAGTCATTTGTAGGTATTTTTAGGTTGTTAACTTTCAACATTCTGTGCCACTCACATTCACTGAATATGTTAATGTGTTTGTGTCTTCAATGTCTGAATCATTGAAGACACACACTTTTTCACAGAGCACCTTCTTTTCTCATTTATGCATTTAAAAACTGAATTTTGTGTTTACTTGTGTTGTTTTGACAAAACTTAAATTGGTTTGGTATTCTTAAACACTTAAGAGTGACAAACATGCAGATACTTAATGGGAGAAGTAACACCACATTAAAAATCTTGAGAAAATATTAACCAACCACAAATACCTTTTTTCTGAGGTATACATATGGTGTAATACAGAGGTGTGACTCATTTGTTTTACAGACAGTAACATGAAGTCTCCATTTTAAAAATTCTTTGTTATAGAAAGAAATTAAGTAAACCTCCATGGTGGTGAATGTTGTGGACTGTTGCTGAAGACCATGTCTGGAGTCAGATACTTTAATGTGTAAAGTTGTGACTTCATTACTTCAGCACCAACAGTGCATGCAGCAGCAAGCGATGCTTTTCTCCAAAGTGAGACATTGATCGTGTACTTGTCCTGAAGGAGTTATTGAAGAACTGCTTATTGGTATGTCATGTAATATAGGTATAAACAAGTTACATAGATGAAACTCTGACTAAATCAATGAACAGCCTATACTGCATGTCACAGTTCAATCTCATTTAAACTTACTGTATTTTCCAGACTATAGGTCAGACAATAGGACGTAGAAGTCAAAAAACATGCCATGAAGAGGACAAAAAGAACATCTGTAAGTCACACTTGAGTATAAACATCTATACATACAGTACAGACCAAAAGTTTGGACACACCTTCTAATTCAATGGGTTTTCTTTATATTCATGACTATTTATAAGGTAAGAAATCCCACTTATTTACCTGACACCTATGATGTGAAAACCATTTCAGGTGACTACCTCTTGAAGCTCATCAAGAAAATGCAGAGTGTGTGCAAAGCAGTAATCACAGCAAAAGGTTGTTACTTTGAAGAAACTAGAATATAAGGGGCATTTTCAGTTGTTTTACACTTTTTTGTTTAGTGCATATTTCCACATGTGTTATTCATAGTTTTGATGCCTTCAGTGTGAATCTACAATGTCAATAGTCATGAAAATAAAGGAAACTCATTGAATTAAAAGGTGTGTCCAAACTTTTGGTCTGTACTATATATAGCATCTATACTTAAACATGTGTACAGATACATGCTTTTAAATAAACTAATTGAAACTGTCTACATCTACCATGATTTGGAAGTCTGCTGTCACATCAATGTCACGCACACTTCAGCGGCAGAATGGAGCCACATGCAGTGTAAATTCAGGGTGATAGAGAAGCAGTTGCATTGCATGAAGTGGTAAAACCAAGAGGGCCGTCCTGCAATATCATTTTCATTCATCTCTTTGGACACTACCAGGGCGTGGATATGTAACGTACAGCCTGCGAATAGCTTTCCTTGTGGTTACAGATGGTAATTTTATTATTATTATTATTTTTATTTACTCTTTATTTCACCAGGAGAACAAACTCAATGAGATGAAAAAAAACTTCTTTTCAAGGGAGTCATGGCAACAAATACAACACAGAAAAGTACACAGTTGAAAGAAAATGTTAAGCTATGAAACCAGGGCACATCATGGAATCAGCCTCAAGAACTTTCAGTTTACATTTAAAAGCACTAAACGAAATGAGTTCAGTCGGTCTAAAAGTTTCTTGTAGCAAGTTTTACGAAGAGGGGGCAAAGTGAACGAGAGCCTTCTCTCCCAATTCCGTCTGAGCAAAAGGCAGAGAAAATGTTTAATCCTTTGCTCATGTCCTTCAGTAAGCATTAACATTTAATACATTAAGTCTTGCATAACACCTCATCTGTAAAACTCAGTCTCAGATTAGCTTTTGATCACATTATGATAATGCAACTGTCTGAAACTAAATGTGAGTACTTTTTGATGCAGGTCTTTCAGAATTGATTACCACTAGGTGGCAGTGAAGCACTGCATCAAAACATCTGGTTTGGTTGCCCATTGTCACTGTTGGTTGGTTCTATCTTATCTTTGCTTAGATCCTTCTTTCCTATTGTAGCAGAGGCAGATAAAACCTGCCAGTGCAGACCAGTATCATATAGTGATCTGTTGCTGCTGAAAGCACATGGATAGTTAGAGCAGAGATAGAGAATGTGGAGAGAGGAAGAGAAGAAGGAAGTGGGAGGAGAGGACACAGAGAGAAGGAAAGCAGAGAAGAGATAGAAAAGAGGGTTAGCAGGGGAGTAATTGGCCTGAGACATGCTGCTAATGCAGCTTTGCCTTCATTGTATTATTTCTTCAAGCACTACTTGTCCTCCCCCCTTCTTTCCTGCCTGTAAACTCCACATACCCAGTTTTCAACCTCCCTTCCTGCACTCCTCCTACCTTCTTCCTTCTATTCTACTTCTTGACTCTTTTACCACACTCATTCAGAGCACTTTCTGTCCTACTTCACCTTCTTGAGTTCCTTTTCTCACACTTTTTTTCCCTCAGCTTTGCATACAGCACCTCTTAGTTGTCTTCATCTGACACTTACAGAGAATGAACATCGGCAAGAAGCACCAAAAGGTTAAAGGACACAAGAACTCCCACAAGGATTTCTGGTCAGCATCGACCTCTTTGTGTTATTTGGTAGCTGGATGAGGGAGAAGTGTTTTTTTTATAGTTCTATTAATGCTTCTTGAATTTTATTTTAAGAACATTTTTTTCAGTCAATTTACGATATTCAGCACAAGTCACTGGAGGAACACCAAAGGAGTAAAACTTTTTCTACCCTCATGACTACTTGCTTTTTATAACCCCAAAGTACAAAACTAGATTACCTGCTTTAGGTCTCTATATGATGTAGTGAGCATCATTCAGGGAAAGTTAATGTTGTAAAACTCATATTTCACAAGTTTTTTTTAACATATTTATTAAAACAATCACTTTGTCATGACAATATAGTGTAAGTAAAATGGTAAATGGCTTGTACTCTGACCACAACCAGCAGGCAAGTCAGGCAAAGTATCTTGCCCAAGGACACAACAGCAGCAGCAGGAATCAAACCGACAGCCACAACTTGCAGGATTAATTTAGTGGGTTGCTGGGTTTTGGACGAACTCCTACCACCGTTGCCACCACCAGTATATATATTCTGTGAAAACATTTTTAGTTCCTTGGCCTTCTCCCAGTGCTCCCTGTACAAACAGCTGAAATATACAACTTGGTCAGGAATAACCAAGCAGAGCCAGGAGGAAGGTCTTCCCGACAGTAGAGCCTGTCAAGAATGCTGGCCAGTGGTGACCACGGATAAACAGTTTTCCTGAAACATTGATTTGTTTCTCCACCATTAGTACATTGAGCAGCACTTACACAAGACTGATTGATAGTGCTAAAACCCTCCTCCTGGCTCTGACTGGTTGTTTTTGAGTGGTGAGGAGTCCAGTTTTGCTATATGATTGCTATAGTAGTTCAGGGAGGAAGTGGAGGAACTTGATTTTAATACATAGTATCTGTCTCATACCAGACTGTCACAACACAGAGACAGTTTTGACAAATATGTAAAAAAAAACAAAACAGATTTTTTAAAAGAGTCATTTTGGGTAATGGCTGTGGGCAGGAATGATCTCCTGTAGTGGTCTATATTATACCAGGTCTTAAGAAGCTTTTTCCTGGCCATTTGACTTCCTGCACAATTCTGCTCGATTATGATCTCTGGTAACAGACAGTCTGGGCTTTGTCCCTTTGACTTTGATTCCTCAAATAGAATTTCAATTGGGCCAATCAGAGAATAGAAGGAGAAGTTGTGAATGATTATGTTGATTTTCTGAGCTGTTTTAGCCTGTAGTTGCCTCAATGGCAGCGGAGAGAGAATGGAAGAACAAAGCCATTCAGTCCATGTTGGCCACACCTCCAAGTATTGAATTAACATTAAAACTCATCTCTTTTGGCTTGGCACTTCTCTCTTTTCAGTGTGGGATGGTTGTTTACCTCACAGGCAATTTCTGGTAAACTTCCTAGTCATCGCCAAACATTAGCGATTAGCGTTTCTCAATAGTTGAGAGTCCAGACACTCAGGACAAAGTAAATAGCGTAGAACAAGGGGCTGGCTTTGCTGTATCACAGTTTCATGTAGAAGTTGCAGTGTGTTGTCCATAATGCTCATCTTAAGGAAGTCTGATGTATACAGAGTGAAAAGGAAAGGTAAGAATACAGTAGATTGGTGTACTGCTATTCTTCTGAACGCATTATGACTCACAGGACCCCTCAGTCTCACCAACAGTGGTCCTTTTTTCAGATAGTCATAGATCCAGGCAGCAGAGGTAGAGGCACAACAGGTCTCCATCTTTGTTAAATTGTGCTAAATATGCTGGTGAAATTAAAGAGCATGATCGTTCACAGTGCTTCCCGCTTTGTTCAGATGAACAAATAGAAGCTTATCATGATGATGGTGGTCTTCAAGTTCAACACCATGGTGATAAGCAAACTGTTGTTTAGTGTTTACTTGTGTACTGAGGTGGGCCAACATGAGTCTCTAGGGATTTCATCTATAGAGTATTGTGTAGAATCCATACTACAAGTGTACATATGCCCAAAAGATGAACATAGCGTATGCCAAACTTCCCCCACTGAAAAAAATGTTAAAAGTTGAGATATTTCAATGAGAAGATCTAAGGAAGCCTAATGCACGGACTAATGCATGAGGCTTACATTTCCACAAACATCACACCATTGTACATAATGTAGACAAAAATGAGTGTACATATATTTTTCTCTGTCAAATGCTGGTCTACAAATGTGAGTTACTTTAAAACCCCTCCATGGTGTCAAATTGTTGTAAAATTTAGATTTTTACTCTACAAAACAACATAGTAAGTGTTGAATGCAAATCATTTCTGATTCTGCGATCCATTTCGGTTGTCTATTATCTATTTTCAAATTGGAGCAGTTCATGATCTTTTAGTCAGGGTTTTTTTTGCTACTCAGTGGACGTACCTGTTTTGCCAGAGTTACAACAACTTCCTTTGATTACAATGGGGAAAATGATATACAGGCAAGTGTGGCAAATTGTTTTGCCGTTGCAGAATAAATTCTGTGTTGTTTTGTGAGGACACTAAAAGCTTTGCAAACAAGAGAAGGAGCATATTCCCCAATTGTACTTTATCGCATTTGCTTACAATCTGCTCCTCACTTGTGCATCAGCCTCTAGTTATAGTGTGCTTTTCCCCTATCAGTGCCTCAAAACCTCAACCTGCTAAGTTGTCTGGCAAGATTGTACAACTGCACTGCTCTTTTATTTGAACAATAAAGCACAACATCCAAACACACTGAACTTGACTACGTGACTTACACACACAGTGGTTGAATATGGATATGTTTTCCTCCCAACCTAACTTTGTATTTTAAACAAGCTTGAAAGTTGGAGGATTTTGGAAGTGACTGTGAAAGTAATAGTTTTCTAAACAGATTGCAACATAAGTCCCCCTCCCCGTCCTTTTTTTCCCCCCCAATACATACTCACCAAACAACTGCGCACAATCACAGACACACAGACATAATTGGACCCAACACAGCAGTCACAAGGGGGGACCCATCTGGAGAGGTTGTTTATGTGTGTATCTGTGTGTTTGTATCTGTGTGTTATAAGGTACATTTCTCTTCCAGTGCACCCCTTAGGCCCTGGGCTACATTTGCTCCCATCCATCAGCCAGATGAGCTGTGTCCTTTTACCATTGCTGACAACATGAGGAAAAAAAATAAAGTCAAACAATATATTTATTTGTAGATTAGAATCCAAATCAATAACCCCTTTTACGGGGAAAGGGTAATGCTGCTGATGGAAACAGATGGCTCTGAAATTAGATTTTAATAATGAGAGCTTTAGATTCTTTTTCAACAAGGAAAAGGGTTCCTTCTACTTAAACTCCACTGTAATCATCTTTCATTATGTTCCTTTAAAAGGGTGTATTATGGAGGCGACTGTTAAAGATGTGTGCTGCTCTCCAGTGTATAAAAACAGAGAGGTTGCATGTTTGTATTGAAGTAGTGTTGTTTGGTGTGGAACTATGCATCCATCAGCTTGCTTTTTAGTAATGTCTGCTTTTAGAATAGCTTCTTAGCTGTCACCTTCCACATTACAGATGATATATTTACTCTGTGTGGGCGTGTGTATGTGTGTGTAGCCATCTTTGTCAGGGATTATTTCGTATTTACATGGCATGGATGTGAATATGCTCCCAATATTGTTTGTGTTGGGGCCAGTCAGTGTTAATCAGATGTTTACAAGTAATGCATAGTAAATGTCTTTCCAAGTTAAGGTTGAACGCACTTCAGAGAACGCTTTATTGTTTATCAGAATGAAGTCACATTTTAGATTTGAACTGTCTCACTGGAATATGCCAAAAAACAAAACAAAAAAAAAAACCTAAACATTTTGAATGACCACAAATTTGCATGGCAGATGTGGTATCTTTCACTGCAATGCTATTTATCAACAGCCCATATGTTTTATGTATTATTCATATTTTTATTATTTATAAGGCATCATATGTACAAAATCATTTTAAACCTTGGTACATTAAATGTACAAGAAACTATTTTTAAGGATGTAAAAATTAACGTTTTTACCCCATATAAAAAATGGGCTATTTCGGAACAGTCCATATGATTTTTTTTATTATTATTCAAAGGCAACTTAAGAGATTAAATCATTTCAAACTTTGATACATCAGATGTACAAGAAACAGTGTTTAGGAATTTCACAGCATTCAAAATGCTAACTATTAACTGTTATCCTCTACAGCATCACTCACTCTCCCTGAGTCTTTAATACAAATTATAAGTTGAAACCTTCACAGACAAAGCCATGCTTTTTCTTTGACTTCAAAAACACTGTTGCCAACCTACTATGTCAGGCCATACACATATTTCCACCTCAGTGGTGCACACCAAACAACTTGTCTCTACCCCGAAGGCAGCAGTGTCTGATGTACCTCTATTTCCATACCGATTCCCATTAGCTTTCAAGTGCCACTACTACCCATGTCTACTAGTCTGTCCATCTCCCTGGGGAGTGCACACATCTCTTGAGCCTCCCTGTAGTCTCCCCCCTGTTTCCCTTCACCAAACACTTTCTTAAAGGTCAGGCACCTGCAAGGCCAGGAAGATGGAGGGACATGGAAAAAGGGGCTAAAGTGATGCCCCCAACTCTTAAGTCACTGCTGGAAGTGGTGACTTAAGAGGCTTGACCATACACATGTGACATGAATTGACTGCGGGTTAATAAAAAAGGACATAGTTTGATGTTTTGTATCTCACTGAGAAATGGCAAAGAGACAACAAAAAGTACATACAGACATTTATATGTATAGGTCCTCTACTATACAGTAACGATTGTAAAGACTTGATCCAGCACCTCTGTTCTTGGTGTATACGTTCATTATTTATCCGCTCTTTGAGCTACTGTTTTTTCTTTTATCTTTTGAGCTCTCACTCCTCACACCACAGCTATCCTCTTCATCATTCTGTCCACCATTCCTCCCATTGCATCTCTGCATCTGCAGTTCAGTTCTATTTACCATCACTGCCTAGTTTCTGTCTTCTCTCTCTCATCCCTTCACACCCTCCAGCCAATTTCCTCAGAGTCCACTCTCTAACATCTAGTTTTCTCTTTATATCACCACTGATCTACCTTTCATGCTGAGCTTGTACTCGCTCTGATGCCCTCCCCCTGTGTTTATTCTGTATGAGTGTTATTTGTATACTCTACCTGTCATAGTGATACTCATTGCCTTGTGTTAGGCACTGTCGGCCCCACCCAAAGCCTGCACAATGCTTGGTGTCAGTGGGGCCTAAACTCTGAAGATTACACTTCACAGAGCAAGTAGCCTCACTGCAGGCCCTATTCCCAGCAGACGTGGCTAAGGCAGCCTTTTATCATTTTTGCCCCATGCTTGCTCTTAGTGCCTCTTTTTCCACCCTATTATATTCCCTTATTTAAAGTTATCATGCATGATCCAATGAAAGACTATTGGAGAAAAAGGTGAATTGTTTTATTTATTTAAAAATGAATGTTGAGTTTCTGGTAAAAAAAAAAGAAGAAAGAAAGTAAAGGGCCCAGCTGCAGGACTAGGAAGCAGGAGGCAGGCCAACAAAACTAAGAGTGCCGCAGAAGCAGGAGGAATATATTTCAACTAAACTACACCTGGACACAAGCTGGGCCAACAGGAAGTCGGGGCAGATAGCAAGAACAACAATAACAATGATGTGACAGTGAATTACTGAAAAGCTTTGAGTACATATTTACCAAGGGAATAAATGACAGACACAGGACAGCTGCGATGATTGACAAATTAGGATCAGGTGTGAGAAAGGAGTAGAAATCACATCCCAGAGAAAAATAAAATAAGGGAACAGACTATAGGAAACGGAATAAAAATAATGTGACAATGAAATAAAGAACGTCTCACTGAAAACAGAACCACAGAGGACAAACATGATCCACCGAAAGGATGATGGACTATTTACTTACAAATAGTCCATCATCCTTTGGACTATTTCCATAGGATGATGGACAAATAGTACTTAACAAGTTCTACTTAACTTAAAAAGTTAAGTACAACTTTTTCATGTTCACTCATTGGCCACATACTGTAATAGTTACACCTTTTAGCAGGATGAATCCCATTTTGGTTTCAAAACAGTATTGATTCTTCATGCTACAGATACAACAGTGTGTGAAACATTCTTCTGAGCTTTTGGCCTATGTTGACATCTCTGAATCCTGAAAGTGTTGCAGATTTTGTGGCTCAATATCAACAAAGTCAATCTCCATTTTCACCACATTTCAAAGTTTGAGTTTGTGTAGGTCACTGTAGTCGTTTGTTTAAGGAATCAGTTTGAGTTTTGTGACGTAGTGCATCAACTTGCTGCAGGTAAGACGTGTAGTGTGGTCATAGCGGGATGAACAAAATCAATAGCAATACTCATGTATGCTGTGGGTTTTAAATAGTTTTTATTTGTTACAAAAGGTCACATAGTTTATCATGAAAACCAAACACCATGTCGCCACCAACAACAATTGATTTGTGGGTACAGGCAGTTTACTTTCATGTATTTTATACCAAATTTTTACTCTTTTTCCAGATAAAAATTGATGTAATATTTTCAATGCAGTGATTGCCTAATTTTCATGGGTTTGTGAGAATTGTAGCCTCTGTTTACTATTCCTCACTGACAGCAGTGTGCTTTCAAGATCAGCTCCTTCAAGATTTGATGCGAAGATGATCTGATGTATGTCTTGGTTGCCGGGGTTATTTTAGCTGCAGTCACCTTCCTTTCATCTGGAACCATTCAGCCCATTATCCCAACACATAAGGGAGAAATTTAAGTCTAAAAAGATTTTTGTTTTCTTTTTGAACTATTCTTGGAAAACCTAAGAGAATGATCTGTGTGAAAATCCCAGTTGATAGCAGTATGTGAATTCCTCTGACTAGCCTGTGTGGCACTAACGATGCTTTGCTCGAAGTCACTTAAATTGTTGTTTTTCATTTTCTGATGCTCGTTTAGAACTTTATCAATTTTTCTTCACCATTCCTAGGTACCTAAAGGTTGGAGTTGCTTCCCTGTGGCTAGCTGAGTTGCTGTTTGTGTTAATAGTAAAGATCAAACTTCCTAATAAAATGGCTTGTTAGTGTAATATTTTAAGTGACCCATTTAACTTCCAGTTTTGATTTTGTTTCAGTTAATTTTACTTGTCATGAATTTTATTGACTCGGTGTTAACATGACAAAATATCCATGCAGTTTATGAATTAATAATTTCAAAGGTGTAGAGATTAAATTACAGCATTATAAGCAACAAGTACTTTTTTGTTATATAAGAAAACGTGAATATAGTCGTGATTTAAGCCTAACATTAAAACCAGTCAGTTTTGAAAAAAATAAAATCTTTAAATCTGGAAAACCATTGCCATGTTTGACCTCCACCCACATAAACCCTTACTCTGTATACTCCACATGGTTACCTTTTGTTCAAAATTTGTTAATATTCATTGTTTACTCTTATTTTTTTTGTGTCAAGGAATTATTTCAGAATGTTGTTCATTTGAAGGACCACCTGGTTAAACGGCATCTGGAGAAGGTCTGTGGCCTCTACATGCCAGCACTCTAGCCAGTTGGTCAGGGCACCAAGGTTCAACTGCTTCACATTATCCTATGACCTCCTCCTTTTCACTCCCAGCTAAAGATCACAACACTTAGAGGGCACCTCACTTTTGAACACACCTCACAAATTGTTAGTATTTTCCCCCTTTAACTTTGTACAACTAAATGTTTCTTTTTCTAAAGTCTCATTAACAAAAGTTTACTAAAAGTTTTGAACCTGAATCTTGTTTCAGCACAAAATTTGAACCATAGCATATTTCATATATTTAATAAATGTCTTTTGGGTATAGCACTAAAATACTACTGACTGACAAATTATGTTCAGTTAGGCTTAATAATAAATCTGTATATTATTTATAAAAACAGTATTCCAGTCTCCAAAAATACATTTACTTCAAAGTAGCATTAATTCAACACATTGGCAGTGAGAACAAAAGGTGTCACAAATAAGACCTTTTAGGATTGTAGTTCTGGGAAAGGTTCTTGCATTTAGATGCAAGTTAGATTAGAAGTCATTTTGTTTACTCTTACTTGACACTGGAAGAATATGGCTAGTTCTATCATCTTCTATTGTATACCATCGTTTTGACTAAATAGATAAAAAAATGAAATAACCAAAAATTCCACAAAGTTAAATGCAGCTGATTTTTTTTCATCTGTATAATAGGACAGTGTCACATGTCATTCTTCAAAATGCTACCGCGAAGCAGTTGTAGTCATCCATCACTTAATATTTCTTTACTGGAAGTACCAGTAAAGGGGCACAATTTCATCACAAATTCTTGTGAAAAAGAGTTTCCATTTAATTACTCCTCATATTTTTCTTTTTTTTTTTTTTTGACTCTGGGAGTTTTTCTTTTCTTTCTTCTATCTCCAATATATTCGAAGAATCTAAGCCTTGGCCAGTCCTGTAGAGTAATTTACCCAATTTTTCTGGGATACTCTCTTGTTAAAATTGGGAGCATGACTGATAGTTCTTTGAGGAAATGTCAGGACTTTCTCTACTTTGGCCCTCTGAAGAAATAGTTTGCCACCATTAGTTGTACTTAATTAAAATAACTGAGATTTTAATTGGATGTTTTTTCCACAGTGCAGCATCAAAATAAGAGCGGATAACCTCCACACTAGCTGTTAATGTTGCATTTTCTGGATGTAATGTGGGTTTGAACAAACATATGACTGCACAACAACTGCGTAAATCAACAGACTGCAGCTTGTTGAAGTGGACATCAGGGAAACCTTGACCACTTTGACCTCTCATGTGTGAAGGGTTTTCTAGCTGGCACAAGGTCTTGAACCAAGAGGATCTGTTTACCAGACTGTGTCTTTGTTCACTATTCTATTGGCCACACAGTTCAAGTGCATTCCTGTCAAGTAAGATTAGTGGATAGATACTGAATACCTTGCACAGTAAAGTTGCATTACTTATTAGACTAAAATTAACACATGGTAAATCTATGTCTAAAGCAAATGCTTGGTATGTTTTGCATGGAGCAAATGGCTATGAATAAGTCAAAGAGCTGCTAAGAGATATTCACAGTATTGCAGATAGCTTAAAAATATGTTTTCAGTAGTATTAGGAAATAGATGTTTCAAATATGTATGCTTGTGTTCTTACTGAGGTTTTTGGTTTGAAATGCAGACAACAAAAACAAAATGTTGTCTTCTTTATTGCCCTTTTCAGATTCTTTGGGGTTCCCTTATAATTCGGTATATCTCAGTCGCTCCCACCCTGTTGTCTTACTTAGAGCTGAAGTCTCAACACTCTCAAGCCACATGCTCATATCATTTATTCAAGTCCCATCTTCTTTTGGATCTTCTCAGTTTCGTTAACATTAAATTCTTAAATAAATTCTTTATAGTTAATACATCCAAGCTGTGCTACAATTAATTAAAAGCTTTGTAATTTAGAATTTTACTTTTAAAATATGAAATTTTTTGGCTTATTTATTCATTCACAAACATAACATTTGTTTTTTTGGAAACATTTTTTATTTAAGAAAATGTCCTGAACAAAGACAAAACCATATATATAGAACTGAAGGAAATCAAACTAAAATCAAAATATAAAAAGCTTAAAAACAATAAGCAGTAAAAATAAATAAGCCAAATAAATTAAAATAATAAAGCATGAAAACACACTGAAAATAATTAGAAAGCAATAAAAATGTGACATTAAATGATGACAATTCAAGTTTTGCATCAAATTTAAGAAATCTGTCCACGATGTTGACCTGAAAAAAATCAAATGACTGAGTAATGTCAGGCTCTCTGGTGTTGGTGAACGAGATGAAAATGCACATTAACCAGTAGTCAATTTGTGAATCTGGAAACAGTCAACAGAAACTTGTTTTGCCATTTCAGAACAGATATATAAAGGATCAACAAAAGAGCAACCTTGAAGAAACAATGGTGTGAATAAAAGATCTCATCTCTAAGTGACAGGAACTTGTACTCTTTGAATGACATTTGTGTTAACTGCTTTGTAAAAGGGAAAGGATGAAGAAAATGTGTCAAAACAATGAGAAATGGATACCTTCTCATTATAACCCTAGCTACAATGATAGCTAGATAGTGATGATGAAAACTGGGTAGATCCCACTTTCTTTAAGCAGGTCAGAGCAATCAAGAAAAACCATATAAACTAACAAAAATGAAGTTAACGCTGTGAACTCATTACATAACAATACACATTAATGCCAATTTAGGATCCTTGAAGTTCACTGATTTTATGCATTCTACATTTCACTGTACTTGCATTTAAGAAAATTCATTGTATACTTTACATGTAGAGTATAAAGAACATAACATTTATTTATGTTTTCTAGTTTTACTTCTGGAATCATACTTCTTTCTCTTTTCAGATACATTATTGAGATATTTAAATCCCACCCGTGGGTCTTCCGCAACACCAACAAGCACTTCTCAAGTTGCCTCTGCCTCACAGGATCTGAGTGATCCGGTTGCTGCATCAAGTGCTACTACTGTTGCTTCCACCGTGCAGGAATTCAGTCATGCATCAGAAATGAAGGCTGCACCCATATCCGGCCATATCCACTAACTGAGCAGGTCAAAATGCTTTTGTTTGTTAGGTAATTTGCGTTTTGATGACTGTTTTTCTTTCTGAATAAAACAAATTCAAAGTGTTTAGTATATGCGTATGTTAAATGGAATGACTGGGGGACCCGAGAAGGGGTGATGGGTTGCCACATAATCTCTTGCCAGTAGCCAATTTAAGGGTGACTGGGCAACTCCATGTACTACACTACTTTTTTTATCACTTTTTTACCCACTGACTTCTACAGAAAAGTTTTACTATCCGCATCTATCATTACATCAAAGGCTGTTGAAAATGTGGTGTCGTAAATGACCTCCAAAGAGTTAATGAAATGCTCACATTACTGCAGAGTGTTGTGACATCATTTTGTGTGTAATCACGAGTACATCAAGGTTACCATGGTGTTCACAGTAATCTGTATGAACATCCACCAGTGTAATTGTGTCCTCATTCTCATTTTTAATAATATTGTCAGAAGGGTAACATTCAGTTACCCTTCTGACTTTCTGTATATTAACAGATAAATATTTTTTATCCTTATTTATTTATTGATTTTGTGTTCAGCAGATGATACAATTCACTGAATAAGCTTCATAATTTTACATTGTACAATGTTGTAATTATTGTCAGAACGAAGCAATAATTGGTCAAGGTAATCTAAAATACAGTGGTAATTAGAATTTCTTTGTTTTTTAGTGTGAAGGATTTGTTGTGGAAAAGGTTCTATTGGTCTTTGGGCTTTTTTAATTCCACATAGATCAAAGAGGTAATGCACTGTCCCCTTAGCTCATTTAAGCATGACTGACAACATGGTACCACATAACATTCTTTGCTCATCTAGACACGTCAGTGTCACATCAGTCACATCATTATGTGCTGAAACATTGCAAAGTGGGTGGTGAGTGTTGTCAGTCATCTCCAGCTGGCAAAAAAATCTAGAAAGACATGTTCAGACAGGCGACAGTTGTTGCCACCCAGGCACTACTGCTTCCATGGAGTTGTCAAGAAGAGATTTGAGAATTCAGAGGCAGAGACTTAGAGTGGTTTTCTTGCCACTTTTCATCCTTTGACATTGCTCTTCTTTAAATTACTGACAACAAACATTGGAGTGGATGGAGGCAAACAAAAAATCTGTTAGTTGTGCCAAATGTCAGTTGTACTTCATAACGAATAGAAGAAAATAACTTACAGGGTTTGTTGGGAGCAGTGATGGTTATTGATGGTTAGTAAAAAACATGCACTCCATCACATTGCATGTGATAATGCTGTCTGTATGTTGCTGTATGCTGGGTGATTTATAATGCTGTCTTCAAACCTTGATCATTATTTTAAAACACAACAATTTAAACAATTTCATTCCTCATTTTTTGTTTATTCCATGTTTGTCTCTCTATATATACTACATTTAAATGTTACTAATTAAAAAGGGACACATTTCTAATAAACTTACCTCTGATTGATATGGCACCAATCTTAGCTGTCATTTTTGTAACTGATATAAATAAAACTTTTTTTGTATAACATTAACATTGAAACAGCCGTAACCTCTGTGTATAACATGCAGAATATTGTGCCTTGTAATATTCACATCCCCTGAATATGATCAAATTTTGTTGTTTTATAACTACAAACTTCATTGCATTTTGTTGAGGTTTAATGTGACAGATCAACACAAGTACTGTACAATCATGAAGAGGAAGGCAGTGATACATGGTTTTCAGAATTTTTATGAAAGCACATCTGAATAGTATGATGTGGATACCTTAAAGGTATTACAGTAGTTGTTGCTGGATGTACTAGACATGATAGAAAAGTTTAAAACTTCCAGTAGCTTATTGTTTTGATACCGTGAGCGACTTCGGGAAAGGGAGATGCCGAGTGTCCCTGTGATTGTAGGACTGCTGCCAGAAAAAGTGTGACAGCTAAAATGTGAACCTATCGATTTTGATGCAAAAGAGTATCTTTGAATTATACATTTTTCCAGTATTGATCAATGACTAATTATTTTGACAACTCTTATTATTTTATTTTTGGTTTACTTTTTACAGGTTCTGGCACTTTTCTTAAATAAAGGCATCCTGAAAGCATAATTCTATCATTGCCTTGTTTCTTTGTGGGGATAGAGTGTTCAGTGTGTGTGCAGTGACAGTTTTCTGTCACGAACAGCTTGGTGTGTTTAATTATAATGTTTAATGACAGAAGTATAGACTGGATAACAGAGCCTTCAAGATGTTCAGTAGGCATTTGTCTAAAGACTTTTAAAGTGCAGGTAAGGTGACATTATATGCTAGAAGTAAAGCATATTTTTTACATTAATATCAAGTAACAGAAAGTTGCATGCCCTATTTAAATCATGTCTAGCTTTTTCTAGTTGTGATTTGTTCATAATTGATTTTCTAAGATTGCACAGTATTTATATTACACCTTCGGTATGAACAGAGTAGAGAAACAGCAAAGAATTGGCTTTGACTTCAAAGCGAGGACATGACATTAATCTCTGTCATCAGCAACAGAATACGTTTGTTTTTCATTTGACAAGGAAATGATGAATTGCTACATGAAACATTCTTTTCCTTTGGTTCTGCTGATCTGTAGAAGGCAAGTCACTGCATTCTGGTCACTGCATTCTTTATATTCCTGTTATTAAATGCAGAATTAAATGGATCATTGGACTTGTTCACTGGACAATAGATTAGTATTTGGAAATGATCATGTCAAAGTCTATGATGAATTTGTGGTCTGATGTGGAGGGATTTTTGCCAAAAATTGACGTGCACAGGTAACAATCATTTAAGACACTATAAAAAATGTTAAAGAAACTGAATCTCAACTTTAAGTACTTATGTTTCTAAAGAAAGAAATTAAATTACATCAATCATGATTTGTGACAATGTAAGTGTCCTAGGAAGGAACCACATTTGCACTACTTGATATTGTCATTGGTGTTTGGAGTACAGCTTACTTTAATTCCCCTTTTTACTTGGTTGTTAAAAATCCACCCACTACTAGCAATGAATTAATTTTTTTCAGTCTTTGCAAACAAAGGTCATAGTGATAGCTTTCAAAAATTTACATTGTGGGAAGTAATAAATCAATGGTATTCTGTTATACAAGACTCTCTAATGCATTTTTGTATTTGTCAAAACAATATTAGTTGTGCTTCATTCAATGGTGATTGATGTGTTCATAACAAAACTCGCAAGAATCTATATGGAAGAAGTTTCTAATCAGAACAAAACAGCTTTTGTTCGGTGCCTATTAAAAGTATTAAGCCCCTTGAATGTTTTGCGCCTTTTATTGCTTTTACAAATCAATCTTGAGCAACAAAAAAAATATTTTTTAACAAAAAAAAATACAAAAACATCTCTCAATGTCAAAGGAAAAATGGATTTATAATAACAAAAACATTTCACATAAAATAATTGCATAAATATTCAGCCCCTACAAGTCAGCATTTAGTAGATGCACCCTGGTTTGCCATCTCAATTTGGCTGCATATCTCAAAGCTGCAATTTTACTCCATTCTTCCTTGCAAAACTGTTCAAGCTCCGTATGGCTGTGTGGGGATGGTTATGAGCAGCCCTTTTCTAGTCCCGACTCAAATTATTTATTGGACTGAGGTCTGAACTTTGACTCCGGCACTTTAAAACATCTGCCTTGTTCAAGGTATTTCTGTGTAGTTTTAACTGGGTCATTGTTCTGCTGGAAAATAAATGTTTTCTAAAGACATATTTTCTTGCAGATGAAAATAAATTGTCCTCTAGGATTGGCCTATAATTTGCTGCATTAATTTTACCTTCTGTCTCTATAAGTCTTCCAGGGTCTGCTGCAGAGAAGCATTCCCACATCATAATGCTGCCAACAACATGAATCACAGTGGGGTTGGTGTGTTTTTGGTGATATACAGTGCCTGTTGGCCAAATAGCTCAGAACAAAGAATTTTCTTATATGGAGTTTCCCACATGCCCTTTATTCAAGTCTAGCCTTGAAATGAATTTCATCAACAGTGGCTTTCTTATTGCTTTCTCTAAACTCCTTTTCACAAAGTCACTTAGTTTGTGAAGACAATCCAAACTGTACAGATTGACAGCTGTGGCATATTCCTTCCATGTCTTGATAAGAGACTTGTTCAGCACCTTAGAGCTTTGTTTTCTAGCCATGCCTTAACTTATACTTATTAGTATAAAATTGTTATATAATAAAAATTTTCTGATTTGCTTGGAGTTTTCTTTTGTCTTCATTCTGTACTCATAGCCAGCAATACTGGTTAACCAGTGAGTGAATCTTCCAGACACAGGCGAATATATACTCCATCCCACTCATTGTGAAACTACTAGCACCAGTTGGCTGGACTGCTGTCAGTTACGTTAAAGGGCAGTATAGTTATGTAATTGTCATTCAATTGTTTTCACTTTAACATATGAAACTTTTTTGGTCAAAAGCCTACCGGTACTTTTATTGTGATTGTGATTGATTTGTAAAAGCAATACAAATGCTAAAACTTTTAGTGAATTCTTTTTATAGGAACTGTAAATACTGACAGTCCACAATGTTAGGTGATTGCGTGACAGTTTGTTAATGACCAGCTCTCTGCCAGAAATTGAGATCCAGCAGCTATAATTAATGACAGTGACACAAACACATCTGCACCCATTATTGGGTGAACAGATATTAAAGATAGTCTATGTCCTTTGTCAAAAACATTAGTCAGTAATATATATATACAGTATATATACAGCACATTTTTTGCATTTTAGATTGTGCATGTGTACAGTTCGTAGCGCAGATGGCAAAATATAAGGGGAAGTCAAATAAAAAATATGTATATCATCAGGGATTATGATGTTGATTATGATATTGTCAACATTAGGTTACCCGTAGGGTTAGGGTAATCCTAACCCTACCCATAACCCTGACTTTCTGTATATTAACAGATAAATATTTTTTTATCCTTATTTATTTATTGATTTTGTGTTCAGCAGATGATACAATCCTCTGAATAAACTTCATAATTTTACATTGCACAGTGTTGTTATTATTGTCAGAATGAAGCAATAATTGATCAAGGCAATCTAAAATACAGTGGTAATTAGAATTTCTTTGTTTTTTTAGTGTGAAGGATTTGTTTTGGAAAAGATTGAAAGTCTTGACTTAACTCTGCAGCACAGTAATATCCAAGTCAACACTGAACTTACTTTTGTGAATATATTTTTTAAAAAGTTACAATTTGAAGTAACAGAGAAGAGCTATAACAGAGGAAAAATCACCTATGTAAAGTATCAGATTTAAAAGTATGAGCAAACTACAGCTACACTTAGGCTATTAATGATTGCTAAAACAATGCTAAAGGATTGCAAGTTAGTGTGTAAGTGTGTGTGAGGCTTTTTATGAATGTGTGTTTGTGTGACTTGCATGCTGGGGGGCATGAAGCTGGGAGTGGGGCATTATTAAAAACCATCTGCTTTCCTGCAGAGTCAGAAGGCCGTTTGGACACAGCCTCTTAACAGGGCATGTTTTTCAAGATGCCTTCAGGCAACTTGATATAATTGAATGCCCAAACTAGAAACTTGTGGTGGCCTATAACAACTCTGAGTTAGTTAATAAGTCTTCAAACAAAACTCCAAATGTAAACGTCACAGCAAGGTCAGAGAAACATTTAAAAAGTGTACAAAGCAGAAGAGAAACTATGTTTGTGATTTTAATAAATATTCAAATCAGAAATTTGAATGTTTATGTTCTAAGCATATTTCTTAAGGCAGGTCCCAATTCAGTTGAAGGTTGAGGATCACGAAGATATTTTGTGACATTACCAAAAATATTTACAGATCACATTATTTAACTGGTCCAGTTATTTTAAAGTAAGTTTGTGAAGATATCTGTTAGTTAAACTGGCAAAAAGCAACTTTTTCATCTCCTCTTCTACGTGATAACTCGGAATTTATAATGTGACTTTGGCTCAACTCAAACCTTACATGTGCATCAAAATCCACATCCACCAAACTCCTCACATCAGGACTTTTGATTAGTTTATTGGATTACACATTTTTTAACCTTCCCTAATTATAGCACATTATTTTAGAGCACAAAAGCTACACCACTTAAAAACCTAAATGTGTAGGTAAGTAAAAAATATCAATAAAAAAATGCAATAATAATAAATTACTTGTTATTCTGCACAGCTCCCTTATATGCCCACCTCTACATTCATACACAACGTTAAACGTTACTGTTCACATAGAGGTCATTTTCCTGTGAGGAATGTTTCTTACAGCAAAATATCCTGATAATATAGAGAATGTAGGTTGGTCTGGTTATTTCTGACAATGCAGAATGCAATAAAAAGACCTTCAGTAAAAGCAGGGATCAGATTGAATTTCTTTTGAGTTGCTACCATAATGCAAGAGAGTTTGACACAAACACATCTTGAGAGAGAAAAAACACAATCCTAAGACACCGGTGTAAATCTAAAACAATGCTGTTAGCCATGATGACTGCATTTTCTCAGATGAGTCCCACTTTATGTAACTCACAAGACCTATTCCTTTCACTTGGTTTCTTTGCCACAAATAGTCTATTGAACACTGCAGATGCTACAACACATAGAGAACACAATACCACTATGCAGTCGCTGCCATTACTTGCAATCAGTTACGCCTGCAAGTCTGCTTCTCGCAGAGAAATGGTTGTGATTAAATTCAAGTTATATTGGTTCAGACAAATGAAAAGAAATGGCCCTTCTTAAAAGTAAAAGACCATATAATGCTTTCCTGCAATAAATTAGTCACTGTAGTGAGTACTTCACATCGGAGACGGGTTTAGGTTTGTATATGATCCAAACTATGCACCTGTACTTATGACATTTTCAGAAAAAAATATCTTTTACAAAACATTAAAAATGACCAGCCAATACAATACACAGTGAAATTAAAGGATCTGATTATCTTAGGATAACAGACTTTTGATCTTAGTCTTTCTTTGTTTGCATCACAGCACAATTCCCTTTCTGTTCTGCTCAATGACCCTGTTTTTCCCCTCTTCTCTCCTCTAGTGGCATAAACAGACAGTAATGGCGTCTGCATTTTCCTTCCCCTTCACTGGTCCTTCACATGGCTCAGCAGCATAGCTTGACAGCTCTGCTGCATGTGGGTTCAATTGGTGGAGCTGAAAGCCTTTTGCAGCGATGGGCTTTGGTCTGATGAATCTGCCTTTTACCTTTTGCCCTTAGGCTATAAGAGAATGAAGTGATGCTAAAAAAACTAAATGAAACATGGGAAAAAGCAGCAATGTAAGGATGAGGAAATGTACAAGAAGGCTTTGGGAGGCTGTCCCTAAGTACTGTGCAGCCTACTGTAACTGTTACCAATTTGATGTTTGGTTTTAAGGGGTAATTCTGTGTCAAAACCTTTCACCAATCCTTGGGGTTTCTTGATAGACATCACCTGACATACTTGCATGCACAAATGCACACAGTTATCGCCCATGAAGAAGGTAATTTACTCCATTTCATGCAGAAAGTCATTTAACTTAGGAAGCAACCATAAAAGAAGAATGGAAATATTCAAGTAATCTCAGAGGAAAAGTAAAGCTTGATCTTTTTTAACGATTGGATGATAAGGTAATTTGTTACACTGATGTAAAATTAAAAGTTTCTGAAGCCTAAATGAAGGGTCCTGGAAAAGATAAGGAGGAAGAAAAAGTGGGCTCTGTTCTTTGGGAGGCTTAATCCTGGCTGATGTGAAGTACTAATAAATATAGGTATGAGATAGACTTGTGAGAGGAAATATTTGATGAATGACAGCTGGTTGTTGGGAATTACAGTAAAATTGTTGACAGGCAGCTGGGGTCACGGTGAAGTTGTTAGTCATGATGGAAAGATCTCACAGAGGGCAGAAACAGCCTTCAGAGGAGAAGTTCACTGACATGTCAATGTGGCTTCTGCAAATGAATGCCTCACACAGTATACTGCCAGGGGGAGAGAAAAGGTGAGGTTCATTGTCATCAGCATAACACTGGTAAGTAATATGGCTGGATGACAGAACAAGGACATCTCTAATAAAAATGGGAAGACAGTCTGACACACAAATTAATTCCACAGGAGAGAATATTTAGTGGGAACAGTAAACAATGTATTGACAGATGATGAATTATCAAAGACCTGTGGATGAGAAATCTTGGTGCAAGGACTGGAAGCCATCTGAACCTTTGCTGGTGTGGAATGAGCCCTCATAAGCGAATGGGTGAAAACAGAGGGATGGTTTAAGCTGTGATGAGTGCTGCAGTGACAGTGAAGAATGTGTGAACTTTGAACACGGACTTGGTTCATTTGTGGAGACGTGACACATGACATGCAACAGCTGTGGCGGCTCAGGTGGTAGTGCTGCTTATCAAATAATTGCAGATTTTAAAGCATTCAGTCTCCAGTCCTTCCATATGCCGAAATGTCCTAAAGGTAAGACAGATCAAGATACTCTCAGGAGACATTCTTTGTCTTTGTATCTGCACATGGAAATCTAAAACAAGGACACAACGTTGGATCATTAAGGTGACCGGGTGTCCAGCTTTGTGCAGTGCTGCACTGCATTTTCTATTCCCTGTCCCTTGGCCTTCAAGTTGAGACACTGTACTCTATTTTCACTTGCTCCATTTTTCAACAGTTAATACAGTCGATCTGGCTTACATCCAAAGGCTGCAAAGAAGCACACAATGCTTCTTTAGGGGCTTTGCAGGACATTTGCTACTTAGCTATAGCTGCTGACCCCCTCCCCAACTCCTACCACAAAAAAAAAAAAAAAAAAACTAAAAGGAGAAACCTCAAAGTCACTGAGAAACTACCAGTGAGTGAAGTCACCAGAAGGGTGTTCACAGAGAGTTTAGCCCTTTTGAAGAAACTTGGAAGTGACATTACATTTAAAAGAGAAAAATGTTGCTCAACCCTCTGGATAGTGAGTGGTTCAGATTTGTTAGAGGAAAATACATAGCAATGCATGTCCAACGCTAAACTCAATCAACCATCTACAACCACTGAATACATCTAAACTTTTATCTGTAAACATAAACTAACACATCCAGTCTGTTTTAGTTTAAAGTGTTTTATTTAACACATATTAGAGAGATAAACGTTTTCATCCTGATTACCCAAAATTTAGTTTTACAATATTAGGCTTTCTGTTCATTTTAATGCTAAAAGTTCAACCCTAACTTAAAACTTAAGAAATTGTGTGACAATAAATGTCTAAGTTCACAATTTATCCTGTAATAGGTAAATGTGAGATTTTGTAAATAAAAACAGGAAGAATTTTCTAAAGATATGAATTAAAGCCTGATGAAGACAATCATATCTCATTATTTAAGTAAATGTAAGTTTTGCCTGTCTCACAAGCTCTTTTTAAACAACCATGTTTCTTCTTTTTTTTATTTATAGGCAAAACTTTGTTACTTTTCAAGATTACTCGAGCTTCACATAATTTCACCTGTAAAGAAGAGTCTGAGGTCAGATACCTTAAATAATGAGCTAATGTAGTCACACACATTGCTTTAGGAATTCAGATAACACTTGCCCCTGGAAATATATTGATGTTGCCTTAGGCAAAAAAAAAGAAAGAAATATAAAACATTAACTAGTGCCAGGCCAAATATCATAACTACTTTAAGTCTCAGAAACTTGTGTGATGACCGGCAATATTACATCAACTTGGTGATTACATGTACTGATTTCATATTCAGTTTATTTCAGCCCTGCTCAGATTTACTTCTCATTCCACATGGTTCAGGTCAACTGAAATTATGAGGCAATTCAGCTATCCACCAGATACCACTTAAATTACATTTCTGCTGTACGTCTGTACAGCTTTGTCAATATTATACAATTTTGAAAGTGATATAAAAATGATGAAATACATTAGTAACTTTTTAAAAACTGCACTATTGAGGAGGGTGGACAGGTTATTTTTCTTCTTTTTTCGCTACTGCAGAATCACATTAGAGATACCAGTACAACAAGAAATGCACAGCAAGAAAATTGTGCTGTTGTATCTGTTTAAAAAGAAAGTAAGAATATTGAGAAAAAGGTGACAGTTGTGTAAATGCTGATGGTTGGTCAAAAGAGAAAATAAACTCTTTAAAATGTCTTTTACAAGATAATTTCGAACACTGCTTGATATTTGTCGTAGGTCAGAGAGCACTGCTGTATATACAGTACAATGACACAATGGCTTCTGAAACCCTGCATCTCACTGTGCAAGCAATTTAAATTTTGCCCTCACACAGCATTTTCCATATGTAAAAAGTGAACCTTTTCACTATCTGGCTTAAACTGCAATTAAGAAAATGAGTTTTAATATTTTTGTATTGTCCAAACTCATTAAAAAAAGCGTATTAATTGTCTTTTTTCCTGTTCATTTATGCCTGTTTGGTGATGAAAAAAATAAAGCTCACAATCAGAGATTTTGTTTTAACATTTTCATTCTTTCACAAGGATGACCTCCCAAGATGACCTCAAGCCGACAGCAGTCCCTTCAATGTGAAATAAAAACTAAAGGCACGTTTCGACTATAAATTACTGAACTTTATTTCCAGGAATCATTTGATCAACCCATGCCCTTTTTTGTGTGTTTCAACTATGGAGTCTAAAATTGGACATACTTTCTATAGAAAAGCTCAAGGTAATAATTTGGTGGTTTATTTGGGGTGGTGTAGACTCCTACAAAAACAAACACAGCACACAAAAATTTATGTACTCATGATATTAAAAAGTTGCTTACTGTAGAAAGTCCCTAATACAAACTACAAAATGTGCAACAAAAACAAAACAAACTGACATATAATGTTTGATCTCATTGTCATGTTCAGGGATTCATATTTTACAGTTTTACTTTAGAAATATATTTTAGTCTTCCTTGCAACAGGACATTCCCATTCAATCTTCCTCTTGTAGTTCTTACTCGGTATGCAGGGGGTAATGCAGAACCTTCGGTCTATCGCGGGTCTCCACAATGATATGGTTTTCAGTTGTCCATGCCTATAACAACTCCAGCATAGGGCCTAAATTGACTCCTCTCACTGTGAAAAAAGAGGGAGTAATATGATACTGGGGTCTTCCCAAATCACTGAACCTGAGTCTGGCCACATAATGGAGAACTCAAACCCTTATTAAATTGGTTTAGTGAGCTCATTACGCAATTCCACCATAACAACAAATGTTGAAAGTGCAGAGAGGGAGAAGAAAGAGATACCATATGGGCTCTGAAACATCTGCTGCCCCGGGGGGTGGGCAGGGACCAATGAAGCTCCATTTCTCAGATGGATAATACATTATCATGATTGAATGAATAAATAAACCATTAAGTCACATATAATTAGCTTAAGCCCTGGTAAGTTTCAGAGAGTTTATTGTTCATCTGTCTTATTAATACATATGCGGCAGAAGTTATTCAGTAAGGTGCGATACTGCTCTTCTTTTTCGCAGTGCAAAATTCTGTCTGCATCACTGGTCAATTGCTTACAATTCAGATTCATATAACAAGACAATAATCTCAAATACTCCACTGTGGCCATGAAGAAAGTTCTGTAATAATTGTTTAAGCTAAATATACTTTAAATGTGACAAGAATCACAAATGAAAGGAAAAAACCCCTCTAGGCTTACTGCGAAGACAGTACACTCAATGCATTCAAAGACGATATAATACACTTAAGTTTGTCTAGAGGCAAAACAGCTGCAACTGTCCTTAGTATTGTTGCATTTATTCTAAGGGAGCCATGTTTTGCTGAAGTATTTTGTCTTATAAAAACAGCCTTTATTTACCTTGCTAATATGCAAAGCATGCTTATGCACCCATGTCTTTGAAATAAGTTTCAAAATAGTTCTTAGATGTGATTAATTTCTGAATGAAAGATAAGCCACTTTTGAGTCTGCAGGAGGTTGACAGCAGGTGTAATGCCCACACATTCTTTTTGCATTTAAATTCCTATCATGGGTTTTATCCACTGAAGCACCTTGATTGGGTTTCTGTGTTACTAATGAGTCACTAAAGTGAGACAAGTTAGAATCTAAATATAAAAATGTCCATATCAATGTTGAGTCAGAAACAAAATAGAAAGATCTAATTTTAGCACAGTAACAACAGAATTTTAGAAAAGTATAAATATTGTCAGAATTGTAATTCAGATTTATGTCAATGTGATTATGCTTAAGTGAATAGAATGCAAACAGTATATAAATGCATGTCTAACAACCAAAGCAAAAGATAGACTTCTTAATAGGTAGAAAGGCCAAAACCTGGATTTTAGTTTTCTTTACAAATTAAAATTGATGTTACTATGGGATGCTGGTACTTGTTCACCAATGTCGAATAAAGAACTGGGTGTTATTTCTTCTTTTTATTTATTTATTATTTATTTTTTAGTATTATTCAAAAGCAATTGGAAGCCGTACTTTAATCGGGTCAGAGTCTTTATTTTCCTAACACTGGTGGTCTAAAGGAAATTAGTCAGAGTATTTCGTAGCTTGATGCAATGACATCTATTGATTATGTGAAACTTCTAAAGCTATCCTGTCCATTACCATGCATTACAATTTTAAACATGCACTCAGCCAGTCTTCAAAGACTTTTAGCCACTGTGCCCAATACTTGCTTTTAGGAATGGCAAGGGGATCATCTCCCCAGGCTCAGACACACACAAATTACTACTGATAGACTTACTGCTGATTTGTTAACCCCACAGACAGATATGTCCAGGGGTGAGCTTTATTGGTGAAGTGTGGTGATCCGATAAATTTTCATTTTTTACTTAAAAACAGCGATCCCAGTATTGACTGGATAGAATGTATGATAGGGTTTAGTTTTTGGCAAGATTTAAATATTTATGTGAGTTAATTTACATTTGAATGGTTACAATTTATTTTCTATTTTTGTTTTTGTTTGCAAATTCTAATATTTAAGATATAGCAAGTAAATAAAAAAAGAAAAATTGGTTTTCAAATAATGATTTAATTTCTACTTTGATAGATTGGTGGTCTGTCAAGATACTGGAGCAGCAAAGCAGTCCCAGACCACTACATTACCACCAACGTGTTTGATCGTCACTTGTTGATCTTTTTCTGAAATGCCAGATGTACTGGGACACACATTTTCCAGATAGTTCTTCTTGTATCTTGCCAGCCCACAGAATATTTTCCCCAAAGTCTCGGAGATCACAAAGGCGTTTTTGGGTTTTGATATTGTTTTTGAGCAGCATGGGTCTTTACCTTGAAACCCTGCATGAAAGCCTTGTTTGCCCAATCTCTGTCTTATTGCTGAATCATGAGCAATAAGACAACTGTGGCAAGTGAGGCCTGCAGTGCTTTAGATGCTGTTGTGGGTTCTTCTGTGATCTTCTGGATGAATCTTTGATGTAATCTTGAAGTCATTCTGTTAGGCCAGCCTCTAGGAGGGCTCAGCACCATTTCTTATTTCCTCCACAAGATGAAAAACCAGATTCCTGACCAGCTGTGATGAACAGCCTGAATCTAGATCTATCAGTCTGGAAAGGGTTAAATCTTGCTTGAAGTCAAAGAGTTGGAGCAGAACTTGTTGTCCCACAGAACAAAGTGCGGAGCAGGGAGGATAATGAGGAAATGTATGGCACCAGTATGGGCTATGCTAAGCAAAAGACCTGGTCCTGCACTTAATACACTTACAGATAACAAATAAAACATTTAAAATAACAATAATAATAATCCCTCCTGAGCAATGAGGATTTGCTTTTGACATATTTTAGCCTAATTACTGTTGTGAGACAAGTTACATTTGTGATTTGTTTGATCTATTGGTTTAACAGTGATCAAACTTAGGAGTGGCTGTTAAACTGAACTCAGCTTTTCAGATAAATTGGGGCAGATTGCACGCTGTGCATTCAGAGACAACAGCAGTTTGAGTTGTAAAGCTTTTTTTTTAACAAGTGGTATAGTCATTCAAAAACTGCATTATGTATCTATATCCTCCTGAGACCCAGCAATACATTTTTGTCCTCTGTGGAGGACATAGGTTTTTTTGTTCATAACTCTGAAACCATACATGCCACTGTGTTAAATCCTGTTGGTCCTTAGAGAGGACATCCTGGGCCTCAAAATGTGTTCATATTTGACACAAGAGAGTCCCGATGTCCTCTCCAAAGGACATACTGTAATAAATAAATAATAACATGTTTTGAAACTTTTTCAATTGTAGTGATGTTTTTTCACCCCAAAGAGTCATGTAGTGAAAAAAAAAAAAAATTCAAAAACTTTTTTTTTTCTGGGTCTCAGGAGGATATATGTTTGGCTAGATATGATTTCTTTAAAAATCTGAAGCATATAAATGTGACAAAAATGCAAAAAAGAAGAAAATCTGTATAACACGGTGTAATTCTTTTTCCATTGTACTTCATCTTTAGTACTGTGTGAATCCAATAACTCTTGAACCAAGAATATGCCCCAAAATAATTAAGTACAGTTTTATAGCCTACATTAAATGTGCTGCTGTTAATGCACTGGAGGAAGAATTAAAATTTCCAGAGCCTAATCTAAGCCCTGCAAAGGACTCTATGAGAATATGCTAATACTAAAAACTGCAATATACACCAAAAAGTCATTGAAGATGGTAATTCTCTGAGCCTGAAACTGCATTACAGCAAATTGCACTTTCTTTTCTTTTGTGCATGTCTGATCCCAACAACAGAGTGCTATTAACATGATCAATTTGTAGTTTTAGGTTTTCAGCAGAATTAACATTAGATAAAGTGTCAAAATAACTTCAATTCCTCCCACCTTTGGCGACTCCACATACATCAAGAGAGGAGATGAAATTAAACCCCTGACAGCTTGATAATAAGAATTTGATTGGGAAATAAAGAAGATTCAGGGCTTGTGAAGAGCTTCAGTCACTTACAAAACAGAATTAGCTTAAACAGTGTGTTACATAGTAAAAACTGATCCTTCTGTAACTGACAGTCAAAAAAAGGTGTCCCATTTTTTTTACATGGATATTGATGACATATGTTTGTGTTTTGATGTGTATTTCTAGACATAATGAGATTTTATCAGTCATATTTTGATAAACATTTTCTTCCTCTTTGAGCTTAACTTGAAACTGTAAAACAACACTGTGAATTGTATTTGCAAACTTTCAAAAGATTTCAACATGCACTCATTTATCCCCCGATATCGAAGAGCATTTGCTCCATCTCATTGAAGTCACCACATGCATATGTATGGTGTTGAGTTGTTTTGATTTCCCAATATGTTTATTTTAAAGTCTTTTTTTAGCTTTACTCATAATTTTGTTATTCCAAAGCAGATTGTCTTGATGTTAGAAATTATAATGAGATTTATTTTTCTAGGACACCATCGGAAATGAGGCGGTTTTAGTCTCAGTAGGATGTTTCAAGCACTCAGCTGTTGTTTTCCTTTTTTCCTTTTTTTTTTTTTTACATTGAATCAAATAAAGCAGCAGATGACAGACAGGGGAAAAGAAAGACAAGAAAGAAAGAAAGTAACTGAAGTATTTTAAATCCTAAATGCTACCAACAATACAATTTTTGGACAACAAATTAGTACATTATCAATATATCATGCACAAATTAAGTAATTATGAAATATCTGCATTTTGCCTTTTCTGGGAGTTTTTGCCACAGACATAATTTAGTCATCACTTCTTGGATGTTTACATCATTCTCAAAAGCCTAAAGTTACATGTAGAAAAAAAACAACCAGTAAATGCATGCACCAAATACTAACTACCAAGCTTTAACTCAATAACTCTTATCTTGTGCCACACATATTTGAATGCATGATGGGCACCTAATGTAGTTTTTTGATAAACTGTGACTCCATATTTTAATTTTCTAAGTCCAAAACAAAAAACTGCATACTGTGTGGCAAGAATAGAGAATAAGCCAGGTCTGCACTGAGGATTTTTTGAGTTTCAATTGTTTAAGATAGCAGGATTGTGTTATTTTATGGATCTTGGGAAGCAAGAGAGTTTTTTTATTACTTATTTTATTCAGGTATTTATTTTTTTATTCCATATGGTCCAGGGTGAAGTAACACTGAAACTTGTCAACTGAGGTACTAGTTCATAACCTCACATAACCTCACTTGTTTCAAAAAGGAAAATAATACTATCAGTTACAAAACACTGGCTGTTCATACCCCACATCTTATTTCTCTGTTAATTTTGTTACTCTTTATATAATATTTCTTAAATTGGACATTTGGTTTCCCAAAATGTGTTTTATCAAAAAGTAGTAATATGTGTGAATAAAGGAGAGAAAGATGCAGTTGCCTGCTTTGTTGTTGGTGTATATTTTTGTATATTTATTCATCATTCCTAGTATTATTCTTTACTAACCTTAAGCTCTCTTATCATTATTTTTGACATGCCAAGGGACTTGCAGATTTTAATTAGCTTAAAGCTATGATCTTGAATGGCCTATCAATTGGTGAGATTTATGTTGTAATCCTACACTAGACCTTTTTAAATAAAAAGTTAAATGAAAACTCTCTTGCTACTTCCTATTTCCAAAAGGGACCTTAATTAAAACACTCATAATTCTATTTGACACACAAATGTTCCGTTTTAATTGAAGCTATATTTGACCATATATTTTGATGAAAATACTCATTGTTATAAAAAAAATGACCTTAATATACATTTTGCATGTTTCATGTTATGTAAGAATTATATATCCATGTTACGGCCAGTGGCCTTTTTTCTGTGTTTGTTGTTTTTCAGTGGCTAATCAGATTGACTCCACCTGGAAGTGGGTGCTGCCCTGCTTGTCCTGTGTCACATCCTGAGGCCTACCGTGATTGGGTCATCAATTGCCGGCTCCACCAATCACTGTTGAGGCCTCCCTTTAAGAACCAAGGACATCCTGGGAGAAGGCGTGGCTGTTTCTTTGTTTAGACAGCTTGCCACTTTGTTAGGGGTTTTGACTGCTGTAAACTTCTTTTGATAGCTCTGATAACCTTTGTTAGCTTGGATAGCTTGTGTCACTCACTTTGTCCCTGTGTGGGATCTTTGATTCTCTGTTAGAGATTTGTAGTTGGTTTTGTGTACCCTGTTCTGAAAGTCTATTTTTGTTTGGTTAAGTTCTTTGATTTACAATTGTTTGTTTTGGGGCTTTGTTTTGTTTAGTACCCTTTTTGTTAGTCTCTACATTTTGACTCTTGTTAATTTTTACCCCCTTTATTTTTGTTGAACCCTAACAATAAAACCTCTAAACTGTTAAACCTTACCACCTAGGTTTCTTTAATGTTACTTCCCTTTCCCCTGGCCGAGCCAGGTCGTAACAATCCACCTTAAATATATTTGAATCTTTCAGTAATCTCTACTACAATGTTCAATAACTGCAGTAGTACAAAAACCATTAAAACATAAATAAATATATATTTGACAAAACTGGAGATTTGTTTTGGTCTTACTTTGCCAAAGTAAAGACCAGACGAATATTGAACACATGTGCATTGAGCCATTGACCTGCTCTGAACAGGTTTAACTATGGACTGTGTAAAACATATTCATTCTTGGCACCAGCATTGCTATGTGCTGCTGGACGGGCATTACCAGACCCTCTGCTGCCTTGTCCTTCAATGTGGAGTCACCAAAATGCCAAATAGACACGGTTGAGAAAGTAACCTCATTCATTTCAAACTGTGCCAACATGAAAATTAGTCCAGCGGATTAAGTGGGACTTTTCACTCCAGTCACCAGCAATCAAAGTAATGTGTGAGGTGACGCTTCAACTGACTCTGTCAATTATTGCTCCTCACAAGACTTCAAATATATTCAATCTAATGAAGAAGAGTGGCGTAAAGAGATAAAGCATTGTAAGAGGACTAGTTGGGAACCAGATTTTCTGGTATTGCATAGTTAAAATGAACATTTTCAGCAACAAATGATTTGTATCATGCAAAGCAGTTTGTATGCTGGAAGTAGTTTTGTGCACATATGCTCAAGTTTCCTTTTTTTTTCTTTCTTTTAATCAGCAGCAGCTCTGGACTCACATCAAAGGAGCTACTTCTCCTTGAAGTTGAGTACGCTTGACTAGTTGCTGACGTGAATGACAACCAGGTAGGCCTACAACAACAATAACAACAGGAAATCGACCACCTTTTGTGGCTCATGAAATAGCTCAGTCAGTCACAGTCTACTGGAGCGCAAGAACATGGATTTGGCAGACCTGTTTTCCTCAACCTGAAATTTGTAAGTTAGACACCACCTCAGTCAGCACTGTTGCAGAGAGGCATCAAGCCTTCTGAAATTAGCTGATCAATTGATATTAAAGTGGAAAACGCTAAACTTTTATCTTGCCCTAACACTTACTCACGTAGTCATTCACACATCTCTTCGCGCAGCAGCTCTTGCACCTCTTTCTCTCACCTGCTCTCACATGCACTTCTCTCTCTGCCTTCAACGAAAGGTTGAAATTGGCACTGTGACAACTACTGTAGCTGCTAATGTCACAACTGATTTTACAGCTGTGGGGCTCTGAAACGTCTGATCAACACAACTCGGGCTGACAACTCTCAACACATCAGCTTTTAAATTTTATGTCTTGGCTGGGTGGCAAAATGAAGAGTCTTTAGTGTTAAATGTACTAAGTGATAAAAATAGGCTATATTCTTCCAATTTTGCATTATTGAGAAAATGCCAATCTCAATATTCTAAAGTTGCTGTTTTCAGCTGTATTCCTACATTATCGCAAATTCATTGCCAATAAAAATAGTTTTTGCAAAGTGAAGCTGAAGTGTTTTAAATTTAAATTTAGCTGTCTTTCTTTCATATAGATGCTTGAATTAATCAGAGACAATCACTTTGTTTTGTGTAAAATGCCAAGATGAGGTTTTTTGTGAACTGGTGATATGAAGCAATTTAATCAAATAGAATAATTCAGACGTGCTACAGTTGTTTTAATACTGTATTTACTTTGAGTGATTACATTTTTCACAGCAATTATGCTTTGAAAAACCTATTTGGTAGTAGTGATTCCTAGGCTTTAAAAACACTTCGTTTTGATTTTAGCAGCTCCTGTAAAATCCAAGTGTTATGGGGTGGTTATGCGTGTATTATTAAGAACTAGAATACATATTCTGCATTGCTGAGATAGCTTTAGAGAATAAAACATCAAAAGTACTTAAGTAATTTCTAAAATATTTAACAAAAGCAAGGTAAAACCTTGCTAAAATGAACATCTTCCCTCTCAGGTACTTGTGTCCTTATAGAAATGCCTCAGGGTGACAAGCTCAAGTCCTGGAAAGAATGGTACCGTCCTGAAGATTTTAATGCAACATATATTGGACACTGAATTATTCAGATTAAAAGCTTGGAACATATGATGTCTCAAGACTGAACAGGAAAGTGCAGCTAATAATTGTTTAACATCTTGCCCAAAATGACACATTTCACCAGTTTGAAATGGGGCTTTATTAAAGCACAGAGCGATGTCTGATGTGTGCTTAAAGCTATCCTTTTCAGCTCCTTTTTTCTTCTTCTTATAAACGTCTGTCTGTCTCGTTGAAGGATTCCAAAACGACAGCATATTTCCACAGCAGGATCAAACTACAGCGGAGCAGAGAAAAGCCATCTGCACCAAGAATCGCCTTGAGTCAAACATCTTGAGCAGCAAATGGGGAAGGTGCTCCTTTAGTGGTGCCTGTGGAGTTTCAGCAATATGTCCCTTATTCTCTTCTAACAATAACTCTGTCCATTTAGCCCTTTGAGTGATCACGGCTTTAATGAACTTAGTGTTGGAGCCACAGAGTAGCTCCTCAAACCATTTATTGCATTTCTGCAATGAGGTAATCAGTCAGTGTCTCCATACTTTTATATATGTACAGCTGAAAATGTCAAATAATTACATTCTTTTAAAGCATACTACAACTATGGACTCTGCATAATGAAGGACAGCATTAAGACTTTTTTTTGTTCACATGGTAATCAGGACAAAAAAAAAAAAATCCCTTCCTTCGTAAAAGGATGGTTATTGTTAGAAATACATTCCAGCCTCTTTGTCTCTTTTAAAGTTGATTCCTATTAATAAGAAAAATAGCCTAGGAAATAGACTTTCACTACAGAAAAACGTACAGCTTCTTATTCTGTTGCAGGTCAACGCAATGCATGCCAGAATGTTTCTGAATGCCGTGTGCAAGATGGAATTGGCAATAAAAAAACAAGCTTTCATTCAAAAGTTCCTTAAGAAGCTAGTTCTGTCAATCCATGGGCGCTAAAAGCAAATGTTACTGCTCTGTCTGTGGAATTATTAATCGCTCCTAGCTCAAATATTTTCCCCGTTCCTCCCCTGCAGTGGCCACTGTTTCATTTCTATGGCAAGCACGAGCTGCCATTTGCAGACCAAGAGAGCAAATGTTAATTTGCCCCATGTGCATTTCTGAACCTTAGAATTGGGAGCCGGTGGTAAAGAGAGGGTGAGCTGACTTGGGTATTTACATAGGATAATGTGATTGAGTTGTTCCCATAAATTTATCAGTTCTCCTATAATTTTTCACATAAGGTGTTGTGTGCGCTGTGTTTGTTGGTGGTTTGTTGGGGTGCAGACAGCTTTTACAATCAGTCAACACAATTATTACCTTACATTCCTCAGTGACTCCATCTGAGATACGTTAGTGATTGTGTTTTATCGATAATGGAAAAATCTGTTGTATTCCCGTCTACAGATGGATGCAATGCAAGTGGGCAACTTTAGAAATATATCAAGCAGGTGTTAGTAAATTGCTTTGCAATCTGGTATTTATATGATTGTCTTGTGTTTAATCAAACATGCCTTCAGTAAGCTACTGCAGTCATAAACTATGGTAGAATACTTTTCAAATCCAATGTTTTACTCTTAGCTATGATTCACTTTTTCTTTTATGTTTTAGGGTTTTAATTATTCATGATCACTCATAAACCCATGAAAATGCATATGCTAAATTTTGTTACATATTTCGGCAACAGCTAGAGATAAACAATAGTGCAAAAGTGAATAACATGAAAAAAAAAGATCAAAATAATCATTATCACACAGTCTTCTCCTGAGTAGCAACACAGCATCCATTACTGCCAAAAATATCTCTTTTTCAGAAGTTGATGCATTATGCATTCGTATTAACGGCATGTCTCTGTCAGTAATTTTATGAGAAGATTCAAACTGTTCTCAAAAGACACATTTTGAAATTCCTCTTTGAATTGGTAACAACCCACCTATGGTCATCATACTCAGCAAAACATGTTCTTTTATATGTTTTATAAAATAACATGTAAACATCACCCTTATATATGTTTTATATGTGTCATGGTATGAGGAAATACAAGTTCACTTTGCTATATTGCAATCAAAGTCTGTGGACGCAAACTTTCATCTGTTTACAGGGTGTTACTTTTTAGTTTCATATTATTCCCCTTTTCATCTGAAACAGTAAAAAGGCAGCTCGAATATATGTTAGAAGTATATGCTGACATATAATGTTTCAGGTTAATGAATATCTGCTTTTCTTTCTTCTTCCCTTTTCTGTGTTGTGGTATTGGTTAGCAGAAGAGAATTTTGCTTTTCAGACACACCACCACAGCACATTAGAAACGGACATTTCCAAAGGTCGATGTGATTGATTTTGAACTTGGGCAGCAATCTTTTTTCCACAAACTGAATGGTTGTCTCATCCAAAACTAAATGGTTTTACACAGGAGAGGAGGAAAAGGGAAGGAGAGAGAGAGGAAAAGCAGGTCAGTTGTTGACATGGACAAATGAGGAAACAGCAGAATAGCATACACTGTAGTGACCCAGTTAGGACCCTAGACTAGAATTACATTATATTATATTATATTATATTATATTATATTATATTATATTATATTATATTATATTATATTAATAATATGCTGTTCTATGCTATTTATGCTTTATAAATTACATGCATTTTAAGATTCTACTTTGATAGCAGCAAGAGATTGAGAATAAAAAAATAGATAAATTGATAAAGTATTGGAAGACTTCTGAAGCGTTTGATCATATAATTTACAGAAGTTTCAGCCACATGGGGGTGCTGTTTGACTTCTGACTGTACACCATCAACAGATTATCTGCTGCACACATTGCCTCCTTTTAGTCCCTCACCATCTCATTTCAGTCCCTCTCGTTTTGACTTATAACATCCCCCTTCACTCTCAGTCTTGCTCTTCTCCCTTAACATAATGGGAGATGAGGTGAGGTGTTATAGCAAATTAAGTAAAATTAAGACAAGGGGACATCCCCATTTGCATATATTGTGCATGACTTTTATTGTGCAGTTCCTGACAAAGCCCTGTCTGTACTGTCCTTGGAGATGGGTGTTGATGACAGACTGCAGACCATGAAGGGAGTGGGAGTGTTGCATTCAGTGGAGGTGGAGGTGCTTGCACAACACATTATCATTCACCCTCTATGCCTTTTTTTGTTCTCCTTCCCTTTTTACACTTTCTCTGCGATTCTTTTCCTCTCCCCCTTTTTTCCACATCTTTTCTCTGGCTTGGTGCCTTCCCAGTTCCACTCATTGTGCCTTTGTCCTCCCAGTCCGTTGTCTTTTCCTACAGTTTCTATAAGTCTTGTCATTTCCAGAAATCTTCAAGTCGTTTCCATCTCTCCTTCTTCCCCAATTCAGCTGTTATTCGTACTGCCACCTTCTTACCAACATCTACCTTTTTTCCTCATTCTGCCAACCACTCCACATGGCACCTGTCTAATTCTCCTTGTACCCACTCTGTGATGCCACTCATAGCTTGCTCCTTCACCCTCCCCTTCTTTCCTTCCTTGGCTCTGTGTGCCATGGCAGTCTGACAATTGTTGGAGCATACACTCCTAAGCAGTTATCACCAGCTTGCAGGGGTGTGTGTGAGTGTGTGTGGGTGCAGGGGTGTGTGTCTGCTCAGTAATAACCAAAAGTGAATGCGTGGATGTGAGCATATGTGTCTGTGTGTGCATTTTCTTCCGTTGATATTGAGGTGTACAGCTCTTGTGTTTGCTAAAACAATACAAACAATGTGTCAGACAGGTTCTATTATACTCAAGCTTGTATGGCTCCTCTACTGTAGTGTAAAATTTTTTTTTGCAACAATGAGGGGTAAAATGATACTGAAAGCCTGCAACTCCTCTCTTACCCCTGCCAAACATCCCTGGTGTTTGGCTGCTCTGGATCCATATAAAAGGCACTAATTTCTTTGTCCTTAAGGATTTTTTTCCCTCAGTTTTGGTCCCATCTGTCACTGGGAGAAGGTAAAAAGAAATGAGAAATAAACTCAGCCTTTGCCTATTGAAGGTAGATCACACCGTGGTAAGACCAGGACAATGCTACTCTGGCCTTATGGGTACACTGAGAGATGAGGGACTCAGGCGAGGAACCTCAGAACCCAGGCATGCCAAACAATCATCATACAAACTGGGCATCATACTCAGCAAATCATGCTCTTTTATATGTAGTCATTTTCATCGTTCTTTATGTATTCAGGGTCCATGCAATCGCTCACTATTTCTTTCAGGCATGCAAAAAGGATGCAACTTAACTGAATGCCATTCGAATTCTGCTCTATACAGATGGTTTTAAAAGTGTATAACCAACCGTTACGTTTAAAAGGAAAGGTTGGTGGGATTGTTGCCTAGCATCATAAAGGTCCTGGGTTCAAATCCCGGTCTGCATGGAATTTGCATGTTCTCCCTTTGCATGCCTATGTTCTCTCCAGTTACTTTGTCTTCCTATTACAGTCCTATGGCTTTACGAATAAACTTGTATTCCCTTACCTTGAATCAATCTTTCATTGAAACCACTTGTGATTCAATTTCAGCATTCAGTCTTGTACAGTACAGATAGAAAATAAATCAAAGGGAATATGATTAACCAGAAATCCTTGCAGAATATTACTGATATTTGCTAATTCGCCTCCTTTGGCTAAAGCCATGATTTATATAAAGGTTTCAAAATATCTCATGTTACAAATATGTCAGTTTTTGCAGGCCTCACAAGAGGCCTGCAATAAAATTACATAATTAAATTGTTGCCATGTCAAAGTAAAAAAATCCATCAACAGTTGGAGATATTATGGGAGAACAGGAGGATTCTCCAAAATGTATGAAAACAGAGGATAGCAACTTCTCAGGGAAACTGCCAAGAGGCCGACAGCAACACTGAAGGAGCTGCAGGAAATTCTGCCAAGCACTGGTTGCACTCTACGTGTGACCTAAAATTTCACCCTCTTTTTCTAAATTTGTATGGACTAACTGAAAAATAAAGTATTTTCCTCCAAAGAAAATATGCTGGCCTCAGTAAAATCTCTCAAACCCTTGCTTTGCAAAGTGTAATTGTCTAAAGAGACCAGATTTCAACTATGGGTCATAATTCTAAAAGGAAAACTTGTACAAAGCCAATAGTGAAAATTATTTCAAGAATGCTGTACCAACAGAGAAACATAGTAACAGCGGCATCATGATCTGATGCTGTTTTTGTCCATATATATAAACCCTCAGGTATATGCCGGAATGTAGATAGAGAGAAATTTCATTTTTCAGTGCAACAAATCAACAAATGAACAAAAACCTTTGAACAGCTGAGCCATTGTTTAGAAGCAAATCTGGCAGAAAATTTATGTTGTCATTTGGGGGCTTTATAATTATTTATTATGATGTCTTTTTTTTTTTTAAATCATTTGTCTTACTCGATTACAAAGAATCTGACCAATTATTCCATGGGATTAAAATCTATATTTTCCTGCATTTATGTTTGCATGGGTCTTCTTGGTTGCGCTCGCAAGAAATGTTGATATTGTTGCATTTTGGAGTTGATATTAAATAGTATATGCCATACTAAAAACACATCAAGCCTGAAACACGCATCTGTGAAGAAAAGGGCATAGTTTAAAAAAACAACAACTCACATGGACTAAACAAAGAGTGCAAATGGCAACTAAATCCAAGCAGCAAATGTAATTTACCATTTTTCGTAGAGTAACACATTCTGCAATAGTTAAAAGTATTAGCAGCTTTACTGATGTAGTAATTACCTCATAAAAACTATTTCTTCCTAGAGTGAGAACTGCACATTTAGATATTTATGTCACTTAATGGCACATAAAAACAAATCTGAAAACACTCTGACCTTGCTCTGTATACTATAGATAACATTTTATTTTTTTTAATTCAAGTTTATAAATTCCACTATTTGAGCATCTTATTTACCACAAGGCATATACAGTACACATGCCTTATTTGTGGCACTGCCGCAATATTTACACACATGCTTTTCAAATACATTAGCAGCGATCCAAGAATATAATTACTTTATTTCATGTAAAACTATGAATGCACTCTGCTGGCAGACTGCTTGAATCTAAAAAGTTGAAAATGTTGCCATACTACTTCAAGTCATCTGGAAAAAATATTTACCTTACCACTAGGCGGCACTCATAGAAAATTCAAGTATAATTCCCATACAGTCAGTTGATTCTTGACATGTAAAACAAAAAGATACAACTTTACGTAGATTTTTTTTGCTTTGTTATGCACAATTTAGACATTTATTTTAAGTATTTTATCACAAATAATACATTTCCCAATTTAAATTTAAATTGAGTTATATTTTCAAAGACTAGTGTAAATGAAACAATGTTTTATTTCCTGTTAAAGTACATGTCAGTGTCTTCAACATTGTCTAAAGGAGATAACTGACTGAAAGCAGGAAACAGTCTTCTCATCTGTTATGTTATATCCATTCACATCTGAAGAACAAGTGCAAAAGGCAGAGAGGATGCTTCCTGCACCGGAAAAAACAAAATGAGCATTAAATTGTCTCGGGAGTGAAAAAGGAACAGCATTAGAGAGGTAGGCTATGTCTCATTTTCCTCTCCATGCATAACTTAGAAATTATCAATGTTTTTATTTTGCTCTTGCCGCATATTGGATAGAGGGCCCAGGAGACCTATTAGAGAACCAAGGGAAGAAAAACACCAGATTTCATCTGATTCCTTGGAGAGGGGAGTCTTACAATGCTAAGAACACTTAGTAGAAAAGTCCATTGCAGTGCAAAAGTTTCATGGTAAGGCTTTTTTCCTTCAGAAGTATTGATCCATTTAGCATTTACCCTCTCTGGTGTCTGCTGCAATAACGCAAATTAGAAGGGCTTGAGGCAACTCATGCACCAATGTTCTTCAAAGTGCAACTATGACCAAAAGAGAAAGAGTAAAATAAAAGATAATTCTGAAAAAGATAGCACTTCAAGGAAAACTAAATATAATTTAAACTGTTATAAATCCTTAAACCTTCAGCTATTATCGTTTGAAGCAATATATCTAAGATTCAGGCTTTTCTATGCCAGTTTACAGAACTAAAAAACAGGCAGAATACCAGACAAAGGATAACTTGATATGAAATGTAAAAAAAAAAAGAACATCAGTAATATTAACTGTATCCAAAACTATAATTTAACTCTGATATGTAATATTAATTTAACATCAAAAGACATCCTATGAAGATCAAGCAAGAGCAAGAAATAAGGAAAATTGCTAAGTGGTATTAAAATCAGTTTGAAATCCTGGGTACCATTTGAAGACATCATTGAGCGATAGACATAAAGAAGTTTTGAAAATTCAACGTTTCCATATGAAAGATTATTATTCTGCAATAATGCAGAATGACAATTACAATTACTGTACATTCTGCATAAACACATGTAAGCTAAAATTCTACGTTTGACAAATGCTCTGTTTTCTATGGACATGTAACCTCTATATACTGTATTATGAGAAATACAAATTGTTTTGTTCTAATATTTGACATTTGTCCTTTTAAAAATGCTTATGGAGTTCAATAAGCATTTTAATTTATATATCATTTTGCAAATATAAATAAAAAGGTAAAAATTTAATAAATATAAGGTACATAACTCTAAAGTTAACTTTCACGATTAAAGAGCAAGATTAGATACAATACCACTGGACACAAAATACTTAGATTGTGCAAATAATCATGGAGCCTTTTCTGAAATGTTTAGAAATGCAATATGTGTTCTGTTTTAAAAGAGTGGTAAAGGCTGTATTCAAAAGTTGCAGAAGTCTGGTTTGGAGGGAGTCAAATCAAATTGAAGAGCACAGCTGTGAGTCTTTCTTATCTGTAATGTTAATGTATTTATATTAGAGACACATGTTTTTCTCATTGAATTGGAAAAAGTACAATTGAAAATTAAGTAGAGGTCTAGAAATAATTTGTCCAGGTTATGAAGACATCATGTTGAGTTTCTAGACAAACACACTCAAAAACAAAACCTTTCCCTGGAAAACCTTTCTCAGACTCTAAGAGGTTCAATAAAAAACCCTCCTGCATGAACACTACCAATTTTTCATTTACTGCGAGATAAGCAATCTGAGGCCACATACTGACAATTCTCCAAGTTACTGTCAGTACTAACTGGATAAATCACCTACACCTTTATGTAACACATAGCCATTGTTCTACAACTCATTTATAACTGTGGCAGGTTTCTGTTCTGTAAATCTCCATTAATTTACCTAAACTTACACATATTCTTTTTCTAAAACTACAAAGAATGGCATAGGACTATACACATGGAAGTTGAAAACAAAATAAAGCCATTCTATAAGGCATATAAAATTGAAAAGTTGTGCATAATCATCTTGTTAGGATTTGTGATCACAACACAGATTCCCCTGTCAAATATTAAGACAGAGCCAAATTTAACACTGAAAGCAGCATTTAATTCTGGGAAATCCAAGGCTGGGTGTAACTGTGATTTGTCTTACTCAGGTCTAAAAATGAATATGGGAAATGGGTGTTAAGAACCTTGAGACAATGATTAATTTATAAGCAGCTTCATATTCAATGCATTAGCCTACCAGATAAATAAAATGTATGGAGACTTCCATCACAGCACCATTGGTCCTGTCATCCTCCCTCCAGGCAACACAGTCTACATATTTGGACATCAACACTACCATATCTCACATCAAGCCTCTTTGGAGTTACAGCAAAAACCTTGTGTTTATGAGAAAATATTTTTGACTAATGCATTTGATGCAGTTGATGCTTTAATACTGATCCTAATGCCACTGAATTCCCCCCTTTGCACTTATTGCGATGTCTTCCTCTATGCCTGGAGGTCTCTGTCTTCTTCAGCACCTATCCTGCTTTGAAATGGTCTGTGGTGGCACATGCTATCCAACTGTGGTGCAATTACTACCATTATCCATGACTACAATGAAACTCCTGACCATCCTCTCTGGGGTAGATAATTCCAGTCCTTGAAGGTTAGTGTCTTGCATATTTTAGGTGTTTACCTTCTCAAGTACACTGCAATTATGTGACTAGGTCATTAGCAGAGTCCTGCAGAATGTGGTTACAGGGAGATAGTTCAGCTATTTGAATCAAGTCTCTGGAACAGGGATTCCTCAGGAAAATTAAAGAGACCAAGAAAAGAAAATTGTCCAACTCTGGCTCAAACATGACTGTGATACTACAAACACAAGCAGCAATAACTTCAATAAATGGGAATGTCTTTCAGATGAGAAAGTAGGAACTGAAATAGGAACAGATTTTTAAAGCATTAGTCGTCTTAGGCATGTACTTGTATGATACTTTAATTTAAGCATTGTCAAGAAAATCCGAGCTCATCCCACTTCCCCATGCTGGAGATTTTAGTTTAACAGTAATAATAAATAAAGTTATCTTTAAAATGAATCACTCAAGTGACTTCTAGGCCCAACAGTAGACTTAGGTGTCAATAAAATAAATCTGGTTGTGTGTGTTGTTTTTGTCTCCAGCAAACTTTGCTTTAATTCTACTTTTTTCTATCTAATCATAAGAAATCATAGTCAGACAGAAAGAGTCATTAAACAGGAAAAGCAGGTTTCCTGGAAAAAGAGGAAGTAAGTTTCCAGCCTGCAGATTTATAAAAATAGCTGAGACTATTCCTTAGTTTAAAACATGAAAGTTTTACAGAATGAAATCTAAACATTATTAGTAATTGGATAAGATTCAAGGTAAAACACTTATATTAATATTGGTTTACTTGTAATCATACTTACACTTACATTTGTGGGAACACTTATAAGAAAAACAAGTAACTGTAAACGTGGGTATCAAATAATTAGAATCATGGATTATTCTTGGTTTCTTTTCAGAAAACATCTGTAATAACTCACATTAGGATTATAATAAGGATAATTAATAAGTTATGGTTATAAAATTATAAATGAATGATAAATCAGAGAAGCTAAAGAAAATAAATGTGATATAAATGTGATTTTGACATTGAACTTGAAATGGTGTAAAAGGTGTAACTGCAATTAAACATCACTGATATGTTATAGGTAGATAGTAGGTGAAAGGTGAACGGTTAAGGGAAAAAGGGGAACTATAGGAGAGCAGAGATGATCAACGCCTTATTTAGAGAAAAGGTGAAAGGCAAGAGACACAGGAGGTTGAGCAACCCTGAGACATTAGCACAGACAGCAGGACATAATGTCTGAAGGACAGTGATGGATGTGAGGTCATCTGTCTAAGCAGACAGCCAATGAAAACGCACCAAAAGGGTGGATAAACCCTATATAAGGTGGGTGCAAAAGAGGAACCTTTCGTTGGATCCTCCGGGCAGCTTCGAGCCAAGATCGAGATGGACAAAGAACTCTGCAGCTGAAGAAGAGCCGGGGCCACGGAGCCGAAGACTGTCCTGCCATGAGGACCAACCCGTCAGCCCTACAATCTGTGGCTTCAAATCGCACTTCTCTCATCGGCTGGGTTCAGACCCCAAAGACAAAGATGAAGACAAAGACAAAGGCAAAGACAAAGAAGAAGAACTGGTGCCTTTTTTCCTGCCAGCACCAAGTCCTGTGTGACCTCACCATCCATGCGGAGAAGAAGCTCATCAGACCTACAGAGATTCCTGCCTTCGCCGATCAACATCTTCCTCCTGCTGCAGCACCTTCTTCATCTTCAATCATCACAGAGATTCCTGCCTTCGCCGATCAACATCTTCCTCCTGCTGCAGCACCTTCTTCATCATCAAGCCAGGTCTGGGGTTCGAAACGTCAAACTCCGTCCGTCTCTCTCAAAGGTTCCCTTTTTTAGTTCTCAGTCAGCAGTAGGGAAAGATAGACTAGATGATTGATTTTACTTATTTGATTATTTCTGCTACTGAATTAAGCTGTACTGACCCTTGCAAAACTGCCTTATTAATAAAATATTTAGCATAAAGAAAATCTAAAAGATGTTGTGGACATTCAGTTAATGAGTCACCTTAAAGTTCTTTGATGGTTGTAAAATAGCTATGATGTTTGATTCTGGAGAGGAAAAAGTTTAAAATGTTTTATAGGTTGCTGGTAGCCCAAATTTAAAACGTCATCCTTGGGACTCGCCCGAGTCACTAAAACCTACCTGGTTCAATAACAAATGCAAGTTGTAAAATAGAGAACGAGCGACCGTTAACAGGTGTGCTCTGTGAAACTAGTTGGCTGTAGGCTGCTCAGTCTGGCTAATTCACAGGGGGAAGAAGGGTGGGACACCTGGATGTAGGCCGTCAGAAAACCAGGCGAATCGTTTCTCGAAACCAGCTTAAACAGAGTTTACTTCAGTCCTGGACAGGGTAAATCCCGGCAGATTTAGGAAACTCAATTAACCCGTTAGAAGGAGAGCTGGTAGCACATCTCCCCTCTCAGAAGAGGAAGCAGAGAGTACGAGAGGCAGAGAGTGAGAGAAAGGAGAAAGGAGGGGGGGGGGTGTTGCGCAACAACAGCATTCTGAAATATATAGTGCTTTACGAAAAGCAGATAAAACACATTAAATCGAGGCTCTTCTAAGCAAACAAGTCTTAGTGACAATCAACACGCAGCAGTCACCGAATGCCTTGAGCTGAGCAAAGAAACTCCAGGCTTACTCTTTCAGCACTAATCATTGATGACTCCATTAACATAATTGTAAGTTTATGTGACACAATTACACATACTGCAATCATGAAGAAAACTTGAGAACCAAACAACAAACAGATTTCAAAAGAGTTCAGATCTCCTGGATTTTGCCTAGGAGTGTGCAGCTTCTTTTGTTGGGGTTGAATTGAAATAGGGTCATTTTAATTTGCATAGCATGACTTAGTTGATTCATTTTTTAACCTGACAGGATGTGTGACTTTTCTATGGATAAAACAGGAGACTTTCCTATGGATGTTGTGCTAGCATTTGCTATGTTTGATGGTTTTAATCTGAATCCCAGGGAGCACACTGCCCCTTTTAACTCTTCTTGAACCAATAATCTGATCTATATTAAACTCATAAATTACAATTGGCATTCCAGTTAATGAGTCTATCAGTACACACAAACATAAATGGGAATGAACAAAGAGATAATCCAAATAAGGATTTGTATCTTTTGGAAGGTTTTTACAGCTTCCTAAAATAGCAACACTTTTTTAAAAAGTGTTATAAAAATTCAGTCACTCCCACCCATAATCACAAGTTCCTTATGAAGTTCTGAACCCTGTTCTTTGGTGTGCTTGATTCTCTGATAAACCTCTTGTCTGATTTTTCAGAATCTCAGGTCCTCTCCTGACATAATCCTGCAATCATCAGTTCCGTGATGCATCTACTGTAATGTGATATGTTTTGGGTTAGGTTATCTTTCTTCCTTCAGAACAGGATCTTGATGATGCATCCAGTTTTCAGCAACAGGCACTGATTGGATGAAGTGCATTAACTATCTTATATGTAGGTGTAAGTTTGTCGTGGGTAGCAGGTTAGATGGGTCTGATGGTCCCATGCACAGTTACAAACAGATGTTTTTACATGCTGCTCACCTGCTCACTGTTTGACTTTAAATCTGATGAAATATTTCCTTTTCTAGGTCAAACTGATTACAATTTGCTGGTTTTATGAAAAGTAACAGATAATTATTAGTTTTTCAAATTCAAAAGTTTTACATGTATCAAGATTACTGCATCTCTGCACAATTTAGGAAAGTTCACATGTCATGGCTTTGTGAGGTTCTGATAGGTTAAGTCAAGACAATTTGAAGGACCAGGATATTTTAGATAAAATCAGTGACCTTTGTATGAACACTGAAAATAGGCTGTCATTGAATCTTTTAATAGGGTAAACATATTGGTCAAATCAACACAGTAATGGTTCACATGGAACATAATCAGCCAAGATCATCTCGGTCCCCTGACCTGAATTGTTAAAAATTCTGTGTTGGGAGTCAAAAAGAAACGGTCGTAAGAGAGGAGCTGGTCGTCTGATCATCTAGAGAAGCTTTGCAAAGAGGATTGCTCAAAAATCTATATCTATGTAAGCTCCAGACCTGAGAAAAAAAACAACCAAAAAAAAATAAAACATGGTGAAAGTCTTTGTTGTTGCGCAACACCCCCCCCCCCCCCCCCCCCCCCCCCCCTTCTGTCTCTACTGTCTCACTCTCTACTTCCTCTTCTGAGAGGGGAGATGTGCTACCAGCTCTCCTTCTAACGGGTTAATTGAGTTTCCTAAATCTGCCGGGATTTACCCTGTCCAGGACTGAAGTAAACTCTGTTTAAGCTGGTTTCGAGAAACGATTCGCCTGGTTTTCTGACGGCCTACATCCAGGTGTCCCACCCTTCTTCCCCCTGTGAATTAGCCAGACTGAGCAGCCTACAGCCAACTAGTTTCACAGAGCACACCTGTTAACGGTCGCTCCTTCTCTATTTTACAACTTGCATTTGTTATTGAACCAGGTAGGTTTTAGTGACTCGGGCGAGTCCCAAGGATGACGTTTTAAATTTGGGCTACCAGCAACCTAAAAACATTTTAAACTTTTTCCTCTCCAGAATCAAACATCACAGCTATTTTACAACCATCAAAGAACTTTAAGGTGACTCATTAACTGAATGTCCACAACATCTTTTAGATTTTCTTTATGCTAAATATTTTATTAGTAAAGCATTTTTGCAAGGGTCAGTACAGCTTAATTCAGTAGCAGAAATAATCAAATAAGTAAAATCAGTCATCTAGTCTGTCTTTCCCTACTGCTGATACTAAGAACTAAAAAAAAGGGAACCTTTGAGAGAGACGGACGGAGTTTGACGTTTCGAACCCCAGACCTGGCTTGATGATGAAGAAGGTGTTGCAGCAGGAGGAAGATGTTGATCGGCGAAGGCAGGAATCTCTGTAGGTCTGATGAGCTTCTTCTCCGCATGGATGGTGAGGTCACACAGGACTTGGTGCTGGCAGGAAAAAAGGCACCAGTTCTTCTCCTTTGTCTTTGCCTTTGTCTTCATCTTTGTCTTTGGGGTCTGAACCCAGCCGATGAGAGAAGTGCGATTTGAAGCCACAGGTTGTGGGCCAGACGGGTTGGTCTCCATGAGAAGGACAGTCTTCGGCTCCGTGGCCCCGGCTCTTCTTCAGCTGCAGAGTTCTTTGTCCATCTCTTGGCTCGAAGCTGCCTGGAGGATCCAACGAACGGTTCCTCTTTTGCACTCACCTTTTATAGGGTTTCTTTGGCTAGCACTGTTGCTGGGCTTGTTTCATTGGCTGTCTGCTTAGACAGATGATCTCATATCCATCACTGTCTTACAGACATTATGTCCTGATGTCTGTGCTAATGTCTCAGGGTTGCTCAACCTCCTATGTCCGTTGTCTTCACAACCTTTCACCTAAATAAGGCGTTGATCATCTCTGCTCTCCTGTTAGTTCCTTGCCTTTCACCTTTCACCTACTCTCTACCTCCAACATATCAGTGATGTTTAATTGCAGTTACACCTTTTACACCATTTCAAGTTCAATGTCAAAATCACATTTATATCACATTTATTTTCTTCAGCTTCTCTGATTTATCATTCATTTATAATTTTATAACCATAACTTATATCACATTTATTTTCTTCAGCTTCTCTGATTTATCATTCATTTATGATTTTATAACCATAACTTATTAATTATACTTATTATAATCCTAATGTGAGTTATTACAGATGTTCTTCTGAAAAGAAACCAAGAATAATCCATGATTCTAATTATTTGATGCCAAAGTTACAGTTACTTGTTTTTCTTGTAAGTGTTCCCACAAATGTAAGTATAAATATTATTACAAGTAAACCAATATTAATATAAGTATTTTACTTTGAATCTTATCAAATTACCAAAATGTTTAGATTTAATTCTTTAAAACTTTCATGCTTTAAAATAAGAAATAGTCTCAGCTATATTTATAAATCTGCAGGCTGGAAACTAACTTCCTCTTTTTCCAGGAAACCTGCTTTTCCTGTTTAATGACTCTCTCTGTCTGACTATGATTTCTTATGATTAGATAGAAAAAAGTAGAATTAAAGCAAAGTTTGCATGAGACAAAACAACACACACAACCAGATTTATTTTATTGACACTTAAGTCTACTGCTGGGCCTAGATGTCACTTGAGTGATTCATTTTAAAGATAACTTTATTTTTTATTACTGTTAAACTTAAATCTCCAGCATGGGGAAGTGGGATGAGCTCGGATTTTCTTGACAGGTACTAGTGACAAAAGAAGGATGTGCAAAGTCTTTGTAGCCTATAACAGTGCTCCTGTCTTAGGGTGAACCATCATATCAAATGAGTAACTTGCATGCTCTCTGGACAAACTACGACTGCACAGACTTTGCTGCATTTTGGACAAAAAAGTATGTTGCTTTGTTTGTGTTGTACACTGTCAATGTCAATGTCAAATTTATTTATATAGCACTTTAAAAACAGGTGTAATGCTGCACCAAGGTGCTGTACAAAATGACAATAGCACAAATTGATAGCTCTGTGATTAATGTAATAATTTTTGCTCATGTGAAGTCTACTTGATGTTAATTGCAAAGATTGACAGATATTATGTGTTGTTTCTATCTTACATACAATGTTTCCCAAGTCACTCTATCAAACCAGGGCAGAAAGCTCACAAAGCCTTTTATGGAGAGGCTGTTTGTGGGACGTTCCATTTCCAATGCACTGCCTAGGGGGTTTGTGTTTGTCACACCATTTTTAAGAAGAAAACAAAAGCAGGTGCAATCACACCAGTTTCATTGGTACATGGGTACGTTAATAGATGTGGGTACTTGTAAATATGATGAGTAATGTTGATTATTTGTAACTTTACAATTGCTCCCTCGTAAAGATTGTGTAATTTGTTCCTCAGAAGGCACAGAAAGCATAAACTCCATGTCAAGGGGCAAACTGCTACTCTATATAAACTTTGATACAAGTTGATTTTTCTGCAATCATTATCTGCGCAATGTTTATCTACAGGGTAGGGAAAGAAAAATAAAATCATGGCACCAGCGGAAGCCTGAAGACTTGAGTCCTTCTTCTATCTTACATTCATGTGTTTCCCAATGTTTGACCAAATGTATTTACTTTCAATAAAAATTACATACCTTAACGATTTGATTTTTCTATATTTGTCAATGTTAAATTATGCTTCTGCATTCTACACATCTTTACCAGAGACACCAGTAGGTATGGAGAGGATCATAAGTCTTTGTCTTTTAAATTCATGTAATTTAGAAAGAAATTATATGCATTTAAATTTATGTAATTTAGAGTCATGTTATTTAGAAGAAATTTAGAAAGAAATATAATTTACAACTTACAATTTGAAAAAAAAAATTGTATAATTTACAACTTACAATTACAATTGTGTTGCCTGGAGTTGGTTTTCTGTCTTGTCAGTAAAGCCAGTGTACTTGAACTCCAAGCACTGGGTCAAATTAACAAAGAAAACAAGTACTTGTCTAAATTTCCTATGAAACCACTATGCTGAATGATTTTACAATAATGTGGAACTGTTTAGCTAAATTGTTTTTTATAGTGCAGAATTTGAACTAATTTTCTTGAAATTTTATGACAGAAAAAAATATCAGCATTCTTTAGAAAGCGTAGTCTAATGGCACAAGGTTAAATTCCAGAAAACTGCAGCATCTTAGGAAGATACAGATGTTAAAACACACACAATGGGGAGGTGATGTTAGGAAGTGTGCATTTTTCTGTCAGTGTCAGAGGTTGAAAGCAGATGACTGAATTTGTTGCAAGAAAGCATTTTGCCCATAGGATTAAGATTGGATGGCTGGGTTTAAACCTGTCAAAAAGAGCAGACTCAAATCCCTCCTTCACAAACACTTTATGGTTCTCACTTGAGGTGCTTGTGAGCAGTGGTGGAAGGAGAAATTTCTCTTTCATGCCATCTACTTCAGAGGCCATTTAGCACATCAACTGGATTGTGGAGGATTTGTAAGGTCCTGAGGTGAGATTGTGGAAATTAGTTGTCATGTTTTCCTTTTTAACATTTGTTCCATTCAAGTTGAAAAATCGCAAAAGCTGTATGTGAGGGTTTTCTATATCTTTATAACAAATATGTAGTCTTTTTATTATTAAAGTGCTTTGATCTGTAGAGAATCCCAAGTTATTATGACACCAAAAAAGACACAGGAGAATTCCCTCCATGTCCTTAAGAGTTGTCTCACATTACATTATAGGATTTGCAAATTTACTCCATTATTACAACGTTAATGCTACTTTATAACCTTTGGTTCTCTCAAAGCTTCTTTGAGCTCACAAATAATACTTAGTCAGATATAGAAAATAATTAACTTGAGCAAAGGATTATTTGTTTGTGGCAGTTTTGTCTTCCAGTGTGTCGTTAGTGTGATGGTGAGCGACCAAGAGGGAAATTGGAGAGGCCAAACAATAAAAACAAGAAATAATTTCTGGGGAGATGTTATTCGAGTAGAATTACAATGTGTTGCTATTTTGCTAAATTATACACTGTTTGCACAAAGAGCACATCGCTTGGGAATTGCCTTGTGTATCATGCAAATGTTACCTCATATACACTATCCACCGGTTTCTAGTTACAAATTCGAATACCCTCCACATTATGAATATTGATATAAATGAAACATTTCAGGGCTTCTTGCTTATGAAAAATGCCTGACATTAAAGAACATTGACTGTGGCACTGCAATATACATTGGAATATGCGATAGTATACATTAAAAAAATTCTAAAAATACAAAGTACACTGTAATTGATTATGCTTTCCTTGCCTGCTAAAGACTTAAAAAACAGCTGCATATACAGAACACAATTCCAAATGTTCCATTGTTTTTTATCCAGTTCAATTCAGTTTATTTGCATAGCATTAACATAGTCTCTATATAATCTCAAGGCTTTTTACAAAAGCAAGCAAATAATAAATAAGAACAATTCAACCTAGTCATACAGACATATTATAAGTCACATACATAGGTTCAAATTTGATCTGGGCTAGCAAACAATGCAATCAAGTTCAGTTTACAGTGCTTAATAAAAGTATTCACACCCCTTGGATGGTACAAGCTGCTACCACTTAATCGCTCCATGCAATTGCCTGGTTTTCTTTTGATAATACAGTGCATTCAAAAAAATACTCATCAACTTGAATGTTGCACCCATTTTATTGCTTTTACAAATCAATCCATGATCAACAACATTTTTCTTTTTTGCAAAAAAAACAACAACACACACTTAATGCTGAAATGTAAACTGATTTCTCCAAAATGATGACAATTTAATTAAAAATGCCTAACATCAAATGAGATACTGTGTAAATATTTACCCTTTTCAAGTCAATATTTAGTAGATGCACCTTTGGCTTTTCTTATTGCCATTCTTTCATAAATCAACAGTTGTTGCCAGGATGAGTACATTTTATATGCACTTTATTATTAAAATGTAGAAACCATGTAGAAACATGGTCATTATGTAATCCACCTGGCAATGTCCATAGCAGCATGACTAGATAGATTAGAATAATTTAACAATAATATTTTATCATAAAATAAACTGAAGGCCATAATAGTAGACAGTCACAGCATAAAACTGGGAGAGGGTTCCATTGGAGAAGAACCTAATTAAAATATCTGTCTCTCATTCTACTTAAGAAACTCTAGAAACCACCAGTAACCCTCCAGTCTCAAACCAAAGTGTTTTCTCAGGAACATAATGAAGGCCAATCAGATCCCCGATGTACAACAGAATTTGATTATTGATGCTGCATTTGTGAGAAAGAGAATTTTAAACACTATTCTGGATTTTTCATGTAGTCTGTGAAGAGAAGGTAAAATTGTAGAAGTATAATTTCTCTTTTTTTAAATCCTTTAGAGCTCCTTCTGTACTGTTTTAAATCAGCTGAAGCATTGTAACTGCATTTTTACAGGCTTTTAGCTACATTTTTTAAAAATTTTGCATTTTATATTTAACTTGATTAGAAAAATCCAAATATGAAAATGTAATTTTAAGTGCATTGCTATTTCTGTGCATTTTGGGTGAGTTGTTTAATCCAATAGGACAGAAATAGGTACGAATTCTACCTATTTGTACCTATTTTTTTCTACATAGGCAAAATACTGTATGTCTATGTGGAAAAATTTATGTAAGACCCATAGATAACCCTCAAAACACTTTGTAACTTTCTTCCATAATTATTGTCCCAAAAACTCTTAATCAGAACTGCATAGATTAGGTGCTGTGAAGTATCTTGGTTTGCCTGTGCAGACTTGTCAGCTGTTTAATTAGTTCTTGTCAGAATGGGCTTTGCACTGTAACCATGAGGGAGGTGAGTGTTGCAACACCCTCACTTTTGATTAAATAGAATTCGTACCTATTTCTGTCCTGTTGGATTAAACAACTAACCCAAAATGCACAGAAATAGCAACGCTGTTCTGCACTTAAAATGTTTCCATTTGTACACTTATACCTACACAGTTTCTCTATATGTAAAACTGACATGTCTCCGTGTTGTAAAATGAGTACAAGTGTAATCCAGAAGAACTATTTTTATGCCTCTTTGACTCTGCACATGTACTTGTAATTTTTGCTTTACAGATGCTTTGATGGTAAAGGGATGATTCTACCATTCATTAGGAAAAATACTTTTTAAGCCCTAAAGTGAAAACTCTTGATCCAGTCACTTGCATATCATCTTTTAAAATGTATTTACTTTGGTATTTTGTTAAATAACCTACAGTACAGTGGATATGCTTTGGGAAACAAAGCTACTGACTTTTGGAAAGCAAAACTTCTCTCATATGATGGTGGAGGCAGAAAAAGGGGGAAAGTAGTGGCATTGGCTACTAGGCAGCTAGTACAAGTCATCTAGGACTGGCACACAAGCACTGATTTGTCTCTGTCAGCCAGAGACAGTGTGTCTATTTTTGGTGAGTCAATAATTCCAAATGTTATTTCAGTGTAATTTCAAGTAAGCTGACTCAAAAGTTTTTTTTTGACCAAAATTCAGTTACCTGCTAGACAAAAACTGACCAATTTTAACCCAGGGTTTCTTCAAATATGCAGTACCCACCTTCACCAGTAAAGAAAATTGCTCTTCCTTATGCAGTTTCCTGCAGGTAAAGAATTGTTTACCATGTGACTTGATCATGTTGTGGCACTTATCTTCCTCAAGCTGTGTAGGAGAAAGGGTTAACAATGCATTCTGATATTCAGAGTTTTAATACCAGCCTCTTTGTTCTCCGTGTGTAGATCAGTCCCTCAAGGCTGGAGGCTGAACAAATTGCTTAATAGTTTTTTTTTGTTTGGTTGTTTTTTTTTTTCTTGCCAGAGCAGAAAAGAATTTGACCATCACAGGATTTCTTATGTTAAAACCAGGGAGTTTTTTTCACAAATTTAAAAATGTCAATCAAGGTTATCCAAGATTAGAAGCTGTTGATCCATTTAATGAAATAATTAAGATTTACACAATTTTCTATTCTCATGATTGGAGGCCCAAAATAAATGAAATTAAAATGCAGTGACTTGTTGATACATTCTTGTTACGTGCATCCTTTAATGTTATTACTAAGTAACGTTACTCTCCGTTGTCATCTTAAGACTGCCTGATGAAACTTGTAATTCAAATGAACAGTTTTCTTTAGGCTTTCATGCTCAAAACATACTGTGCTTTGTAATGTTATTCACTGCTGGTTAAACATTTTTCTGTTAGTATTATGTTAATCTCATAGGCCTCGATTTATTTTATTTGGATATGTAGGTGGCATGTGATAAACTAACACAAGTAGTGCATAATTGTTAATTGGAAAGAAAGTGTAGCATGCGCTATCAGTCCCAATATCTGGGCTGCAGAGATGACAGTTCACAGCAACATGTCAAGGATTATACCAGCTGGTGTCGACAAGCACAGCTAATCCACCACCTTTGCTGTGGCAGTTGGTTTCACCTAACAAGGAAGTCAAATTTTAAATGCCTGCCGACAACCTCAGTGAAATGTGTTTTTATACTTGAACCACTGCAAGCACCTGAATGAAGAGAACTTTTAACTACCCTCAGTGCACTGGGATAAGCAAAGTAAAAATAGTCACAAGGGAAATCTCTTTGAGGGGAAAAGTTCTCTCAAGTGAGTTCCTTTGAAAATAAACACTGATATTTTTTAGGTCACAGCAATGAAAAGGAACTTTACTCATGTCTTGTAGTCAGAAGATTGATTGTGATTAAATGCTCTAATCCTATTATGATATCCGATTTTACAAATCAGACTTTTTTTTAAATCCTCAAATAAACATTTTATTTTAAAATTAATCTACTCAGTTTCACATTCCTTTTGACCACAGTACGTTATTTTTAATAACTATTGTTTATGTTGACATAAAGGGTGGGCCACAAGATTCCATACATAGAAAAAAAAAAGATTTTATATTGGACTACCGTTTTTATTTTTGTGGGACTCTGTCTAATCGTTGCATGTCTTGGACCACTTCCTGGTTGATCTGCAACATTTCCAGTTTTCTGAAACTTGCTAATAAATTTTGCCACAGTTTTGTGTGTTATGCTCGTTCCATGTTTTCTGTTAAAGCTTTGTGCAACAACGCGATTGCTTTCCAATCCAGCCATCAGTATAATTAAAATTTTTTGCTCTTTTGTCAAATTTGCCGCTGTCAAACGATAATGGATTTTTCTATTCTATTCTATTCTATTCTATTCTATTCTATTCTATTCTAGTGTTTCATAAAAGGGCACAGTTTAGAGATATTATGAAAGTTTTCTTAAATTTACTCTACCTTTTCACCAGTCTTGTCAACTGGCTTAAAGAAAAGGAAATTTTAGACATCACTCACAATTCACAAGTTAAATATATTTTTGCAGGAAACACAAAAATGTTATCAAACAGTCTCCCAAACAGTGGAGAATTTGAAGAATTTGAACACACAAAAAAATTGTAAACTAAAACAATTTTTCACACCAGGTGTATTTGGTGTATTTGCTAACCAAAGTTAATATTGTGGCCACATTTGCATTCATGGATTTTCTAAGCTTGTTCTTCAAAAAAACAAAACAAAAAAACATATGATCATGACAGCCCTCTCTTAGATTGTGCTCTAAGATACAATTTGATGGTTGGCTGAAAATGTTGAATCTAGTCCTTGCACCTCATTAAAGGTTAGCATATATATAGGATAATTACAATAATTTTAGTTGCTAGAAACACTGGAATTATCATGATTAAAATTTTAACTAAACTACAGCTGCACATGACCTCAAACAACCGACTGTGACATTGACCAAAACAGTCTATAGGGCCCAGATTTCTTTGGATAAACATTTGAAATTTGTCCTTTTTTGCAGGCATAGATGTATATAATCTATTTTATTCCACTTTATAACCACAGTCACGCATAGATGGCATACCCAACCAAAACATTTTTTTTATTCTACATTTTTTTTTATTTTACTTTACTGAATTAGTTTATTCAGTTTTCATGTCATATCACTTCAAGTTATGTCTTTACAAAATACTATTCTTCTTTCTTTGTTCTTGAGAGACAGCATTATGCAACAACAATTACATTGTCACTGGATTTTACTGTTGCCATTACTAATACTGTTGCTAATCATTGCTCAGCATATTGATCTAAATTTGAGCAACTCAGGAAAACTCAGTGGAATATTCTATCACAGCCCAGAGTTCACTGGTGCATCATTTCAATGTTATTGTCTTTTACAATGTTTAACTCTGACCTGAGGTGTACACACTGATGCTGTCATGCTTTCCTTTCCTTCCTCTCATGTTTTTGTCACAACACAGCAACAGGATGAATAAGCCTGTGCTGCCTTTAACCCCTTTTGAAATTACTCCTGCATGGGACTATATGTAATTGATCAATGTTTAATATTTTGTAAGCCAGATATTTCTTACCTGGATATTGCCTGGGGGCTGTCAATTGAAGGTCACATCTCTAGGGTGAAATGAGGGCTGTCAGTTGAATAAAGATAAACCTGTTGGGTTTATGCAAATATTCACAGACTGTCTCTAGTGGACATGTCATGTTTTTATTATTGCCCTAAGTTTGATCACTTAGCTGGACTGAGACTGTAGTCTTTGGGTCAGCCAAGGCTGTGCAATGTTTTGAATTATTTCAAAATTTCTACTACTGAAATAGATTATGCACTCCCTTGGCAGTAAAAATACGATAAAGGGGCTGTTGCCTTAACTCGGTTAATTGGCATTACAGGTCTCACCTCCCCATGAACTTGGTCCAGATCAATTTCAGCTATTGTTGTGATCATGTTCAGATGGGTATTGCCATAACAAAGAGGTCAGATGTATATATTGTGACTTTCCATTTATTATGAATTGTTGCTCTGGAGCCACACTGTCGAAATAGCTATTGATTAGAAAGGGCTGTTGGTGGCTCGGTTTGATTAGTCATGTGAGGACTAACCTGAGCAGGATCGATGTGGCCCCAAGGATGAGATCTACACAGAAACATATTTATGGTAATAGAGGTATATGGAAAGATGCACATATAGCACAGGGAAAAAAAGAGAAAGCTCTCTCCATAAATCGGAGTTCTCCAGAAAATATATCCTGACTAATTTATTTAATTTATCTCCTTTGCATCCATGTATTTGTATATTTGGGTACATATGCAATAAAACCTTGAGTCTCATTGATATAGAAAGATTTACTTGTATCATTTCTCTCTCTCTGTCTATCTCTTTTTCTCACTCTCTCTACTCTCTTCATTTCTAGATCTGTCCTAAACTTGTTTTAAGCTTGTTTATCCCTGACTTTTCTAGCATATATCCTCGTTCTCATCAGAATATTTATTTTCTAATAAACTTCTGATACTTTCACAGAACAACTGTATTTACGTGGAGATGAAATTAAACACAGGTAGACTCTAAAAACTACGTGACCTCTGAAAGGAAATGGGGTTCAGGTATGGGTGTGGTGCTATTCCTTTATTCTCTTCTCCTTTTTCTATCTCCAGCTATTCCCCTCCTTGTTTGTTTTCCTCTCTGTTTACTTCCTGCTCCCTGCAGGAATGATCCACTCCAGGTCTGGTTGGTCCGCACTGCTTGGTAGACTCAAGTCCCTCCTTGATGCTGCTCTGCACCCCTGCAATTGATTCTCCTCCTATTACCTCCAAGCTTTTTAAGCCGAGCTCAGACTAGTATTCAACACCAGTCCATTGACTTACCTTGGTGATTCTCGATGCTTCTTTACTTGAGTAAAAATCTCCCTGAGTAAGATCCCTTGAGTTTACTTAATTTTTTTTTCCGTGTGATTTTTGTGAAAATTTGCCAAGAAACTCCTCCTCTGAGTTTTTCTTGTTCAAGTTATTCTTCTACCAAGATCTGCAGTCTCAAGCACAACCTCCTGTTTAGCTCAACAGATCAGCTTTCAGCAACTCTAGTTTATCCTCTGGAAAGTCCTGTCCGCTCTCCATTGACACACACACCATAACCGGACTCACCTGCTCTCCTTCTTGCTCTCCCTTTTCCTCCTCCACCGCATGATACTCACCAGCTCCTTTTCCCTACACAGCAAGATCTCCACTCAGTCCTTGAAAAGAGTTCCTGAAAAATCAATAAACTTTGTCTTTTTATTCTTGACAGTCTTGCCTTTCAGTATTTGGGTCAGGATATTAGCTACCTTATGAGAGATGGTTGGCTGACTCTGATTTTGGGGTAAAAGAGGAAAAAAAGACTATATAAAAATGCAAATACATGTCATTGCAGATAATCATGTAACATTTGTTTTTATCATCTTGCAATTATTTCTTACTTCTTTTTTAACACATAAAATTCTGATATCTAAGACTGTGATTTGAATTTATGATCATTATACACCAAGTATGATACTCTTTTTTTTAGATTTTTTGCTACCCTTTAACAACCCCACCAAGAAAGAAATAACATTTGAGTATCTGCATGCTGGCATTTGTAAAAACAGAATGAATTGATCCGCATTCTTATACAATGGCTAAATATATTCTGTGTCCTATTCTAATTTGAAAAACAGTAATAAATACACATTTGGCACACAGACCTTGTATCTTGATGTCGACCAGTTGGAGAAAAGCTTAGTCTGAATTCCTGCCCATCAGGTATACGCTGCCCTCGCTATGCCTATTCCAATTTCTAGCCTCACAAAGAGTTAGAAGAAAAAAAAAATGAAAGAGAACATAAGAAAAATAAAAAACAAATCTGCAAATAAACAGACAAAGGAGAAAACACGAGGAGAGAAAATGCAAAGAGGAAAAATTAAGGAAGAAAAATAAATCAATGTATAATAAAAAATGTAACAGTAAATAAAAAAGTTAAATTCTAAATATAGAAAAATGTGATAGTAAAAATAATGAATAAATAAATCTATGATATAAATAAATGAGAAAAAGTATGATATATAAAAGGAAACAAAACAAAATTGGAGATAAAAAAAAATAACAGTGATAAAGTTAAATTAATACTGTTGAAAATGATAACCAGATATTAGTTTATATTACACTTTATAATCACGAGGTGGGAAAGTTCTTTTTTTTATTTTCTGGGATGCAAAATTTGGCATATTTACTACATTATCAAGTCATTCATTTATTTACCAATTTTGTCAGGATCCATCCTTACAAGTAAGCCGTTCAATTAGAAAGTAGGACTTATCCAGGAAAAGCTCCTAATAATTAAAATCCATCAAATACTAGTAAAGCTGACAATCCAACAGTAGCTCAACAAAAGCTCCAAACAGGAGGTGTTGTGTGTATCCCATTGGATGCTTTGCTGATTTCTCTGGATTTAATGCAGTTAATGGAGGGACAACGATGGCAGCAGAAGCTGCCTCTTCATCATATGCAAATATACAAAGCAGTCAATTATTTAACCTAAGAGAAATAAAGATGAAAAACACCATAAATTAGAAGGCACACACAGAGGCATAGTGTGATGTGAATTACAATAATGAAGGCCGCCTCCTCCTCAGTAACAGACATCAAACATTCAGCTGGAAGAGCAGGCTGAAAATGAGGGCCCATCAACCGTGCATTATCTCTCACAAGTGAGAAATGTTTAGAAATACGAAGGGGAGTATATTTGTGGTTTGTCTGCCTTCTGGATGTTAGAATAGGGTCTAATTTGTGACTTTGAATACCTGTTGTTCAGTCCCATTTCATTCAGTTTTAATATCAGGACTCATGAGAGCACCCCTTTGCTACAGCGATTGCTAGCAGAGAAAATCCCAGTGCGGTTGGATGCCTGGAGGTCAATGTTTGGAAATATAGCCCCCTCATTGTGAGCGTGTGTTTCACTTCTCTAAATATGTGTATTCCTGTAGTGAATCTGGATGATAAAATGGCACACAGAGCAGCAGGTGAGCCTACTTCCACCTGAGAACCCCGCGGTGAGGTTCCAGATTTGGCAGGGGAAGAGCAGGAGGCCTTATCAAAAGCCAAGGGAGTTACAAAAACCTCAGCTGCACAAAGGACTCCTTAGAGAGAGAAGAAGCTCACATTTAAAGAGAAGCTTGCTGCATCTGTTTTCTCCGTTTGTTCTAATTCCACACGACTGAGGCTCTAACTGAATTTTCTCCACAGCCAAAAAAATAAATAAATAAAAAGAACTGGAATGAAAACAGCCCTTCTCCTTCTCTAATTTGACGTAGGTCTGTCTGGGTTTGTCATGATGTGACAAATATTACACATAAAAGAAACAACAAAGATTTTATACAAATAACTGTGTATAGGCACTGCGTTTATGCTAATCTCCAGTGATCACTTCAAGGTGATGTGTCTGGCGTTAATTGGCATGTTTTTTTGTAGTGCCTGAATCATTATCCTTCATAGAGCAAGATGGTTTGGCTTTTGCTTAGATGCTTAAAAATATTTCCTTAATGTGATGCAAAGCTCAGTGTTGTTGAATTAAGTCTTTTTAAAAAATGTATGTATGGGAGAGAGTATGATGAATAAAAAGAAAATGCAAAACCTTGATCAAAAGTTCAGGGTATGTTTTGTTACTTTGAATCCCCCACTTTATTGTTAAACTGCAAGGGCTTTGGGAAATTTTAATCCGATACATAGGTTTATGGAACGTATTTGAATGCAGAAAGTGTGATGAGAGCGCATTGCATTCTACACAGCAGCGCTTCTAATCTGTAGAGCATTATTCACCCAAAGCTGAAAAGGAAAGCTTCAGTATTCTGAACAGATTAAAATTTTACAAAAAAAATTAAACCATCATGGAAGGCCATGTTTCTCAACATTTTAAACTATTTGCATTGAAACTTGTAGTTATTGCAATGACTTAGTGAGTTGTTGAGAAACTATAGAGCTCCTCTGTTACTCAGCCTACACAACAGTTATCAAGAAGAAAAATGCAGCTAAAGTCTTGTTACCCTTGATTGCTGTCATCAGGCAACAGGACCAGACAAATCGAAATACTGTTACAGACCTTTCATATTTTCAACTTTTAAACAAATCGCTGTCCTCTCCTTTGAAGTGCTGCATATTTTGTCCTTTTCAGCACTGGAACATATACTCTGTGTCTTCTTGGCAACTCTTGATGCAAAGCGCAACCACCAAGGTCAGTTTGGTCTCCCTGGCAACTGCAATACATTTGCCGCATTGTCAGGCTATTTAATCAAGACCGGCTCTATGTGTGTCAGATGAACTTGGACATTCCTTTTATCTCTGAAACTGCTGAGCGAGGAGGACACCCCTCCCGAATTTGAAGGGGACAAGATGTGTCTTAAGAGAGCTAGAGGGAGAAAGTGAGAGTAACAGGAAGCGAGCTGGGATGTGGTGGAGCATCGCTATCGCGTCAGTTGTTGGAAGTCCTTGATGATGCTTTTGTATTGATCAGACCGCACCACGGTCACCCACAGTAAATCTATTCACAAATAGGGCAGCAAGAAGAATATACAGAAACATTCCGTCGACTGATTTTCAATCCACTTAACCTCTCCCCTCCTCATTTGAACAATAACAGGGCAGTAGAAGGGGACAGAGACACAGTAGATGGGAGAGGGGTAATTTTGCATCTCGTCTGTTGACAGTCAACCATGTTGTTATCATTGTGCGCTGCCCTCTAGTTTATCTCCCCCTGGAAGATAGTGGCTTGCTTCTCGTGACTATGGGGCCAGACAACCAATTATCTATATGCCCTCTATCAGATGTGATTTATATCGCCAGTCTGTCCCAACCCTGCTGTCCCCTCTCTGCCCATGATCAATCACCGCACAAACACAAAACAGGCCTTTAACAAAGAAGTTAATTTTCTGAATTGAATACTAAGGAGACCAAAGATATTAATTGGCTTTTCAAAGAAAAAAACAACAAACAGAGGGCAAGTTTTCTATAAGTAACGTAATTTATTTTTACGAGTGAGCCTTGTGGATTTAAGGCTTTTTATTTGCATAGGATAGATTCTAACATTAGAAAAAATACAAAATGTAAGCTCTGAACAGAGTAAATTAAAAAGTGGGTTCAATTTAAATATTGTGTTTTACAAAAATTGTGAAATAAATGTTTTGTTTTTTTTTATCAGTTTTTAGGTTTCTAAAAACACGTTATGCATGTGTTTAATAATAACCTTGGCATATTTGAGTAAGATTAAACAATGATGAGCTGACACTTGTTAAACTGTGTATAATCTGAGATATTTTTGCTAAGAACAAGATGGTATATGTAGGAGAAGAAATTTAAAAGTGTCAAGAGACATGAATTACAGTAGTTACATATCCTTAATTAGGAACTACGCGGCTGCATTCCTTCAGGCATCCATTAGAGGTACTAAGCATAAAAAAATCATATTGCCCTTCTCTTAACGCAGAGTTCATAAAAAATATAATAGATAGTTTAAATCCCAGGGAGTGCTGAATGAAAGTATAAATTCTGTCTACCTACTTGTGTTTAGTCTATATCTCCTCCTCCAGACACTTTGAGCACCCACTACTTTAAGTCTTCACAACAGTACAGTTATAGAGAAAACAATTCCCCCAGTATTTTTTTTATTTTATTTTGTTATTGTTAGAAGGTAGTGAATATTTCAGGATTATGATGTGATCAATACTACAAGGCTGCCTGGTTAATGATGTAGAACCTGAGCCTCGTCAGAATCAGGGAGAGAAGTGATGATTCAAGTCACGTTTGTGAACTCTCCTCTTTCATTAAAGATGTGATCAGTAAGCACAATGAGTCTCTCACCCAAGGACAGAGTTTTAAACAACTAGATACCAAAGTAACTTTTTTCTGACTCCTAAATACTACTGTATCTGGAAAAACATGAATAGGAGTGGGGAAAAACAGATTTGACAAAAAAAGTTTAATTCATTTAGAATTGCACCTTATTTCAAATGTAAGCAAGTCTTACGAAATGTGTTGCTGGATACAATCATTATCTGATTTAAGTTTGGCTGATAACACAGATCTGCTGCTGCAGAAATCAAAGAGCAAGAATAATTGAGAAATAACTCTCGACATTTGATTATAGATAACCTTGTGTTCATGCTTAACCAGGGATGGGGTTTTGTTTTGTTGACAGGATCCGATTCTGATTGATCTTATGAAAATAGAAGCATATCCACAAAACACACTATCTGTAAGAGTAAAAATGGTCAGCACTGCTTTGCAGGATGTACATTAGCTTTCAGCAATTTTCTCATTTTCTCTCAGCTTTTGCAGAAATTGTCTTTATGCCTACCTTTTGCTTTAGTCTAAAGCATTAGACATTAAACATGACTGAGATGACTGATAGCAGCATTCTCTTTTTCAAACAAAGTTTGCACATATAAAAGCCCTAACACACCCCTACCCTACACCAATACAACGGTCAGACACTTATTGTTCACTGTTTGAAGTGACAGAGGAAATCTGGATAATTGTATGATTGATTCTTTGTGTTCCTTCTCCACTTCACTGAACAGGCTTTATGTAGGAACTGAAGAGGGAGAGAAATCTTGAGATACAAGATGCTTGAGCCTGCGCAGACTCACATGTGAGCTAGGTGCACTCTTATTGATGCACACACACACATAAACCCACCAACTATTTTTGGATTGTGGTTGCGCATTGTGGAGTGTGGCTGTGTGCATCCGTGAGTCAACCGACTCTTTCTCTGCCCTTTGTTTCTCTGTCACTTCCACCTCAGAAAGCCAGGGAAGATCACATTAAGTGGGGCTTCTGTTGCATAGCTGCATTTGGCTGAGTGCTGAGGGAGATATGGGGCAGGGCATTACTCTAAGTCAGTCCCTATAGGCTTCAGCCGATCCAGAAACAACAAGGCTAGTGTAATTCACAAAGTCAGATGTCTTCACTTCAACGGTTCAGAGTCTGATATAAGCTCATGTTCTCTTGTGGGAGAGAGGACTGTCCCATATTGACCATTGTTTATAACGCCACAGATATCGGTGTGTGCAATTTAACCCGACACTGAAGTTTCTCTCTTCTGTTTGTCCTTACTAATTAGCCAAAGTTATATACTTTCACACAAAACAACATGTTAATTTTGTATAAATGGCCACATACTTGCTTTACAAAGGGCAGAATGAAAATGCGCAAGAATTGCCTCACTAGAGAATAGTGGAAAAACTCCTGTTGTGGACTGTGATGGAAACTGAAAAACAACCTCTATCCCTTAAGTAATCTGATTTAGTTTCTGCCAGCAAGACTTAGTGTTAATTAATTCCCAGGAAAGTAACAATACTGTTCTCCAATACTGCTGTACCTGCGTTGTGACAATTTGGATTTGAAGAAGAAAGTAAATATGGAAGCTTTCCCAGCTCCAAGAATCCATTTATTACTTAGATAGAACACAATGATAAAAGGGAATCGCTGTATGTGTAATATCAAGCCCTATGACTGACATGGATATAGCATTTGCCCCTCACAGATGTTTTTAATTAAATCAAATTAATTGTTTTTTGTCAAACTTAAACATTTTAGATTATCGTACCTAACACATTTTAAAGATAATACAAGTAAACACCAAAACAGTTTTTAAATTATGTTTTGCTAGCTGGGCCATTTACTTCCTATTCAATTCTGCTAGATTCTCATCTCCCTTTTGGGCTTTCTTCCACTGAGATGGATTTCTCCAGTAAAATTTCTACCTGGCCAATCAGCAAACAGAAGGAGAAGTTATGAACAAAGATGCCAATTGTTTTAGAACCCATTCAGTTGTCCATGTTGCCCACGCTTCCAGTTACTGAATTAACAATAACAACTCAGCACTTCTCTTTTTGTCGTGGAGGATGGTTGTTCACAGCACAAGCAATTTTCAGTAATCTTCATAGCCTCGAACTGGCGCATTAAATAAGTCACAGGAAAATGTTAGTGATTGAGTTCACGCCTCCAGGAAGCAATTTTTTCTCAAAAGCCGAGGGACCAGACCCTCTGTATGAAGCAAAGTGTAGAAAAAGGGGCTGATTTTTACCAGGCCAATTATTTACTTCATTAAGGAAATAATCTATCCAAAACAACGTTATTGTCCCCTAGATACAATAATTGTTGTGCTACTCTTTGAGGCAACAACTGACATTATTCATGTGTGAAAACTGCAAACGAGGCTTGTGCATCCCATCTAAGTGTGACAAAGCAACAACAGAAAAAAAGCTAGTATGTAAGTGTGCAAGTTTTTTTTGACAGTGCTATCTGATAATCAATAGCATGTTTGTAAATTTAGAAGAGCAGCCATGCTCAAACAGGCCTAGAGTTAAGAAAAAGCATGCTACAATAAACATTTTGAAAACTGTACTTTAAATATGTTAATTTGTGTACATTTGTTGGGACAATTTTTAAAGTGTTTAAAAAGAGTGTCATAACACTCTACAACTCATTTACTGGCACAACTTAGACAATGTTAAATGGTTTTCAATTATGTAGTGCTTTTACTGTCTTGTCTACTGGCTACATTCAACCATTCACACAGAGTGATCAAGCAATCTGGGAAACATGTTGTTCGGTGTCTTACCCAAGGATAGTTTGACATGTACTGGATGGAGGGTGAAGATCAAGCCCCCAGCCTTTCAGTTGCAAGTGTCTTTTCTTCCTCCTGAGCCTGTTAGACAAAAACAAAACAATGCGGTAGCATGGAAATACCCAGTAGGAGTTAATGTAACTATATGTGGATAAGGATAATGCTGCAAATGGCAGATATGTTCTTATTAAACATAGCTTAATCAATTTCAGGCTTTTGTCTGCATATGCCTTGAGGTTTATGCAGTCATTTAAAGGACGCAAAAACTAATTCCAGATTTCTCTTTGTGGCTGATTACTTAAGTGACAATAAATTAATTCAGTCATCATTGAAGATAGATTAAAACTGTCCTTAAAGCAGAACTTCAGGGGTTTGAGTCTGACGCTAAGCTGCATGCAGACACTTGCATAAATAAATGTTAATATTAGAATCAGTCCACACTGCTGTCAGCATTGGCTGCTTTGAAAATTGAATGCTGCTGTCGCGTATTTCATCTGATATGCAAATGTTTCTAAATTGACATCAAAAATGTCTGAACTACTCCATTGTCTTTATGCAGTGCATATAAAAAATGCTGTTAAAAGTTTGACTTATTTAATGTGGCTTAGGAGCATTACAAACTAAACGGAAAAATGTTACATTTCAAAGATTAGATTAAAAATAGTCTTCCTAAATACATTACACAATTCTAGTCTATATTAAGTTGCAAATCCCCCCAAAAAAGTACATGACATCTGAATCATGTTTGTATGTGTTTGAACCTTCTAGATACATTTGGGAAAAGCTGAGCTGAATGACCATTATTGCATTGGCCATTCAACAATTTGATAATGCATTGCGACTAGTGCTATTTTATTTCTGCGCATTTCTTCAATCTGCAGAATTTGATCCAAGTATTTTGAAAAGGACAAGTGACAGACTATAAGGCTAAATGGGCATCATGTCATGCCCGACACTGTAGCCCTCAAGACATTTTAGGACGATAGGATACAGAGCTTATAAAAATACGCCAATACATATGTATTTGTAAGAGTCACAATCCTTCTGTCTTAAAAGTGAAAAAAAGACAACATATTAAAGGCAAAAGTTTGTCAGTTACTGCTAAGCCCCAAATTATGTATACCTCTATCAGATTTAGATTTAAAATGTATTTTCTGCAACCAAAAGTTTGTTTCTGACTGAAATGACACAGGCATCTCTCAAAAAATAATAAGACAAAGATAAAGTGTGTGTCATTTTTCAATAAAGCTTAATTATTTTGTTTTTATTTAAAAATGTCATGTTGGAAAACATTTATACAGCATTTAAGCAGTCAAGTCCTTGCTGACCATCTATTTGTATGTTTCTACTGGTATTTTGACAAACTATCTTTGGTGATGTCCTCCAACTCAGTGAGCTTAAATGGTCTCGATGCTATCATCCTAATCTTTAGCTTCCTCCAAAGAAACTGCCAGATTCAAGAAGTGACTCTGGCTGAAGCCACTTGTAAATGTTAAGATTACATCTAGTCAAAAATAAAATAGGTTGGTAAAATTTAAAGATTACGTTAAGCCTAAATCCTACAGGGGAATAAAAGTTGTAAAGCTTAACACAGTGAACCATTTGTGGTATTGTCAAAAGTCCAGCCTTTACATCAATAGTTCCCAGATTTCTGTGACATTTTTGCTTGATTATTATCATTATTTTAAGCATGTTTCACTAGTTACAATTGGCAGTGCATGCAGAGTTCAGGCTTGGGACTGACCTTAAGAATGCTAACTTTATGTAACTCATTGGCTACCAGGCTACATTAGCCTGCAAACCAGAATAATCTGAGAGTTTATATTAAATTTGCACTGGCAGAATGCTTCTGGCCAATTTCTATTTAACAAATCTTGCCTTTCCTGAGTTGTTAATTTAATCTGGTTGCATCTGTTAGGCTTTTATTAAAGAACACTTTTAGGCATGTCACACTATAGCTTTGAAAACTTGCTGGCCCAACCAGTTGAGTCCAAAGGCATTTTGGTTTTCTGCCATTAATAACACCCCTTCAAACAGATACTGGACCAGAGATGCATAACTAAAGCAGATAGGCCTAATGGCCTTGCTCCAGGGATCCAGCAATGGCAGCTTTGCAATGCTAGTTTCTGAGCCCTCTGCCTTTTAATCAAAGATACAGTACTCTGGATGAAATTGTGGGTGGCAGTATCCGAAGGGAGACTTACTGACTACATGTTAGTGACAAGCACAGGGATGGGCTTTCTTAAACATTAACAGCCCATAAACTTCAGTCTATTCTCAAGATTCAGTAAGGCATTTTGAATTTTTCAACTCCTGATCCCAGTTATTGGTGCATAGCTACACCCATAGTAATCTAGTGAGTGTTGAATTTTAAATGGTCAGCTTTTAAAAGCCACATCCTATTTTTGTGTGTGCAGGTTACCAAACAAATATTCTTCAGCAATCCATCCGGGGAAAGAACACAGAAAACATGAGTGACCATCTTAACTGGAGGATCTAACAAAGCAAGGTAAACCAGGGACAAATTAATGCAACTGAGCTGATTTAAAGCAACCAGTTGAAGAAAATAAGCAGTGTTGTATAGTAACGAAGTAAAAATACTTCACTTCCTTACTTAAGTATATTTTGGAGTACTTCATACTTTCCTCGAGTATGAAAATTTTTGATGACTTTCACTTTTACTTCACTATATTTCCGAACTTAATTGCGTACTTTTACTCCGATACATTTTCAATGTGTGGTTTAGTTACTCGTTACAAAAAAGCGAGAGAGAGAAACGCAAGTGTTTTGATCCCACCTACTGATTAGCAAGTAGCAAGCAGGCTACCGAACAAAGTCCGTAGCCTACTTGCCTGGGCTTGTTCATCACCACCAATAGGATACACCTGTTTCGCTTCTCCCATTAAACACAAAGCAAGTCTCGCAATCAGCAGCAGCCACATGGAGGAGGAGACGGAGACCACAACGACTGCAACTACGTCGGACACGGCTCCAGGGGAACCACCAGCTGGTGATGAGAGCCCATGGCCTTATTTAAACACAATACACTCTTTCGTGGGTATTAAAGATTCGTCGTACCGCATGCAGTGTATGTTATTCCTGCCCTAAGATGTGGAAATTCTATCTTACAAAAACTCCCCGTCCAACTTGCAGAAACACATCGAGGTAACGTCTTATGAAATGGTTATAATCCTCCTGTTTCAGTAACTATAGCTTGGTCACTAGACACTACTGTATTGTGAAACGCTGACCATAAATGAACTTTGTTTGGCATTGTTTCAGTTCCACACGTGGTGTATTTAGCTTAGGCCTAATGTTGACTGTAGCAGGCTACCTAGACTCCTCTGTTCAAGGGGGGACAGAAGCCATAGCGATAGCAATTTAGACTAAATTTAGCGAATATAGGAAAGGCATGCAAGTTCAAAACCAGGTTTACAGATGCCAATAAGCTGCATTTCCCTCCCAATTCTTTTTTTCTTTTGCATAATGACCAGTTGTGTGCACCACCTACTGACTGTAGCATTGACTGATTCACTGATTTGTGAAGTAGAGTAATCGTAACAGCTCTTTTTTCTTCATGTTGGCCGCATTTTCTGTACTATTTATTTTTCTCATTTTCAGCACTGACCTTACTTGAAGGGAAAACTTAAGGCTTACAAAAACTTTGTATTTTCTGTCCTGGAGGGTATACTAAGAAGCTGGTTCAGTTGTAAAGCAGGTTAAGTTAACCTTGTGCTATAGGTAAAGCACCTAATTTTCTTAACTAAATGATGCCTGCAGGTATATCTATTAGCAGGTTTAATTTTGCCTGCACTTGGTTGTGTACATTATTTTAAGTGTATTTGACAAGTTTACCAAAATATAAAAAATGTCATTCAAACTGCATTTGCTTTGTTTTACTTTTTACTTGTACTTTTCATTACATTACTTGAATACATCCATTTTTACAGTAATTTCCATGCTTAAGTACAAGAAGTTTCAGATACTTTAAGACTTTAACTCAAGTAACATTTCAGTCAGTGACTTGGACTTTTACCAAAGTCATATTTTGGAGAGGTACCTATACTTTTACTTGACTCTGAGATTTCAGTACTTTATACAACACTGAAAATAAGAACCCAGTGATTGGGGCCTGTCAGGCTAACTTACCCAGGGGATTCTTTTCAAATAAAGATAGTTTACAGAACCCTGATATTAAAACTTTTATTCAAATGAACTACCCACTTGTCAAGTAATTAATGAAGTAGCATACTGGTCATATTAGTTGAGACATGTGTGGGTCTTGAAAATCAGGAGTAAATTCAGCCTACAGGGCAGTATACTGTATACAGGGTGAAGCCATTCCTTCAAGGTAAAACTTAGGGGATGACTGTTGTATGCGGTACTTGGCAAACAAACTGCGACTTTAAAGCAAGTCTGGTTCTTGCTCAGACAATGACTAGATATTTATTGGAAAGCTCGTAAGCTTTTCCTTCACAAATTTATCTCTGTGTTTGTATAAATTCAAAAATGGTTATTTTTGTGATCTCCAAAGTGAATTGCACCATCTCCATTCAAGTACAGAAAAAAGAATATTCCTCCAAACAGAAATGATGGGATAAGAATAAATTAATACTTTAAACTTTTAGGAAATGTCTGTTCAGTATTAAGATAACAAAAAAGATTTATGTCTCTGTTTTTTGATGAACATGATTGTCAAAAGATTATGTAAGATATCAGCTAAAATACAGTCTGCAAAGCATTGGCAAAAGGAAAGTTTCTGTTGCTTGGCTATACCTGTGTGCTTGCTTAATTTTTAACTTCCCAAGAGTCAGAAACAAAAGTTGCTTTCATCTGAGGCAGCTCCACTCCCATGTTTCCATGCTGAGATGCTGCCTTACTTTAACTTTTTAATTTATTCTATGTTTGTGAGAACTATGTCTTTCAACCTGCACACACTCCTTACGTTTGACATAGCTTGTTATACCGCAGTAGTAGCCAAAGTCCCGCTCCTCTCACTTCTGAGTCTTTTACAGGTAAGAAGCTCAAAGATATCACAGTAATGGTGCATGGCATAAAGCTCACATTTCTTATCGGGCAATTAATGTAAAAGTAAAAAGGCAAAAATAGTGATAATAACTTTGCCTTCAACAAAGATAAATAATCCTACAGACTAAAACTGTGAGCATCAGACATAACTGGGCAGCTGGCATAAGCTTCTGCCCATGACATCTTAGAGGAGTGGATGATCTTCCCTCTGCTTGGAGCCGGTCAATGCTACTTGGCATCATTCAGTAGGATGGGAAGTCAGAAGCTGGCTTTGTAAACAATCTGCACTGCTTCAATTTTGAAGAGTTTTCCCAAGTGTTGGAGAGTCTGCTGTTCCTCAGTAGTGTACATAATTCATTTAGTCAACAGATTCTGAAAGGACTTAAAGATCCCTTCACAACATTTGAGTTGAATAGAGACACATTGATTTAATTATTTTAAGATACAGCTCAAACAAACTGCCTTATTGGGTGATTTCATGAGAAAAATCAAAGGAAATCACATAGGACACCAGGAAGAGAATTGTAGACCTTGATATTTTGAATTTATCCACATGTACAATTTCTAGATGCCCAAAGAGGCTACTTTATCTGTGCAAACAGTTATATCTATAGGTATAAACATTGTGGATGCAATTGTCTTACTGTTCAGGAAGGATTTTGGGTCTATGTCCTAAAGAACACCATGTTGTGGTGAGAAATAAATGTACCAAGTCCAAGTCAAAAGCAATTGATTTTGTGAAGATGCTGGTAAGAGAATAAGGTTTTAGATTGTAATGGACTCAAAGACCACTTAGAGCAAATGACATTACTTCAAAAGCATCTGGGACAAATACTTTTTTGAGACAGAAATAATATGACAGAGTATTAGCAAATAAAACAAAAAAAATTACTAGAATAAAGTTGTAAAATTATGAGAATAAAATCATAGAGGAATAAAGTCATAATATCATGTGAATAAAGTCATAGTATTACGAGAATAAGGTCATAATGTTACAACTTTATTCTGGTAATATTGTAAAGTTATTCTCGTAATATTAGAAATTTATTCTTGCATGACTTTCTGTCAATTCTATGGTTTTATTCTCCTAATACTATGACATTGATCTCAAAATATTATGACTTTATTCTCATTTTTACAACTTTATTCTTCTATTTGACTTAATTCTTGTACAACTTTATTCTCATAGTACTATAACTTTATTATCATAATATTATGACTTTCATACAAGTATATTCTCATGAAGCCTAAGTGTAAATTCAATCTGGAAACCTCTCCTCAGCCTCACCTGCTTCATCCAATCACTGTGTCATGTGCCTCAGATGCAGCCCATCGGCATCAGACCATGCGTTGTTGTAACCAATCATCATGCAATTCTCTGCTTATAAGACCCTTCATTCAGCTCTTTATTTTACATGAATATATTATTTTACTTTGGGCTTAATTGTGTTTTTGCATAAATAGTATATTTCATAAAACACAGATGTTTTTTTTACAATTACTTTCTCTTCAAGATAGGAATTGTCCCATCTCTCCCAAAATGAAGCTCTCTAAGCAGTGAAAGATGGTACCAATATTTTTTCAATGGTTACTTTCTTTCTTGAACGCTGCTGTGCCTTATTTTAATTTTTGAAACAACACAACATGCACATAAATCCTGTGGTATGTCATGTGCCGACTGGCCTTGGTAAAAAATGCCACTGCCATTTCTTGATTCCAGCCCAGCTGATATAAAGTCCACTTTTATAGAGAGTATGAAGTCATTCTGCAGAAAGATTTATTATTTAGACTACTCAAACAGCTCTAAGCAAAGCAAGAGTTCCCCCTTGGTACTCACAGTTATGGACCTTTTTAGGTGATGCAGAGATTGCGGTTTAGACCCGTGAAGTTTATAGATTCCTCTCATCTAAAGAAGAAAAGATAGAGCTCAGTGTGTCTAGAAACACACTCCAAAGGTAACAGGATCTCAAAGACCTGTGTGTGTGTTCAAGCTTGGATGAAAATAAAATAATCCATCCATCCATTATCTAAGCCCACTTATCCCTGAAGGGTTACAGGGGGGCCGGTGCCCATTTACAGCAGCCACTGGGTGAGAGGCAGAATACACTCTGGGCAGGTCAATAGTTCATTGCAGGGTAACAAAGGGACACAGAGGACAAACAGCATTGTACGCACACACTCACACAACTTAGAGACCAATTAACCTGATAGTCATGTCTTGTACCAGTAGAGAATCTATGCATGCACAGGGAGAACATGCAAATTCCATTCACAAAGACCCTAGGCCAGCTGTTTGCAACAGTTGTTGCAAGGCAACAATGTTATCAACTGTGCCACTGTGCAGCTGAAAAAAAAAGTCTCTGCAAAAGTCTTTGACATCAGGAATCTGATGTATGCAAATCTTGGAAATAAGCACAAGATGCAGGATACCAGGTGCATTCCCAGTTGGCATGGGATGGAAATCTCCAGCAAGAGGATTCACAGAGACTCAGACAGACAGCAATGATTAGTGATCATAAACCAATGCAGTTAATACATCACTATTACCAAGTAAATAAAAAAAATAGACAGCGTGCAACATGAAAGTGGTAACTGGCAGTCAAACACAGCTGCCATCATCCCCAAAAGACATGTACATATACAAAAAGAGAAGCTTGTAAGCCTCAGAACACCATTTCTCAACTGTGATCTCATGTGTGGGTGTTTTGCTGCAGAACGGACAAAGTCAATATTTCTGAGTGGCTATCAGAAAGACCATAGAAAATGTCGGTGCAGAGCTGCAATGGTGCGTATGAGCAAACCTGAATCAGTTCTGTCCTGTGGAATTGGCCAACATCAAACTATTTTGTGAGGTTAAGTAACTACATTTAGGAAGTGGAAGAATCTGTAAAAAGTGCTCTCATTCATTATTCTAACATTTAGCAAATTAGTTTTGGTTATCCCAGCTGACCTTAAACAGTAAATATTTTATCTGATTTAACAGTAAACATTTATGAAGTAAGGTTGTGTCTTTTATATATAAGTTATTTCACTTTATAATCCATTCCAATAAAGGTAAATAATTGTCTGTTGACAATTTAATTGATTGCTTCTATAAAATCAAATAGATGGTAATGAAATAAAGCAAACATGTCTTACAAAACCTATTACAATAACTACAATAAAATGAATAATAAAAGTAAACAAAATGAAAAAAAAAAGAATTAAAAACTAGACAATTAAAACATTTGACATCCATCCAAGAACAATACATTTTTATTTATTTATTTATTATCTTTCTAAGCATACTGACACAGAAAAGCAGGTCATGTCCTAATTTTTACTCTGAAAAATGTTTGTGATCTTTCTTCGGCTAACTGCTGACCAATGCATGTCATAGAAATGTGGGTCTTGATCATGCAAATCTGCATAGACAGTTTTTTTTTTCTCTTTGACACACAGACACATTTTGCAAACCAGGCAGATTGTTGCTGGGTTGAAACAGTCATTGTGAAGAGGGAGAACATTTTAAAAGATTTATCCTTTATCTAATACCACGTCTTCTCAGCATGTCTCTTCTTTTTTTCTGCCTCTGAAAGAAAGAGTGATTCTGGTTTCACCATCACAAATGGGTCACCAGACCTCCTACTGTTGCTCAGATTACCATAAAATGAAGTAAGATCCAGTGAGTGGGCAGGAATGGTGAGCGTCAAGGCTACTCTTAATATCCCCCCTTTAAGCTCTGGACCTTAAGTAACGCGGCTGTTTTACCTTAAAGAGCAAGCACACTCACCCAAGGAAATGTGAGTGGGTATACTGCTCTGCATTTGCCATGAAGTTTCCTAGCACAATCAAAAAACTTCATCCAGCTCCGCTTTTGCATTTTGCATTTTGCAAGCAGCCAGTTCAATCAGACATTAAACTACTGGTTATTCCTAAGGGTGTTATACCATACCATCAGCAACAAAGCTAAGCAGATGTAAAGTGTCAGTGTCTTTACACTGCCTGTTCACAGATGCAGCCCTCCAGGCACACACAGACTGCCATGGAGAGACTCTAATCATTTATAACATGTTTGAAGAGAATACCTCAGTATACTACTGCATTATTAAAGAATGATGCACAATGAACAAAACAGTAAAAAAAAATCATGTTCTATCTCTAAGGAAACTCAGATGTCTTGGGTAGTGACAGACTAGTATGCTTTATTTGTCATTTTTATGGCAGACAAACAAATTAGCTAATTATCTTTCATGGCATTTGCTTGTATCATATTCCTCTTGCATCCAAGTCATGGTCAGCTGTTGTGCTTATAGACGTTTACAAGCTAAAAACATAAGCAGTGAAACTAGTTTGCTACATTAACTTTGTAAAGTCCATTGAGTTCACATTTCCACCATTCTCCTGTTCTCATGCACCATTCTGACCTCTTCCTTCTCTGTGCTTCAGCAGTAATGGACAGCTTGAGTTTTGTGGATGTTGAGCTCATTTCTGCAAGAAAATAAGTTTAAGCTGCATAAAAATATTATGAATTTTGGTGAAGATTACTTTAACTTTACTAAAATAACTGAGTAAACAATGCAGTCTCTGAAACAATACAAAATATAAGGTTAGTATGTGTAGGTTATTGTTATTCGGAAGAAATAGTTTGTTGGATTCACACCTATTTATGCTTCTGTATTCAAGGACTTACCTATTTGTTGATTTTTCTGTTTGAATGTTGTTCCAGATTATTAGTACAAAATTGACTTATTTGTGGATTTTTTTTTTTACATCTACCTAAATAATTAGAAATAAAATGCTGCTTTGGAAGCTGAAACTCTTAGATACAGTGGTAGCTGACACACTGTGCTGTTGTTTGAAAAGCAGCCAATCCAGGAGTGCCACTTAGGTACCTTAGTGCTGATTGTCTGTTCCCCCAAGAGAGGAGATAAGGTTGACCATGGATGTTAGCTTCTGCAGTTCTGCATAGAGGATCTCTAAAATGCATATTAGTGCATATTGAGGCATATTTGGTGTTTGGTTTATTAAATTGGAAAGTTTTAAACATTTTTAGAAGGAGTCTCAAATAATTTAAAATTTTAGGTAGTCATGGATGGCAGTGGTCCTTACATTTTTAAAATACCAGACAAATACATACCTTGAGTTTGACTTCATTGAATGTAATGTAATAAAGAATAAACAAAGCTACATACAAAGAAAAATTATGAAAACAAAAGCAAACAAAAGAAGAACACCAGTAAATGTTCCTCTGAACATTTAGATGTTCAGAGGAGTGGGCAGAAGTATGAACTTATGTTTACACCCACCCCTCTTACATCTTTGATTTAAAACATTCACTGGTGACTCAGAAAAAATTATGTGAAGTAAATGTTAGATTAAGCTAAAGTTGTAGTCGCAGTTGTCTGTTTAGATGAGTTGTGGTCTCTGTTTCTACTGTCCAGTTTGTTCTCTGACATTAAGCCCTTCATCCTCTTAATTTATTTATGGTCTGTTTCCCTTTGTTCAAGATTTTTGCAAGCTGTTGCTAGTCAGGGATCTTGTAAATGAGTGTTTCTTGCCTTTTCAGATTCAACATGAAAGTTCAATCTGAAGTTCTTTAACCAACTTCTTGGTTAAAGAAATCAAAAATTCTCTCATGACTTGGTAGTCATATATATATATATATATATATATATATATATATATATATATATATATATATATATATATATATACATACATGTATATATGTATGTATATATACATACATATATATATATATGTATACATACATATATATATGTATATATATATATACACAGACCAAAAGTACAGACCAAAAGTTTGGACACACCTTTTAATTCAATGAGTTTCCTTTATTTTCATGACTATTGACATTGTAGATTCACACTGAAGGCATCAAAACTATGAATAACACATGTGGAAATATGCAGTAAACAAAAAAGTGTAAAACAACTGAAAATACCCCTTATATTTTAGTTTCTTCAAAGTAGCAACCTTTTGCTGTGATTACTGCTTTGCACACACTCTGCATTTTCTTGATGAGCTTCAAGAGGTAGTCACCTGAAATGGTTTTCACTTCATAGGTGTGCCCTGTCAGGTTAATAAGTGGGATTTCTTGCCTTATAAATAGTCATGAAAATAAAGAAAACCCATTGAATTAGAAGGTGTGTCCAAACTTTTGGTCTGTACTGTATATATATATACTGTATAGGCCTATATATAGGTGAGAGTCCACCTGAAATGGTCAGTTTCTCTGATTTTACTTTCTCTAGGTATTTACATATGAGGATGAAAATAAACAAAAACGTTTCTTTACTACATAGTGAGGTAAGCAAAGAGTGTACATTAAACTGGTATTCAGATAAAGCCATTAATAATGATCCATGTCCTTTGACACTTTTCTCTATTATATTTTTAACAACAGGATAAAATGCAGACTCTCTTCTCTTGGTATCATGTGATTAGCTCTCACAATACATTGGGGTCTTAAAGAAATAAATTACTATTCACATAATATTTTTTAATAAAGTATCAATTTTAGCAGCAGATTGTTTTTGTCTCTTTTGTGCTGTAATAATACCTCTTTCTGAGTTAAAACAAAATCCCAAACAGTATTATATTTAATAAACACACTATAAAAGTAGTTTTTATAGACTACAAGGTTCAGGTAATGTATTTTAATAAAAGAACTACAAAATTGTGCAATAAATGGTGCAAAATTGTGGTAATAAAATATGTCAAGTTCCTCATGGAGAAAACCTCTGACAGAAAAGTAGAAGTCTAAAATATGTGTTACCTTTTATTATATGTAAATGATTGCAGAAGATGACTTAAATCATTTTTTTGGTGTATTATATAATCAAATCCAGACATATTCAAAGTTGAAACCTCTTATTTAGCTGTGGGATGCATTCATCGATTCATACACTGATCTAAATGTTCCACTTTCTTTACCCAGAGGACAGGACTTCTAATAAATAACACATACCCAATAAGTAGAGGAAGTTCATAACACTGTGATCCAAAAGGAAGTACACCATTGACTTGCTGTGCAGTGCAGCTCGGAAGAAGCAGCGGAAAGGCTTCAGGGCAGCTTTGATCAAAGCAACAATCTACTGTATATCTACAGTGTAAATCTGCCTAGCTATAATTTATCACCAATTTAACCAGGTAAATCAATAACATATTCACATCTTCATACTTGTGACAGTTTTTGGAGCTTTACATGTTATAATGTTATTCTCTAATCCTGTAGTGTTGCTTGGATTCATTCGTGGATGTTTGAGGAATCCATGGCAACCATTAGGAGGTGCCTAGAAACTTGATCCCACAAAGTACAACCTATTTCCACAAAGCTCCTCCTCTGAGCTGCAGTCCCAGCCCAGCTTCTGCTTCATACTGCTGTATGGGTCCCTTGCTCAGCTCCTCCAAACGAGTAGCAGCAGCAGTTAGCAGACATCTGGAGGAACAAAATGCCTGCCTACGAATCTTATTATATGAACTGCTTCTAACTAAGTCCGATGCTGGTAAAATTATTGTTAAAGGGTTAATAGAGAAGAGGTGCTCCTAAGAACATTTGTCAACTGCATGAAGGAGAAACCTTGTTGTGATGTTGTGCTGAAGGCAGAGTATTGGAAAGGGCAGGAGTTTCTTAAAGAAAGAGAGGACAATTTATAGGCATGAGGTTTGAATTTGAATTTCTTTTAAGTCAGCTTTGATATATACAGCCTTTTCAAAACAACTGAATGCAATATAGTTACTAGATTGTCCTATAAAATGGTAGTAGGTGCCTGGAAAACACATATTACACCTACTTTAATGTTTTCTTAGAAATAAATGTGCATCAGTTTTGTAATTCTGTCTTTATGCTACATAACATTTTTTTCTCACTGTGATCGTTACATCTGTTTTCTGATAAACTCAAATAAATTGTTGCCATTCAAACTCATTTCTTTTTCCCGACTGGTAAGTTTGCAATTGCAAGTAGAAAATTAAAAAGTATATTCGAAGGGTTTTAGCCATTTTTTTTTATTGTTGTTGTTTTTACATCTGAAAGTACCGACTTGGCTTGGCCAGAGTAAAGAATAGCATTCATCAGGAGCTGTGGGCGGGCTCACCCCTAACCCATTAACTGCTGAGTTTGTTTTCACTTAGTCTGTTTTAATTTAAGACAACAACAATGAAAAGGCTGATCTTCAACATTATTAAGAAGTTAATTTCGGAATAGAAACAGGATGAGCTCATTGTCTCCCATCTGCATTGGGTTTTTTCTATGTTTCCCATCCTGTGTACTGAGTGTTGGTGTGCATTTCTCAACAGTTTTTTTTTGTTGTTGTTCAACAGCAGGTGCTTACAAATCCTACTTGAAATGATGCGTCAAACTCCTATTTTACAGTGATGTTTCTACATCGTAGTAAGGGATGGGAAATGCCTATTAGCATTTTAAAAATAAACAAAAATATATTTACAAACCCTGATTGTTGTTCAACAATGCCTTTATAAAATAAACTGATGATGATTAGGCATGTTTGCAGAAATAATCAACTAATTTTGTGTGGGTAAACTCCTTCGCTGCACTGTTATGCTCCTTAGATATTCAGAAAACAACAGATGGAGTAACATACATTTACAAGAAGTGACATTTTTTGAGAGATTGAGTGACGTGGCTTTCTGGTAGCCCTCAGGCTGGGGAAAAAAACAAAATGCTTTTCTTTTTTTGAATTGCTGAACAACTGTGGTCTAGCATGGAAATTGCTGATGGGAAAACCTGTGCATAAAGTGGTCAGCATTCCATTAAACGTAGTGTTTAGAAGCTGCACAGATTTGAAAAGCATAGTCACAGAAATTAACCTGAAGCTATGATTTCTAATCCCAGAAAAGGACATTAAGAAAATCTGGCCAAATGTAAAATTAACTGAGTTGTCTGTACAGTGCAGACTTTCGAGGCTTCCTAACTTCATAGCAGGCTCTGTCTCCTTTCTTTTGAGTGAAGTGTTGCCAGCTGAACTGTTGAAGACAGATTTTGCTCTGATAGAGATCTCTTGTGAAAATATCCCCTCAGAAATATCGGGATAAGGCAACAGAAGGAGAGGATGTCCTATGGGAACTGAAGAAAAAATATGGACAAATGAGCATGTTACCCAGCATGGTTTTGGCTGTCTGCTGTGCCTCAGCTCACACAGACTGCCAGACGTTAAGTCTTTCACTGAGTTTTACTGCATCTTAGGATCCCACTGTTTCTGCTGTTGCATCAAGGAATTCCTGGTACGATTATACTGCTGATGTAAAAAGTACTTTAAGTTCTGGCAGACATATGTGTAGTAAATTTTAAGAGAAACATCATTAACAGAAAACGGCTTAGCATTGACTGGAGCATAAAAGTTACTATATCAAAAGAGGCTGATCACTGAACATTTGTCAGTAATCTGGGCTGCATGATAATGTGGAAATATCTCATCCTTTTGTTAACTGTGACGCAGAAGCTAAATTTCTGGTCAAAGCACATTTAATGAACGGAAAAGTCAGCAACCAAACAAGAGATAATGCCAAGCAAATAAATCACATGGCACATGCTGGCAATTAGCAAGTACATTTCCATCTATGCAGCTACTAGGAAGGATGTGAATTTTAGCTCATAAGATAAATTACATTGGTACAATGTTCATTTATTTAGTAATTATTTACCACAGCATGCTTTGTTTAACATATTGAAGGACATGTTTAGATGGACGAGTCAGTAAATCTCTCATCCTTTTAAAATTCTAGCTGCCTGCCAATGGACCGTCAGCCCTTTTCTTTACAACTCTTCAGCTTACACAGTGTACACATCTGCTGTATAAGTAAGGGCTACTTCACTGCAAATAAACCTGATATATTAGGATTTGATGAGTGTGATGTGTTTTACCATACATTGACCTCAGTAATTACAATCAACACCAAAAACAAGTCCTTTATGAAAACATGTTGCAACAAATTTTATGAAAAGAGAAGGAAATATTAAATGAAGCTAGATGGAGTGCCAAATTTAAATGGCTCAAGAGTTAGCACTGCAATAAAAAATATAATCACAAAAGGTACAATCACTCGTGAAAAATATAATCACCCCAAAAGCACTTTGGAATATCAAGGTATTTTAGTATATGTGATATAAGCTAGAAAGTAAAAATAAAAACTGCACAGAATGTCACCTAATGAAACTAATGAATGTCTAAAGTGCGGCATTATAAAGTAAAAGCAAATACAATAAACTGAGTGGGAAGTTTGAGTGACTAATTTTGTTCCAAAAAAAGACCCCAGAATACATTGTCCTGTAATTTTGGTCATTACTTTTTTTTCTTTTTTGTTTTTCAAATTAAATGAGATTAACAAAAAATCAGAACTCACACATAAAGATTAGAACTTAGATAAAATGTGTTTACTGAGTCATAGTAAAAAATAATAGACTAAAATTTGACTAACCCAAAAATGACAACAGATGACAAAAGTATGATTAAATCTCATTTCAAATTTGCTGTGACAGAAGTTTTTGATGTCAATTCCTTCATTAGCAAGCTACTAAACTCAGTTGTATTTTACAACTGAGTTAATCTCAGTTGTAAAATACTTTGTTAGCCCCTCTGAAAAATGGGGCAAACAAAAATAGATGTCACTGATTCAATTTCAACAGAGCACCAAACTTTATCAGCAAATGACAAAGCCACAAGAAGTCAAGATGTCACAGTTGAAATAAAAGAAGAGGATAGTTTAAAAGAGATCATTTCTGCAACAAATTAAAATGTTTCAAGCAAGCAAAATTTTCAGAACATATCACAGTTCAAATTAAAACAAATCAAATGAACAAACCAATGACTCCCGTTTCACAAAAAAACAGGTAGCTTGACATTTATGGTCCACTGTTAGCAAGTGGTGCCATGAAGCTGTGAAGAATCTTTTGCGTAGCAACAACTGTACAAAAATTTATATTCAAAGATCTTTTGACATTGAATTCTTATGCTAGGATACTTTATTTTTTTCTCTTTTAGCCCCCAGGCGAACATGTGCTCTGGTTTATCTGGGCAGTTGGTAATGAGACGTCACAAAATCTGTCTGTGTGTTTATACATAGCATTTAAGCATCACCGAGGGGCTTGCTTCGGCTGACTCTTACCATTAAGAGTGAAGGCATGATATATGAAGTAAGCTTAAGAGAGTAGCTTGTGTGTGCTTTGACTGATCCCAAGACAATCCCAATTTAATAGTGCATTAAAGACCATGCACTGCGTCATTTATTACATTGTTTATTTATCCCCTTTTTCCTGCCCCGTACACAAACATCCCGCCCGCCCCATCCCCATCTGAGCTCTAATTAATCCTTCACAGAAATCTCAACTTCATTAACTTGGGCAGCTTTAGGCCCCAGCTGGGGTTAATTACTAAATTTAAAAATGGAAATATTTTGTTCTGAGCAACCAAACAGAAGGGTGTGATTGTAATACAGAAACTATGCAGCACGCATTCAGGAGGTCATATTTCACTTTTCTCATTATTTGATGTAAAAAGAAATGGAATCCAAACATCATAAAAATTAATTACATTTTCACAAAAATAAGGAGGAGGGGTTTTGTCAGTATCAATAAACCCTGCGGTCAGCGCAAAACAAATATTTAATCCTGATCCAGCTAAAAATTTTAATTTATGCCAAACAGCTGGCGCATACTAAATGTGTAGATTCAAGATGCAAGATACATGATCCAGAAAGGTTTAAGGGAACTTTTGTGCCTAGACAGTCATTCAGATTAGTTCTCAAAGATCAATGAAAAAAACGTCATCACAGTTCTGTGATACAAAATTGTGAGCAGTCTTTCAAATATAACCTGCTCTTCAATGCTCTTTGTTAATAAAATTGTACATTTATTTTGCAACATCTGGCTCCAATGCTCAAGGGCTTCACATCCTCCATCACGCGTATGCAATGCACATATGTAGACTTAATTACACACAGAAATACACACTAGCACACGCATACATATGCTGACAGAAGCTGTATAATAGAGTTGGAGGGTGGAGCAGAGGGATGAAAAGAAGAAAAAAAAAACATTAAATTGGCTCAAAAGTTAACAGCTGTATAATATCTGCAATGGGTCTCAGTAGATGCATACCCACTGCAAAGACTCAACAATTAATTATCCTGCTACAGATTCCTGGCAGCCCCTTGCTCTTTTTCCTTTTTTTTTTTTTACTGTTGAGTGGACTCCTGCTGCTTCTTCAAAGATTAACATTTAAAAATTCATCAGCTGCCTTTTTTCAGGGTACTCAAATGCCTCCACCATTATTCCATAAGAATATGTTTCATTATTTCTCTGTGCCTATTATCACCACCATAACTGCCATGGGGCTAAGAAGCAAAGCGCTTTGCTTAATCAGACCGTTAAAAAGACTGGAGAATAATCAACAAATATATTTAATGATTGAGTGAAACCAAAACTGAATCATCACATTTTGCTGAGCCACAGTACAATGTACTTTAAACTCAAACATAGAAAACTGCTAAATTAAGCGAAAAACAAGAAGAACAAAAAACAATACTAATTCTGAAGCAGTCATGTACTTATATATAATTTATAAAACATATAAAGTTTATTAGTGCTTTTTGAAAAAGCATATTTGTTTGTAGTGCTATGACTGCATAGTCTTCTGCAAACTTCACCAGTGGATTTAACCCTAATTGAGTCATTCATTAAAAGTAATATTCAGGCTTTGTTGGTGCTTTGTGTGTAAACTTCTCAATCACAAGAAGTCTGGCCGATAATATGATTTAAAACTCAAAAGATAAACCTGGAACCAATACTAAATATATGATAGAAAAATAAAAACTGGAGCTGTCAATTAAAGTCAGGGTTCATGCTTTTCCCCCAATTGTTTTGTCTTGTTAAAGGTCAGGAGGTGCTGGGCTCCTGTCCTCGTAATTGTTGGGCAGCAGACAGATCACCAGTCATTGCAATGGGGCAACCTATACACACAGTCTGCACATACACAAAGATGCACACAAGGCCAATTTACATTCACTTGTTTACTGAATCCACATCATATATGCAATCAGGGACCTGGAGAAAACGCACATATGCATGAAGAAATTTGTACACTCCAGACAGAACTGTCTGGACAGCTGAGAATTCTTCTTACTGTGAGGCAAAAAGGCTAACAATCAAGGTACTACGAAACCCTGCAATAAGGAATATGCAGAATTTAATCAAGTTCCTGGTAACTTGCATCATTCATCTTTTCATATTTAAGGATCTAATAATTTACCAATTTTGCACAGAGAACCTAATATGGCGCAGCAGGAGCTATTATGGAGCAGCAGTTGTCACCACTTCCAAGCCAGATGAGCTGAGCCCTGTTAATGTCTAAGTAATTTACATATCATGCACTACACTGCTGTGTAAAGTTTCCTAATTTATTCCCATGATTCTTTCATAGCAGCAAAATTAAATCGAAATTCGAATTTGACTGAACTAAAATCCCACATTGCAGAATGATGCAGGCAGCTTCATGAAATCAGAGAAACAGATCCAACACTTGAGTCTTCTATTCCCCATCCATGTTTGTGCATGAGATGAAATTCCAACAGCAACATTAAAATTTCATAATATAAGCTCAGTAGATTTGAGGTTATGGACTGACTTGCGAATTGCATTAAAAAAAAGTACAAAGAAACAAGAAACAGACAGTGATAGTAAAGATAACTTTTAAAATGATTGACAATACAGACGAACATATACGCTCATACAGCTCTGTGTCATTCAGGGATTAAATGCACATGAAAGATACCACATAAACCTTTCATGAAAAGACTTGATTTAGACAGTCTTGGCACAACCTGGACACAGAGAACTTTTAATGGACAATAAAAGATGTTCTCTTGACACCAAAATGCAGTTTTTTTCTTCAGGCTAATTTTTTTATTAAATTGTTTTACCTCTTCCTGTTTAATGTGGAGTAAAAGTTTCAGATCATGACTTTTTGGAGTGCAATAAATCACTAAAGAGGCGATTGTAATTCCCCTATTCTTGAATTAGTTCAAGCATAGGGGAACACAAACAGTCCCTTTAAGCTTTTAAAATGTAAATGCAAGACATAAAAAATATTAAAAATGTAAATGGTGGTGGTATTATTCTATATTCGACAAAACACAAAACTGCTGACAACTGTTCTACATGCCTTGGCTCAGCGCCTGAGGTCTCTTAAATCATAAATGGCTGCTTATTGGTTGCAGCCATCCTTAAGGCGATAGAGCAGGGACAAATGCCAATTTAGTTTTGCAACACAAGTAGAAAAACAACTGGGAGATAAGAATGCCCCTGGTTGTTATTTTTCCACCTTCTCATTTTACATTAGGCATAAGTCCATCAGTTGGAACTGGACCATGCCTACAAGCTGTCAAAGCAACACAAACATGCTCACACACCCACATACTGTACATCTATCAGTAGAAGCATGATGAACAAGTTCTGATGTTTGGCCACTTGGCAAATTTTTTTTTTTTTTTAAACTTTGCTCACAGTGATAAAAAAAAAAAAATTATCTAAATCTTTAAAACTGTCCTATTTTTCTTTTTTTAAAAGTTAATGCACAGCATTCTAATTAATCTAATTTAGGCAACCTTTTGTTTTATTTCATTTTAATTCAACATAATTTTAATTCAACGAATTAGAGGATGGCATTTGAAGTGCTACAAAAAAAATCCTATTTTTCACACAAAACATTCAGTAATCATCTTCTTTATCACTCTAAAGCATCCAAACAAACCCAAACACACTACTGTAGCTTAATGCACATGAACCTAATTTTAATTTTAATCTTCATTGCCTTCAATTGTTTATTTGAACCAATCATTTCTTAGGGTAAATACATATGTTTCACTATATACACAACAATAACTGTATCCACAAATTAAAATTTGTGTTTGTTATTCATACAGGTTCAAAATTCTACATAGTAACTCAAATATATTTACACCTCACAATGTTGTGAAGTAGCCACATATGAATAGCCCTGGAGACAGTAAAGTTTATTTAAATACAGTAGTTTGTTGGCTGCCCTGTGGTGCAGTTGGTAGCGCTGTTGCCTTGCAGCAAGAAGGTCCTGGGTGGGTATCCCAGCCCGGGGTCTTTCAGCGTGGAGTTTGCATGTTCTTCCTGAGCATGAGTGGGTGTTTCAGCTTCTTCCCATTTTCCAAAAGAAACATGTCTGTTAGGTTACTTTGTTTACTCTAAGTTGCCTTTAGGTATGAATGTGTGCAGGGACAATCGTCCCTAGCTCGGCCTCTCTTCTGCTTCATACAGTATGTGTCTATAGTTATGCTGTTGGTAAAGGCAGCCTGCTGGCAGCCACCATGAAGTACCAGCTGAAGCAGTGATGTGTTGCTTTCAAATGTCCAGTTTGTTGGCTGAAACCAACAACAATAGCAATCTCAATAACCAAACAAACAGGGTATGTCAATCAGCTGTGTTTAACCACCCTGAAACTCAAATGTGCTGCGGGCTCAAAGGTACTCTGTTAATGAGCGTAATTCCAACGCAAAGTTTGCCATTTTAAAACCTCTCAAACTGTTACTTAATTGGATGATCTTTTTTATTACTTTAACTTGTATGTTTATAATAAAAATCACAATTTTGTCAGAAACTGTCAATTTCTATGTGCATTTTCTGTTGATTTCAAAATGCAGTCAGAGATGGAAAACCAGGGTGTCATGCACTAATGAATTAACGATTCAGAAAAGGACATAACTATGTAAATTGTTACTTCTGAGATCTAAAGTTATACTTGATCTGCTCTCTGATGTTAATCCTCTTCAGAAGCTGACATTTCTTCGTTGGTGAGAAATGGGCTAAGAATTGCCATCCTCCCCTCATGCGCTTGTCTCCCCACTTTAGGCCTTGCGGACTACGGGGCAGTAAGGAGAAAGTTTCTTGGCAATCAGTCCCAGTTTTGTTAAATCATGATGTCACATGATAACACTGACCTGCCCTTATGTATCAGATTTTGCATTCTACCAAGAAACTTTTTTAACATTGCCACCGATACATATATTAATATCAGCTTGTGAATCTCTAATTAAGATTGTGAGGTGATAACAAGTGAGACCTGATGCAAAAGCATTAAAAATAATAATAAAAAAATCTCATACCTGCTACTCTGTCAGCAACTATGTCATTAGTGCTTTGTGCTCTCAGGATGAAGTGTTGAGACAGAGCAGACAAGGAATAAGAAATGCAAAAAATAAATGTGCAGCTCTTTGAGGTAATCCTGACCGTCGCTAAATTGTAATGAGGTATAAAGGCCTCTTTGTGCTGTCAATGGAATGTGTTCCCAGAGTTCATGGACTCATCTAACTTGGAGAATGTGATAACACAAAAATTCTATCAGGCATTTTACCAAGTGAGAGCGTTATTTAACTTAAACCATGAGATGTTCAATCGATTCCATTTGAATGCAAGTGATTGTTGCTTGTCTGACTTATTACTTATGAATTTAGTCTAGCTGATATCAATTCTGATTACAAATTTTGATTATTTATTCCAGAGTGATCAAGCAAAAAGAGTACATTGTACAGTATATCCTCTGTAATGTTTTTTTAATCAAGCTATGTGAATTGTCTCAGCTTGATGCATGTATTGTTTTATGGGGTTCACTAGTTATGTTTGGAAACAGAGCTGCCAAAAGAATTCCAAGTATCCAATAAATCCTGCTGGTGCTATGCTGTGAGCTTCTGATTGACTTGATGAGATCTCAAGGTGCTAAATATTAGAACCATGAAGAAAACAATTATGCAACTATATAAGTTCCATGGAAATGGATCATATTTCTTAGTCAAATGCAAACAAGCAGAAAAATGCTGCTGAATTGCTCAGTGAAGGAAGATTTATTTGCATGACACTAATAGCCTTACAAAATGATATGCTAAAATATATAGTCAGCAAGAGTCAGACAACTTTATATGGCCCAATGGGCAATTTATATTTTAGCTCTGTAGACCGTACCTTTTCTTCTAACAGAGATCACAGATATGTTATCTGTAAGGAAGTATTTTGTCCACATTCAGCAACTGATGCTCCAAATCACCTACTTAAAGAAGAAAGACAAATGCTTGTTTTATTGTAAAATTGTCAGTATTACTCAAGAAAAAAATCGAGACATTCTGTGATTCATAATTATTTACAATAACATTGACCACTCAGCCCTTTTTGACCATTAATCTGCTCCGCCGGAGTTTGTTTGGGTAGACTGGTCCCACAGCTGTGCATTATATGGTGCTTGCTTTATGAAAAACAGAACCCTCTAAAATTCATCTTGCAACCCAAAGCACGTCAGCTAATTGACAGTCAAACAAAGCTGAGAAAGCTGCAGTCTGCTGCACTGATTGATGGATGAACATGAAAAGTAGCCTGCCTTTTCCCATTGTGTGCCTATTCAATCAAACCTAGGCCAAACCTGGCCGGCATCAATATGCATGGAGATAGCCTGTCTCCACTTTTCTTCACTTCTGTGTGAAGTGACAGAGTTTGTCTGTTTTTCTTTGTTTGTCAAGGTGCTATCCATCTGTCCACTATCAAGAGAGTGGCCAACTCCACTTCATTTTCACCTGATTTAGAGTTATCACATGTTCAGAAAAGTCTGTTTGGCAATATTACCACCTATAATGTTTAAAAAGTTTCTTATGGAATTATCATATGAATGGCTCAGCTTCAAGAATTATGCTATTAAATATATGGCATGCAAATAAAAGCAGAAAGCAAAATAGATTATTGCTTATTGTGCTATGCATGTTAATAGTTTCATGAATTATGTAGACTTAAAGATGAAGGAGCAAATCCAGTCTATCTTAAATGGTTTGTTGACATATTATTTTAAGTAGTTTTTTTTTAAATATGCTAATAAATTGGGAAATAAAACAGGCCCTTCTTTATAGCATTTCTTACATTTTCTTAAAAAGGAGAAGACAAACTTAGGGAAAAAAGAGAAGTAGACAAACAAAAAATAATCTGTCTTCAGTAGCAGCATTTTTTGTTATATTAAAATGAAAGCATATACTCTATAATTTTGCTTCTTTCAACAGAATATTACTAAATTATTTGCCACTATATAAGATGGAAGGTTCCATAGGAAACTTGCTGCTCCTAACTGGATATTTGACCAGATGTTCTGAGCACCTTAAACTGGACCTGTCATTGTGTCTCAGTGGACTGCAACTGTCAGCATTAATAAGACAGGAAGTAGGTCAATAAAGAGGTAATATTTTACCTTTATAGAGGTTATATATGACCTCAATAAAGAGGTCATATTTTAAAGACAAACAAAATAGCTGAACAGATAAAAAAAAGTATATTCCTTCAGTTTTGAGTGCCATGTTGTTAATAGCACCCATTACAAGAAAATCAAGACATTTAAATCTGTATGATGATGAACTGTACGGTACTGAAATAAATTTACTTAATATGACTTTATATAAAGTTACATCCCTCCTGTTATGTTCGTTTCTGAGGTACAGCAATAATGTTTGTGGGTCAATTTGACTCGGGGAGTATTAAATCATGAAATAGTGTCAGAAACCAAAAACTTCCTCGAAAACATTTTTGTATCTGATTATTAACTCCAATACTAACCATTTCAATCAATATTTGTGCAATGATGTATTTTCTATTTCTCACAAATAAAGGATCAATGATGACAACTTGCTCATTTACTCATTTGGACATAAAAAATGGAATTTAAATTTTTTATGTCTACTGAAAAAAAACCTAGACACAAAAAAACTATAATTTCCTTGAAACAGATCTTTTGAAAAAAGTTTTATATTGCATTTTGATTTTTTTTTTCAATGGGTGACCTTAATAATTGAACTTGAGACACATATACTGTTCTGGATCAAAGCGACCTGCTGATTAAAATCAAGATAAATGAGTCATGCAGAGAGTATTTATGTTTTCCTCCACTTCTGCTGAGTGTCACTCAGTGGAGTTTGCCACGGGAACAGAAAAGATTCCCGTCAAACATTGTATGAACACCTGCTTTCTCGCAGTTTCCCAGTGAAGTAAACAGAATAGTGAGAAAGTGGGCTGGTGTGGTTGCACATGCGCATGTATGCATGTTCTGTGGTGAAATATGGTTCATAGCTACAAGGAAACATATAGAGTTGGACATTTTTTTAAAAATCTTATTTACCCTTCAACTTGACTGCCGGGTCAAATTGACCCAAACATTATCTATGTAAAAAGTAGAATCTCGGGGTGGTGCAAATGTGTAAAATGAATAAATTTTCAATTTATATGTAGAGTGCACCTATTAAGACAAATAGAAAAAGTTTCATGCAAAAAAATTCTTCCAAGTATTAAAAAAAAAAAAAATTAAACTTTAAAACAGGTCAATTTGACCCGCAACATAACAGGAGGGATAAAGTAATGAAAAAGGGACTTTTTGTCATAAAAAATCCCTGGTTGTACTGATGTATAAAATTTAATGCTTCTTCTTGAGTCATAGACATGTTCATCCATGAATTGGTAGCATTTTGACTACTCTTATTAAGAGTGGTGAAGTTCACAATGTAAAAATTGTGAAGAAAAAACACATTTTTACATTGATATTCCCATTTTCAAAACTTTTGAGAGAGCCCTATCTCATCTCTCATAAAGAACAAAGTTTTTTGGTCAATTAAGGTGATTTTAAATATATGAACATATGAAAAATTGTAGGCTTATCTGTGGAAACTGTTCAGAGTTACACATTTTGACTCTATATCATGATCTTCCCTCCATCCATGTTCCGATAAGTGGAATGTTATTACTTATTGAGTCTGTTAAAGTCATCTATGAATAGAGATTACAGAACCAACCTTGTTAGCTTATTTTTTTCTCACCCTCTTCAACATTTCAATGGTACTCATAAGTGTGAAAACTGCACAATAAAAATCTAGGATTTATTTTGTTTTGAGGTGCACAATATCACATTGAGTGTAAAACATATTGTAGGGAATGCTAAGACTCAGGGATATTGTTATGACTCTTACTAGACAGATCAATGTCAATGTATCAACAGGAACTCTAGTATAATGTCACCTTGATGAAGATAACTTGGCAAGATGATACATAGCTCAAATACGTTTTTCTGTCAAGAGACAAGATTAACTTCTTTAGAAGTATAAAATGTGTTTTTGGTTTTAAAGCAGAAGTAATAACAAATTAGCATATGATTCTTATTTTACTTCAATTTTTTATAACTTCATGCTGTACCCAAATTATTAAGCAACTAGAGCTCTGCATTCAGTAAAATAATTCCAAGAAAACTAGGGCCTAGAATTTTTTTATTCTTTTCTAGGCCCCTTTTCATGCCTGCATAGATTCATATTCTTTGATATTTACTTTAAAATTCAACTGATTAGAGCGGAAAAGAAAATGAGTGTGTGAGAGGTGATGGAAAAGCCAAAATGGCAGAATTGAGATACAGAGCATATTGCAAGCACTTAATGAAAAGTTATTATTAGTCCATGTGTTTTTCAATTTCCTAATGAAAACTACAGACAAAGTCTGCTATGGCCACACTACACTTAAAAGGTTGCGAAGCCAGGTGAACTTTCTGGCAGCTTCAAGTGATCTGAACAGAAGGTGAAGAGATGTTGAGTCACTAAGGGAGGCAGACAGTGTATTTCTATCTGTAGACTGTAGGCAGTGCTAGAAGTTGCCAGGTTCTTAAACTGTGGAGAAGACTGAAAGACAGGAATAATTCATTGGGGAGTGAATGAGGCCAGGGAACTATTTTGTGGCACTAGGACTTAATGTGGGGATGGTGTTAAGTGGTGTTCTTGTGCACCGTTTCTGCGATGCACTATATCATCATGTGATCTTTATGGAATTCTCCAAATTTGCCAGAAAGCTGCACTACAGCCTTCTACAAATTTTTCCCAGACAATTTTTGTAGTCTCCCCCATCTACCTCCACTTTTCTATGATGCAACCACCTGCCACTGCATCCCTTAGCAAAGCAGCTTAGACTGCTAGGTGACTGGAAGAGCAAAGAATATTGCTCCTTGGAAAAATATCCACATTTGTTCTGTTACCTGTAACAGCAAATCCTACCATAATTGGCTCCATGCTAGGCAGGATGTTGCATACAAAATAATATATGTAATATTGAAGACTGTTACATTGCAGGGACCTTCGCTTCCTTCAAACCAGAGCTCTACTTTGGGATCCCACTGGAATCTCGTGGGAGCTGATTGTTTTTAGATCAGTCCTGGAGGGGGCCGGGTGCATAAAACAGACACTTGGTCCCAAAATGGAGAAAATAAGTGTGGTTGGTAATAAAATCAAGATTGGATACTGGAAAAAAAAATATTACATAATAAGTAAACAGATAAATATCAAACTAAACCTTTTCTTGGATTAAACTGTGCACAATTTCATCCAAAGGTGCAAACAGCACATGGGCTTTGATGTGGATTCACTGCCCTCAAACACACAAAAACAGAAAAAACAGAAATCAAACAAAGAAAAAGAAAACAACCCAACCTCTTTGTTGATCAGGGAAAACAAAACTTGCTTCTTCAATTCAGGCCCAAAGACCTGTAATGAAGAAAACAGACAATTCAATTCAAAGAGTTGAGGATTCATTTTAAGTGCTCCATGTGAAATAGCATTCCTGTGCGCACATTTCAGAAGAAAGCTGTGGTAGCCTGACTCCAGAGTTTCTCAGCAATATACCTCTCTGGCCTAATCTCAAGTACAACAGCTGCAGTATATTTATTTACTAGTAGTCTCTGAGCCAGCGTTTTCTATTATTATTGTTTTTTTTAATTGTGGATTCAGCATTCTTTTTCAAAAAAAAAAAATCTCAAAAGTTTCATCATCTTTGTGATATGATTTTTATTGTTTTTTTGGCTGTACAAATGGTATTTTTATTTTTTGGTGTCAGAGAATGAATGATTCAAAGTGGAAAGATTGTTTGTTTGATATATTTTATTTATTCTGCTCTTGTTAAATTGTAATAAAACTACTTCCAACAAGTTCAGCAGAAAGACAATCTTAGCAAACTGTCTGTTTGTTTACATATCTCCTGATTAGAGACGAGCTCAGTAAACACCTTTCTGACTTTGTAGAGGTTCCAAATAAACTAGCGAGTGTATTTAAAATGCTTCACAATGAAACATTACAAAGCATTTGACTTCCCAAAATGGATATTGGAAAGGACAGAGAAAAATAACCCGGTAACCTGATATTTCAAAGTGTCTGGGAAAAGAGCTTTGACTACATACCTGAATCTTCTGTTAATGTTGTTTAACACAATTCAAATCCCAACACAGATTTCACTATTCAAAGGAAATAATACATGAAGCATTCCCCATAGTTTCACCTCTATGTGAGAAATGTGGGGTCATGGAGGCTAACTTTATACACAGCTGGGCTGCTTGTCCCAAACTGTGTGGGTGCAGGTGCAAAATATATCATTTGTTTCCCATGATACTGGAGGTCTAGTTGTGGTCAAACCAGCATCTTCTGGCATATGGTTTTGTAACTGTGAAAAAAACAAAAAACAAAATGTTTTTGGAGAGAAGCACTCTCCTCTAAATATTTGATGGCAGACTTGATGGATACATTTTTATTTGGATGTAATTAGGGTTTATATTGCAAGATAAACTTGGGGGCATTAAAAGAATCATGCAAACTTTGGTCTCCTACCTTGACAGAGATTCTAACTACGGTAATACTAAATTGAAGTGGGAGTGCCCTTACGGTGAGAGAGGGATGTATTAAGGGGAAGTTAATTTGTACTGTCTTGTGATGGATTTATGAATGTGGACATATACAAGGTAGTATACAAACTTGACTGAGTTGCACCACTTCTGTCTCAAGTAACAGAGAAAACATCCAGCATAGGTTTTTCCACAAGTTTCTTATATAGCTTGCTGGATGTAAGGTCTACATGTTAAAAGCCAATAATACCAAATGCCAAACAATTGTTAAGAAAATGTTAAGGTCCGTAAATATATTGTGTCATTTTAAAAAATAGATTGCTTTCATGATCCTAACTGGCCTAAAACATAAAGTCACAAGGTACATGGACATGTATGTCATTTCAATTTCTTATACATTGAATTGTTAAAGAAAGTTCCTTTATTCATGCATGTTTAGCAATAAATATATTTGAAACAAAACAGCTTACTATAACTCTCAGCCATGTGAGTTCCCTGAGTCCAACAGTGACCAAGCAAAAAACCTTGCTTAGTCTGAATATGCCATTCCTATGAAGAATTTCATAGGAATGACGAGACAACGGCAGTAAAACTTTTAGGGAGAGCACAGCTAAAAATATATATTTGTGTATGTACATATAATTTTTTGTATTTATTTAATTTTTGAGTATTAGTTTCATGTATTCATTGAGGAAGCTGACACTGTATGCCTTGCTATGACTTGAAAAGGATGCTCTGGGGTTGCAAGCATTTTTCACGGTCCTCCCTGTGATCCTCTTAGATTTGCCACACGCAACAGCACAGTAAACGAGCATCTCCTCATTCTACAGACAAATTTGTTGGACAGAAAAATTACTTACTGACTTAGCAAAAGGTGTGTGTGCTATGTAAAAATATAAATAAATATTCAATTCCGACATAAATTATATCCACAACAATTAGTCCACAAATCTAGCCTACAGACTGTTGACCTCGTTTTATCCATAAATAAATCACTTCCAATGAGCACATTGCTAGGTTAATGCAATACAACCTAAAGAATGGGGGTGTGTCCCAATATTTCTTTGTTTCAGAGCCATATTTAGTTTGCTCATCCAGAGCAGCCCATTAACCTATGTCCTTGGTGGTATGCGTTCACTGTTTTGCTAACCCAGCAAAAATACATGATTTTCATTGAGGTGGAGGTTTTGTACAAGGATGTTTCACTCTACAATATAAACTTAGTGCTTTTAAACTTTAATTTCTTGCTACACACAGAACAAAAATTCAATGTCCTTTCATTAGCATAATTTCTTTAATCACTTTTTACTGCAGCCTTTTTGGTCAAAAAATTTCATAAGCGGAGAGATCCTCTTGTGACTTTGCAATGTAGATCAAAATATTACATGATGTTACCACTTATTGTGAAGCTCCTTTTCAGGCTTCACACAAACAATTTACTTAATTTCGTATCGAACCAACAATCTGCACAATTCCGGAACCCAGATTTTCACACTAATATCAGCAAATCAGTTCTGACAGCTGAAATAATAATGAAAACGTTTTTTTAAGATGTTTGTTGAACGCATCCCCAAAACACATGACTCTAGTAAAAATGTTGTCAAAATTATTTCTATTTGACCAAAAAACTGATTTTTCAGGAGATGGGAAGGAGAAATTACATAAACAATTCATAACGTAAAATGTTTATTTATTTTGATGTGACAGATTGCTTGATTTTTATTTGTAGTCAGATCCAGGAACCCTGGCTCCACAAAATAATCTGAACATTAATATTCACGGAAATAGTAACAGTCATGTTTGGCAATCTTTGTCTTGCTTATCTTACCTCTCCTCTGTTCACTCTCTTGTCCATGTTCAGTGTGCCACAAATAATTATATCAACCAGCTTAATGAGGCTGAATGACTACTTATTCATGCTTAAGACACCTGTGATTATAACTGACTACAATGGTAATTACAATAATTCATTTATTTATCACCACTTTCAATGGATATTGCTGTGGTGTCAGCAGAAACAATTTCCAGGATATGTAAACTGTCTTTCATTGCTTTCTTGTTTATATTTATAGTTTACCAGAAGGATATTGACATTGTTACATTTTCTTTTTATTCACATGGTTTTTTGAGCTATTTTTTTTACTAAAGTTTTTATTACATCAAGATGAATATATTTTTGTTTTGAATTGTTGGCTGGAAGTACTGTATGACCTAAACAGCAGATATTACTACTACGATTTTGGCAGATCCCTGCAGTAATCCACACTTTCCTCAGTGATTACAGAAATACACAAATAATGTGAAATTCCTGTAAAAAAACAAAACAAAACAAAAAACGGACTAAATATACACGACTGTCAAAACAGATCAGATGAGATCTGGTCCATTTGGACTGGAATGCCAATCTACGGACTAAAATGTTTAACACTAGAGTGAGCTCCAAGTTTGTATCGAGCACACTAATATTTCTCTTAGTTACAGAGGAACAACAAACCCACACATTGAAACATTCAAATTAAACTTGTTTTATTGAAAATCTAGTGGATTCCTATTCCTTATTCTGTAAAAGAAATGTAACAATTTAGAATCATCTAGTTCAGAACTTTACAGATTGATCAGTCATAAACTATTCTGAATGATCAGAGGTTCACTGCTATTGGTTTGGGGTCATTTTACTCACTTACCAATTTATGCCTCTGTTCTATACTGACACTCTGCTATGAAGTGGGTTCATCCCTTTGCCATTAGTGGTTTTGCTAACCTCTACACCAAAAACATAGCCACACATCACTACTCGTTTCTTCTTCTACTGAAAATGGCATTTGCACCACTATAGCGGCTTCTCAGGCACATTGCTTTTCCTGACAGGTCATTAATGCAAACTGAATGCCGTTTTCCATTTCAAACTGCAAATCTGCTTCTATGGTTTGTGGGTTGAACAAATTCACACCTATGCACAGCTGACAAAACATATACCATAGAAATGACTATATCTGCAATGGCAAGGTTCCTGTTAGTTTCTCACACAGACACCAAACTAACAAAAATGCTCGAGGGCCTCTACATCTGCCAAAATTTCCACTATTTTAAAAACCTTTTTCACCTCAGCCTGTGGGTGGTGATAATGTGATGTTTTGTCAACAATTTATTTAAAGGAACATACACAATGAAAGCTCTTCTTGACCCTGTGGGATACCTTTGCAGTGAAGCTGATGGTCAAGCAGAATCAAGAGTAGACATCCCATTTTAGATCTGGCATGTCCACTTTAATCCATACTGTTCCCCAGATACAGTTTCTTTGAATAGTTGTTTCTGCTTTCTATTTTCTTTATTTTTAGAGGTTTTTCATCTTCAGTTTGCAACACAGGCAGATTGACACAAATGAGTCTGGAAAGAAAGGCAAAGAGGGATTGAAAAGAATGAATCCCATGCCCATACAGCAATCTCTGACCATCTTGAGCTTCTCTGACAGTGATCAAGTGTGTCTTACTGAGACAGCTTAGGTGATCGAAGTTTCCACAGTGGCAATTCATCATCCTATCAGGCAACTCTAAAGATGACAAGTGCTTTTAATGCTTGAATCAATTTTCTCCAAATTCATCTGTAACATGGTCGAAGCAGTTCAGTGTTCTGCGTGATCAGTTCCTTTCTTCTCAAGTGGAAAGTCAGTTTGGGCTAAATGAGTAAATAAGACACCAATTATGAGCAGATCTAAATAGTAGAGCAGATGATGCCTCTGAGTCAGGTGTTCATCAACTGTCAAATTTCTCCTACAGCTGCCAACCCCTCAGCTCCAATCCCAAGCACAGCACAATCATATTCACTCAAACTTTTCTGTGCAGGAGGATATCACTGTGGGTGAAAGTCTACTATTACGACAAACAACAGATCTAATTATTGACCAGTCACGTCAATAACACCAACACGTTGATATGTAATTTCTGATTATATATAATCATCTCTGTGGGGAAGAGATTTAAGGCATTTAGTGGAGAAGTTGATAAAGATAAATGCAATGAAGCAAAATCAAGTCTACTCAAGAAATAGTAATAAAATTAGAAAGAACTAGGAAAACTAAAAGGCCTGTCTGTTTGTTCCTATTGCGAGAGGACAGGGGAGAGGATGTCAAAAAAATACATATCACTGGAAGAGTGTCTTTGAGCTATCACAGAAGCATAGCATCTACCATATGCATGTCCCACAGGACTCTTCTTGCCCGGGTTAAAAACACTTTTATAAAAGACAACAGAATCATTTATTGAACTGACATGAAAATTTAATACTAAAAGGCATTCCCATGTTGTTTCACATTGTCTTTTCAAATGCCCTGATAGGCCTTTATTGTTCCCATGTTGCTTTTATTATCTGGGGGTGGAACGTGTTTTGTTTCACTTTGTGTGTTGAGTTTCCCTTTCCTTCCTCAGCACTCCCTTCTGTTGCCTCTCTCCATTTCTTCCCCCTGCTCATGGCCTCCATCTGTTTCTCCAAACATATGACTTACTCTTGTTTTCCCCTTTTCTGTGGCTTTACCATCATCCCCGGGAGATTTTGACATGATATTAAGTTATAGTTACAAGGCAATACTGTGATGTTGTTCCTCAGGGAAATCTCTCAGCTCTGGAGTATGACATTTTTACTAGAGGAGGCAGGTGTCTGCCTTGCTGAACCAAACAACGGTATATTTAATTTTCAAAATGGATATGTAGTACCACATTAAAGCCACTAGGGATTATCATTCTGAGATGAAAGCATCCACCTTTTCCTTTCTGCCATAGCCCAAGAGGATGGTAATTCATTGACAAAATGAGCTATGATGCCAACAATGACAGGCGTGGGCATAACCAGGTGTTGCCTTGCGATACTGACATTAAATTTATGTCTCTCATCTCACAGTGAGAGCGTTGTCTTTACCAGCTGCTGCAACCTTGTGAGGAGAAAGTTAAGAGGTTTTAATTAGGAGTAAGAGTGTTGTTAATTACACATTCATTCAATCTTGCATAACTGTCTTACCGAGAACCTCTTTCTGCCATTTGACTCCTCCTGCTCTCCTTTCTTGTCATTCCAATACCAATTTAAGTACCAGAGAATTTACTCCATTGCCTACTGGGAAAGGGAAAGCAAATTTGTTAATTTGATGTATTGCACTCCCTACTCCCTTCATGCCTCCCCTTTACCCATCTCCCACACCGTTCAGCATACTTTCATCTTTGATCTAGGACCCCCATGAGGAGACGCGTTTAAAAGAGCAGACCCCTGGCAGCTTGTTCTGATGGCCTGGATTTAAGTGATTCGACAGTATGTTCGGCAGATTACTCCCTTAAACAACTTGGGGAACAATGAGTGGAAAAATTTCGTATGAAAAGCACCTGGGTTCATTACTCTAACTAATTTAATTTTTCCCTTTTGTACAAACGGGATGATGAGGTCATAACTCAACATAGAAACCTGAGAAAGAGGCTGCTCCTGCTGTCAGGTTGATAAAGACATGTAATATGCTTAAGTTCCCCAGATACATGAGAGGAGGAGGACTTTAATCTTCCACTATAATGTAGCCACGTCTCATTAATATTCATTCATGGATAAAACATAGCTTAGCTGTGCTATTAATGTCCATTCACAGCCAACTGGTGCCATAGTACAATAAACATAAGGAATTATAATCCTCAACTGCAATGTTACTTTCACTTTACAACAAATATGCATGCAATTATTAGATAGCCAAGGCTCAACCTGGATTACTTTTATATATTCAGAATTTCAATGATACTAGTTGAAATTGAGGTGATGGAAGAATTTCAGGGTAAACCTGTTAATTTTTGTCTTTTGTATTATGTATGCTTAAACATTACAATGACATAATACATAATACAATACCTCCTTATAACTTTCAAGATTACATACTGGAAATTAACCTATGTGGAAATGTTCTTATTTTGTCAGAAAATAATATTCATCTTTTGATGAAAGTTCAATGAGCTATCAGCATTGGTGCAGAAGCCAAAATTAACCTCATTTACAATTTTCTTTTCAGATCAGGGGTTAACTTAGGCTCAGTATAACTTTTTAGTAATGGCTATAACATGTTTAACTGTCTAAGCAGTTAAACATGCATAGTAAAGTAGCAGGGACTGGGCTTATACTGATTGGAATAGTTAGAGTGGTTGACAGCTGGTGTACCACCTGCACACCAAGAACCGCTTCAATCACACACAGAGAAAATAATACTGGATAGAAATAAAAGTACAATTGGAGATAAAGCAGAACATTTGAAATTGATGCATTAACACAATTTGTAATATGCCAAAGACATATTTTCTGAAACTGAAAGTTAAATTTAATTTCATTCTTCTACCCATCATACTGTTTCACTGGGCTAAATCTAAGCATTATGTCTGATTTAATCTATTTTATACCAGAAAACATATGGCTAACCTTATAATGTCGAGGCTGTCGTTTTGTCCACAGACACCATCAACAGTACTAACCAGGCTGTAATAAGCACTTCTCCTATTTAAACCAGCGATTATTATGTGCCAAATGATTGGTATCATAGAATTTAAAATAAATCACAGGTGATATAAAAGGAAAACTACCCAAATTTTATATAAACACAATGTAGCAAAGTTTTACATTAAATATTCTTATTAAAGATGTGGTTAATCGGATATTTAGACCAAAACATTTGTTGGCTGTAGACAGTTATATTGACTGAACATCTGGGAATATTGGGAAATATTTTATTTTGTGTCTCTCCCTCAGATAACGTTACCTCCATATTATTTGTACACTCACTTTCTCTAGATCATGTTTGGCTTTCAGCCCATCCAGAGAAAAAGAATATGAATGTGTGCTAGTTAGCATGTTTAGACCCGTCATCTGATGATTGATCCATTTGTTTACAAAATACTTCTGCCAGGTAAAGTTATTTTACATTAAGTATACAACACACATTTTTGTGCTAATGTATATTAAAAACAAGTTGAAATTTGGGGGCTTGAGGGCTTTTTTTTTGGTGACATTTATATTGGCAAACAGCAAGACAGAAAACACTTAGTCCAATTGTGCGATATTCTTTCAAAGAGACTGTAGAATGTAAAGCAGATGAAAACAGAAAACAAAACATTGGAAAAAAGCAACATCTCAATTTATCGCAGATCTAAACATTTAAAATGCCACTGAGATCTACTTTTCAAAGGTCATTGGTGTGTTTTAAATTAAATTATAAATATCAAATCTACAAGTGAAGAAAAGCATGATCTTCAGTTCTATCTATAAAAAACATTGACATTTTAATAAACTGAAAGTTATGCACTATCTTCTCCCTCTGAACGGAAGAAACAAATATTGCAGGTTATTACCTGAGTGAAAGTGTTACTTTGAACAACAATTTTTGGGAGCATTGTGGTAGCATTCGCTCCGATTTGGTATAAACAGGATCACTCTGGTCCCAAAGTTATCTGAACAAAGGTAGGTATTAAGTAAAGTACTCAGAATGCTTTTATGTTGAATGAAAGCTGTGGCAAACCAGTGGGAGGGTGGCTGGATAAAAGTGCAGGTCTAGAGACAGCTACTGTTGGAAGAATCATGCTGTGAGTTACTAAAAGCTTATCTGAGAAACCAAAGAAAGGATAGATTAAGAAAGTCAGCAGTTTATAGCCAGCCAGTCTGAATCAACTGTTTTATTAGCTCTTTTCTGACAGAACACTGTATAAAATATTAATCTATTTTGAATTATCAGTTCAGTTTGTTATTTAGTAAGATAATGAAGTATAATCATGTGGTAGGAATCACAGTTCGGAATAGCTGTCATGCAACATATTACATATACACATCCTGATCTCGAAACAAATAAAGTAGAAAACAGTTAAGATGTTGCAAAAAAAAAACAAAAAAACAATAATATTCAATGATTTGCTATTGCAGTCTTGTTTTGCTGATGTGCTGCTAATTTAACAAATATCTGTCGTCAAGTTAAACATCTATTAAACCTGAAAATGTCATTATCTCATGGAAAAACAAGCCTACTTTTAAGCAAAATCTCCTAGAAAAATACATCAAACAGCAAAGCACAATTAACGAAAAATGCTTTATTCCAGTGTGGTCGTTTGGACATGTGGTTACACAGAAGCAAATATACTTGGATTCTGTTGCTAAGAAACTATGATTAAATTCATTCAGCCAGCAGTGCACTAACAACCTGATCAGCCTCGGCCACATTCAGTGCAAGAAGAGACTGCATGGTATATTTGTTTACTTACATGGGAGGTAAAGAGTCCCACATGCACGTGAGAAATGGTTCTGCCCTTGTTTTATGTTCATCACATGGATCCAATCACAAAACTACACTGCAGAGTTGGGATAATTGCTACTAGCGAACAAGAGCACAGGTGCTCGTGTCGTGAGTGTATGTGAGTAATTTCTTCACTAAAAGTGGCAGCCTCCATGTTTGGACTACTTCTAATTATTGACTGAGAGCTTTCCAAGATGCTATGCCAACAAGTGGCATAACAAGGTCTTGATTTTGAAGTGTCCCTGCCTGCTTGTGCTTGTCTGAGATCACAAAGCAGCAAAGAATTAAGAAAAACAATACATTGATAAATTGGCCAATAGTAAATAAAAACCATCCTTTAAATATGAGTTATCTGCAAATTATTCAGCCTCACTTTGCATCTTATAATTTCTCTTGTTGATGTTTTTGACTATGTCACAGACACTTGGTTTTTCTCTTGTGAAACTGCATACATTTGTAATTTATCTGATAATGTTTTATCATATCCTTAATACTGGTTGACTCAGTTCAATGGAGGCATGTCCAAAAGTGATGTCATAATGCAGATATTGTGTGAAGTTTAGTTTTTAGTTTATAAATAAGACTGCAGAACTTAGAACTTTTTAGCAAAATATGGAAGAATGTTTTTAGCTTCTTACTCTCTGTCATGGTCACATTGATTCTGCACAGGATTTTACGAGATATATTTTTTGTGTGTGTGGTTTATGGAATTGACGAACATCCCCACAACGCGGTTTCAATTTATACATGATACTGTAAAGTGGTGTCTTAAACGTGACAATAACTTCACAGTACTCTAATGGTGTCCACAGTCACCAGATCCCAATCCAGCCGAGCACGTCTGGGATGTGGTTAAACAGGAAATTTCTATCATTGATGTTCAGCTGACAAATTTGCAGCAACTGTGTTAAGCCATCACATCAACATTGACAAAAAAAGTGACACCTTGTAGACACTTGGACACAAAATTGGTCTGTCATCGCTTACCCTATTTTTAAGTGACCTTCTTAAAGTGATCGCTCCAAATTATTTTCTTGTAAGTAACCATTTTACTGATCAGCTTTTTGAGATTCAATCATACATATGAATAATAATTATAAAAAAAAGATTTAAAGGATCCAGCAGTAACAAATATGTCTTCCTTTCTGCAAGTAATTTATATGCATCATCCAGCCAGCAACTTTCTCTGGCATCTCTTGTCTTTTTTGTGTACTTTCTTCTTGGCTTATTCTATACATGCATGAACAACATGTGCACAGCAGTAGCTCTCAGCAGGATGTCTTGTCATTTATGTCCTCCATTAACTTCAATTTAGACTGTAGCATTGTTAATTTACATTTTTGGTTTACAGAAGAAGCAATTAAAATGAAGAGAATGTAATTGTCTCGATTCAGATTTGCGCTGGTGTGCAACATGGTAAAATAATCATAGCAAAATTATTATTTTCAACACTTACCATAATTTATGCCACATATTTTTGTATTTTCAACTAAAATCACTGTCACATGATAACTTTTTTATGAAGTAAATAAACGAACAGCCCTTCCTTGCTCTCAGTGCAGCAATATGAGGGCAATCTGATGGCATCTATTATACAACAGAATACATAATTTGCTCCCATTTTTTCTGTGCACATCAGGTCTCAGGCCTCTACCAATCCCTTTGCCTAATGTTCATAGCAACACAGCTGATGTACCTGTGTAATGGAAGTCAATTAGTGTGAGAAATATGATGCTACCATTCATGGAGAGTTGCAGCAATTGTTACTATGTACATCTGCATTGGTGCATGCACATGTACACAGCTTTCTCCCCACCAAATTTTCCAAATTACTCTATTATTGCCTCATTTGAGGTTTCGCCTGCATCCTGTGGAGAACAAAATCTAACCATGAAAATATGTGGCCATAGTTATTTTAGAGGCATCAGAAATATCTAGCCTGCACAGTACAGAATTGTATTGAATATGTTTTGTTTTCATGTAGCTTTAAGCACAAAAAAAGTAAGCAATTTGTCATTTAAGAAAATCTCACATTTTGGAGTAAATTTAAATAACTTGTTCTCTTGTATTATTATTTAAAAAAGAGAATATTACTTAGACATGCAGCAAAACAAAAACGCAAATATTTCAAGGTCAGACTTGACAATGTATCACCATTTAAAGCAGTAATTTTTAACTTGAAACATCAATTCAATTCATTCATTCTGGCCAAAAGCAGTCACACTTTTTTTCAAATGTTAGTCAATTTTTATCTACCACTCAAAGTTCACCTATTGATTGCCAAGGCAATTGGAGAAAAAATGGATAAAAAAAAACATTTAAAAAACCCAACAAAAGTCTAGCTTAGTTACAAGCAACTAAGTAGTAATAATGTGTCATGTACTGTTCATGACACATTAATAGAAACAAAAAATGTCATATAACAAAATATGAGTGACACTTCACATTTTCATTAACACTGAGAACATAACATTTATCTGTTCATATGAAAACTGATTCTAGAAAATATATTGGTGGTTAGTTAGTAATATACAGTATAATGCAAATTTAATTGCTGTACAGATCTTTGTCCCCTTCGGGTGAATATTTAGTAGATTAATCTTTGGCTGCAATCACAGTAGATCATCAGACTGAAACATCTGAACACTAATTTTTCTTTATCCTTACTTGCAAAACCAGGTGGATCAGCTCTTTTTAAGGACCACCAAAACAAAAAAATTCTCTATTGGATTGGGCTTTGACTTGACCATCCCAGTAAATTCACTTTGTCTTTATACCGTTTATTTGTAGATTTTGCTATATGCTTGTGGTTGTTGGCTTAGTAGATTTTTTTAGATTGAGTCAGATTATGCTCTAGAATTTGGTTGTATTTTTCTGCACCCAGGCTATCTTATGCCTTTACATGCCTTGCGTGTGAGAAACATCCTCAGACCACGATGCTGCCATCACCATGCTTCACACGAGAGATGTTGTGTATGTGTTGATGTGCTCTGTCTGGTGTTTTTCCAACACAATGTCTGGTCTGATGGACAAAAAAGGACATTTTTATTACGTCAGACAAGACTTTAGAAAACTTCCCATTCGTTTGGGAGTATTCCAGATTCTATTTTATTTGAGCTTTTCTCAGGTGTGGTTTTACTGTTGCCACTTTCTCATACAAAACCAAGACAGTAGTTCTGTGTGAAGTCTTTTTCAGCTGAGCCACTGAAGCTTTAACTCCCTAACCACTCATTTTTTTGCAAGGTCGCTCAGTTTGTGAGGCGAGTCAGCCCTAAGCAGATGTAGAGTGCCATTCTCATTAAAATGTGTTAATGATGAATTCAGCTGAACCCCATGCCATGTCCCGGGAGCTGGAGATCTTTTTGTAGTCATCTCTTGACAAATGTTTTTCAATGATCTTTGTCTAAATTGATTTTAATGTTCTTTTGTCTTTAAAGGGTTGGTATTATGTATCAGATAGCGCTGGTTATAAAAATGCCACATTATCGTCATGCATGACTTAGAAGAAATTAGACTTTGGAATTTGACGCCTTGAAATCGGACCTCTGTCTTTTTAAGAAGCACCTGCTCTACGTTTTTAATGAGAAAATAACATTGATTTAATGTTAAAAAAAAAGTCAATCTTACAAAATATCTCCTATTTAAATCGTATTTATAGCAGGAAACTTGAAGATCCAGAAGGTGGACCTCCCAGACAAAGATGTTTTTATGCTACTAGTATTTGATACACCAAATGCTCTTAGATAATTTCAAGTCAGTCACTTCACAGTCTGTGGAGAAAATTCATGCAACCTTGCATGTTATATTTTGTCAAAATGTATTAAATTGATGATTTTACTAATATAACAGAATGGAAAACATCCAAGGTTTTTAATAATATTTTAATGGCATTAAGGGCCATTTAATGTGGTCAGATATCAACTGCAATATAATGAATGACATGCTGAGCTAAAGAAAGGAGGTTGAGTTAGCAGTTTTTGACTTAGTAGTTTTCAACTAAGTCAAATGCTAAAGTTGTTTTAGCATTTTTTCCCTTTGCTAAGCTCCATGAAAAACTACATTTCAGAATTTCTTTTTTACATTTATTTACATGTCATTTTTAAACTACCAAACACTGCCCTAGTGTTTTCATACAAATTAAAATTTTCTACTGCAAATTAGACTCAAAATCCTAAATTAGTCTGCATTGTAGTGTTTAAGCTTGAATTCTTTTCTCAGTTCATTTTACTTAGATAACTTATTTTACAGTACCTTGTGATCTTTATCACAAAAATTCAGTTTTTGGCAGCTGTGGACATTCTGTCATAATTCATATGGACAAATGGGCCAAATATCATCAACAGCTGTCAGAACTTCAGAACTGTGACAGACATGCCACATGACTGGCTGACTACCAGTAAATGCTAATCAGTTTCTGTGTTTTGCTGGCCGTAACTCACTTTTCACAAAATATTACCTTTACCTATTGTCTGTTCAATAGACTGATGCTAGATTTAAAAACTGACCTCAAATTATGTATTTTGAACTCCTTTTGTCACTGATGAACTTGACTTTCCTTTTTTTTTTTTTTTTACTTTTTTGTGTTTTGTAATAAAATTCATTCATAATAAAAATTCATTTGGAAATTTTGGCACAAACTTGTTCATTTTCACATTTTTAAACTTGATATTTTGCTGCCTAATTATTAGGTGTTCCTGTCCTTTGTCAGACTTTCAGTTTTAATCTTATAAAATGCTGATTTCATCTTCACATCACTTTCCAGTTTTCTTCATGTGACTAATGACTTTTAACACATTCATTTAGAAAATCTGAACAAACACAACTGTTGAAGTTATAAATTAGCATCAATAAAAGGCACAAGCACAACTCCAACTTATGAAATAGTATCCCATGGACAATTGAAATAGGCTTTGACCAAGTCATGTTAGTCTTGTTTTTTAATTTTATTTTTTTCCTTCCATGTCTGTCTTTGAAAACAGGTGCTGCTGTGTTAAGCTGATACTAATAACATACGAGTCCAGGCTAGTCCAGGACAAAACATGACCAGAATTATATCCTTAGTTAAGTGTAGTTTAGTTTTTGTACATCTGACTATAGTCAATATTCATTTAAACAATATTTCTACACACTTATAATGTTTTCTGTGTTGTGCCAGAAGCCAATGCATCAGAAACCTACTCACTGCATATTTTACAAGACAATTGGCCATTTCTATTTAATATTTATGTGTGATTAGATTAAAAAAACAGAAAAAACAAAATTTTCTTATGAAGTAGAAAAAGGAAGCAGCATTTACCCAGTTGCAGTTTGAAAACACTACGCGAACTGATGCACCAGATTGTGTGACAGGATTGCTTTAGCCGTTTATGCCTGCGGTTGTGTATTTGGAAGCACAGGCGTGAAGCAGCATCATCTATTCAGAGAAGCCAGATCAAATACTTGATTCAGATTTGCCAAAGTCATTAATTTCGTGTGCTGGCAGCAGTTGGTATTTGTGGCTACTGAATGAAACATGTCTTTAATCAATGATTTCAATTCTTAGTAATCGCAACTTGGAATCAGGTTTTACTAACAGATCAGTCATAAATTTTGGTGATCAATAACGAATGTGGAGATAAATTACTTTTTATAAATGCTCTTCTTTGGTGACTCAGAAGCTTTTTATCCAGCTAGAATGTAACTGTTCATTTCATAAAACATTTAACATTTGTGTTAGAAAACTGAGGTTGTAAAAACAACAACAAAAATTTTGTAGGTTAGTATGCATTTTTAACGTAACTGTTGGGATCCGGAGCTGTTCATCCACCAGAGGGCGCTGGAGGCCTTGTTCCATCTGAGGGCGTCTCCTGAACCACGCACCTGAAACCGTTCTGCCATCAGGAGCTGTATAACTGGAGGAGGCTGCTGACACTTCCCTGCCAGATTGTTAGCTAGTTATGGTACCGATTCACTCCAGCTCTACTCGTCCTGTTTGCTTCCTGAATTCTGATCCACCTGTGTCTCTGACCTTTTTCAGCTGATTGACCTGAGACGTGCTGAAGATAGATCCAGCCCAGGACCCCTCCGAACCTACAGCTCGGCAGCCTGCTTCTGGCAGAACAGTTCAGACTTACCTGTCCGTCCTCCAACGCCGCCGCAGCCCGCAGCCCTCCGCACCTCAAAACAGACTCCGGATTTCCCAGGTTTTTCCCCCAGTCCTTTCTCCTTCCGATCGGAGGTAAGCTCTCAGTCAGCGCCATCTCCAAATTTCCTCGGCCCCAAACTTACCGTCTGTTTCTTCCCTAGCTGACCTGAGATCCAGTCCCAAGCGCTCCCGGATTGTTTATCTGTTTTTTCCCCCTTCCCCTTGGTTGTAATAAATCTCTTTAATCAATCTCGGCGTCTGGTGTTGTTCTGCATGTGGGCTAAGAAGTTAGACCTCAGCATGACAGAACAATCTGGCCAACAACCTAGCCCTGCGGAAACACTCCGGAAAACCTTGGAACAACAGCACACTCTCATTCAGAACCATGACGCCGCGTTGCGAGAGTTAAACAATCGTCAAGCGGAAACAAACCGCCGATTAGAGGAGATTGCAAGTTATTTGCAAGGATCTAGCTCACAGGCTTCAGCACCCGCTCCAGTTCCGGATCCACAAGCTACTTCCAGGTCTGTAGATTCGGTTCGCTCTACAGTTTCAGATTTCCGTCCGTCCCTGCCTGAAAGATTTTCTGGAGAAGTCAGCAAGTGTAGAGGATTTTTGTTTCAGTGTACCATTATCTTCAATCATTCCCCTCAGAGCTTCCTCCATGATGGAAGAAAGATTTCTTTCATTTTGTCACATCTATCAGGAAAAGCGCTAGAATGGGCCGAGGCTAGATTTCCCAACTCCGCAGATTACGGATACTCGTTTGATGACTTTTTGGAGGAGTTTAAGCAGGCTTTTAACCAGGATACAGATAAAACATCGGATTCCCGAGGTCTGCTAGAACTGAAACAGGGCAGAAGATCGGTGGCTGAGTTTGCTATTGACTTCAGGATTAAGGCAGCAGCTTCAGGTTGGGGACAGACGGCTCTCAAAAGCGCATATTTCCATGCATTAAACGACTCGATAAAAGATGAGTTAGCGGTTTTAGATGAGCCTAAGACCCTGGAGGAACTGATAAACCTCACCATCCGGTTGGATAATAGGCTACGCTCCAGAAATAGGGAAAGAGCCAAGAGTTGCCACCCGTTTGTGAGATCATGTTCTGACAGAACCAGTAACTCTGCTTTTCCATCTTCAGAACCAGCCGAAACGGAGCCGATGCAGATCGGGAGTACTCGGCTTTCCCCGGAAGAAAGACTAAGAAGGTTCAAAGAGAACCTCTGTCTGTACTGCGGTGAATCTGGACATCGCATCTCCACCTGCCCCTCCAAGGCAAAAGCCGTGGTCCGCCAGAGGAAATGAGGAGACTGGCGGACCATCTACAATCTGGAAATTCTCCTCGTCTGCTGCTACCTGCTACACTGTTCACTGATGATCAATCATTGACGTTATCCGCCATGATAGATTCTGGTTGTGAGAAAAATTTAATCGATTCAAACTTAGTCCGGCAACTAGACATAGATACCTATCCGTTAGCCACACCCCTCAGAGTTGCAGCGTTAGACGGCAAGGAACTACCTGACATCACACACCAAACTAAGCCGTTGGATTTCCTGGTTTCAGGTAACCATCGTGAAACATTATCATTTTTTGTCTTCCCGGCTGCCAACTCACCTGTTGTCCTGGGCTTCGATTGGCTTTTTCTTCATAACCCCAGAATAAATTGGTCTAAGAGGCATATTGAATCCTGGTCTATTTCCTGTCACTCCACCTGCCTCCGCTCTGCCGTGCCGACGGGTCAGTCACCGGCAAACCGGCAGGAGGCGGACCCACCCGATCTCGCTACTCTCCCTCCAGACTACCATGACTTAGCCCCTGTGTTCAGTAAGGCTAGTGCTCTCTCTCTACCTCCGCATCGCCCATATGACTGCGCCATAGATCTCCTACCTGGAGCGCCTCTGCCCAACAGTCGGCTGTATAATATCTCCAAACCAGAAAGGGAAAGTATGGAGACCTACATTAATGAGTCACTAGCCGCAGGAATAATTCGCCCCTCGTCTTCTCCGCTCGGGGCGGGGTTTTTCTTCGTGGGCAAAAAAGATGGTTCCCTTCGACCCTGTATAGATTACCGGGGGTTAAATCAGATCACCATCAAGAATAAGTACCCGCTACCTCTCCTAGCTTCAGCGTTTGAACCGGTTCAGGAAGCTACTGTCTTCACTAAATTAGATCTTAGAAACGCTTATCACCTTCTCAGGATCCGGGAGGGTGATGAGTGGAAAACCGCCTTTAAGACACCTCTGGGCCATTTCGAATATTTAGTGATGCCTTTCGGCCTGTCAAACGCACCTGCCTGTTTCCAAGCCTTAGTTAATGACGTTTTGAGAGATTTTTTGAACATTTTCGTTTTTGTTTATCTTGATGACATATTGATCTATTCCAGGACTCTGTCAGAACATAAGAGACATGTAAGATTTGTTCTCCAGCGACTGCTGGAGAATAAATTGTTTGTAAAGGCTGAGAAGTGCGAATTTCACCGCCCATCAGTCACCTTCCTGGGATTCGTGCTCGAGGGCGGACAGGTAAGACCATCGGAGGAGAAGATCAAAGCTGTTCTAGACTGGCCAACCCCAGAGAATAGAAAACAACTTCAACGATTTCTGGGGTTTGCAAATTTCTATCGGAGGTTCATCAGGAACTATAGTCAGACAGCCCAACCCTTGACTGCTTTAACCTCAGTTAAGAGATCCTTCCACTGGTCCCCCGAAGCAGAAACGGCTTTTAAAAAGCTGAAGACTCGGTTTGCTAATGCTCCTATCCTCATTCAGCCGGACATCACGAAACAGTTCATCCTAGAGGTAGACGCTTCGGACTCAGGAGTCGGAGCTGTGCTTTCTCAGCGTTTCGAATCTGACCAAAAGACTCACCCCTGTGCCTTTTTCTCTCGTAGACTCTCCCCTGCTGAAAGGAACTACGATGTTGGAGACAGAGAACTTCTCGCCATCAAATTAGCCTTGGAGGAATGGAGACATTGGCTGGAGGGCGCAGAGCATCCCATTTTGGTCTGGACAGACCATAAGAATCTGTCATACCTTCAATCCGCCAAAAGACACAATCCCCGTCAGTCCCGCTGGTCTCTTTTCTTTTCCCGTTTCAACCTGTCCATCACGTACCGACCTGGGTCCAAAAACATTAAACCAGACGCTCTGTCCCGACTATACTCTACTGAAGAGTCTGAGACACCAGCCAATGTTCTGCCCCCCAGTTGTACAGTTGCGTCAGTTTCCTGGGAGGTTTCCGACATCATAGAACACGCACTGTTGTCCGAGCCGGACCCTGGTACAGGGCCGCCCAACCGTACGTATGTTCCATCTTCAGTCAGAGCTAGGTTAATTAATTGGATGCATACAACAAAATTCTCAGCCCATCCTGGAACCAGTAGAACCATAGCCTTAATTTCCCGTCGTTTTTGGTGGCCATCACTACACAAAGATGTTAAAGAATTTGTCTTGGCCTGCTCAGTTTGTGCCCGAAACAAATCATCTCATCAGCCCCCTTCTGGTCTGCTTCAACCTCTGCCCATCCCCAAACGACCCTGGTCGCACATTGCTATTGATTTTGTTACTGGGTTACCTGTATCCAAAGGAATGACCACCATTTTCACTGTGGTGGATCGCTTTTCCAAAGCCTGCCACCTCATTCCGCTAAGAAAACTGCCCACGTCTCTGCAGACCGCTCAGCTCTTGGTTAAACACGTTTTCAAACTGCATGGCATTCCGCAGGAGATCCTATCGGACAGGGGACCACAATTCACCGCTCAGGTATGGAAACACTTTTGTGCCGCCTTGGAAGCTAAAGTCTGTCTATCTTCTGGTTATCACCCTCAGTCGAACGGACAAACCGAGCGCATGAATCAAGAACTCGAGTCTACACTCAGATGCCTCACCTCCACCAACCCCACTGACTGGAGCCAGTTCCTGCATTGGGCTGAGTATGCACACAACGCTCACGTCTCATCAGCTACCGGTCTCTCTCCTTTTGAGGTCTCCTTAGGGTACCAGCCTCCATTGTTTCCGGCGGATGAGAAGGAGCTTGCCGTTACATCGGTCCAGCACCACATTCGCCGCTGTCGTTCCATTTGGCGGAACACTGTCACAGCACTAAATCGTTCTTCTGAACGGAACCGCCGTTTCGCTGATCGGAGGAGACGTCCTGCTCCTGACTACGCACCTGGTCAACAAGTTTGGTTGTCCACCAGGAACATCCCACTGAAATCCATGACCAAGAAGTTGTCTCCTCGTTTTATTGGCCCATACAAGATCGAGTCCGTCATCAGTTCTACTGCTGTCCGGTTACGTCTGCCTTCTTCTCTCCGTATCCACCCCACGTTCCACGTCTCGCAGATCAAGCCTGTTCTGACCAGCTCGCTGTGCCCTCCGTCCGGGCCCCCTCCACCCCCCCGGGAGATTGATGGGCATCCTGCTTACACCGTCCGCCGGATCGTGGACTCCCGTCGACAGGGCCGGGGTTGGCGGTACCTGGTCGACTGGGAGGGCTACGGTCCGGAGGATCGGATGTGGGTTCCTGGTTCTTTTATTTTAGATCCTTCTTTGATTTCTGATTATCGTTCCTCCCTGCCTTCCTCGGTTGGACCGCCAGGTGGCGGTCGTTGAGGGGGGGGTACTGTTGGGATCCGGAGCTGTTCATCCACCAGAGGGCGCTGGAGGCCTTGTTCCATCTGAGGGCGTCTCCTGAACCACGCACCTGAAACCGTTCTGCCATCAGGAGCTGTATAACTGGAGGAGGCTGCTGACACTTCCCTGCCAGATTGTTAGCTAGTTATGGTACCGATTCACTCCAGCTCTACTCGTCCTGTTTGCTTCCTGAATTCTGATCCACCTGTGTCTCTGACCTTTTTCAGCTGATTGACCTGAGACGTGCTGAAGATAGATCCAGCCCAGGACCCCTCCGAACCTACAGCTCGGCAGCCTGCTTCTGGCAGAACAGTTCAGACTTACCTGTCCGTCCTCCAACGCCGCCGCAGCCCGCAGCCCTCCGCACCTCAAAACAGACTCCGGATTTCCCAGGTTTTTCCCCCAGTCCTTTCTCCTTCCGATCGGAGGTAAGCTCTCAGTCAGCGCCATCTCCAAATTTCCTCGGCCCCAAACTTACCGTCTGTTTCTTCCCTAGCTGACCTGAGATCCAGTCCCAAGCGCTCCCGGATTGTTTATCTGTTTTTTCCCCCTTCCCCTTGGTTGTAATAAATCTCTTTAATCAATCTCGGCGTCTGGTGTTGTTCTGCATGTGGGCTAAGAAGTTAGACCTCAGCATGACAGTAACACGTTAATTTACAAACAGTTTGGCAAGTACATGTCTTTTTTCTTTTTTTGTCGACGCACCAGAGCATATGCCTCTTCAGTTGTGTTGCTATTGAATCACCTCTGCTGATGCCATTATCTGTTGTGATCAGTTCTGTATTCATGTTTTTTCAGAGTACTCTTTGTATACCCAGTTTCCTATTTGTGCTGTTCATTTACCTTCCTCTCCACTCAACCATCAGTGCGCTTATCATGTTGATGTTTGTGACTCCGCTGTTCCCTGTGATTTTTTCAGGTTCAAATTTTTCTTCCTTTTCTTCTCATGGGCTACCTAGTTGTTCTCTCCTGAACTAGAGTCCTGCATTTCACCCCCCCCCAATTTGTGAGAACTAGTGTGTTGACTGTTCATCGTAGTTCCAAGTATTTGCATTTGCAGTTCTTTTTAGATTTAGATGTTTAATGTTGTTCAGTTTGATCTTTTTCAAATACAACTAAAGCATGTTTTGTTTCTTTTCAACATCGTCTTTGCCTATCGTAAATGTATGAAACCATAATAATTGGCATAGACCACAGTATATGCCAGGTGTTATTCCTAAACAAGTGTCCCAAATTGCACAATGGACTATTTTTTAAAACCGATTTCAGTATTAAAGGCTAACTAATATTCCTGTAAAAGCATAACCCTGCCAATGATACATTTTGAAAACTTCCAGCAAAGTGGGCGGAGCCAGGAGACACTAAGGGGCACGACCCAGTGTGGGGATGAGCGGAGGGCCAGCACTGAGAGGGATTTAGATAAAATAATGCAGAAGTAAACAAATATACATGTCAAAATTACCACAGAAACAAAGATAGAACCCTAAATAACCTACATAGAGATTATCAGCAAAAAATAAAAAGTTGACTTGGGGTTAGTTACATTGTAAATACTTATGTATTTCATTATGCTTATCAATGTCATTAACAGTGTCATTGTAATAGTAATTCCAGCATATCCTGACATCAGATCATGCTGTTGTACAAAAAAAAAAAAATCAATGTGGTGGAAAAAACAGTTGCCTTCTGTTGGAGAGAACATAGGTTCAAGTTTCAAGCCAGGTTGCTCTAATTTTATCAGGAGTTATAAATCAAAAGGTGGATATTATTTGTATTTCATTAAGTGGTTTACTGGTTTCCCGTTCAGAATAATTCATGTCAGTTCCATTCCAAGAAACAAATGGCTAAAGTTGGCTTGTTGTGTTTTTTTTAATTGTTGAAAAACACCATCTATACTGCACTTGTGATTAATGAACAGATGGACTGAAAACACAGTCCTCAAGTTGTGCACTCGGGTAAAAATAAAGTTGAACTCAAGATTCCCAGAACACAAACAGGCCACTGGCATTTTACTTTAAACTTAGAAAACATAACAATTATCTGTAAATATTAAAATAATATGATGCACAGTAATTGTTTAGTGAGTATCATATTACATACAGCATTTAAATTTTCTCCTTTAAATGGACTTTCCGCTGTGGTATTGTATGCCCAAGGACAATTATCAAAATATAATCACAATCTGTTGATTTCTAAACTTCTGACATTGTTTTAACAATACAGAGAAGTTGGATTTAGATTGTTTTCCTCTTAAATGTGTAATTATGTACCAGTGTGCTTCTGTGAAAAACTCCAGAAGAGTTTCTCTGGACTTAAGCGTGAGATTATTTGACTTTCTGCAGACAAACTTTGTTCTCTCTAAGGTATTACCATCTTGTTAGGTACTAATTGGGAAAAAACAAAACAAAACAAAAAAAACAAACAAAGATGGGTGTCGTCTGATTCATTTGTTAGGAAACAAATGAATTAGTTTTCACCCTATGGCATCCATTTATTATGCAGTTTAACTTTGTTAGATAAAATGAAGTGCTTCAAAATTATTGGTAGAAAATGAAATTATTTACGGTAAAATACAACAAATATCCTTCATAATCCCATAGTGGGGTAATTCGGGTGTTACAGCAGCAGGCAAAGGTAAGTTGGAACATGCATATTCACAAATAGGTAAAACATAGAAAGAATAAGACTTGTGAGGATTGAACATCATTTTATCCACCTCTATTTTATTAATAAGCAGCATCCAGACACATAAACTAAGCCTTTATTTGATCTTGGCCATCCTGCATCTTTCATGGTTCAGATGTTTGCCTGATGACAAAATCCTTCCATGAAATCCAGGCAGAAAGCATGAAAATATGTACCAAAACAATCAAAATTGCCTTTGTGGTGCTGACACAATTGGAGGCACACCCGGAGACTCAGAGCAACAATACCAGCCATGTTATTAAAGCTCGTAAATATCATGCTTTTCTCTTTTTGCTTTAGGTGGATCAGTGGATAGTGTTTACTTTGAACATCTTGTATTACAAGTGACCATGTGCAGATAGCTTTAAAAGGGTTAGCGGATAAAGATCAGCACCAGAGGATGCACATAAATTTGCGCAGCATGCCCTGCGTGCAATCAACCCCCCCTGGTGTTTATGGAACAGGACTTATGAGACTTCACTGCATCATGGAATACAGATAATGCACAAAGCAAACTATGGCATTATAAGTGAGATTAAAACAGGAGTGCAGCAGGTGTGAGCTGTATTATAGAAAGCTTTTTTGTAACAGCAGTGCCACAAACACATATATAAAGCCAGCATCAGCAGGAGCTACTTTGCTCCTTCTACTTAGGAAGCATACAATCATGGATCCTATTATATTTTGGATTTTATTCTTTCTGTAAATTCATTAGCAGATTTCATAAATGGCTTTCTAAACAAAACACTACAGTTAAAAATTAAGCTGTGAGGAATCACTGTAATGCACATGCAGCATAATACAAAAATAAAGCCTTTTAACTTGATAAAGCACAGGTGTTTGTTAGCAGGAAAAGGCGATAAGTTAAGGGCTTGCTTCTTAATAACCTTAGGGGATTGCTTATTTGCATTCTGCTTCTCAAAGGTTGCTGTTGATCCTCAGGAGTGTGTGAATATTTTTATGGATCAGTATATGTTGGTGTGTACCTCCATATGCTGCAGAACTATATGCTGAGGGTGAGGGTGAAGAATCAATACAGTTTTTTAATGGGAATAAGGATGTCCTCAGGTAAAATACACACCAAAATACTGCATGAAATTAAATGTAAGAGATTACATTTTTGCACACTGGATGGAGGATGAAGAAAATTATCTTGAGCTCCGTATACACTTCTGTTCTTGAAGGTCAGAAAGCTTGTTATAGTGGACAAACGTTATATGTCCATTGGTGCTGCCTTCTCATTAATCTTATATCCTAACCTAAAAAAAAAAAATGTAAAAAATGTAAAAGGCATATCTACACCTCACATTTTCCAAACATAGAACTTCATGAATTAATGAGCCTAAAGCACTCTGAGTTTTATGAAAAAAATAAATAAATATATAAATAAATTAGGTCTTCTCCATAATCATCCTTCAAAGAACATATATCATCCATTAAAAGATTTCTCTATAATTTTATTTTCAGATTGACCAATAAATCTCTATGTAACTTGTTTCATAATAAATTGGTTATGAACTATTTCTTACATGCTGCGATAATTGAAGTCCAGAAAATTATGTTTATTTCAGTTATAATAACATGCTAAATGCATAACTTTATTGCAGAGCCATGGCTTGTTTTGCATTCAATAGTGAAACCAAGAAACATGATAATGTAAAGAGCAAAAACACTTTAGCGATCAGATGCTTCATATTGAATGGAAAAGATGTATATAAAGTGTTTTTTGAAGCATTTCCCTGAATGCCAGATTTCCCCTAAACATCTCATTTATCTTTTATGAAATGCATTGAATTGATTAGTAGCGATTTAAACAGCTATAACTTATTTATGTTCAAAATCCAGTTTGCTAAAAAATCAACAGGAAAGAATAGGAACAGCTTTAAGCAAAGGATTATTCTGATGTCTTTGAGAACCTTCCCGTTTTTTTACAAGGATCTAAAAGGACTTCAGTTTTGTAATGGCAATATACCAATAAATATTAATTATCATTCTTCCTGACTCCTTAGTTTTAGAACTATCGAAATAAAAATCTTTTTTTACTACTCAGATTTATCTCCAATAGTAATTTGAAACTTTGACATGGTAAAAAAACGTCTTATTTTAAAATTTTAATAAGACTTAGACTTAGACTTGTACTTTATTGATCCCTTGGGAAGACTCCCTCAGGAAATTGAAGTTACCAGCAGCTCCAAGGCAAAAAACAAAGATAACACACAGTAAGCAAAAGTGCAAAAGAATACAGAAATACAAATTAAATACTAAGGTACACACTAAATGTGAGTAACCAAAACCTTAAATTATGCAAGAAAAACCTTAAATTATGCAAGAAACAAGAAATAAGAATATAAGAATATAAATGAATATAAATACAACACAAAAAAAATATAAGAATTTGGCGGGTAGATTGACCAGTGATATCGTATTGCACTATGTGGTTTGACCTGATAAGTATGGAGAAAAATACAAGGGGTCACTACTCCTTCTACCCTCTTCATTCATGTGTCAAGCCCATAGACAAAACCCCGTGTCGGCGCTCGTATTGCTTTCAGCAAGTCACGTGACCGACATAGGAACTGGTTTGAAATGACACTGGTGCACCAAACTGGGTTTATAAGGAAGCAAATCTGTCAACGGGATGCATTTGCCAAAAGAATTCTTGATCTTTTACAGTACAGCGTCAACTATATGTGAGAGACACCGAATTTATTAGTTTATTTATTTTACTATCGGTGAACTAGGCACCGAGTGTATTATAGTTCACAGGTACCCCACCCAATTTGTTTTGTTTATTATAGTAAGTTCATTCATTCTTCATTTTAGCTTGTTCATTCCTTCAGAACTGATTTTGTGTCTGTCTTGTGCCTTGATCCATGGTACTGATATTTCCTATATGTCATTGAAGCGACTGTTTTAAGTGTGTTCCTCCAACGTGCCGTTTTGCGAGGCAGTGCGCTGTTTTCGTTCTGCTGAGGAGCGTTAGGTACCGAGTGTGACAGGCTGAGTTTTTGTATTAAGGTAAATAAAACCTTTTTTAATTCACAAAGACAACTCCGGATGTCGTCTGTGCCTGATCCCAGCAACATATGGAGCAGCCTCAAGGCAAATGAAAGGTTTTGTAGTTTGGGACCATTTCGATCTTACATCAGAAAATTAAGTATTGGTTATCACTTCATTGTTGTTTCATCCGGATCTTTTCAGTTTCTACTTGATCTTTCTGAATGTTGGAAAGACTTTTTTTTTTTTTTTATGAAAATTTGTGAAGAAAAAAAAACTAAGTCCACAAGCATCCTCATTCCAAACACGTTCACTTAAATTTTCACTTTATGGTACATGTTCACATTATTAATTGACTGTATCTAAGAATATCAAATATATTTTTAATTTAATAGAAAATATGACATAATACAATACATAAAACACAATGACTTAAATCTTATAGACTAGGTCATCAAATCAGTCTGTCAACTACGTCGCCTGTAGGGATTTTCAATGTCCAGCAGGTGTCAGTATTCAGTGACACAGTATCGACACAGTATCAATACAGTTTTGCTATTTGTCGAAACGCTTCATTTACCCATCACTAGTAGAAAGGGTTTCACTCGCACTGGGTGACAATGAACAAGATGCTAAGAAAAAAACAAGAGTGTTTTTCTTTTGGAAAGTTGTATCCATTGTTAATTCAAAGAGAATATTTAAAATGTTTATTTTTCTCTGTATTTTAATGGAGTTCCAAATTAACTTGCATTTTCTAACACTCATTCTTTCATGGTGATATTTTATGCACTTTATTAATCACATATTCTGAGTGGGTTGTAAATTTGCATGCATTTAACATTCAGTTGTGACCTAGTGCTACGTTTTGTGACACAATATGACACCAATAACAAAATGCTTTACTAGATTGCAGCTCCATAGGTAAAACAATGTGATTATTATTATTATTGAATAAACTTTTTAAGGTTACATCAGTTTCTGTGATTTCAGGTTAGGGTTGAACATATTACTGTTTGAATTGGGGGAAACTGCATTTTTGGAACTGAGGTTTGTGACCACAACAATTACAACAGGGTAGAAAGAAAACTGCACATGTAAAATGTAATCACTTGCAATGATAACATAAATAACCACAGCACGTGTTGTTCACTTGAAACTGATGTCGCACTACTTGCTAATGTACTGAAAAAAAGCATGTAAAGTAGCTCTGAATGCGAGAGATTTTGTGAAGCATAAAGTCCACTCACATTATTCACATATGTACTTTTGATGCACACCTGTTTGGAATAGGGCATGTTTGTTGGTATCAGTTGTGTGAAATTAAAAAATCAGTTGTGTGAAATTAAAAAAATTCACACAACAGTAAAACATCAGGATAATTTTTTTTTTTTACCCCTCCAGGGAGTCTTTTGTGGGCTCTAGTGTCCCTTATATGATAGTTGGCTGACAGGAAACTGGGTAGGAGAGGGGGGAAGACATGCGGCAAATGTCGTCGGGTCCGGGAGTCGAACCCGCGACGGCCACGTCGAGGACTCAAGGCCTCCAAATATGGGTCGCGCTAACCCCTTACGCCACCACGGCACGCCCCAGGATAATATTTTCCTGTTACCCTAACATCAACTTTTTACTTTTGTCACATATGCATATAAACTTCCCATCTAGAAAATACTTTTCAGACTCCATCAGTTCTTAAAATTTTCCAAATTATTATTAATATGATGAATCGCAAAATATGTTGAGCCACAATTTTACTTTCAGTTTCAGGCATTCCTGTGCCAACATGTGGCTATCTTCATCAGTGAAAAATAAAGGTGTTATATTTGTATAATAAATATTGGACCAGGTCAAATAGGTCAAATATAATTTTTTAGTAAATAAATAAATTTAAGAATGAAGGAGGGATTTTTTTTTCTTTTGCATTACCTCCCAGAAGTATTGCATTCCCTTACAATAAGTTTGCAAATACAGCCAGATCTGTTTTGTGTATAATCACAGTGATAACAAATTTCAACTTGAATTTGTGCATACCTACACCGTCAAAGATCCAAAAATCTTTTTTGTGCAGAAAAATGGTTGGAAATGGATCCATTAACTGCTTGTTCTTGTTTGTGTAATATCTTTTGGTGGAGATGGGACTGGCCTTTTTTGAGCTTTTTTGCTCTGGCAGTGGTAGACTTATCCAAAAATAAAAAGATCTAAAATTTAAGATAACTCACAAATGAGATATTGGCATACATGGAAAAAAAGCTTACAGAAACCTTATATTGTAGCAGAAAGACTTTCAGTGTTCAAGATGCCGCATGAATTGATTACTAAATACATAATTGTAAGGGAACGCAAATATGTTGTGTGAGAATGAAGAACCAAGGGGCTCTGCATTTTATAAAGGACAACAAAAAACATGTTTCAACTGTTGAAAGCTTATGTTTATCTATTTTTTGTATCCACCAATTATTACATTTTACAGACACAATGCATCTGTGTTATGATTTCTTCTTACTCAGTTATGTAAATGTTCAATATCAAAGTAACGTTGTTATATCTCTCTGAGCTACAATTTTCTGTTTAAACCTAAAGCCCCAAAAGGCTATATCTGTCTGTAGTGGAAAGCTCTTGAGATCAAATATCACTGCATTTTACTTTTACCATATCTTTGCTAAGTGTTGACATTTCTTAGAATGTTACGTTTCTGCAGAGGCCACCATTGACTACTTTTAAATTGCACTGCATGCTTTCTCTCCTTTTTAATCCCTAGGGCAATAGAAGCTACTTTACTGTCCACAACACATTCCTCAGAAAATACCAAGTGTCATTTTCTCATTGTTGATGCTGTGACTGCTATAAGATGCTTGAGTGCCACTGAGGTGCACCTAAAGGAAGTGAAACACTGAAAATAAAGTAGAAATTACAACTTCCTGTACTATTATTTAAAAAGTTGATTTAATATTGCCACATTATGTTTTTCTGATAAATATGATCAGCATACAGTATTTTACTAATATGTCCCACAGATAAACCTACTTGGGTGTGTTCCACTTTTGCTCATTGACATTTGGAGTTTGCTGAAACCCCCTTGACCCTATAATGAGTAGGCAGATAAAAACCCTCACTGCATCGACAGATTTTAATTAACTGCTTTACTGGTTTTACCTACTAGTATTATCAACCAAACAATCAAGTTCATTTGTACAGCACATTTCAGCAAGAAGGCAGTTCGAAGTGCTTTACATCATGAAAACACAAACACGTCATAAACACATCATATAGTCAACAATTACTATTAAATAACTATTATTTAACTCACTCTTACAACAAAACATGGCAAACACTTCACACTACATTCATTCATCTATTCACACACACATTCACATGCTGATGATGGCAAGTAAAAGCTAGAGGATTATTGATCATGCTAAATTACATCCTTCATTTTGGTGACTGATTTTGGTGACTTGTCCAAAAAGTTATCAACTTCTAATTTAGCAAATTAATGAAACATTACTTTCTCAAAAAAATTTTTTATTCTTTGAATTCTGCTTTGCTCTGTAGATTTGTTTTTATTTCTTGCATGACATATTCTATTATGCATTTTTCAATCAAATCTGCAAATCAATAAATATAAAAATAAGCTTGTTTTTCACTTGAGAACTTGCTTGTTGTAGTTTATCGATATTAATAACATGTCATTGTCACTTTTTATTGTCACCAGGTCCAGCCTCAGAAATGAGAACCATGATTTCTCACGGTTGGTCTGAACTAGTGGCCATCAGCTGTGCTATTAAATAAGACGCTCCTACCTCTGTTCTTCATAACTACAGATCTAATGGGAATGGACTGAGAATTATAATGGCCTGGGTAGTGTTTTTTTTTTGTTGTTGTTGTTGAATAATAGCAATGAGTCAAGTACTGTCTACACAGTTGGAAAATATAACTCTAACCCAGGTTCAGCTTAGAGCACAGAACTACTACATCACCGTTTTTTTTTTCTGGTAAAGTTGCTCCAGGTTAATTCACCCCTTCTTTTCTTTTGCATCATTTATTCAAAGGATAATAGGATGGTTTGTTTACGCCCAGGAGTATGCCTGCTGTATATACCCATCAGTGTAACATGGATTTCTGAGTTAAAACTGGAATCAATACTGGAAGTGGACTAGGGGGCAGCTTTTGCATCAGATCTGACAGAAACTGCTTAATCTGGGTATAAGAAGATTACGCTTAAATTTTGTGGAATTTCCACAAAATCCCACAAACATGGTAGTACAATTTTTTGCATACTTAAAAAAAGCATGGCGTTTGCTACAAAAATAAATTAATTGCCATTAAAGTAGTTATTTTCATCTGGAAAGCAATGTTGGGATGTTTTCACCATCTGGGTCAAAGAGAAAAGATAAATCCGTACCTCGGAAGTAAATTTCTTTGCCCAGCTTATCACAAATTTAAGCATTTGTTCATTTTATTAAATCCCTGCCAATTTATATTTGTTTGGGAGACAAAAAAAGGTGGAGGACCATCTTCAAGAGTTTAATTTACTGTTAGTAATGTTCTTTCAATACAGTATGTCCATTTTAGCAAACTGTATTCAAATAAATATCAAGCAGATGTTAAAAAAGAACTAAGCATTTAGAGACAGAAGCTATTACTCATATAAATGCAATTTTCTGTACCCTAGATACAAAACTTGTCAAGAGCTGCAGAATACTGGCTGAGAGGCAACAAAAAGGCCAAACAATTATAGTCATGTAATGTAACATTAGCTGTCAAACTGCCTGCAAGCTTGAAAGGCCAGAGAAACAAAGCGGCTTTTCTTTTTGGCTAAATTATTTTCATATTTTCTTTTAGTTATCATATATCACCAACAAATATATTTAACACCATTAAAAAAAGTGATGCCACATTTTTACATTATGACAGGCCTAATTAGGGGTTTGCTTCTGTTTACGATAAAATAAAAGGCTGTAAGTATTGTTTTTCATAATAAACAATGCCAAAAGTCCAACAAATGTGTGATAAAGCAGTCTATGGTTTTATTTAAGAATCCACATTTCGTCTTCATGTCAACTAACCCGTCACGGCTGTCGTCTCCTGTCATCTTCATGAAATCTGCTTAGTTTTTTGTTTTTTTTGTACTTGATTCATAATTTTTTTTTTGAGCAGTGCAGATTAGATGTTGTTCAAGAGACAAGTCCATATACAACACGAAAGTGCCTCATGACAGAGTGCAATACAAAATACTCCCTCTCTGCCACACAGCTTTCTTGTGAAAGTGCAAAACATTCTAACAATAACATACAATTAGTGTTTTTTTTTTTTTTGTTTTTTTTTTTATAAAATGTCTGAATAATACCATATTGCATAGAATCCATCACTTTGTTTGATTAAATTATCATGGTTTTAATCAAATGTGACAAGTCAAGCTTTGAATGCAAATAACTATTAACATGCAATTAGCCTTTTTAAGCTTCAAGACTTTTTTTGACATCATTCATGGATAAAGTCTGGCAATGAATGTGTGACTTCTGGCTGTCTTGTCACTGTGCTGAGGTGGGTTACAAATCATGGCTTCCCACCACTGCCTGCATTATGACCTTGCCGAAAGCAGAACCAGGTCAGGATTAACATTTGAAATGACATGTCCTTGAATGTGGCTTACCATCTCAACAAACTTTATAATATTTAATATTTCTTGAGTCATGCTGGTGTCTTTCCAATTAGGGTGCAAAAGTATTTTTTTTATGAATTAACTTACTGAAATGCTGTACCGTTATATTTATCCTGCAATAAAATTAGACAAAATCACAGTCAGCAACATTGTTTCCCTTATTCCTATTTCTTCTCCCTTATTCCCATTTCTTCTCTAAAACTAATCTCATTTTTAGACAACATATGTGTTTTTTTTTTTTTCCTATTTTGTCTTAAAAAAGAACTAAGTAGATTTTATTAAAAATATTAGATGAACAGTCTGCAGTTTCTTAACTATAATCTAACAGCATATTTCAGGGTTGAAGACCATGACAATCATGCTTTTTGTTCAGTTAAACATTTTTTATAACAGTGTAAAAGAGAAGAACAACAAATGCAAATCTGCATTGTGTACATCCAGAAGTTGCCACACAGTGATGACAGTATGTAACACTGTACACAAGCTTTACCACCCATGTAGAAAGTAGTAATAGTTGTTTTTCATGCTCAAGTTTGAGGTCATTAGTTGAACATTTTTAAGGTCATTTGCCCAGTGAAAAGATGTGTAAAAGGCAGAACTGGAGATCTCACAAATTAGCATCAGGGTTTAAGAAGTCCTTCCCAACTGTACTGTGACTGTCAAGCCATTAAGTCAAAGACAATGTCTGTCATATCAATGGAAATGAATCATTTTGACCATTTTTTTTTTCAAAACAGTAGCAGTTTTAGTTATTTTAGCCAACTATTCTGCAGAGCAAATTTTTTTGTCACATTTTTTTATTTTTTTGTAAATGAACCACCTACTATACAGAATAACATCTGTCTGCTGCTCTTGTTCAACCACTTTGGACAGGTTATCTCACAAAATCCAAACATTTTGTATCTCGCCACTGCAGAATAATGTATTTGAAACAGTTGACTGAAAATAAATTATTTGCATATTTAAACATCATTAACATGGCATGGCCGTTGTCCTCCTTTCAGTGCTCTATTCCATCCAATGAGCTAAAATCTTCCGATAGAATTTCAACCAGGCCAGTCAACAAAAAGACAAGTTATGAACTATGACTATGAAATTTTACAATGTTTTAGGACTGTAGTCTACCTGTAATTTGGCAATAGTCAAGGAGGAAGACCAAAATCATTTGGTCCGCGCTTGCCGTCTCAGCACGCAATTTCTGCTACGCTTCATAGTGCTGAAGCTGAAGCACATTTTAGATGTCACAGACAAATGTTAGCAAAGTTGGGTAAAATTTAAAAAGACAACACAGTGCATGCCTCTAGTGAGAAATTGTTTCTCAAAGCCGAGGGTCCAGACCCTCTGTATGAAAAAAAGGTAGAATGAGGGTTTGGTTTTTGGCCAAAGCAATGAATGGAAGAAGTGAGCTCCCTTGCCTAGCATAAATAAACTAGTCCTTAAGACAACAATGCTGGACTTCCAAAATAATACACATCCTCTACATACATACTCATGAATACACTCATTTATGCTCATAGATTCAAACTCATCAATATGACTTCATATTCATAGATTCTCATATATTCAGACATTCAAACTCTGTCATACTTACGTAATAACCTTGTGAATATAGAAATACTCATGAATGCACACATGTAGACACACATTCCTACTCATGGATACACATACATAAACATGCACACTCATATTCTTAATCATGTAAACACATTCATACTCATAAATATACCCTCATTCAAGATTATAGATATGTATACTCAGACATACATTCATACTTACAGATTCATATTTATGTTGGTACATACACACACACATCCTGATAGAGTTGATTAATCCTCACAAAATGCAATGTCTTTTTCTTGGTGATTTTAAACACACTGTCACACTGACAGATTAACAAAAATAAACTATCTAATAATAACACAACATGTCATCGTGTGGGCCCCATTTGATGGGAGAAGTGCAGAGGGAGCCCATGAAGAAACCGCACCGGTGTTTGTGAGACAGAAAGAGCAAAGGTCATGAACTAGAGTCCAATGGCAGCTATTTAAGCTTTAATGCTCAAACAAGAGTCCTGCTTGATCTAACTCGGCAATTGAACCACTGATTAAAATCCACTTGATATACACCAGTCAAGTCTATTTCCACATTTTCTATTATTATTTATTATTATTATCATACTAATTACAGTATATGATCTTAACACTGGCAAACAAGAATACAGAGGAAAAGAAAGCCTGAATGTGCCTATCTAACCCTAGCTGAACTTGCATGAAACATCACCCAGAAATGATCACAAAGTGTTCTTGCTGGGGTTTTTTTTTAAATCATGAAACGAGCTGCAGGCTTGTTGTCAGCTTTGTCAGTCATTACGTATGCTGTTGTTCTGTTTTTGATGAAAGGCGTCTGGCAGGAAGAAAAACACAAAGAGCACAAAGAAATCTGTGAAGTTTCCAAATCTAGTGAAAAAAAATTGTAAATGGACTGTTCTGAAGATATCAGTTATGAAGTTGACGGAATAAATCTTTTCAAAATCAAAACTATATATTTTTAAGGTAATGTCAAATTCATAAATTTTAAAATTAAACATCAACAAAAAATTTAATTGAAGTGATATAAAAGCAACAGAATAGAATAGAAAGGTCTTTATTCTCCAGTGCAGCAGCAAAGTGAGAGCAAAGCAAGTAGGATAATACAAAAAAAATAAATAAAAACATTTTAAGTCAGATTAAAGAATAAAAATTATGTACAGTAAGGGTAAAGTTTCAACATAAATACCATGCAAGCCAATTTGCAACTGAGTAGGTTAATTTGAAACAAATCTTCAGTTTGTACGGGCGTATGTGACACTTAAAAAGACAACATACTGTATTAACAAGGGATAATAAAAACTGTGCGACAGATACCAGCAGAAAAGTTATTTAAAATGAGCAAAAACTGTGCAAATAACAGTGCAAATACTGGTGAAATGTCAACATTTAATAAGTGTCTTTGGAGCATTGATAGTAATAAGTCTTACAGCTGCAAGCAGGAAGGATCTACAATAACACTCCTTTGTGATCTTAGGACAAAAGTGGCTCTCAAACGTCTACGGAGGCCTGTGAAAAAACCAGGTTTTTGTGATGTAAGAACATAGACAATAAAAAAAAGATATTTAAGTTAACTTCTGCCATTAATTATTGAGTATGTGATGGATGAAGAATAATGTTTAGGCATCATAGTAGTAATTTTTAAAAATTTGTTTATTTGCTAAGGCCATAGTTTGCAGAAAGGTTGTAATACATCGATATTTACTGACTGTACGAAGGACACACGATTAAAGTAGAAGAAAAACCTACAGCATTATACTATGACACCAAGAGTACGGTAATCAGTAACTATTAAATTTATTTTGGCAACAGTGCTATTACGAAAATCAAAGATTCTCCAAATTGAAGGATAAGGTACAAACATGTGAGAGAGGCTGCCAATAGGATGCCAGCAACACCTGAATCAACGCTCGGTTCCTAACACTTGGCCCTACATAACACCATACCAGACCCTTGCACATAACTGAGCAGACACTACTGAGTGACGCGGCCACACTTAACGCCAAAAATACAACACCAGAACAGATGCAACTCATCTGCTAAGCAGCCCCCCAGCAGGCTGCCCACACCCAGGACCTACAGCACGAACCATGTTCCCACCATACATCACTCCCGCTGGAACGTCAGCCCAAGAGCAACCACCACCAACCTCAGCCCCATCTTCACCACCCAACCAACCAAAATGTCAGTGACTCTACATCCGAAAAGGGATGCACCCCCCACAACTCAGGCTAGAACCTCCCTGTGGCACCCCCAATCAGCAGCACCTACATCCCAACACAGCAAATGCAGCAGGAAACAATATGGCCTGCTACCGACCCATTACCTTATCGACGCCACTGAGTTAGCATGAGGTGACTTACACACTCCAGCATGTGTGAATTGATAAGAAATTAAGTAAACTGATCAATTTAAGGACAAATGTATAAATTTGATTTGCTAAAAAAAATGTTTTGTGACTCTACGTTAGGTTACGTCACACTTTTGATCATAGTAAATTTAGGATAAATATAACATCCTGTGCATAATTTTTGAAAAAAAGTTATGATTGGTCACAGACCTTTCATTGTGAGCATTTAGAAGGGGTTTGCTTGTATCTACATCTAAAAGTCTGACTTCTTTAATACTTTTTGTGCTTAATATCAGTTTTTTTCATTGTTCACAAGCCTAACACTTCAAATGCATCTGTGGCAAGATCCATCGCAAATTAAATTAACCAGTCGGAGTTGAGTATTTCACACAAGCTATATTGAAAAGACCCATGTTAATATTTGCAGCTTGGATCCTCAATGCTAATTTACATGCACTCAGAACTACTGAAATGTCAACACATCAGAATAAACTGGTGCTTCTAACTGGTGTGTTTTCTTCCTGTAGTAAAACCAACATATCAGACATGGTTTTTTAATGAGTGTGGTAAAATAATACATTATGCTGTTTACCATGTTACCCAGAGTTGTCCAGCTATAATAGAAATGCTTGTGGTTCTTTAAAATACCATATAGGGATCAAGTCCACAGTCCACAGTTGCAGATGACCGCTGCATGAGTTTAGTAGTAAAAAACAGCCTGTTTTCCCTTTTTTATACGTCACTGTTTATGGAGACATTGCTTCAACCATTTATCTTGAAGACATCAGGAGCATAATTGGACATGCAAGTCATGTAAGGTTATTTTTTAGTATATTTTCTCTGTTGAGCTTTTGGGATCCTGAACCAAAGTGGTGAGTTACTCAGTGCTCAAGGTAGAGGGAAGCAGCTGGTCTGTTAGGGAAACGGCTGAAGATTAGCCTGAGGAGCTGCCTGGCAACTTCTCCAGCTGGTCCAGTTGCCAGAGCCTCATTAGTTTTCATAGGTCCCCTTAGTACTAAGAAAAGGTTTAGAGTGATATCCTAAATTATTTTAAGGCCATGAGAGGATTATTTTACCAGTCAGCACATTAAAATATGCAGTTCTTTAAAAAAAAAAAAAAAAAAAAAAATCAATAGTTCTTTCAGGAGATTTATTATTCGCTGTATTCCACTTCAGTATTTGACAGTAGATGACTAACAGGTTGCAATGTCTGTACATTGCAGGGTGTGTAGCAGGTTAGCAGAGTAGTTGCAGCAATGCTGATGCTCCATCTGGGTCTGTATGCTACCTGCCAAGATTTGAGTGCACAACCACCGTAGTCAGGTGTGAAAAAGACAGAAAAACAGACTTGAGGCGCTGAAATATGCATCGGGTTGCTTTTACAGGTTTGTAGCACATGTAGAACACCATCTTAACTGCTGCTTGTGTATTGAGTTGGATGGATCAGACATGCATGAAATTGACCATTGAAACAGGAAGCCGAGATGCTTTTTTTGCACAATGCTTTTTTTTCTGGCACTATATGGCTCCAGCAACCAGCGCATATGAATGCATTTTTTTGTCACCTCCATTACAAAGATGTGAGCTATTTTAGTCACAATAATGATATTTTCAAAAACATGATGCCCCTGTAAAAGTACTATCTGTGTTTGTTGTACCTTATTCCGAGCTTAAGAATAATCTGCTATCTGTTTTGATAGCAGATCATTTATAGAGAACAGAAACCAGATTTTTAGATACCCTACACGGTATGAAAAGACAATCTTTTGTTTCTTTCTGTCTGACTTGAAATCACATTAATGTTTCCTGCTTTAGGACGGTTGTAGCCTGGCAATTGCCTTCCTACGCAATTCTGCTTGATTCTCGTCTCCCCTCAATGCGCTTTGTAAGGGGAGCTTCAGACAGAGCTGGAATCATCAGGATGCAACTCATGGCCTATCAGCAAACAGAAGGTGGACTAGTGAACAGTGACGTCGAGTTTCTGCGCTGCTTTTGAATTGTAGACTTCCTATATAGGGTTGTAGTTTGGCAGTGGTGGAGCAAGTGAACAAAGTCATTCAGTCCATGTTGGGCCCGCTTCCAAATATTGAGCAATTAAATTTGGAGCAAGACAAATGATTAAGACATTCTACTCAGCTCAGCACTTCTCTCTTTGCACTGAGGGATGGTTGTTTACAGTGCATACACTTTCAGGCAAGCTTCACAGTAGGACAGGGCAACAAGGCTGAAAAACAAATCATGACATAAGCATTTCATATCAGTCGATATAGACAATGATTGATTAGTCTTTTGTTTTAAATATCTGAAATACTGAAAAACTAACGACGTGACCTTTTCTGTTGTGTCCACAGTTTCCTCTCAAGCTTTTGTAATAATTTTCTCCTTTCACTCTGTCATTCTTTTAATTTTTAAGCTGTTGTGAGACACAGTGGTGAAACCTGAAACTGTTGCTGTGCAAGTTACTCAACAGATTGTTGCTAGGTAACCAGAGAGTGAGTTAGTTAGTGCCACCTACCTTGCTTTAGCCACTCAACCTTTGAGAAATTCAATGGTTTTAAGCCTTTCCTCTGCTTACATGCCCCAGAATGCTTACGTTCTGCAGAATGTCAGCATCCCCCAGGTTCTTAATCTGGGGGATGTAAGCACCCCAGATTATATTTATATTCTGGTCGGTTCTTAATCTGGAGTTCAGTGAAATTATTGAACATTTTATTGGACATATTTTCTAATGATATTAATTATGTAAGAAAAAATACTGCGATACAGTATTTTTTTTTTTTATTGATTTCTTAGGGGTCTTGATCAGACACACCCTTTCAGATCTGCACCTGATGTTATAAAATGGATATTAGTGCTTTTTATTTGGAATGGGTTTTTGATAGCCACTCCAAAACACTGTCTGTGAGAATTTAAGCCATTTGGTTTTACAAAATATCACTCTCTTCTCTCCCCACCCTTTAAGAAATGGGACTAAACGGTAAACATTTTTGTCTGACTGTCTCAGAAACTGAGAAAAAATAGCTGAACATAGGATTTAACTATATCTAAATGTTTGAAGGTGGAGCTAAATAAGCCTGATGATGTTTCATATTTTCACATTTTCAATTCCTAAAGTCTGATCCTAAATTAAATCAGCTTTAAATGTAAGAATGCCTCAGGCAAACAGTTTCATCTTAATCACATGATTAGTTTTAAATGTTTATCAAATCATTGAGGATTATGTTTGATCATGTTTCATTAAGATTTGCTTTTGAAAATGTGATATGCTTTTGTTTTAGAATTAACTTTAAGCATTCTTTTTATTCTCTCCATTAATTTTGCCACATCTGCCAACCTTCAAATAGTCAGTTGAACTATGAGTCAAAGGTGCATTATGTCTCCATCGCCGATATTAGCATATCCCAAATGACATGCGATGGAAACTGTCTTTATAATTTTCAATTTAGAAAGGCTGTTATGTAGAGCTGTCTGTCAATGATATGATAAATTACCTAGAGGATTAGTCAGCTGTCAGCAGATGTCTGTATGTGAAACCTTTCGCCACCAGGTGTTATTCAGCATTTGGCATAGCTTATCAGTGTGGACCAGAGCGTTCAAGGAAGCAATTGACCAAAACACGCTGTCAGTGCCTAATGAGCATAAAAATAAAAGCAATATTTTTCTGATTAAAACATGCATTCTCACAGGGGCTGTATCATCAATATGCCTCTGTAGTGAAGCCCCAAATTATAGCTGTTTTTCTGATAGATATCAGGACTGTTTTTGTCAGCAGTCTCTTCATTAGTTATGAATATGTATCCAGAAACCACTGCAATGCCACCCTTCACATTTTAAAAAATGAGCCAAAATAATGGTGGTAGATTCTATCTTTCCCAAATAGCTTCAAAGGCTAGGTTCAACAAACAGAATTAAGGTAATAGTTCAATGATGAAAATCCAAACTAGAGCATGCCCTCCTGCTTCTGCAGTGACTGCAGTCTGATCTGCAGAGTTGAAAAGAGACACTCGGGCCATGCAAGTCAAAGAGAGATGAGGGTGACATCAGCAGTTCAGCAGACGTGGCCTGACACTGTTCCTGTGCAAACCCCTTTATTGGAAGCTGCCTCGACACCCGTCCAAATTATATATGTTGCGCTGACTTTCTCTGTGGGCAGTCACATTGCTACTGTCATTGCTGTGGTGGGCAGGTGTGTGGTGTGTAGGAGTTTCTATGGCAATAGAAACCAGAGCAGCAAAATTGGAAGATAGCAAAAAAAAAAAGAAATAATCATCATTGCAAACTTAAATTTGCTTGGTTTATTCCTGGGTTAAGTATTATGTTAGGCCCAAGTAGTATACAAACTGGAAAGCGAGCTATGAATTGGTATAATGGATTCTTATTAGTTGACTGGCAGTTTCTGACATATGGCTGTAATTCTCCCATATCTGATCTGGGTTTTCAATCTTATCTACTTCCTATGTCTGGAACCACTGTGATCAATGATTTGTTTATTTGCCTGTGTAATAAGCAAATTATGCTAAGCAGAAGAAGTCACCTCTAGCATTAACCTGCTTGCAGTTTAATCAATGACCTAAGTGATTTTTATCAGCATGCCAGAGGCAATGAGGTGCTAAAACCAGTTACTGACTAGAATCTGTCTTTTTAAGTGTTGGAAAAAGGTGGGTGTTATTTATCGGTTTAATAAAGGAAAACTGTTACTTTCAAAGTCACCCATCCAAGCAATGCTCGTCAATTTTGGAATTCATCTTCTTATTTATAACAACAACTGCATTTCTTTTAAAAAATATAATTTGGAATTAAAGTTGTTATGACAGGTATGCTTGATTATGTTGTGTGTGTTTACTTTTTATAAATTAGTCCATTATTTTCATTATCAGGAATTGTGATCATAAATCAGAAAGGCGGACAGCAACATAACTGATTAAACTGTGAAAAACAAGATGAAATGAAAAGCAAAAGAGGTAATTCTAAAAAAAAAACAAAAAACGGTGATATTTAGTTTCATGAGATTCTCACTTCTCTTGTCAAAGCAAGTCGTAATGAAGTTGGACAGATTTCTGGCAATTGTCAGTGATCCATAATGTTCAGACTTTGCCCGTCTGCCTGTGGACAAATGAAGACAGACAGTCAAAAAAGCACAAGGGGGCAAAGTGAAAAGGAAAAATAGCTTGAAATATCAAGGAGATGAAAATAAAACTAGCATCAAGTCAACCAAAAAAAAATGTTATAAAAAGGGTTATAAATGGTGATGATAAACCATACATGTCCAAAGAACATGGACTTTTCAGGTTCAAAACAAAATCACAAAAAATGAATATTTGTGCTGTTTCTATTGTTGTTTGTTTTTCCATTTTTAAAATCTAAATGTAAAAAGTAAAATAAAATTTTTAGTGCATTCATAAACAAGGCTAGTACAATGGCTAATTTACAGAAATAAGTCAAGTTTTCTTTCATGCTTGGTCTAACACATGGAGAGAATCCTGAACAGAATGGGACTGCGCAGAAGGAGAAGTCAGTCTAATCCTTTTGATGTGGTAGCATTCTTCATTAACCAGCTGGAGAGTCATGGAAGGCTTTTTTTTTGTTTTACCAACTAAAATGTGTTCAACATAGATATTTTGTGACTGAGGGTACAATAAGACATTTGTTAAAATGTATTGTGGTGTAGGACGAACGTGTGTTTGCATTTGGATCGTTGATCATGTCACACAACATCATTGCATCCAGATCTGTCTCAAAAATTCAAACACATTTGACTGCGACTGTGGTTGGGTTGAATTAGTTCCCGTACATACTTTCAGTTTTCACTCCTCATGCTACCAGATATCTACTTGATGACTGACTGCATCTAGCGGAAACTGACAGAGACCTGCAAATTAGGCAAACTATTGTGTAGTGTGTCCTGTACTTTAGAAGTAATGAATGATTGCCAAGTAAATGCAAGGAACCCTGGTCAAATTTCATTACACCAAAATAAGAGAGTTAAGTTTGTCTTCTGCCAAACCACAGGAGCTTCTTTTTAGCCTTTCATTGTGAACGTGCATCCAAATATATATAACCAATGCACAAGTCTGCACTTCCTTTCTGAATAGTTTAACAAGCAAAAATATCATTCTTCTGCTTTTGTAGCAGCAGGAATAATTCCTGGTGGCATATCAAAGCTTATTGCTACATGTTACCTTTTAGAAAAATAACTAAATGGGGTGGCATTGCCTGTTGCTCCTCTCCAGTCAAGCCACTAACTGTATATAATGAGGTCTTGATTCTCTCTGAGCAAAGACAGGAGCAAAATGGATACACAAACAAGGGACTTGGCAAAATGCTACTTGTAAGAAGGACGAGAGGAAAAAGAAAAGACAACATGCTGTGAGCTGCGCAGAAAAAAGAATGAACTCCAACATGCTGCAGCATGACATTCTCCCGAGGCACATCTAGAAGGAACATATTTGTGAAGGACTGTAGAATTTAACATTGATTTTTTTTTGCCCAAGTTGTTTTTCCACTTCATGCTTACAAAAAGTAAGACACTGTGCATCTTGACATTGGACTGGGAGTCCTCAGATATCACTGCTTAGGAAGTTCAATAAATAGGAAAGCAAGAGAAAACAGCTCATAATCCAAACCAGTAATTTGTTTGACTGTAATGACTTAGCTAGACTTAAAAACGGTGAAATAATTATGTTGCCCAGGTTACTCGTATCTTTATTTATTTTTTTAATACATATGATACAATAGTATTAACAGCAATGCTCATAAATAAATGACAGATTATTTCTGCATATGCTTTCAATCAATATGTTTGGAACTGGTTCACTTGAAGCTTAACACTTTTGAATACCTAGTTTAAAGCCACCTTTGACTGAAACTGTGTATTTGTGGAAAAGTGTCCAGTGTTCCACATTTAAACATTATCTTGGAATCTATGGACATTATGTCCTCCGGGCCAATGAGGAAGAGGACTGTCCGGATTGCTATCAGTGCAAAGTCCAAAAGCCAGCATCTGTGATGGTATGCGGTGTGATTCTGCCCATGGCATTGGCAACTTGCACATCTGTGATGTCTCCATTAATGCTGGAACTAGACCAAGCACAAAACCAAACATAACATATTGCAGTGTTTTTTCTGTAGGATTTTCCAATTTAAAAATGTGCCATTAATCTTTCAATGATCACAAGAGCAGCCGGAGTGTTCCAGATAAAACACATGACAAAGAAATTCACTCATATTATTGCTTCAAATACAGTCATCATAACCATCTACTACTTAACACTTAAACCCATTATCAGTTTTCTTTTGCTGCCGCTGGGTAGAGTTTTAGCCCATCTTACCTTTGAAATGTTAGGAGGGCAGCTCCATTGCAGTTCAACTTGAGTTAAGCCTCTCTCGCTCAATTTTAGCATTGTATTTAACTGTATGGGAATTAAAATTAAGTTGTATAAGATTGCTTGCTGTGTTGTGTGTGAATGTGTGTTTGTGTGAGTATGAATGAAGAGCCATGTGCTGTATGCTAATTTCCATATCTCCTCTGTCAGACGAGAGAACGCATTGGCAAGGAAAGGGTAACGGGGATGCTCTATGTGTCAGGGTACAGGCGGTGGGTGGGGGATGAGATGGCAAAGCTTAAGCTAACTCCCAGAATTGCTACAGTGGGGTGGGCTATGAGAGGGTGAAAATCTAACTATGGGCCAATCCTGCTGCTATAGGGATTAATGTCACTCCTGCATTTGGAGACCGAAGAAAATCCCAGGAATGATTATGAAAAACCAGATTGGATTTCACTGTGTTTAGCACATTTTCATTCCCCAGGCTCAAGAAGAAGATTCTTAGAGAGAGTGATCTGTCTGTCACTTTCACAGGCTGGTGTTACATTGTCAAGGAAATGACTTTTGGATATGTTCACACTTGATACAATCTGACAGTGATACATGGTTCTAACTCAAAGAACAGGCCTGATCTGAAACAAGCCTGGCTTTTCAGTAAAGTTTGTAACACCTAAACCGAACTCCTTCCCAAAATATGTGTGCAATTGATTTTTTTTCCTCACAAAAAATAGTGGAAATATATGCGCAGAATAAATACATGGATAAAGCTTGGACAGTTTGAGTAAGGTCTGTGCAAATGTATCACCATTCAGCAACTGTTTGGTATTGAATTTTAAATATAGAGCATTTAATCATCTGTATGATTTGAAGAATATTTATTCAAAAATGCAGTTGAATATAGATTGCACTAAATTGTACAAATACACTTTCAAAAAGACCATGAATGGAAAAAACATGACTTGGCATGAGGTGTACTGTAACAAAGATACAATCAGCAATCAATGAACTAGTAAAGATCAAGAATGTTGGAATTGAGTGGGAGATAGAGTATGGACAACAGTTGGACTCTGAACATAAACTGAGAATGTAGAGGGAGCAGTAAGCACTATGCAAAAAGGAAACTAAGGAGATCATAAGTTATTTTCACTGTCTTTATTGCACATTAGAAAAATAAATACTTAGGATTTGAAAGCTACCTTATGAGTGATTATTTCAGTAACATGTATAAACTAGTTTTTTGGAAATTCTTATTGTGGTTGCATGCTGATGTGAAAATCAAGCATTGCAGCTAGCAAAAATAGTTATTTATACAGTAACTGTTAATTTTATTACGGTGTTCAGTAACCAACAATGAGGTTGTAATTTGTGGGGATTTTCAAATAAGCTTAAATATTTACAATTTTATACAGATATCAGTTGTTTTTTTGTCCGATTTCCACTTCACCATGCTGCAACTTTAACTAAGCCAAATCATATAAAGATATCCAAGTCTTATTAGCTAGTTATGAGCTATTACATCTTAAGATTATTGCCTGCAGCTTTGCCTGCATGAGACAAACTCCTCTATGTTGTGGGTCTAACTGAAGCATCTGTTTGTGCCAGAGGTGGTGCCAAAAATACAAATCTGCATACTCTACATCTTTGCACTTGTTTGGCATGAATACATGATGACACTTTAGGACATGGGAATTTATAGAAGACACACAGTTATGACAGATCGTGTCCATTTGTATCTCATTTGGTCTAATGTTTGGGTTCTGTTAAATCTGGTAAACAAGGGCATTACTTTAATTGCGGGTATGATGCTTGAAAAGTATTATTTGCCACTGTAAGTAGTCCTGTGATGGAATGGTGTCTGGTCCAGAGTGTACTGTATTTCTTGTTATTTGTGTTTGAAATGACACAGTATTTCAGCTGTGTTTATGATCAATTAACTGATTCATTTTGAGAAAGTGAAACTATGTCCAGGACAGTAAAGACTTTTCTTTTTTTATTGCGCAAGACTTCTCTGTGTGACTGATGTTTTTTACATCAATAGCTACCTGTGTTTGTAGGGTTATGATTTTTGTGCCATGCAGTCACAGCCATACACTTACCTAAAAAAGAATTAATGATGTTTTTATTATTACTTTTATCATTAACACATCAGTACAGCAAAATATCACCCACCCCTATTGATTAAACTGCTCTTGTTCTCTTTGTATTTATCCGTTTTTGTTTTTTGTAGGTTGTGTTTCACATTTTAATGAAGGCTAGATCTGAACTGGAGGTAAACCAGTCGAGCTTTAGCACACATGCACACTGAATTAAGTCAAAAGCAAGTCTGGCATTGTTGTATTTGTACTTCATTTTACAATTCTGACCACTACAGTCAAAAGTTTTTTGGTTTTTTTTCAGCAATACATCATTGCACCCTCAACCCCTTTATTTTTCTTTTGAGAACATCATTTTGGACTTCAAATTCAGGCAGGTTTCTTGTTAAATAAAAAGTAAAAGTCGGATAACATGAAATGGGAAATGATTTAAAAAAAAAAAAAAAAAGAGAGTTGAAGTAAGTGTTTGGAGTTTCAAGAAAGATGGTACTATTACTTCTTCTGTGGTATCCTGGTGTGAATTTGCCAGAGACATTTGTCTGAAGTAATAGTTTTGTCAGTTATGTCATTGACTCTCCATGGGAGACAGTCAAGGAGGGATTACATTTTCGGGTACTCTATCATTACAATTTGAGAACTGCTGACTTCAATATTATCTCTCAATAGGAAAGAATGCTTCCAAACCCACCCACTGAGTTAACTGTGAATATTTCTCAAAAACGGGATGAGACGTAAATGAAACCAAACAATTTATTTGGCGCACACAGACAAGTTTTAAAAACACACTAGTAAACAGACATGGAATACATGTTGGGATGTCAAAGTTTCTAAGTGCTCGTTTTATTTTAACTTCCTTTCTTCTAGATAGTTTTTAATGATTCACCTCCTGTTGAGCTGTCTCATAATGAGACTCATTTTGAAAGACACACTGCAAGGAAAATACATAAAATAAACGTAAATTCCATGTTGTTCAACAAAGTTTATCAAAATGTAATTATACATTAATGCACATTGGGATCCAATATTCCATGATGCAATTTTCTGCGATAACTGCTGTGCCAATTCCAAAACAGTCAGAACACAAGATCTCTGCATGTGTTCAGAGTTGCATCTCCGATACTATTTATAGGCTGTATTTTGATGTTTTAGACCCAATTTTATGCTGTTTATATATGGTCCCAGTGGGCTCTATTAAACCAGCAAAAAGCGTAAAATCCATATATTCATCTCATACTGACCACACACATCTGCAATCTCCACAAAAACAAGAGGATCCATGGTGCTGCGTCCTAAACTTTGAAGATGTTAAATGTTGAATCCGATTGATTTGTAAACCCTTGCTTCCCTCGCACATACTTCTGAAATTTTATTACACTACCACATCATCTATTTTGATTTTAGACATCTCTCCTTTACAGAATAAATTGTCCTTGGCATTATTTGCTTCTGAATAGATTGCACATAAATAAGTGATTGTACTGAAAGTGCAGGAAGGTTTTCTTTCAGATATATTTCTTTCTTTGGTTTCTTTAAACTTCCGGTATTTTTGCTGGCAGGAATTTTAAAGCTCCCACTGTGGGTCATAGGAAAGAAATAGTCCTGAACATACCCCATAAAAAAAAAAGAGAATTGTTGTTTTCACCTTTTTTGTACAGATTAGACAAACACAATCTGGAATTTAATTAGCTGGCTTCTGAGGTGCTAGAGGGAGGTTTTTGTTGTCATCATGCAGAGCCAAGCTGCTAGTCCCTACATCTCTGAAGCCTGTGATGTATTTGTAAAATGTTAAACAATAACACCCTGTAGTCCTGTGGTTACAGGTGCAAACCCATTTACAGTGCACAAGGAACTAGCATTCCTGAAGGTTTTTCATGCTTTACATTTGTTTTGCATACTTTTATGTGTGGATCATTAATTTTCATACCGTTTCTGCCAATTCTTTTATCTCTGTTCACACTCAAATTATGTTTTCTGAAACAGACAATATAGAACCATCAATTTCTGAATATTTATATTCTATCCAAAAGAAGGAGTTTTCTTAACAGAAATTATTAAAACAGTTTATTGATAATAAACACAAAAATTATGGTAAAATTTAAAACTTTTGAGCAGTTTTAGCTAGGAGTCAATTTACTATGTCTTACTTTTTTATTTACTTATCACAGCACACATCTCTCAACACATCACCAACAAGCTCCAATGTAAATATGGTGGAATTAGCACAATGTTTAAATTTCATTCCTATTCCTAAGTAAAATACTAAAAACCTAATATTTGCATTCATCAACCACACACTTTCTCAAACAGTGCATAAAATGCTTAACACAGTTTCATCTAAAATATTTTACACAAAGCAAACAGACCCTATGCAACAGACTGGTTAAAAAACAAGTTCAGTTTATATTATAAGAGGGGGCTTGTTATTTTAAGTATGGGCACATAGCCTATAAGTTTTAGCTAATCTTATGTCTTTAAAAGACTGAATAGTAGTCACAATAATTTTAGATATTTCTTTTAAAAAAAACTTGTGTAACTTTTTGTTTTGTTCTGGCATGAATATATTATAAAATGGCATCAGGAAAAGCATGCAACTGCATTTTAATATTCAAACAAATGTTTGGTAAAGTGTTAATACAAATAATGAGTAAGACAAATCACAGTATATTGCCTTGTGGAACTCCAACTATGCAGCCATGTTACTTTGACTGTGTATTTCCAATGTGTGCAGCCTGTTTTCTGTTTGATACAGATCACCTGCTTGTTTTCAGAAATTTAGATGTTCTTGGGAAAGTAGTACATGTCTATATTGATGGAATGATTTTGACAAAATCAAAACTGAGTTTGTTGGAGAGGGATAGCGCAATCATTGTGTTGCTCTTTTAAATGCAATAATTAACCAAATTCTCTGCCACTTTTGAGTTTAAAGATGAGCTTATTGACTGAAAATTCTCTGTTTTGTCAACAACTTCAAATGGCCAATGTAATTTTAGCAATATTCTATGCATTTGGTATTCTACCTTAATGCAAGTCTGGAAGCTGTAAAATGAGTTTCTTGATGTTGCTGATGAAACCAAAAACATGCCTGGCTTTAGATTGTTAGTACAAATAAAGAACTAAGAGTTATTTTATAGTAAAACATTTTTGTTAGCTTGATGGATTTTAAGCTGCAAGCAAAAAACATTGGTAAAGAACAGCAATTGTAACTTCAAATTTCCTTAATTCTTTTGAACTCAATGACTTATTGATCTTATCTGTAGGTTATAGAGGGAGAGTGAATAAAAGTGTCTTTGTGTTTCAATACAAAAAATATCTACTTTTCCTTTTCTGAGTTCTGGAGGAGTTCTTCCCTACAGAATATTTTATATTAGCTCCAAGACTCTTGGAGGGCAAGTTCACAGCTGTTGTGGCAGTAGATGTATGATTGACAGAAAGATGTACTGTATGCCTGAATAAATCCAATATTTTGCAGTTGGTCAATGACTTACTTTGTAACTGACAGCTGTAAAAACAGGAAAGGGGTCAGGAGATAAACTGCTTACATATATTACTACTTTTTATAGAACAGGGTTTTTATTATATTTAATCTTAGTGATTTATTATAATTTTCCACAAAATGTGGCCACTGCAAACAGAATAAAATATATGCTTTGGAAAATTTGTTGGGGGCTGACATGGTGCTGAAATTAGATATTAAATTCTGGTAAAATCTTTGTAGTGTTTTAACTGTGCTTTTCTAACTTGACAACAATTCAGAGTGCAAAAGTTGAGTTTTCGTCTGGAGACATCGTTCTTTTATCTGCAACAAGTTCCACAGAATGATTTTTGTCCAGCATCACTTCTGTTTTTACCATCCATTTTTAATATCCACTTAATCCTTGCAGAGGAAGACTCCAGAAGGGTTGATGTCTATTGCAATTGGTTAGTGGATGTATGCTTGTCCAGATTTACACTCTGCACAGGTTGCTATTCCATTACAAACTCTTCCAGCTACTATAGTAAAAATATAGATTTGGCCATAAAGTTAAAATGAGTTATTTACATACACCATACACAAAGGCACACACACACTTTTTCTTGCACTGTCTAGCATGGCTTTAGCCAAGCAAAATTCTGTTTTAGATCAGCTAGGATTACCATTTTCATTCTTGCAAAATAATTTTCTGTTTAGTTTCAATTAACACTATGTAATCGCCACTCCCAAACACTGACTTTTCCTGAAATCGATTTGGGATTGCTTAGGGTAATTGAAAAACCCTATGCAATTGTCTGTCCTGACATCTTGAGATGTTGCTTCATCAGTTCCTCTTATTCTTCTTTTGTTAATGATGCCAACTCTCCAGTGAAGTGCACCTGTCCCTCCAGTAGTAAAACACCTCCACAATACGATGCTGCCAGCCCCATATTTGACAAGTGGGAAATCTTTTCAGCAGTTCTCAAATTCAAGTGCCGCTCTTTTTTTCTCCAAGTGTTACAATGGTCATTATGTCAAAACACTTAGAAAATTCTAATTTGACATTTTATGGTTCTTTAGGAACAATAGCTTCTTCCTCACTGGTAGGTCTTTAAGGGCAAGTTAATAAATGACATTTCTTGAGAATTTTTTCTTAATTTTCATCAGAATCCTCACAAGATATTTTGTGTTTGTTCTGGGATTGACAGACCTCCATCCAGAATACTAAATGGCTACATGCTCTTATGGTGTTTATGACAAATGAATGTAGCACTTTTATGCATCTAACAATTTTCTTCAAGGCTCAACCAAACTCTTGTAGGTCCTCAATTCTTTTCCTGGTATCTTGACCGATTTCTTTCTTTTTTTTTGTGATGTACAAGAAGCTTACAGTGTCATAACATCTGTTTTGTTTTAATTGGTCAATGTCAATATCTTGTTTTTGTGACATTTTAATAAATATAAATACTGACTTTATGAAGGAATAGGTAAGTAAGTACTAGCAGTGGGACTAGTCCTCATCTCTAATGGGCATTGGACAAAAGGCTTGTCCAGGAAACACCTTGGACAAGTCAGTGTTGTTTTTTATGCAGTGTATGTAAATACCTGGTTTAAATTGTATGTTTAACACCTTACAAAGTTCTTTCTATGAAAATACATAGCTATAAAAAAAAGTCCATAACAGAACATGTCTTACAATCTACACAAAATTAATGAAATTGCTACATCCATCATTAAATTTTAAGAAGACATCAAAAAAGGTAACTAAAGCTGTTAGCAATGCATTGAACAGCTGAGAACTTCTAGCAGCAATGCTACATCAGGTCTGACGAAGCGGCCCCATGGGGTTGCAGCATTTGATTGTGTCATGTAATGTTGTAAGATCAATAAAGCATAAATATATAAATAAAACTTCAAGTCTGAAGCTGTCAAGAGATGACTAGAGCAGGCATTTTGTCACTGTTTCCTAGATTCTGTCAACAGTTGAACAGCTGTGTTTTATACCTATCATTGATTTTACACAAACTGCAATTTGCAAAGTCATGAAAGTATGTGTGATCCTTTCAAGATCAACATGAAACTGAAACACAGCATGGCTGTTTGGCTTATCCTGGTTTTTAGATAACACTCCGCTCCAGGATAGAGAGGACCAAGGCGTACTGATTATGATAATGATATGATTTAATCATTTGAAACTTGAAGTTCTGGGACACACAACATAGAGGTGAAGATTTAGGCCTATGCCAACTTTTTTTTTTAAATATTCATCAATAGAATACCTCATAATAGTGATTAAACATGATTTTATTTGTGCTTAAACTCAATGTGTATTATGCATGGTTAGAAAATACAGATAAATGAAATATTATATTTGTAATTGCTTTGCTGCATTTAAAGTTGAGGAGCTCCTAGCACTCTGCAAATGAGATTTAAAATCTGCTTCATTAAAATGATGCTTTACTTTGTGATTTGACTTCTCTGCATGAGAAGTCAAATGGATGGTACACAAAGTGATGATTGGGCATAATTCTCTGACTTGTTGAGTTATCCATTTGATGGACCAGCAGAAAGTCTAGTGTATGCTGCACCTTTTCCAGTCTATGTTAAGACAGTAATTTGTATTTTGGTCCTGTAAATTTGCTTATCTTAGCCTTATCTGTATGTTAAATAATCATTACATCTGATCAGACTCTAATTCATTGCTTGTTCTTCTACCATTATCATTATGTATTGACTACATAAATGAGTAGTATACATTACATGAGACAATACAATAATTTATACAAGTCGCTACCAAAATGCAGGAAGAAAAGTTTTTGCTTTGGAAAGACCACTGAGGAAAAAAGTAATGCACTCTAAGCAGTTTTTATTTCACTATGTGATGTATGTTACTTATAACCTGAACTGGAATTATGTCAATTGAGGATAAAGTAGGTCGAGCAGTCAGTGGCTGCTGTAACTATTCATCAACTCGACACAGCTCCTGGGATGTGGCACAGTAGTAGCCTAAGCTTAGATCAGCCATCTGTTGAACTATTAGTTTGTGCTCTTTTTAAAATCAACCTTATACAGCACAAATAAAAAGTGAAGATATGTCCACTCACTTAAAGTTAGCGGTTGTGTCTGGTTTTGAATGCTACATTTTTGTATATGAAGTTCAGAAATCTATTCATCCTAAATCAATTTTTTTATGGCAATTACAGTACAACAAATGGACAGACTAAACTAATATTGTATTTGTAATTTCAGATTTGCATGCTATATTAATTTGAATACCTAATAACATTTTTGTGTTTGATTTTCTAAGAGATGGGTCAATTTTTTGACCTTGCCCCTACACATACTTGCACACAATGTGATGTACGTATTGTCAAGTAAACTGGCATAAGGGTATGAGATCTTTCCGGGTATACGCAGAAAAAGGTACATAATAGCTTGAGAGAGAATAAGTAATCTTGTAGTTGATTAAAAGTTAATTAAGTTAAATATGAATGAATATAATTAGTAAACTGACTACCAATAATCACATAATAACCTTCTGAAATGTACTGGCATAAGGGTATGAGATCTTTCCGGGTATACGCAGAAAAAGGTACATAATAGCTTGAGAGAGAATAAGTAATCTTGTAGTTGATTAAAAGTTAATTAAGTTAAATATGAATGAATATAATTAGTAAACTGACTACCAATAATCACATAATAACCTTCTGAAATGTACTCTTTCTGAAATATGATCTGTAATGATTTCTGTAATGATTTAACTTGATTTCTGTAATGATTTAACTATGAAACGATTATGGTTGATGAATTATAATAAGTGAGAGATGTGATTAATTATTAACTGAGGATCAAACTTGTGATAATTTGAAGTCAATGTTCAAATGGGTTTAATACAGGTTAAATGTGTTTAATGATTGTAAAAGATGGAAAAGTGAGTTAGAAAAAGAGAGGAATACAGCACAGTCCTGAAACAGGAAATGTCGCAAGCAGTTCTGAACAGATGGCCAGGGCGCACAGGATGGTTGGTGTGTTGAGTTTGGCTGAAGCAACGGAGAAAGGAGAAGCACGGGACTTTCCACTATGGTCAGCGAAAACAGGTTGAGAAATGTGGGGGCTTTTTCATGAGAGACAGAGCAGATGTGAAGAAATTCACGTAGACCACACCTCCCCATACACACACATGGTGGGGAGATGCATAAGAAGGGGCTGAAAAGAGGAACCAGCCGTTCCCAGTCCGGCGGCGCAGAAGGAGAAACAACTTGCAGAAGCAGACTCATCTACGGACCGCACTTCAGAACCACGGGGAAGCTCGAACTTCACACCGCTAAGGAAGGACTGGGTCCCATCGCCCCTCCTCTGGTTCTTCATTCGACCGTTGGTCTCGTCTCAACCCAACAACTTTAAACTCAGCAACAAGACTTGGAGGAAGGACAAAGGTCCCTCAGGGATGAGGAACTGGGTCTTGCAAAGGATTCAGACCCGTTCTACTTTGTTTCTTTTCTAAGGAGGGTTTTCCACACAAGGCAAAGACCTCAACCAAGGATGCAAGAAATTCCTGTTGCCAAGAGATCCACCATCATCTGGGTATGAGTTGAATCTGCTCATTGAAATTCCATTTCAGAACGTGCGACTTAACTCTTAGGGAAAGGAGACAGAGTAGTATGATTGTACATGTAAATTTTATTACACTGTTTTTGATCTATATACGATTGATTATTGATTTGTATGTCGCATATCCCTGCTTAAGCTTGCTTAATAAATTTATACTATAAAATTCTAATGAGGTTGGTGGACATTGGAATTAATGGAGTCATTTAATTTTTGTCCAGTTCTTTTAATCAAGGTAAAACTAATGTACATGATTCCAGGAAATAGGAGGCTTCATAATTTCCTTTGGTGAGATTAAATAATGACCCTGGGACTTACGTCTAAGTCACTAAACATAATCTAGCCGGTTCCAAGTGCAAGTTATGATTTAGAAAGTGGGCTACCGTTAACAGAAGTGGTTATTGGAATTATGCAGCTGTGAGGGCTACTCAGCTGATTGTTTCTTAACTGTAAAGGGTCATAACTTCTGGATTGGAGGTAGTTAGAGCTAGACGAATCACTTTCGCCACCAGTTTAAATAGATTATCTCTTCTAGAGTACTTTTAGGGTAATACCCAGGTCTCAGAGATTTTCCGGACCTGTTAGACGGAGAACTGGTCAGTAGGCAGCCCTGTGAAGTTGTGAGGAATGGGCGGGGCTGACTATTCTAGGATAACCTTCATGGCGCCCAACGTGGGGCGGCGCACAACTGAGTAGGCGGGCCCCAAAGAAACCAAGTCGGTAAAAACAGATGTGAGACTCTGAATAGCTCACTTGGGTTACTAACTCATAGGGAAGAGAGTTAGTGGTGACTGATAAGGCCATCAGTCACAACCCTCGCAGTAACTGTATAGCATACAGGTGAGGGAAAGCTTCTACTGAGGATAGAATGACCAGATCCAGACAGTGAAGCCAGTAGCCAACACAGCCTGGACCCATCCCTACTCGAAAGCGCAAAGAGAGGCTTTGGGGGATAGGCAACTCGAAGACAAAGACAAGTATGAGTGAAGACGAAGAAGGAGGGGAACTGAATCCCCTGCAAAAGCCAGCAATGGGACAAGGGGCAAGCCACATCAGCCAAGACGGGGAAAATCATCAATCCCGTCTTTCCCAATCTATTCTAACACGAATTCCTGTACAGCTGATACTACTCGGCGATGGATTGGAATCCTGGACTGAGATAAATAAAAGAATGTTCTTTGACTCTCACTACACCACCAGTAAAGACAGGGCTCGGGACTTACTGGAGATCCTAGTGCGGAATCACGTATACTACTGCACCCAGCTTAAGTATGGTCACCGCCTGGGAGTCGTCAGATGCCCAGTGAAGGTCACCAAGAAGACGGAGGCTGCAGAATGGCTGGAATGGTTCGCTAAGCTTCTTGAAGGATGGACGGACGGTCAGCTGCGGACTGTCTACAGCCCCTCCGAGAAGTATGACCGTGTGGTAAAGACCGCTACAATGGCAGCAGGTATCGACGGAATCCTGGTAAACCCTCAGGTCAAGGGAGTGCGCCATTACAAGGAGTGCTCTGAGGCCCTACAGAGACTTTTTTCCTACAAAAGGGACAAAGAAAGAGAGCAGGTCCCCGATCGGGCGGAGTCGGAGGTGGCTGAAGCTCCGTCCCGACTGCCCAGCAGAGCCGCGACACCGACTCGCCAGCAGGAGCAACCTTCAAGGGCTCTGATAGACCTGACGGGCGGCAGCGACGACAACGACGGCGGTGACAGCAGCGACGACAACGACGGAGGTCCCTCAGCTCCACCGGGTCCATCGCGGAACGAGGACATCCCACCTGCACCAGCCGATGAGGAAAACCCCGAAGGACAGCTCGTCGACAGTCTCACTAAGGAGCAGTGGGCAGCGATGGAAGAGGCGGCCAAGGACTGGTCCCCTCGACAAGGTCTGGAGCCCGGGTTTCATCCCCGAGTCCACAGCACGGAGAGGAGGCAGCCACTGCCACCTACAAGGACCCCAGCGGCCAGCAGTTCCGACGAGGACGAGGAGGAATCGGACGAGGAGCAGTGGGGCCTCGGCCGCCCCAAGAAGAAGACTCAGAAATCGGACACCTGGAGGATGGCCCGAGAGCTAGCCCAAATACCATCGGGGGCCAGCAACATTAGACTGCAGACCGGCCTCCAGATTTATCAGGTTATTGGAAGAACATGGGATCTTGAAGGTGACGGACTGATTGTGTTCACCAACAACAGATACAAGATCCACAATAAAAACTTCCGACGCAACCTTAAGGACCAGGCAGGAAAGTGTTACAAAACAGATTCAAAATTGCTGGAAGCTTCCTGTAGTGCAGCAACTCGAGGAGACGTAATAATAATGAAAGGCCATAATCTCCCTTATGGTGCTGTAATCCTAGTCCCGATTGACATTTACCAAAAGGGAGAGAGTCTGGAGGAATATCGGAAGAAGATGTGGCACGGACTCGAGCGGGGCCTGACGGCAGCCAGCAACGAATGCATGAGAAGAGTGATAGTGAGTGTACAGGGACTAAGATCGCCGGATCTGCCAAGGGACACCGCCAGATCAATTGCGGAGAACGGAGTGGTGAATATAGCCAGAACCAACAGTCATTTCTTTGTGCTCAAAGAAGTGGTGGTGGTGGTTGACCCCCGTCTGCATCGACTCCGCACTGAGCAAGGGGTGAAATTAGCAGCTGAAATGGAGGAGCAATGCCGCATTAGCCATCCATCACAAGACATCAAGAAATATCCCTTAAAAATTCCCCAGAGTGAGGCTTCAAACACCACCCAGAAAGGCAAAGCCAAGGCCGTGCAGCCACCCAGGATAAAGATAAAGGAGGCACCTGTTGAACCAGGGTCCTCCGCAGCAAGGTATGTTAAGGAGTTCTCGTTTGAGGAGAGCCGCAGTGAACTGAAAAAACCCAATGTGGGGAGAATCAAGAATGAGCAACTGACGGTCCAGAAAGAAGAAGGGCCGATGAAACCAGCTAAAATTCGACCGCTGAACTCCCCCAGGAGAGAACCTCTTCGACAACAGCAGTATGAGGACATCAGCGACTCGGAGGACGGAGAGGAGCAACCGGAGATCGAACATCCTGGAGAGGAAGAAGAGGAGAGTGATCACGGCAGTGTCTTCTCCGACCCAAAGCAACCACCAACAGAGCATAAGACACTCCGAACTGGACAACACCGGGGTAAGAAGAAAGAAATGGAAACCTTTGACATCGAGAGATCTTCTGAAAGACTGGCGAGAGACGTGACCTGGGGCCCAGTACAGGCTAAGGACGGACGGCGTACGTATGTACCCGAGGTCGGCCAAACCGAGTACCAGATCCCGGCAGGATGGGCCAGCAGATTGGGAGACCGGGTGCAGCTCGAGGTGGAGGCGACAATCGGAGAATGGGCTAACATCCTAATGACACCATCCTGCTCCACCCTGACAGCACACTATTCCCTGACTACCAACTTCAGGAACGCATACATTGGGATAATGTATGATGTGATGCTGCGAAGACTGAAGAAAGCCGCCTACAAGTACTCCAGGGAAACTCAACAGCAGCTGGACGAAGTGTCGGCTGATGAAGAGGAACCTCAGGCGACGTCTTCAGAGCCAGGACCGCAGATCCCGGTAAGACAACCAGGGGTGTCGGCTCAGCCACCTGCCGCTAGTACAGGACAAGATGCCTACGCCGAGCTGAAGAATCTAAGGCTGGTGATTAGGAGTAAGAACGCAGACGAAAACAATGAAGAATACTTGAAAGATGTTTGGCCAACCGTGCTGTCTACCACCAACCATGAAGGAGCCAAAAAGTTGTGGCTGACCAGCGTGACCACGGACCCGATGGTTGGAACGGATTCAGCACAGAGCAACTACGAAAGGCTGGTATTGGAGGACATGGATGATGAAGAGTCCCAGGTGAAGAGGGCCAGAGGACGGCTGGACAGAGGAAGCCGGTTGGAACCGCTTTGGCACACACTTAAGCAGACCGTTTCCCCTGCGAGATATGTGAAAGTGCTGCGTGAGGTGACAAAAGGACGCAGGGGAGAGATCGTGTTCGTGAAGTTGCCAGTGAGAAGCACAACGATCGCTCAGATGGATGTAGCAGTGCAGGGATTCGACCTGGAACAGCAGTACTACGAAGACAAAAGGAAGAAGGAGGCTAGCCAGCCGGCAAAGCCACCTGGAAGGGTTAACATCAGACAACCATCCAACTTCCAGAGCAGACCGTTCCAGCAAGGAGCACCGCCATCCAACTTCCAGAGCAGACCGTTTCAACAAGGAGCACCGCCATCCAACTTCCGGAACCGGCCGTTCCAGCAGAAACCACCGGGACCACAAGGGAAACCGACCAATCCTCCGGCTTCATCAAACCAGCCAGGAAAAGGTCAGTTCCTGACAGATGAGGAGTATAGGAAATTGAGCCCAGAAGAGAGGACGGCCCTCCGTGAGTCCCGTAAAGCCGGGGCCGGAGGGTCACCAAAGTAATGGCGTCCAGGTCGCGGGTCATTCTAGAAAATGCCTACTGGGAGGGGGACGAAATCTACGCTAGAGTGGAGGGAGTACCCTACCTGGTGGACACAGGAGCGGAGGTGTCTATGACCCGCAAAGACCTAAAAACAGCAGGACACCTGAAGGTTCAGTTTGCTAATGGAAAAGTAGAAGAAATGCCGTATGGGACCTGGAAAGGAGTAGTGTGGGTGAAAGGTCCCTACAATCTCCTCACAGTTAAAGACTTAGACGAACTCAGTAAAAAGAAAGGCACACATCGCCGACTGGAGCGAAGGCTGACAAGCTTGAAAGCAAGATTGGTGAAAGTCGGCCCGACCCAGACAGGATCAGAGAAGCAAGACTGGTACAAACCGGTCGACATACCAACGGTGACAGAACAGAAACTTGAAGAGAGTGACTTCTCCCCGGCTGGGAAAGAGAAGTTGCGTGAGATCATCGTTACGGCGCAGGTGGCACGGTTCAAGAACGATTGTGGAGATTTGGGCCCAAAGTTTGTTCATCACATCGAAGGTGGGGTTCATCCACCTGTTCGGCAGTACCCGTTGAACCCAGGGGCAGTCGAGGAGATGGACAAGATCGTGAAGGAACTGGGGGCCCTAGAGATCATCAGAGAGGAACTCAACCCGATCACCAACAGCCCCATCCAGGCGGTGAAGAAACCTGAATCGGCTGGAGGGGGTTGGAGGCCAGTTATCAACTTCAAGGCCCTGAATCGGAGAACAATAGCAAACCGAGCCAGTCTAATCAATCCACAAGGAGCGCTGAAAACTCTTCGAGTCAAGAAGTTCAAGTCTTGCATCGACCTAGCTAATGGATTTTTCTCTCTACGCCTCGCCAGACAATCGCAAGGTAAAACTGCATTCACTCACAAAGGCAAAAGCTATGTGTGGCAAAGGTTACCCCAGGGCTACAAGAACTCCCCAAATGTGTTCCAGTCAGCAGTGATGGAAGTATTGGGGGACGTAGGTGCTACTGTGTACATTGATGATGTCTTTATTGCTGATGACACAGAAGAAGAGCACCTAGAAAGACTACAAAAAGTGGTCGAAAACCTCACAAAGGCAGGTCTAAAACTAAACCTCAAGAAATGTCAATTTGGACAGTTCCAGGTGAACTATCTGGGTTTCCAAGTCACGTCAGACTTGGGACTCTCGGATGGGTACAGAGAAAAGCTGACGAACATTCAACCACCTCAGTCAGAAAATGACTTACAGAAAATATTGGGACTGTGCAACTATGTCAGAGACCATGTGCCCAACTATCAGAAATATGCCAAACCCTTGTACCACTGCCTGAGGAAAAGTGAGGACGATGAGAAAGACGGAAAAAGACCCTGGGTTTGGACAGCAGCCAATCAACAGAACCTAGAAGAACTAAGAAGGGCCATTCAAGCAGCCGTGAGGCTGGAGCCAAGAAGTTTATCAGAAAGACTCGTGGCAGAAATCAGCTGCGAGAATGAAGATGCCATGATCAAAGTGAGCAACGAAAATGGAGGCTTGGTTACCCTGTGGAGTTACACCCTAACTTCTGTTGAAAAGAAATACCCGCAAGAGGAGAAGGAGCTAGCGGTGTTAGCTCGATATTGGGGCGTGCTGAAGGATTTAGCACAAGGACAACCAGTTAAAGTCATCACACAAAGCCAAGTTCACAAGTACCTAAGAAAAGGGACTGTGGAAAGTACTAAAGCAACCAATACTCGGTGGGGAAGATGGGAGGACATCTTGCTGGACCCGGAGCTTGAAATTGGGCCAGCACAACCCACCAGTAAGAGAAAACCACAAGAAACACCTGAGAAGCCAGGACAACCGGAATGGACAATCTACACCGATGGATCCAGAAAGGGGTCCGACCAGTCGGCATACTGGGGATTTATTCTGAAGCAGGATGGCAAAGAGAAATGCCGTCAGAAAGGAAAGGCCCCCGGTAGTGCTCAAGCCGGAGAAGTGACGGCAGTACTGGAAGGATTGCTGGAGCTGGTGAAAAGGAAAATCAAAAGTGCCAGGTTAGTAACCGACAGTTACTACTGTGCTCAGGCCCTTAGAGAGGACTTGGCCATTTGGGAAGAAAATGGTTTCGAGACAGCAAAGGGCAAGCCAGTGGCACACAAAGACTTGTGGAAAAAGATTGCTGAGCTGAAACTGCAGTTGGAAATAGATGTTGAGCATCAAAGAGCACACACGCATGAGGGAGCTCATTGGCGTGGGAATGATGAAGTGGACTGTTATGTCCAACAAAGAAAGATCGTCTTTGTCGGTACCGAGAAGTGGGACAGAACTCCCAAAGGACGGGAGGTCCCAGAAGAATACGTGGTCGAGGTCGTGCGGAGCGTGCATGAGGCCCTTGGACATGCAGGCGTGCGACCTACACGTAAGGAACTGGAGGAGCAAGACCTTTGGATCCCAGTGAAACAAGTCCAACGCGTGCTAAGGGACTGTGAAGTGTGTGGTCAATACAACGCAGGTCGCCGAGGGCAGCGGATGGATGGGTTGTCCATCAAAAGCACGGTCCCCTGGGGCTCAGTCTGCATGGATGTTGCAGGTCCCATGGGGATAACAGGAAGGAGAGGTGAGAAGTACCTCTTAGTGCTGGTGGATTCTATGTCGGGGTTTGTAACTACAAAAGCAGCTAGGAAAGCGAACGGCAATAGCGTTGTCGGCATGCTGGAACAAGTATGCAGTGCCCTGGGAATCCCGAAAGAGCTGCGCACGGACAATGGGACTCATTTCCGTAATTCACAGGTTGACCAGTGGTGTCAGAAGTATGGAGTGATGCGAGTTTACTCGCCACCCTACACCCCACAAGCCAACGGAGTGGTGGAACGAGCCATTGGGTTAGTAAAAAGCTGGATAGCTAAAAATGCTAACACCAACAGTTGGAGCACCCAAGCGGTGGAAATAGGGCAGGCCCTGAACGACAGAAGCAGAGCCGAAAGACCCGCCCCTGCGATGGAACTCAACCAACGGCCGTTCACCACGAAGGAAGTGGGGCGGGGCTCCAGCGACAAAAAGGAGAAGCTGACGCCCAGAGTGCCATTCCGAGAGGGACAGCGCGTGTGGGTCAAAGCAAGAGAGCAACCTGTACATGCAGCAGTAAAACCCAAGTTTGAGACAACTGACATCGTCAAGAGAATACTGGATAGGAACACAGTATTGCTGGAAAGAAAAGGGATCCAAGGAGTTGAGCAGCTCAAGCCAGTTCCTGACTAAAGTGAAACAGAAGCCGGTGAAATGGCCAGTGAATCATGTACCATTCCACCCTATCTCGGACTGGCCACCGTGAAAGGGGTGGTTGTAATTAGGAGAACACCTTCAGGGATTTGGGCAGGACGAGCCCTGAAGAAATTGGATTGGGCTAAAAATGGAGTCCTGTCAGAGGAGAGAGAAATGCTGGTTTGGGGAAAAGCTAAAAGCGGCTGTCCAGTTTGTTTAACGGACCACCATCTCCCCATTATCTGGGAAGGACCGGGCCGTGAGAAGCCAAGGCACCAGGGGGCTACCGCAGAGATGCTACAACACCTTCGCGTCTCCCCGGTCACGGTATTGAACAATACAATCTGTGGGAACTGCCGAGTGAGTTACCTGCCCCGGCTTAAGTTGGAAACCCAATGGGGATGGCTCAAGGAAGAACCAAGAACTTGTTATTGCACGTGGGATGGGAATGAGCTACACCACTGTCCTGTGTGCAAGGAACAGCTGAATAGCGGAGAGGTAACACTGACAGGCGAAGCTGAAGGGTGGCAAGTGACAAGGTTTTACAGCTCACTGCGATATTACAGAACCTATGGGCAAGTGCAGTCGAACTATGGGAGCCCCATACCGATAATATTACCAGGACCTTCCGCCCCTCCGAATACTCCAGAAGAACTGGACCCATGGGTGTGGAATAGGGAAGAAGGGCCCCATGATGTCCTGTGGGATTCTGTTCAAGCCGCCTGGCCGTATGACGCTGCTAGAGCTTCCCTGTCATTTCCGCCATTGAATGCCAACCACTCTCCTGTGGTCTTCCGGGTACATCGGCCTCATGCATACCAACCATCAGCCGAGGAGCTAAGTGCACTCCCAGATGACGCCCGAGAGCAAGCCGTTAACGGTGGGTGGACAGGCCCCTGGGAACTGACTACTTGGGCACATCTGATTTTGGAGGTCATCAATGACTGCACAATACCTATAGTAGATCTGCCGGATGCACCACGGGAAGATGGGGTGCGCAGCTCAGATATGTATTACTACACCACTGAAGTGGACGGGTGGGGCAGCAACGCGATGAGACCAAAAGAGAAGTCTTGCCTGTACTGGGTGACAGCGGAATCCCAGTTTCGGGATGGAGTTTTGCAACACCCGGGAGGCGTGGCTCACAGGGCGGGTACGCCCTCTGATCCTAGCACCTCCTGTCACGTCCAGCTGTCAGTGCGCATGATCACCGTCCCCTATAAAGGAATCTACTCAGTCGGAGCAGCCATCAAAGTGGTACCAGACGAGCAGCCCTACGCCACCGTGTCCAGCACGGAGCCGGAGCCTCCCAAGAAGAAACCCAAAACTCACGCCTGGCAGAAGCTCGCCTCAGCATTTCCATGGAGAAAGACAAACCAAGACTGATGGACGCACCGGAAGGAGAAAAACGAGTCGTCAAGTCTGCAGGTCAGCAAAAAACCAAAAAGAGAAAGGGGAGACAGTGTTTTGTGACTAGATTGTTCAAAGTGGGGGTTGGAGTCTCATCGGGACTGTCAGACAGAGGCCCGTTTTTAAGACTCCCTACCACCTCCATTCTACTAGATATGCCAAGAGAAGATTTCACTGTTTCCAATCCGCTCACCGAGGCCTATTTTCTCAAGTTTCTCATATATCTCCGACCCACCAATATCCAAAACGTAAAAGAGGTGGGGGGAAGTGAAGAATACACGACGCCCCCTGCCATGAAGCCACATTTATTTATCCCTACCGCACCGCCTGCTTGGCAAGGAAGAGGATGCGACAACACGGTTCATTTTGCATCAATCTCACCTAGGTGCCCAAGATCCCTGCCATGGACTTTTAATACAGTGTATCTCAGAGTACAAGGAATCGAACTACGGATCAGGTGGGGTCCCCATTATCTTGAACCACTGCAAGGACTGTATTGTGAAGTCACACTTAACAACATGGTCATTTGGACCACTTCACCAAGCATGGCGAAAACCATAATAAAGAGGGAAATGAATCCAGAATGTTATATATTTAATAACACCAAGCTTCCATTAAAATTGGAAATAGACAGGGTCTACCCCAATCCACCACACCAAAGGATTTATACTCCGTCATCCTGGGGGTACCGCACTAGACTAACTCTGCATGGACAATCATTGTACACCTACATCTCAGTGCCTGCTCCAATAGGGTACAAACACGAATCCTGGTATGACCAGGCGCTGAAAACTGGCACCGCCCAAGGCCCGTTTCCTCGGCCGGATTACTGGAGGGTGTTTCACTGGAAGTGGGTGTGGAGGGGGTTGGAGCCTGATTTACCCTACCCCTCTCCCATATTTACAGCCCTGCAGCAGAGAAGGGCCACCAGACGGGTTGGAAAGAACCCTGCCGACCAGGGCCACCTCAAGGCTTTGAGGAAAGTCTGTGCAAAGACTGACACATCGGATCCCAGGGAAGCACTAATCTGGCCAGGATGGATGCTATCGGCATGAAGCGCCGGCCTACAGACCCGGAGTTGCTGGATGTTACATCGGAATCAGACAGCTCTACTGACACTGACGACGACTCGGAAACCTCTAACGAACCTTTGCTACGGAAAACGACTACGATAACCGGAAAATCCCTATGCCTGAAAGGGCTGCTAACGCTTCTTGCCCTGCTGTTTGCTGCTGCTGTTCTTGCTACTATCTTCTACTTCATCGGAGTTGGACCGTGGTATCTTACGCATACAAGAGTCACCTATGGACATTCCAAGTACGCTAACTTCAATTGTTGGAATACAAGCACCACGGCTATTTTTGTGCCATGGGACAACGACACTTCTGTCCAGAATCGAACCAACCTATTCAGCAAAGACAACGGGAAGAAGTACGTGGAACGCCGAGCTTTCAAATTGAACGACTCCACTCTGGACGACCTTCTGAATCGCACCTGGGAGATCTACAACTATGACTTCCTCGACACCGGAGTGCTCTGCTGGATACGGGTTCTGCAATACAAAGAACGAAGGACCGTCAGATGCAACTGGATTCACCCGGATCGAGGTATGCCAGAATGGCATTGCAACATAGCCTGTAGGTCGCTGCTACTGTTGCCAAATCAAGGGTACTGGGATACAGAAGTAGTATACCCAGCCCCACACAGGTCCTCAGGCTGTCGAGCCTGGCTTCCCCGAGAGGAGTTTTGGGGAGATTTTCACCTGAATTGCAGGGTGGATGACATCATCCCAACAGCACCAACGGGGAACTGGACCGTCCGAAATGCCTCCCGAGGTAATCTTCCAATCAATGCAACGATTTCACCTACACCAGCCAATTTGACTAACATGACGGCTTTCCTGATCAGACAAGGACCTAGACGGTTTATATATCAAGCCGACCAACAGCACTGTTATAAACACCACTTTAGTTGGTTAAATCCTTGCCTCTGGAACAAGTTTGTGAAATGTGCGGGACAGAACTATATGGTTTCAGCCATAGAAGAATACTGGGCTGATTTGTGGCACTCTACACGCCCACTCCGTACAGAAATTGAAACCTGGCTGAACAACACATTCCCATGGACATACATAGCCAAAGACCAAACGTTCTTTATGGGAGATTTCCCAGAGGGGACAGTGCGCTCTCTTACTGGGTTAGATGAGCTACACATAGCCAATTTGCGTACACAACTCCTTCCAACTCCCGATGACCTTCTAAACGCTCCTAAAGACGACTTTGCTAAAATTGACAAGTGTGTCGCCAAAAGAATTTTTGAGAGCCTGAATGACACCTGTTGGAAGAAAACCCTCTCATCGCCACGGTGCGACCTCTGGCAGGTCGGCAGCGCCTTGCACTCTACCTGGAGGTACAACTGCCCTGATCCTGAGAAAGCTCCTACGGCCAAATGGGCCCTACGAGCCTGGTACGAGGATTACTATCGAAAATGGGACTACGAGTGGTGGGGACTCCAACAACATGAGTTTGAAGCCTGGGTAACACCATGCCTTACAGAATCAACAAACTATTGGGTACAGTACCAGTACATCGCTACGGTCTACTCTAAGGAACGCATGATTTGGCCCGGGATTTTTTGGAGACCTGACAGTTACGTCAGCCCAAGACCTTGGCGCATGACTTGTAAAAACAACACCAGAAACATCCTTGAATGTGTAATAGGTTTGGCCAGACGACCCTGCGGACAGCTCCAAGGTTGGGAAAGTTACTGCAAAAACCACTATGCAGATGAGTATGACACTCACTCTTCCGAAGTCACTTGGCGAAAATTCAATGGAACATGGAGAAGGGCGATAGTGAGCGGAGGGACGTGCACCGATGCGATCCTAGGATATCATCTCCAAAAGCGCAAGAACATCCTTGGCCTTCCCGTTCCGTTCATCCCAAATCCCCTTATAGCCATCGCCGAAGGACATGCTTTCCGAAAAAGTCTGTGTGATGGCAACATCGACTCAGGGTTCGAATGGGTAGGACCTAACCTGCTGTATTCCAATCTCACCTGCTCCACCACCACGGAGAATTGGCAGCAATGTGGAGAAGGCTCTGATATCCATGACTGTTACTGGTATGAGACTATGGGGGCAACATTGGTGGCCGCTATTTCTGAGGTTGCGGAAGAAGTTGCTCATGTGGTGGAAGAAGGCCTCAACATTGTCGAACAATGGTTGATGAGTGCTTTGAGTCTGCTGTGGCCATACCTCTTGGGCCTCCTGGGCGTCGCTGTGGCGTTGATCATCGGTAAAATCGTCTTGGAGGCGTGGCTGAAAGCACTTTGTCGTTGCAAAAAGAGGAACTACCAGCCCCTCCCCCCTAAGGAGGAGCCTACTTCTGCATAAGAGACAGCTGTCGTGTGCCTGCGAGCCATTCAACCTTCACCGCAGCTGCCGACAAGACCTGATCCACAAGGACCATCATCGGACATCATGGAAACCAACTCTTCAACTAACTCTTCGACCAACTCATCAAATCCCAACTCACTTTTTGCACCGATTCAAGTGAGTACCCTTGAGCATTTAGGGATTACCCTGGCCTGGGTAGTCTTCTGCCACACCGGTCCTTGGCCCAAGGGACATCCGATGAGGATCTTCGTCGCGCTACAAGGATATGCCAAGCTTATCCTCCGCCCATTAGTGCTCCACAAATGGGGGTTGGCCTCATCCCTCTTCGCTTGTTACTTGATGGGCCGTACCCGCATTAATTGGCGCAGGGGTGTTGTGGTCTGCCTATGGCTCATCACCGATACCACAGCCCTGATATTGGAATTGGTCCTTGGGGGCATACAAGCTACACGAACCGCCCCATTTAAGATCCTCACAGCTATTCTAGAAGGGCTATTCGCAGTATCTATCCTCATCTACTTAGCACGCCAGGCCTTGTCTATCAAGGGTCGGGGACGGCGAATTTGGATGCAAAAGTGGATAATTCTGGCTCTTTGGGCAACGGTTTGGGGGATCCTGGTGGTCCTCTACTGGCTCCGTGAGACCTCGGACCTAGCCATTGTTGTATGGCTGATGACCTACGCGGCAATATTCCATGATTCAGCTCATGTCTATGATCGAGGTGAACCAGCTCCAGATCATGACATTCCGGCTCCTGTGATTAATTCACCTTGGCTCGCAAAACAAGCCGGCACACGGGCTTAAACCAGCCTAATCTCTCAGCTTTCGCTTTCGCATTTTCGTCATTGTAAGTAAATGTAGTTAATCAATAACCACTGATCATGAAGTTACCTGGGTTACTATTTCTCCTCAGGCATCAACCTGCTGTGTGGGGTGTGGAGTCACTGCAGAATCTTATGGATTCATATGGGTGGCATCGTCCGCCCGCTGGTGTCACAAATGTGTGAGCAGCCATTTTAGTAATGTAACGGCAATCCTCTGCGCCACAGGGCTGGAGGATTTGCCCTACATAGCGGATTCCACATCTAGATCCCTGGAACGGGTGCACAAAATCGTGTGGACCTCTGCGTTTGGCCTAGACGACGACGACTTCACAACATCTCCGTTGCATACGGGACTACGGCTGCCCGTGATTCATAAGTTATGGGAACACCAAATTACTCGGCAATGCCTCCCAACTTTACATCTGTTGGATGGCCGCGTTGTGGCGGTGGGCGACTACCTTCCGCCTACACGTCCCGGGTCTCCAGATTTGTTTATCGACGTCGGATGCCAAGCCGGCAGTGCAACTAACGAGAGAGGTACCCAAACTGAGAACCTCAGTTCATCTCCCCAAGCATGCCAGACTGAGGACATCCTTTCCCCTTCATCTCCATCACCAAGTGATATGGATTTCCAGGATCTGCTGGCCGAATTGGACGGCTATTGCAACAACCCATCAACGCTGCCAGACTTTGGCATAGACTTGCCTTTGCCTCTGCCGCCTCCGCTGGAACGTTCTACCCTTTCCGTCTCAGGTGAACCTACACTTGACAACGATTTGGGCGCAGAACTCTGGCTCTCTCCACCATCCAATCTGTCGGAGTATGAGGTTGTGGATTCCTGGTCACCTTCATCGTCTCCGGTTACCTGCTATGAGCGGGATATCCTCACTACCACTTGTGATGATGGACTTGATCTCTTTTGACTTTGGACTCTGTGTTTTCTGCGACGCACCGTCCGATCTCATGGAGGGGGTGTCAAGTAAACTGGCATAAGGGTATGAGATCTTTCCGGGTATACGCAGAAAAAGGTACATAATAGCTTGAGAGAGAATAAGTAATCTTGTAGTTGATTAAAAGTTAATTAAGTTAAATATGAATGAATATAATTAGTAAACTGACTACCAATAATCACATAATAACCTTCTGAAATGTACTGGCATAAGGGTATGAGATCTTTCCGGGTATACGCAGAAAAAGGTACATAATAGCTTGAGAGAGAATAAGTAATCTTGTAGTTGATTAAAAGTTAATTAAGTTAAATATGAATGAATATAATTAGTAAACTGACTACCAATAATCACATAATAACCTTCTGAAATGTACTCTTTCTGAAATATGATCTGTAATGATTTCTGTAATGATTTAACTTGATTTCTGTAATGATTTAACTATGAAACGATTATGGTTGATGAATTATAATAAGTGAGAGATGTGATTAATTATTAACTGAGGATCAAACTTGTGATAATTTGAAGTCAATGTTCAAATGGGTTTAATACAGGTTAAATGTGTTTAATGATTGTAAAAGATGGAAAAGTGAGTTAGAAAAAGAGAGGAATACAGCACAGTCCTGAAACAGGAAATGTCGCAAGCAGTTCTGAACAGATGGCCAGGGCGCACAGGATGGTTGGTGTGTTGAGTTTGGCTGAAGCAACGGAGAAAGGAGAAGCACGGGACTTTCCACTATGGTCAGCGAAAACAGGTTGAGAAATGTGGGGGCTTTTTCATGAGAGACAGAGCAGATGTGAAGAAATTCACGTAGACCACACCTCCCCATACACACACATGGTGGGGAGATGCATAAGAAGGGGCTGAAAAGAGGAACCAGCCGTTCCCAGTCCGGCGGCGCAGAAGGAGAAACAACTTGCAGAAGCAGACTCATCTACGGACCGCACTTCAGAACCACGGGGAAGCTCGAACTTCACACCGCTAAGGAAGGACTGGGTCCCATCGCCCCTCCTCTGGTTCTTCATTCGACCGTTGGTCTCGTCTCAACCCAACAACTTTAAACTCTGCAACAAGACTTGGAGGAAGGACAAAGGTCCCTCAGGGATGAGGAACTGGGTCTTGCAAAGGATTCAGACCCGTTCTACTTTGTTTCTTTTCTAAGGAGGGTTTTCCACACAAGGCAAAGACCTCAACCAAGGATGCAAGAAATTCCTGTTGCCAAGAGATCCACCATCATCTGGGTATGAGTTGAATCTGCTCATTGAAATTCCATTTCAGAACGTGCGACTTAACTCTTAGGGAAAGGAGACAGAGTAGTATGATTGTACATGTAAATTTTATTACACTGTTTTTGATCTATATACGATTGATTATTGATTTGTATGTCGCATATCCCTGCTTAAGCTTGCTTAATAAATTTATACTATAAAATTCTAATGAGGTTGGTGGACATTGGAATTAATGGAGTCATTTAATTTTTGTCCAGTTCTTTTAATCAAGGTAAAACTAATGTACATGATTCCAGGAAATAGGAGGCTTCATAATTTCCTTTGGTGAGATTAAATAATGACCCTGGGACTTACGTCTAAGTCACTAAACATAATCTAGCCGGTTCCAAGTGCAAGTTATGATTTAGAAAGTGGGCTACCGTTAACAGAAGTGGTTATTGGAATTATGCAGCTGTGAGGGCTACTCAGCTGATTGTTTCTTAACTGTAAAGGGTCATAACTTCTGGATTGGAGGTAGTTAGAGCTAGACGAATCACTTTCGCCACCAGTTTAAATAGATTATCTCTTCTAGAGTACTTTTAGGGTAATACCCAGGTCTCAGAGATTTTCCGGACCTGTTAGACGGAGAACTGGTCAGTAGGCAGCCCTGTGAAGTTGTGAGGAATGGGCGGGGCTGACTATTCTAGGATAACCTTCAGTATTAACACGGGTTAAATCAGGCAGATATTCAATAGTAATTATGGAGGAATATGTATGTATGTGTTATTTTTGTGATATTATTATTATTGTGCATTGGAACACTGCAAGTCAACTATAAAGGTTTCTCATCAAGCATAAGCCACTATTTTATTCATGAGAGTGTTCTCAAAAGCTATATATAATGTATGCTGAAGCCATGGCCTTTCTGCTGTGAGGTTTCAACTTTAAAGAAGGCTACCTCTAAATCAATGTAAGATTAATATAAAAAGACATCTGGAATACCTTCAAAGAAAAGTCTGCATCCTATTTGTTAGATCTGTGCACAGTGATTTGCTTCTAATTTATCTTCAAAGTTTGCAGATGAACATTTGAGAACACATAGACCACACCTGTTCTTCTTTCTAGTAAAAGACCATGAGGAAAAAATGGCAAGCTTATTGCAGTCTACTAAAGTCTATTTTCAGGCTTTCACATATGTTGCTCAGTGTTATGCTATATGGGAAATAAAAACATTTTTTTAATTTAAATTTATTTTTATTTAACACTGCAGTACATGCCTGAAGAAATAAGTGTGCTTACAATGTATTCAGGTAGAGAGAGAGAGAGCATTGATTATTGACAGCCGGAGACACCTGTTTCATTATTTTATAGATTGTTTGTTTGCTCAGTGTTTGACGATGACATAAATGCTTTTAGGCTATATGTCTGTTACTTTTTGTAAATTATCTAGAAGTTTAAATAGTTTTATTTTTTTCACCTCATGTAAGACTTTGTGCATAAATATTTGTTACTTTAAAATTATTTTTAAAATATGTACAATTAAAATCTTAACTTAAAGTATTAATGTAAGATTATTACATTTGTTTTCTGAGGCAAGGATCTGAGGCAGCTACACACTAAAGGAGTGTAGCTGTCTAGTGTCCTCTGTTGAATACCATGCCTTGTCGAGTTATCAAGGAGTATCATTGCATGATACAAGCAATGTATCATGCATTGCTTGATATATATATATATATAAATTCTAAAGTGAGAACTTGCAAACATCATTTTACTTACTTTTGTGTTATGTCCAATGACATTGACAAAGAAACCCCCAAAACCTTTGAGTTCCCACCCTTTTCTGTTAACGTTAGAAACTGAAATACAACCAGAAGCAGAACTTCAGCATGGTCGCCTTTCATTCCACTTACCCCGAGTTTTGGGCAAGGGCAGGTATTTCAGGAGAGTCATACTTCTTTCTGTCTTCTCCACTAATGAGACAAATGAGCAGACTCTGCTGCTGCTTGACCATGCATGCTTAAGTAGCTGGTGACAGAAGGAACAGGAAGCAGGGTCTTTAAAAATGACACTTCACTGCTACATACCCTTCCTCCAATAATTTCTTGTTTTTCACTGCTTCTTTGTAACAGGCTATTTTCATTAAGAGGGAGCAATGAGATGAAAGGCTTAAATTCAAAAGAAGAATTTTCAGTTCACCTGCTTCACAATTTTCCCACATCTACAAGCACTTGAACATAACAGTATTTTAAACTGAGAGGAGGACAGGCGGACAGGTGAGCATGCAACAGGTTTTTTTAAGCTTTATTTTTGTTTCTTTGTCAAATATTTGGATTTGAAAGGTGTGTATTATTAACAATGAGGTTCAGATAAATACTAAATAGTACATAACATTCTCTCACCTTCTAACAGAGAGGGCCATACATTAATTAGAGACTAAGTGTACCGTGTTGGTCAGATGACATACACTTTTTGGCCTGATACTGATTCAAGACATTTAAGACAGAGCATGATCCAAAAGCAAGACCTGAGCAATTGTTTGCATTTTCATGCATCATCTACAACCAACTCCTTGAGCTTATAGCAACAGTTGGAGGATAAACAGGAGATGCCACACTAAGCAGGCTGCTGGCCCATCACAGAAGCACAAGATAAACAGCAAAATTAAATTGACCAGCCAAGAGGATCCATTCATGCACATGCATTGCAACACAGACCACCACAGCAAACCTTGCACCTCTTTGCTCTGATGAGAGCCATGGAAATGGCAAACCGCTGTGTCACAGTTCAACTAAACAGTTAAATAAACACATCCAATTTTTTTCTTTTTAGTTCAATATCATCTACATATTATTTCAATTGGATATGTTCAATATTTCCTAACTAGTATGCCTGCTAAACAGTTTAGTACAATTCAACTCAGTATTGCTGATTCGGCAAATTTTAGGGAGTATTCCAGCTGAACCAGTTAACTACTTATAGTAATGTTCAAGTTTTGAAGCCGTTTGCAGCATATTTGTAAAGATAATATACTATATTTTCAATAAATGTAAATGGATTGTGACCAATAAGATCAATGGGCTAGTTTTCACAGAAGGCAAGTGCGACTCATGAAGGAGCAGACAGACTAGAAGTTGCAGTTGCGAGTGCCTTGCATTTATAGTGTGAAAAAATTATATACATATTTACAACAGTGGAAACATCCAAATGGCCATATAAAAATGCACAAAAAAAAGAAAGAAAAACAAAACAAACAAAAAACCAAAATTTATCAGTCCCACAGTTCCAACATAAATGAACCCACACCCTTCAGTTCATCTACCCCAAGCTGGGGCTGATTAGAGGTCCCAAACAAATTACTAATAAAATGCTTGGTGCAGTGCAGGTCATCAGCTGACCAAAGTCAGATCAGAGTGGGGACAAAATTGTTCATTAGCTGCAAGGAGCCTCCTACCAGCCTGGCAGGAGAAGCAGAAGTCTTCCAGCACCAAAAGTGCAATCTTTTTTGGGCTCTAGCTCGCCATCGAACCTGGCCTGAATAATAAACAGGACCATTTTATCAGTATATATATATATACATATATATAAATAACCAAAATAGTCTAGTGTGCACACAAATTCATTAAATGGCACTCTTTGCACTATAAATAGGTAAAACAGTCAATTTCAGTCAATATGCATTTTCAATAATTATAAAATTCAATATAAATTACATCCATGAAAAATCCAATAAATATGCACCATATAAATTAGTTAACATGAAATGTAAAAAAAAAAAAAATTATACAATTGCTCAATAAATATTTAAGGTGCCTTATTGTCCATCAAATGGGTTAACAGTCAGTCATTTAGCAGCTACACCGACAAACAGTGACAATGAGCTAATGCTAAATCACACAAGGAAACACTCACCAAGTTTTATCTCACACAAACAGATTTTTTTCACCTCCTTTATGGCTCTCAGTAGTTGGCTCCTACAGTTCAGCACATTATGTAAGCATCATACAGATTTAAGGTGAATGATGAATGACACGACGCTCAACTAACCTGCAGCTCTGCTCCTCCCATCGCGTCCTAATGTTTCAAACCTCCCGGCTCCTGCTAATATACCTAGCAGATAGGCTGCGATGGTACATGTGACACTGATTCCCAACAGCGATTGGATGTAGAAATCTCGCAAGAATCGCTGACATTACATTAAAGATATCGTGAGATTTGAGATAAAGGGGACAGGGAGTGGAGAAACCGGATAATGGGGGAATGGACGTTAAAATGTATACCCGGGTTACACGTTACTAAAGCTGGCCAACCTGATTAGTTTGTTAATATTGGAAAATAAAAATACTACGTTTTTTTGTCCTGTAGTAGGACTCTTTTTCATTTAAAAAGGGGAACTTCTGAGTGCTACAGGAATAACAGACTCATCAGAGACACAAATCTTTGCCTGTAGTGCAATAGTAGTTAAAGGAAACCTGGAATTGTCCTCTGTTAACAATGAATAGTAGGCAGTTTAGGTTTTGCGAAGAGATTTCTGGTATATTATTATCTTACTTGGCAAAATAAATTTCCTTTAAATTAGTTATTCCACCTTTTTCCAGTTTTCCTAAAGTCTGATTTAAGGTACACAGCAGTTAATTGAACGAAGGAGTCAGCCTCATCTGATTGATTACCTTCTTTTTCAGAGGGGCAACTCATTATATTGTGCACAATAAGGCTGCTACAATGTCAACAAGATAATCAACTTGTGCGGGATGAAGATTTTATATAGCTTCTCTATTGTATTGGCACATAGAGGTAAAGAATTTAAACTGGTTATTTACATGTTACTCCCTTAAAAGTTTACAAAAGTGAAATGTACAATATTTTAATGCATCAAGAAGATAGCATATATAAACTTAAATGGTTATTAAATCTGTTCATAAAGACAGGATAGTGAGAAGTCCTATTGATTGCTTCTTTTTGTATGCAGGTACATCGCATTAAGCTGGTTTACTTGCTACTCAGGTTTATGAAAATAACTTGATTAGTGTGACATACCTGGTAGATTTGTTAGATTGGCTTGCTTTCTCAAACAATGTTGTATGGTACAGATAATATTTTGTGACAGAAGTGCTGAATGATAGCACCAACAAGTTATTTTAAAGCAGGAGAAAGAGAATGATAATGTTCACTTAAGACTTAATCTCTGGTCTTTAGTCTTTTGTTTCAAGATTGTTTATATTTGTGTGGACTTGATATGGTTATCTACTCTAATGTTGCGTTAATTTGGCATTACTACTCTATGTTCTCTTGTTGTCAAATTGATCGTTAGAGAAACAAACCTTGTCAAACTCAAGGCCCACAGACGAAATCCAACCCGCCATAACTACTTATGTGGCGAACCGACTCCACATTCAAACTGTTTTGATTGAATAATCCTTCGCCGTAGTTCCTAATCTCTGGTTTTACTCTCATGTTGGCTCCTGCAGTGAAGTCAGTGTGAAGTCGGTTATCGGAAAACCAACGGAAAAACATCCCATCAATGTAATTTCTCATTCATGCAGTTTTAAGTTTGGTAAAATAATAAATGGCTCAGAATATATCATGCAATAAGTTGAAGATGCCACAAAAAGAGATGTCTGACAAAAAAAGTGATTAATATGGATATAAGTGGTGACTTATCTTTGTTCAACAGATGGAAAAGGTAAAAGTGTGCAATTATCGATATGACAATCGCAAAGTAGGAGTTTATGGACGTTCCAACAATCATGAAAGAAGGTTGGCTTAAATGCAACATATTGTGAAGAAAAATAAATTGGCATTGTATATTACAATCTTCAATATGGTCCCCTTTAAAAATTTGAGAACCTGCCCAATTAAAGATCCTCATATGCCCCGGCTAATTTTTCATATTTCAGACATGTAAGATTTTTACTTTGCCAGCATAAAATAATAAAATATGTTTTTGTGATTAACATTTTGCAGGAGAAATCAAGCTTGTTTCAGGAATTGAAAATGTGACAATCCATCCTAGATATATTATTTCTATTTTTTACAGTATTATTTTTTACAGTATTTTTTTTGTCTAATGTTTGAAATCAAATAACAAAAAGAAACTCTGGTATTGTTTAGGTTTTTAATAAGAAAAGTGGGCATTTTTAAAGAAGACTGAAACATCACTATTACTCTAACTCTTTTTGTCCAGGCTGAACACACTAATGAAATTGTGTATTTTCATTCTTCAAGAGACTGACCGGTGCAAGAATATCCAGTTTTCAAACTACAGCATTTATTTGTAATAGCATGAAAGAGATCTTAGTTTGAAAACTTAGTATAGTAGGATAGTTTTTCTAGCCTTTAAGAAACAAATTGCATTCCTATGTAATACCACACGAACAATGGTTTGGTTGTCAATCATGTTTGTTTTCGCAAACTGCTAAACCTTCTAACAATTTTCAGGCATTTTTTCAAACCTGGGATTCTGGTGTGGTTCGTTACAGGATGACAATTTACATAAATTTCTGGGGTAAAATGTTTCGCTTTAAAGTTTTTAAATGCAATGAACAAAGTTAGGCATCTTACTGTTTTTTACAGTTGAGAATTTATTTAAACGAGTATGCGAAAAACCAGCTGCTGGTTGTTTGACACACTGTAGTATCTACTTTTGTGTTTGTGAGGCTCATATATTGGTAAATTTGTTTGAGTTCTCTGGGTGAACAAATAAAATCTGTGGGTATTCACATGTTTTGCGTGTTAATCTGAGTTGTGTGTTTGGTAGATTCCAAACATTTATGCTGTCCATATTACAAACCTGGACCACATCTGGATTGAAAGTCTAGATAGAGACAGATTGCTGAAGGGAAACACAGCTGGATTACCTGTGGAGTTGACATGGACGTCTGTTGGGGTCAGTCCTGAATAAAGATGAACATGACTACCTGCAGCTGTTTGTCTCTTTTCCTACCAAATGAGGAAGCACACATTGAGCACATCCAGTGAAGTCAGGGGTAATGGTAAAAAGAAATCTTATTTTGCAAAATACTACAATATTAAATATCGAAATATTATAAAAATTTATTTAAATAAAGTTTTGTTTTATGTTCTTGACTACTTCAATTATATACTACATTGAATTTAAATGCCACAACCATACATGGGCAGGTTAAGGTCAGTGTAATATCCCCAGCACTTGTCCTGCCCCATATTGTCCATTCAGGCTCCATTATGAATTTCATAGTCAATTTACTGGCCAAAACAAAAACCTCCAACTGCTCTCAAAGGTATTAGTGTCTCATTTGTTTGAAATTGCATAAAAATATAGAATCTATATGCACTTTCGATTTTTCATTCAGACAAAAACATGGCTCACAGCTTATCAAATTACAGAAATTATACTGAAAATGTTAGGTCATGATACATAGATGCACATATAGGCTCACCAACATCCACATTCAACTTTTATAGTGTCCAGTTTGTTGCATGTTTGGTTGTCTGTCCTCTGGAGTAGACCATCTGCTCTCTCCTATTTATTGCCTCTATCCCCAGTTGTATTGTATCCTTCTGGTGGTCTTCCACCCCCACGCCAAACCAGACACCAATTAGAGAGTTATGCATTAGACTTTTCACTTCTGTCTAGCACTCATTATGTCATGTTCATTTAGAGTTAGCTTTACTGTCTTCCACTCTGTGAGTACTTTAAAGATTTCCAAACACCCACAAACTCTCACAAATGAGACTAGGATAATGGGAACCAAAAAAAGAGAGTAAAAATGTGTGTGTGTGTGTGTGTGTGTGCGCGCATTTGTGTGCGTCTAAAGAGAAATGAAAGATTTATAAAACAATTCTTGTCTCCTGCTGTTACAAACTAATAGTCAAATGCCAAATCTCTGTAAAAGCAGTTAATATTGTGCTTATTGACTGAAAAGTGTATAAACAAGCAGTGCACTTTGCATTAACCAGAAAATCTGGACAAAATCTACAACTCCACTTTGACATAATTGGATACTGGGATGGTGTTTATGACAGTTCTTCATATTTTAAACAAAGCAGGCTCTGTGTTTGTTTGCATGAAATGGGGAATTTAAAGTTTAGGTTCATTTTTCCCCTCCTAGCTCATCTCTTGTGGTGTTTTTTAAATATAGTGGGTATATATTCAGCTTTCCCCACAATCTATATACTGGACTATGACCTGTATACTTTAATTTTCCCTTCATACAGTATCCACCCGAACAGTGAAGAAAGAACACACACAATTGGACATGTCTACAGCTTTCTTTAACAAAGGATGAACGTTATGGGCAAATCTATTTACAGTTTCTCTTTTGAATAACTTTGCGAAATAAATGTCATGCTTGAGGAATAAATTTCTCATTAACTATCCAAAAATAGGTAAAAACACGATGCATAGATTTCAGGACTCTATTCTTTCTTGAATGAGTTTAAACATAGCTTTAAATTTGAGACAAAGAACAATGGGTAAATATTGTTTTGCAATTTTTTTTAAAGAAGACAATGATTTTCATAACGTCTGGTTTCTTAACTGCCAATTTTGTGTCATTTGCAGCTCATTAGGCAAAGAGGATAACTTAGTACAAAGCCTTTCAGTGGATTGGAATGTTGAATTTGGACATTACCTCACAAATGAAATTTAACTCATTTGGGGAATTACTTTCCCTATCATCAAATCATACGGTATGGCAGAGAGCTCCGTCTTTTTTTCTGACACTGGTCATAATATCAAAGTTTTAACACCTAAATTAACTTAAACGTCATGTGAAAAGGAAAATACATGATGGGATGCTGAAACGTCAAAGGGTACAGAAAACACCTTTATCACTTTATACAAAATTGGTGCAAATGAAACTGTAAAAAAGAGAGCATGTTTTGAGCGACCGTGACAGTTTTCTGACCCAAGATAGCTTGGCCCAGAAGCTACATTGGTGTGCAAAAATAACCCTTTTGTCCATTTTGTCTTGGAGTGGAACCATCTGTACTGGTAAAGCTGCTGACCAAATTGAGGCATTTCAAAAGAAGCTGGGAGAGATATCTGAAATTGTGAGATTAAATTCTCCTAAAGTAATTGGACTGCAGACAACTTAATATAATTTATACGTGTGTGCGTGTGTAATTTGCAAACCAACCAAAATATGAGTTTGTTTATTCTAATGAATAGCATGGTTATGAATGAACTACAGAACTGTACTGTGTGGGAAGAGGGTCTATTTGGTAAAGAAATTTAAATGTCATGCTGGACAAGGGACCAGTTGGGCCTCAGTGCTACTCTCTGACGAAAGTCAAATCACTGTTTGCAGAAATGATGGCCACCAAAGATGTTAGAGACATTGAAGGGAGTTCTATGCATCAGCCACTACTGACACCAGATTTACCTTTGGTTTTGGTGGTGCTACAGTGTGGACAGTTGTGTCTAGTCAACACAGAACTGCCTTACATTTTGTAAATGGTACAGTGACAAGCATGTGCTACCTGAAAAGCATCATTAGTCCAGTTATTGTCCCCCTGCATGAACAACGCAGGTCTAATTTCTGCTCTTTGGCTACAAATGCTACAATTTGTCAAAGTTGCATCATTAGGGAATAGCTGATGGAAACTGGAGTATCTTGAATAGATTGAGTTTCAGGTACTCCAGACCTGCATCCCATGGAAAACCTTCGGGGTCAGCTGAGTCTTCATGCGGAGGTGCATAACCCTGTGCTCCAGAAACTCAATGACCTGAGGGCCACCTTTTAAGAAGAGTGGGATGCCATGCAACAAGTTGACTCTTAAACAGCATGAGATGTCTGACTGTAATTGATGCTCAAAGGCAAATTACTTTATTGAGAAATTCTGGCATACCGACCACTATTTTTGACTTAAATGCCCTACATTCATGATATAATTTAATTGTAGCATGAACCTTTTATATTTTCCATAAAAACTTTGGGATATTTGGCTTTCAGCCAAAAGGCAAATATTCCTAATATTTTGGTATTAATGTATATACATAAGATATATAACAGACATTAGACATCTGACATACAAAACAAGAGTCAATTTAGATATACAAAAATATCAATGTAAAATAAAACCCATTGGAAAATACAGCTAACAGACAGGGATTTGTTTTTTCATAAAACTAAGAAATTTGTTCCATAATACAGATTTCCATTGTCCATTTTTTAAATGTAATGCTCTCATAAAATCCATAAGCTCCTGAATTTAGAAAAATATTTATCCTTATAAATTTGTACTGTGTCTCGGGATGATAAAACTTCAGTAACCCAAAAAACAAAAAAAAAGGCTTGGAATTAGCATTGTTACAAAAAAAATAAACAAACAAAACAATAATGTTAAGCAAATAACTCAGGGAGCAAGACTGTAATGTATTAGAAATATTTTACATTTGTTGCACTTTGTTTTCATTCAAGTTTTTTGTCCACTAGTTAATGACCTTTTCTAGATTCAAAATGTTCTAGATTCCAATTTCAAAAAACTTTTCAAAATTTACATTTTCTAGATATTAAAGAATCCCAAAATGACACAACTGTGTCACTAAATACAGTGATCTCTTTTTTCCCGCTAGTAGCACCTGTGTGTATCAACCTAAAGCAGCACTTTAACCGATAAGAGAAGATCAGTGTCAAAATGTGGGTTCCAGCAAGATAGCTTAAGTAATACACTTGATGCTCTGTCAATATAGTGAGAGCAAAATTGTGTGTTATGTGTTTGTGTGGGACTTGTTCTGATTTCAGTGAAATTAAACAAATTGTAGAAGAGAACTCATGGAAGCAGGACCTTGAAAATTGTCTTTCAGTAAAGCATAATGTGTGGGTGATAGTGCATGCATCTGTGCATTTATTCAACCACTGAAACAGTGTGTACATAAAAAACTGTGGGAGGTGAGATAATGTGAATATTCATGGGAGCTTAGAAATGAACTCAGAGTTTCCATGGCTCGACATTATCTTCTCTTGACAATGCAATTATAGTTCTGGTGCTGCAAGTAACCTTCTATTTACTGTCCAGGGGAACCAATAAATTGCTCCCATATTTGTCACAATAAAGCAGCCATCAGACTCAAGGAGTGTGGGTGTGTGAGTCTTGATGCAGAGCAGCTGTCCAATTAACTTGGTAAGGTGGATATGCACCCATGGCACTAACATGCCACCATCTCTGGGCAAGATAACAGAGTGTACTCAGAAATGACAGCCGCGGTCCCTAGGAGCAGAACTAGATTGTGACATATTAAGAGATCTGTGGGTAGCAATACAGTCTTAACTCCTTTTTATTAGTAGTGAATCAGATGAAAATATGCATTGTCATGTTTCTGAGATCTATCTAAGTTGACTTTTGGACTCAATTCTTTTTCAGCATCCCCCCAAAAATGAAGCTGCTCTAAGAGTGGATATGTGGCATTTTCTATAAATCCCTGATATTTCTACAATGTCCAAGACATAAAAAATATGTCTTCAAAATGACACTTCTTCCAACTTCTGCAGTAAATACAATTAATCATTGTGCTGTTAATTTGTCTAATAAATTTATACATGCAAATTATTTTCAGTTTGAGTGATTTCATTGAACCACATTTTGAGATAATTAAATGTTTTCAAAAAAAGCAAGTGTATACAAGATACAAGCAAGTTAGTATTCATTTGTACCTCAAACACATTGTGTAAAACAAGACATTTAGAGTATGCACTATCTTAATACCGATATAAATGGTTACATAGGTTTCTCAAGCATCTTTTCATTATTTTGGTGAGGGTATAAACGTTTGTATTGTACTCAACAAGCACTTTGCACTGTAGGGATTGTACAATTTCTTTTCAGTGTGTTGTAATTTCCTTCATTTTGCATTTTATTTATAGAAAAATCCTTTCTGTGTGTCACTTAGGGGCAACTTTCTACAGCTGTGATTGTTTTTAGGACATAAAAACAATAACTTTTGCTGAATTTTTAATTGCATTTTGTAAAGAAGACAGAAGAGAGAAATTATATGTTCTCAAGAGTAACCAGAATTGAATACTTTTATTTATTGAAAATCTTCTAAAATAGCTCACACTAGCCCATTTAAACCTTGCGAAGATATTACAATCTATTATGTTTTTTATTCACAGACATACAAAGAATTTATTACATGTATGATGAACACTTATTGTTTTGTACCGTTTTCAATGTCAATCACACAAGGATACAGATATTCAGTGGACAATGTGGAGTTCACTGTCTTCTTTGAGGATATTTAGAGGTATGGATGGATGATCATCACACTTTGAACTGCAGAAGCTCTGAATAGCCATTATGTACCAAGTTATGATAGCAAAGGTTTTGTAATTTTTCAATATCACCATTGAACAGCACTTTTTCATATAACAATGACAAGAAAAACAAACTTTTACACACATGTTTTTAGACTTATTGAGAATTGTGCATCCTCAAAAGAGCAAAATTGTACCTCACATTATTTTTCTAGTCCAGACTATCCACAAATGTTCCTTTTATTGCAAACAGACTGCATCCACATTTTCCACTAAATCCTTCTCAGGTCATAGGAGAACGGTGTCTATCTCCAGTAGTTAGCTGGTCAGGACCAGGTTAAACCTTGGACAGGTTGCCAGCATTTCCAGAGCCAACACAGAGACAGAGCAAAAAAAAAAAAAAGCTATTAACATACACACTCTCATCTAAAGCCAACTCAGAATATTCATTTAACCTGGCATGACTGTTCTTAGACTGTGGGTGGAAACTAGAGTACCTGAAGAAAACCAAAATATGTACAGGTAAAAAGGTCAAACTACACAAAGTAAGACGCTGGTGACGATTTGAACCCTGGACCTTCTTGCTGTAAGACAGCAAACTAACCACTGCTCGCCATGCCACCCACATGAAAATCTGACGGATAACTAAGGAACCTACAGGCATCATAATATATTTATTTTTACAATGATTTACTTGTTGAATATCTAAACCAGATACTATTTCACTACAAAAAGAGAAAGTGTTTCACAAATCCCAAATTATCAGAGATATAAAGATCTTTCCAAGGAAAAAATTTAAATAAACAAAATATTTTTTGGGCCAGAATAGACTGACTCTGTTCCAACAATGGCTTGAGTGTTCTAAAGGAAATTCAACAATGAGGCAGCCCTGTATATTTATCACAGATTTAAGACGTGTTTTTATGCAGTACTGTCTTAATAAATATAAATCAGAATGCAATTTAAACTGTGTGTACATTTTTGCTTATAAACTCTGAGAATGATTGGTGGACTTTCAGTCATCATTCAAACCAAAACCACAGGTGTGGAATCTGAAGTCATATTATAGTTCTCAATAATTGTCTTGTAACATACTCACTGATAATGCAGATTATGATGACGACTGATGGAAGCGGTGTGACCAACATGAAAATAATGAAAAATTATACACAACCGGACATAAATAATGTGATGCAGTTTACGATTGAAAATCAATTTAATCAAAGAACTGTCTTTATCACAAAAAAATAACTGTGCTTTCAGCCCTGATCCTTTTCAATGTTATGCCAGAAATTATCAGTTTTCTTTATCATTGTATTTTTGCACTGTGTATATGCTCGACATAGCTGTATCAGCATATCCTACGCATGCCAAAAAAGTCTTTTATCTTGCTAACCAATACAGATGGGCAATTTTGATGAGTCTGTCACCAGATATAATTTTTCAGGAACCTTGTGGTCTCTAAGATGAGCAGTGAGGATATTTGAGATTGAATATTTGCAATTTGCACCTAGTTAGCACCATACCAGGTGGCCTCAGGAGAAAGATAGATTGGGGTGTTGACCTTCCTGTGATGTTATGTTGACAAGTATGAAAGCATTTCATTTTTAAAAGACAGTTTGAAACATTCAAAGTCTATATAATAAATGCTGCAGCATATTTTGAGAAATAAATCCGTGATTTCAAATGTGTGTGAAAGCTCCCACTGTGGCAAGTTAAAACATTTTTGCATTTTAGATTTTTGTTAAAGGCTTGTTTGGTAATTAGTGTTGGTTTTATCCATTATCCTAAATTGTGTGCACTCCAAACCAGCATGTGCAAGATCTTTGCTAATTTTAGATGTATTCTTCTGTTTTTCTGATTAACAGGTCTTTAAAAAGATGCTGTGGAGTTGGCTTCTAAAACAGATTATAACAGTGGCATCAGATAGAAATTACCTCACGCTTCACAAACAAAACAGACAGAAATTTCATTTGTGTTTCTATTATGCTGTTTAATGTGATACAACTGATCGGATAATTGCCTATCAAACCTGAGAAATGACATAAGCAAACTCATTTCTCAAAAATGTTTCCCTTATGCAATCAAATGAAGCGGAAGGTAGCAAATGGATCAAAGTTCTTTATCTTCCATTTGTGCATTAAATCTACAGTGCAGGCACACTGTAACCCTTGTGCAGAGTTGTCTTGGTCAACAGTTAAAGGGGGTGAAGAACTAATTATACAAAAGTGTAAGATATGAAATATATAAGAGTGTTAGAAAAGAAGGTGGAACAGGAGCACAAATTTAAGTGCAAATACTGTGTATTGCAAAGACTAGGTTATATTGCAGATCTTGCACCATTAGAGAATACAACTGAGCACAGTCAACAGTATTGCACATTTCAAGGAGGGTATATGAGACATAATCTTTTGATAGACATGCCATATTATATCATTTCATACATAACAGGTAAAGGGAGGTAATATAGAGTCATTATTTCACATGCAATTTTGTTTCACCATCATTCTGACTGTGACAGTGTAGACTTGGAAGTACATTTACATGGCCTACTCAAAGACAACAATGAACTTGGGTCTGTAAATTGTTTGGAAATGAGTTGTGTAGATATGTATATTTCAGTTCATAATAATTGTTATCCTTTTATGTGGTCAACATTATGAATCAGTGAGAATGTAAACAAAGGCTGTGTTATAAAACACAGAACACTCTTCCTCATGACATCTAAAAGGAGCCACAGATAGATACAAATGAATTACTCACATGAAGGAGATATAGATTCTAAATAAACAAAGCGGGAATCTGTAATCCATGATTTAAAAATATATATATACTTCTTTAGAAATGTGGGTTACGGACGCTAAAGTGCCTGCTGCAACATGTCTTGAATTGAGGTGGTTTTTTACATTTGAATAGCTTTCGTGATGCACAAAAATTGATCAGTGGGCCATTAGAAGCAGCTTTGTCATTTATCACTTTGTTTGCAGATACAGTTAGTGCGTCAGATTTACAGGAGGACTGGAAATATGTAACGACTATTCTGGTTCCGGACTTTTTCACGTAAAAAAAAAAAAAAAGATTACAATCTATGTAATTAATTAATCAAAATGAATGTGCCAAGGTCACATGCATAAATAAAGTGGAAGAACTCACACATCAGGACTTTTCTATCATCAGCTACAATATGCTCCAGTCTATTCATCAAGTTCAGTTTGGTCCCTTGAGGTAAAGGTATTGCTCCACTATTGTTTAAGGAAGCAATAATGTACTCCTTTCACAAAACACTCAAGTCTGATTAAGTCTTTTGCCCTCACTATGTTTTGAAAAGACCTATATTGTATAGTGGAACAGAAGTCAATAAATTAAAATAAAAAGTTTTAAAACATGACAAATATGAAGGACCATATTGATTGGTTTTACAGAGTGGCAGAAGTAAAATTGATTATCTCCCCTGCCACTGTAAAATGGAAGATCATTAACTTAGTGATGTCAAAACTCTCCTTAACTGAGAGAAGACAATGATAGTTCCAAAAAAAACTTTAACTGTTGCTACAAAATATCTACAACCAGTGGTATGTTTTGGAAATTTGAGTTTTATGCCATGGAGCTTTTAATGTTGATATTTTTTAAAGTCTAGAGTATTTAATCTGACTTTTTAGTTCACAGTGTTTTATAAATTGCTGAAAATGATTATTTTTTTAAATGTTTTATTGGCAGAAACTTTACTGCCTTTATGTCTGTTTGAACAAGATTGTTTCAGAATAGTTTATCACAGATCAAGATAGCAGGCAGAATTATTTACGAGAAACAAAGGTGTGAAGTTAAGCATAAAAAGTATGCCCTGTGCAAAATAGGATTGCTTCAAATCATTACCTCAAATTATTACCTCAAAAAATTGTAGCACTCTTTTAAGTGATGAGGCATATGTCTTAAGAAACTTTTAATTACTCTGTTATGTTCCATCAGAAATTTGTTTATTCAAAGTAGAGAGGCTGACAGACTGTGAAGAAAATGACTTCAGTTTGACTCGTCTTTTCTGCCAACAGCTGCTCAAAAAACTCATTTTACTGTATGCCATTTCTTAACACTTTTCCAAGGGGAGGCTTCATAATCAGAATGCGGTAAACGTTTGTAGCAATCATATGCTGACACTGAACTACTCTGATATAGGCATAAGCACAGTACTGTTCTCAAACTATTTTTCTGCACAAGTGGGGAGGAATATACAAAGGTATCATCACTCCTGAGTACATGTAGGTTAAGGTCTAGACTTGCCCGTCTGTGTGATTTATGAGAGGTTGAACATTTACACCTAGGCTTTCCCTTGCTGTCTGACCAAGTCATTCATCAGGCTCCATATAATGAATGGACTTGTTCTCTGCGCTGGAGCTAACAAGACGGTGGGGTCCTTCGAGTTCAGTAAAACGAGATTACAACCACTGGTCAAGCCCAAGAAAAGGGAACAAATCCTGCTGGAGTTGGAGCAGGAGCACTAGGCCACAGGGGGTTGGGGGATTGGCAATGAAGGCAGCATTATTTTGAGTTTCTGTCACAGTCACAGGTTCCTAAATGACAATGCAAGATAAAAAAATTAAAGTGTTAGCACCAAGAAATGTTACACCCCGTGACTCATAGATTTGCATGCATGGAATGACACACTAGATTTAAAATAACCCCAGTCTGCTACGTTATTGATTTATATAAAAATATTACATTTCACACTTTTTTTTCAATTTGGACCTTCCTCAGGGAGGTCAGTAATGCGTAACTTGTTGTAAAGGCGAATAAGCCTGCCTATTTTATTAGACGTACCACTCTGGGGAATGGAAAATTAACTAGGTATGCTACTTTATTTGAACCCTCTATTTGTTAGGTGGATCTTGAGGCCTTTAAATACAAAATGTTCAAGGTGAGACTGTTGCACATTTATTTTTTCTGTCTGTGCTTAAAATGTGTGGGCAGAACATGGGAACATAAACGTCAATAATATGTTGCGCTAGAGTACGTTATGAAAATGTCTGAGCACAGATGACCAGAAATCACAAGCAATAGCAGAAATTCTCACAGCAAAACTTGATTAGGTGTTAAGCTTTAAAATCCAGACCAATATCAAGATATGTGCAAAATATGTAAATAAATTCCTCCTTGCAGATGGCAAAGAAAATTTGCCTTGAGATGTTAATTTCATGAGGAACATAGAAGACAAACTGCCCCTGGTGGTTATTGTCCAGTAAGACGTTTTTAATCTATTGTATCGTTAAACATTGTGAGTCAAGTTGGTGTTTCAAAGAAGAATTTCAATAAGAAACAGAAAGTCATGCAGATTAAAACACTGTCATGGGCTGAGAGAATGAATGCTTTTTAAAAATGTCATTGTTTTGCAATGTCATACTATCATCACTTTTTATCTTCAGAATTTTTCATCTCTGACATTTAGGTTAAAAGTCCATAAAAATAATCACTCCTGGACAAAGCCCTGCTACCAAATATCATACGAAGTAATAGTTTGACACATAGTTATAAAGCTTTATGTTTTCTCTTTTCATTTATTTTTCTTTGTTCAACAAATGTCTAAGATTTATAGGAACTTATACAGGTATCCATTTCTTTGACACTGAGCACATTCGGAGGACACCTTACCTCCAGGCAAGTCACACAAGCTAATATATACAACGACCAGTGAATCTACTCTCCTGAAATCCCCCATGTCCTTTATCTGCTATTCCCATGCCTTTTACTGACTGACTTGAAGTATGATATCCCTAATGTTCACACAAATTAATTCAAAGGGGGGGAGTCTAATGACAGTGAGGTGCCCGTGGGTCATTCTTTTGGCTAAATCTGTCATTTCACACTTTCTCTGACTAATGTTCAGGTCTGCATAACCAAGCAGTATATTTGTCCAGCCTGAATGATTGGACTGGTGTCTGGGCATAAGCAGACAGAGCTATCCAGGATGGATTCGCATCTGAAAAGAAAAGATGTGTAATTAACCCTTGGTGATCTGTCTTAGACTCTTGTTTTCTCAGTTAATTTCATCTACATACTCATATAAGCTGCTTGTAAGCCAAGCACAATCAAACCAATTCAGATATTCTTGGTGTTATTGGCAATTAAAGACATTTTGGTTTAGTAATTCATTTACAGTTTGTTGCACAGAAAAGTTGAGAACTAAGTGGCTGCCTGCTTTATCCATGCAGAGTCTTGGGGATTGGTGCACACACTGGACAGGTTGTTAATATATTGTAGAGCCACACTCTCACTCCTAATTGTTCTCCAGAATGAACAATTCAACCTATATGCTTTTGCATTGTGGGAAGAAGACAGATGACCCAGAAAGAATCCATTAAGCCAGGATAACAAACTTCATACAGAAAGATAAAGAATAAAGAAAAGTGAAATATAACATCCCACAAATTGCAACAACATTTCTGTTTATGTGAATGCATGCCATCATGTACTTCCTATACATGAAACAAAGAAAGGTAAAGAAATGTATTAAATGTCAAAGATACACATCACATGTTATATCAGAAGTGCTCAAGTCCAGTCCTTGAGAGCTACCATCCTGCAACTTTTAGAAGCATCCTTACTCCAACAGACCAGGATCAGCTCTGAACAGGCCTGGTAACGAGCCATTCATTTGATTCAGGTGTGTTGGAGCAGGGATGCTTCTGAAAGTTCTAGGATGGTAGCTATTGACGGCTGGACTTGAGCACCCCTGTGTTATCTGATGATGAACAGCAGTATATTTGGGAGCACTTCAATAAATGTGGGAGAAAAGAGAAATACTGTTGCTCACCAATTTAATAATACTAACAATAATGTGGTACCTGCCTAAGAGCTCTAGTCTTACTAGAAAATGTATATAAATAATGAACTTTTTTTTTCACGTTTAATTGAGATGATCAAAGTGAATGCTATATGAGCTGAGGCAGAACTTTGGCTTTACATAAAAACATAATTAGAAATCACTCAAAACAGACTCAATTATAATGAAACAATGAAATTATTATTATCACAACCATAATTACTAGATTAATAGGTAATGAAACTGTCTGGTTTTCATATCCTGACTGGCAGAATTTTATTAAGTAGAAAATTAAATCAGAAATGTAAATGTGTATTGAAGTATTGTTTAATAGATCAATAAATAATAACTGTTTAAACTGGCTTCATTAAAATGTTTTTTTTTTTTTTTTTTTCACAAATCAAACCAGATGTTAAATTAGGGCTTTATATTTCTTATATTAATTACTCTTCATTTATTTCCCATCTCAAATGAATTTAGGAAACAAACACTACTAAATGGTTAAGCCCACTTCAGAACTGATTAAGATCTCTAGGATGCTCAAGACTGTTCAAATCTCGTAGTGCCAAGTTTGCAAAACCATGTTCTAGTGGTAAGGCTGGCATGATCCCAATACTCATTTAACTCCATGTATCGGTTATCTGTTATGTTTATTTTTTTTTCTTTAAGGCCAAAACAGAAACTAATATGGAGGCAGTAAGCGGGCTTAAGGAGTCTAAAGTAAAGGAAAAAAACAATAAAAAATTTATTTTTGCAGGAGGACTAGAAGGTGAGATTGAAATTAGGAAGATGAACTGTTATTAATTTACAAAAATCTATCATGGAAGTCAGAAGGAGGTCTGTTGGTTGGGGAGGTGTAAGGAGTCTAGAAGAGTAAAATTGTATATCTGGGTGAGACAGATATTGGCCGATGGCAGAGCGAGTGTTCACCGTTCTTGATAGATTTCCATTCATGCATGTGGCACAGTGGGAGCTGAGGGAGGGGGTCAGGCAGGTAAGTGGCTTCCAGGTGTGAGTTAAGCTCAGGTGAGTGTTTGGCAAAGAGGCATTCAGAGGAGTGAAGAGTAGATTGAATGGATCTCAACAGAGGATTGAGGTAGAGAGAGGGAAGTATGAAGCCTTCAAGGAAGACCACTGTAGACCTGCTCCAACATAGAAACAGAGAATACGAATCCAGGAAATGCAGAGACAGTACATAAGTGAATAGTTATGGGCATAATAGGGAAAAAGATCTGTATAGCTACGCAGTATATTTTTCCAGTGTCACAAACACACTTCTGATTTGATCTGCAGCCTTTGCCTTATCACAATTTGGTGGTGTTCACCCAAGTTAGGATCTCTATCCTCCCTGAAATGGTAAGGCCCTAAACATGAAACCCTTTGTTTTCTGGTGAGCATGGATTGCTTATTTGAGCTGCTAAGAGAAATCTCATTGTTACAGACATGATCTTCCCTGCATAGCAGTTACAGTGTCTTCTATTACATTCATTTAGACTATAAAGAGCGCTTCTTGCAAAGATCAGCAGCATGATGAGGTTATAGCCTTGCAATGAGAGCCACTATGGCCACTGCTCCTCCAGGCCACACAGGTCTGTGTAAGCCAGTTTTCATATGTAAGCTGCAACTGCGTCTCCGAGACTCCTCGACGCTGATATGCAAACCATCACAAATAATAAACCACATCAGGCTCACCTAGGAGGTTTTGTATACGCCTAAAACATTAAGGGAACTCTTGCATGCACATTACCGATAATAAAATACTTTGGGCTCTTTAAAGAGCCCAAAAGACCTCACCACTGCTTGCCATTCAGTGAATGGTCATTGGATGGCAAGCAATGACTATTCACATTCTTGCAGATTTTTAGTTGAGTGGTGCAGTCTTAAATCCCATGTGAAAGGGATCTTAAGTATTGGTTCTTAATCTGTGGCACAGATGCCACTGGTGGCGAATAGAAATGAAGCAACTATGAAGTAGAGCTGACAGACAACAGCAGAAAAAAGATGAGTTCCAATACATCACTTTTTACTTCTTTATGCACTTTTTATTTTTGAAGTTGAAACTTTAATAGTCATAGACCTTACTTACTCCCAGTTCAACATCTAAAAGCCAGTATGTTTGTTGATCGCCATTCTTATATATCAGGTTAATTGCTCTCAGTATTGCGAGCTAATAATGCATGTATTGCAGTTTACAATGGGGAAGCAACCAAAAGTTATGGCATATGAACATATGCATCCATATCATTACAATTATTTATGAAAGGACTACTCTTTTTGTTTATGTGCTTTTTTGTGTTTTGTTAGTGCTAGTGAGAGAAAACCAGTTGCTCCATTGCTGTCCTTTCTAGTTAGCATACTTGTTAAGTGACCTCAATTTGTAACTGCAGACTTACACTCGTTACACCCATAACAGCATGTGTCTGACTAACAAGCAATCATGTTGAAGCTTTCATTTTCTTTGTATCAGAGCAGTTCTGTTACTGTGCTAGAAGCATAAATTGTCTTCAATTGAGTTGAGTAAGAAGAAATCTGATACGCCCTCACAAGAGGGCTTTACTTTAACATCTCAAACATACAGTTGCTTGTTTTTCATGTTTATGTAATACATATGAAAAGCCAAGTCCAGCATCAGATTGTTTTTTTTTCCCTTTCTAAATGAATATTAACTTGTGAGTGTGTCAGCGTGACCTCATTAGCTATGGTTCACTTATTTATCTTAGCATTAGCATTTTTTGAACATACAAAATGAGTTTAGGGAGGCAAGAAAGAGCAAAGCTTTTGAATTTTTGAATGTGCTTCACTGAGTAAACGAGTGACATTTAGAGAGAAATCAATGCTCTGAGTGCATTTAGAGAAACCTCTGTCACATTAACAGCAGATGGAATATTCAATTCTTCTGCCTTTGTTTCACAAAGCAACTTATTTTGTGAAGCAATTGTTAAGAAAAACTGTCACTCCTTGAAATTACTACGTAGAAGAAGTCATGTATTTTGAGCAGCATCATTTTTGGAAAAGTTATTGGAAGTTGGTGAGCTCATTGAGTCATTGTTATTTCAGCATTAGCAAAAAACTGAATTCAAATAAGTTTTATAAAAGGAAAGTGCTAAGAGCTTGGAGAAAAGCTTTTATTTGGCTTAGAATGCATCCTGCACTTGGCCTGTTGCTTTTGAAATTTGGTGACTAATGCTGCATGATGGGGGTACTAAGTCTTCTAAAATAAGTCTACCGACAACATTGTTCCCTAATCATAAATCCTGTCTTACAACAAAAGGTGATCCAATCCTATTTGGCATTCATTTGGTTGCATTAAGCTTTACATTGCTTATCCACCAACCCTACTTCTGATATAACACACATATTATAGAGAGAAGCCCAGTAAATATGCTGTGTTATCACTTTAAGAGCTTTCACTGGCCAAAAAAAAAAAAAAAAAAGAAATAGGTGGGCACAGGTGGAAGCTGGACAGCAGGAGATAAACCTGCAACAAGCAGTGGTGTCTTCAGTTTTCATGGTAAATTGTGGATGTGTATATGATGACCAACTGATACATTAATTAGACGCGACAGTCCAGTCACACATGAACAAATAAACAGCTCAATAAAAAAGGCCAGGCATACAAAATATGTGCACACATATCTGGGATGTATGCAGAAAAGATACATGATCTCTTTCCCTTGAATTCCACTTCACCAGTTTACCTTATTTAATAATCATTGCTAGTGGCCAATGAGAGATCAATGAAAAAAATTTTTTCTATTAGATGCCAAAATTTCATCTGTCTTAAAAATAATAAAAAAAACTTTAGGTGGAGCTAAAAAAACACACAAAAAAACATGTAAATACAAGTAATGAGTCATTTAATTCAAACTGGTATTTTTTTCTGAGCTCTTGGTGAGCTTTGGCATGAGAGTTCTCCATTAATCCAGTCGCCAACAGTGCATATCCCTTTCGTTCAAAATTTGACTGCATGGATGGGTTTTGAACTTAGCTTTCAGGATGAATAATTAAGTGCATTTTTGATGGACTTCTGAAACTGCTTCTCCTGTTGCAATATTAATTGCCTTGCCAAAATGTATTACAGATTTATTTTCAATCATTGAGCGGTGTCACCCAACCCCCAATAAAAACAGAGACGCTAACAGATGGAGCAAAATGAGGAGATTACTGACCCAGTGTTTATAACTCTAGAATCTGGGTGACCAAGATTTTAAATACTTTTTGCCAATGATTAGAAAAACATACACTTTTCTTCTTTTGTTTGTGTTTATGAAGCATGTGCTAGAACAAACACTTTGCAAAAGACGCCTTTCAAACTGAGTAACTGCTATATTGTGCATAAATTGGCCAAATTGATAATTTGTCAAAAAAAACCCAAAAAACACTAGTGTGTATTTAAGGCTTTGATTAGATTCAACTTTAAGTGATATTAAAAAAGAGAAAAGTGGCTGTAGAGTCAAAGGTTGTGTTTCCTGAGACGCTTAATAACAACCTGGGTGCTGTGTATTCTCCATAAAGAAGCCGTTTTCAGTAGCCGTATGTAGGTTAGGACAAAGTAAGTCTAAACTTTGAAGAATAGATTTAGCAGTTGTTAATGAAACCTGGTCTCCTCAGGGAGGTCATTCCAGAGCTTCCCAGCCTTAATGCAGAAAGCAAGGTCACCCTGAGTTTTCAAATTAGATTTGGGCACAGCTAAGTGTGACCTTCCCAATGATCTCAGGCAGCAACCATGGGCTTGTAAGAGCTTAAAAGCTCAGTAATATAGCTGGGAGCAGGACAAGATAGTGTGTTAAACATGAATAATATAATCTAAAATCAAACCCGGACAGTAGGTGCAGCCAGTGCAGCTCACCTAATATTCAGCATGTGTTATGTCTTTCCTACCAGGACAGATTCAAGCAGTCACATTCTGTAAAAAACTTAATGCTGGGAAAATTTAGGTGTGCAGCTATGCACTGAAATGGAGAAACCATGATAAATTCCTAGTTACATCTATTAATATTAGTAAGATTCATACAAGTATGTTGGTGTTGTATTGCTATATCCTCAAATTTAAATTCACTGATCCCAATTATGCATTCTACAGTTCAGAATTTAAGTGTAACATGTATTGGTTTAATTTGATCTAGTATTAGGTTTTTTGTTTTGTTTTTTTTTTACAAAAATAAAGTTATTCATGTGAAATGGTACAATAATTTGTATAGTTTTTGAGTTCAATTTCTAAGACTAGTGAAAATACATATTTGTGTCAAGAAGTCATGTTTTATTTTAATTACCGAGAAGAAGCGTTATGCTTTTGTAACACTGTTTCTGAGTGCACAGGTCTGATGGCACCATTTTCTTTTAGTAATCAGTTTGTACTGTAATTTGATCAGAAATAGGAACGGCATGGAGTCATGATTTATACTGATACATAGATGGTTGGTTATACTGCTACCTATTACTAATGGCAGTAATAATATTACTAATATTACTACTGCTACTATTAATAATAATAATAATAATAATAATAATAATAATAATAATACAAAAATAAATAAATTTGCTCAAGAGATAGAGAAAGCAAAAAAAAAAAAAAGAAATATCAGTGTTAATATATGTTAATTTTAAAGCATCGGAACAGGTTTACAAAATAAATCTGAAATGTCTCCTGTCCAGATCGTGCTTTGAAAGCCAGCTCCACGTGGTGAGTACAGCCAATCACAGGCTGATTTTGCATGTTGTTTTTTTAACAATGCTAAACGTCAGTGGTTCTTTGAAACGGATTTCTGACTGGAAACACGCAAGTGATCTATTTAAAGAGCAAGGAAACAGCCAAAGTCACAGAAAAGCAATGCAACTGCTCTGCTCGCCGCGCACTCAATGCCAAGTTGAAAAAGCAGAACTAGCTTTAGCCACTTGCTAGCAGCGGCGGGAGGAACTGTCCTACTGCTACAGGCGAAGGGCCAAGAGTACAAAATAGTTCAAGTGCATCGTGCCCTGCCCTGACACGCAGATAAAATCCAGTTGCCACAGAATAAAGATTTTGACCAGGTTTGGCTGTCAGAGGGGAAATACTCATCCTGACTATGAGCTTGGTAAGGAACTAAACCTGATAATTAGAAAGATTCAGTTGATTAAAAATTGAAAGAGGGAGGGAGACAGAAGAAAAAAGATAGAAATGAAGAAGAATAAATAAATACAATATATATAGGATGAATAGATAATATCATCCAGTTTTTCTTCCTTAGGAATGTTCTGTCAAATAGGTAGACATATTCAAGACGCCCAAGTACTTCTTTAATAACTATTTTGTTTGTAGTAATGGTCTTCACATTGATTAGTTATCAACCGTTCTACAGAAAAATTGCTATTTAAAAAAAAAGCAGATTTGCACCAATTGCATTTTTTTTGGCCAATCACCAATCTTTAAAAAATCTGACTTGCTGATTTATTTATTTTTTGTGTGTCTGTGTGTGGAAAATATGGCGAAAAAGACACTAAGTAGGCAACCATATGGTGACTGTTGTAAACCGTGCAAATGGAGAGTTTACCACAGGGGGCGGACTGTCCATTGGCAGAGCAAAGGAGAACAGTGGGTGATTTTTAGAATTTTGTAGGTAGATAATGTTGGTATATATACGTAGTGTGTAGGGGTGTGTAGGCGTGTAGGTGTGCGTGCGTGTGTGTGCATGTTATGCGCAACTGTAGAACCATGATTAAGTAGGGACCGAACATTGGCTCAAGCCCAGGGATCCACACCCTCCTAAGTCCGGCCCTGCGAACAACACACGTCAACAGCTACAGTGAGCAGCAAGAAACCCGGGGAAACACACATGAGGATCCCGGAACTTACAGGGAAGGTGGTTTGGTCGTGGCAGTCACGTGGGTTACACTTTACCATAAAATCATATCCAACTGCAGGTAGGTGGTTGTCAAGCTTTCAAAATGAGATGCTTTAAACTTACAACTATATATAAAGTTAATGATAAATAACTGCTCTCAGTGCACATTTTTGCTCCATTCATTCTTTAAAGGGAGTAAAAATAAATTGTAAAAATCAAAAGCACTGTAATCGAGAAATTGTTAAACAGCCCAAGAATGGTGTCAACTACTGCAGTATTCTCCTGACGAAGACTTTAAGTGTTTGGTTTTACGCCTGAGTAATACAGAGCATATATCGCATGACCCTGACTGCACTGATGAATCATGCAGAGCTGTAACTAAATGTACCCTGGGACCTGTGTTAACAAGATGAGTGAGACCAACAAGGAACACAAGTAACATAACCTTATGCTTAGCATTAACAATTAAATAACAAATGCCAGTGGGATTTGTTTCTCTTCTTCCTTCACTACACTGAGCTCAAGATTAAAATAAGCAGAGTATAAATGTCTACAGTCTTTCATGCTGAGTCATAAGAAATGCATTTTCCTTATCTGAGTGTCAAGAACAAGTAAGACAGAGCAAAAAAAAAAAAAAAATTTAAAAATCGCTTCTCTGGTTTTATGATGTTGATTTGTGTCTAAGAGCCAACACTGTTGGAAGCAAAAACTAGAGGTTATCTATTTTGCTATAGGGTTTTGACACTCATTCATTCATCAGATAAATATTTCTGTTTTAAAAGTCAAGAAATTACACTTATTGAGTTAAAGAAAAAATACATACTGTTAAAATCAAACAAATACAAAAAGGTCAATTTAACAAGAAATTTACCTTAATATGCTTAATCTTCAAAAAGAATATTGAATTGGTTATAAGTTGTACAGAACAGTGCCTTTGTGTCCCCTTTTAGAAAACCAGTGATGCAACTCAACTATCAACAGGCGTTTAACTCATTAAAAAAAAATAAAAATTCCTACTGAGCTTGTGAAACTCAAATGCTGGGGATTTGTTAACTGTGACATTTATTCTATTCATTCATCAATTTTCTTTCCAGCTAAATTTTTGTGGCTGTAAGGTGAGGGTGATAGATATATATATATACAGTATATATATATATACTGTATATATATATATATATATATATATATATATATATATATATATATATATATATATATATATATATATATATAGAGAGAGAGAGAGAGAGAGAGAGAGAGAGAGAGAGAGACTGTATATATATATATATATATATATATATATATATATATATATATAGAGAGAGAGAGAGAGAGAGAGAGAGAGAGAGAGAGAGAGAGAGAGAGAGAGAGAGAGGGAGATAGATGTATAGATGTAGATATAGAGAATGTCCTCCAGACATGTCAGGACATAGGTGCATTTTCATGACCACAGATGCATACTCTGAGATTTCAATCTGCATTTCCACAGGATAAATATATGTTGTGTACAGGTGTTTTTGATGAGGGAACATGTAACACTGGATTCTATAAAAACATTCTGACCAAGCTTCAACCCCTTCCTTCCTACATGCCCATTCAGTAGGAAAGCAGGGGTAATATTCTTATTACAAAAGAATATAAGGATATACAGCCGTGGGTCGCAAACAGTTCTGTTTAAGCATCTGATTATTTTTTATATTAATAAGCGTTTGCCTTTGCCTGGTAACCCCAGTGGTATCTGGATGAAGCTTTCCATCACACTCCACTGCATTCTGACACTCTCACCCAGATGGTGGTGCATTCTAACACTCTCTCTTCTTTTTTCTTTTCACACACTAAAACACCAGTGGAATGTTTCTACTAGGTGTCACAGTGCATATGGATCCAACGAATATCTGACTGATATCATTATTAGCTACAAACCCAGAAATTGAAAGAAACCTGTTAAAACGGGCTCTCCATTTAATTTACACAATATCATTTCTAAACATCTAGTAGTTTTACTTACTTCATATATGTTTTTAATTTTTACAGTAAGATTTAATATGTAATAATAATAATACTTTTTTGCATAACCCCATTAAAGACTCTCAAAGTTGCCTTACATTATGGACAACACATGAAAGCATCTCTGTTGTTAATGTACACCAATGATTAAAAAAGGAGAAAACTACTGGATAGAACAATATATATAAAATGTGGTGAAATGTACAGTGGTGATATGAAGCTTATATTTCTTGGAAGCCAAATCAAGAAAGGAAGCCTCACCATCTACTTTGGAGAAAGGATGGAGGATTTGATTATGGGTTACAAAGTAGAAAAATATATGTTCCTTTTGTCTGTGATGCAAATAAAGCCTTGCAACGTATAAAGTATTTTGAACAATCCTCCCCATGTTGCTATTTCCATCTGAAGAAATACATGGCTCCCAGTCAAAAACAACTAATAGGAGCCAGGAGGAGTGTCTTAGTGCTGTCAATCAACCTTGTATACAAGGTGCTATATGGCAGAGATACAACCCATCATTCCAGGACAACACAGTGGTGTATTTCTGCAGATGATAGGTCTTTAGGGAGAAGGCAGAAGAGTTAAATATTGCAGCTGCAACATAACTTATGTTGATTATTGAAGACATTTGTCTCAGTTTGGTTAAACATGTAGATAAGCACGTCAATTAAAATATTTTTTTCTTCTTTAGAGTATTATTTGATGTTAGTTGGTACAATTTAGACAAAATTTACAGTAGGTATAAAAACATAACTCGACAACACTATCATGCATATTTATGGCACAAATTCAAAACATATGCATATTTTTAACTGCAACCAAATCTCTTACCTTTGCCAGTAAAACATCTGTAAGCCAACCTTTCAAAGGGTTTTGCATTAAGACTACCTTGGCACTAATTCCCAGGTACCTAATTCCCAGTCTTACCTTTGTAATGTTCTTAATGAGGCCCTAAGCCCTAAGATCTGTCGTTCTGCTATGTTCCACGTTCCCTTTGATCCTGAATATCCCCTTCCCAGCATCCTCAGGGGGGGTCTCTGCATAGTTTTACCTGCCGGTGTAATACATTCATTCACAACCTTCTATCTGAACATTTTAATGCAGTGACGGTCCTGTTTCACATAACATAACAGTGTTTTTTTATTCTTAAAACTTATGCTCATTACAACACAAAAATATACCATATGAGCACAAAATGGCTCAATAAAAAGAATAAAACCTGTAATTTATTTTTATTGATCAACTCTATTTTGCACATAGTGCATTTTTTTGAGATAACCATTTAATCATTCTCTGTGAAGTTACAGCATATAACAAATATAGGTTGCTTTAAATGAGTCAAGATAGATTGTGAACACACTTTCTGTAGAATCAGAAATTTTTCATTTTACATTACATGGTAATGACAATAGTTAACAAGAAACTGGGTTAATTGTAATGGGAAATCAAAAAGTCTACCTTTTAAGGGATGTCACAATGTATTTGAGTCATTGTAAAGAATAACATTATCAGTATGCAGCTTTAAAGAAGAAGAAAATTTTGTTTATCGTCCCAAAATGCAGATGTCACAGCAGCAAATAGTGGGTGCATGCACATGTACATAAAGGTCAAAACTGTAAAAGAATAAGAAACTGTACAGGGAGGACACATTTATAACATAACATAATACTACTGAGATGAAAAATTATGTGCAGCTGAGTAGGTTAATATGTAATATGTGCATGTTTCAATCACACCGTGTTAACTCTTACCTTTCGTGTTAAGTGATATTAACATGTGGAACAAATTGATTTATTCATGTGTGTTTAATGAAAAGCAATATGAAAACAGAATGAAAAAAAAAACTATAATTTCCAGTCAGAATGCAGGCATCCATTTTCTACAACCACTATGAATATGTCAAAAATTCCCCTTTTGACCAGAGGTTATAGGCAACAATATAACAATTGCATTCATTTGTGGGCACTTTAAAGATTGTTGATACATACAGTATTTCTAACAAAAATGCTCAGTGGGGGATTATTCATCATATAATACCCTCCAAAGTCATGTATTTATTTTAAAATAAATGCATAATAAATTTTAATTCAATTATTATTCATCATGGCAAATGTTTTGCATAATTTTAAAAATGTGTGTACTGTTTTCAGGCGTCCATAAAATGAGATTGTTATTTGTATTTTTTTTCTTTGTTTTACTTAAATGTGCCTGTTTGCTTGCCAGCTGGCACAAGCACGGTCTCTTGTGGTATATTTTACATGAGCCTTCACGCAAACAAGTTAAATACCAAATAGTCACAGGTGGCCCACAAACTTCACAATACTATTCTCCTAGCTCATAACAAGGGCAGAAATTTCTCCAGGCTGTAGAATAGAACCGGGAAACAAGTTTCTGCTGAGGAAAATCTTTAGTTAGCTCAGAGCTTTGCTACAACAGAGAAACCTTTTTTTGCTGTTGTTGTTATGGTATATTGAGAGCCTTTCTGCCCTTCGAGGCCTCTCTCTTCCACCCTTCTCCCTCATCGCTAACGAACAAACTCTGCCAGGCCTTACCTCAGGCGGTTCCCTGTAATTATTCCCCAATGCCACAAACTGGTGCAATGGGTGTCCGTTACACACTGTGTGCCGAGCTTGGAAAAAAAATAAAAAAAACAACTGTGGGGCCATTATTTGTCAATCAAACCCAGGGCCAAAACAAAATGCTGTCTGGTACACCCTGAGTCCCAGTTATCATCATTGAAAGCTGTCAGACCAAAGAGCATTTTTTATTGATTTCTGTATTGTCTTATTTATTTATTTTTATCGCCCTGACATTTTTCCTGATCTCAGCTCTGTTCTGCTATTGAGTATGTCCTGCAATCATAAAGCGTGTCTTTGAATAGGAATGTACAAATTTGGCTTCTCACAATTCAGCAGCTGCTGAATTGCCAGCTGAATAGACATTAGAACAATTAACAAGTTATTGATAGCAAATATTAACTTTAATTGTGGGCAAACACAAACTACAGGTTATTAATATATTGTTTTAAATATAGTAAATCACACATATTTAGTGTATTTACATAACATAAATATAACAGACAATAAATGAACTATTTAAATTATTCCTACAATTTATTTACCGACAGGGACAATGGAGTCATTTAGCTGTGGGGCTTCTGGAGCTGCTTCATTGTTGCATTCATATAAAACAATTTAAACACTTATTTTGCAGAGTAAATGTTAGGAGTCAGGTGTAATTTAAAGAATAATTGTGCAGTCGTTTTTGGCTATACAGATTTCCTAAGCCCTTAAGTTACTCCCAACAGGTTGATCACGTTTTCCAAGTTTTTTAAGTCTTTAAGAACTAATCGCCACTCAAACAGACTTTTGTCGCAGTTTGCAAAGATGGCAGATGTGCGGGTGAAACAGGCACAGCAGGAGAGGTCATCACTTTGGCTGCAGGCAGACTGCTAAAAGTTTCAGTAATGTGCTGCTTATGCACATTCCCAGCTGAGGATGTTCTACTTCAGTGATTGCCAAAGTCTTCTCTTTCCATGTTGGAATGGAAGAGCAGGTGTCTTATAGGGATTTCAGAGTTTTGCTCAACCAAAATGCCTCATATCCACTGCATTTTAAACATGAATTGTATGAGAATTACATGTTTTCAGATTTTAAAGCATATCATATATTTAGTAGAAAATAATCTGGTGTCAGAAAAAATCTTACAGAGAAAATCTTCTATTTAAAAGCAAGTTTTTTTTCTTTCATCTGACAGTGCATCAAAGTTAAGAGCCTTCTGCTTTGTGTTTCTGTAAGTTAGGCACAAATGTATCAGGAGACATTTTAAGATATCCTGATTGAATTATGGAAAATCCTCTCACTTTCATTTCGATTTTACACGACTCTACCAATTTTTATCCTTTACAATAAACCATGTGCTCTTTGCTGTAACCGCCATTCCTCTGTGGAGTTTCAAAAATGTGTCATTAACTCTCTGAAGTACTTTTTTCTCCCGGGAGTAAAAAGAAGAACAAATTGCTTTAAAAGAGGATGCTAAATGTCCTCAATTTGTACTAGAAACCTTTTTTGAGCTTAATATTAATTTATCTGACATCTAAAAAGTATACATAGCTTCATAGTACGTTTTCACAAGGCATTTCCAACTTTGTAAATTATTGGAGCTCACTGCTTGAAATAACCCTATCAATAAATGTTATAATAATTTATTTTTTTATAAAAGTTTTATAATCAAGTAAATGAAGGTTTAAAAGTGTCCAGAGTTTACCCACAAATATATGTTTATGAAAGAACCAGTTAAAGTAGTTTCATAAGTTTGACTTCCAAGCGTTTCAAAATACAGGCACAAGAAAGAAATAGAGGTTTATACAATAACTTCCACAGAATTTATATTTATATTTTATATTGTATTTTATTTTATTCTGGAGTAACCTCATAACATTGGAACCTCAAAACATTGTTCTGAGCCGTATGCAACGAAATTTCGTTCTGTATACACCCTGTGCATGCAAAATGACAATAAAGTCAGTCTAAGTCTAAGAATTACTCACTGCAATCACACATTTGAAAATGAGTCCATAACAGTACAATGGACTCATCTTTATGAATATAATTTTCTATACAGTCTTCATCAGGGGCGCAACTACATATTTTTGAGGTGGATGCGAACATCTCACTGGCGCCCCTCTCCCCCCCCGACATAAACTCGTACAAGTGAGCCAAAGCCATTTCTCTTAGCCTGTGTCTGCAGGTCTGAGGCTTTTTGTTAGCATGTTTTCTATCACTCTTATAGCTTGACAGGAAAGGGCGCCTAATCAGTGCTGTTCCTCTGTTATTGATCATTTTATACACAAACAGCTGTTAAGTACATAAAATGCTGACTAGAAAAAAATAAATCCCCACATCGTTTTTGCGCCCCCTCTAGTGCAGCGTATGCGTTGCATACACTGCATGGCCACCTTTTGCGCCACTGGTCTTCATAATCCAGCAGGAACTGACATCCAGAGGCCCAGAATCATACCTAGACTGCATGCTCATTGTATTATATCATATTAGGTCCAAATATTATAAACTGATAACTAATCCACACTCTGAGTGATAACAAAATCAGTTGTACAACCGTCCAACATTTTGGCAATTATGTTTCACTGTTTAACTTTCTCTTTTTGAAACTACATTCATCAGCCACATTTTACAATAATACTAACAATAATGATCCTTAATTGCTGGTAGGTGACTGAAAAGGTGGAAAACACACTTCAAGAAAAACACAAAATAACAAATCTAAGGTGATATTAAAAGAAAAAAAAAAATCTGCAAAATATCTAATACAATCAGTGACCAAATGATGTGATTCACAAATAAAGGAGAGTTTTATGCCACTATATTTATATGTCACGATGTGCAATATGAACTCCTGGGAAGTCTTTAAGGAATGCTCTATGAGAAGATGCAAACCTGCTCGAAAGGTTGCATAATAGCTTTGAAAAGTTTAGAACTTCTTTCTACTTGATGATTTGACACTGACAAAGCCTTGGGCCCTCACAAACATAAAAGCATTCTGCCTCAAAGTTTGTCTGCAAATAAGGTCTTTATCTTCTTTTTAAGGCCGTTCTGAATGCAAGCTTTGGAATTTGGCAGTAGCTGCAAAATTTTGGAACGCTAAGAATTAGGTAGAGGTTTTACAATGCATTTGTGCGTACTGTATTTGGTAAATAAAAAAAAAACAACAAAAAAACCCAATGAAAACTAAAATATTGACAGAATTTAAACAAAAGAGTGGAGAAAACCTTGAGTCCTGATTTGAAAAGCTTTCCTGATGATCATGTTATGCCATGTTTCAGCACAGAGTAGAACATATAACTTAGTAAAAGGAAAATGCTAATTATTATATAACCATGTTTTACATGATATCACATACTACCACATGGGTAGAAGGCAAATAATAGAAATAAGAATGCTTTTGTTTTTGCCTGTCATTTACTTATTGCATAGTGAAAACGTTCAAAGTAAACACATGGAATTATTTAATGCAACTAAAAGTCAACCTTCAGAATTGGAGCACACACTACCATGTCAACACATGGGCTGTGGAGAGATAAGCTCATTAGCAGAAAAGCAGCAGAAGGTTATATGGTATTGGTTATGCTCAGGGGTTTGCACACAGTTTTCCTAGGTTGCAAGTAAAAACTAGATTTTAGGGGAAGCTAAAAGTTAACAGTGTTATTGTTTTCAAAATGAGTGAAATCTGATGATCCTGTTGCTGCATATGCATCCTAATTTTTGTACAATCATGAAAACAGAAGTGCATTTTTCTATGAGTACATTCTAAATTGTCATGATGGTATTAGACCTAACCCTCCTTTTGCTAATCTCAAATTAGCAAAAGGAAAATAATTGCTTTGGCCAAATTCAGACTTTTCAACTCTGAGCAGTAAGCACATTAAACCTCTCAACATCGACATATGCCACTTGCTCGCAACAGACTCATAAATGTTTTTTTTATCAAGCAACAGAAAGCTTGGAGAGCAAACGCACGAGATATAGGTCTAATTATGCCCCAGTGCAGAAAGTTACGGTTGTCTTTGGATATAAACAGAGCAATCACTGAGGCACCAGTGTGGAACATGTAAGAGGTTCTTTATTCACTGGCTCCCAGGTGACTTCGTACCTGCTTGTGATGGACATAAATGAAGACAAGGTGGGAAGAAAATGAAGTACAGTAGGTGGGAAATTGAAGGTAGCATAGAGGAAGCAGGATTTCAGTATTTATTATCAGTCTTCATAGGTGCTTTGGTGTCAATTCCACCATTTCACCCAGCAACTAGAACACATTATTCCTACAACTATTGTGTCTCTTATTTAGGCAGAGCTTTGTTAGAGGTGGATATTTAGATGTTCACAACTCAGTGTCAGTCAACAGTTTGCCTAAAACCATCTAAGCTTCAGCCTTAAAAATTACATATCCAAATCCAGTATATCAGTTTGTGGGGAAAAACTACTATACACATGTAAAAGATATATGTACTGTATAAAAACACAAATTTTCTTCACCATTAAAAATGCTCATTGGTATGGTGTCTGCTTATTGTCCTTTCCATCGTAGCTGGTCACAGATACTAGTTTGCTCATACTCAAGGTGGTTTGTGTTAATCTGGTTTGTGTTTTTTCACTGTTGCCACATTGTTGTTTGAGACAAGAGGTTGCTGCAAAGTCAGTGGTGGTGCAATCAGCTGGGTTTTGTTAAATTTATTATTTGGTTTTAACTGAGATTATACGTATATAAGTGGAATTTGACTGAAATGTGTTTATAAAAAGTATTTAATTAGATTGTGTGTAATTAAATCCAAATCTAAGTATGACTGAATTAATATGAACTAAATAAGTCTACATAAAATTGGATATTACTTGGATACCTTGTGAATAGGTGCTGTACAAAGAACCTGAATTGAATTAAGAATGCTATGCTATTTGACCTTTGTAAGATACATTTATATATTTTAATTGCATAAAATTATCTGACAGACTTTGATGGGTTTCGGTTGCCGTCAACTATCATTAAGAATTGCTGTGTGAATGCCTGTTTATGCTATAATTCTCTGTGCTGCTACGTGAAAGACTGGTGAACTGTTCAATGGGTTCCCAACATCTTGCAAAATCACCACTAGAGACAGGTACAGTACAGACCAAAAGTTTGGACACATTTTCTCATTGAATTCAATGAGAAAGTGTGTCCAAACTTTTGGTCTGTACTGTACATATCAACCAGCAAAGGTGACCTGAACCATGCAAGGATAAATGGATGTAGACAGTTTACACATGAAAAAGGGTTGCACTATGACCAGATGTTTTAAAAACCAATACAGCTCTTTATTTATCTTTTAAAAAATCATAAATGAGGCACTAATGAGCTCCAACCAAATGTTTTTCTGGTTCAATTTGTATTCAGGAAACAAGGATTTAACTGTGGGGCTCACTTAACTCTTTAGTTCAAATATAACCATATGGGTGCTTTTTAGGTCTGAACAAGAGAATTTTTTTTTTTCACAAAAAAAGAAAAAGCTGGAAACTAAATCTTGTAGACATGTATTTTATTTATTTGTTTTACAAAAGTTATGATGGTGGGAAACGATGGAAACATGTTTGTAAAAACTATGCCCTACTGTAGTTTGAGCAAACCAGGCAGAGTACAGGTCAAGACTACTTAAACAGTAAAAAAAAAAATCTACTTTGGAATGTAAAGTCCAGTGACTGTGCTTTCACAGGTATTTTTGTGCCATTGCAATCCACTGAATTATTAATAGTAAACACTGCCATTTTTACTCCATCTTTATACTTCCCATATACTTTTACATTACATCCATGCAGCAATGGACAAGAACAGAATCCTTGTTTTTTTGTATTCTGTCCTGTTTGTCAAACTGTTTTAGCTGCTTTGCTGGCGTTTTCTCTCAAACTTCACACCTCCACAAAATCCACATCTCACCCAGCTTAAAAAGTTTGTGACAGAGAAAGCTGGCTGATTTATTGGATGCTAAATGTTGCAGCGATGATTGTCTGTCTGTCCAGAAAAAAAGCATATTTTACTATGGTAGAAAATACAGTGAATAATTCAAAGCATCACATGTGTTGATGACTAAAGACTTTGCATTTTCTAACTAAAAAGCCAAGTGGTTGGAGCAAGCAGTCCAAGTCATCTGCATCTTTTTTGACAGAAACCTGACATTGCTGGGAAGCTTAAGTGCTGCGCTGCGTTTTTTGGTTTTCATGCACAATGACTCCTTTGGGCCCTTCCGCTAAAAGCCATTAGCGCTCCCAGCAGTGTAAAACTTGCATGAATCTATAAATCTTTCAAGGCAGTGGATTGAATTTGTAGTCCTGATAAAGGATAGGTTTTAGATGAACAGTGCCACAGTTGAATCGAGTTGCCAACACCAACAGACTGATGGTGAAACTACAGTCTCTTATTATTTAAATACTACAAAATCCTCCTCTTCTTTAGCAGTCAGAGCATTGTCCCTTGTATCATTTGAAATATTTACATGTAACATTTTACATATCTATCTATGCAAATAGATATACTGTACATACATACATTCTCAACAAAAACTATGTATTTGACTTAACTTTTATTTTATTCGTTCCTCTCTGTCAAAAGAAAGCTCATACACGCAGTTGTAAGCTTTACTGTTTCTTGATTAGTGTGTGTCTTTGTGCGGCACTTTTAAGGTTACCCTTTTGTTTTAAAGAGAGGGAGAGGAACAGCTCAGTGTTTATGCCAAACTGTGAAGGACAGAGGGAGGGGCAGGCAAACAGGGGTGGGTGGGAATCCAATCGCCCAGCACAAGGGCAAATTATCTGACCAAGGTGCTGAGAGTGGGGTGTCGTCAGCCACTAATTGATAAGAGCCGTCTATCTTTAGTAAGCAGCATCGTTTGGCTCTGAGCATCAAAACCTTGGCTGTGGCTAAAAGGGTTGTTGTGTCCCACTCCCTCCCCATCCTTGGCTATAAACGGAGGGTAAAAATCATGATGTCACCTTGCCAGGGGGTCACCACTGTACTTTCCTGCCTGAGATATTGAAGGTGTTTGAATTAAGATCAATTTAAGTTCTTCATCTCTGTGCTGTTTTGCGTATTTGCTTATCAGTGGGAATAACTTCAGATTCTGTTTTTTTTAAATTACAATTTTTCTTTTTAGGAGCAACATTTGTAACCCCCACACCTATACAAATAGATGAGGTGCTGTCAAAACTTTAGAGTATTCTTGTCTTCAGGATTTGCAATTTTGCTTCCCCTGAAAAGAATAACACTTTCTAAAGCAATTCAGTTGCAGGGTAACTTTCTCAGAGCTCATATAGCAGTCATGTTGTTGAGATGAAAATCCACTGAACAGACAATGCCATCATAGAAGCAGAGAACAAATATGCAGATACAAATAAAGATAAATCATCTGAATGACACCTCAGTGGGATAAGAAGCCAGTGTTTGAGGAAACGACTGCCAATGCAGTCGGCCTGCAAAAGCCAAAACAATAGCACTTCATATAAAACAATTTGCACATGCTTTCTATCCGCACTCATACAAGCTGACTGCGCTCTGCCAATGCAATATGTGGAAAGATAACAGATGTAAATGAGTAGCTGCTGAGGAAAGACAAACATTTAGACAGATGGTACTACTCAATACAAAAATTACACCAAGGGTTTATGGATCTGTTGTCTGTAAAAAACAAATTATAAATATAGCAACAATGTTTGAGGAATAATTTAACATTTTTTGCTGATTTGCTGATCTGTATTCACTGCATTGTGCTAAATTGATATGTAATAGTGGCAATATGTTTTGTTTATATTTTTCTTTTTATATTTTTTGTTTCATTTGCATTTTTGATCTTTGTAGATAATTTCCATCTGTTAATGAAGTACAGGTGGCAGTGGCTCAGGAGGTAGGGGCTCATCCTGAAATCAACAAGTTGCTGGTTCGAACCCCTGCTTCCTCCATCACAGTCACTTTGCTGTGGCGTTCTCACACTTGATCAAATGCAACACAAATCCAGGCCAGTGACTGCTCCTTGAAACTTATAACCTGTTTGACCTTTTTTGTGTTACAACCACAGCTTTATTTTGATGCATACGAATGTCAAAGTTATTACACAGTGGTTACAAAATTATAAACTTGGACTAAATTGCCAGTCAGCTTCAGCACTAATTGAAAACATTTCATATGTAATATAATACACTATTTGGTCACTGCAACACTGGATCTACACACAAGACAAACAGATCTCTGCTTCTCAATTTGTGTTGGTCTATGACATAAAATCCCAATAAAATACAAAGAGATTGGGACTGTGACATTACATATATTTTCATATATGTGAAAAAGTTTAAGGGAGGTGAAAACTGTTGAAAGGCACTTGATTTGCCACAGAAAGTGCCATTTCTTTGTAGTGTTGAACTCAATGTTTAATTAATCAATTTGGGTTTAGGGGCCCTGCATTCATGGATCTTTTGTCTAAAACCTATTTTTTCCATTTTTTTTGTGATGAACTTAAAACTTACACTCTTTATTGGCACTTCAATGTTTCCTTGAAGGGCATACTCTGCATGTATATAACATTTGCATATTGCAAGTAAGTCCAAAATAAAAACTGTGCTTATATTCTTTAATTTCAGAAGTACCCCATCACCATTAATTGCTGGGATCTGAGAATAGTGCTACTGTTTGGAGATGGAAGAGCTTGTTGAAAAGACACAGTCTTCTGCCCCTATAGCTTAAGAAATATTTTGTAAAATAAAATTCTAAAATTCTACTAAACTGTAGAACTAAGCCAGCTACCACTCTTACACATTCAGATAAACATAAAATGTTTTTTTTTCCTTATACATTTATAAACAACAGAGACTCGCCTACTCACTGAGTCCCTTCTGGGTCTCTTTTTCAGAAAATTGTAGCACATAAAGGGTCACAACTGAGGTTTTGTTGCTTGGATACTCCATATTGTAATCTTAATTTTGATTGACACACTGGTAGGTTATTGCATGGATTCATTGGTTTCATTTTTACTGATTGAAAAGATACAAAGATTTCTAAAGTAAAAGTAATGAATTTTGCTTAGAGAGAATTTTGGGACAATATGTTTGTCTTAAAATACATAAGAATAAAATTATGCCTTTATGACTATTAATTTAAAAATCCTTTCTGTTATATATCCAGAGCACTTCCAATAATCAGCCTTCCATCACTGACATAATAAAAAAATAAACTCATCTGTTTGGTCTGCACCAACTGCTGGAAAAACAGCCTCATTTATCTGAGGTCATGGCATTGATTAGCCACCAATGCTCTGGAGCCCAGAAATGAGACAGGTTGCAAGATGACCCGAATTAGACTGTAAAGACAACATCCGAGCCAGTTCAATTAACAAATTCTAATCCACGCTGATTACTCCAGTGCCAAATCATTACTGATGCCTGGCTTGAGTGACAGTCAGACTCTCAGAAGCACTCAGACTGCTCTTCTCTTTGCTTTGTGATTTGATAGGGTAAAATTGAGGAATCTTGAGGTAGAGTTAGGTGGCACATGATCAGCAGATGTTTGTGATAATTATTTTCCTAATTCAAATAATACTATGTAATCCTAGAATACAAATCAGGCAATACAAAGCAACAGTTTTGGGATATGTGTCTGTATGAAGCTGTAGGCATGGTAACGGCATAAATTGAACTTTGACTGGACTTGCGAAACAAAACTTAGCCATAACACCCAACAACAAACTGTAAATGAGCCTACTTGCAGAAATGTTATCTAAAATGTGAAAACTGTGCAAACACCCATTCAGATAGCTAAGTCTGTGTGGGAAACCAGTTAGCTGCTGCCCAATATATTATGAGCAGCGCCCCTTGAGATTGTGATGGACAGCACTAAAACCCACCTCCAGGCTCTGATTGGTTGTTTCTAGGAGCTCTGGGAGAAGGAAGAGGAGCTTAATTTTACAGATTGTCTGTCTCTTACCATATTGCTATGATGTAGAGACAGTTTCAACAATTATGTAAAAATAATATTTTTTATCACATACTGAAGCTTTAATGGAAAATGAGTCTTTAGAACTTACAATAAGTAAAATACTTATTGAATACATCTCCTCATGGAACAAAGTCATGTGACATAAAAACATCAACATAACTTAGAACAAATTTTGCAATACTTCATTTAAAGGAATTAGCTTTGCAAACATTGCAGTCACAATATTATGCTTTGTTGTTAAATTTTTATCGCATTGTTAATAGAAGTCAAGCTCAGTTTGGCCTCATAATAATTTTGACCACATAAAGATCTGTTATAATATGGTTTTTCTTTGTCTTCTTTTTCCATTTTATGTAAACAACAGATTCAGTTTGTTTGACTAATTACAAGGGCTGTCCTGTTTTGCAGTATATTCAATGTTTAAACAATGACATATTTTTGACATAACAGCAAAAAAAGACAATATGAACTATTGATTTTCTTTCCCATTTGCGCATGATGAATGGTCTCCAATGTTTATCAATACAATGTGAATGGCCCCAGTAAGTCCTGTAATGGACAGAACTGATGGCTGCAGACAATAAGGTACATTCGTGATCCCTGTAAATTCTGACTCTTTCTGACATCAGCTAACATACTCAACAAATCATTGGACTGGCAGAGCTCAGTCCGCCCTCATCCTTCACTACCCTCTCCACCTCTAACCAGTACTTCTATGATAAATGTGCTGCAACTATCAAAAGCATACACCACACGTTACAAGTCTAATGTAAAAACCTTCAATGAGCCTTTTTAGCTGGTTTTGAGGGTCAGATGAAGTTTAAGACTCCCCATCACCACAAATCCTCTGTGTCCTTCTGAGTTAGCTCACAGCAGGGCAGAACAAGAATAAATTACAGACCAAAAAGCCAAAGGTTTCTTTTTACCTCTAGATTCCAGCGTCTATGTCTTCATTATTTTTTAGCATTCCCCTCTGTCCCATTCAAATAAGCACGAACCTTCATCTTTACTTTCACAATTACCACACTTACCCAAAAGCGTTCTGAAATGAACATACCCAGCTTGCCCAACTCTTCAGAGAGAATGAAGTCAACCCTGCTTAAGTAAAATAAACAAGGACCACACAGTCATGTCCTCCTCACGTCCTCTCTGTCTTTTTTTCTTAACTTGATAGAAATTCACCAGCACGTAAATAGTGCTACACTTTTCACAGATGCTGGCATTAGTATTCTGCAGGGATGAATCCCGGTGACATGTAATACATCATAGTCACCAGGAGGCATTTCCACTGCAGGGTTGACGTGCAAATATGGAAGAACATGTTCCAATGTTTTCCTTTATAGTCTTTATCCTGAAAATGTTCTCTGAACTTTCTTTGCACAACCGTGCACATGTGCCAAAGCAAAACCCCTCGGTGTCGTAACGCTCACTCACACACTGGATACAGTAAATGCATTCCACACATCACTAACCTCCACATGCCAGCATTCCTACACACACTGACACATTGCCCGTCAGGGTCATATAGTATTGGCATCATGGGATTTTTGTAAAATTTAATATAAAGGAGAGAGTGTTTCTGTTAGTAATTGTGTGTGTTTAGAGCACAACAGTCTTCTCACCTCAAACAGCGAGCCAGCCAGGAAGGATGCATGCCCTTGACTAACCTTGGAGGTTTTACAGTACTTACACAAGAAGGTATAAATCATCTGGATGTTTTTTTTTTTTCTCTTAAACGCTGCTGCTTTTTCTTTTTCAACCAGACTGACAAGGCAAATGTTCATCCACATAAGAGCGTATTACAGTTATTGTCTGACACGCAGTGGGAACTGAAATTCAAGAAATGGAAAAATCTGTGTTGTCTTGGGTCAGTCTAGCTGCAGAGACCATGACGCACATTTGTTCTTGACACATTTAAAGGAATTTGTTTTGAGGGGAACATAAACGTAGTACACTGCAGCTGTATCTGCAGGTGAATGGAAAATATACAAATTATCATATTGATTGCTTTTTTGCCTCAATAAAGAGATTTCCATCTTTATTTGATAAAATCTCTACATACAAACAAAAGTTGGGAAGAAGAAGGCTTTAATGGCATTCCCTCAGAGAGACTCTTTTTCTAGAATCTCAGTTTTCAGCAGAAGCAACAAAAGAGGAGCTCTCCACAACTACCCTCTACAATGTAAACAGCTCAGACCCAAACCTCTCCACTCAACAACACATTTGCTCACAAAGGCTCCCGCTCATGTATTCATGTATTCATGCATTTCTCAGAACTTTGCTGTTTGCATTACCATTTTTTCCCCAAAAAATGATGAGGGAATTCACTACACTGGAATAGGAAAGCACATGGAGCTCATGATTTTTGTGTGTGTTTGTTTTTGTAAAAATGGGAAAAGATGTGATTAAAATTTGCAGTGTGTGACCAAATTCTTTATTTAAACAAAAACCTTGGAAATGGTGAACTCAATGGACTGCAGAAGATTGTTAGAATCTTCAGTCTTACTATGTAGTTGTGTTCATGAGTAGAGCATGTTTTTCTTTTCTGTTTTCATAAAGTATATCAGTCAATCAAAAAAGATATCAAAGCTGTATTAGATGCTGTTATTTCTGTTTCAGCCTGTCAAAACCCAACAAAGCAGGTTTATTTACACCTCGCTCACGGATTTCTATCTCTGTCACTAGTGGGCAGTCACATTCCACACAGGTTCATCAGCACTATACCTTTCTTACAGGATGTTGCATGCAAAGCCATCCGATGTGGGATCTATCCTCATTCTTTTTTCTGTCTTCCTCCCACTGTCTGTTTTGTGTATTTTCCTACACTCTACAACAGTGCAGTTAAATTACAGTAGAGGAAACAGCTGCAGTGCTGCCACTATTCTGCCAAGTAGATAAACAAACTGGTGATGAAAACGCTATCCTGTAAGGAGTAAGAAAATAGGACTTAATTGGTGTCTGAATTTCATAAAAAGAAAAAAAATAAAGGCATTTAAATGAAGGGGTTGCAACCTCTGCACAACCATTCAAAATCCCCCTGGGTTTGTTTGGGATATTAATTATGGGATGACATTAAAAAGGCATAAGATAAATGCTTCTCTGAGTGAAAGATGAGAGTGAAGAAATACGGATTAAGAGAAGTTAATTTAATTTTGAAATGGAGAAAGGCACATTGCAAATGTAAAACAAATGTGGATATGTGTACTAAGTCAGTTACTTGATGCTTTAATGTTTGTACTCATTACAGTTGTTTGAAGTGTAGACAGCAAAAAAGGCACTGCAAGGTAAACAAGGTCACTGTGCAATAATTAACACAAATAAAATATGAAAAGTGTATATGCAACAGGAAATTATGTAGAGACCTGTGTAAAGCACTCAGAATGTCAGCCACTCAGAATACAAGCAATTAATGCAATGTCTCTGCTTATAAAACACAATGGCTCTCAAAATGTTTTTACCACATTTCTTTCTTGTAACAAAATAATGAGTACATTTTGTTAGGCAAAAACAGATATTTGTCTTTCTGATCTCTAAAGACATTGCTTCATTGTGCAGCCATAATTCTCCAGCTTTATGTTTCCACTGGCTTTTAGATGGTAAGGCATGAGAAAGAAACTGCCTTCCACTCTGATCTCTACATGTCACTGTTTGTAGAAGTCTGAATTTTTCAAATGTCACATGTAGTTATTGTAGGAGAGAAAACAAAAACATTAGTCATGCTATATCCGTAAATGTGTGGCTGTATCCTCCAAATCAACAAATTTCTCTGTTTTCTTTGAAACCCTGTGGGAGGGGTTCTGCTTTCTGGTCTGCAAGGCAATGATAAATCACTAGTCAGGTGAAGATGAAAGCCTTTGGGCCACACTGCTTCAAAGTATGGCCTTCATGAGTTGCCAGCTTATCTTGAAAGGATTGAGCAGTCTTCAAAAGCTAGACTGTTATGAGCTGGTCTGATTGAGTTTTTAGTTGAACTGCAACTTTGTGCTCTGCTTCTGTCTCAACTCCTAAGTTGAGACAGAAGATCCTTCAAAAATCAGCAAGATATAGCTATGTGACGCAAGACTGGACAGGGCTCTAAACAAGCAGATTTTTGACGTCATACTTTGCACTTGTGCATTACTTTCAACAGAACTGTAAAGTTGAGTCGTAAAACCCAAGGGGCAATAGTCTGATCATTTCGTTCTGCCTGCTCTCGTATCAGCAGAAGTATGCCAATGAAACAGCACGTTAGTAATATGCGTATATAAAGTGCCTGCCTAAAAGATGCACAAATGTTAACAAATGCAGACTTAGGAATAAAAAGAATTTTTCTTTTATTAAGAATTGAATATATGTGAATTACTGTAATCTATAAACTGGAAGCATGTATGGTTTAGAAATATGTAAAACAGTGGGTCGCTTTTAAGATGGTTGTGTCCAAAAACAGTCACATACTCTAACCATCAACAAAATCTGTTCTTTGAGCTGTTTGCAAAACATGCTTTTACCCATACTTGCATCTTCTGTGTTACTGAAATACCTCCAAAAAATTTATACAATGAGGTCCGATACATCAATTTGAATTTTGTTTTTTTTTTGGGAAAGTAGAACATATTGCAGACAGCAGAAAGCAGTCTCATGTTGTCATGAGTATTTATCAAATAAATACTCATGACAAATAAAGACTCTTAAATTCAAGGAACAGGTTCCAGGGGAACTGGAAAACATCTGGCAGGAAGTAAAGAAGTTGTAAAAGGAGGGCAGGAAATTGGCATAAAAGAAGATGAACAATGGAAGGATGAGACCAGCAAGAGGTAAAAAACATTGGATTGGTTCAAAGGTTGTTAATTTGAATTGTTTTCATTAAGTTTGAGCCAGTAATGACATTCTGTAAGACAAAATTAAATGTCTTGGCTTAATGAGTCCATTAATACCACAAGCTTGAGGTTCTCCATTGCTAAATGACGCTGCAAACATCTCCTGGAGACACTCCAAACAGAACCGAACCAGACATTAAAGACTTTAGAGACATTAGAGACTTGACAATGGAGAAGCAACCTTAAAGATACATGTATGTTTTTTGATGTATGTTTTGTGAATTCAATGAGAAATTTGATGGCAAACAAAAGGTGACGGATTTCCTGTTACTTTATCTTGTCTGTTATTTTACACAATTATATATTTTCAATTTATACTGAAGATGTACTGTCACATTGTTGCCCCTATAGCAAATTTGGGCACAGCATTTCAGTCTTATAAAAGCTTTAAAAGATTTTCAGAGAAAATACATGCAAATTTGACTTTAGTTGATCATCCACCTCCTCCACCTGTCTTGGCCATAAATGTTGCTTTCAATTGTTTTTGTTCCCTCAGTTGTTTGCAATGTTATCAGGAAGTTTATCTCCATCTATTGGACAGTTCAGTTGCTGAGCTACATCCTTCTCTGTGGTTCCATTTCTGTTTCAACAGACTTGTCTTTGCTTTACCTGCTTTTGGTTGTGGAGTTTGTTCTTGGGATTTTAGCCCTTTGTTTGCTTGGATGTTGTGACTGATTTTTCTTTTTTTTTCCCATTAATCCACAAAAGTTTTATTAAAGTTACTTTTGTTTTCACATATTGCCTCAGTGTTTGGTACTTTCCATTTAGCTCCTATCTCCTGAACTCATTGCAATAGAGGGAGCTTAGGGCCTTTAATATGTACACCAAGGTGTTGCTAAATTTTTTATTCTGTTGAGGCGAGTGCAATATTCTTCCCTGCAATTTACTGGTGCAGCAGTGCTAGAGGCAGGGATACTAACAAAGTTACAAAACTGATCAGGAAGGCTGGGTTTGTGTTTTCTGCGAAGTCTTTGGAGTAGCACAGAAGGAAGCAATCCGGTTTGAACATTATAGAACTGAGGTCATTTTCTCCCAAGGAACATGTTGAGCATGTTGTGTCCATTCTTCATGCCAGGTATGTTTACCTACAGTTGTTACATAATCTCCATTTGATGTATATTTAAATATAAACTGCAAAGCTTCAAAACACAATGATCCACTTTCTTGGACACCACTTTCTGAAAAAAAATATATTCATGTTATGTGGACTATTTTGCATTCTATTAAAAAATATTAGCATTTTACATGGATTTAGTGCAGCCGCAAACACGGCTTTCTTGAGCAGTTTCCTTTATAATGTTTTCTTCCACAAAACTATGATGAAAGATGTGTTTTTCTGCAGGTTCCATGTTACTGTGCAATAAATGAGACAGTAATTGAGTGATAACTTTGCATCCCCTTCTCTGAGTATGCTGGCTAAAAAAAAAAAAGCAAGAACAAAAAAGCAATACAGTGTGCATAGAGAAAAGAGACTAAAAATAAATTTTATGGTGTATAAATGCATTACCTTCTGAAAAGGTAAATTTGCCTGTAGCAGGTAGCAAAGACATGAACTAGCAGTATGTTTTCTGACTGACCACCATTTACTGATCTTTTTAAGGCCTGACCTGCCTATTCTGATTTGTACTGATACTAATTTTTATGACTGATACTGTGAGGTGTTATAAGGCAACAATCCACACTCAGTGTTTCAATTATAATAAAAATAAAAAAAATCATAACGCTGAACAATTTCAGTGAAATAATATAAACTTTTCAATGTTGGAGTAACTATTGTTAACTGTGCAAATGCATATATGAGCAGGTGGGAAGGTTTATCAGTTAACCCTCTTTCATGACAGAGCAAGATAGTAAGACCTTTGCAGAGATAGACTAGATCCATGAATAAGATTTGTTCCACATGTAGGCAGCTGATCACCCAAACTTAAGGAAATCTGGGCAGATTGACACTCCTAATTCAGACCTTTTATTAAAACATTTGTTTAACTAGATTTTCATTGTTTTGTTATGTCAATTTGTTTGGAATATTCACCAAAAAAATGCAGATTTGGTTGATTCTTTCTTGATTTTCTCAGGTATGTAATGCTACTGTCTGCCTAGGAATAATTTTCTCTTCCCATGTATCAGTCCGTCTCCTCTGGGATGTTTCATACCCACTTTGACGGGAGATGAAGTAAAGTTATTTTCTGATTTTGATGTGAGTTAATGGTAAAGAAATGTAGTTAAATGACTCCAGTCAATAATATGTATCAGCAGGATGTCATTTAGAGTACTTCATTCAGATTAGAGTTCTTAATTTGTCATAATTTATGATAAGTCAACAAGAAATCAAAATAATTTGGAATATAGTGTAATACAGATTTTAAAATTTTATAATATTGAATTAAAGTACATTTAAGGCTTCCATATTTCAAAGATCATTTAAATCCATCAATTATGTCACTAAAAAAATCCCCCAAAAACTGATATGCTATAGCTTAAGTACTTTGGCATGAACTGTTTTGATTACAGGTATAACATTAAAGTAAAAAGGGACAAAATGTTAATGTGCAGGCATGACATGAAGGTATAAATTGGCAAAGGGGCAATTGAGCTTACTTAACTGTAACCACATGTTATTTGGAATCATTTGACTGAATTAAGAGATTTTTTTTTTTAACTTAGCCAACAAACAGAATCAAAACATTTATAAATCTTTTGTACTATTGTATTTAAAGATTTTTAAAAAACTGTATGTTGGCGATACACTATTCTAACAGTTTAAGTTATTTAGTTGATATCATTTGTCTCTTTTAGGTCTTAATGTATCTCACTTGTTCAGTGATTTTTTTTTCTTTTCATTTAGTGATGCAAAAACTTTTGTAAGTGATACCAAAATCGGTAAGTAAATTAATCACAAACTGCTTGCTGGTAGGTATTGAACAAACTGATGATTTGTCAGGGTATAAAACATTCCATGCGTGTATTTTTCTCTTAATTGAGACATTTATAAAGGCCTTTTCTCCAAGGGTTGAATGTCCTGTCTTATTCTTTTTCATCTGAATTGCCTGGCAGGCCGTGAATGACCCAGCTCATTTTCTTTTGGAACACCAAATGAGATTTTAATGAATAGATTGAACATTTTAGTCAGTGAACTTATACCTTGTTAATTTGTCACTTTTCAAAGTTTCTGAATCAGTATTTAGAGAATGTGTAATTTTTTATTGAGACTTTTTTTTTCCCATTTGTAAGACCGAGGCAGTAGTTTTTCAATGAAACCATCAGAAACGTTTGTGATTACATTCCCCAGCATTGGGTTATATCTGTGTGTTGTTCTTTAGGGTCTTTAAAAATTTGAATTTATATCTCTGTACTTGAATCAATATACAATCTAGTTTTGAAATAATGAATATGACCAACATTTTATTATTTCTTAATATATGTATGGCACATTAGGCGTAAATATATATGTAACTTATATTTGCAAATGTTAGTTTCTGTTTGGAAGTTACCTGTATTTTTATATCTTTATTTGAAAATTGCTTTGGTTAAAAGCATCTGCTAAAGACATATAGAAAATGTGTACAACTTGTTAAAAGGATCCATTATGTCTTTTTAGATTTGGTGATGTTCTTTGTTTCTATTTAGTTGGACTTTGAAAGTGTTACGCAATGCATGCACATTTACTTACTACACATCATTGTTTGGGGTGTCACCTGTAGTATCTAAGAATTATTTTACAGTTAACCCAAACATACTACAAGACAATAATTTATAGGAAGTGGAACTACTGCCAGGGTTGTATCTACACTGTGAAGAGGGTTGTTGGTCCCAGTCCTGAGCTTATATACATCCTGTAACATCAGAGTTTTCTTCCAGAAACTCCTTTTCCTTCTCCTGGAACCAGAGTGGGTTATGCAGTGTATTGTGAAATAAATACAGTTCTTACGCTAGCCTCCTGCAGTTTAGTCCATCATGGCTGGAGGACAAACACTTGATAATAGCAAGGTGTGTGAAAAAAAACCAAAAAATCAATGACAATATGCGGTATGCTCTCAAAAAAATGTTTAAGTGTTGATATGGTTTTATTTTTTAACTGAAAAAATAAAGCATGGCAAAGAGAAAAAAAAAATTATGTGTGATGACATACTACACATTTAATTACATAATTTTAATCATACTTTTTGGTTACACTCATTTTTACAACAATACTTTCCCCCTCTCTTTCAATAAGTTGTTCAAATTAATCTAAATCACTAACAGCATCAATCTCTGCATAGCAGGGTGTCACCAGAAAGTCTTATTCATTAAGAGTTCACATCCTTCTAAAGGTTTTCAGAGCTTTGTGAAAATTATTCCTAAAGGACTTCAGGATTTTCTGATCAAGAATGTGGTTACAATTCAAGTTCTGAAATTTTAGATCTAATACTACCATGTACTACACAAACTTTTAATTTTACAAATTTTAAGAATGATTATATGTAAGAAAACAAACATCTTTCCCATCCTTTTTAATTAACTGTATGCAAGTGCTGAACTGCACTGCTAGAGGTTAAGCCACACATTCTGTGCCATGGTTGCTAAATTATTTCATTACAGAGCCAGGAGAAAGAGGAACTCTCATTAGAGCCATTCCAATGTAACAGTAAGCCATGGCTCATTGGTGGAAAGTTTTAGTCTACTGTGTGTTGCTGCTCTTGTCACAATGCAGTGTTTAAAGGAGGACCCAAGTGCAGAGAGCTGGAGGAAAATTAAAACCTTTAATGAAGAAATAAAAAATTAACTTACAGTCATGAACAGATAATAACACTGGAACCAACAGGCAACCAAGATAATGGAGGGAGAGCAACCAAAGGAGCCAACACAGAAACCAGGAGGTTTATTTAAATACGGAGGGGAGAGAAGAAATAACAAAAGAACCAAGAGTACTGATTGCAGGTTAGCAGATGCAGATGAAGAAGGTAGCAGGTAATGAAGAAATGATTGGCAGCTAGGGAGGTAAGCAGAATGGAAGCAGAGATGAGGGGGAACCTCTAGAAATTTGATTCAGAAACGATTTCTAATTCAGATACCAACTGTTCTATTCCAATGATCTAGAGATTCTGTTTAAATTATGTGAGTGACAAGAGGAAAAGACAATGTAAACCAATAGCATATTTATTTAAAACAATTGTATAAGGTTCAATATTGCATCAAATTCCATCAGCATATATACTTGAACAAAAATAGGTTTGTGCACAAAATTCTGTATAACCAGTACTAGATTAGCTTAGCGATCTGACTTTTCCTTAAATAAAAAATGTCAAAGAATTATTCTAAATAAATACAACAGGCAAAAAGGCCTTGGTGGCCAAGTGGATGCGTAAGAAGATGTGCTGTATATTTGCAAATAAGGAGCAGCAAAGACAAACAACTTAAATGCATTTTAAAATTGATTTTTGGGTATACATACATTATATGATTACACACATACCAATGTTTTCAAGCCTTTTTCTGAATTTTAAGCTTATAGTTGATAAATCTTAACATTTAAGACCAGAATAATACATTAGACCAACAACAATAACAAAAAAATTAAAACCCTGTTTGGGATCACTCAGTTCTGTCACTTTCAAGCGTCACAAATGATTAATATTGCAGGGAGTTTTAAGTGTCGTTTTAAATAGTGGGTTTTCTGTTTTTTATTTTTTTCATATCTTACAATAAACTGGAAAATGGTTACAATAGTGTTGATTGAGACTTACTAGTCTAATGGACTCATAATTGAAGAGTGTTTTGTTTATTCGCGAGAGCAACCTTGGTAATGCATTTTTTCAAACTGAATCGTGCAGCTTTCTCTAATTTCTTGAAAAACAAATATTGAATTAATGCTATTTTGATTTGTATTTTACTTATTTTGAATCATAAAAAAATTTGTTAGAAATCCAGTCTGGGCCAACTTGTATGTATCTCACTAAACTAGAGAAATTGCCTTCTTGTGAAAAATAATTTGAGAAGAAACTGCAATGCAATGCCAGTATTGGAGCTCCAACACAAATAATATGTTTTATTCTCCTCAGAGGATTTGATAGCATGTCTGAACTTAACTAGCTTGATGCAGAAACTGATTTGGACAGGTTGAGACTGATGAGGTGTGTATAGCCTGTGGCAACTGTTTCAAGTTGTGCACGCTTAGAACAGCCATACCTGTCACTGGCGATGATCCTCAGCAACAGAAAAAAGCAACATCAAGATCTTCGATTTCAATCCCTCCTTCAATTGCCTTCTCCACACTTAAACAAGAATCAGGCCATGTCATTAAACAATGTAAAGACAAACTGCTTAGGTTATTAAGATGTGTTGTAAGTTCTTTTAAAATTAGTTTTTTGGCTTGCTCTACTAATGGAATGGTGCATTTGCACATTGGGAAAGACATTTTCTACTTTATTTTTTTTGCTCTCTAAAATTTTAAGCTTCTGCATGACAAATCCATTTTAATTAATTAAGTATGAGGCCCTTTTAGCATTATTATGAATTTTTATTTGGCCTGCAGTTAAAAGTTTAAAAGGATGGGACAGTATAGTTTGTTGATCACTCTGAGCTCATGTTTATTTACAGGAATTTAGAAAAGTTGCTTAAATGAATGTTTGCTCATACACTTTAAGAGATATTCTTTTGCAGGAAACATTTTTTGGCAGCAATCTTGTAATACCCTGCAGATAAAGAACATTATGGTTTAGCTATAGACATTGTGAGGAAGTCAACAGTTTCAGGATAATATATTTAAACCATAAGGGCACAAAACTGCACTGCTTTCCTGGTGAGAAATAACTTCATTCTTTCATTTCAATTATTTTCTTCTTCACCCAACTCTGCTAACAACTTTAACCCTTTTTTTAACCTTTATTTAACCAGAAAAGTCAGACTGAGATTAAAAGTCTCTTTTTCATAGGAGACCTGGCCAAGAGGAAGCAAAGGTTATACAACAAGTAGTTACACAATTAAAATGCCATACAAATAAACAGTACCAATTAAAAGAATTTATCTCTAGTGCGCTCGGTCTGGACTTTAAAGTGCTCAATGAAAGAAGTTCAGTTCATTTCCAGTCTTTTTGCAACATGTTCCTTGTAAGCAGTGTCAAGTCAAACAAAGGCCCTTTTTCCCCACTTCTGTTTGGCTAAATGGGACAGAGAGCAAGAAATTGTCATTTGAACCCAAAGTGTTCCCAGAGCTGGCTGGCTGACTAAAGTAGGGAGGAGTAGGACCCACCAGCTTTTCAAAGAAACTTAACATGGCTCATCAGTGAAGCGTGGTGGTGGCAGCATCATGCTGTGGGGATGCAGCAGCAAGAAGTTCAGACTAGTCAGGATACTAGAAAAGATGAATTCAGCAATGTTCACCGTTCACAGACTTGCTCCAGAGTGCTGTTGACCTGAGACTCAGGCAACAGTTCATTTCAATACAATTTGGAATTAGGCTGCGACATAAAATGAAGCATTGTTTATACTTTCTGAATGCACTGTATGTGCAGGACTTAGGTGCTGTGGTAATTTTGTCATAAATAAAAAACACAGAAAAATTGTAATGAGCCTCATTGGTTATTACCTGTCAGTGCTTTTAGTCAACTGACTGCTTGCCCTAAAAAAAAAAAAAAAAAATCAACACCTTCTGCGTTTTATATTATGTGAAAAGCTTGCAATGTGAAAGTACCAAATCAAACTTCTATCAGGAAAACTGTAGTGACACTTGGATATTGCACATAACTTTGCATATGTGTAAAGACCAAAATGGACTGATTTCATTTCTGAGCCTCATCTCCCATGCACAGAACTACACTGAAATTGTCCTAATAAATGATCTGCGCGGCTGCTATTTGATGTTCTACATTATCAACGCAATCTATTCAATCAGAACATTACCCATCCTGCAAATAATAGGTTTCAAGTCAGAATTCCCAATTATTCTGATGCATTCACACTGTGTGAATGAGCCTTGCAATTTGGCAGGTTGGCCTCGTTATACGAGAGAACATTGAGCTGATTGGCATTTCCAATGGCGCCTTTAGTTGTGAGCCTGGCAGTTATATGCTCTTCCATTTGTGACAGATTATGTTACTAAACTGATTAATGTGCCACCGCCTCCACACAGTGCTGAATGATGTGGCTCACACCCATGACCTTTGAAAAGCAGCCATACCCCAATATGACCCTGTATTTCTCTCTGGTCTATATCATAGACAAGCCAATCTTAACAACCCTGACAAATCTTGTGGACGTTATTTAAGCCCTAACAGATTTATATCTGAAAAAGGTGCAACTTTGGTCACAAATTATTTTTGAAACTTGATCACTCTGACATACCTATGGTATAAGAAAACGCCAAATGAACAAATTCAAGATTTAGACCTAAAATTATGTTTGGTTTTAACTCAACATTAGCTTATCTCATTTATGGGGCAATCCTTCATCTGCTTAAAATATACCTATAAGCCCACATCCAGACAGGTAGTAATGAGTGACATTTACCAGAGTAACCTTTTGGAAAAAATGTACTTTGAGGAGTAGTTTTTTGGCACCATCCTTTTTTACTTTTATTGGGTTATATTATAATAAAGTATTTCTACTCTTACTTGGATAAAAATTCTGACTATTCTCCCCTTTGTGAGCAACTTCAAAGAATTAACTAAAAATGCACCAAGGGAACTCACATTAATAGCTTAATGAGACTTCTTGTTTGTACACAGCTTTGTTCTAATGCAATTTTCTATTCTCTTAAGTCTGTTGCGCCATTTTGAGGTCAAAAAGATAAAACCTATAAATTATCTCTGGAAATTCTTTACTTTAAATTTCTTCCTGCAACTCAAAATCATTCACGTCTAGTTAGAAGCTTTTGCTCAATTGAATGATCTCTTATTTTTGTTTCTGCAGTACATCTACATACAAGTTTTGTCTTGATGCATAATTTTTAATGTTTGTTTTTTTGTTGTTTTTGCTTGGGATGTCCTAATTGTTACTTGTAGAATATTTTGGGCTGCAGCCTGCCTTTGTCATGATATATGTTTTGATGGTGAACCCAAATGCAGAAAGGTAGAGATGCCAGGTAAATGAAAATATGTTTAATGAAAAAATTATGGACAAACTTACAAAAATCAGAGGAGCCCAAGCAGAACAAAAACCATAAATCCAAAGGAAAAGCCAGCAGGGACCACAGGGAAGAAAAATAACATGTTATAACAGGACGATGCAACAAGAAGTGACTAAAAATGAGGTGCTTAAGTACTGGGGGTTTGAATGCTGAACAAAAGACCTGGTTTGATGAGCTAACGAGTTGCAGGTGTGGGAAGAGAGCAGAAAGCAGGTTGAGGAGAGAGAAAGAGTAAGAAACTCAGTGGGGACTTGGAAATTAATCTAACAAAACAGACACAAGAAACATAGTTAAACTAGAATAACAATGGATAACAAGAGACACAAAATGAACCTAACTAGAAACACTAAGAAGGAGTGCACTAAAGTAATACAGAATTTAGTCTGATCCAATCAAAGAAAGAGACTAAGGAACAAAATAATTAAACCTTAGAAATAACTCAAAACAATGCAGGATCCTGACAGTCTTGCCCATAATGCTCTTGCAAAAGTGATATTTGATATCAATGAGTCCTTTCCTTTTTAAAATAAATGTTGTCAATATTTTTAAAAGTCTTAATATTCAAGTAACTGGAACAAATTTAATCCCAGCCTAAGATAGCCCAAAATTATGTGATGAAGAAGCATTGTAAAATTTGGTATATTTGGTATATTTTATATTCATTTTGTTTTTGTAATTTATGGTGTGTCAGATTTTGTTGTTGTTTCATTGCATCATTCCCTCTGATAAGGCGTCATAGTTGTTAACTTGCTGCAAGAGGGTCCTGAATTAAAATCGTTCTATATCAAGCTTGCATTTCCTTGAGATATGTATGTTGCATTTGTCATTTGTGTTGCATTGTGATGGACTGGCAACCTGTTCATTCTGTACCTTTTATCTTGACCAGTGACCACTGTGTTTTTATATAATTTAGGGAAACCGTTGTTTGTTGTTATATTTCTAACGTCTGAACTAACATTTTGGAGTTTGCAAAAAGTTAAATAAATTCTAAGTTGTAAAATAACTTACATGTGATATACTGTATGTATTTCAGTATTTGGTACTGTTCCAATCAAAGTGTTTTATCTTTGCATACAAAACAAATCTCATCATACTTAAATTCTTATGTATGTTTACAGTTTTTCAGAATTTATTATTCGGTTATCTCTAGAATTTGTCATAGTAGTAATACATTTTAAATTGCAATGAGGCAATATGTGTTGTTAAGGTGAACTGACTAAATAAACTGAGTTGAATTCATTGAAATATATGTTCTGACTAGTTATTAGTAGTAAAAACTAAAGACAAAATTTAAAATAATCCTAATTAAAAACCACCAGGGTGCTGCGTTTCCCTTCATACTTCAGATAAGCTCCTTCATAATGAAGTGACATTCTTGTAAACGTCAACAAGTTGCTCTCCTGTCCACTGTAATTTCCAAAATAATCCCAGCACTGTTGTGATATACTAAAATATCAATGTAATTTATAGAACATTTGATAATTATACTAAAGATTGTCACTTAATTCAGGGCAATAAAAGTGACAACATTTTTATTGCTGCTTAGTTGAGTTGGTAATACTATTTGTGTAATGGCATTCATTCATTGGCCTCTAATGCATGATTCACTCTATTACCCTCATGTTTTAAATTAATATTCCATTTTCATGTTAATCATATAACAACATTTTTAAGGCTTCATTAGATTTTTCTGCTAATGTGACATATATATGAGCTCCAGTGACTGACCACATTGATGAATTTTTGATACACTGTAAGATTAAAAAAATGAAAACTAGCACAAAGTCAAAACAGACTTTTAGAGTCCCCTTCAATATGAGTAAAACTGCTTGGAAAAAAATAAATGAAGTGACGGTGATGTGCTAAATGGGTTCAAATGTATGTCGCAGTTAACCATTACAAGGTCACGGATACATTTAAATGCTCCAGAGGAGAGAGTAAGGATTGATTGAACAGATTCAATGTCCTGCTCTCCTCATTACACCCATTTCTCAGCTGCCTGGGGTTAATTACCACACACACACCTCACGCTGTTGTTCCACTTACATTATAATTACTGTGGCCAAGATTGAGAACAATCTAAAACTCATGATATCAGACCATCCAATACACACAGACACAAAGACACACACACACATATCCATATTCATACATAGGACACACACTCACATCACAGAAGCATCATCATCAATATTCTCTGCCTGAACCTCCCCGTATATTCCCAAATCCCCCTCCCTCCCCAGGAGCCAGCTGTTTTTGAGATTGATTTCATTTATTTAATGACGGCTGTGCTAATGACCCTTCGCACATGGCTGATGGTGTCACAGACACCACAACATCTCAGGAATGAGGATTGGATCAAGGCCTGGAGAGTAAGGGCTCAGTGATATTAAATAGAGCAGAATGGGGGAAAAAAAAGGAGAGCAGCAGAAGGACGGGGGAGGCTTGAGATACGATGTATGCAGGCGATCGTTGTCTTTCTCAAACAAACAAGGGCACTGGATACAGGATGGAAATTAATAACCACTCTGTGGTCTAATTTTTAGCCTGTGACACAAATGAAAGAGACCTATTCACCTCGTATTGAAGACTTTCATGGCTACGGCGGATATTTGTTTTTCAAGTGTGACAGCTTTAGAGAAAATCTTAGGTACCCAAATTGACTTCAATTTGCTCTTGTCACTTGTATCTTAGGGTCAAAAAAATGAATTTTATAGATTCCTTCAGGTTTTAATGAAAAATCTTGCAATAGTAGCAACAACAGAAAAGCCTTTTTTAAAATCATTTTTGTGTGTGGTATGCAGTCATTTGTGTGGTATGCCATACTTTCAAATGATGAGTATTTTCTGTTGATACGAGTGGCAAATAAATGATTACTGGTGATATTAATTAATTATCGACACAAAAGACCAAACACCACCCGCCATCACACCCACTTACCAAGCAGCAGGGAAACAAACCCAACAAATCAGTGTGACTCCCCCGTTAGTGATTCAGTGAGCTACTGTTGTACTGGCTGGTAGCTTGTGGTAGTTTTCACTACTTAATAACTGCATTAGGTTTTTAACTCAGACACTCTCCAATCTCCAGAATAAGAATAGGAGATTCATAGAAGACCAATCTATTTGCCATTTGGATGGAATGATTTTCAATTGAATTTAGTGACACTGCTGTGGAGCCTGTCAAAAACAAAACCAAAGCTTGCTTAAGCACAACTTTAATTATACATGTAGTGTTGCAGCTCTAAATAATCTTTCCTGTTATTACGGCAATAAATGAATCTGTGGAGTAGCCCACTTATTTATTTGGACATCTATGACACATGTTGTGTTTTGTTACCCATCAAATTGAAATTGAAATTGTTACATCACAGATGTGAAGCATTTTAAGATGTAAAAAAACAAAAACAATTACTTAATGACAAAATGTTATTCCTGACAAATATGTTAAAATATTTGTAATCCTGTGACTAATATTATCAACTTCACTTGCCCCTGGGAGGTCTGTAAACTGGTATAAGAGATATAGAATCTATTACTTCGTTTTAACTGAACATCAGAGACTGTTTATTGTGAGTGTCATCATTGAAATATAGCTTTTCAGGAAATTAACAAAAGACCTTTGGTTTTTAATAGTCTATCAACACTGTGTGGTCGAAGTCATCGGCTCTTTTTGATGAATATTTATTATACAAACCAAAGAAGACTGATTAATAAAGTTGAATTTACACAGGAAAACAAAAATAAAATTTAAAAAAATGTAAGGTTTTTATTCGATGACCATATGTTTAGATCTCCAGACCTCCTTTAAGATGCAACAGTTACCGTATTTGGTATAAACTGTCAGAGTAAATGTGTATTTTACTTTCAACTATTATTTCCACATGTATCAGACCAAGATTCTAGAATTTGACCTTCAAATATCATTAACCTTCAGAGGTCGACGCCCGCCCTGTGGCGGGCATGACGTCATGCATTTAAAAGACGTCTGTATAAAAAAAGACGCCATGAGAAGTGTGCATTTTATTTCTGTTGGACAGTAGAGACTTCAAACTTTGTAAAAGTAGTGTTTTTATATTGATTTTGTTTTATATTTACTTCCAAATAGAACCAGGAATATGATCGATCATGTTAGCCATAGCGTAGTGCGCATTTTACGCATGTTGAGTGCAATCGGTAGTTGTTTTATGACCACGAAGTGAACGAATGCAACATGAAAGCCATTTTTCCGAGTTATCAATATTAGTATCAATATTGTTTCTACTCGGATTTTGTTTCTGTGTGTGTTTTTTGCGCCAATGCGATAATAAATTTTGTCAAACCGAAACAAACACTGGAAGATCACAGGGTTTAGGATGTTCTGAAAATAATGATACCAAACAAGGTAAGGTAAATAGTTTTTATGGTGAAAATATGAGGGTAGATTCAAAATTAGACCACAACGGCCATTTAGACCCATGACTCCAAAGGGTTTTAAAGGAGTGGTACTGTGTACTCTGGGCGGATAGCGTGCCATTTTGCATCACCAACAAGCACCTATGTTACCCTAGGTGATTATAAAAAAAGGCTGTATCTATCAAACATACCTTAAAATAAATTTGACTTCTTTGGCAACAGATCAGCTGGAGACTGCTTCAAGAAGGAGCTCTGTGGAAATAGGTGGCATTTTGTGAGAGCAAGCATTTTGACACCTCGAATGGCTGCCACAGTATATTCAAGTGTTCCTCAAACATGCATGAAAGAATCAAAGCAACACCCTAGGTATGTTTAAAACAAAAAAAGTATGATAGCATGTAAGTAAAAGGGATGTTTTATTTGAAAAAACAATCATATTTTAGGAAAACCTTTAAATATATCTTTTAATGTTTTAATTAGATTTTTATCATGGCTTGCACCACTGCTACACAGCAAGAAGGCATGTGGTGTTGGTATATTTCTGATACATCACTTTAAAAATGAGCCAGATTTTTGGACACAACAAACTAACATTGCATATACACCGTTAGGCCAAATAGTTTATTAACAATTGCTAAGTGTCAGTCTCAAATTCTCACTGTCTTCATGATGGAGAAACATTCTTGCAATTGTATGCAATCTGCAGCTCTTCTTACAGAATATTATTTTTTCACATGTCAAAAAAAAAAAAACTGTGTCCAACTAAAAAGGAAGCATCTGTCAATTGGTGAAATTCCACCTCCACACAGCCCTGGCATGGTCCATCACGGTGAATCCTGTACTAATGGGCAGAAGGAGCCAGAGGAGTTGCAAGCTTTGTTATAATCACTAGTTCATCCCAATATATTTGATTTGGTGAATGTTTTTAATACCTCCTATTTTAATGCTAAATCTTATCTTAGTTATCAAATTAGAGTAGAAATCTGATAAGCAACAAAAAAGACAACTAATGTCAATAACATATACTGAATCTGTGAAAACAAGAGGTAGAAAAACCTTGATGTGCATAAACTAAAGTACACAATACTATGAGGAGTACCATAAAACCATGCAACAACAGAAACAGATCATTTTACCAAGTCAAAATATTATTGACATTCAAATGTATCCCAGGAATATAAATATTTTTTTCTGCAACCTATATTGAACCCACTATTTGAGCGTAATTTGATTACCAAATCATAAACAGGGGCACGTCTCCTTTAAAGCAGAGTTTGTTTTTATTTTAATCTATAGTGTCAGTTCCATTCTCGCTGTTAAATACCTTTCTCTCCTTTTGCTGAAATTTGCTCTCAGACAGACTAATTGAAACATTCAGCTGCTATAACCTTGGAATAGCAATTCTAAACCAAGACATTTATCTCTGCCTTTCATGTTTGTTTAACTTGTGACCTTCTCTTTTGAGGGGTCAACATCTAGCTGGTGTTAATCTAATAGTATATTGCTAAAGAGCTTACTTACAATCAAAGAGGAATGATAACCCAAACTGAAATATGTGACAAATCGAAAGGCATTCTAGTATTGGTAAACAATAATCCAAGGATCTTTGAAAAATAAATGTTTTATGTTCTCTTGTTAAACCATATGTCTGCTTTTTGCATTTGCCATCACACTTAAAGTTTTAATAGCTATGCAGCTTCTTATGGTGTAAGGTCAATCTAGTTAAATTATTTCCTCCATCTTGTTTATGCTAAACAGAAGGTAGTCTATTCCACTGAAAACATTTAATCAACAATTTTGAAAATCAAGAAGCAAAAATAATGGATTTAGTTTGCATTCAAATTTAAGTACTTTGGCCAGTTTGACTTTTGGATAAGACTGCTTTTTCATCTAAGCTGTTTTTACTTGTGAACGTTACAGAAGTTCAGTAGAATGGGCAAACATTTTTATGTTCTTCAGATGCAGAGATATTTTACTGGACATGCCATCTTACAGGATGAATACACTGGAGGGAGCAAGGGGAGGGTCTGTTCGCAGCACAGTGCAGGAAGAACATTATGTATGACATATTGTGTGGAAATCTGTGTGTTTTTTTTGTGCAACACATTGAGAATAGCAGATGAGGGCACATGAAAGTGAATGTATTCATAATGTTTTTCAGTGAGAACTAGAGAGCAGCATACAGGTCAGCAGTATGAAACAGTAACTTTTTCAGAGGCCACAAACTTGCTTACTTGAATAAAGCTTCAGAAGCTTTACTTGCTATGCTCACACAATCTCTGATCTGTTGATCTATTGTGCCTTTTCTGGACACCCTTCTATTAAAAAGTTGCAGTGCATGTGTCAAACTATTCAAAAAATCAAATCTGTGGTAATGTGGAGTTGGTGTTTTGAGTTTTAAATTTCTGGGGCAAAGAGAATGATTTAGGTCATTTTTAACAGAAGATAACAATATGCGTGATATGCAAAAAATAAAAAAAATAAAAATACTACAACACAAGAGTTTTCACACAACAGCAGAATATCCTAAACTGATTATGAAGCTCACTCACTTTAGTTCTAACCATGTAAAACCATTTAAAGCTGAACATTATGAAGTTAAGCATTGAAAGTGTGTCTTTCATATGAACATGCCATCAAACCTATATCTCTCCCTTTAATGACATCGCATGAAACCTCTTCTATTTGTTCTTAAACAGAATCTTCTTTATGTTCCTCTGCCTCCTACAATACGTATTCTAGGAGACGTATACGTGTATTTGTCACCGAAAAAACACAACAACAAAATGTAATATAAAAGGGACATTTTACTTTAAAAGAATATTTCCGATAATCAGAAAAGAGACAATGTTAAAATATGCTTTTAGACTTTGGGCCTTTCACTATTTAGATACTCAGAGTCTCAATACTTTTATGCTTTATTTCTGTAGTTTTCCATTTTTTTAATAAATGGAAATAAGGAATAATCTTACCTAATTTTGACTACACAAATATTACAGAATTAATATTTCAGAAACAGGGGAAAGTGAAAACACAAAACTGTAAAACAACAGCTTTTACAGATTCTTTAATGACTATATAGAAATCTGATGAATGATCGATGCAGCAGGATGTCATGTTTGACAAAAAAAAAAGTTTTATCCATTTTGTCACACTAATCATTTTTAAAACTTATCTCACATATTCTTTCCATTGATTACCTTCTTAAACCCTGCCCACAAAATTGATCCTCTTTTCTCACTTTTGTACCAAAAGATTTGTTCTTGCATACCATAAGACAATCTAAACAAAATCAATTTATACAGCATGCAATCTAATGCAACAAACCAGTAAAAAGATTTTGATTCAAATGCATTCTTTCTACAATTGTACACTGATTCTACTCTACAGTTAAATGCATGTTTTTTTGTTGTTGTTTGTTTGTTTTACAGGTGCACCTGTTTATAAATTCAGCCTCACAGTAAATTTAAGAGTTTTGTGGTGCTGTGTTTCAGTTGGCAATGCATAGGCAGATCTGTTGGGAGAAAAAATGATAATAATATGCATAAAAGTGTTTTAGAAATTCCACAATTGTATAAAAACAACATACCTTCTTTTATTATTTTAGAAGGGATGATTCATGTCTGCAACAAACACGTTTTAATGTCTTTAAAGTTTTATGAAGTTCAACACAGTGACCCACCAAAGATAGCCTGTAGGCAAGTGTTAAAGCAACACAAAGCAATCAAAGAATATTTGCGCATGATTGCAATTCATGCCTATGTTTCTCATGTCTGTGTTTTATTTATTTCCGAGTTATCTCTATCCAAATAGCAGACCTTTAAAATCTGTTGTACTCCATAGTTATGATGTTTGTTTTCAGATTTAGAAAACCTAAGTAAACTTCAGTAAACAGACATGTTTGTATTTAAGAGGATGACTAACATTGATGTTTGAATCCCTATTGAGTTCCTTTCACCATATATGATGCTTTGGAAATCTGCTGTCTGGTCATTACTATTATTATCATGATTATGAAAAATATGGGAAGATGTATCTAACAATGTGCCTCATTATCTTGTGTGATATATACCGGAATGGTCCCACTGATGTCCAGTCAAGAAAAAAAATGCATAGATTATCTTGTTTAACTGAACATAACATCTGAGGGACAAGTTTTAAAAGATCATAAAACATGGCGACTAAAGTCTGCTGCACCATGTTGTGACTTTGAAATGAATAACATTAGTTTAGACATTTGAAACTAAAAGAAAAGCAAAATGAAACAGAAACTTCAAAAATGTACACACATTCACAAATAAAACTTAACCAACACAACTTAACCACATCTATGTTCACTTTTTTAAATAACAAAATAAAGTCTATTCTTGCCATTTTGTGCTGTCTGTTTCCATTTCCCACTCAAGTTTCTTGTCAAATTCCTCTATTATATCATATATCATTCACTGTAAAATAATTGCTTGGGCACAGCACGGAGTCCATTAACTTGTGGTAAGCTTCACATTAAGACTGCATAATGGTAGATGAGTAGGATCACAGCCTCGGCAATGTAATGGCTTCTCTTCGATGTGACATGTGAAATGGTTTAGTGACATAAATTATTGTAAAGGTAGGAATCCCAGTCTTTGCAAGAATACAGCCAGCACATGTGAATTTACATACACAGCTCAGTATATGTAAATGGTTCATATACTTAAATTCAAAACGTTTCTGGCTCTACTTCAACTAACAAGGTGAATGCAGAGGGTCAAACATCTCCTGACGTGAAAACTCCAGTTCAGTTATTTGTTTTGCAGTCAGGCATTTCAAACATACAAAACAAAATAAAAATACATAGACAATGTTAAAAACAAAACATACAGGAACCAATTCATAACTATATAAATCAGAATTATAATTCACATTCTTAGGGGCCTAATTGTTGTGGGTATAAAGGAATTTTTCCATCTGTTGCTTTTAATCTTAGAGGGTAAACCTAAACCCAGAGGGAAGAAGCTGGAACTTCAAATTTAAAGTGTAATCTAGAAAGTGTGTGAGCTAGCTGAGGAGCTAGCTGAAGGACTGAGGAGTTCATTTGAACTAGTGTTTTGCACTTTTTGAGAGAGTTGTCACTCAGAGGACAATATTTTGATTTCTTTATTTCATTTTATTTTATGCTTCTTTTTGGGTTTGTTGCAAAAACCAGATAAGCCATATATTTAGGACATATGTGAAGCTGAGTACTGAGGCACAACATTAAAGGAGTATTGCGCCTTTTTCGGTTTTATATTAAGAGTAGAGTTTATGTGAGATGTAAAATATTATTGTTCTTTTGAAACAATGAACATTGTTAAAAGCCAAGATGCTTAAATGTTAAAATATATTTCATTTATGCTGATTAAAAATGGTAAAAGCTATTAAAATAGTTAAAAGCTATTTTATATATCTCTACTTTGATAGTTAAATACTCAGAAAAGGGGATAAGGTATTGTATTTAAAGCACCAACTACAACGTTAATATGGTTTAGAAAAGTAAAAGCTATTTGTGAATTAATGTTGTCATTTGATGGAATTCATAATGTTAAATGGAGCATGTTAAAAGAATAATTGTTTGGTTTAAATGCATATTACAGCCACTTCTTATGTAATGAAGCTAATGGTTCTCTACAAAGTAGGTTTCGAAGTATGCGATACCTGAAGTATGTTGTATATGAAATGTGTTTATAACACAGAAGAAGAATAAATCTTCCGGTTGAATGTGAAGGAAGCTCAACGTGTTTGTCTCGTCTTTCTCATACCACAGCATCACACGTTGAGGGAAGATCATTCTCTACATTCCCCTCAGCCCTCCAAGGTTGTAGGGTAACAGTCACTTAGAGGAGCTAATTTTATATGATGACCAAAAATTAGTATTTTTTTAAACACAATAATTCATTATGTCTTTTATACACTACTTTTATACAGGTTTACGTTTTGCTATTGATTGCAAAAAGAAAACAAATAACTGTCCACTTCTCTTTACTCTAAACCTATGGATCAGAATGCAGTACTTCATGCTGGAAGTTTTCATCACATCCACCTTTAAAAAAAAGCGTATCACTAGATTTAAAAGAATTAGTAAAATTGCAGAATTATAAGAGAGGAGCATCAGGATACAATACTTCGTGCTGGAAGTTTTGTCCTAAAGTTTTCACCTTTATTTAAATCACAAAAATTGCGAAGGTTTTCTGAATATAAGTCTTAAGCTGTTTTTGCCAGGCATTATAAGACTCTCAACAATGTGTAATAAATTGTCTTTTTCTCTTTTTGTCTATCATGCCCGAGGGCACACATCCTGCTAGTGTTTGATTTTGTTTTGTTTTCTAATTTTTCATATTTTTACTCAGGACTTAAAATGTAAATCAGGAGTTTCTTGGACAACAAGGGTGTAGTTGACCTGAAGGGTCAAGGAAGAGGAAAAGTCAAACAAATCCTCATTCCTTCTTCCTGCTTGGAGCAAGCTGAAGAAAGCCTGTTTACGTAGCGCAAAACTGAATTGTCACCATGGAGATGATTATTCATTAAGGTCTAGGCATAATGGTATCAGGGCATTCAGAATAATTCCAGGGACAATCAGCAGGGAATAGTTTGTAGACACAACTGCAGGATAATCAAGTTAAAAGAACTGTATAGTTTGAAGCCAACTGACCCTCAACTGCATCCTCTGATTTACACCCTAACAAAGTATCTAATAAGGAACTAATTCCTATGAATAAGCAAGCAAACAGTTCACTACAAAATCCTCAAATCTTTCATGTGGCAAGGCTATTGAAAAAGCTTTGTTTGGCATAATTCTGGTTCAAGACTACTCTGCATCCCCAGAATCAGAACCACAGATGGAGAAGCAGCATTAAGTTTTTATTATCTTCTAATAAAAACTTTAACTTTCTGCAAATAATTGCAGAAAAGTTGAAAACCTGGGTTATTTTAGTTAACTCATTTCTTCAGAGTTGCTTTTGACTTTTCACAATATTAATGTTATTGTATTTTTTATTCATATTTTACATGTTAGAAAATATAGATATATTTATAGGCATAGCAAAACATAATCAGCTACTCTGAATTGTTTCCATAATGTTTGGACCAGTAATTAATTTCTGTAACACAAAGTGAATAGTATGTTTAACTGAGTCTATCCAAACCACATCTTCGAGGGTGGAGAGTGTTGCTGTAAACATCATCAGAGTCGACCACAGCTCCTGTGCGCTCACAGCCCAAAATCACATCCACAGTAAAGAGGAACAGGCCGTAATGGAAATATTTCAAGCTGGGGTAGGACTGAGCCAGACTTTAACCATTTAGGGTGAGAATTGACAATGGAGAAGCGACTTTAGCCTTGATGATGTCATGTTATGACATCATTCTTTCTAGAGCAGGGGTCTGCAATCTTTACAATCCAAAGAGATGTTTTTACCCTCTGTCAAGCTAAGTACATCGCTTAGAGCTCCAAATGTTATTTAAGCTTTTGAAAATAGGCAAAGTGTTATTAAAAAAATTGTTATTTATGTGACCTTTGTGACTTTCTATTTGATTATTTTACAATAAGAACTTTTGCATAAAGATGATGGACAAATTTTCTTCTATGGGATGTTGACATTTGTAAAAAAAAAAAACAATAAATAGCACATACTTGCTAACCTAATGACAAGAAATTTAGATATGAAAGTATATTTAGTTTCATTTTGTAGTGGAAATTCAGTGCAACTGTTCCATGAAAAAACTTAAAACCTTTTTAAAGCAATATTTAGTTAATAAACTGTTAAGAGCCTTTTTGAAATCATCAAAGAGCCTCTTGCAGCTTTGGAGCCGCAGGTAGCAGACTCCGGTTCGAATGTTTTTAAGGAACCTGCAAAACATGACTTTCAAAGCATTTCACGAATGAAAAATAGTGTTGCAAAGTCTACTTCATTAGGAACAATGTTAAAGTGAAGTGACTAACTTCTGTTGAAATAAAATAAACCACTTTGCCTGTGCTCATAAGCACTTATTCTGAAATTTGTTTAGTACAACAATTCTCCACCCCTTGTCTCCCTGCTTTACAAACAGAAGAGTCTAAGAGGGACAAATCATAGCAACATAATCAATGGCGTTTGTTTACTTACTTTGCCCAAAGCGCTGAGTCCATACTCAGAAATGTCAGATAAATATAGCAAAGAGTAGATTGCAGCTAGTGAAGAAAAGCTGGACTAGAAAAAGGTCGAACAAAGTTTCACTAACCAATAGATACATGTATCACATATTTTTTAAGGAGATGGTATTTGAATGTCTATCTATTGAGCTTTCGGTGTTGTACCTGCTAAAGTGGCATGTTACAATTACAAAAATTCATTATTTCTAGATAAATCTAAGACATCCATAGCCATCCAGCAAACGGGAGACATTGTAAACGACGACATGCTCTGTCTTCTTTCAGTAGTTTTAGCAATAGGATAGGAAGTGAGTGAGGCCATTCGGTTCAGTTGGCCATTCTTCCAAATATTAAATTAATATTAACAGCTGCCTTGTTCAATTTGGCACTTCTATCGTCGCAGTGGAGGACGGTTGTTTACAGTGCAGGCTATTTCCAGTAAGCTTCACAGCGTCAAACTGCTACGTCACGGACAAATGTTAAAAATTTGGGTAAAATTTAAAACCTCAACAGCAATCCACACTTCCAGGAAGCAATTGTTTCTCAACAGCCAATAGTCAAGACCTTTTATACGAAGCAAATAGCGACGACATGCTATTTTCAGTCCCAGGTATTTACTTCTCCTGGGACTGGTAAAAGCCAGTCCCAGGACAAGGGACTGGTTTTTACCAGGTAGGGCCAGTCCATGCATGTTGTACAAAACAACAAAAATCCACGCATCACCAGAAAAGGTACTTAACTTCCTCCCACATACACACTTTCTGTTTTTTGATATACCAACATACAGAGAAGGATAAAAAACAACTTGACACCAGCTAAATAGTTTTTTTTGTCAATACATGACATGACAAAAATACATGTGTTTTTGACATGTTTTGTATTTTCATTTGAAGATCTGCTTGATGTAGACATCTTGGTGCAAAACATATATTGATTGGGAAGTATATTGCAGGCCCACAATTTTTCTTTTACAGTGGCCATCATTTGACAATACTGAAGAATATGAGTTTAAGAAATAAATCACAAACCTACATTCCTTACAATTACATGAAGAGCTTAAATCTTTTCTTGAATACACAAATAGCAAGTCGTATGGACACCTGCATGTTGGCAACAACCTGGTGAAGGTCACTTTTCATGTTTGAAGTCACTGCTTTGTGGTTTCTTTAGACAGAGGTCATCACGGCACATTGTTTTCACAAAGGCATCCATCAAAGCCATCTCCTTTGGCATTGATTACAATGGCTCATTAGGGAGCCCTCTGAAGAACAACACCCTCCTCCTCACTGCCCCCCACGACTCATACACACATGCACACACACCCCACCACCAACACACCTCAAGTACAGACTCTGAATATATCTCCTGCTAAAGTTTACCCAAAAAGGTGTGTGACAAATATAACACATTACGTGAATTATTGTTTTTTTTGTGTTCCAACTGATCTTGCTTAATGCATAAAACATTATTACAGAATCTGACAGCATAAAAGAGCCCATCTAAAAATACCAAGGCAAAAAACCCCCCAAAAAAACGATTAGCGGCTGCTCAAAAAAGATTAAATCACATTAAGTTTACACATCTAGCATTAATAATTTAGCAAGGCACCTATATTCATATATTTAGCAAAAGATATGTGGATCTGTTGAGCAAATAGACAAAGAGAAAATATCAGTGGATTTAGCAGCAAAGGCTTGATTCTTTTTCTTCCCCCAAACCAAGACTTCTTATAAATCAATAGTGCGAGTGATGCCTGATTGCCCTCTGAAAGAAATGCAATTGAATGGTGACTTCAATGCAACTCAAATCAATGCTATTTGTCGATGCAGGAAATTACATGTGTCGTAAAACCTGAGACCATATCCAGACAGGCATACCTTCCAAATGACATTTGTTTAAAAGGAAATTGTTTCCATTTTCTAGCATCTTGACTTTTGGGGTGTTGTAGTTCAATATTAAGATATGAATAATTCTCTTAACGTTGGAGTAAGATCCTCACTACAAAGATTTGCAAATGAATTGAGACAAATTTTGGCCATGACAAGAAAGAAAAAAAGGCAATTTTGTTTGATCCACTGAAGTACGACAGCTAGATTAAAGTTTTATTGAATGTGACTCTAATGTGTGACTTTTGGTTGGGAGGTATTTAAGTGCGGTATTAGGGATTTCTTACAGCTAGGTTAGTTTGACATAGCTCAAAAAGAGAAATAAGAGTGACAAAAGATGAACCAGAGAGTGGGCTCTAATACATCAGGAGGCTGGCAGAAAGGTGCGTTACAGAGCCCTGTCAGGGGGGAGGTATTTTTAGGCCCTGTAGCCACAGTTCCTGCCACTTCTTCAAGAGGAATTGTAGGACTTTAGCAAAAGATAGGGAGAAAGATGGAGGAGGCAGAAAAGGAAGACAAGCGGTGACAGAAAAGAGAGGGCAAGAAATAATGAGTTTTTATTGAGGAAACCTTTAGTGTAAGATAACCAGTGACATAGACATGGCTACAGCATCAATGCATTTAAGTCTCAAGTTATTCCATGGTAGCTTCCACAGTTTCATTTTCAAAAGGCTGGGCAATTCAATGCTACAAAAACAGACAGCTGAAAATGATGTAAGGTTGGTTATTATGCAGAAAAACTATATAACATAACAAAGGTATAGCTAAGTAAGGCCCTAAAGGGCACTGTTTGAAATAACTGGTGACACCACACCCCAGATGTGGTGCTTATGAGAAAAGACAAAGGGAGTGAGTTCAAAGCACCACAAAGAGGGCCTTTTTATTAGGTCTTATTATAATTCTTCCTAGGCAGCTAAAAAATAGAAATAGTATCAAACACTGGATAAAAGGGACACTCCAAAGAAAAGGAGTTCAAAGAAATGTACTAATGAAAAATTTTACCTACACCATTTACTCAGTGCTTCTATGTAGCTTGTGTTTAGAATACAATGTAGGCTCAGCAAGCAAGCAAACTGTATTATGAATATCAATGCGAGTTCATCATTACATTTATGGTAATGAAAAATATGTTTAATTTTGAAAAAACCAATATCCAAAGAAATGTTAGATGTTCACTCTTGTCTTTGGATTAATATCAGTGCAATATATACTGTAGGTAACAATGACATAATTAAAGATATGTAATAGAAGCATTATTTATCTGAAATATCTTATCAAGAAACTGTGATACATGAATATCAAACTATGAATGATTAATAAAAAACTGATCTATAAATTCCCTTTTGCTATTTTCAACTAATACAGGATTCAGATTGGAACTTTGACTAGGCCACTCAAAAGTCTTCATCTTGTTTTTCTTAAGTCACTCAGAGATGGACTTGTTGGTGTGTTTTGGATCACTGTCCTCCTACAGAACAAAAGTTGTTTTCAGCTTGAGGTCACAAACTTAAGGCCAGACATTTTCCTTCAGAATATTTTTGGTAGACAGCAGAATTCATGGTTCCATTTATTACAGCCTAAGTCTTCCAGGTCCTAAAGCAGCAAAAGATCATCAGACCATCATTCTACCACCACGTTTTACTATTGATATGATGTTCTTTTTCAGAAGTATGTCGTTACTTTCACGCCAGATGTAAAAGTAGCATCTGGCGTAAAGAGTTCAACTTTTGTCACAGAATGGTTTCCCAAAAGTTATGGGAATCTTCAAGGTGAGTTCTGGAAAAATTGAGACAAGTCTTAATGGGTTTTTTTTGTTTGTTTTTTTTCCTCAGCAGTGGTCTTCATCGTGGACCTCTGCCATGGAGGCCGTGTTTGCCAAGTCTTTTTCCTATGGTGGAAACATGACCTCTGACCTTAACTGAGACATTTGAGACCAGCAGCTACTTGGATGTTATGGAGTCTTTTGTGACCTTTTGGATACATCGTCGCTACGCTTTTGAGGTAATACTTGTAGACCAGCCAGTCCTGGAAGGGCTCTCCACTGTTCCATGTTGTCCCCATTTGTGGTTCAGAGGAGTCCAAAAATTTAGAAATGACTTTGTAACCCTTCCCCTATTTATAGATCTCAATTACTTTCTTTCTCATTTGTTCCTGAATTCCTTTGGATCTTGAGATGATCTCTAGCATTTGAGGACCTTTTGGTGTACTTCACTTTGCCAAGCAGGTCCTGTTTAAGTGATGTCTTGATTGAAAACAAGTGCAGCAATCATCAGGCCTCAGAGAGTGGCTAGAGAAAGGGAACTTAAGTGGGATCAAGCACAGTTATGTTATATTTGAACAGTGTGTGTAATCACTTTTTCACAGAGTGCCCATGTAGGTTTTGATTTTTTTTTTCTTCCTTAATAATACACACATTCACTTAAAACTGCATTTTATGTTTAATGGTATTGTCTTTTGATGTTCTGAAACACTGAAGTGTGAGGAAGGGGGCAAACACTTTTTCACACCACAGTACTTCAAATATCTCGATGTAGTTTCTTTTCAGTTTGTTTTAATTGACCAGAGATCAGGGGTGCAATAAGACTGTTTATTTTACTTAAGTTTATCTATGGCTTTAAAAAGACACACTTTGATCTTTTGAAGTTAAAAATAGCAAAGAGAAAAAGAAATATCAGTGTCTAACCTTTTCATGTTGTTCTTTTTGCGTGCTTTGCTTTTAAGGTAACATCTCAGTTTTTTTTAAGACTTAATATTTGAAAAGAAACTTGTGATACAGAAAGATTTCAGCACCGAAAGCAGTACGAAAGTTACGCTGATTATCCCGATTACAAATTCTGTTTTCTGATTTATGTCAGAACTGGCCTGTTTGCGTGCAGATGAAGCACTGGAAATAACAATACTTGAATTGTAATAAACAGATTCTCCAATTTCCTAATATTTGATAATCTGTATGAAGTGACTTTATAGATGGACAGTCAGAAAAATATCAGTTTACTTATTTAAAGTAATAAAAATAACATGAGTTCAATTAAGTTTCCAATATACTTCATTTTAAATTGACAATTTTTGAAGAAGTTGAATTAATTTCACTTTTCTTCTTTTTCTAAAATAGCATTTATTTTGAGGATCTAGAGTAGTTGAGTTTATTTTCCACTTAGACACTACCTTGTGCTTCATGATTGCATGCAAATGTGCCAACATTATGCCCCTGAACAGCAGGGACGCGTATAGAAAAAAATAACAGGTTATTTGCTCAATAGCTTTAACGGGTTTAAATAGAATTGAAAATGCATGGCAGAAACACAAATCAAAATGAATAGCCAAGTGTTTGATAACTTCTAAGTTTTTATGTTCCACAAGGCTCCAAAATCAATTAGAGGCTTATATAAAATGTTTTGGTTGTGGGCTATTTCAAATTGTGTCAACGACACTTTCCTCCAGATGTTATTCTCTTCTGCAGTGCTTTAATACAGTAATATGTAAGCATGTGCTACATTCATAATTTAACTACAATCATTGGGAAGGCCTGGAGAAGTCAAAGATAAGGTGAATAACAGACTATAATACAAATATGAGAAATTTCACACTTACCTTTATATACATTTTATGGCTTTTTAAGAGCTTTAAAGTATTCAAGTTAAAATGCAATTGTTGGATTGAGAATCTAGACTGGCAAATGTAGTTTAAATGACTGAGTTTCCCATTTTTATGTTTCCATTTCCTTTGTGACATAACAAAACCCACAAACTTCACCCACAATTACAATACATCCACTCCTACACCTCTTGAGCCTATCTGCCTAATTAATAACTTAATTAAAAGCAGTTTAGAGATTGTGAAAGGGGTCATGTATGTCCCTATTCAATCAAAGATACTCTACATAGGTGCCATGGAGAATAGCAGAAGGGATGTAGTACTTAAAAAGGTAAAACTCATACCAAAAAATGTAATCACATTTTGAATTCTTTGCAGTTTAATAAACCCTGTCCATACTGTGGATAAGCAGTTGCTCAGAATATGCTTTCAGTAAATATGCTGTATGTCTACAATGATGTTTTGTTGGTGTCAGAGGCCATGGCACCATATTGACAAATGTCAGTGGGAGATCAGTGAAAGTACTCAAAGTCAGATTAAGTATCGTGCTACTGAAGGGAACTCAAAATCTCAGGGGAGGGTAGAAGGGAAAATAACTTTTCTCCATCTGAAGCGAGACAAGTCACTTTGTTTTTATCTGTTCAATGTCGTTGCCCGAGTCTCTCATTGGCTAATCAATGAAACCCAAGAGGGCTCATCAGGCACCAAGGAATGTCAGCCAAAAGCCTTTGATCTGCTGACCTTCATCTGCTGTGCTCCAGCAAAAAATACCATAGAGAGTGATCCATGTTTGCATGCTTTTAATGGGCCTCAGAGGGCCTAGTTGATAGTCCTTTGGTTTCAAGAGGGTCAGTTCTGTGAGCATGCAGCATAGCCTTGAAAACCTTTGTAAATCTGCTTCTAATATCTCTCTAAAGGCTTATACGCTATCAGATATGACAGTAAACTGGGAGGCTTGTTGCTAATACATGATTAGCCTTACTTTGTATATTAAAAAGGTGATTTACTCAGAAAATTGAGCATAAGCTGAATATTTAAGCATCTATTTCCTTCCAGCAAGACACCAAGGTGCTGATGCCTTTTTTTTAGCATTATCTGCACATACTTGCAGAGAAACACACAACTGCTGTAATAATTTCATAAAAGCTTGACAAAATGAAAACATTAACAGCAATGTAATTAGTTCACAACAAGTTTGTTTTCTTTTGGCCTTGTATTTGAATGTGTGTAATGGCCGTAAGGCTGGGACAGAGAAACTGATTTGGTTCTTTGAGACATCCATTTATCTTAATCTGGATTGACCTAAATCCTTGACATCTCCTGCTGTACAGTCTTTCTCTTTATAACCGAATCTCACACTCTATTCTTCCATGTAGCATCCTTCTGTTAACCACAATTGATGACTGTAACCTTTTAATAGTCTACCATATGCATTCATAGCAAAAGCAACCTCCGTGTTGTCCATGGGCAAGCACTCAATGTGGTGACATGGCTGCATAAAAATGAAGAGGGTGAAGGTTTATCCAAGCATGTTACTCGGGGGGCAATATACATGAGTCTGACATGCTGACATTTTTGGGCAGATCTGTTAGATAAACCAAAATAATGAACTTAGTTGTCACGTTTAATATAGTAATTCTGCAGATGAAGGTTATGACTAAATATGAAATGTCACTATGTATTGTGCACCAGATTTAATAATATTGGGCTCTTGCGATGCTGACTTGCTAGGTTTGTTCATTTGGAGTTTATCTACCCTTAACACAATTAATAATGGAAATACTAAAAATGTAATTAGTAGCCATTTTTAATTTTAATTTTATGCGGAAAGTGGAAAATGGTGATTGCAGTGTTGTGGTGCTGAAGAAAAGTCTGCCTGGATACCACATTTTCAAAGTGGTACAGGAAATAAGATAAATTCACTCAGTTACTGTAATTCCTAGATGTTCTAGAGATTATTTTATCTAGATTTTAGCCTCAGTTTTAACAACTCTAAATTTCTAGTGAAATAAATGTAATAAATACTATAAGAGTATAGGTGAATTAAAATATTATTATAAAATTGCAAGTGTTAATTTTGTCACATTTGTTCATTATCTTTTTACTCAAGCTAAATGTTGACATCTTTTCAGTTTAATCTGTTTCGTAATTTGAGTTGTCATAATTTACCCAGAAATTGTTTAAATTTGAATCAGATGTTGTAACCCGAGTATAAACCAGACATGAATGATAATTAAATACTACAAAAGGATCAAATGGTAAATAATTGCGTGCAAAAATATAATGCTGGAAAAACTGACAAATTCAAAGTGAGCAGATTCACACAGATTTTTGCAATAATGAGAAATATTGCAAAATAGATTATCCTAACTTCCACCACAAAATCAACAACAAAAAACCAAACAAAAACCAGATCACATTTAATTTAAAGATTAGTTGGACATTGCATTTTGTTACTGGTGTATGCCTTGTTGCAGTCCAAGTTTAGCCTTTTATATAAACCCTCTGTTGATCTAAAATATATTTTTAATTATGTTAGTTTGAGATCTGCCTAAAATATTAAAAAAGTAGTAATGCAGCTCCTGAAACACCAAAAAAAGATGAATGTTTGAAATAAAGCTGGCATATTGAATATGGCCATACAAAAAAAAAAAAAAGAATCTCTGTCATATGGAAGTACTATAAACACAAGTAAGGCACAATTTATATAGACACCTGGCATGATCTCAGCACCGTAGCATAAACATGAAAGACAAGCTTTTCATGCCCCAAACTGTCACATCTTCAGCCAGACTCCTCGGCAGCGCTGTGAGAATTTCCCTGCCTTAATCTGTGACAAATTTGCAGAAACACAGGAAGAAAGAGCAATGTAATTTTATTATATGGGACGGCACAGCGGAAAGACAGGAAGACGGGATGGTTTGAGCAACTGCAAGGCTTGAGTACACATGCTGCTTATCAAGTCTTTGTGAAAAATGTCCACAACTTTGGTTGCCTCCAGAAATGCTGGGGTACACCCAAAGTCTGTACCTGCCATTTACCTGAGAGGTGACACAAGCTTGCACAACTGTGATAGCATGTCCCCCTTTCAGATTTTTTAAATTTGCAAACTAAAATTCAATAGAAATTGCTAGACTTCAAGGTTTGCATTTGCCTTCGCTAAACTAAGTCAAAAAAGCTGACACTGTCTTTGTGTCATTTTTCACAGACAGTGTGTTCTATATTAAATAAAATCATTAGCTTCACTCAAGTTATGTTTGCAAAGTGCATTGTAACTGTAATCAATATATACAGTTTACAGTCATAAACTGTATATATTGTACAGTTATACAGCAAATTCAATAATTTATTGAAAATATTCGAATTTTCAATAAATTAGAATATGCATTATAATGGGGTTACTTTACATTTTATGCAATATTATAAAATTATATATATATATATATATATATATATATATATATATATACACTGTATATGTACTGTATATAAACACTGGGGGAATTGCTTGCTGCATGTTTTGTCCCTTTAGTCAGATTTTTAAAACCTGACTAAAGATCAGATTTGTAGGTTGTGTTTGAACCTACAAATTTGCTTCAACATTATAGACTTTTTAATGCTAAAGTAATGTCAAAACACTTGAAAAAAAACAAACAAGGTCAACATTGTACAGACATCATAAAGTACAGCAATGACACAAAATCTGCAGAGAAAACGAAGGCAGTTGCCACCGAAGCACTTAAGAAAGTGCCAGCTTTGAAAATAACTGTCATTCTGCCTTGATGGAAGATGTCCAAAAGCAGAAGCACTCAGCCCTTTCCCAGTAAGGAGGGGAAAGATTGTATCAGATAGGTCAGGGTACTACCTTAAGGGGGAGATGGGATCCAGTTATTTTTGTGGCTGTGAGTACTTTAACCTGTTGTAGCAAATGTTTTGTTTTGCAACTCCAGCACTGTAGCATACACACATGTGAAAGGGTAACCCTCACAATGTATCATTTGCATAGTGTATTTGCATGTTATTATATGCATCATCTGATATGTTTTCCAGTGTGTAAAACTCTCCATTGCAAACCTCTAATTTTCACCATGTAGTGAATTGATAGTCTAGAAAAATTTACAAAAAGTTAGAGTCACTGAATATGACTTACTGTGTCAAGCAACCACGGTTTTGCAATTATTTTTTAATTCTTAAATCTAATTTGAAACCCAACAATTGACAGGATTGCTGTAAAGACATGTTAGAAAAATGTTTGTCTTTGATGTTATGCAAAACATGTTGAAAATTTAAATGTACCATTAAACTGCAGTTGCGTTATAATGCATACAATTTAAACCAGACGTTAACAAGCAGTGTATAAAAAGCACACCTTTTTTCTCACTGCAGCCATTTTGCTTTACATCATTCTAGCACTTACCAAATGTATTGGTGATAATTTCGGAATAAATAAGTAAACAAATAAATAAAAGACAAGAAAGCTGAAATTAATTTTGATATATTATTAGAAAATGAAATAAACAAGATTAAGTCATTTTTATTTAGTGTGGGAATATCTGGTTCAGCTTTTTATTTTATGTAATCTGTGTGGCAAAACGATGAAAGAAGGATGAAAGCTGTGCCCTACTAAACAACCATCTTTAAGTTACCAAGAAGTAAAATGACATAATTTCATCATAAACATTATCGTGGTATCATTGTATATTATTTGCAAAAGTAAACAAATCATAGTTTTGTTATGAAATGTTTGATATCCAAAATCATGGATTCTACGATCCTGTCCTTACAACGTAATTTACAAACTATATTCTTGCCAACTGGTTTCTAATAAAAATGTAATATAGCCAGTTCTGGGAACCAACCACTTGAGTGAAAAACTTTGTGGAAACTGCATAGTAGCAGAACCATTATACAAAAAGCAAGGCAATTACTGTAGTTATGCAGCAGGGGCATAAAATGACCTTCAAAATGATGATATTGTGATCACTCACAGTAATCTGAAACACTTGTCAGATCAAAAGCTATGTATTTTTCTTTGCTTTGTAAACTGGATGGATGCTAATGCATCAATGACCAAAATATTTTTATTCACATCATTTGTTTCCAGTTTGTATCATTTATTATATCATAAATAGTGGTTATGCAGGTGAACAAAAAATAGGATTAAGAATATCTCTTTATGGTAAACCCCATACTTCCCATTTCATGCAACTATGCAGACATATGTTTCTCCTAAATAAAGGTTCAGTCAATTTGACACAAAGGGCACCTTCCCTGTTGCCTATTTCTAGGGAAAATTGGAACAAATTAACCAACCAAACGACAATAATAAGAAAATGCACAGCATCAACTTGTTGTAATCTAATTGTATTTGTCTGCAACTTTTTTTCTCCATCAGGAGTTCACTGGGGTGTGATATAAAGTGATTATTGACTTTCTCATTGTCACCTCAAGCTTAACTATTTATTTTCAAGAAAGGCAGCGTCCTACTAGGTTCACACATGCACATAAGCATGAGCACCAACACATTTCCATGTGACAGAGACTAAACAAAACAATTAAACAAGTCTCTGAGCAGCAGATGGGCCTTTGCAGGACAGGTGTGACAAGTAGACAATGAGATTAATACTTATTAGATGGTTTCAAACTAAGCTCCCACTCAACAGAAGTGGTAACTTCTCTTTCTAAGAAAGCAAAGACAACTCATAAATCTCCTTGCATCATAAATCAAAGCACTCTTTAGTTCAATTTAAATAGTCATTTGGATCAAATAGCTCCAATGCATTTAGCAAAGTTGACTGCAATTACCCTTGCAGGTAAGCACAGTAATTGTTCAATTTATTTTCCTAATCATTAAACAAAAGAATTTTATGGGGAATTAGTTATACATATGTACTTAAATGTACATACATATTTGTACAAAAAAACACCATTATTTTTATTTGTTATGCTAAATTTAGTTATTTTTAAATAATACTCACCATGCAAACATTTTAATCATTCCTGATTAAATTAGAGATGATTTAATCAGATGAACTTCATGAAATGGTATGTACTGTGGTAGTTTGCATGTTGTCCTTTTCAATAAGCAAAACATTTTTGTTTCTTTCAGTTGTTTTGTTATTAATCTGTATACAAACCTCTAGCACAAGATTTAACAGCATTAAAAAAACTTGTTAGATTTGAGAATCAAATCAAAGCTTAGTGCTATCAATTCAAGGACATCTGTCTTTACAAGTCTCATTAATAAATGGCCCACTCAATACAAACACTAGTTAATACTCAAAGAAACAATCTTGACAATTAGGGCATAAAAGTAAACTGCAGATGTTCAGTGGCCCAAAGTGTTGAAGTTTACCATTTGTACAACAACTGAAAGTTTTCTCCTACATGAAGAAACTGTACACATATTACAGGAACTACTAAATTTAATCTCTCACGACATTTCAGTGCCCATTTAAAGCTGAATTTCTCCATGAGGCTGTTTGGAATGCATACTTTTAAAGATGGATTGTGTGACGTACTTAAATTTAATTGTTGCTCTGAGAGTAAGCAAAGCTTTGCGCATTTTCTGTTAAATGTGTCATGAGCAGTTGATGGAAACAGGATAACTGATATTCTTAATATAAATGACATAAAAATATCAAATAATTTTATAACATGGGTCTTCCTGAATTTCTCCAATGTGGGACAACAAAGGATATTCCTATTCTTTTCTGATCAATTGGGTTTTTTAAGCCTTACAACAGAGCAGTGATAATACATGGCCAGTGTCCAGACCCTTACCGGTGTTTGTCTGATGGGAATCTTACAGAATTTGTGGGTGTACACCGATTGCTCTTTACTATGAAGCATTTAAACACCCCAATCTAAAAACATTACACAAAGAAAGGTAAAGGGAAGTCACCTCTTTTCACTGGAGAACACTCAATGCTGACAAAAAACAGTGTCTGAGGGCCATGATGGGACAATAAGTAAGTTCCCCCCTGTTCTCTGCTTTTCATCCAGGTTGACTCCACTGTAGAATAATATCAGACACTCCCCGGGAATAAACGTGTACCGTATCAAGCCTGCATTTCTCAACTTCTAATAGTAGCCTGGGTTTCTTTTACAAAAAATAATTAATATTTTACATCTATGTTACAATGTTTTCATTAGATTGGAGAACAATCCACTTTGGATTGGACTCATTGGGCACTTCTGTTAGGTTAGGTAATAGATCTACTGGACACCAAATAAGAAACCAGTAAGACTGATGTCTTATTTAGACTGGTGTCTAAATAATAATATAAGCTTATTTGGGGTTAGCTAGATCTCATGACGAAGAGTGCTCATAGCAAGTCTCTCCTCCACTTGGATAGGATTATTCCTTTGTCAATGTAGTTGTTATAGGAAGGGACTGTGGCAAAGGTTATTGCTTTGACTGGCTCTCTCCTGTCACATGTCAATGTGCCTCTGGGCAGGGCACTTAACTCCCACGTTGCGTAGCGATCTTCATATTGATGTATAAATGTGTGCATGTTTCTGAGTGAGACTGGTGAATGTGTCTGTACCATAAAGTGCTTTGAGTGGTCAGTCTGACTGGAAAAGTGTCATGTACATTTAGTTTACCATTTTTATAACACAGGAATGTTCACCAAGATGTGTTTTTGCATGTGTTTTCACTGGACCTTTAAGATCCTGTTGTTTTATACATTTTGAGGAAGAAAAAAAATCACCTGACTAAAAACAAAAGACAAAAATATTTTCTTCAGTTTTGTGAATAGCAACACAGTTATGATGAAAAGAAAGCAACCCCTTTAAAACCATGTATTTTGCACAATTCCTATGTACTTGGGATGGATAACAGCTTAATATATAAATCTGCAGACCTTAAAGACATACTTCCATGACCATAAGCCTTCCTTATAATTGTTGTTTTGTTCAAATATGTACAAAAAACAAAATGGATAAACTGAAAATTAACTGTAATCCATTTTTTTTCATGATCATGACTGTATATGCACTTCTGAACAGAACTCTGATTCAACCTTAACTTTGAACATAGGTAGGCATACTATCTACACACAAGCAACCATAAAATATGTACTTCTCAATGGCAAACTTCACAAAAAAAAATCTACTCAATCAAATTATACATACATTTCAATTGATAACTATCAAACAATGCAGTCAAGTTCAATCTATTATTCAACTTGGTTAAAACAGTTTTCCATCTAATAAAACCCAGCATACTGCATCTAGTTAATGGCTTGCAGCAGTGTGTTGCAGCAGCAGACAATCTAATGATAGATGACGAATAATGATAATCCCTGCAGTTAGAACCAAAGTTGTGGCACAAGATAACCTATTTCATAAATCAAAACTGTCATTTTGAGACATTTAAGCAAAGTTCTGTTGATATTTCGTAGGGAGAAAGGGTGTTATACCCACTAACCTCAATTATGCAAAGAAACAAGAATATGTTAATATCTTATTTTCAAAACATTATTAAAGACTCTGCTGATGCTTACACTGTTACATCCCCTAAAAGCTTAAGGATCATTTTCAGGGCAAACTGAGGACTGTTCCTGATAATAAACCAAAAAAAAACAAATCTACACACTAACTGGGTGACACTGTCAACTGCTACTGTACTGGACTGACTGGTACTGTCAGCCAATAATGACTTCTAGTCATTATTAGTGACTCACCTGCAGACTTAGCACCTCCTGACATTTTAAGTCACATAGATCATTAGTTTTTGGTTGCCTTTAGTGGATCCCACAATTTATTAGGTGCAAATACAGATTTAAACAAGGCACTAATGCGGATTAAGCAGTGAATATTATCATAACTGCGACAATCTAAATAAAAATGTGATCTTTACTTTGCACTTATGAAATCAGCATAATAACTGGTAACTGGTTTTATAACTTATTTATTTATTGACCAAATTACCTGTGGTTTATGTCTCATGTTTGCTAATGATTTGGATTGATTGAAAAATGTTACAGACAACTGGTATGGATAACTTCAGTTCATTAAAATTATATGTGGAATTATGTCATTTTTTAACAAAATGCTATTTTAATTATAGTGATTATTACTTGTTCAAAAAAAATTGGACACAATGACTACCAAGTTGGTATTGATAGAGCTGCCAGATTGTTTTAAATTGTGTCAAGAGCTGTTTTATTTGACTAAATCCAAGATGAAGACAAAGAAGAGTAACAATCAAAAAATGCCTACATAAAAAAAAAATTGCTTTTCTTTCAATTTAGCTTTCCCTATTGAATCAATTCGAAGAAAAATCCACCATCTGGTGAGACAGAAAAATGGAAACTGATCCAGGAAATGTAGATGGGATTTTAGGAATAATATCAAAAAAACAAAGAAAGCAAAAAAATAAAAAAAATAAGTGTGGTTTTCTGTTTATTGAATAACAATGAGCATAACACAAACATGTTTTAAAATAGCTAATTTTGTCCAAACGACAGAAGAGTCAGGTGTTGAAGTTTTGGATTTTCAAACTATTAAGTGTTTTGTCATATAATGATTAATTTGAGTGTCCAGAGAAATCTACGAGGTGTATTGAGCATACGGGATAAACAACTAACAAACAACTAACAAAGTACTAACAAATTAGAATTTTTTTGTTAGACTATATGCTACATAATGTCTTTTAAAACTGGGATTAGTTTTAATATATTACATGTTTGCCCAGCATAGACATAACTGTAGGTATACTTGACCAAGAATCACCACCTTCTAATCCCCTTACATTATTTTGAAGTTTTAAATTTGAACTTAGGAAAGCAGAAAGTTACTTTAGGTTTCATCACTTCTTATTAATAATTCATAAGTTTCACAACCATAGAAATTACCATATCACCATTCAAAAAAATTTTTTCTGTGATTTCAAGTACGCAGGCAAACATAACTTTGTGCTTTTTCAAGCTTTTACGGTTTTCCACAAAAACAGGATGGAAGATTTCAAAGAATGAATTGGTAAAGCTCTCCGTAGCTCCTAATATGAAATTGCTCTTGCTCTTACATATTAGGACTGCCAGCCATTTGTTATTTACGCAACACAGTTTTTTCCTCTTATCTCTGCTTCTCTCTTGCTTACTTGCTGTTGCCCAGTTTTCGCCTGCTTTCTAATTTTTTTTTTAAATATTTCTCCATATCCCTTAAAAATACTTCTTACAAGTCTTTACATTGCTTTTAATAGACATTATTTAAAGATTCATGTGTATCAGTGAAATGAAAACCTAGTTACCAAAAACATTGAGTGATTCATTATAATTCTATGACATGCTTTGAACTCATTTTTGTTAAAATATTTTTTGCTTAGCCTGTACTATTTTAGTAACCAAGGACCCTTTGTGGATTCAGTCAATCCAAAGTCCAAAACAAACTGTAAATAATGGATTAGTGGAACTTCCTCCTTCTTAACCCTCATGGTGTAATAACCTGTCAAGATTTTCCTCCAGTTTGCTTATTTACCCTCTTAGTGATATCCTCTCTTGGAGCTTTGCAGCATTTGTTTGGGTCTCAAAGCTGGGACATATAATCTCTCAGTAGAAAATTAAGCAGACAACAACCAGTGATGCTGCTAGCCGAGGGCCAAGGATCTTGGCATATGGTAGATATGACTAATACTTGTATTGCCATGTTCAGACAGCTTCTTCATTCTTATATTTGTTGATGTTTCACACGCCGAATCTTTGAAATGTCTTCAACTAATCTTTTAAAGGTTTGCCATAAGTTTTATTATGATAGCCTGATTAAGTAAAATATGCACTGTGGGCTCTGGACAACATAAGGAAACATTGGAGAAGTTTAACATAGAAAAAATATTTAGTGTAGATAATTTAATAAAAAAAAATATGAGAGAAATCTTTCACATGTGCTGTTTGAAATACAAATATTAAGACATTTTTGAAGTGAAGTGTAGCACAGTGAAATCCATCTAAATCAGATCACTTTTGACTGGGTACAGAGTTCTAACAAACACATGAGCATATACCAATTATGTTTTAAGCCATGTTTTATGTTTTGTAAATAATTACACAAGGACCGATGTTTCAAGCCCTTGTTTTTTAATGTTAATTATGATGATTTTCCAGCCATACAGATAATAAAAGCATGACAATTGCAATTTTAAATAGTACATAAGAAGGTAAATGAAAAGTATATTTTACTCCTACCTAAAGAATGTTATTTTCAAAAGGTATTTTTGAAAGATGACAGTGCTGAAATAAAATCAAACATTATTGAAAAAGCTTAAAGGTGTTCACAGGTGTTATTGTCAAAATGTACTTCCTATTACATGTATGAGATAAATTTTACAGGATACAAGTTACAGTTGGGCTCTGTTCTCTTTATTGGTCGTCTTTTGCCAGCTATGTGTGCGCTTTCTGAGATCTATTGTATAATAACATCACTTGCATTCAGTATACAGATGCATTTCTTAGAACACCAGCAAAAGGAAAAATATACTTTAGATATAAATCTGTACTTCCCCTGAAACAGAAAACAAGTGTTTTGCCAAATTACCTGATGTGTTTATGTTATTTAGAGTTTAACCCACGTTTTTTTAATAAAAAAAATAAATATCTTTTACCATACATACCAAACATTTATACCATGTGATTAAATCCCTTAACAACTAAGCTTAATAATATACCGTATTGTTAAACACCTGAAGAAAATATGTAAGCATCTAATATACGTAAGCAATCAAACCCTATTTAGTCCACAACAGTGAAAGTGAAAATTATTTGATGTTTCCTTTCAATTCTAATTATTGTATTAGTGTATTCCTTAAATGCTTGGTTTCCCAGCAATGATGGCAAGAAAATATAGGCATATTTGTTGAATAAATAAGTGATGAAATAAATAAATAAATACAATACAATACAATGCAGACTGTTTCTACCAGATAAATAGGCTCCCCCATGAGTGTGCACAATGAGGTGAGTTTGGCCTTCATACAACTCTTCTTATGTGTTCCAGCTTTCTGCCTATGATGTGCTTTGGGGAACTCCCCATTGAGTATTGCTAATAAATCTGAGTGGGAGAGATGGAGCACATTTTATCCCAGGTTACTCTCCATCAAAACACTGCCTCAGGAAAATAATGTTCAGTCTACCACTTTGTATATCCATCTACTTATTCCAGACCAAAAATTTGTCTGTTGTATTTTTCACTCTGTTTTGAGAGACACGTGTCTAGAGTCTTTCACTTCCCATTCATATGGGCTACTCTCAAAACAGTGGGACTGACTGACTCAAAGCCCTAATATTGTTAAAAATGCTGATGATGAACGATATTAGGGCTAGGTGATGAAACAATTATTATTGCAACAGTCACTTGATCAATATCAATATAAAATACGTCCAATAAAATGCTGATAATTTTACTCTTCATCAATCCTTAACCACACTGCATTCTGGGGGATGTAGGCAGTGTAATACTCTAGCCACAACCTCTGATGGCTCAGTTGAGAAAGATTGGTGCCATCATCCGACAAACTCAGAGCTAACAACAACCTGCTAAACAAAATGGACAGTAACAGCATCATGTTGCCCCAACATACTTGGGGACTCTTCCCTCCTGGGGCTGACTCAATGCGGATGTTTGCCGGACACGTCTCCACAAAAGTACATTTTTATAGCCACGTGCGTGTACTCAGTGGTGTACTGACTCGCAAACTGCTTGGCAGGAAACAGCAATCACATAAACTGTTTTTGTGACACCAAGCTGATAATGTTAAGAGTTAGTGCAACCAGTCACAGGGGCTGATAGTGTAACTGCTGCTCTCTGTGCAGCACTGATAGTTTTGTGGTTTCTGCCTGGGTTTGAGGTTGCTGCCGTTAAACCTTGCTAGTATCCATTCAGATTGTGGGAAATTAACCCTCCTGTTATGTTCATGTTTCATAGTTTAAAATTTTTTTTAAAATAGTTGGAAATATTTTTTTTGCATGAAACTTTTTCTATTTGTCTTAATAGGTGCACTCTACATATAAATTGAAAATGTATTCATTTTACACCTTTGTACCAACCCTACCCACCCACACTATGTAGACACTGCTTTTTTTTCAGAAGTGGAGGAAAACATAAATACTCTCTGCATGACTCATTTATCTTGATTCTAATCAGCGGGTCAATTTGACCCTGAACAGTATGTGTGTCTCAAAATCAACTATAAAGATCACCCATTGAAAAAAAAAAAAAAAAAATGTAATATAAAAAAATTTACCAAAGATCAATTTCAAGGACATTATTGTTTTTTTGTATCTAGGTTTTTTTCAGTGGACATTAAAAATGTAAATTCAATTTTTTATATCCAAATGAGTAAATTGTCGTCATTGATCCTTAATTTCTGAGAAATAAAAACACATCATTGCACAAATATTGATTGAAATGGTTAGTATTGGAGTTAATATTCCGGGGTGTGTGAGAATGTGGCTGTTCTTATTTATTAGTTTTTTTGGGGGTTTTTTACCAGTTATATTGTTAATTCTTACATTGTGTGTGAATTGTGAGACAGTTATTTTTTGTTTTTAAGCATATGCACTGACTGATGGCACCTTTTAAATTTCATTGTCCTTGTGACAATGACAATAAAGATTTATCTCTATTTATCTCTAATCAGATACAAAAATGTTTTGGAGGAATGTTTTGGTTTCTGACACAACAGCATGATTAAACACTCCCCTGGTCAAATTGACCCACGAACATTTTTGCTGTACCCTAGAAACGAACATAACAGGAGGGTTAAGGAATTTCTCATGAGAAATGTAGTCAGTCTGTATTCTTGACTATGAAATCTTATTGTCTGTGGACAGTTTGCATAGAGTCAGCGAGCCTCACAGAATACACACAGAATGCATGAGTATGTGAGAGCAGCTTCAAGTTTAGCCACCGTTACCCATAGCTGCTTACAAATACAAAACATAGAAATGTGAGTACAAGAGCTTCAGGGGAAATTGTGGGTAGAAGAGGAAATGCCATGTTACCAGTTTGTCAGTATTTTGGATATTTAAATAACCAATAAATATTGATGTTGACTTATATGAAATGCTTCTATCATTAGACGCTTTTTAGCAATATAGCTCAATCTTAAATGAAACAATGTAAAGAAGAAGACAGGATAAAAATGACAACAGAAAAGTTGACTGCAAGGGAATTTAGTAGAACTAATGACGCTGCAATCTGATTTCTTGTTTTTGTTTTCTTGGCAGCTTGAAGCTGTATGTATGTGTATATGTGTGTGTATATACTGTATGTATGGTTTACACTTAGTTTAAAAGGATGTTTTGATTTAGAAGGGAAACAGGACATGGGAAGATTATTTATGCCATGGTGTACATGATAAGACACAGGGTGTGATTAAATAGTTCAACTTCTCCATAGCCCTTTTCAGAAACAGTTACCAAATAAGTGGTGTATTTTAACATAATAGTGTATGTGTGGTATTTAATAAGATCTTGTATTTACACTGAGAAACATGTATATACTACCTTTCTTTTGTTTTCTGGTAGGAAACGTCTGAAATAAATTCACCATTATCAAGCTGCAAGAAAAGACGGTAACCAATTTTTACACCAAAAACATTCTTGCTAGGCATCTAGAATAATGTACTGTGTAGATATACAGTACATATCTATGTTTACAGTGATGGAATATCTCATTTTAATCTGGGTAAGATGTTGACAAGAGTGACTTTGAAAAATAATTTCCACATTATACATCAGCTCCAGTTATGTGTAATTTAAATGAATTATGAGGCCTCTCTTAAAAATGAAACCCTGTATCTCCATGAGATTTACCCGCATAAATAAAAATGTAATTAAATATTAATGACAGTAAAAAAAAATGGTGAAGTTAATAGTCACTTAATGATTTAAAACTTTAGTTGTGTGTGAAGTACTACGATTTTGATTTCACCTTCACTTTAAACTTGAGCTGTTCAACAACTACGCAGACCAAATGCGATCACTGCAAGAAAAACGTAGAGCTGAAGCAAAAATACATGTATTGAAAAAAACTGAAGAGTAAACGAAAACAAAAAGAAACAACAAAATTAAATGTTGGCTCCAAAAAGCCAAGGGTTAAAAGCAGACAACAAATCAAGAGAAATTAAAAGTAGGAAGGTCATAGTCAGAGAGAGCAGATTTTCTATGAGTTCAACTTCTGTTTAGTTTTTGCTTTTATGCCCTATTCTTCCTTCAGATTAAAATATTGCCCTATGTTTTGAAATTAGTTTAAATTAGTGAGTAAACCCTCTGCATTGTGTTGGTATTGCTAACAAAGAATTGCAATGCTTTCTTTCATGAGAACAGTAAACCTAGATGTAAGCCTCCAATATTAAGACAAACATAGAAATCCTTTATTTGAATAAGGGCATGTTATATCTTCATGCCTCTGGACAGATTTTATTTAAACTATTTTCTCTGAGTGCTATCTTGCTCGACAATCACAATAGCATATTTTTCTCATGTGTCTTTCTTTTTGACTCTGCCTTGTAATCCATTTTCCTCAATTTCAGGACTTGAAGCTTGCCACTAAGGGCCACAGGATCAATATTTGCCAAGTTTAAACCACAGGATTATCCGTCCGTCAGGGCTCCCAACAGAAGCTCTCAACTGTGACATAAATCTTGGACTGTCCTCCACAATTTGAGAAGGTCACACCTTCCAAACAGCCTTTGTTACATTGTAAACCTAAAGGATGACTTAAGAAGTCAATATCACATTGCTACACTGTACAATGATATGAGCAATATACCATGACAGTCTTAAAGGGGGGCTTTTTTTTAGCTCCATATCATGTTGTAATGATATTCCCTCATTAGGAACATGCCTGGAGGTGTTGATTTGATTCTTTCCCTCATGTCTGAGGAACTCTTTAATCTACCATGGTAGCCATTTGGGTGCATAAACACTTAGGCGGTGGTCTCATCGAGCACCGCCTATTTCCACAAAGTTCTCCCTGAGAGCTGCAGTCCCCAGTCGAGAGTCCGCCTCACAAAGCAATCCTCCTCCGTGCCTTCCCCAGTCAGCATGGGGCAGAGTGCTGCTACTAGCCCCATCAGACTAGCAGCAGCAATTAGCAAACACCTGGTGGGACTGCACATCTGCTGAGCTAAGAATACAAAGTACTTCTCAGTCCAATGCTGCTAAGAGCATTTGCAAGCAGCAAAATAAAATAAAGGAGCATTGTTTAATCAGTGGTTAATTCAGTGTACTGACGAGCAAAATGAAGGTTTCATAACATAAACAGAAAACTTTGGACAGGACATGGAGTGCAGACAGTGCTCCAAGTTTATTACTGGAGGAACCAGTTCTAAACTGTGATAACCAGCGAGTTTATTTACAGAGGAAATAGTGGAAAATAATTTAAACTGAACACAAAGAAAACTACAAACCAGAGACTGAAATATACCAAAACTGATTGATCGCAACAAAGGAAGAGTGAATGCTGTGATTAAATCAAAAAGTGCCTCAACAAAGGATTGGTTTAAGGATGTGTCCCATTATAAAGACATGTTTTGGATAAGATAAATGTCAGATTTAAGGTAAAAAAAGAAAAAATTTAAAGTGATTACTTATAGTACAGTTTTAAGCTGTAAGTTAGGGGTCATCAACTTATTTTTCTATCTCAAAGCATTGTTTGGTGCAAGCAAACAAGTATTCTCCGAAAGAGGTTATCAAAAATAAAAAATAACTAGCTCTAAAATAAACACCATCACAAACATGCCTCTACACTAGTGAGAAACTTTAAACTTTTGTCTGGAAACAGAATTTTATCGTTTGATTTATTGTGCTACTCACGTTTACCCAACGGGATAGCACTGACAAAGCTGATTGATAAACGGCCATTTTATTCAACCACTGACTTCCTGTAGTGGATTTTAAGTGAAATTGAATTTCAAGCTCCAGTGAGATGTCAGTGTTAACACACCAGAAGCCCTGTCAGGGAAAATGTTGCTGTCAATGCGAAAATACATTTAGAATTTACTTCTTTCTTTTTCCTTTTCAAATATTCATTCATTCAAATATACTTAGACATTGGTAAATATGAAAGAACAAGGTTTTGCTTTAGTTATATTTTAATTCCACCTTGTAAAATATGCTCAGTAACTTTGCAGATATTTTTTATACAGACATCTGCATAAAAAGGGGCAAACTTTGCTGAAATATACAGTGTTTGTATTGGATAAGTTCCTACAAATAACATGTTTAAATGAAACAAGTTGTTATTAGACAGGTCATTAAAGACATCATGTTATCCGCCTCTCTTCCTATTTAATCATTTCATAACTAGCTAGTACTTGGTATGTCACCCATTTACCAACAAACCTATCCCTTGCTTGAAGTGGAGCTGTATTTGTATCTGGAACAAAGTAAGTAGCTGATCTTATAGAAGTTGTAAATTGCAATGTAGAGCCTCTGTGAATCAGAGTTAAATGTCTGGCAAAGCACAAACTAAATTGAGAGCTGTTTTATTTTGAAGATAAGTAGATTTCATAAACAGCGATTCTAAAATATATTATTGAATTTTTCTCTTTTTGACACAGAGAACATTATCTTGTTGCAGAGATTACCCCCAGAGATGACTTTCTCTAAAGAGTTGCTGGTGTGGAAACCTATTTGTACTATTGGAATGTTTTAAGCTAAACCTTATGAATTACAGCTCATAAAAGTGTCCTTGTAAATTATTACCTATTTGCATCATGTACCCCTTTGCTTGCCTTTTTCTTTTGATACCACGTATCGTTTGCACAGACATAATGTAACAGAAAATGTTATTTTTTAATTCTTTTGCAGTCATTCGTTGATGCTCGGATGATCGCAACAGGCGCTTTCAGTAGTAGATACATTTCAGTCAGAGTTTGGTCGCTGCCCACTTAAAAACTTAACATAATAGAAAACAAAAATATTTATGAACCCAGCATTGACCTTTTACAGCAATTAAGCTGTAGCAACTTTCCCATTGGTCTCAAAGACACTATATCACTGACAAAATGTTTAGCAGCATACCTTATCCAATCTTATGCATGTTGCTACAATGAAGATCCCTGGTTCACTTTCCAACTATTGACTAATAGGGTCAAAAAATTCATAGTCCACTTTACTCGTTAACTTTTAAATTGACAGGTAAAAATCCACATTTATTTTAACTAATAGTCTGAACAAGATAAACTTAGAAGCCACATTGTAACATCACACATCCAGCAGATGATTTTTTTTTTTTATCTTTCTCTCTGCAGTGACAACAACCACTGACTGTCCTCTCTAACAACATATGACAGTGTAAATAAATGATTACACTTAAATAATAAACAATTCACCACCTGCAGCCTGATCCTCCCAGTCTGTCTGGACTTAAATTGCTCACCCATATGTGCAGAGCCAATCGTCATAAGAGGGGTTGCTGTATAAGGTTTTGGATGTTTGCTTTGGACAGATTATCTTACGGGTATTGATACTGATCTGTAGGCTGAATCCACGTTTTACTGCCACACAGGAGACTGGAATTACAAATGCCACTTCAGCCAAAATGTTCAAATTGGGAAACATTTCTTCTAATGAAATAATCAAACATTGTCAACACTCTCTGAACAAGGGGGATCCTGATCTCTCAAGCCCTCGATTCAGCTGGAGGAAATCCCATGCATGCACAGAAACATCCCATGATCTAGCTGCACTGGCATATGACCTATAGTGGTCACAGATGCACTCCAACGCCTCTCCCAAATAGCGAGATGAGTAGAATGCCCAGGTCGGAAATGGTGCTCTGATGGGAATCTTTTTTTTTATCATTATTATTATTGATTTAGTGACCTTAGCAATGACTCTGTGTGTAAAGTTGAAAATATCTGAACCAAGCGATCAGGTGTGCGAATTAAAATTTGTCAAAAATGACGGATGGTCTTTCATTGTGTTAAAAATGTGTCAAAGACAGAAAATATTCAGTTAACATGACCTCTAACCTAAACCATCCACTCAGTAAAAAGCCATTATCCACAAATGAAGAACACACGGAACAGTAATTAACCTCCCCAGGAGCGATCAGCCTACCCAAATTACTCCAAGATCATCTTTAGTGTGTTAAAAATACCAATGGATTTTATATAGACTAGGCTTTAAATAATACATGTAATTGTATTGAATGAGTAACTGGTGAGGGGACATAATTTCAAAAATAGTATAAGGGCAAGTTAAGTATAAGATTATACTGATGTTGATCAAGAGACTTAGGACTTTAGGTTTGCTGGAAACAGATGGGAATCTAACTATGCGTCTAGCATACAACAAACTTAAAAAGAGGTTTTCATCTTTCATCTTCAAGTTTTCAAAATGTAAGTAGTTTGGCCTCATTTAAAACCAAAATATTAAATTCTGCAAGAGGTTGTGCGGTATTAATATCCACTTCTGACAGTAAGCACATCAGAGATTTTACAGAGCACATCACTTTACAAGCTTACACCAAAGCCCATCACCCCTACAGTGTTTATGCCCTCTCTTTTAAGATTTGAATAGTACTATTAAACCTTATCAACATTTCACAGTCCATACATCTTGTATGTTGTCTGCATAATCAAAACTAAAAAGTAATTTATCTAAAGGTATAGACATTTTCATTTTTTTGTAACAAATAGCTTCTATAAAATTCTAAAAACCGAAGTGAGAGAGCATTTTTAATGCACTAAATGAGTAATAAAGAATCTCATTGATGAGTATAATTATTCTTATTCGTAGAGGTTAATGTTAGGATTCTGAAAAGCTGCAGAGTAATTGATAAGTGGCTGTATGGCCTAGAGATGTATTCAGGATAACTGGACTGCAATGCGCCTGGAGCAGCTCTTAAACTAAATTATTAAAGAGCGTACATTTCCCCATTTCTTTGGGTAGACTAGACGCTTCTAAATTGAACACTAGAATAAGTGAAATATTCTGTATGAAGTATATTATCCCAAGAGGATTTTTTTTATTTTCCAGCTCTAGCATTTCATTAATTCTTTCATAGTAAATAAAGATAATTTAGAATTTGATATTCAATTTCCATTTGTTGAACTGCCTCGGTTTTTTATTTACAATTAAAAATTTGGAAAATATCTGAACTGCAGCTGTACAAAGCAGTAACTTTGTTTCTGGCACCTTTATTCCATGCTTCTGTAGCTTTTACAAAACTAAAAACAAAAGTTCATGCTGCATTATTATTTTTTGATCTCTTACATTCTTGTAAAGCTACGAGCTTCGCATTTTTAAATACATAAGCGCTTCGGAATCCTACCCAGTATATATTTCATAGTGAGAGATTCTGAAGAGGGCTTGAACTGAGCACATCTAACTGTTTTCACCCAAAGGTAAAATCGATCTGATGAGCACCTAGAGGGCAGAGAGTAGTGGGAGGGTATTAGGGTAAGTGTCCCTCTTGGCCCTTGACATCTTCTTGTGATGATGACCTGAGCAGCCATACTGTGACTCTCCACTTGTGTTGCTTTAGGAGAGGGCAAGATTTATGCCAAGAATATGAACCTAAGGTCATGGTATCCCCCTCCAGCAGCTGCTCTCTGTCTTAACGTGCTCTCTTCACTGGTTTCAATGCTCAAGAGGAATAGAGGGAATAAAAATGGGTAGGACAAACCTGAGGTCCACATATTTTAGATTTGCTTTTCCAAACATCACACCGTATGTTCTGTGCTTTTTTGCCTGGCTTTGTAAGTTTATACAGTACAAGAAGAAGTCAATGGGTATGTTTAAGAAAATCTGTTAAAAACAGTTTTTTACATTGTTTTGTAGAAAAAATAGATCTTGCAATATTTTTAAATTAGAGTCAAAATGTACATTTAAAACTGATTTATTTGTAGAGGGAACATAAAAAAAAAATACGGGTGAGCCCACCGTCTGACGTCAACTGAGACCAAGGGTGGCTTCACACCAGATCTGTTTAGTCAGCATTAATCAATCTCTAGTTTGTTTGTCTAGAAAGTCCGGTTAGTTTGGAGACGTGTGAATGTGCTATCAAATTCTAATACCCTCTAAAAACCTAGATCACGGTTCGGTTGAAATGAACTCCCGTGCGATTCAATTCGAATGCATATATGGATACAAGTGGACTGGAGATCGCAATTTTCTCATCTTTAATTTAAGTCATATTTTATAGAAAGCAGGTACGAAATGAGGGCACTACAACCATTTTTTGTGACAGATTCCTCCTCCTCCCACATTGGAACACAGGTTTTATGGACATGACTCAATCCATTGTTATTGGCGCCTGCAGGAGCGCATCATTAGCTCTAGCAGCTAATCGCTGATGCCCAAACCAGTAATGTATATAAATGCAGAAATCCTACAACTGCTAAAATCTGACGCTACTTCATTTTTGTTCACGTTATGTGAATAAGAACGTTGTGCTGCTTCTTCAGAGGTTTTATGTCAATTCCTTCAGCAGTTTTTGATGCAGCGCCACCACATGCAGTGGTGGCGCTGCATCCAATTAGTATAGATTGTTTGACACAGTGCAGTGTGAAAGCACTGTACTTAATATATATATATATATATATATATATATATATATATATATATATATATATATATATATAATTTTAAGTACAACATCTGTTGGTTATTATTCCCAGCCTGTACGAGGAGTACAATAGAAGCCTACACCAGTCATGGACAATAGTGCCCACAATACTAATGGTCAAAGTGAGTACCGGACACAAGTTTTTACTCACTAAAGTCAAAAGGAAATGAAGGGAGTTTGTTTAAAACTCCCTTCATTTCATTTCAAGGGATTTCATCTTGAACTGATCTTGCCCTCCAATCATAAGTACTCAGGTTAAAAATAAATGTTTCCCCAATCTCGAGACTCCCAGTCTACTCAAAAATTTTAAAAATAAAAATGATTTTCACACAAATTCATTCTTAGAAATTGAATCCACACCATTTTTAACGACATATTCCTCATTATGCTTAATATGCTCATCCTTTGTTAGAATGCCTAAATGAAATCCAAGCTTGGATGGCCTTGAGATCTTTGAACGATAGTGATGAAAAGACTGAGATCATATTACTATACTACTCATATTACCCAGGTAACCACTGTCTTGAGCAGACTCAAGCAACAGAATTGAAAACAGTCTTTATAGGAAGAAGAGTGTGTTATAAATATATATATATTTTAAATTCTATGTATTTTTTTCCTGGCATTGAACTCAACTTCAACTCGTTGGTTCTCTCAACGAGTTGAAAGAGCCATTTCAATAGGTGCATAGCACAAGAAGGTCAAAGTGAATTCACCAGTCGTCCAGTTGATTCTCAGTGAGCTTTTCATACATAGTCAAAGGTCGCTAGCATTACAGTGAGTTAGTACAGCTTTTAACAATATGCTCAGTGGGTTACCACCCACAGGTTGTCTCCCGATTAATTCATCTCTTCAACTCTCATAAGTCAGAATCATACATGCATTAAAATATAAATTTACTGACCTGTGGCTCAGAAAAGATGACACACGCATTGAGCTTCTGTTAGCTTTCAATATGAGGGATGGTTTGTTCTTTTTCTGTTTTTCCATGAGCCTCTATGCCACCAACACGGCAGGTTCCCCCTAGTGGGTGGATGTGGAATAGCGCTGAAAAACTGAAATAATATCAAAAGACTTATTAAAAAAGAAGTTAAGGATATAAACAGAACAAAAAATGATGGGGAGCCTATTTCCTCTCTTTACTTAATTAGTGCTTTTATTTGCTCATAACTACACTTGTCTTTCACTCCTCTACACTTCTTTATTAAAAGTGGTTAGAATTTAAATTAAATCAAGAATTAACAAGCTATGTTTATTACAGCATTGTGATTAGAAGCCAAGAAAATCCACATAGTACCTTATAATATGCTTAACATACAAATAAATTGAAAATAAAATGTCAAATGCAACACATGGATGTTTTTCATAATAATGTTAATTTCAGGGTTAATATTGTTTAAGAAAACATTAATCTCTGCAGTGTACAAATGAATAAACATAGCAGGCTCAAAGCTAAAGTTTGCAAGAACTATGAAAATAGGTGGGGAGCTCAAAGTCAAAGGTTATTTACATAGTTCTTTGTCTTTTTGTAAATCTTTTTTTAGACTTTGTGTGGCGATATTGATTGCACATTACTATCCACAGTAAGGGAATTTATGCTATTACATCAGTCTATACCGAAAGCTATGAGAACACCACATCTCTGTCCTTCCCATTCCTCACCAGTATCTGGCCATTTTAGGTATATGTGACAAACACTCACCTTGAGTGTTGAATCACACATCCCAAGGGCTGCCTAACTCTGCCTGATGAATTTTTCTTGGGAAGGAAACGAGGGGTTATCTTGGAGGTCACCCTAATGTGAGCGACATTCATCAAACTTCGCTCTTGAGGAAGCGTTTGAAATTGGAAAACGGAAAAGGTAGCGATACCTGAAGGGATGCAGGCAAGCAAGGGCACACAAAGAGGGACAGGTGAACAAAACAAACAAACAGCTTTAATGCAAAGTCGGATGATAGCTAATGGGTTAGAGATATGGCAAGTGGCCAGTGCATGGTTACATGTTGTAAACTGAAATCAGCTCATTCATCACAACTGCCTCAAGACTTTACCCTTGCAGGCTCTGCTTTTTCTCTGGTAGCTAACTTTCCCATCAAATGAAATTAATCTGTTTATTTAAACTTCTTGATAATGGTTAAAGTACCAATACAGTGTGTTATTCTGGTGTCAGTTATAATGTTTAATGTCCATTTTTAAATTATTTTAAATTAGAATGTGTTACTTAATGAGAGTACTCACATCAGAAATATTTATAATTGTCTAAAATAATCCTGTTCCTATTGTTAGTTACCAAAAATGAATGTTTTAAACTTATCACACAACTAAGAAATGTTTTTGTGTATTTTATCTGGCTATTTTAACTCATTTAATATACAGCTCTGTAAAAACTTGAAACCACTTAAATGATCAATTTCTCTGATTTTACTCTTTATAGGTATATGTTTGAGTAAAATGAACATTGTTATTTTATTCTATGAACTACTGACAACATGGCTCTGAAATTCCAAGCAAAAATGAAGTATTTATTTGCATAAAATGAAATATGGTCAAAATAACAAAAAAGATGCAGTGCTTTCAGACCTCAAATAATGCAAAGAAAACAAATTCATATTCATTTAGAAATAACAATACTAATGTTTTAACTCAGGAAGAGTTCAAAAATCAATATTTGGTGGAATAACAATGAGGTTTTCAATCGGGTTCAGTACAGTGGTCTCTTAATTTTTTCCATAGCTGTATGTATAGTGCACTGTTGTTCAGTCTTAGTTTAGTCTGATTTTGTTGCAGCGTTTGAGTGTTTCGATTTTTCACATTTTTATCTACTTGTGTGTGGGAGTGGGAGTTAGCTTGAAAGAGAGAAGAAAAAGATAGTTATGTTTGGCTTCCACGTACACATTGAACAGGAACTAAAAAAAATGCTCATGTTTAATTTAGAGTAAATAAGAATAACCTGCCTGTGACCTAAAGTCAATAACAGTAGTATTTGGAATAGAAAATAGTTTTTAGACTTGGTTATGTTATAAAGGTTTAATTGCAATGACCCTTAAGTACTGTGATACACAGGCAGTCAATAAAAATAAACTTATGATGATCCAGTATGGTGTTGTGGAGGAAAACAAAAAAATCAACGAATAGCTTGGACATGTATTAACAGAAAAATTATACCTAGGATTATTGCACATCAGCTGGTCACACAAGTAGTGTGATAAAATACAGTTCTACAGGAAAATCATATTCTCATGGCATTGCTCCTTTGCATTTAACTCTTTATAACTGCCAAGACCTTCCTCCTGGGTTTGATTGGCTGTTTTTGTCTGGGGTTTATTCCTGAAATGGAGTAGGACCACTAGCAGGAGTCTGAGAATGCATACGTTTTCACAAATTATCTGTCTTTCACTGTAAGGACAAAGTAAGAGTTTTAGTAAATATGTAAAAACAAATATACAGTGTACCTCAAGCTGCTTTAAATGTTATATATGCACAAAATCTTTAGAATTGATCATTTTAAAAACATTTTAATGTTCCTATGTGATTGTAGTTCAAAGTGACACCAAACATTTGTCAGGATGGAGTGCTAGAATAAAGTGGTGATAGAACCAGGATGGGAATAATGTTCATCTGAGGCCTAAAAGAGCAACCCTGTTGGCTAAACATTCCTCTCTTATGTTTTTCCAGAGACAGTTCCTTTGGGGCTAAATGTGGGAAGTAGGTCATCCCTTTTTGGAGCGACGGTTTTCTGTTGGTACAGCATAAATATTTGATGTAAACAGTATCCCTTATGGACAGAGGACATTTTTGACTAGAGGGATGGGTTTGTAAAGACTGTATATGCACAGTCATCAAATGGTACATGGTACTACAAATATTACCCTGAGGCTCTCCAACAGACTGATTGCACAAATACACTGTCACTAATAATGTAAAGGAACACACATTCACATACATATGAAGACTGAGGATGATTTAAAAAGCTGTTTCAAAGGATAGTCCATGCATTTACAAAGTGCTTACATTACTATAGCAAGCAACAACTAGAGCAAGAATAAAAGATTTGCTTTCCCTACTTCACTCTGAATCCACCTGCTAAAAATTCAGCAATGTCTTACTGAATATTCATTAGATGTTCAGTCTGCTGATTTATGACAAACCTTCAATATTAGCTCATATCCAATCTGTTTTCTCAAACCTACAAAATTACGTCTGACACATGTCCAGAAAACACTTACAGTCATAATATTTGAGTGCAGGAGTCATTCAAAAGACTTCTGTTTTTAATGCACTCTTCTACTTATGTGACCTGTCATTGTATAAATCTAAATTACAAAGTATCAGTTGACTAACTTCATGATGTTTTCTTAGGGTAATAAGAATACATCAGTTACTATTAAGATCACAGCTATGAGTTGTTTAAATAAACCACACTTAAAAAAATATTAAAGTACAAACAAGTTGACAAGGCAAGCAGCATGAAATTACAAATGTTTAACACATATTTTCTGCTGCTGTTTTACTTCCAGATGCCTTTAAATTGAGGATATTCAACTCAGAAATTTAGCTCACAATTCTTGTCATGCCATTCAACTGAATGAGTCTCCACTGCCAGCATACTTTGGCTTTTAGGCTCAGACAATACAGGTCAATCTGTCTCGCCGATGTTTAAATCTGTAAAATGGTATTAGAGACATACTGGTTAATGTCCATTTTCAGCTGCAAAAATGTTGGAGTTTGAGAACAGATAGATGTATTTTGAACACCCAAGCCCAACTTCTGCATGTTTTCAAAACTTAATTGGTTGAAAACATCTAATTAAAATGAGTTTGCCATTAGCAGTTTCATGCAGAACTTGCAGACAGGCTAAAGAAAAAAATCCTTCCTGTAGATGAAGTGAGTTAGAGCAGAAACTCTTGTTAGACTTGCAGAATGAGGATAAGTTTGGCCAAATTGTTAGACAGTACATGGTCTAACATTACCTCTTGCACAACGCTGTTTGAGGTGGTACGAATGTATCAGTAAATACTTTTAATTCTTGTCCTATTTTTTGTGAGTCAACCACAAATGTTAACCTTGTCTTCTAGACCTCTTTTCACATTCAAATTAGATTTTTAGTACAATTTGTCAAATTAAAGAGAATACAAGAAAAAAAACAAACATTAGTTTTAACATAATCTAATAAGTTAAAGTAGTACATCACACTCTTTCAAAATGTAAATAGTCATTGGTATTAAATTGTCTTTTTTCATATTTAGATTTACTCTATGTCTTACAGGGACAACACTTTTTTCATCCCATTTGAACCTACTTGTACATAGGACATTTATGCACAATTATATGTACCAGACATTAGATATGACATATAAAAAAGGCAACTAATACTATAATCACCAAGATGTTGCCATGTTCTCATTGAGATCATCAAATCATGAATCAACAGAGGCCTACACAAGACCTACACTAACAACAATTTCTTTTTTTACTCTGTTAAGGAATTAGAAATTAAGGAATTTAATGAGATGTTTTTATGACTTGGCTCACTTATTTAAAATCCCAGGGACAAACGTGACAAAACTGCTATTACTGACAACAGAGACTAAAGCTGCAGTGCTAAAAGTATATTTATTGTTCAGTTCTGTATTAATAAGCACTATTAATCAATTGAAGTAATTTGACTGGCAAGTAAGTTGTTTTTCCTTTTTGTTTTCAAAGTACATTGTTTTTTATTGTCAAGTGAACATTGAAAATTCAGCACCTATCATTATTCCAGAGGTGGAAATTGCATTTTCTTTTAGTGTATATTTTGAAAGTCATAAACTCAAAATGAGTGAGACTACTGACCAGTTCAAAGTCACAACAAAGCCACATACACACCCAAGGAACTTCAAGAAGTGCTCAGGTTGGTTTATTTGACAAAGTCATGCTCCAAGGCAGAGATGACAATGTACCCAGTACCAGGAAAGATGGATGGAGGTTATTCAGTACTCTAACAAGATCCTAGCCCCTCAACAAGAACAAAAGAATATTGAAGATCAAGATCAACAAAAAAAGTAAACTGGGCTCTAGCTGTTCGATTTTAGTGCAACCGAAGACACCTGTGGCATCGACTATCTGCAAAAAAGGTGAGCTCAACTGTAAGTTGATTAAATAAATCTTCATGCAAAGTTCAAAAGTCATCAACTTTATGTTTAGACTATCATGTCATACATTCTGTTTTCAAAGAAACCAAAAATCACCAAATATGTTTTTTAAAACACAAACATACCACTGTTCATAATGTTCACAGTGTGCTCTTCAGGTAAGGTCATGGAAGTGTTGTATGCTTTCTTTGGAAGACTGAGGAGATCCTCAGAAAATCATTGCATGTAATGATTTTTTCACAATAAAGTAGATTTTCAGACCTCAAGTCGCCTTCTGCATGTATCTGAGTTCATAACAAGGAAAGTTCTATTAAAGGTTCTAACTGTTTATGTCGATAAGTTTGTGTGCTTGTCTAATTTTCATGATAAGGTTTGTGGGTAGTTGCACATGAGCACAGTGCTTTCATATGCAACTAGTGTGTTTATGTTTTTCCCCATCTGTGTATTGTCCCTTAGACCCCCACCACCAAAAAAAATAATAAACAGCCTTATTAGGGCTCCAGCTGGTGGATCCAGTGAATGCTACAATGCAAGCTGCTGAGAGGTCTGTTGAGCAATAAAATATGGAGAGCTTTTTGGCAATTATCAGCAGATTATTTTGAAATCAGCCTCTGATCCATATCTGTATGTTCCATTACATAAACCATTTTTAGATATTATAGAAACACACACAGGTGGCAAAAAGGCACATTTTTTTCTGCAAAGAACAAAAAAAAATGCTGATTTGTTGAAATGTCTGGAGTGTATTTTTGTTTTTTCTCTGAATAGTCATAAAAACTCATTTTAATTTACCCTGAGCTTTGCAAAACCAAAGAGCCAATAGAGAATAAACAAAACAGGGAGCTAATGAGTCTTCTCATTCAAGAGATTACTATTCCCAAGAGACACTGGTACTTGAAATTTTAAAGAAGTGTATTAGAGTTTTGCATCAGAGAACTGGTGATCTTGAATTGTGACCCAAACTCTCTTGTAACTTACTGTGCTCAGCTATCTCTCACAAGAATACTGAGAATTTCTCATTACAAGGCATTAGCAAAAGACCAGGCAGGAGGGCAAGAGAGTAATCCATGGTTGGCACTAAACAAAGGAGGGCTGTCTGGAGGACATTGCTGATGATGAGGGGAAGCTTAGATGCTAATGTAATTAAAAACTAAAGTCTTCATAGCATTATTAGATGGTAGAGTTGGGATATAAAACACAAAGTGACACAAACATGTGTATACACTCCAACAATTCTAGAAATGTTTGACACAAGGAAAGTTTACTAAAGTCCATTTTTGACAAATAAACATTTCCAGTAAGGCAAAGACTGTTAGAGATGTTGTTAGACCAAAATCTTGCTTGTTCAAAGTCCTCTTGAAATCTATGATTCTATTACAGGATGTATTGCCCGTGCTGACAATAGCACTGGTAAGAGTAGAACTGGAAAGATATGGACTAAACTATAATTTACTTTTGGATGACTGGGGAGGACTCTGGCTCAAAAAGCACATTACTCAAATGCATACTAAGATTTACCAACAGTGTTTTACTCTGATGTGTCTCTAATATGATACATATTGAAGCTCTTAGAAAACCAGATTCAGCACACGGCCTCTTTATTTTGCCTCCTTCGTGTTTCTCCATTATTTGAAAGATGTATTTCAAATCCTTCATTCCCATTATGGACTTCATTAATGTTACAGGACGTTGCACAACAGCCAAAAACATTTAAGACACACTTTGGTTAACTTTTCCCTTCATCTCTCTATGTTCTATATTACTCTCTAACTAATGCCTATTTATATTTCTAAAGGGGTAAATATTACATTTGATCATTTTCCCCTTGCACATTTAGGACAAATTATTAAAAGATAACTGACAATAAAGAAAACAGTCAAATGTCCACACTGTATTTCAGACCTAAGTGAAAACAGTGACCGTTTGGAGTCCAAACCTACGGCAATAAAGAGTTAGAGCTTCACTAGAAGATGTAGATGTGATGAGAAAATTTGAGACTTGACTCTGAATTGAGGCAAAAGACTTGGGGCTAAACTTAGGACTTGTCCTTCAAATACTGCAGACTTGTCTTGGCTTTAAATATAAAGATAAGACTATGATGTGTGAACTCAGTCCAAAATAAAAATGTATAAAATGAGTGCTCAAACCCAAAGAAAGGTTATCTGTTATACTCTACTGTGTCACCAACGGGGACACTGGGAATCTGCTGAGGCTTAGAATAATAAGAAAATGTCCTTAGATGGTTAAATTAGTGATTTCAGTAATTATTATTTTCCCTTTGTAGACAATGTGTTTTTTTTTTTTTTTTGTAGATTGCAGCTCATTTTATGACAGGCAATAAAAAAATGGGATTTGCAGCAAAACACAACAGGACAATCAATATGTTCTACTTGCATATGTTTTATAGTTTTTTGCTCATAATTGTTCCTGGTCAGTACTCAGGGGAACACAAGTTTACAGAAGAAAGACATTTTCAGCTCATGCTTGCTGAATGTGGCTACAGGTATTCCAATAACTGCACCTTAAGGACTTTTTCCCCATTCAAAATGCTCTCAAATTGCACCTTCTAATCAATTTCAATTAATAGACTGTTTTATGGAATCCAACAGCTTTTAATGGACTCGTAATGAAACACGGTTTATAGTTACTCATTTGTGCTTGATCATTAAATCACTTACCAGTGAAGTAAGTTTAAATTTGGCACCTTTACAGTTGTGTTTCAGTCACATAATATTATTGTGATAGAGCAGTGGAAATTTTCACCTATAGATTGTTCTTTTTTCTGTTTCTTGTTGTTTGCAGACAAAGAGAATTGTGGGTGTTGCATTGTTTCTTTTAGGGTCTGAAGGAGTTGAGTGCCATGATAGCTCTGGGATATAAACTGTTTGTGTGTGATTTGAGGAGCCTGTAATGCCTGCCAGAGGCAGTTCTTACAAGTAATGCCCCTGGTGGGATGGGTCTGCCAGAATGCTGCAAAATCTCCTGAGAAAGCAAGAGCTGTATATTTCCTTTAGGGAGGGCAGGGGGTGGAAGATGATTTTCTGCATAGTGAAAATGACCCCCCGAAGCCATTCTCTGTGTTGAAGAGCTGTTGGTGAACCACACTTAGATGTAGTAGTTTAGCACAAGCCTAATAAAACAGCAGCAGAAGGTCAACAGTAGTTTCTCAGATAGCAATTTTTTTAGGGGATGGCCATTAAGAAATAAAGATGCGGCTGAACCTTGCTATACAGGAAACACTTTTTTTTCAACTTTCAGTATAATACATTGTACATATATTTGAATAATAATAATGTAATTGTTCCCTTTGAATTTGGTATTGTCAGTGTTGGAGCTCATGCTCATTTTCTTCACAAATTAGGTCTTGCACAAGAACTTTAAGTATAAACTGAATGATCACAGGTGGGTTTTCAAGTTATCAAGTCATATATATTAGAAAAAGCATGATATCCAACCCTGCTCCATCTTGTGACAGATGGTTGATGAGAAACTGCTATCTATTGGGCATACAATAACAGATTATTATTATAAATATATTTTTTTATGCGAAACAAAAATCAACAATCAGTAACCGTACATTAACAGAAGGATTGGAGATGTTAATGAGTTGTCAATCTTTTTTTTTCTTTACATTGGACAAAAGGCAGGCAGTTTGTAAGGTGATGTTGAACTTGTTATTTGATCCACCTCAGCAGTTAGAACCTCTAGGTGAGTTACTGATATGCACAGAACAAGTCTGATGATGGCTCTTGTGTTAACCAAGACAATGCAAGCAAACAACATTTACTTTTATTTTTAACTTTTCCAAATTGATATTGAAACTAAACCAAAATCACAATAAGGAATTTATAGACTGGTGATCAATTCTCATTCTCATTGATCGTTTTCGAGGGACAAAACTATGCAATGATTTGTTTGTTGTTGACTGACTTTTTCTATGGTATAATAGTGAAGGGAGTTAAATGCTGTGTTAGTTTTTCTTGAAATTGGATTTCTATGTTGGTTCTGTGTGAGACCCTTGTGCAGGCAACAAGTACGCACAACAATAAAGGTTTTGAACAAGTTATTGTCTTCATAGAATGAATACATGGTTCTTCTAGGTTCAGGAAAAAAAGGAGTGTTGTTAACATGGTGGACTTTTCAGGGAGGAGGTGAGCATACCTACAGAGGCTGGGATCGGTATGTGGCGTTGAGTGGTGCTTGTTGCAATGGTTTTCTTGTTATTTGTTCCAGGAGGGGACTGAGAGAGTGGTGGATCATTGGAGGGTGATGGTCAAATGTGTACAGTGCAAACCAGAGAAAAATACATGAATACTCAGATATATACATATTTACTTATACATACACATAGATGTATTATCACAATTGCATGTCAAAACAATCTACACTTTTCAAAAACGTAAGTGGAAATCAGATTTTTGTAAGTTATCCTTTCTTAGTCTTTCAGCATTTTGCATGTTTTCAATGGCATTGACATATTTGAGGTTGGCAGGACTCCTTACCATCATCTTCATTTTGCTTCACAAATCATCAAATTGATGTTAAAAAGCTGCCTGGGCTACTATGAAACAATGCCAATACTTCTAGTAGTAGATGAAAAGTATTGGCAAATCTTAAGGCATAGACTCAACTGTTAAACTCATCATTATAGTTCATGAGTTTTGTTTATACCTATGTTTGGGTTATTAAAATCTCTTCATTATTTCCCACAGCTTTTATTTTTGTCTGAGTGGTGATCCACACTGAGAAGTTCTTAGAGTTTTTCTTTATTTCTCTAACCACAGAAAATGTTATTCTTTTGATCCTTACCCAAGAAACACAGTGGAATTATAATAGCTCAGCAGTCAAAAGTCTTTTGATCATATATAGAGGAATGTAAAAAAAGCAAGAGGAGCAAACAGTAGGGTTGGACAATTTTTCATAATCCTATTCAGGGTTGGATACATCAGCATGTGTGTAATTAATCTATTTATTATGCATCTCTTAGTGAATAAACTTTTCAATAATTTAATTTGTTGAATATGACTGTAAATGCAGGACACTGCAAGGAGTCACTGGCAAAGAAGAAATAAATGCTGGTAAATAGTAAATATTGATATATGACTGATTACAGAGCTCTGATAATAAGGTGTATAATACTTTAATCCATATCTGTAAGGTAAGTTAACTAAACAAAATGAGGTATTATGAATATTTAGAATAATTACTAAGAATATATGTAGGCAATGGAGAATACATAAAGTTAAAAGGAAAATACATACTCTTTAAATTGTAAGAACGTTTTTCAAGTGAAATTTTGAGGAGTGAATCTATTTTCACAAATTTCTGCTTTGCTTATCTTTACTTAGTAAATATGGCATGGTAGGATTTGTAGCATGCATTTCTGTATGCTTGACATTAGCTTTATAAAATGTTAGAACAACATAGAGATCTGATCATTATAAACTGAAATCTCAAAACATACATGAGTGTGTTTTTATTTTGCCATTCTTGTTCTAAAATGCATTAATTTAATTCTTGATTTCTGACACAAACTTGAAAAATGTGAAGAAATCTCTTATACTCTGTGTAAATACTGGAATGGAAGAGATCATATAATGATGTTCTATACAGCCACTAGAGCATATGGTTAATAGAGGTGAGGTGTTCAATACTGAAGCCAGCTGCTCCCGAGGGTTAATTGAACCTCCAAATGTAAACAGATCTGATCTAGACAACAGTAAATAAAGCGATTACATAGGTTCAACATCTTCATCCATCCATGCTACCAAACCGAACTTTGAGAGTCAAAGCAACTTTATCACCTTGCTTTCTGTTTTTCTTTAGTCAAAAATTACTATGGCCGCAAGAGGACTTTGTCATAATAACAAACAACCATGGATTGTAATAAGCCTCTTCCTCAAATGACCTCCGGGGTTGTTTTTATGGGAAGATGGTCTTTACTAACACAGCTGTCACTTCTTCTTCACTTTCATTCTTTTAAGGGACAATAAAGCTGTCGTCTTTGATGTGTGATTCTGTCTTTTATTGTCACAATGAGTTAGTTTGGTGAGTCTATTGTTGTATTTGCTACATTGAGTACTAGTGTTTTTGAAATGTGTAAGACACCATTCTTTTAAATTATTTCCAACTTGTGTGTTTTAGCATTGCATTTTTTTCAAATCTAATTTGTCAATTTTGTGTCATTAATTTTGATATTAGGGATTAGTTTTCATTTAAAAAAACTTAAATCTGAAACATTCTAATTTAAACATTAACCTTGGCACTCTACTTAGCTTGCTTTACCCTTCTTCCTTTACAGAAATCAGCAGTGATCAAATAAAAATATAATTTTCAGTGTTTGTACAACTACCTGACACGTTTGCTGAGATGAGTCACATTACTCAGCCTATTAAATATGACTTGTATCTGTCGCCTTGGTCTGAAATTAGCAATTTTTTGAACACTACTTCATAATATTGATTTAAATTTAGCTTAATATTAAAAACTGGGAATGGGCAACAAAATAAGATTTTTTTTCAGTTTTCAAGAGTAATAAAGACTCAGTTGATATATAAATTTAAAAAATAAACTGAGACAACAACAATTATTTTTCTTAATCCTATATTTATCTGTAAATTTGTCTACCAACAAAATTGTCACGCATTATATTTTTCTTTATCAGGTGTATATTTGCTGATAGATTGTCACTATCCTTCTCCTCTACTATTCCCCCTTTGACATTACGGCCATTGCATAATGAGCACAGACGCAGGGCTGAGACATCTTGGTAATTAATAGATGTGATATTGATGTAAAGAAAGTAAGGTCTAAACTGGATTTTTATGTCAGTCTATTCCCCTCAAAACAAGTAATCTGTCCTAATTTGTTTGTGTACCTCTGAGTCAGGTACACAATATATTTTTGCCTGTTCTCCAGTTCCTGTTATTCATTGGATGTGTTACATCACATCATGTAAGAATGAGCGATGCATTACATGAAAAGAAGTGGAGAAAGAAAGAAAATGAACGAAAAAAACAAAAGAAGGAAAAAAAATAGAGACAAATGAAGATTTTTACAATATTATTAAGTTTATATATATTTTATTCACATTCAAGAGGAGATTGTTTCCTCACCATGCCACAAAAAGGTTCACCAGCTCAGATTTTTATTTCATTTTACTGACCTTAATTTGACCAGGTAAAAAACAATAGCTGTTTTTGACTATGATAAATAATATTTAACAACTGAGTTAGCTAAAACAATGGGCATATTTGCATATATTGTGTAATGTAAGTGTAAACATCATAAAATCCTGTCTGAAGTAAGACTAAAACTGCTTGATTTTTACATCTGTGGTTTTAAACTTAATAATGGAGAACAGTTTTCTGTCACATTCATTTATATGACCAGTTTTTTTGTTTGTTTGTTTTGTTTCTTAGGCATTTGTTTAAAACTGTATATGAGTAAAAAAATCTATCTTTCTATTATCAAGGTTTTAGTTTGTGCACCGAGTTGAGTTTTTAATCATTGTATAATATTATTAGTAACAGTTTTTCTTTAGAACGGATGTATGGAAAATGAGAAAACGTAGCAGTGGTAGTAAAAGAAGATCATAATATAGTAATCAAGACGAGTCACATTTCGAACTATTTATCTCTCTAAAATTGTAAAATGGATTGTACATCCTTTAAATCAGTTTGTGATTGTCCTTTCAAAGTAAAAGGACAAGTGCCCACATCATTTGCAGTCACTGTACAAAAATGGTAGCAGGTGTGCTGGAGGACTGTGAGCATTCTTTTCTTTCAATAAATGCTTCTAAATCAATATGTTCAATTTCACCTTATGGATAGTTTTCACATTTTGCTCCTCAAGATGGCACATCTCATCCTAGAGTTGACAGCAGCTAATCTCAAAGCTTTGTTTTTCAACATGATCCACTGCTTATGAGGCGGATGTGTATTGGATCTATCAACCTTTAAAAGTTAACAAGTTGTCTGGGGAAATGCCATTTGTACCAGTTCAATATGAAATGTCAGACGCCGATAAGATGGTAAAGTCATACACACATGCCAGCTGTTGGAAAGGATCTACAGGAATGCCTTCGTGGCTTAGATAGTTGATTTCATGACTTTTACTGCCTTTTACTAACAACAATGAGAGTGGGGAAACAAATTAAATGATCTATTCTAAACCCTGAATCAAAATTACAAGAGTGATTTAGGACTTACTTCAGATAAGATTGACTTAAAATGTAATTTTCATATCATCAAAGTGATAACAAAGGGGTAGCTATGATTGCATAATCATCTTTTTCACAGGTCCCTCTAATCAATGATTTGATTGGCTTCAATCATTTGCAGGAAAAGTGAACACCAGCAGATTACATGTTAACACCACTGAAAGAAACTCACTAACATAGACAGCTGTATTAGACACTATTGTGAAGCAATTTGCAAAATACTGACAAGAATGCAAAGATTAGAAACAACCAATGCATCTGTGCTTCATTAACAATACGAATTAAGGCAAGATTTTCCACACAGGCAGGGTCTTCATTTTCATGGGCACACCAGTTTTCTGTTGTAACATTACGTAGGTTGCAGAATGTCACTTAGACTGGTCAGCAACTGGGATAGAACTTGTTAACAGTGCCCATTATTTGTGCCTGTTTCTCTTCCTTGTTAAAATGTAAGGCATCATGTTCTCTTTGAAACATCAGGTCACTTTAAATAAACATCTAGGTATCGTCTGTATGGAATCAGAAAATTGGTCATCATCGTTTTTTCTCCAAAACGAACACTCAATCCAAATTGTAAAGGTCATTTGAGGATTAAATAGATGCATTTTGTGATAAAAATACAATAAGTAAAATGTAATGTAAGATGCATGTAATGGGTTTGTGACTTTATGTGTAAGTTGTAGACAAATAAGGATTCCAATATGACTACTTTATTTTTGCATATTTTAAAGCAACTACATGTATTGAAGGAATTGATGTTAAAAAGCACAATATCTAGAAACTATGATTACGATCAAACAAGGTATCTGCCAAACCGTCTGGTGAGACTTAAGTAAACTTTCTTAATGAGCTAAAACCATTGTTGTTAAAACTCTTCTCCAATAACTAACTGATATTTAAATGGGCATTTTATAATGGTGCTTATAAATAAGTACTTTGGTCCAACAGCCCCTGTATGAGATTGTTTTTTAAAGCTCTTGCGAAATAAGTGTATAATCAGTCATAATTAAATTCTAACTAAATGAACAAGGTAGGCAAACAGTTTAAATTAATTACAGCTGTTACAAATGGGCAGTGGAAAAAAGACAATATAATCTACAAATTTGATGATGACAACACAAAGCTACTTTGTCATTCGCCTCACTTGTCAGGAATCTGTTATGCATTTTCTTTCTTTATCAGTGACAGAACTACAAAGTACCACATATCTATTTATACTCTTTGCATAGCATTAAGAAGCACGCTTCATTTTTAGAATTTAAAGTTAGACATTTATTGCAAACTATGCATGCATACAATATTAGCTTTGGGAGATATGACATTACAAAATAAATTACACAAAGAACTTGTAAACACATAATACATTATCCACATAGAAATTGTTAGAAAATTTCTTATTTGGTATATTTCTCTATTAATCTCATAAAAAGAAAAACGCAGCCAGAAATTTTTTTTCCCTCTAACTTTCCCAGAAATAAAAAGAGAATTGACAACCCTCTCCATATCTTACCCTCATGTGAACACACCCTGACAAGCAGAGTTAGATTTTAGTTTACCTTCCATAAACTTCCTCAGAGTCTTCATCTCATCTCTTGACCTTGATACGTTCATTCTTCAGGTCAACGCATCAGGTCACCAAAACAGAATTCCAGATGAGAAGATTTGTTACCATTCTGTGGTCGGATCACTGTTGTCCAATGGGATTCAGTTTGGAAGTTGATATACAACTGGGAGCATTGAGGATCTCTGGCTCCATGCCACGTCCCTGACTGTCCCTTTCTCCTTTAATGCAACATTATCTTCTGTTTTATTTTCTTTATAGGTTTTCCTAATACTGTTTCCCCCACCAAATCAAAGAATCTATATTTGATTATTCATCTCTATATTTAATTAAAATGTTTGCCGATGTTGGAAAGACATAAAACTGTAAATAGAAGCAGATAAGATCACCAGTGGAATCTACAAGGTGGTGGCTGATATTTCAACACAACACTGCAACGATATTCAAGACAAAATTATTAGTTGATTCATTTTGAAATCTGACATGTAAAAAAAGAAATGTTATTTAGGCATTGCCAACTATGGGATTGTGAAAAAAGGAAAAGTTTTTGAGAACCAATGTTAAATCCGTGGTATTATTTGCATGAAGAAAAAGACTCCTGTACTGCATGTAGCGTACCTTAACAGTGGAAGCATATTTGGTCACTGAGATAAATGTTTAACTGACAAATTTCTTGTCTTTTTAAAAATTTAATGAGAACATTACATCTAGTGTTTAACCGCAAAGTACCATTTGATTGAATTTATCATAAAGAACTATATTTGAATCAGAGGAAGACAGCGGCATAGCCTTGGAAAATAAATTACACCTAATTGACAAATTACGTTGCCTCAATTAGTCTGCTCCTGCATTTGTCTCTGTAATCCGTAGCTTTCTACATATAAATGGTCTTGCCTTTGCTATTTTCAGTTCTATTTTAGCTCCGTCTCAGATCATGAGCGTTGTAATATGCAAGCGTTAATAGGAGGCATTACAACTCTAATTAATATTAACAAGTAAGGATCAGTCAGATCAAATTAGAACAGACAACGAGCTTTCACTGAACATTCGGATTTCATATTTAAAGAATTGGGGTTCTTTGTCTTTCTGCATTCTCCAAAATTATACATATTTTAAAATATATATCCAAAAGGCTAAGCTATGAATAAATGCAGATGACTAGGTCAGAATCTAAACACTGAAAACATCAATCTATACTTTTTCCTTTGAAAGAGTTCAGTCTCCGCTCCGACCTTTGACCACAGCTCACCTCAGTCCAACAATTACCTTTCATTCTCTTAACATTTTTATTTGCCAAAAAAGTGACAGGACATTTTTTATAATTTTATCTTTATGTGACACAAAGATTATGAGGAAATACAGCATAATTGTGAAAAAAAAAAATCCAGGGATGCAATGTAATTTGATCAGTTATTATTTCGTTGTGTTTTGGGTTTGCTGGTGTTTCCAGAAACAAATTTCTCACATTTCTTTGATGTTTTGATGTTTTTATTAGCATTTTATAAACTGGAGGTCATCTTGATCATCTGTTTTGTTGCAGCGTTTCTGGAACAAAAGGGGAATCCTGCATAATTTGTATTTTATAAATCTCAAATTTGCGTTATTCTGTCAGTGTACTGAGACTTTCATCTGACCTGAAACTGCTCACCGAGACTGAAGTTTGGCCTAACAAAGTCTTGACCTAAAGATCAAACAGATTATGTTTGATCTTTTCACATCAATCATACATCTATGCCAAGATATATTTCAAAATCTGGAGTCTACACATAGTTGCCACACAACCCCTGTTTTAACCTGAGGCTACAGTAAGAATGAATAAAAGTGCTGCCAAACATACTAGAAAACTAGCTTTAAGGGTAACACAGGAATTTGATCTCTCAATGAACCAATTTGTTTTCTTATTGGTGCCATTTTGTTTTTACATCTCCATAAATTTACAAAGACTTGGGGGCCAACAAGATAAAGTCTTTATACACAATACGAACTAATATAAATAACAGCATATTGACAGATTTTATTACTGTTTAATGACAAATAAAGAAGCAGGAACATATATTTTTTTCTTGTAAGATACCAATTTACACTTGCTACAAATTCTGTAGCTTTAATGCCACACTAAATTCTTGAGAGAGAATTGAAAAGTTAGCAGAAAGACAGAGTGGCTCAGGTGAACTTGTCGCTCTAATTCCGGTATTGCAAATCTTGTCACGATCAGATTGGAAAAATTGCAGCTGCTCTTGAAGATCAGCATATAGAAAACAACTGCAGACCCCAAGAAGTAGCAAAATGTGCAAGAACAAGAAAGAAGAGAATGACATTTTCTTTCTAGAGTTTCCAAATTTCCACTGTTGTTAATTCTATCTTTCTTGTCATGCCAACTTCATTGTGTAAGACATGAGGATGGGGAAATAATTCCTTATAAAAGTAAAGTTTGTCTTATGATTTTATTATTGCTCACAGACATGAAAACATTTCATAGCATTCAACTCTGCGAGATAACTTGGATCTGTTGGGAGTTATAATGGAGAATTTTTATTACTTTTATTGTCCCTCAGTGGGAAAATCAGGTATATCAGCAGCACAGTGCAGGTAAGTCGAAGCATGCAGGCTCAAAAAAGTAAATAATAATAATAATAATAATAATAATAATAATAATAATAATAATAATAATAATAATAATAATAATAATAATAATGTCTGGTGCATGTATGCATAATATTGGTGCATGCAATAATAATAATATGTTATTATTATTGTTGTTGTTGTTGTCATTATTCCTATTATTCATAGTAGTAGTAAAAGTGATAAGAATAATCATAATAATAATTATTTTACGTTTCTATGCTAATATTCTTTCTATATGCTGCTGGACTTGGGGTAAAATTATTATTAATAAACAGCTACAGTACTACTACATCTTACTGGCTTTTATAAACATTTGATGCATTATGTTGCACAAGACAGAAATGTCTTACACTTGCTTAATTAACACTATGCTAGTTGAAAACCAAGAAGAATGAATGGGTCAGACAAAAACACAAATCTTTGATTTCCAAGTTTGCTAGTTTGATAAATTAAACCAAAGGAAAATATTAAATTAAAATTTGCTGCCTATAATACGAACCACATTGGTATTTAATTAAGTCTCAGTACTTGCTATGCACAAGGCTGCCCTGGGTAGGTATAAACCTGCTAAAACCCTAGGAGACGATTCTGCCTTTTAATGTCTTTACACTGTCCAAAACAGTATCAATATGTTGCTGTGTGCACCCACTGCTTTTGAATGCATTAAGAAATAAAAATTTTGACCTTAGCTCTTTTAAAAAAAAAAAATTGTAAAGACCCTGTGATTGGACTGGCTAAAAACACAAAAGTTGTTTAGTTATTCTATTATTTATTTATTTATTTATTTATTTATTTATTTATTTATTTATTTATTTGTACGTATTTGCACAGTTTGTGCGTTTGTGGGGAAAATATTTTATTCCATCTAGTAGTTTTCCGAAATGCTCAAAAAACACAAGCTACTGACTGCAGTGATCTGAGCTGTCGTTTGTCTTTTGTCCTATCCAAGCAAACAGCAACTAAGGTTTGCCATTGTTAATGGCTTTGGCTGGTTTCTTGCCTCTTCTTTGCTTTCAAGGCTTGTGTCAAACCCTCTTCCATATAGTTAGTGGAGTGTGGTAGTGACAACACTGGCTTAAAAAAACAACTTCAAGCATAACGCTGCACATTCTTGTGTCCAGTAACATTACACTCAGGTATCATTTAAGGGGGTAGCTGAGGGAAACATTGGAAGAAACACCTATCAAAGATAATTTTATTTTAATGAGAACCACTGTAGCCTGTTCCCACCGTGGCAGTCACAGCAGCTGTTAAGCAGCGTTGTGCTTTACACCCAGCCAAATGTCTTATATTGAATTCAATCAACTTTGTTTACAAAACACTGTTCTCAGCACAGCAAATGTCAAAGAACTTTTTTTCCCCCAGGGATGAGTGCTAACAGCCTTGGGTACTGTTTCTCATCTCTCTAAGTTATGCAATCCTGCCCAGAAACAAAGAAGAAGAACTTATAAAAGAACACCAGAAAGTGTTGGCCTGGAAGCACAACATGCGAGGCTTCCACATTTTAAATAATGCATTTATACGAAGTTGCCAAACAGGCAGCACACCTGTCAAACCATGTTCTTTTGATATTTATTCATGTGAGCAAATAACTATTTCATGTTTCATGCACCTTTTCACCCAAAAACCTGTGAACAGAGAGAAAAATAAAAACTTATTGCTTGACTAGTTTGAATCCAGTTCCACCCCATGCCACTCATAATTTAGTCTGGTAGCAACCAGGCCTTTGTCCTACACTTTGCTTCATATGGAGGGTCTGGACTCTCGTCTATTCAGAAACATTTGCTTCCTGGAGTTTTAAATGTTACCTAATTGTTATCGCATGCACGTGACACATGTTATGCGCCAGTTTGGTGCTATGAAACTTACTGAAAATTGCCTGCGCTATAAACAACCATCTCCCACTGCAAAGAGAGAATGATGAGCAGAACGAGATGGCTGTTAATGTTAATTCACTATTTGGAATTGTCCTCTGCCATTGTTAAAACTTCAGGCACACTACAATTCTAAAGCAATGCAGAAAATCCAATTCGAAGTTCACAGCTTCTCCTTCTGTTCACTGATTTCCCTGGTTGAAATTCTACCGGATGAATCCAAGATAATGGAAGAAAGCCCAGACTGAGTAGTGAAGCAAGATTAGAATCGAGTAGAATTTTGTAGGAAGGCAATGTATAGGCTACTCATACTTAACCCTTAAATTAAATTTTAAAAAACTAGACATTTTCACTGTTTCAATGAATGATTCACCTTTAAAACCATTTGTTGTAGGTTTTAACAGAGTTTCTTTTGTTTCTTTCTTGAGCTGGAGTCAGTGTTTTAATAAGATTTAATTCACCTTTTGTGTTATATTATTTATTTATTAATTACATTTTTTACAGAAGGTAGCTGCAATTTCATGCGTAGGCTAAACACACAAGACCAAGGACAGTTTTTTATTTTGTTTGTTTTTTTTTTTTGTTTTTTTGGGATATTGTGCTCAATGTTTTAAAATGCCAGGCTTACAGCTGCCAGTTGAGAATTTGTTAAAATGAAACAGAATAAGATAAAAGGCTGTTCTAAAGCTGAAAAACGAAGCTGTTGCACACAAACTAAATTCAGCAAAGATTCAACATGATATAAAAAGTTGTCAGGCTAGGGTATAAATAACTAGTCAGTTACTATTATATAAATATTACACCAACAAACTCAAACTATTTTTAAATGAAGGACCAAAGAATTCTCTGTGCAAGGGTTTCATATTCCTCTATAGCCAAAGAAACATATCTTATCTTCCAAAGCGCATATTTTCAAACTGCTTTCATCTAAAAAGAATTAAATTACGCAACAAGAAAAACATCATTAGACAAGCTTTTCAGTGTGTGTTCATCAAGGGACCACTCTCTCTCCCATAAAAGACCCCCGTGGAATTTTGTTGCCAGGGTTAGAGAAGCTTGAGGTAGAAGAGAAATGAAATTTTGCAGCAGATTTCCACGGGCAAACTAAGTGTGTCTTCTAGATATGCGTGTACCCTTCGTCCTACGAATGTGAAAGAGGGAGTGCAGAGTGGTTGAGATTGGAAGATGTTACAATTGCCCACAGCGAGTAGCTGCATCAACTCTCCCTTCAAAACTTGAAAGGCCTGCTGGTCCTCTCTCATGTCTCTTGTCATCACAGTGGTCCACACTGGCAGGGGGTCCCTACTACGTCCATGTCATTAGCTGAGCCCCCAGCAAGATGCCTTTCTACTCTTGACTCCCACTTTCCTGTTCTTTATGACCAGCAGTACATAAAAAGAAAGAGGGTGGTTGAATGTTTTTTTTTCTAACTTTGAAGGTCATAAGCACCATCAATGTTTGGTTAAGACATAAAATTGGGTTTTTTATTTAAAAAAAGGAAAGCTTTCTCTTTTTTCTTTTTCTTCTTTATCTCAGTCACATAGCATACTGTCATCTGGAATCATTTTAATTTGACAAGAAATGAGATCAGTGGCTGAAAACCTTTTCATATATAATAAACTCCCTCAGTTGTACATTTACAGTAAAAATCCGATGTTTAAATTTACTGCACAAAAGAGGGTTTTTTTTCTCGTGGCCTAATAGATAGATATATTTTATCATTTAGTTATTAAAAGCATACTGATTAGGACGAACACAAACACTGGTTTGTGGTTGTTCATTGCATAATGTGCCACTATATTACATTATCATGGAAAAACCAACTTTCACATTGAGTAATAAATGTCTCAAAATGTTATTACATAATTCAGCACAAACTCTTATATATTTTGCAATATATATTACACAATGCAGTTTGAATTAAATTTTGTTACTATTCTGCATCCCCAGATCAAAACCAAACACAGAGAAGCAGCATTCAGTTTTCTGCAACAAACAGAAAACTGAATGATGAAAAAATGTAATTTCTTTGGATTAAAGGCTGAAAACCCACCTGTTTAGAGCTGCCTTTGATTGACAGCTCTGAACATAGACTAATTCTAGTCTGGATTGCAATTTTTTATTATTTCTCTTTATCTTGCCACTGTAGTGTAATGTGTCTTTGTTGTATTTTTTGTGTTATCTTTTTATCATGTGAAGTTCTATAAACTGTCTTGTTTCTAACGTGCTATACAAATAAAACTGTCCCATTTATAGAAGTTTATTAAGTCCAGCGGACCCCAAATCACTTCACACTATCTTCAGTGATTCACGCCTTCATGCACACACACATTCACACACTGGTGGCAAGTTACTACATTATAGCCAAAGCTGCCCTGGGGCAGCCTGAGAGAAGTGAGACTGCGATGCAAACCGATGACCCACTGATTACAGGACGAACTCCTGCTGCTGTCACCACTGTTCCCCCTACAAAACAAACTAATATAATTATACTTAAATACTACAGCAGTTAAAATTATAAGCATTTTGATGTTTTTTCCCTTCAGTTTCAGTATTAGTTATACCTTTTTAGTTCTGAAACATGAGGTGGTTAAAAAAGGGAGATAGCATTTATGAGAATGGTTCCTTAGCATTAATGACCTGTACTAAAATTACACTTTTAATTAAACGTACACTCAAAATAGAGATCAGACTAGATTCACCAGAAATATCTATCATGATGAACTGTTGTAAGAGAAAGGCACAGAAGATAAAATTCAGTGTAAAGGAAAGTTAATTTGAACTAAATGACAGTGTCTTTGCAGATCACTAAAATTGTGTATGTGTGGTTAAATCTGTGGTTAAATCTACACAGTTCACAACTGGCAGTTTTCTCTGTGTCAAGTTTACATTTGTTGACAATTAGTGAACCAATGTTTCCCACAGAAGGTCCAAAATATCATCTCTGTCAGAACCTGGACTAAGTAGTTGTAATTGTGACAGACATTTGGACATTTTCTCACACAGTGTCATTTGAGGAAATAGATGTAAACACCTTTTATTCCTTCATCTCTTCTTCTCTCCAGATCTCACGCCTATTATTTTCTCACTTCTGTCAAAGCTCTTGCAAGGCAATCATGGAAAAAGTCAAAGAGGTAAAAATAGTTATATAATGTGGCATCGCACAAGGATTTGTCTCAGCTGACTGAGAACAAGATTCTGTTTCTTCATTCAACATTAACATAATCTTCCGTGATCCATCTGACCCAGTGCAGTGCCCTCTCATCTACAGAACAGCTTAGAGAGATGACTGGGTGCTTTGACAGTCCAGATTATTGAGCATGTCAGTTGACATTCTTTTGCTTTAATGTACATTGAAATTCAAATACATATACATATATGCATACATGCACCAGACAAAATACACATACAGACATTTTTTCTCACTGTGTGGCGTTAAATAAGAGCAAACTTCTTTTGTTTTAGGTTAGTTAGAAATTAACAAAATTATTTTTGATTTGCTAATTGCCAGAAAACTTAGTGAAAACTCTTTTTAGAGATACATTTGGTCAGTCTCTTTTAAACTGTATGACTTGGATTAAACCCTTTTGGTTTGCTTTCACAAGTCACCAGAGGTGGGGACTCGAGTCACATGACTTGGACTCGAGTCAGACTCGAGTCGTTAAAATCACGACTTGAGACTTGACTTGAAAAAATGCTCAAAGACTCGGACTTGACTTTGACTTTCATGCCATTGACTTGGGACTTGACTCGACTTGAAGCTGTTTACTTGAAAAGACTTGATATTTTTTACTCAAAGTCTTAAAATTTAAAACACATCATTTATAAAGTGGCGTCATTAATTAATTTCACTCATTCCGTATCAATATGCGCAGACCGTCACTATGGTTTTCCTCTCTCCTTATGTATGTATGTGTACGTAGCTGCAGCACAACCAATCAAATTAACAGGATTTGGACGTTTAAAAAAACGCGGCAAAGCTACAGAGCTCAGGGAACGAAATACGAAATAACCGCTCGAATATGCTTCCGCGAGTAATTTCTTTTGGCTACGTAGGTTATGAACTTTTGACTAAAAAACGAACTGCAACTTGTAAAACATGCAAGAAGAGAATATCGGATGGAGATGCCACGACGTCCAACTTTGTCCGGCATTTGAAGCTTCACAGAGATCGGTAGGTGGCACTTTTCTTTTGCTGTAAGATAGTTGACTTTAGCTAACTTCGTGTTAGCATGTGTACTCCGGGTTAAATTGGTGATGATTTACCATAAATCCGGTCCTTCAAATGCCTCCACAAATAATGTGCACCGTGTTAGCTCAGGAAGCCGGTGGATAGTGAGCGGGGCTCCGGAACAGAAAGCAGATTCTGGACCTGAACACAGGGAACAGAGTCTCTCTGTCCCATCATGATGATGAGCCGGGTCTAGTATCATCTAAGGATGGTTGGTGTATTTGAAGACATCTACGTTGGGAAATTATATTGACAATATATTGTTTACTGCAGTCAGTGCATTAAGTCAACTGTTTTTGACTTAATGCACTGACCGGCGTGACTGTCACATGTCGCACAGAACCCATTTCCAAGTAGTATAGCTTTGCTGGGAAAAAAAAAAAAGACCAAATACAGTGACTGTCCCAAAAAAATTTTGTGTTTAGAATATCTGTCCCATATTTACGGAGGACTGAAACTAACATACTTAGAAATAAAAGCAGAAAAATAAATGCACCAGACCTTCCTGAGTTTACTTGTGATAACTTCATTTATACTTGTTTCATTTTTTGAAAACTATGATTGTTGTAGTGTTGATGTTTATTTATGAATAGAAGGAGTAAACTGAAGTCAAATGTAATTCATGAAAGGCTGTAATTTATTTTCTGACATCTGTTTACTTCTGACAGATTTGAAGAATACCAGATGAATAAGAGGATCACAAATGAACCTCAAATACATATTTTAAAAAGAACAAATGGTCTATTATTTGAATTTTATGTATAATTGCAAATTATTAAAAATAAATAAATAAAACGACTCGAAATTACTTGAAATTAAAGGTTCCTGACTTGAGACTTGACTCGACTTTTGCCTGTCTTTACTTGAGACTTGACTCGGACTTGAGGACAGAGACTTGAGACTTACTTGAGACTTGCAACACAGTGACTTGGTCACACCTCTGCAAGTCACAATAGTTTGCTGGAGTTCTGGCCCATTCATCCTGACAAAACCTGCATAACTCACTCAATCGCACATAACTTAAAGCCCACAAATTCTCCATGGACTGAGGTTAGGGGTTTATGATGGCCATGCCAAAACATTGACTTTGTTGTCCTCTTAAGAGAAGGGGTTATGTAGATCCCACTAGATTTTTACTCTGTGCGCAGTCCGGCAGGGGCGCACTGACTTTGTGTGCTGTTTTAGGATATTTTCACCACTGTCTGACTGTGACATCTGCAGCGCTCCTCATGAGCGTCACACAAAGACGGCAGGAACTTTTAGCCACTTTATAGCCACTTATTGTCCATTCTATTGTCGCAGAGATTTTTTAAAAAACATTTTTAACACTGTTTGAAGAAAGTATCTTCTAAAAACTGGCACTAGGTTTGGAAGTTGATATTAATCTTAAACTGAAGAAATGTAGAACCATCTCATCTTTAATAATGCCAGCTCAAACCAGTACTCATCCATGTAAACCTTGCAGGCGTCTCACTCAAAGTAGAATTTTGTGCCGGTTAGTGTTCCTCCACAGTTTCATCCATCCATCTATCCATCCGTCCGTTCATCCGTCCGTCCATCCATCTATCCACCCGTCCGTCCGTCCATCCATCCATCCGTCCATCCATCCATCCACCATCTTACAAGCTTATCCCTAGTGGGGTCATGAAGTGTGCTGGTGCCTATCTCCAGCGGTCCAGTTTCATCCATTTTTATATTTTGTTTAATAAAAATCCATCAAGCTTTGCATATGTATTTACATATACAACAGTAGACTTCGTATATGTAAATACATAAGTAAAATCTGACAACAATATGAACATTCAGGTGTTTGCCAATCTTTGCCAAATGCTCTTCTGCTTTGTTCTTTCTGTGACAGTGAAACAAAAATGCTAACATGTTGATAATATTTGACCTCATTTACATATGGTGTACCTTGATAGTAACAGGCACAGACTGCCTTTCTGGCATTTAAATTTCTTAAGTGTACTGGGTGGCACCAGACCTTTGCAAGCTGCTTTGTCTTTCCCACCATATGGCATCTTGACAGTGTTTTCCTCGCTAATTAATCCTTAACACATATGCCAGGTCCAAATCACTGTAATGTCAAGCTACATGCTGTATCCTTGCTGCATCAAAAATAAGCTGCCATACATCATATTAACAAAAAGAGGCATTTCATTTTAGATCAGGTACGACAAATACTGACCAATTTGTTTTTCCAGTAAAAATCTGATTGTAGATTGAAGAATTTGCCTCAAGAAAAAGAATGCACAAGCATGAAGAATATTTTTGTTCTGTTTGCCACTTTTATTGTTGTTTTTATTAGTATTTACATGTGTACGAGTTTCCAGAAGGAAAAAAATGGCTTTGAATAGGAAGTGTACAAACAGTGTTCATTTATGCAGTTAATACAGTTAATTTTGTATAGGTTACTATATAGTCGAAAAAATTATTTTGAGGAATACAATTAGCTAAAGATCTCCAAAATTGGTGCTAAAATTGTTTTCGATGTTATCTCTGCACCACATTGCACTAGTTTTCATTTCTTTCTGTCTCTCTCTGAGATACTTTCCCTACCTGAAAACTGATGAATAAATAATCACATGCTAAAATGAATTGTTGATATAAATAAATGTAAATATAAAACCTGGTTGTCAAAATTAGTTTGCAGTGAATCATTTAAAATAAAATTACTTTACTAAACATGTTAGGAAGTACAAAATTTATAACAAACATTGTTTAAGGGATTTCCAGTGTAATCTCTAAGTTCTTGATAGGTAGAAAGTCTTAACATAAAAATTAAGCAATACTTCTTAGTAACTAATCTTTATTTGTAGAGAAAACACATTTATGGATTGAGCAGTAGACTCGGCTATATGGGTTATGCCCATGGAAAACTTACCAAAACCTTTCTGCCAATATCAAGTAGATTATTGTGTTATTGACTCTTGTTTGGAGACATCTATTGGATTAGATTGTGCAATTTTGAAGTAGCTAAGGCACTTTGGCAGTTCAACAGTTTATTAATTTAACATAAAGGGTCCTCAGTTGTGGAAGAGCTGCACATAGCCACAATGGCCTTCCACTTCGTCCGTAGACTGACCCCTGCTTGAGAGCACACTTAATGTGGTGTTGGTCGTTCTAGCATGAACAACACATCAGAGCTGTGCCCTGGAAGGACGAGGTCAGATCTGCAGGCAGACCATTTTCTTTACTGCCAAATTCCAGAAGTTTTACCCAATAAAGCCCACTCTGTCTGGATGAGCATTGGCATCTCTGAGGATGATATTTTGTTGCCACGAATGGAGATATGGTATTACCACTGGGTGCAGAATGTTATCTTGATATCTCTCTGCATGGAGATTGCTTCTACTGATAGCATGTCTTGTTTTTCCAATGATGGCTATGCCAGCTCCCAAAGTCGCTTCCACAAAAGGCTGTTTAGAACATGCAGAGAGCATTTTTCATATGCTTTCATTAATTAGAATTAGTCAAATTCTAATTTGATCACTTTTCTCTGACTTAATGAATTATATCAAACAGTGTCAGATGATTAACTACTCTGCACTTGTCAATGACAGTATTCCTTAAAATGTTCTGTGATGGTGTGAATAAGTATGCATGGTTCTTTTTGTGACTTCTGCTGCTAGATTACAATGGTCCTTTTATGGCATGGACAAATTGATGTCTCCGCACTTCACTTTTAGCTTACATTTCAATCTCCCCCTCCTTATCTTCCTGTTCGAAATGGGACAACTCTGCACATTGATTTGGCAAGAAAAAAGAAGAAGAAGGAGGAGAAAAGCTGCTCATGCCTTAACACCATGCATCTACTGATTCAGCAATATGAAGCCATATCCCTCTTTTCCACTGTCTTTCCCTCCACCTGTAGATAACACATGCAAGTTAACAGAGCCAACCAGGTATGTTGAAAAGAAAATTAATCACTTTTATTTTGGCTCAATGAACTTTAGGTCTTTCTTGTGTGCACTGAAAGATTTGGCAAATAAGTTCAAGTAAAAAGGCCTTGTAAGAAAATGTGATCTCCCTGGTTTAAAGTTGTGCTCTAGCGCTTTATTATTGTTGGCCACTGAGCAGATAAATTAAAAAGGCACCGTGTGTACAACAGAAACATCTCACTCCGGAACAACACGTTTATACTTGGTGATTTGAAGAGATTAATCCTAATCCCTGACAAAAGGAAAGTATCATGTGTGATTTTTGGTCATCAAATTGACAAGATCTAATTACTGCCGGTAAACCAAACCAAGAAAAGCAATGCATACATTAGTAAGAAATGACTATGTGTGACCAAGCACACTTCCAGTATGAAAAGTAACAATTTAACCAAAAGATCAAAATATTATTGACATATTTTTGTAAAACCACTCAAAGACATTTTTTTTTCCTTTATGAAATACAAATGGGACAAAAAATTAATGCTCCCATTCTCTTTTATTTTACATTTAATGCTAATACATATAATGTATTTCTATCTGCAGTTCTACCTCTTTTTAAGATAAACTATCTAATCACCTCATTTATTGAAAGAGGAAATGACAGCTAACTTTAGATTTGCTAGATTACATCTGAACAAAACCTCAAGCTTTGTGGCTAACATGTCTTGTACAGAAGAGATTAAAGAAAAGTTTGTAATCCATAAAGTGCAGAACACTGACAAGCAATATATATATATATATATATATATATATATATATATATATATATATACAGTATATACTGTATATATATATATATTTTATCACTGATCCAACCATGAGGGAATGTGTATTTGAAAATTAAATATACAATATATTGTTGTTAGTTACACTTTGGCCATATTTCATCAAACAGAAGCATACAATGCTTCACAAAACAAGGCTGAAAAAGACTAGTTTGTTTACCTTCTGCTCAGGTTTTATTTGATGATTTTTAAGTCTTAGTAATGACCAGATAATTTAAGTTTTGATTCGTTTTCTCATGTAAAAATCCTAAAAACAAAGTAGTGCCCACTTTCCTTTTGCCACTTCTGTTTAAGTATTCTGTATATTACAAAAGCAGAGCATTCAATATACTTTTCTGTTACTTTCCAATATCGGTATGCGGAATCTGTAATTTGTCCCCTAACACAGCTTGCAAGGTTGCATCCATGTGGTCAGGTGCGCAGGGCCTTGACCGGTTGATGTTGAGCTTCCTTGCACACTAAGGAGTCTGGCACTCAGGTCAGTTGTAATGGCCGAAGCCAGATGGTACCTATCCACTGGGGACGAAGGACACAGACATGCTGGTCACAGTTTAACTTTGGAGGTTGCATATTCTAGCATTATTTAATACTTGATTACATGCATCATTTATCACAATTATGTCTTGATAAAAGTTTGATGCAAAACATAGCAGAGACATGCTGAATATTCAAACTTTGCCCTCTCCTGTCTAATCAACCCCAAAGAGCGGAGCAAGGGGAGAGGGAGCTGAAACAAAGAAAAACAGAAGCAAAGAGGACTTTGGTGATACAATTGCATATTAAACCAGCTGATCATATTTCTTACACGGAGAATATTATTTTTGTATTACATAAAAAAACTGTCTGAAACAATCTATATTGCACTTCACATTTTATCTGCTTAACAGCAAAAAAAAAAGCTTTAGAATATTTGTCTGGTTTCTGGAGTTTATAAGGATATTTATACAATTAAAATAGGATTTGAAATTTATGTAAAATATGGATTGGATCATATTGATAAACATTCACACTTGTGGCTCTAAACCTTGAGTTTTTGGTAAACGATATTGATAATAATTACATGTTATTTACAAAATATGTGTCTTTTGTATTGTAAAAACTGCTTAGTAGCTTAGTTCAAACATAGCATTTTGACAAAGGCACTGTTTGTAAAGATGATCAGAGGCACTAAATATTGCCGGACTGCTCATCTTCCCTTTTGAATAATTCAGAAATAAAAAAAAAATTAAAATATATTCACATTAAAACACATAAAGTATATCAGGGTTTGGGGATTGGCAAAGTAACAATGGATGGATGTTGTTGCAGATGCATTTACATTTTGATTGGATTATGTAAAACAAAAGTTGAATTCAAAATCCATTTGACTGAAACTCAGCAAAGGCTATCTAGGGACAGAGACATCATTATGGATATTAATTGTTAATAATTATCCACCCCCTCAGGGTAACTAATTTTTCAGGGCAGAAGATTTAGAGAGATAAAAAAAAAACCATGCATGTCGCAAGATGGAAAGAGCAAAGCATACAAGAGAGAGAAAAGAACTGCATCTACATCTTTACTGACACTTGTAGATTTTTCTTAACTTCTGCTGAAAACTCTCTGTTGTATACATTGCTTAAGGACTTGAGGTATTAACATGAAATCCAGATTAGTGTCAGACCATCTGCTTTAAAATATTTGTATCCACACAGAGGATTTAATTTAATACCAAGACTGTCAGGAGAAGTGCCACATTTTGTAAGCACGGCTGTCCCTGTTGAAACCCCAAAGACTGTTCAATTATTTCAAATAATTCTTTATGGCTGATGAAATGTTGGTGAATCTCTGAGTTTCTGTGAAATGATTCCCCAAATGTGAAGCACGGTCTGAGAAAATTGTTTTTTTAACTTTAATATTTTTCCACTGCAACTGTTGAAAAACACGATAAGTGTTAAAGTATTCTGTTGCTGGAGATTCAGTGATATGGACAAAAAAAACCAACTAACATTATGTTTTTTTCTGAATTTAATAATTTAAATATGAGATTTATTATTATTATTATTATTATTATTATTATTATTATTATTATTATTATTATTATATCATGCAAATTAAATTCACACTACTGATTACAATCAGTCTTACATAAATAATGGTTTCTACTTTATTGCGTGTTATGCCAAATGTGTTATCTGTTTTACTGAATTTTAAAGCTGTACAATCGTTACTGATATGTTCTGTTTCAATAAATTACAAAAGTTGTTTTATTGTCCAGCACAATATGAGACTGAATAATTTTCCATCCTATTTCTTTCATTAAAATGTAAGAGAAAATAATAATAATACAAAAAGAATTTATTAAAAATGCAGTATAAAACTTCTGCATCAATACAACCTGGTGGACTGATCCTTTGAAAATAATCTGACTCTGAAAGCTGCAAAGGCAAAGGAGCTATGAAATGATTGAACTCTTGTCAATTTTGGGAAGGAAAGTATCAAGAGAAGTATCAACTTACTGGTAACCATTTAAGAAAAAAAAAAATAAGAGAAACACAGACACATACTGTCAATGTTTCAGTTAAGCTTCTGGTCCACATGCAAGGCTCCCAGGAGACAGCAGTAAAAGTAATAGTTTTATTGAACGGGGAATGTGCAATTGATAATGGTGTTGATCCGCGGGTGATTCTGCTGCTTGCAAACACTAACTGTAGGGAAAATGGACATGGTGAGACTGAGAAGGTAACAGAGATTGTGGAGGTTGAAGTAATGAGCTTATGGCAGGTGGTGAAGGAAGACGCCAGGGAGGAGTGAGCAGAGCCCGGAGTGCTTGGTTTGTGTGGCAGGTGATCAGGGAAACTGGAGCTGATCTGACAGATGGTGGCAGGAAGAGCGTTGGAGGGCAGACAGGACAGGTTGGTTCGATGGATGTGTAGATGATTGAGGAGCTTGTGGTTTCCGGCCGTGGTTGAAAATACAGAAGGTTATGGAGCGAGAGATACTTGTGGAGGAATCCAGGAAGTGACGTAGAGGTCAATTTCCAGGAAACGAAGAGGTACCTTCAGGAAACAAAGAGGTACCTTCAGGAAACCTGCAGCTCCAGCACGGATAGAAAACCACACAAACACAAACAAACTCAAACTCTGAAATTTGCACATGTAGGAAAGGCAACACAGTTACTGTTTTTTACTGAAGTCATTCAGAAAAGTCTGATTGTTGCATGAGACTGCTTGTACACTTGCATCCTACTACTTATTATAGTATTCATATTATCATACTCCACCGATATCTCTGGCACTGTGACTTAAAACATGTTCTTGCTTGTCTCTCATTTTCCTTTCACTCTTATCAATCAGGCAGCTTCAATGGGGATGATCACCAAGGGGGAAAGTGGTCTTGAACAGTTCTACTCCAAGTGCATTTTTCTGTATTTTTCCGACTGCTTCCAGTCTTTTCAATGTGTAGAAGAAGAAGACCCGTTGTGCCAATGGGGTCCAGCACTGCCCTCTAGCAGAGAGGCACGGTACTTTGTGCCTCACCCTTTTGCATTTCCACTGTGCATTTATGGCCAATCACAAAGACTATGTGTCATTCACATTCATTTAATATATATTACAGACTGTGGAACATCAACATATGAATGTGTAATTTATCAAATGCATTGACATGAGGCGAGGTGGCAATAGGCATGCGCCAGCTGCTTGGTTCATTTACACCACAGGCTTGTTCCATGTAATTGAAAAAGTTGTAATTCAGCCATTTTGACCATAAAGATGTTGATATTACCAAGAGATATAGAAAAAATATATAGAAAATAAATTGGACAAAGTGATTTTCTGTCATTATTAGTTTTACTTTCCATTTTACTTCTTTGGATCGCCCTGGTCTGAACATCACTGCCCATGCCAGAGGGGATGTATAATCCTAGTTCTGTAGGGTCCCTGTAGGGTCTGTGCAAGGTTCCTCTCCAAGTAGAATGTACATAGAAAATTATACCGAATTCATTCCAATCAAATGGTTGAACAATCTTAACTAACTTATTTTGATTCACTACAAAATCACTACAGGTGATGGAGTTGCTAGCTTTCATTCTGAGGCAGAGAAAGGTAATTTCCACAACTTGTTTCTATCATCCCATTCTTTTTGTCATGATGCATATCTTATAACCATTAGTGATGGTTGGGACGTAGATGGAACAGTAACTGAGTGCTCCGGATTTTGCCTAAGCTGTTTCCTCAGCATGCAGCATGTTCATAGAATAATACGGTGTACACAAAACCAACTCCAGTTGGTTTCAGGTCCACTGAGATCATGAGTGTAAATTTTTCTGGCTCTTAAATATAGTAGAACATTTGCTTTGCTCTGGCTGGGGATGACACATTCAGAGGTTTGGCATGGCAAGAAACAGTAGCTGCTCATTTTAATCTTACAACAGCGCTTGACTGGAGAAAGAAAAGATGGATAATTTTTCAGGTTTTCTGTCTCAGAGGCTACTGTGAATTTTAAATATGTTTTCTTAGTAAAATATGGAGACGCGAATTATAGAAATAAAACTGACGAGGTGTCAATTTTACAGGTTGAAAATTAATGGGGCTTGACCAAAGTTGTAAGTTGCTGCTGGGGGATGTTCACCTTGAAGCAAATTAAGTATCTGAACATGACTACTTTAAACTTTAGTGGATTCTTAATTACAATACCAACTGTTGGCCCAAAAATATTATTCTCCTGAAAGTTCTTAGCTAACCTTGGATGTCAGTAGAGAGCACAGCAAAAAATATGTTAAATAATAATGTTTGACTGTTAAGCCGTGATGACTAATAGGTGATTTCACAAATTCTGCCAGCATATTGCCATCTTACATTCTTCTTAAGTTGTAGATGATAATTACTATATGCCTAAATTCTAACAAGATATTAATTTGCAATACATTATTAACCCCCTTTGTCCATGAAATTAACATACCCCATGGTCAAAAACATACTTCCTGTGATTAGTAATTTTAAACTGACCTTAAAGCAAAATCCAACCTTAGTGTTTTACCTGTATTTTAAGCCCTACCCCTGTGTTATCTGTGTTTAAGGATGGAAATGGAAGATTAGTCATCGCAAATTGTTTTCATACTGTAGAAAGAGGGGGAAGAGGGATGGAGTTTGTAGCCCTTCTGAGAATTTTCACAGACACATTTGAAAATTATTCAAGTAAGATCATCACTTAATACTTTCCGAAAAATATCAAGCTTGCAGATTTCCTCTGACACGATATCAGTCCAAATGCACAAGATCTCCACAGAAGCAGACCAGATATGTGTTGGTATCTACCTGAAATTGACAGATACAGACACTGATGCAGCTAACAATAAATACCAAGCAAGAAAAGTGACGCAAATTTGTTAACACTTGTATTCATGTACATCAGAAGTAAAAAGAAAGTTTGACAAAAAGCTTCTCGAAACATCTCTTTCACCTCTCTAGTCCTTTAGCAATAGAAATGTACGTTCTTTATCCAAATCTGACTGTGGTTTATTAAAACAATTAAGCCTACTCTCATAAGCAGTGCGTCTTCTTTCCTTTGGAGCTGGTTCTACCAAGAGGAGCTTGATAAAAGTTCTCCTTTCTCCCATCTGTTTTAGTTACTCTCCAAACCACAAGTAAACCAACGTGTGAACTGCTGGGAAATGATGAATTCTCTAGGATCATTTACAAAATGTTTTAGCCTAGAAATATTACAAGTTCTATACTATATTCTGTTTATCTTCTTTAAACATTAACACTCTGTGGACAGCATTTTTTTGATCAGGTGAAGGTGCATTTTAGTGATTTTCCCCCCCCCCGTCATGATTAACTCGAGTGTGTGAAAGGATTCAATGTTTGCGTGAACAAGACAGAATCTCCCAAATAAATCTTATACTAGCAAGGTTCTATTTTCTTTATACCCAATGTCTTGTAGGCCTGTAATAATAGAGGAAAAAATCCTGGAATATTTGCTATTTTACCAATTATATAGCAACTTCAGGTATGACAGTGGCAGCTGCAGCGGTTTACTTTGGTACCTTGTAAGCTATCTATCTAGAGAAAGGGGGTTGCAGTTTAGCTCAGTTTCTTCGCAACAAGTCCTGTCTTTGCTATAATTTGAGTACAAAGTACTTAAATAAGTTGACCTAGAAATGACTGACAGCAGAAGACAAATGGTTTATTTGAGAGAATAGTTTGAACAAAACAATTGTGCCTCTCAAGTGAATCTGCTCAGTTAGGAGAAGTCATTGTTGGGAGATATATTAATGGGGGCCCAGACAATACTTCTAAAGATCTTCAGGAGGAGGTGAATAATGGGCATGCTACTTCCAGAAACCCTGTGGTGGAGAGTCCAAAGTGAGCCAATGATTCTAAGATGAATGGTGGAGAGTGGGAAGGCAGGGTTGATAGAAAAAATGTTGGAGCAACCAGTCATAGTTTTTGTCCTGCTAAGAGCCTGTGAGACTTGTAGTCTATGGCTCACTCAGCCACTTTGCCACAAAGAAATCTCCCAAAATCGTTGACCTGTCAGGAAGATAATGTCTCAACTGGTCTTGAATTCTGCCTTAATGATAAGAAGATGGCATACAGTTGTAGTGACTGGAATCTGCGACTGGAGCTCCCCTGACTGGAGAAAATGGGTAAACCACCTGAGAAAACTAGTAAGACAAGGAAGAGGCAGAAAGGGGAGAAGGACGTGTCCAGGACCGCCAAGTGACAATCGAAGATCATTGAGGTTGTATGTGGACAATCTGCAGATTTGTGATACTGTGTTTTCTGATCACATGCCAATTTGAAGGACAAAGTTTAGATGTCCTTTGACATGTTGGGGCAAAAGAGAAAATAGAAAGACAGTAGGGATATTTATCAGAGCACTGTAAAAACTGAAAAACAAAAATATTTTTCAGAAGTTTCATCACAAAGCACATGTACTCTTCAGCTTATAGAATGTTGTTGTGCAACCATTGATAAACAAAAACAACAATAAAAAATCAGGTCTTCATTCATCTTTTTTTTTCACATTTTAGACCAATCTCCAAACTTCCCTTTCTTTCAGAAATACTGGAAAAAGTTATTTTACACAATTACATACATTTTTATAGAGAAATTATATTCCTGAGGTAATTCAGTCTGATTTTAAAAAAGCTTCAATCCACAGAACCTCCTGTTACAAGGGATTTTATTTTATTTACATGCATGCTGATGCTAGTAATTATGTTGTCCTTGTGGTATTAAACCTTAAGGCTGCTGGTGACACAGTAGATCTTGGCTTTTTAATTTCTTGTCCTAAGCACTAAGTATAATAAGATGTGCAGATGAGTGGTTTTGTTCTTACTTGACTGGTAGAACCTTTAATGATTTAATGAGTTTGTGTCATTTATGTGTCTTTTGGCAGTGGGGCTCTGTATTTGAACCTCTTCTTTTTGTTGTATTTCTCACCCTTGGGTTTAATTTTGAGAAAATTTGGAATTTCATTTTATTGCTATGCTGATGACTGTCAGGTCTACATCACTGTGAATAAAAAAAAAAAAACATGATCTTCACTCATTCTTTGCTACAATCCCTAAATGAAATCAGAGATTGGATGATGGTGAATTTTTGGAGCTTCAATAATAAATGTCATTCTACATAAGTGGTCCTGTGCAATCCTTGTGAATCTTGGCTCTTTGACTCAAACTGCACCATCACCATTCAAGACCATTTTTGCAGGCATTTTTAAAAGATCATCCATGCTTTCATTAGCTCATGCCTCAATTATTGTAATGTAATTGTAATTTCTCTGATTTATTTCACCCATAAACCCATATTCTCTGTTGTGGTAGTGTTCCTTCAGTTATGGAATGAGTTGTCTACATATTAGTCAGACTCCTTCACTGTCATTTTTTAAATCCTTTTGAAGACTCATCTTTTTCCCCCGGCATTCAACACAGCATTAATTTGTTCTTTTGTTTGAGTTGTTGTGTTGTCTAAAACAAATGTATGTCTGTTTTTACTTTCATTGCTTCTTTTTCCCTCCTCTCATTTTACAGCACTTTGTTCAACCATTTTTGTTGTTTTTAAATGTGCTTTAGAAGCATATTGGATTGGATAAAAGCAGTATGTGAACGGTCTAAATTATTTTTGCATCTGTTTTTCCCTGTTTTTTTTATATTCCATGACCAGGCTTAATTTGAATCAAAACTAGATTAACTTTCACATTAAGTAGTAGGAAATTGCATGTGAAGCACAAAAACTGCGCCAACTAAAGAATTCATACATGCCTTAATGCCATGACAATCCTCAGTGTAGAGACTAAGAGGTTCAAGTCTGAAATGAAGCTCTTCAAACATGCATATCCACACAAACCCTGTTTGAAATGGGCCAATTGTAATTTCAGTAAATTCCCCAAAGTCTTTTGACAACCCCTTTCTCAACGCCTTTCAGGGGCTTCGTCTGCTACCAAGAGATTTCAGTCGTCACCACAGGGAATGGGAAGCTTTTCCCAACAGCAAATCATTAGACCGAGCCTCTATCGTGGTGTATGAAGTATTTGAAAGCTGGGGAACTGAACTATTTCTGATCAAAGAGGATCTTACCAAAATCAGTTCTTGATGCTCCCTTGTCTCAGTCCTTCTACCTCTGAGTAATTTGTTTGTTTGTTTTTCTTTATGTGCTTTTGAGAGCCGATTCTGTGATTAATCCAAAGTGGCATGAGAGCCAGAAGCTCATGGCACTCTGATCATGAATTATTCATGTTTTTCTCAGTTTACTAATTTGAAGCTTGTCTTTCATACAGCCCAGGATGAAAATTTGGTCTAGCCTCCCAGAAGGTCTGCCAAACAGCTGGATGAGCTTTGAAAGAGGTTAAGGTGACGACAAATGGCAACTTGAGTGAAGATTTCCGTAAATCTACCTAAATGACAAAAAAAAAAAAATGCATTAATATTTATATCAGTATAAAATAGTAGAAAGTATTATACCAGTAACAGCTGGAGAGAGCGGTATCACAAGCCCCCTGCATGTCATAGCTTTTACAGTAAAAATGTAAAATCCCTTCTGCCTTTCACTATCTAATCAAATGTTTAAGCCAGAGATTTAGCTGTTAAAATTGTGTGCTTTTTACTACAGTGAGTAATATATGTCAAAGTAGTGGGGTGAGCCAAAATAAGGCAATGAGAAAATTATAGACACAATAATTAGACCATGTGTTTTTTTTTGGAGCTCATCTTCCACCCCCACGTCTCACCTCCAAAGGATTTTAGCTCTGACCTTGAACTAAGAAAAACAACTTGCAAAGAAAAACTTTTTTAAATTGGATTTTAAATCAATATGTCTAACCTTGTAACTTCATGTAATTATTTCTTTTCGCTTAGTTCTTTCAAGCCGAATGTATCATCATGATGGGACCTAAGTTTGGACTCAGTGGTTGTGTTCAAGGTCTGTCAGTGTTGTTCATGAAGTACGGAGAATGAGTTCATCTAAAATATTATTCTATAAGACGGTTCTATGAATAACTGGCTTCATAAAATCTGAAAATTCTCAGATTAAAGAATTTCCATGAAATCCCTACATATCCTAAATCCATTCACCTAAAACTGATTAGGATAACTTGTCACAGCGTGACATGTACAGAGATCATCACTGGTTAGTTATGCATCGTACTATGTGACAGCTGACATGGACAAAATACTGCTGATTCAAAATTATAGTCCCCATGCTACATGCTGTTAATACTGATCAATACAGCTTTGCATAATAATAAGTTCAAACCAGAGATTTACAACTTTTTTACAAAAAAAAGGTGCTTTTCTTTGATCACATCACTTGGCATGATAACCCCTCCCCCAGTGACTATGCTGCTTATATTTTGCCTGTTTGTTCATGAATTACAGCTGACAGCCATCATCTTGATATACTGTGATAATTTCAAATAAAGTTTCATACAGACCTAAATCGTTCCTTGGTGCTGTCCCACTTGCATTAACCTCTGCATAATTAAATCAGCACTTGGTTGAATTTGTCCTTCCTATTGTCCCTTCACTGAATTCAATGTCCACGGCTAAGATTCTGTTCATTTGGCCTCATTTAAAGTAATTTCAGATTTCGGTTCATGTAATGGAATTTCCATTCTTACCCATGTGCACCCTCTCAGATATCTATTTCCTAGTGAAAGGAGGGTAAATGGGGTCTGCCTTTTTTTTTTTTTAATAAAACCTCTCAACCAGATGAAATATAGCAGGAACTAGAGCTTAGATTTATAACGAGAACCTGAGCTGAACCCTACCTGAACTTGGGGTGGGGTCAGGCCAAAATTATTTGCTTGATGGTCGGGTTTGGGTTGGGCCTCTGTGGTGTGTCTAACAAAGCACAGAGAAAACCAAATGAGAATGCACAATATAAATTTGTGTTGATCTGCTTATTATATTCTAAATAGTGGAGTTGGCAGCTTACCCTGTTGAGGAAAGAAACAGGGCAGAAGTTCATTAGACTGTAACAAGCGTCACAAAGCGCAGGCAGCCCCGCTCTGCTCTGCTCTGCTCTTTTCAATCACATATCCCAGATGATTTGCTCTCGACTCACCGGTTGCAAAGAGAAACAAAATGGAGCTGAGAGATAAAAACTGGGGACGTTGCATTGCTTACTCAAATTATGGTCTAAAAACAAAAGCAGTAAAAGGTCAGTTAAAACAATATGCCGTGTTTATCTCTGGCTTGGGTTTATAATCACAGATAATTAGTTGGCTCAGATTCACCTAAAACCATGATAAAACATGATCTCTGTACATTCACATGTACAGAGATCGTGTGAATGTACAGTACAGAGATCAGTACATTCACATGTCTACAAAATGTCTACAGTCTCGGGCCAGGCCGGGTTGGTTCTTTTAGACCCGATCTAAATCTAATAGTGAGAACACTGATGTCAATTGTTGACAAAACATTCAGATCAAAGTAAACTAAGAAATTCTGGCGATTTTTAATAATGGCTATGTGTTTCAATTTAAAAGCAAGATTTTCAAGCTACTTTTCTATATTTCTGTTAGTGCTTGCAGAATGACCACATTACTAATAGTTCCCATAGTAACAGCTTAGAGCCTTGTTATTATTGTGTCTATCTCCTACTTCAAGTTTTACTGTTAAAACGCTCTCATTGTGTACAAATGTTAAACCTTATGAAATGATTTTGTTATTCAATAATATGTAATAATGTGGAATTGATTAAAGGCCTTGCGTTGTGAGTAAGTACTTGGCTTCTTGAAGATAACTTCTATTGTCATTTTGGTTTTCTGCAGATCACTTAAACAATTTTATATCAGACAATGATGCCCTCACTAAGCAGAAAAGCAGTCTTCAGCAATTCAATTGTAGCAATTCAAGAATAGATGAGAAACAAGGAAAATCATATTATCATTTATCTGTTGGGACCAGCCATGGGCGGGAACAAGAACTGAACTACACTCAGAGAATGAAAGAGATTGATTAGAACTCTGAACCCCAAAACGCACAGCATTAACCCATTTTCATGACGACTCCCAGGAAGCAGAAGTTTCACAGCTGGAATATCCATGACATCATAGAGCTACAAAAATCTGGCATGCAGGGTGATTCTTTGTCTTTGCCTGCAGCTCTCAACAGACTGCAGCACTCTATCCCAATCTCTTTTTAATAGGTAATGATGGAAGAAAAATAATTAATGGACTAAGCATAATAAAAATGCCAGTCCGCCTGAAAACAAAGCGGACACCTTAAAACAAAGATTCATCACTCAGATACATAGACTTCTCTTGGACGAGTTAATAAAGAATTATTTTTGGTTCTACATATGAGCACAAAGCAAGTAAAGTGATGACCAGATCCCACTACTTGTTAATCTGTGGCGCAGTATACACAACCCAAGAACAATCAGAAAATTCTAATTGCTTGGATCTGAATGAGTTTAATGTTTTATCAGAGTAAAAACCATGCAGGGCTAAATAGCTTTAACATATTTCTGCAGAAAGTGGAGTAGAAAGCGAAGAAAGACTGACTGTAATTGTTTAATTTCCAGTGTTCAAGTTGGCATTCCTTATTATAATAAATCAATAACATTTCCATGAATACTAATTGTGGTGTGGAAGCAATAGTTGGTGTGGGCAATAGGTGAGAATCTGATCAGGCCTCTGCCTCTCCTGCCCTACCCTAGAGAGGCCTGGTGGAAACTCTTTAAAGCAGAAGAGCCAAATCAATAGAAGATGTCAGAAAATAATGAACTTATTTGGAGCTTAATGTTCACATGCTGAAAGCTTTCTAATGTAAAACTATATACACAGGTACATAAAAAAAATAGAATGACGTGAAAACCAAAATATTCTTTGTCACTTATTTCAGAAAGTGAAAATCATTTGTATATTAATTTCACACAGAGTTAAAAAAATTTCTAACCTTTTGATGATTATGGCTTTCAGATGATGAAAACCCAAAATTCAGCGTGTCAGAGAATTAGAATGTCACATAATATAAATAAAATAGAATGTTCTAAACAGAACTTTAAAGCTTCTGAAAAGAATGTTCATTTCTATGCACTCAATACTTGGTTGGGCCTTTTTTTTGCATAAATTACTGCATCCATATGGCGTGGCACAAAACCGATCAGCTTGCAGCACTGCTGGGTGTAGTAATGGACCTCAAGTTGCTTTGATATGAATGTGTGAAGCTGCCACCGAGGGAAAAAACAGATATGTCAAGTTACAACATGAAAACTTTACTGTTCTTGAAGCAAACGTTTATGTTTCTATGATGTCCAGTAAGAAATGAGGCAAATTGTCCTTTAGAAGCATATGAATTGAGTCGCCACCAGATGATTCTCTTGAGTCACTATTCATGTTAGAAGTTGAAAATATGTATCTCATAAAATGCCAAATGAGTGTACTTTACTTCATAAATAATTTGGAGGAAGCTAGATTAATTTTCACTCATTTTTTACAATTTGTCTTCTTCGTAGTTCTGCTAACACTATCAGTGATGTATTTTGTATACTTTCATGAACTCAATATTTGACTGAAACCATTTTATAACATGTTGAGAGCCAGATTTTATTATGTGTACGATACAAAACTCTGAAATTAAAAGTGTATGCTTTCTTTTCCCTGTGGTAGTATGTTGACAATTTTTTGTTTCTTAAAGTAAACTGCTTTTAACTCTATTTTCCTTTCCTTTTTCATAACACTGGTTCATTAAGCAAACTGCTGCGGAGTTATTCTAAAGTGACTAATTACATTCTCTCCAAGCAAATTTTGAAAACTGTATCTTTTCTCAACAACCCAATTATTCTGAGCTTGTTACACATGTAATTGTTTTAGACTTGCCACAGTCTCTGATCAAAGAAAATTGCCAGCTGGAATGTTGCTATTGAGGGGCACACAGTATATTTGAGATCTTTACATTTAAGATGAAATTATGAAATCACTATGTTTTATTTGGATTATTTTCTGGAGGGCAAGTACCATATTATTCTTTTGCAGTCTCTTGTGTATTTCTCTACAGGAGTTAAAACAAGCAAATAGCTCAGGTAATTTATGAAAATAATATGTTTTTTTGTTTTTCACGAAAAAATATTTGTTTCTCACTTTTGCCATGCACCCTTTGTTGAGGAAATCACTGTTCAGTGACAGACTGCAAATATCCTAAATAAATAAATAGCTAAATAAATTTTGAAGTATTAACTGATACCATACCCCTGGGTTTCTTGTATGAAAATACATTCCTCTTTCACTCAAAAGAAAAAGAAAAGAGATGGCAGCCTAAGAAAAGCCAAATAAAAAGTAACTTGATTAGGGGAAAAGGGACTCGGTAAGACGGAAGAAAGTCTAAGCTCTTTAACTGGTGCTCCTTTGCATATAAATGAGAGATTAGACAGAAACTATATCTTAGTGCCTATTAGAATACATATGCCTAATTACAATATATTCATAAAGTCAGAGTGTAATTTCCACAAAGGAGATTACAAACGAAGCACAAGGTCAGAAAAAAGCCCCTTCTGTTCTCTCATATCATTAGGATGATGATGCTGATGCTGCAAAGAACATGACTCACGCTCATTGGTTCTCCTCAGAGATTATGGTTTTTAAGACTGAATGCAAAACCAGTTATAAAAGCACGATGAGTAAGTACTCGTGAGTTTTATGCTAATAAAGAAAATGAAAATATGAAAGTTTAAAGATGGCTCAGTTGAACTTTGAAAAATATTCAATTTCAAGAGTTATAACTGACCATTAAGCTCAGCTGATTTGAAGTAAAGCAGTATTGCAAAGAAAAAAATGATTTAGTATTGATTTTCTTATTCTCTGAAGACATCATGTAAAACATTGAGAACAGAAACAATTATACAGCTCTCAGATAATTAGGCAACACATTTTGGTTATGTGTTTGGGGATGCTATGGCTATCTGAACAGTCACTGAGAAAATATGCAGTTATATCCGTATTCTGTTCAATGTAAGTTATATTGGTTCACTCTATTCTTTAATATAGGGGTTAAAACAGATGCTTTGTTAACAAAGTATTATTATTCTGTGGAATCATGTTTGCATAGATTGCAATATCATCATCAAACAATGATGACACGTTTCCTTGTTAATTGAGCTTGTTTAATTTTTTCAAAGAATTTCATTTGTAACAAAAACTGTAAGTGAGAAAAATATGTCTTGTTCATTTACATGCAAATCCATCCTTCCTAAAAGACATGCAGTATATTTTTAAGTGCAATGGTTCGGTGCTTGTCTTTTCAACATGCACCTTTTCACCTCAAATTATGTCTTTTCTAAATAAACTGTCACATGGAAAAATCCCTGAAAATTTATTCCCCAGCAAGTAAATGTCTGAAAGCTCTAATGTCTGGTAATGCTCAGGCACAGTCTTGTCATTTAAATTTGAATGGATCTCACTTATCTGTGTCCTGTCTTTCAGGTATTCAAAAGTCCTTGGATTAAATAAAATTGAATCATCCCCAAAGCCAGTCCAATTACACCTAATTCTTTTTAATTCGGCCAAAAGGTGACTTGACAGGAGGCATTTCAAATGCCGGCAGGTTGTAAAAAAAAAAAAAAAAAAAAAAAAAAAAAAAAAAGAGTTTCAATTATGGAGATAATATATGAAAAGGGTAATCTTTCATGAAACTAGTAAGTTTAAAGGAAAAGGAGAAATATGCATATAATGAATCATTACGACCAAGCGTAGTTAATGCTTGCGTTTTTTTCAAACAGTTCCTATATTTCTGTAAATACACTATCATAGTATAAGAAAAGCATAACAATAATTCATGAATTATTTCTTTCTTTCCATTTGGATATCAGATTATTCTATTGTTTGTACTGTAGTTGCTTTTATATATCAGAAAAAAGTGACAGTTCCTCACTGATGTCACCAGTTAACGATCACTTGATGGTATCAATATCCCTAGTGATCATTTCACTAGGGATAAAATTATATCAAATTATTTTGGGGTTCAAAGCATGGAGCAGTTTTAGCAGAGTTTAGCTTGTTGGCAAGTAATTGTGTTGCTTACTTAAATATATTGGTCCAGATCTCCTAGTTTAGTCCATCTCTTCTATAAAGGGTAAATATTCTTCCCCTTCTGATATTTTGTTGAGATCTTGATCACTAAAGCACAGATTTTCTTCTGCCACTATCTGACCTCAACATCCTCCACCACAAAGTTAAGAAATCTCTTCATCATACCATCGACCTTGTTGGCATTAGAGTTTACAGTTTATTCTCTTTAGGGTATTTCATGAAAAACTAACATCAGCAGCTCAGATTTTCCCAAAAAAAATTTGAGCCCCCACAGTTTTGCAGAATTTATTTCTTGGTCAAATCAGTTCAACTAGATTAAGTAAAGCCGATGAACATAATTGTCATGCAAGGCATTTGCTGAGGACACAAATGTCAAATAAATTGGCAGCTGCATTATGGGATGTAGAACGAAAGAAATTAATAGTGAGAAAACTTGCAACAGACACATGAGGAGAGCAGACAGGAAATGGAGAAACAGCAACAGTAAAATCCTGTGGTGATGGGGAAAAAAATCACAGAGCTTAAATATGCCGAGATAAAATGATGAATAATATGAAAATCAGGTGACTCAACTGAGGGAAGGATGAATAATAGGCACCAGAGAAACAGAATAAAAACACATAGAAAACCTACATAGCCAAAATCTAAGGACTAATACCAACATCTGTGAGATAAAACCTGAATGCACAGAGCAGGACTCAAGACAAAAACAAAGAAACTCAATACAAATGAAGAAACTATTGTAGAGACAGAATAATGATGCCAAAATTATCTCCATACAAACAACTTAAAACCTAAATACACACAGCTCATGAATCATGAATAAATGTATAGATGATATTGGTAATTCTTACGCAAAACCTCCATTTCACCATAATATGATTGAAATACAATAAATGGAAAATTGCTAAGAAAAAAAATCTTCTTTCTGATGTGCCTAGAGGAAGTGAAAATATGCATGACAGCACTTGATTGATTATTTTGGCTCTGTATGTAATATGTAATGTTTTTCATGAGCCATTTCCCTAAAACCTGTTTTGCAGTTGTACCGACCAACTTATTGAATGTATGACTTTGGTGATGACACTCATGAAAATGTACTGTTTGTACATTGCTGACTGTACTGTGTTTTCTTAATAACTTTGTAATTTTATTTATTTATTTATTTATTTTTATGTAAAGCACCTTGAACCACCTTGCTGCTGAAATGTGCTGTATGAATAAACTTGATGGATTGATTACATGATATTCAATAAATTACAATATGTATTGCCATTAGGTGTGCTCAACATATTTTTAAAAATAACACCCTCTATGTAAGTAATACTCTTTCTTCCATCGGTTTGATGTAATATTCTAATCTTAAATGTCATGTTTTAATTAGCTGCAAGCAGAGAATCGTCATCATTAACAGAAATGAAGGCTTGGAAATCAATCTGTGTAATTAATAAATATAAATGCTACATGGTCAATGGAGTTATTGAAATAGATTAACTTTTCAATAAGGTTCAAAGCTATTGAATGAGTCTGTATATTTTCAAGTGTAAAGTAGAATAACATATGTTGTTTGCCTTTTAAAAAAAAGAAAAAAAAGAGAAATATCAACCCCAGCACAAGGTGTATTTTTTTTACACTGCATTGAAGTAGCACTCTGGGAGTGAGGTCTTAGTCATTACAAGGTCCCACAGAGAAGGCAATAACAGGGGAGAAGCAAACTGCTCTACAACCTATTCCAACACACTGTGTTTAAAGACAGTTGCTCTTGACAAGAATCCCTTTCAGATTGCCGTGGTGGACATGGATGGGTCCAATGCCAGCACCTGGGTTTCTCCTGTGTGTACAGATTTACTGCAGACTGCAGAGGTTAATCAACAATCGCGCTCTGCTTTCTGTCTTTCATCTCAGCCCTCTGTTGAGAGCTGAGGCCTCATCTGGAGGGAATATTGGCAGAGTGTTTGTTCCTTGATTGGCTTGCGGGAGCAATCCATACAGATGTGTCTGCTGTGTCCATGTGGATCAAATTTTGAGAAGGACCAAGATGGACTGAAGCCATCAGATCGTTCTCTAAATGGCCTTCTGGTCCAGGGAATTGCTGTTTCACAAGCACTGTGCTCATTGATCCTCACTAAGGTGTTAACTCTTGATGAAACTATCAGGGCTTTATATCAGTGGCTTTACCAGGTGTCAAATTAAATATTTTATTTTCACTTCAGGTAGGTATAAATATAATAATCCTAGCAGATATAGTTGTTGCAAAAAGGTTTTCTAATAATCTGAATTATAAAGTTATTAATTTTGTACCTTTTTGGTGTCAAGAAAGTGTAATCAAGTAAAAAAATCTTGCTTTGTGCTTTGAGAAAAATCAGTTTCTTTGCCTGCTTTGAGCAGTGTTTCAGATTTACACCAGTGAGGTGTTGCACTGGAATACAAAATGTTCCCCTCAATTTGCCATTCAATTTAATAACAGGCCAGAGAGTTCCAGGCATCTCCCTGTGTAATCCTGTTTGCATCATTTCCTGATCTAAAAGTTGAGCATTTAAGGCTTTTAAAGAAACCCTCTGTATTCAGCTTTGACCCATTTTTCACTGTGACCTCTATGAATGCAATAACTCAAATGACTCAGATTTGTGGTGCGAGGTCAGAGTTATAGTAGCTGGCCAAGCTACAATTTCTCTTTAATCTGTCATAGTTATTGCGGTAGCTTCGGCATGACAGTTCATGTTCCCTCATCATCCTCTCCACTGACCTTCATGTTTCATTTAGCAGGCCACCTCCTTCTCTGAGTTTATAAATATAATATATTGTCCTGCTGTTTATTTAAATGGATACTCTAAGGTTGGAGTTTTGAACAAGATCCATAAGCCTCAGCTATTTGCAGATCTTACTAAAGGTTGCCCTAACAGAGCTGTGAATCATTCTAAAAATTGCACACTGTAATGCATGTAGAGAATGCCATTTCTTTTAAAAATAATTATTTGTCTTATTTTTTTTGTACAAGTTGGGTTGTTTTTTTTATTTCACTTCATTTGAAAAACTTCAGACTCCTTTGTTTCAGGGCGATATTGTGTACATTTAGTTTTTAGAGAAGGGTTGAGTAAAGTTAAACAGCCTGGGTTGTACAGCTTCAGGGCTGTTCAACTCTTGCCATTAAGCGAGTACAATCTGTTAAAAACCTCTGTTCTCTCATTTCTGCTCTCTTTCTGGTTTTAGATCTTGGCCTCTCACTGAGGCCTCTTACTTCAGAGCTAAATCTAAATCCCTGCCAGCTCACACCATTAAAGCTCAAAAGTTGTAGGATGGCTCAGTTTGGTTGAGATCCCAGGTAAAGTTACACATTTAGTAGATGAACTCATATATGCTATTGGTTAATGCTCATTTTTGATATTATTATCTGAAAACTTTATTTTTAAAATATGTAGATGGTGCTATTTTTTGTCTACTGAGTTTTGTTGGGAGTTTTTTTACTGCCGTCTGATGCGCATGCAGTCCTTGTGACTGATTTCTGCTGAACGTTTGCTCTGTTCCACTCCAGTTTGCCTGTCTGAAAAATATTCACAAAGCCGTAGAAGAAGCAAATGCGATTGGGATTTTTTTTTCTTGGTTGTGGCGTGACACTAATTTACTTCCTCTCTCACTTCCAAGGCAATTAGCTTTGAAGCTCCTCAGAAACTATTCTTGCACAACTCGATAGCTAGCATGGCAAGTCAGAATTTAAGCTAGTCCGCTGGGCAACTTCTGATAAAAATATGAAATGAGGTTGCAGTGAGAAAGAGAAACCTAAAGGACTAAGAAAAGAAAGCAACTGTCTTGGGAGATACCACATATAGTATGGTATTTGATACCATGTGATGCACTTTAAGCAAAACACTTTAATTTGTATGGGAACGGCCCATGGAGGTGTTTGAACCCCCCAAACATAATTACTTATTTAAGAGCACTTGGGAGTTCATCTTTCAATCAGTCGATCAATCAGGAATAATCTGCTTCCGAATGGTTCGATGGCCGTTGATTGCTTGTTATTGACTCAGTATTAAATAAATCAAACTTTCTGCATCACTAGAGATATGAAAGTCAAATGAGATTGCTTCCTGTTTCCTGTCACTGTTATTTTCTTATTTGTTTGTTTATGACACTTTTAATAAGTCTTGAACTGAATCATTATCCTATCGTCTATCCATCTATTATGTCCACACAGTCCAGTTCAGGGTCCTGTCTCCAGGTTCGGTACAGCCCATCATAGAGCCACAGTTTAATTAATCACTTCAATATCTGTTGACATATTAATGTATTAAAAAAAAAAAAAAAGTCAGGTCAAACCATTTATTTGTTTTTAATTATCATATCAATGTAAAGACTAACATGTATTTTCAACTTTGTGGTTTTATTGGAAAGCATTTGCGTTAAAACTGCGCTATGTATCTTTTATAAAAAAATAAATATGGGGTTCCTTTTATATTTATTCAAACTTTCACTATGTTGTGACAGTGTAATACGAGACAGATAATCTGTGAAAAAATCGAACTCCTCCACATTCTCCCAGTTAGGCAGCACTCCTTGTTAAAAACAACCAATCAGAGTCAATAGGAGGGTCTTACTGCCGTCAATCATGATCGTGTACTCTTTGCTTATTGTGCTACTGGCAGAGGAACAACTTACCTTTACTGGAGAACTGTTTATCGGTGACCATGCTTACTAGCTTGAACATTCACAACAGGCTCTGTGCTGTTGAGAAGACGCTGTAGCATAGCAGAGAGCAAAGAGGAAGAGTGTGAACAGCGTTTACACAAGGATGATTGGCAGTGCAAAAACTCCTCATGACTCTGATTGGTTGTTTCTGACCAAATGGTGTATTTCTACAGTCAGCATTGAAACACTGGGAAAAGGCACATGAGCTCAATTTTTTGGATTTAGGTGACTTCTTTGACCTTGTTATTTGTCATAAACTTTCAATCCACTGAGTTTCAGAAACTGAGAGACTACAATACAAAAAAGGGAAAATAACTGCAAACTCATGGTTCTTTCCATTGTAAATAGCAAATAGTGGCTGATTTATTTAATTGTTTGTATTTATTTATTACTAATGTTAATACAAGCTAATTCCTGAAAGCCATTGCTGAAGAAATCCCAACGAGAAATGTAAACGAAAAGTCCAAATTTCTGTGTTAAAAGGTTTATGATGTAATGTTGCATTTTTAAATGTTCGGTTTCAGTTAGCTCTAAATGAAAATTATCAAAATGAATTGATATAAAAGCTTAAAAACATCTGTCTGTGCGTGACCAAGCTGCTTAATATGTGTCACCTGGGGAATTGAGTTACTGAAATAAATTTATTTTTCAATAATATTCTGATTTAATAAAAGTGACTATATATTAAACGCTATTTTGGCAAAAACATTCTTATCTTGAGGTGAAGAGATTGAACTTTTTATTGCAAGATAATGTCACAAATATGTCTTATCTTCTTTGCCTCTCATTATTACTATTATTACAAATGTTTGAAGAAAATCTGAGGAATTGGTTAGAATAACACAATAATTTCACTTAGTTTAAATATGCAGCAAAGACTATATAACAAAATACTTTATAGATGGCTAAAGTTTTTATTTTTATGGTAACCTTGTCAGGGAACTTTCCTTGAATCATATCCCTTGGGATTTGTTTTGGCTGTCTGTTTATGCCACAGCGACCCTGAAAGTAATATTTTTAAGAAGCTTTTATTTTCTCTAAGGACAGAAAATGCAAAATAGAACAGTTGCAAGAGAAACTGTTCATCAGGACACACTCTCTTGGAGGATGTTTTAACAAATCTGGTTCTGCTTTGTTCACAAGTAAATGCGTCATCCAAAATACGTGTTAAGTAGTGTAAAAACAGATAATGGGAGTGATTTTCCATTTTTAGAGAGAAAGAAAATCACTCTAATTAGGGGCGAACCCATGCAATATCTAAACAGTGCTTTGAATTTAAATTAACAAACGTTCACGGGGGTATTTATTCACAAAAAGGACACAGACTTCCTGATGTAGCCATCTTGTACGCAAAAAAAGCATACACATAATTAAAACATTTATTGCAGTAGCTGTATACCTGTAGAGTAACAAGGATTAACTGTTTCAGTATTGGTGATGTCAAACACCCTCACAACTAATAAACATACTGCGATAAGCAAATCACTCCATCCCACTTAACATCTTTATACTGTGACATTAATGTGAAAGTGCTTTACAAACGGAACTACTCTTAATGCACCACTCAACTCTACCCCTCACCCAATCTCGAAAAGAAAAAGAAAAAAGCAAAGACAAAAATGACAAATTTAATTAAATAAGGTATATCATTTAGCATGCTTTTCCTTTGTGTATTTGCCGTCCATGCTGTGAAAACCAACTCTTTCAGATGGTGAAATGACAAGTAATCTTGGCTGACACAGAGTCTGTCCATGCCGTTTTTTTATTCTGACTTTATTTTGCACTTTATGTCTTTAAATCTGGCAAACACTCAATGCATAAGGCATTTGATTATCAGACCGGATATTTTCGGCAGCCAACATGTTCTTGTCATTCGAATAAGCACAATTCAGTGTTTCATGAAGGCACGGTGATTTAAGTGTTAGCTTTACCTGTGTTTTCTTATGTATGGAAAATAATAGTCTGTGGAAATAGTACATATATATACAGTATATATATATGTATATTTACATACATAGGTCAATAAGTTGCAGGTACTACTGAGAAATTGCCCTCAGTTAAATCACAAATTGAAGAAAATCTATACAGTAAGATCAACCTTAGATAAAACATTTAGCCATTTACAAATATATTGCTATTTAATTGTACTAAACACTTTTAAAATCAGAGCGCTTTTAGAGCTTTTCAGTTTTATAATGCACATGTTGAGCACTGACATCCTTCATAAAGCTTTTTTTTGTTTTGTTTTTCTAACAAGAAAAAAAAAAACTGATTTGCCTTTGAGATTTTTGCAGCACTTGAATAAAATTTATATGGGATATAGGTAACAGTAAATTATGTGGCAAGATTTTCTTTCAGTAAAAATCCAGAAATAATAATAATAAAAAAATTCTTGTTGGAAATGTCACTTTCTGCTGGAGATCTCTGCCCGGCTGAATTTCCCCAATTCTGATGAGAAGCCTTTATAATAACAAAAGCCAAGAACTGTCCTACCCACTGTGAATATTACAGATACATGATTGTGGTTAATAAGTATTATTTACAAACACAGAGACAGTGACAGAATAAACAAGTGTCCACAAACAAGTGTTATAGGACCAACACTTTTTTGAAATATAATCAAAATTTTCTTTGATTGTGTTGATTAATATAGTCCCAAACAGCTCAATAACAATCACACCACAAAGATTTGTATATATTTGTCTGACAGCCATCTTTTCTCCTCTTTTTCAGTTTTATGCAGGTCCTTCTTCCACATTTCCTCAAAAGAAGTGGAAAGAAAAAGTTTTTCATTGAGGATTGTATTATTTAAAAAAAAAGAAAACTGAGTGGAGCTGCAGAAACATTTTACTGTGAAGAACTAAGCATCAGCACTATTTTGAGGCCTACACAGTACATGTGGCTTTTAGACTGCAGAAGCATTAACTTAAGTTGAAGAAAGGAGACAAGAAATAAACCAATGAAACACAGGGTGAGCCCAGGTGAGATGCCTCACCAGTTTACTCTGTCCAGATTTCTTGCAGATTTCTTGCAGCAAAGAAGAGTCAGTTTTATAGCTGCTGGTCCTTTGGACTGTCTGGGCAGGATGCTGACTGGCAAGACTTCAGACTCACCAAAGGAATATCAGCCATGCTGCTGCTGGTGAAGTGTCCCTCCTCACTCCCAAACTGCTTCCTGTCGACAAAATGCTCTGACCGTCCACTTTCGTTTTTCCAGGTTCTGGACAGAGTGTGTCCATTAAGGAGTTTGTCCTTCTGACCCCACTCCCGCTGAGAACTAAAGCTAGACACGGGTGACTTAGGATGCTGGTACGATCCTAACGTGGGAGGCATCCAACAGTTGTCTGAATGCCCAAGGACAAGGCACTCCTGTGTGCACATCTCTGTAGCTTCCACAAGCCCTCGTGGTCCCAGGGGTCCATCTGAAAAACAAAAGGCCAAAATACAGTTTGAATAACCCTACTAAGTGCATTAGGATATTTTATGGTACCTAATAAATCATCTTATACAACAGTATTTTAATTAAATAAGTTAAAAAGATGGAGAAAATATGAAAGTTGGAAGAAAACACAGCTCACTCTCTGTCTTAAAATGATAAGAACAATAACATACAGTCAAACATGGTGATGACTGCATGAAAGTTGCTTTGGTTGGATGAATTTCTATAACTGATAGAACCACAAATTCAGATCCCAAGCACAGCAACTTATTTACAGCTGGATGTTTCAAAAACAGCAAAAAAATAAAATAAAATAAAATAAAGCTTGGGGTCGGGTCTAGTCAACATCTGGGCTTAAGTCAAACAGACACTGTGGTGCAACCGTAAACAGGGAGTTCATCCTGGAAAACTTTCCAGTGAGACTGAATTAAAACAAACTTGCAACGAAAAATGTGAAACTCATTACCAGTTATTGTTAAAGAACACGGTTGTTGCATGCTCAGCTGTTTCTCAGGTGGCTTTTCAGCTGTGATTAATAAAATATTCTCCACTGAAGTGTCCTGCTTAAATGCTAGGGCTTGGCTTGACAAAAGCAAGAGAACATCAGTCATTTTTGTGCTTAAATGATGAACACTCAGAATTAACACATGGAATTAAGTGCATAAAGAACTGCAAGGAGTAGTGATGCACTGTTTCCAAGTGGAGACAGGATTCATTCTTCAAAAGAGGATAAAGATTGTTCAGCAGAGTTCTCAGGGGCTGTTGAAGAATGGAGATATTAAAAAAAAAGGAGTGACTGTGATCATGTTCAGGGTGTGTAGTGAAAAGCACAGAAACTACTTACTGACCTGCCATTTATGTGACATTTAGCTATTTTGTATTGGTAGATAAATGGCTACACTGAAAGCATCATAGCATCATGATGTCACTGATGGCATTTCCTCAAACTCACAATTCTTGTAAAAGAATGGAGAATGAATAGTTCATGCATCAGAGTATATATATCTGCATGCAGCATCAGTATTTGGTGTATTCATTGTCAAAACTGTGACGTCTGTATTTCACTTTGCTCCTTCAAAGCAACTAGGGGATTATTATGGACACATTGTGCTTTCCTGTTTCCCTGGTGTGATAAACATGACCATTTGCATATAGACAATCAGTGCCCCAGTGGGCAGCTGAGAATAATTTGAATCAGCCACTTTCTCTTGCAATCAGCACATACCTTCTCATTAAGAAAATTTACAGATAAAATTTGATTAAAAGACCACTTGAGGCAGTTAACTGACGTGTTTCACAATGTACACATGAACAGCATAACTTTTGGTACTGTCAAGCAAGAGCATCGAACATGCATGGAAGTCTAAACACAACAGACTGCTGAATGATAATTAGATTTTTTTTGTCACCAAAGTGTTGTATTAGGACAATAATAAACATGCAAAATGGACCGTGTAATTTAAACCAACATGTAATGTGTCAGTGTCACACTGTTTTAATAAAGCAATATATTTAAAACGTTTTAATTTCACCTGATTATCTTCTCCCTTTCAAGAAAATCTACAGTCCCTTGAAGGTCAGATATGATAAAAAGTTCAGTTTTCGTGGGTCCTACTTCACATTTATGCAGCTGCTCCACACTCGAAAGACCAGCTCTACCAAACAAGGTCCTATTAGTTACAACAGTTGATGTTTTCTTTTTTGTTTTTATTAGATTTACATAAACACAAAGAAAATAGACATACCAATATCAAGGTTTGTTGGTCAATTCAATTAATGATGAAATATTTAGATTTGGAATTTTAAAACACAAATTACAATCAAATGCCAATTCTCTGTTTGTGGAAATAATTTTTCAGCTTTTAAAGGTGTGGTATTAATTATTTTCCAGGCACAGTGTCATTTTATAGCACAATCAAGTAACTGTGTCATCTTCCATTATAAAAATGGATGCATCAAGTAGAAATTCGACTTCCCAGTTCGAGACCTTGAAATTGGGCCTCTGTCTCTGTAAGAAACTCCTGCTCTAACACTCTGGCTTCAGCACATCAAACAATGTTACTCCATTATGCCATTTACTACTATTCCTAGGAGTGTTGGGCTGAGATGTAGTTCATAACTCCGTCATGTTTTTACCCTTGAATGATTTAGATTTTATTCCACTGCCTAATAGCACCAGCACACTGCAGTGAATATTCATAAAATGTAAATACTGTTTTTCTCAAATGACAAAGACTAACAGAATTTATGTATCTTTGATTTGCTGAAAAGGACAATAGATAACACATTTCCTAAAGTCCTTGCAGTGTGTTTGAGGATAAATTTATTTTTGGGAAGAGAAAAAAAAAAAAAAAAACAAGCACTGTTTATTTTATTTATTTTTTTATCTCTGTCATTAATAGAGCTCCAAATACCAACACTGAATTAAAATAATGCTATTTGTTATCATGTGCAAACTAAAACAATAAGTAACAATGTTTTACAGCGGGTCTTCACTAAAGACGTATCACTTCCTTTTGCCAATGTCCAGACAAAATGGTTTACGAATTGTTTAGTGCTGTTTGTCTGTGCATAGCCTGTTGCTAATAGCTCAGAAAGCAAGTTCCTCCCCGAACACTTGCACACACACGCGCACGCTTGACACGCACAAGCAAATAGCCGGTGGCTGGTGTTTGGTGCAGAGCCCCTGAGTGCTTTAAATAACATTGAGGCACAGGTGTTGAGGAATGCAAGGGATTCAATTGTGTGTCAGATGGTGCTGACTTTTGCTTACAGCGTTGTGCAAATTATGCAGAGGTCCACAAAGACGGATACCTTAAAGACAGAGAAACCATTAGACTGTCTCGTGATGCAGTGCTATTAGGATATGCTGGAGGCTGTCTAGTCTTAATTCTGCAGGAGCTGTGGAATAAATGTGAGCCATGAGGAATAGCTGCCTAATGATGGACACTTTGACCAAGCAGCATTAACAAACCTTTCTTTTTGTCCTCCCACTCAGCATCAACAGATCACAAAGGTTACCGAGGAGGAGGAAAGGAAGCTCAATGCTGACCAGAGGATGTTTGCAACTGTAAGGGAGTGTACTTGCTTTACTCTTCTGGCTATTACTAATGAGATAACGTTTGGCTAATTAATTGGATGCACACTATCAACACTGATGTGCCAGCCCCACACCAACAACAGCCTTCAGAAAGTCAAGAGGGAATGGGAAGAGGGGGTGTGTGAGAGTGATTGAGTGTGGGGGGATTTAGCGTCCATAGGGCTTGTTTATTTATCCATGCTGTTAAGCATGCCCAGATGTTGTTATTGGGGATAAATACGGCTTTGTTTTAGTCCAGCACTGAGGCTTAAAAGTACCGTACCAATGTCTCCAGCTGGTGCTCAAAAACCCTCCAGATACGTCTGGCAGATTAATGTTTCATGCCTTAAATCTGCAGTAGGTATTCCTAGTGACCCTTTGATTCTTCTCAATACAACCTAAACACATATGAGGCCAATCCATTATTATGCACACCATGGCATATGATGATACACCCTATTATAGTCATGCCCTGCAAATAGATCTGGTTCACCCCAGCAGCACAGATATCACAAACAGCTTGGAGAAAATGTGTGAGCAGTGTCCAACAAGGCATAGAATTACAACTCTATACAGCTCTGCAAAAAAAAAAAAAAAGGAAAAGAAAGAAAGAAAAAAGCAGCCTGTGATCTACAGTAAAGGCGATCTGGTGTTAGATAGATATAATAGTGAGCGGAGCAGAACAGAGCAACATGCTGGATGCATTCTCCTGAGAATAGCAGTCTGGCTGATGGATCCTTTCTAGTGCTCCCTTTGAGGCCAGGCAGCAGCTTCTCATGAGAGGACATGAAGGGCAGAAGGGAGTCAAAATAGAAAATGAAGACAAAGCTTGAGTTTCAGACTGAAGGGTTGTTTAGAAAAATATAAGGATCAGGCAAATTTTAAAAGAACAACAACAGAGGAGGTATAGGTAAGAAAAACAGAAAATATTAAGCATGTTGAAAAAGGAGTCATTTACATAATTCCCATGATCACTGATAAATATTACTGGATTAGACCTCACTAAGTACTATTCTTGGATCAATTTGCAATTTAAATGTTCAAACAAATGTACTCTTTTGGAAACACACATTTTCAGCATTAAAAGTGAAACACTGTCTATGGGAAAATACCTACTATTATTACTTACGTGTTTACTGGCAATGTTTCTCAAAAACTGTCACTTGCTTTTGCCAGACTTTAACTATTATTACAACATGATAAGTAAATGAGATAAATAGGAGTGTATGTCTTCAAAGCACATGATAAATTACATGGTAACACAATTGTTTTTTCTGTAAACCCTATTTAAATGTTTTAGCATTAATATTGTATATTTGACATGAGAGACATTTTAGATTATTGTGCAACGCCACAGCCTATTGGCTGAATAGCTGAGTGCAGTTTGAATGCAGTGTGACGGTTCATCTAATTTATTAACAATCAAGATGATCTTTGATTAAAAATATGAGATAATGCATCCATAACGTGTCTTTACTCCTTATTCTTTCAAGGTCACAGGAGAAGTTGGTGCCTATCTCCAGCAGTTATTGGGGAGAGAGGCAGAGTATAGCCTGAACAGGGCACTAGTTCATCACATAGACACACAGAGGAAAAATAAACATGCACACCCCTACACACGCACGCACGCACGCACACACACACGCAATTACAGACATGTTTTTGGATTCTGGGATTCCAGTTTCCTGGAAAAAACCCACGCATCCAAGGGGTGAATATGCAAACTCCTTGCAGACAAAGCCTAGGCCAGGATTCAAACCCAGGAATCTATACCTTCTTGCTGCAAGGCAACAGCGCTAACATCTGCGCTATTCAGCCCTCCAACAATACAGTAAATGTTATTCTCCTATGACAACCAATAAGCGTGGTTTCGTCATCCTTTCTGTGCTCCCGGTCCAAAACAAACATGTCATGTGCTTCTAAATTTAGCATGTAGGGATACTAAAATCTTCATCAGTACAGACAGAGCATCCACATACTTTAGCACAAGATAAAGTAATACTAATTGGGTCACTGCTAATAGATATGCTTGGCACTTATTACATTTTATGTATGATTATGCTGTGTTTATGCTCTATTTTTTAATGCTGTCAAAAATGCATGACAGGTGGTGATAAAATTGTGTATGCCAAAGTGTCAAATTCAGAGAAAGTCCGTGTTGGAGCACTATTTACTTAAGGCAGCATAACTTCCAATGCCAGTGACATATGAAACTTCTCCATTCAAGGTCCTACACTTATTATCACCAAATGGGCTAGTAAACCAGGGTAGTAAAAGCAAAACAGCTAGGGTGCATGTCACCTCTGCTGTATGTTATTTCTCTCCCTGTCGCCAAATTTATGGTCTGCACAACAACATCACAAGGTTAGTAAAATGAACTTTACCTTTCATGCCCTCTCACAGTAATGGTACATTGGGTGATGAAGGCTTTCTTCAGTCCAACACTGCAAAAGAACTGCTACCTTAATGGTATAAACAATTACGATTCCTTATTAAAGTACCTACAGCATGTCAACCTGCTTCTCTATATTAGTTTGCAATAGCTCACTTGGAACCAATAGATGTAAATATATATTTACAAAGACGTTTTGTTTTTGTTTAGGTTCAGCAAAGGGGCATCTGAATGCTCAAAATTATTTTTAATTTTCAAATACAGTTCTGCAGCAACATTGTCAAAGTATGGTGCTACTAAAAAGGGTCACTGAAGGCACCAGTGCACAGTGACATATTACACTTGTACAAACGCAGTGCACGAGAAAAAAAATTGGTAGAATTTGATGGCTGGAGAACACGAGAGATGAGGTATAATTTATTCCAGATCTTTTAAACTAATCTGCCCACTTATTTTCTACATTTCAAGGCAATCTCCAACAGCTGGTGAGTGAGAGGTGAGCACATCACAGGGTATAACTGAGTAAAGTAAAAAAACAAAAACATTGTGAAGTTCCACTTTGCTGATAATAAAGAAAACAAGCACTATGATGAGCTGCCTACGTGAAATTCTGCTCCTTTGGTGCACGTGAAGCACTTCTTATCAGTTGTAGAAAAATAAAATACTAAAATGAAATACTAAAATGAAAAGGGTAGCTTTGATTAAAAAAAACTGTGAAATATTTCCTTCTCACCAAGAGATACAAGTAAAGAGGTTTGGGACAAAAAAAAAAGTTCTCAGAAACATCTTCCACTGCATCTAGGGTGACGTTCAAACATCTTTCCTGTTTGCCTCAGCACAGACTTTTGCCAACAATCGTTGTCTGTGCAATGCTTTCCAAACAACCACAGCCTACACCAAATAAGATGGAGGAGTGGGAAAAATGTTTGTACTGCACCACAGCAGAAGCTAAACAAGTCACCATGGACTAGTCGCTACACTTCAAAACATTTTTAGTGTTTTTGCTGTATTATTCTCCTGCAGGATGTCTCCTTGTGACATGAGCTGGCAGATATCACAACGTTCACCGCAGCCAAGTTGCAATGTACATTTTTGGATCTAACTCTGGTTTTGGGAACAATAAATAATCCACATACATTTATTGTACTGTTGCTTTCCTCCAGGTGAAAGCTCGGCTGAACAACACATGTGAAGATGACACTATAGAATGCAAAACAACAGACTCGAAAAGGCACATCATAATACATCACTGTTTTCAGTAACTACTACATTCAGTTTGATACAGCGGACACCCCACACAACTATTTATTTTTTATTGTTGTATTAAAATTATATTGAACTGTTTTTAAGGAATGGCAGTGTTACTGTTTACCTTCTTTTCCACAATGATGAGTCATCTGCTAAATACAATGCATTTTAAACACCACATACCATGTATCACAGACAAATAAATATATTAGTGCTTTTTCAAATAATGTTTAAACAATTTAAGATACCAGCTGACAACCTTTTGCAACTGTTTCTTCCCATGGACCATGTGGGTATGCATGTTCTTTAATGGTTTAGTGTATTTCAAGTAATTTATGTCTCTTCTTGTGAAAGAAACCAGTGTTGTTCTTCTTTCATCGTTTTTCTGTAAAGAATGATCGGTAACACTTTGACGGGTTGTGAATAAGACTGTCATGACAGCGTCATAAACATGACATAACACCTGTCATGAACATGAGTAAGTCTTCATGAATATTTATGACTGTTGTCATAAAGTGTCATTTGGTAAGTCATGACACTTTTAATACAAAGTTGACATTATTCAAAATGTCTTTGTTATGACAACTTGACATTAACCAAGAAATCACGATCTGACATAAATTTGTTATAAAAGTGTTACTGATTAAACTTTAACTTTAATAACATAAAGCTACATCCTTTTTAAAGTTTAATCAGTAATACTCAAATAAAGTGTTGCTGAATGATCTGTAAAGAAAGATACAAACAAATGGAAGGGGCAAGACAAAATAAGTTTATTCTTCTGTCTATCTCCTTTTCAAACAAATGGTTATGTAAATATTAATCATGGTATATGAATTAATATAAATAATGTTTTTGAAGTAAACAAATGAAAAACACCATGACAAATTATTTTAATGTCATCTCTTTTCTAATTTGATTTTTAACTGATTTAATTGACTCTTCCACTTTTTTATAATCATTATAGTAATGAGGACAATATGGCAAATATCACAACTGTCTTTACATCAAAAATGGGCAAAATCAAAAGCTATAAATTGTCCCTATCAGTTCGCTTTTGTAAGAAAATGTGTTAATATTGCATAAGATAAACAAACAAATAAATAATAAGTAAAAGTAGTAACAGCTTAATTGGTTTCAGTGTCAGTCAGTTTGACTACTAAACACACTTTGGCATCGCCATTTCATTTGTTGTTATTGACGTACCTAAAGTAACATGTACAGACAGTGATTGTGTTGATTTCAAGAAACGGTAACATTGCAGCATGACTATATTTATATCCTTGAATCTAAAAAAAAAACAATTTTACCATCTTAATGGAATAATATAAGAAACGTATCAGTGTTGTTCAATATTTCAGTTCAATTGCTTTCTAGTGAATCATATTGCACTAAGTCCTTGTTATTTTATTTGTTATGTGGCGGTCTGTATTATACAAGTATTGATTTTCTTCTCTGGGAGAGATAAGATGTCAAGAAATTGTCACTTATGAGTTGCTGTTAAATTGCCATGCATGAATTGCAATTTCATTACGTCAGGCAGAATCATGTTGCAGAATGCTGAGAGGCATTTAAAAATTACCACAGTAATGAATTAAATGCAATTAAATTATTTTCGCGAAGTAGACCTTTTTGTTCTTTTATGTTTTGGTATGGGGTTTAAAATACATCAGTTTAGATTGACTTTACAATTACGTTTAGATATTGGATGTGCTGATTAAAAAGCAAAAACATAGTACTGCCAATTAGGTTGTCATTGTTTGCACTGAAACTAAATATATATAATTGCCTTTGTGTGATTGTATTTATTTAAAATAGTAAAACACTTTGAAAAAAAAAAGTATTAAGCAATGGCCTTAAAATGACGCACTTATTTCTGCAAATCTTTACAGTAAGATAATCATTCCTCTTTGTCCTCTTTATTCTAACAGCTTCTGCAAATAAAAGCATAAATAAATACAAAGGTTTCAAGAAATGTTTAGTTACAATGTGCTACCTTGTTGTTTGCCACATTTCATGAAGTATTTATGCTCTTAAATATAATTAGGTCTACATAGACCAATTCTGGACAGACATGCATGCAAGCTGAAAATTGAGTGCAGCCTACAAATGCAAGGTGGACCACTGAGACTTGCAAGCACAAGGTTTCAACAATGGGTTTTTTCTGTCTTTACATTAAATTGCTCACCTGAGCTTACAAGTTCTTGATTAATAATGACGAATGATGCTGTTAGTGACTATATAACAATGCATTAACATGCTATTACTGCAAATGAGTACAACATCACAAACTGAACAACTTAGACCAAGAACTGTAAATTTAATTTCTTAAAATATAACAATAAAAAAAATAACTGATGTTTAAATGCAAAAATGTGGGATTGATAAAACGCAAAGGTTGTTATTTTTGAAACATAATTTTAATCTGATAAAGAAGCCTTATCGGAATACATGTTCTACTTTATTGATTTGAACTTATACACATAGAGATGAAGGAAGTACTGGAGGTACAGTGACGGCTTATTCGCAGAAGAAAAGAGTAATAAAAAAGAAATAAAAAAGTGAGCGGAGAAAGCAGCAGACAATGGATGATATAGAGGCAAAGATACATTGTACTGTGAGGTGGTGTCAGAAAGATGTAACTTTCTGTGTTGATGATTACCTTGAGCCCCAAGGAATCAGATCAGATAATAAAACAGGCCCTTGTTATTCCCCTGCGAACTCTGTAATTGCAGTGCTGAAGTGTATCTCCTCTCTGTTAATAATTGTAATTTCAGACAAGGCTCTGCCTACGTACATTTATTCATAATTACCTTAGGGAAAGGACAGTGTCATGCTGCCTAATGAAAGTGTGCCAAAATAAATTGATGAAAGGAACGCTTAAAAAATGGTCAGACATTTTTCAATTTGGTAAAAGCACATCAATGGAATATATTTTGGTATTTAGATTTCTTGAAATCATCTTACTAAATGTACATGAATTATTATACATGCATACTAAGGAATAGGACTGCAGGGCTGTAGTGCTGGTTTCACTAACAGTTTACTGCTACTTGTTTTTGGTCTCTCACAGCTTAGCATGTGTTGTGCAGTTCACAGTGATATCTTCTGTTAAGTGGAAATGTGACAAAATTTACGCATCGCTCCGGAATCAAATTGGCAATGACATAAAAGTTAGCACCTCCTCTTCAATCGTGAGAGGAATTTGATTCTATTACATTGGTGTTAACATGTTAACAAGTGGTAGATATATATTTAAAGGTACTGGATCACTTACGAAAGGACCGGAGTTCGTCATGAAATAGACATGTTGAAAATGATTCTCTGTAGATCAAATACAGAGGACAGATATGGGAAAGATGAAATATAACCTAACCTTACTGTGTGTTTACATTTAATGTGAGGGAATGTATACTGCGTCTACATCACATCTATAAATATTTTTCAGAAATGTATTATGCATTCAGTGCAAATCTTGGTTTTGAATAAGAGGTGAAATGGAAAAACTGAAAAAAACGACAGAAAAACCTGTTAATAGAAACAGAAAATTTGCGTATCTTTCATATGCATAATTCTGCTTTGTGAGCTGGTTGGTATACTGGGAGGAAGTTGAGGTCAGGGTCTGTCAGAGACCCCTGTTGGGTGCAGGTGGCAAATAACTTCTGTCAGCCAAGTAATTAAGTGTCCATCACATCTTTGCAGGAGGGCTGTGCAAAGCAGAAGCATCTTCCAGTCTCCATCTGTGAGACGAACTGGAGCTTCTGTATGCCCCAGCATATGACCATTATATCTACAATATGAAGAAAATATTTTTAGATGATCCAATCAAAATATAAAATTCTTACAAAAATGTTTTAAAGACTTTTTTGGGGAAGGGGCAGGGAGAATTTAAATAAAGTAGTAAATTTCCATGCTGTTCAATGCCTTTCATGGAAAGGTGTAATGCAACAATAAAGTCAAATATTTATGTGTACAAGGTATGTAAACATCTTTTTTTGTAGAAAAACAAGCACAATGTAAGAGCAATTTGAGTTGCCTTGTTGCTGAAATGTGCTATCCAAATAAGTTTGATTGATTTATTGAAGAAAAAAAAATACTGTGTTTAAAACCTGCCTTGCAAATCACGTCAAAACTGAAAAAGAACTTAATTGAAACTGGGGTATGACTGTGCTAGCAGAGGACGTTAAGTCAATCAATAAATGAAAACATAAACTGGTCTCAATCCAGTGGAGTACAAAATATATAAAAGCATGTGAAAAAAATGCACTAATTTCCATCTATGAGAAAGTAAAAAGGGGAAAAGAGCTGCTAAACAACTAAACCAGCTTTCACAGATAAGTAATTCAAGTGTTAAGCTATGTATGTAAATAAAAATGTACAGTTTTTACTCATGTTTAAAACGTTTACATAGACCAAAAACATTTTGTACATTTTAGACATCTCATGTGAAGACTGTTTCACATTTTCTGTATTTTGTTTTTTCCCCCCATGTGCCCTTCAGCACAGAAAAACACCACAGATGTCTACTTGCATGGTGTTACAGTATTGCTTTGGCAGGTCATGTGTTGCTGTTTTTTTAATATGCGGTTATGGCATATTAATTTCGTAACATGTGTGAAAGTAATTTGTTGTTTTTGAAGATGGCGGCAATTAATCTCTCAAATGACCTAGCTAGATTAAATCAGAAGAAAGAGAGGATGCTATGAAAATAAATGCCAGCATTAGGGTAGAAATTACATGATGACCTTACTGAACAATGATTTATGGATTCCCCAGTCAAGCAATTACATCAGGTGATACCTTTGAAATTTCAAACCATGGAAATTAAATTTGCTCCTTTGCAAACGGTGCACTTGTCAAGGACATTTAAAGTGTGGCCTACATTGCAATCATCCTCAGTAGTCACATTTCACTTGGAAAATTTTACAACATCAACAGGAACTGTGGAAAACATTTAGCAAAACTAAACTAAATAAGACAAACTATTGCAGAAATATGAAAAAAAAATCATGCACAGGACTGAATTCACAGGCTTCAGATTTCTTGGAAGAATGTAAAATTTCAGCTGATTAACATACTCCAACATGATACATGCATACTACAGTAAGTATGTGTCTTGTAAAAGGAAGAGAAAAAAAAAGCTTCACATTATGTAAAAGTCACTACATAGTAAGCAGTGGTGTTTCAAAGTACATCATTTGTTTTTCCCTGTTTAGATTTGACGTTTAACTGTGCAAAACAGTACAGCTCAGTCTAAACTTGGACTTTAGTTTGAAAAGTGTAACTCAGTTCCTGTGTGAAAGGTTGAGCCTATTACTGCCAAGGCCACCTTTTCTAATCAAGAGGGTCACTCAAGATAAGTAGAATTAAAGGCCTTATCTCACCACCGTGAACTTATTTCAGTAATAGTGTGTCAAGAACCATTGGGCCTAGGTATATTAGCTTCACAACCTGCATGGTCTTCCACATATTTCAGATATGCTCTATGGAAAAATCCACAAATATTTGAATTTTCCATAAATAATTTGGAGTTACGGTCCACAAAAACATCATCAAATAGGTGAATCTGTGAATATAGAACTGGGAATAAGTAGGGCTCCACTGTATTTACAACATGCTCCTAAAGTCTGTCCTTTATGTATATAAATCTAACAGGAATAAACTGTGAGTAATTGTTATCTTTTGCCATTTCTTATAATTGGACTGAACTGCACAGGCCTGATGATAAAATAGCTGCTAGCCAGCTAGTTAAGAGCAGGGCACTGCACCTTCTACCTTACTATTTGTTTCAAAGGTAAGACTTAGGATTGGTGAATTGTAGGTGTTAGGTGAATTGTAGCATGTTTGTCTGCTTAACAGAGTTTTTTTTTTATTTATGAAAAAAATAGCTGGGCAAATCTCAAAGGAATGTTATGCTTTCCAAAAACTTTTGTTTTCAATTTGAAATAAAAATAAAAAAATCACATAAATCAATGGCAGATCAATTTTCTTCACTTTCTACTTATGGATGAGCTGAAACGTTTAATATACATCAATTCTGAAAATGCAAAAACAATCAATATGTTTATTTTATGATTTTTGACTGTCATCGGGGTTCTGTCCTCTGTCACTACTGTTTCAGACACTCATCTGAGTTTGCATTACAAAATATGATGCATGGGGATGACAGCAAAGCTGCACACCACTCAGGTCTGTTGGAGAAGATGTCCCAGCCTCACCATATGCCACAGAAAACTGCAATTACAGAACAAATAAATAAAATAAGCTATCCAGACAAAGAGTGACCAAAATATTTTGATGAAATTAGATAGTAGTCTTTACATTTACATTTTAAAGGAAAACATTTTTTATTATGGTTATATTTAGAATTAATTTCTCTGTATAGCTACAATTTTACCTGCAATTGTAAATAATGGCTGGTATTAAGAATGCAAACTACATGAAGATGGAAATATAGCAAGATTCAGCTTGTTTACTGAGCAACATTTTCTATTTATATGCAAAAATTAAACCAAAGGCCTTGAATCAAACATGTTTAATTGAAGCTACTGTTTCACAGCGCAGCTGGGGTTATAATTACGACTAATTAGCTCCTGTATAAAAGTTGTATAAATTGGACGATTTCATATTTCTGTCTAAGATGCAAGAATGACAAGCTACTGTGATCAGCTTAGTGTAGCTTTCATTTTACATGCCCCATACTGGCCTGCAATGTTCTTTGAATTCAGCTTCTATAGATATCTCTCCCTGATTAACAGAGAAAACAGATTGCTTACTGTATTGCTTATAAAACTGTTCAAAACAGGTTTGCTGGCAACGCTTTGCTAACAACAAGGAAGCCTTCAGCTGCTAAAATAGCTAGTAAATTTTAAGTGGCACTCTGTCAAGACCAATTCCTCCAGTGGACCCAGTCACCGGACATTTGATGAGTTGCTTTGTCTGTTCCCCTCTCAATGTCAAAAATCAGCAGGCACTCTGACTCCCTGATGGGGTCAGAGACCTCCGCCGCTGTGAGAGGGTGACCACGTTGATTCGAGGACACACAGTCATCACCCACAGATAAAGGGGCTTACATTTCCTGAGATACAATTGAAACACCATGAGTCAGTGACAAGCATATTAAAAATAAAATAAACGAAATGTACACAAGATTGTAACACTTAGCTAGCAGACAAGTGGTGTCATTGCTATGAACGTCTGCAGTTATTTTTATCCAACATTTGGATCCTGTGACACATTGAATAATGCAAATCTGAATTCACTGACAAAGGAGTGGAAATGAAAGAAAAGACTGTATGGGGCAGAAATGGTGCCAGCGGCCCCATCATTTCATTTCTTTTAGCCCATCTGTAAATGGCATGCATTTTAATCCTTTTAATTATGGTTCCTCACTACAATTACCTCAAATTAAATTACTTTGCAAACCTCAGAAGGATACATGGCGAGCGGAGAAGAAGTGGATCCTTCTGACAGGGATTTAACCTCAGTTTCTGTGTGACACACTTAGCTGTCTCCCCCACCTTGTAAATCCGATGCTATATTAAACTGAAATATTGAAAATACCCAAAGCCTCATACTCTACCCATTCTGGAACCCAATCAGGCCTCAAACTCATCTAAATCCCCTCTTTCCCAGTCTGACTGCATTCACTGGGCTACAGAGATTACTGCAAGGAACCCTGCCTGGCAGGCACGCCACACTTAAATAATCTCTGGGTGAAATCCCAGTGTTAATGTGGGGTTTCTGGATCATGGCACTGCAGCGTTTTGCGGTGCTCTGTGCCACACCGGTTTGGTCGCAGATGACAGCATGCACCAGCAAGAGAAAGATGTATTGGGAGAGGGGGAAACGATCATAATGAAAAGAGGGAGAATAAGAATAGTGATGAAAAGAATAGAAGAGAACGGGAACGGAGTGAAGAATCGCAAAACAACAATGTGGCATGAGGCGGCGGAGAAGATGAAAAGACAAGGCAGGGGAGGCATCGAGGGTGAGAGAGAAAGGGCTGTGGAGGCGAGATAGTCCCCTGAGTGGGACAGAAGAAGCTTGCCAAGGTCTAAATGACATTACTCTGCATGTTATATACTTCATGGCCTTGGGTGGGTGTCTCATGTGCCAAGAGATGCATAAAATCCTGACTGCTATTCTTACCCTTCTCCAGAGCTGACCCATAAACACACTCATCTCACACTTGAAGTGTGGCATCAAACCAAGGATGCTTAATGCAGAAAATGAAGTAATTACTTGATGTTTCAATTGCAGCGCAATAATTGCTTTAGTCCACAGGATAACCAAGAAAGTGAGAAGATAACATATGCCAGTGAAGGCGACAGCATAATGACAGGATTAGTGTAGGTCTTAAAGACTTCATCTTTCACAGATACACATGGGAAGGGCGGGGGAGGGAAGCTGGGAGACAAGGAAGACAGTGAGAAATTTCTTTGAAGAGAGGTTCTTCCTTAAAAGCAAACCACTGGCAAATAACTGTAAATACAAAAACACGTTTTTGGGGGGGTTTTTTCTAGTGCTGGAACCTGTCAAATATTATAATGGTAAAAAAAAAAAAGCCAACAAATCCCTATCAAACACTCTGTTCTGCATCTGACTGATTCTCAAATATTGCTGCCGTCTCAATCATTGCTCCATCGCCTGTCGTTGATTTTCTGTTGTAATAAAATTTCTAATCAGTCAGGAGAGAAGACTATCTAATCAACTGAAAAATCTCCTCAGAAGAGATTGTGTTTTAAATAAGTTTACAATAACCAAATCCCAAAGTGTAAAAAAGGACATACAGTAATTCTGTAACACACATGTACTGTTGCACTACATTAATTCAATTAAAATGTGAAAACCATGTCAGTAAAAAATGAAAAAGGAGGCCGCTTCAAGAAGCTAATTCCATGAAAAAGGTTTCGGGCTAAAATATGAAAGGCACCAAAAAGGAAAAAAAAAAAAACAAGAAAAAAGTATTATTAAGAGATATAAAAACACAACCTTTCTGACAAACTATTAACTGTCTGGCATAAGTTCATTCTTATTTGCTTCAATTTACTGTGAATGCTGATTCAACTGAAGATTGGTTTCCATACAGATAAAAAGATTCACATGCCGGGTGTTCTGACCAGCTTGAAGAAGGGTAATTAAGGATAGCATAACATCAACAACATAAGGTTGTGTCAAGGCCTATGACACTTCTAATTGTATTTATCTAAAGCCTTGACTCCTCGGTCCCAGGAAAATTCATTAGACGGCGTAGCAGCATGAATTTCTAACACCAAACGTCAAGAGTTTTTGAACACAGGGCTTTGTGTTGTTGCAAGAGGTAGACGGGCTGGCATCGGCTGGTGTGTGTGGGGAGGCAGTTGGACGAGAGGAACAATCTGTACCAGTTAATTAGCACACACAAGGGGGCATCAGGACAGCTCTCTCTAAATCCTCTCCTTCATCTCATGCCCATCCACAACAAGGGCTGCTAGATTAACCTGCCGGTATTATCACCTCAGCCACTGGGGCTGTCGATACATAATAGAGCAGGGAAGTCAAAGCCAGAGACAGAAATTACACATCGAAAGCGGAGTTTATTGGTCTTGAATGACGGCGGGGAAGTGTCATGTCATGTGTTTTAAGGTGTTTCACTTCATTTGGTTGATAATTTGTCTGTTCCTATTATGGCCGGGTTGCCCTACTCAAAGAAACAGCTCACCTCAAAATTGTTCAATTTTGCTCGTCATTGCTACTACACTTTTAACATGTCAACAAATGTCTTTATTTGTGTTTTTATAGTAAAACTGGCCATGATTTATTAATTTGAAAAAAAAAGAGGGAATATTTTAATTTTTCTTGGAAAAAATTAAAAAATATATTTTCTTAAGTCTAGTTTTTGTCAGTTTTGCAGGACATTGTTTAATTGCAGTGTGTTCAATGTCTTTACATACAATGTCTTTAGTTATTGAAAGATGTGTTTATTGGGAAAAAGTTGCCACTAATGACTTTCAAGTGTTAAGGACTTCTGTTGTCAATAATCACATCTATAATGACTAGATTTGTCCACAATATTTGCGGGAATGTAACTTCTTTAACATTTTTTCAGGATGGCAAATATATCTTCTGCAGTGATTACCGCACTACCTTCTAATTAATGGATTTTCTGCATTAGTCCTGTAGGGAAAACATTATCTCAGCTGTTTGGGTATTTCATGAGTATGAAACTAAACTGAAATTGATCACATTACCACAAGCACATGACAGGGATTGGAATCAAGATGGCTTGTCACGTGTGTAATTCTTGGACCACACATGTCATTATTTGTTTGCCTTCAGTGGCCCAAAAGTTTAACCCCATGCAGTAAACTGCCACAATGTAAGTGTACGTTGTAGTGATTTATTTCCAGGATATTTGTAGAACTCCTCTCTAACTCCTTTGCTCAAAGTACTTTTCTTTAAAAGCATATATCACCGTGCTGAGAAATGACTCCACTTTTTTCAATAAAAGATAAAGACCATCTTATTACCTTCCCATTAAGGACATAACATTTTGTTAAATGGACTCCTATTTAAAACACTCCTTTGAGCTCTGAGCCAGATTCGATGAATCTCTGCTGCACTTTAATCAACTCCGGCTCTGCTGGTTCCACAGTGCCTTTTCATGATTAAGACGAATAAAAATTCATAGTATATGATTATTCCAAGTCCCATTCAAAGCAGAGTAGAAGTCCCCAAAGGGTAATCTTACATATATCTACATCTACAGTATGAAATATCAACAATATTTCCATCTTTGGGGATGAAGAAATGACACAGGTAAAAGATTAATTAACATACCAGTTAAATCTCTCATTCTTTATCTTATGCATCGCTCTATCACACACAAACACACACACACACACATGCATTACTGGCCATAATACAAAAGGACAAAAATGACTCAAATTATAGCATGCAAAGTGATTTAGACTGATTTCAGGGCATGTCCATAACCTTTGAATATTTTAATGGTAATATCAGTTTGCCGTCATCCAGATCTCTTTTGTTTGAATTACTATACTAATTTGTAAGATTTTATATGTGAAAACACCTCCTGAATTTAGCATTAGGGGTCAAGTGAAAACGCTGACAGTAGATGATATTTAGACCTGAAATCTCTGCCAAAGGCTATCAGCCCTGATCATGAAGACTGTGAATAACAGGGCTTTTGGCAGAAAAGGTTATGAAAGTTGAAGACGCTGTGCAAACAGCAAAAGTGCTTCTCAAATAGCTTCATCAGCTGTTCTCCACCAGATAGCTCTTGTACCCAAGGGAAAGGTCACAGTGGCCCATTTTTAAGAGCCTTAGCTCCGAGTGAGTCATTTCAGGGCCCATCATAACCGATCATGTGACACTCCAGGCAGAAACTGGCAGTTGTCAACATTAGTGAGAGCCAGTCCTTAACTCAATTTCAGTTCATGTGCTGCGCCTGCTCTTAGCCTGAATCAACAAACTGTGTTGATGGGACAGCTTTAGGTGAAATGTTTAAATGATTTAAATAGGAAAAAGTATCTTGAAAATGTATTCATACCACTTAAAACTTTTTTCACATTTTGTTTTATTTTGACTAAACATGTCTGAGTTGAAGTGGGATTCTACCTGAAAGATCAACAAAATGTGGTTCATAATTGTGAAGTGGACAGAATATTATTGCTCGATTATTTTATTTTTATTGAAAAAAAAAATAAAAGTGTAATGATCATTTTATTCTAATACCTCTCAATAAAATCAACTATCAAACAATAATATTAGTGAATTATTTAGGGAACTGAAACTTCCCTGTGCAAAAAAAAAAAAAAAAAGAAAAAAAACAAAACAAAAAACAACAAAACAAAGAATAAAATAAAATAAAATAAAATAATGTAGGGAAACCCCTTACAGTATGAGGCTTGAAACCCTCGAGTGTTTTAGTGACCTCAGGTTCAAGATTTATCTCCCTCCTGTTTGACCAGCATAATGTCAAAGAATTGTACAGTGTCATGTATTTTCCTAGGACAGGCTCCATATATAAAATATACAAAAGGATTTTCTAGCATTGCTGTATTCCTTTTCCTGTTAAGGTTGTTGCTCCTGTTTTAGTCTTCCATTTTTAAGGCAAACATCTGTCACGTCCACGCTCCAAAGGTTGGGATGCTATCCAATTCACATATGGCTCCCCTGATAGGGTAGGTTTACTCATTGTCTCTTCTGTGAGCCCATCTGCTGCGGCTGGTGTTGTTACTTTACTCTTCTGTAGACTTGGAAAATATGTCTATGGCAAAAAGTAATCATATACCTAAGTATAACTGATTTGATTGCAATTTAAATTCATTTTACATTACATATATTTACATATAAAAAAAAAAAAAGAACATGATTTGCTTTCATGTTTTTATGTACAGGTCTTTGACCCTCAAGTCAAATTAAAACCAGCTGCTTTAAGGGACATGGAAATGACTCCCATATCATTGAACAAAAATTGCATTCATGCTTCACAGAGGTAAATGATAGCAGGGATGTGAAAGGGGTAGTGGCTGATGCACTTTTATTCATTATGCGTTATTTGCATTTTACATTGTCGCTACATTACTTCTAAATTAGCTTCAAAATTAAAGTATGCAAATTAGTACCCGCATCATGTCTGCCACCATCAAAAACAGCAATGGTCATGAGTGCAAGCAGCTCATTCAGCTTTGTGGCACGTTTGAGTGCTGCTTGTTTTAACGTAGAGCAAAGTGCAACTGGTTTGTCATAGTGGTATTCTGGATATGTAATTCAGCCTTTATGTACTTTGGAGCTTGCAGCACAATAACTTGGTGATGAATTCATTCATGTTAAATCATTTCAAATTGTATGTGAAAGGTGTTAATTATTTTCTATGGACCTTAATGGAGTGCTCTTTGGTGAATTTTATTTTATTTGAGTATCATTTACAAGCAAAATCCTTCTCACGCTACATGAAGATCATGAAATCCACATCATCAGAAAACAATGTGGTTTCTCCTGTACTCATGGCCACATTTCACAAACTTTGTGAACTTAGTGTTAAGCTCAACAGTATTACAAAGCCAGGTGTCAATCACAAAATGTTTTGTCAAACCTTTTTATATTCTTTCCTTACCATTAATGAAAAACAAAAAAATTCTGAATTTCAAATATCCACAGTAACTGCTTAAAAATTGCCTGTAGTATATCATTGACTATCAATATCTATCTTGCTCTTGAAATTGTGCATCCTCTGGGTCACTTTCAGCATTACGCATTAAGAAAAGATGTTCTCGTGTTGGAACAGGACTCAATTATTTTTTTCACAGCTTCATGACTCCAGAACAAACTGACAAAATATTAGAAATCAACCAGGATTCCAGTAATCGTCTCAATCCCTGAACCAGTGTCTCAATAGGAAGATTTTTTTTCTTTTTCACTTTCTCAGATTGTTTGCACTGATAAAATCCACAAAGCAATGAATGGCTATGCAGGTGTAAGAGTTGAGCAACAGAATATTTTTTCTTCTAATCCTTCATCTTTATGGACTTTGACCTATAAGGCCTACATGTGAGCCACTTAAGGGATTTATGACTCTGGTGTAGATGCTCAAGGCCTGTATTATACTTTTACTATTTTGCCACCTATTAACATTTATCAATATCAAATAAAATTAACAGATATGGACACCTTTGTGTATTCATTCTTGCGATGAAGAAAATAATGGCCACAGTGGCCTTGGTGCCCTGAGCCTGACTCCAGCAAGTCTCCCAAAAACGTACATTCCTGTTACTATCAGTTTACACATTTATATTTCCCTTTTCCCATTGTTATGTTACATGTATTTGGAATAGAGGCGCTGCAAAGACCTGTAAGCTCTGTTTGTTTGCATAGCCCTCAGCGGTAATTAAGTACTATCCAAGCAAACCCTTGTTTCGTATGGGTGTGTGGGTGTGTGGCAGTACATGAGTGACTTTGGAAGTTTTTCTGAGTAAACATCGAGTGATTTACTGTGGTTCAGTAAAGCATTAGTGTTGTTCACTAATGCGTTTGTGTATTTGAACCATGCATCACTGAAAAATAAGAATTGTGCAATCAGTGCATATTAACAAAATGTCTAAGAAATTTTTTAAAGTTTTTAAGAATAAAAACAAAAGAATTTAACATAGCATGTGCCACTAATGTTTATTTAAAATGCACAATGATTTACTTGTAAATAGAGGAGGCTTAAGAATTTTGTTTTCCAGAATTGCATAATAATCCAGTTTTTGATCACAGACGGTTACTATTTCTATATTTCTGTTGAGCAAAGGTACAAATATGAGTCGTAGGTGTCAACCATATCTCATATAAACTTGTTTTTGTAAATTTACAGAGTTCGTCAATAAGGTAACAACAAAAGGTGTAGACAAACTTTTCATTTTAATATCGGCACCTATATTTGGTCTTATGTCAAGATAAATGAATGATGTTGCAGGTAGGTGTGCTGATACAATGCCAAATTTCTTTTCCTAAAAAGATCTTTGACCCCTACAGAACAGTGATCTCAATATTAATAACAGTGGGATTATTTACAGACAACACTGGTACAATCATTAAACAGTTAATGTGAAATAAATGACATTTTCACAAGGATACTTTTTATAAGAGTGAACTTGCTCTAGAAGCTGTTTCTGTGGTTCGAAGAGAAGAGTTGAACTGGTTAGAAATCTACTAAAAACACAGAGGGAAGGATGTGATGTGTGAATTTTTCTATAACTTTCTAAATATTCTACAATGATAAATCTTTTTGCATTTATCCACATTGAAAAAACAGGAAAAAAAAAGGTTCTGCTGGATTTACATTCTCTGGCCAGTGTATATAAATCTAACAGGAATGAACTGTGAGTAATTGTTATCTTTTGCCATTTCTTATAATTGGACTGAACTGCACAGGCCTGCTTGATAAAATAGCTGCTAGCCAGCTAGTTAAGAGCAGGGCACTGCACCTTCTACCTTATTATTTGTTTCAAAGGTAAGACTTAGGATTGTTTACCTCTGTTAGGTGAATTTTAATTTTTTAATGAAAAAAATATCTGGGCAAATCTCAAAGGAATGTTATGCTTTCCAAAAAAATTGTTTTTTTCAATTTGAAATAAAAAAAATCACATAAATCAATGGCAGATCAATTTTCTTCACTTTCTATTTATAGATGAGCTGAAACATTTAACATACATCAATTCTGAAAATGCAAAAACAATCAATATGTTTGTTTTATGATTTTTTTTGATTTGTTGTTTTTAAGACTAGTTGTTGGTTTAAATAGCGTTTCACTGGCATTTTCCCATAATATATAATTACCCAGTAATATTTTTACATTTTCTGTCTACTTAACATCTTTTAATACAAAAACACGATGGACCGCCAGAGGAACGCCTCGGCGCCCCAACCACCAGGCTTAGCAAGATTTCTGGTGGAAACCAGAAAGCATTTAATTACATTTTCACACAGGGGTAGGTTGGTTAATAAAATTATCATTTGAAAGTTTCCTTTTGTATTCACTCAAGCTATCTTGGTCTGATATTATTATTTTATTAAGGGCATAAAAAAAATGCCAAAATAAAAGATTGAATCTTTTATTTTCAATAAAAGATTGAAAATAAAATAAAGATTAAACTTGATGATTAAGAAAAAATACACCACAGACCTCTGTAGTGCTATGAACATTGAAAATTTGTTAACTTGCTTAATTATTGTTTTTAGTTCATCTTAAATTTAGAGTTTTAAAATATGACTGGTGTAATTAGGTCAGTAAGTAGGTCTTAGGAAACTGTTACAGTGTAAATGTGCTTAACCTAAAAACGTATTTGTCCTAAACCACAAGTGCGTGTGGGGTGTGTGTGTGTGTGTGTGGGCGTGTGTGCGGGGGGGGGGGGGGGGGGGGGGTGTAGGCGTGTACATATGCGCTTTGTTTGATTTTGATCTAAAATCTTGAAGGTCCAACAATTGCGATTTAAAAAAAAAATCTTGATTACTAAGGATATTAAATGAAAAAAAAAAGCTTTTAGTCCACATCCAAACATCTTTTATTAGGTCTGTTCACTTACAAGGAAAAAGAAAAACAGATGGATACAATTTGTCAATTGAATACAATACATCAGGTCAAAGTCATAAACTAGAGAAATAACTGCTGTATATTCATTTTGAGCACAGACTGACTCATGGCTGCACTTGGCAGATAAATGCAACACAGTACTGTACAGTGTGAGCACCAATTATCATTTGTGTGCATGTTAAAAACAAATTCACACATTTGTTCCCAAGCGTGTAATGCAGGCTCGGGGGAATAAACACATCATGATGTGTGATTTCTTTAAATCATGCGATATCCAGGGTAAGTCTGTAATGATCTGACATCTCAAGCGAGAGAAAGGATTCTTTAGTCAAGGTTTGAAGGATCTTGATGATGACTGTTTCTTACTTCATCATACATTTCTTGCACAATGTCTGTCATCATATCTATTTCTATCACACTCAAAGACATAGTTTTGGTTTTTTTATCCTCTTTTTTTGCCTTTGTTGTTTCTAATGAAAGCGTAAGTATAAGCTTGCCTTTAACTGTAAAAAAGAAATAAGAGGATGAAAGCAAAAAATAATAGAAGGGGCTTGATTTGTGCCCTAAGCAGGGAGCAATAAATGCAATGATAGAGGATTATTCCAGTGTGGACAGCATTTTTAAGAACAAAGGAATTTAAATAATATGGATAAGGATCTGTTAAAGATGCCTACATTATTTTCTTTAGATGGCATGTGCTTCTTTACTTTTCAGTCACTTGTAAAACACATGAAATATTAATTTCATCATTTTGAGCTTGCCAGTGTGAGCACAAACACAGGACAAACAAATAGCCAAATTAATGTGATCAATCTAACTGTTGTCTTCCTGACATACTTCTAAACATCCATATATATTAAAGTAAAGAAAGGAAGACATGAAATAAAATGGCCCAATATACTCCAAGAGTTACAGCTTCGATCAGCTATTGTATCAAGTACAGTCTAACAGTACTCTTAGATGTGTGCATTTATCTTTTATTAGGTATTACAATTACCCATGTTAGAACTTCAGAACCATCCAGCCAATAAAACTGCCATTTAAACTTTTATTTCTTTTTTAAACTTGTTAAGTGCCCCCAGACAGCAAAATGAAACTCGGCTGTGCATCAGGGTCTACAGAGTTGGGACACCGCGCAGACAGACAAGCTTTGTATTGAGGCAGAGCCGATAGGTCTGGCAAGTGTGTCCTGTTTGGCATTTAAAACACCTCTGCTCACTCCTGTGTCGTGGGAGAAGTGACGGACCTGACAGGCTCAGTCTCCTGGGAGCCACTGGGCCTCTTTCCAATCTCCGTGGGTCAGTGCGGGGGTGAGATGCCAGCGAGGAGCTCCTGGCTAGAAAGACTAATTATCATGGCTGCCTCGCATTTAGCTGTACAGTGTTCGGCGTGAGGTGGCGTACACCTCCTGGTCATGCTGTCAGATACCTCACAGGACTAGCTCTAATTGTGGGGATTGTAAAAGCTATGGGTGCTTAGGTTTTGGCTGCCAAAGGCTTCTCTGGCGTATCTAAATAAATGGGTGAACAAACAAACGTTAAATGTACCTTCCCCGGTTTAATGCTGATATTGTTTGTATCTGTTTTCATGTATGTTGCCCTTTTAAGTTTGTATGGAATACTTTGATTGGCAAATCATGGAGCAGGCATGTTACTAAATGCACACACGCGAACACACACTGTATTGCCTTTGACCATACTCATAATAATTTAATATATGCCTGAAGGCAGAGTTTGAGGCAGTGGACAAATATAAATATTAATTAACACACCAGGGACTGAAGCATCGCACAAAATGCTTCTCTGCCTATTGGCTGCTGCTGTATTAAAGGAAACTCTGGTCAGATTTTTAATGTGGTTTAGAATATGCATTAGAACTTCAAACATTAAGTTCTGAAGTTAACATCTTCTCACTGATATTGAAGGTTTAAGTAGTAACACAGTTAAAGTTGCAGTGAGTGCATAATGGAATTCTGCTCAATGAAGTTACACTGACTTTTGATAAAGTTTTTTGCCATAATAAATACCTTATTAAAGTTAATTTTGAAAGTTTCAAAGCTTTTTTTCTAAATAAAGAAAAACATGTATTTTTACTTTGAGAATTTTTTACCAATTTATACTATTCTTTCACACAAGAGTATCACAGGATCTCAGTATTCAAGTACTGAGTGCCAATGATGTATCCCGGGTGACAGGTCTAAGTACTCTTTGGAGCCGCTCACTCCCACATTGCCCGACTTCATCATATATCACAGAGAGCCGGCAAGTGGGCAGGAAAAAAATGGGCTACGTCCTGACTTTGACCATTTTAGACCTACATGACGAATACTGCTCCAAAATGCTATACTACTTAGAATAAATTATAATTTTAGATAGCTTTTAATAGCATTTCTAACTAATAAAAAGCAATATGTAACCTATAGATTAAAAAAAGAAAAAAAAGAGTAGTGATTTCCTATTTTTTATTTGATGATGCACAAAAATGACCAAGTTTATTTTCCAAATACCTTGAAAGTTTGGTTATCTTTCTCACTTCTATGCACGCATGAATGCAGCAACAACATACACTAAGCTCCGACTTAACCACAGTACTCAGGGGGATCAACTTTCAATCCCATATTACAACACGGCATGTCAGTGGAAAAGCTCAAGCGCAAATTACAGGAGTTTTACTCGTGACTGAACCAGCCCTGGACAGGTGTAAAGGCATACATGTTCGACTCAGCTCCTCACTACGAGAATTACGAAATCAGCCACACACAATACGCTCTCTCATCTCTGGCAAGGAGAGAACTGAGGTGCTAAAGTAGAGGGAAGACAGATGGGTAGGAGTTGTGCCTGCCAGCTGCTTATACTGGTTTGCTCTCTACTATCATAATTTGGCCAAAATGCATGGATTCTTTTTCACCTTGCTATTTCTTTCAAGAATAGCTCACACAACAAAAGTTATGACTACAGGTTGGCACATGTTTTTTTGGTGTAATTTCTCTGTTTAGCCCCTGAGCGCCGTAATATCTATGAAGAAGAAGCAACTAATTTAGAGATCTTTGATTCAAAAATAGTATGGATTTTTAAGAGGGCAGGCAGTAGCTTCATTGACAAGAAACCACAAGAGAAAAGGGAACAATAGTTTGGAGTGTGGTGTAGTTTGAATGCCGAAATTAAGACTATTGTGCACCCAGTGATAGCTACTTCCTTGTTGCAGAAGGCTATATCTATTCCGAAGCCAGTTACTGACATGATTAGGCCGGTAGCCTATCATTAAGTTCTGGCCAACTTAATGATAGGCTAGCCACTGGTGCTGGTAAATGAGAAGGAGACTACTCACTTGCGTTAGCTTTAGGGAGACTAATACCTAGAAGTAGAGGCTGGTCACCAACAGGATTGTCTACTTCCTGTGTTCTTGATTATCATAGACAGGTTTGCATTAGCGTATGATTTGCTGGCATTAGCCTTGAAAAGTCAACCCACAACTACTTTCTTCCTGAAAAGAAAATTTTATCAGGAATACAATATTTGTGACATCCATTGTGTTCTTTTGACAGAGTTTGCTCTGTAATTTAGTAAGACACTAAGTAGAAACATACTGGATAATACAGAGTTGAATATGGCTCCTGATTGAAACTTCCTATTCAGCAGATGGCTAAAAGGCAATTCCACTTAATTTTTCTCTACCTTGAGCATCTTTAATGAGTTGAACTTTGGTGACATTGGTGGTGAATAGGAATATAATATAGTTTATAATGTAAAAAAAAATACATTGATGAGGCTAGGCTTGCCTTTTTAGAATACAAATCAGAAAAATACATTTTTTACATCACAAGGATAAAGAACACAATTTGTAAATGGTATAGTCATGACTAAAAAGAAGAGGTAGGTGCAAAATCTAATTTTAAAAAATCCTTTTGAAACACAAGGTATGTCTTGTTCACATAGTTTATAATACAAATTAAACAACTCACTTCTGTTTCTTCTTCAGAATTTCAGATGGACAAGCTGACTTGTTTTTTAAGTTAAAAGTTTGAGTTTAGCCCCTGAAGGATTTCCCTCTGTCACTTGTAGTGTAAATTCTTTATCGGAGTCACACTGTCTACCATGCAAAATTGCAGCTTGTAATGGCAGATAGATTAAAAGGTATCACTCTCACCTAGTGGCAAATTCCACACCAGTAAGCAACAAATGCCTTGCCAAGCTCTCAGTGACATTTCCAGGGATTAGCTCATAATGTTAAAGCTGAGGCAGGACCCAGTAGGAGGGACAGCAGCTAAGGATAGCAACGCTGTGCAATTCCCTCAGACACACACACACACACCCACACACACCCCACACCAAAATGCACAAAATCTTTATAACAGTCATACTTCATAAAAAATAAAATAAATAATATACATTGTTTCAAATAAAAGTAGATTGTTAGAAACAGCCCCATGCTTTTTTTCAGTTGTGCAGTGAACAGAGAAAAAGCAGACTTATCCAGATGTAGAGATGAACAGATGTGAATGTCAAAATATTGATTTTTTTTTTTTTCTCTGAGGAACAATGTCACAGGCAGGGAAATTCTGTGTACAAATTTATTTTTATGCCATAAGTGACAAATCCAAACTTTGTTTTGGAGCTTGTCTGTTGGTTATGCTGTGTTTAGCAAGGTCAAAAACTGTGAACTTCCTGTTGCAATCGGTTATTACAGCTTTTGAGTTTAATGTTGTCTCCTTTAGTCAAAATGTTGATTGAATTAGTCAGGACTCCTCTTTTCTTTTGATCTGTTTTTGGTCCCTCAGTCTAGTTTCAAAGGTGAGGCAAAGAAGGAACATAAAGAAAGAATATAAAGCAATGCCACTAGAGTTTTCAGTGCCAGATCAAGGGTGGAACAAAAACAAACAAAAAACTGCAATTTAACAGCTGCTGATGGTCACGTGGTCTGAGGGGTGATGCATGGAGAACGGTAAGGTGTGGATGACATGCAGAGAGAGGGACCTATATGACGAATTTTGAGGCTCTCTTCCAAAATGCTGCGTCTCAAAGTGTAGGCGTAACAGCCATGGCATCAGCTGAGTCAAAATACTGTCAATCAACTGTCAGTCTGCTCGGATTGAGTGATGATGAGTGACAGCCAAATGCTCGGCTTGGGAACTGCACACTCTTACTCTGCACCTCAAATGTTTAGGAGCTCAGTGGAATCCTGTAATTAAAGGCTGTCATAGCTTGATCCAATGCAAAGCAAAACTTGATCTTGACATTTATGGAGCTGCGTGTATAGATGTCTGAGCCCCAGCTTAACTCAGGGGAATTGTATAATATGACTATGTATTATTCAGTTGCAGACCACCATTTGTATATGTATGAATGCGTCCCTCAAGCCTTGTCTTTACTCTTTTCACCACTGGATAGCAAGTAATTAAGCCAATGGTCCTCAAAAGCTTTAATAAATTTAAATGAGCAGGCCTTCCCTTAAATGACTAACAAATACCACCAAACTATCCACTTTTGGATAATGTTTTGAGAAAGCCCTCCTGGAGGAGCAGATCGTGAGCAATCTTTTCTCCTCTGAAACTTGCTTTATTTTGTCAGTGACCTTTTCCCTTCTATCACTTGCAGGATCAGTATGCATTCTCCTCTCAGAGTGATTACTTCTCACCCTGTCAGCTCACCTTGACTTCACCTGTCATCCCTCCATCTATTTTCAACGTGATATTTTCTTTCTCGCCTCTTATTAGTTGTGCCCATCTGAGGTCTCTGTTGAGTACTCAAATCTATGTCTCCTTTCCTTCACTCACCCAGATTGTCTTTCACATACATACACACACACACACACCCACCCCTGCACGCATCCCTTCACATGCCATATACAGGTAAAATATTGGCAGTTAAAAAAAAAAAACAGACTTGAATTTCTTTGCTATTTGTGGTATACACTCCAATCTCCCTAAAATGCTTTTACATTCAGTAGTTAATTATGGTTGCTTTCAGAGGTCATCAACATGAGGGATTTGCAGACAAAAAGGTAGTGCACTTTAATCTTAGTGATAACAGCAGTATAGCAGAAAAGGCCAAATTAAGTTACTTGTAGTAACTCAGCAGTTTCACTTGAAAGGTGGAGTGAAGAAAGAATCCTATTGGTATCTCCAAGCCAATCTAACCTGTAGACTTCTTAATATTTAAAAAAATAAATAATATGCCACAATGAAGATAAAAGGTTACGGGGAAAGAAACTGCACTCTATCATTTTAGACTAAGATTGTGCTATGGTTTTACAAGGTTATCTGTTCAAAAATTCAGTTTAATAAATAAAAGTGGCACCTACTTATGCCCTCAGGCTAGATTCTCTTTTAAACATCAGTGTGTTACACTGTAAAAGTATGTATAGCATGAAAGTCGATCTCTTAGTCATCAACCAATTTAAGCAGATGGGTACTGTGCACCCATAGCATTATACAGTGTTAAATCACACATTAATCCATACATACTATTGTACTGCATCAAGATGTAGTGGAAGAAAGTATGCAGGTAACACTTATAAAACGTTTGACCACTCTGCAAACTGACTTCCTATTGTTAAAAATGTGCAGTAAAAATGTTTCATGTCTTATCCATTATACCTCATCAACACAAACCTTTAAAATAAGACAAGATAATATAAAAGTGCATTTCTTGCAATCAGTGGATTGTTTTTGTTTTTTCTGGTTCAGATTTTCATTGATTAAAAATATAAAGCATCCACTGTTATTAATCTAAATGGTAAAAAAACTTGTACAGTGTTTTATCAAGTCCATAGGACACCAAACCACTTTACACTACATTCAGTCATTCATCCAATCACACACACATTCACATGCTGATGGTGGCAAGCGGATAGTAACCAGTGGGATAGTAACCAGTAGGATAGTAACCTAGGGAAGTTTGAAAGAAGCAAGGCTGCCATGCACCGGCACCACAATCTATACAAGTGTCTACCTGATATTATTGAATCTGATAATATTATTACTAACTAGCGCTATGCTATTAATAGCAGCTGCAGTGTATTGAAAAAATGTCTCCATCAAAGTTTAAAACATGAGGAAACTTTTCCACATTTTCTAAAACAATATCCAAATATGCATGAATCATGCTTGTGTTTGGCAAGAAAGGTGCAGTGTGATCCTCTGTATCCTTTTATTGCAGTGTCACTATTTCACTTTTTTTTTTTTTCTTTCCAGCTTACATTCACCTGACCATCTATGAGTGTAGGTCTGATATAATCTATTCAATCAATGAGGGCCACCCCAGAGCTCAAATAAGTATAGGTTGATTAAATGGTAAAATGTAGAACATTCCTCTGCCACGTCAGCCACTGTAACAATTCAGCAAGTTGAGTTGACTGAAGTTTAACAGTTCTGACAAATTGTCTTAGCAACTTAAGATCAAGTAATGCTACCACTGAGTTACTGCAATGATCAAAAGACGCCCAAAAGATCTCAGAGGCTGGAGATAACATCGGATTGATAGAAAGGTGATGCTGGAGCAATATTTACCTAAAAATGTCTTACAATTGCATGATGTGGTATCAGAATGTCATTTTACCATGGTATTGATTTATTATTATTAAACATGCTATGATTAATCCCCATTTCAAACTCCAAGTAACACACATTTTTCATTCTGCTTAACAAATGCAAATTATTTTCTTAGTACAATGTTTTTTTAATTGAATAATTATTTTTTGGCGTAAGCATATATTTTCATTTTATATGATGTAGAACGAGCGTTTCAACATATATTTATAAGAAAGGAGTGAAAATTAGATACATACACAGCTATAGATTTATGAGCATGTATAACATGCCCTCAAGTTTCTCTGTCTTGTTAAAATAATTCTTATTCTTATTTTTGTCTTTGTTTGTAGATACACAGTTTTACCGAGATCTATAAAAATCTCACTCCCTTGATTGTTTTTTCTGTGCATCTAAAAAGGCAGCTGCTCAAGGATTGTTTTCTCTGGTATGAAATTGCTCTTTCTCTTACCACATGATTATGGGTTTCCATAACAACCAAGACAGAAATCACAGAAATACCAGGGTAAATAGGACTTGATAAGGGAATATTAGTCCAACATCTCAATCATTTAAAATAATTCGAAACTAAAGTACAAGCAAATAAAGTTAATTGTACCGGAGTAACGATGATCAACAGTTTACTGTTAGAATGCTGCAAGTTTTAAGCTCAGTACAAGTGTAAAGGTTGCACAAACCATTAAGCAACAACAGCAAACATGTTGCCCTCTGTGACTTGAAGTCCTTGTCAACCTGTCACAATTGGAAATGTCATAACTGTTGACCCTTAATTGTTGATCTGCCTTCAGCTATACAGTGTCCTTTTTAATACTTTGAAGGCAGCAGTGAGATGTTTCGTTCCACCGTGTTGTGTCAAAATTGCATTGCGGGGTTGTGAGTTATTGCACAGGACACATGGTAGAGTAAACAAATAAGTTAGTGCCAGTCCCTTGTTGGTATGTGTTAGAATGGCTTTAGCTCAAAGGATAAAACCACAATGACACATCGGTTGGATGATTAAGTATATTTTTTCCAACAAAAATATTATTTCTAATTTGATGTGTTGGTAGAAAAGTATTTGTAACTCAGTAGTCACAAATCTGTGTAACTTGGATCCTTTTGGGATGGAAACTGAACATTGTAGGTTTCTGTTGTCATGCATACATTTTAAACAACACACAACAACTCACCCTTTTTTGAAAAAGAAACAGACAACACAGTTAATTCCATTCACAAAGCTGGCAGACTTAGAAGTTTTCACATTTTACCGACCTTCCAGTTTCTTCCAGTTTCTTCCAGTTTCAACAGGAAGAGAAAAAAAATGGTTTGATTTACATGTTAGACCTGTATTCTCATGCACCTGGGAAACATAAAAAAAATTTAATTCAATCTTTTATTTACCTGAGGCCTTCCAAACATCTGCTGGTGTTCTCAGTGTCAGACTCTGAATTCCAAATTGGCAAATTTCTGCAATTAACCACAAGGCAACACCTCACGTCTTGGTCGATTTTTTTTTCTTTCTGAACTAAACACCATATGCTTCTCTGAGAAATTTGCCCTTCAAACACACCAACAGACACGCACACTGACACATTAACCTGTCTGCCTTTGCACTCTCACTCTCACACGCATATAGGATAAGATCCCGACTGTGAAAGGATTCATCAATGTGACAGTGCCACGTCAACACGTTTTTCAGTTTGTCAGGAGTCTCTTTCTCAGCACTTGTTCCTAACTTCTCCATGGTTTCCTCTGGTGTATTGCTCCGAGTCCCCGCTCAAAGCACACGTTGGGGGATTAGTCCCTATCACAGCACTCACCACCCCCAGATCAGTTCACCAGGGTTAAGGTGTAGCTTTCTCTGAAGATACTGTTTTCATTGTGAGAAGTCTCATGGTGACATTGTAAAGGAGACCAGTCAGAGGGGATCCTTAATGCTCTGATAACCTATTTAAGTTGCTGCCTTAGTATAAATACTCGCTCTCTTTCCCTCTCTTTTTCTCCTTGTCTTTCTTTTCAAGTGTTAAGGCCAGCAGTTTTATGTGAACGTTTGACTCCGCAAAAATTCCCAACATTATTTGTCGTTTTAAATGCACTATGGACTGATTTTACACTAAAAGTATTAGCAAATCTTAAAAGGATGAGTGATACATGTATTCCATTTAAATTCAAACTCAATTAAAAATACTTTGTTGATCCCAAAGGGAAATTAAATGTTGTTGTAGTGCATGGCTTACAAATTTCTTCAGAGTGGCTCTGAATGATGATGGCTGTGGGCAGGAAGGCTCTCTTTTAGAAATCAGTATTACAGCATATCTTAGAAGCCTCTGACTAAAAATACTTTGTTGTTGTGTGGCAGTCTTGTAAAAGGTTTGCTCAGTGTTGTCTGTAATGTTCTTCACTTTCTAAAGAATACATCTTTGCACAATCATCTCCACCGGTTCAAAAACAGAGCCAGCCTTCTTTATCAGCTTGTTGAGATTTTTTTTTAGACCCCTGGCTCTGATGCTGCTACCTCAACAAGGGATGGCAGAATAGATTACACTCCCCACAATAGGCTTATAGAATATATCCCACATCTTATTGCAAATAGTGAAGGATAGAGGATTCCTCAAGAAGTAAAGTCTACTCTATCCTTTCTGGTAGACAACTTCATTGTTGCGTCTAAAGTCTAGCCTGTTGTCCATATGAAGACTGTATACTCCTCCAAAACCTCCATTTCTTCTCCCATGATAGAAATAGTATTTGACTTATTTCTCTTTCTTCTGGTATCTACAGCCATCTCCTTTGTTTTCTTTATGATCCAGATAAGGCATTTTCCTTCTGTCCACACCATGACACAAAATGTTCTGCCAGCTCTCTGTACTCACGTCAATCCATCTCTGATATACCTGACCACTGCAAAATAATCTGAGCATTTATACAGATGACAGCAAAAACAAAGAAGGTGGTTGTTCACAAGATGCTGCATCCAACCATATTCACAGAAAGTTGAGTGAAAGGAAAAATTGTGGTAGGAAAAGCCTCACCGCAAAAATCAAACAAAAATAAAATTAATTCAAGTGTTTAGCAAAGCTTCGAAGAGTGAACTTAATATGGAGTCAGAACATTGCATACTTGTATAGATATAACCAGGCACAGAGCTGATTGATTGCAATGCACTTTTCTTCTTCCAAGATTCCAAGAAACAAAGAGGTTAAGATATAACACAAAGTTACTGTAATTGGCCCTCTTTTCAAATAGCAAATAAAAAATGTTCATTCCGAGCAGTGAGATCGGAGTGTTCTCACGTTTTTCTCCTACCAATTGTGACTAATCATTGGCTGAGGAGATGCTCTTCATTAGCCCACCCGTCTGCTCACCCTGGATGTTGGCACCGGCTGCAACAATAATGACTGAGGCTACTCTCAGACAATGTTTACTAGCTGACAGCAGCACCCAGCGTTCTCGGTATGCTCCAGCAAGCATTTCTATTTAGCTCACTTCTGAAGCTCCTGCCTAATTTCTCTTTGGAGACAGAAATCCTTTAAACCCCATTGTATCCTGGGGCAACATATTTACTGAGGGCTGGCTTTCCAATACCTGAGAGAGATTAACACTGCTCCCTGATTTATGAATCCATGCCACCCACCCACAGGCTTGGTCAGGGGCCCCAGCTACTCTACCCTGCGACTTCCTCTTCACACAGCGGGATTTAGGTATCAGAGAGAACACACAACCGCACATCCGCTTTCTTAAGCACCGCAAAACTGGGCTTAATGAGATTTGGGACTGTGAATATTCATATATCATCACTCTGAATTTCCCTTTTTAAACCAAAACACAGAACTTGCATTGTTAGGAAGTACATCTTACTTTTACCTAATCCTTCGCATTAATACTTTCTTCAAAATGAAGCCTCTGCATTTAAGAAATACCATTCTGGTATAACTGATACTGTAAAGTAATCAAAAGAGGCACTGGTTTTACAGTAGCAGGAGGAAGCTACTGTCAACAGATCTGTGGCTGCCATCTAATGTTTTTGCACACCATCTACTGAAAGTCATCACAGGCTGTCTGCGACTGAGGTGGTTGGATGGTAGCCAGACTGACTGGTAGTCTGGTGGTAGTCTTGTTTATCCTGGATAGTCGATTGCTGGGCATCTGTACCACAGGAACAACAAAGCTGTTGGCAAGTGCTTCAGAATAGTTGTCTGTTATGTTTATTCAAATGAGAGAGATTCTAAATTGCCATAATTTCCACAATAAAGAATTCATTATATGCACAGTGTATGAATTTATTTGAAAATATGTGCATCATTAAAACCAGACAGTTATAGGACTTATATTATCTTTGCAATATATGACTTATGGTGGCTAGCAAAACCCATATGTTGAGGCCTTATGGCGTTTAAAGATGCTATATATAGATTGTCTCAACAGCATCACAGCCTGTCGTGTGAAAGATGTCTTTGTGTGAGTCTTGTATTTTATTCGGGACCTTTTTTTCTTTTCTCTTTTTATAATTCTATGATACTGAATAAACATGTTTTGTTCAAGTGTCTTCTAAGTAAAATCTGTACTTTGTCTGCAAATTGACAGTAGGATACAGCATGTAAAATGACCTTCCTTCCCCTAATTAGCTGTAGAGTAATGCCAGATTGCATTTCATTTGCAGTATTCTACCATTATTCTTTGCTTATGGTAAGCTATTAGTGTAAGGCAAACAAGATATTTTGACACATTGTGAGATACATGGAATCACAGAGTTTTCTTAATGGCTATAGAATATTACAGAATAATGAGTGTAGCATTGACACACATATTAAAAAGTAAAGCAAGCCAGAAAGTGTGCAACTCCAGCATAAGAAGCAAGGTAGCATCAAGTATGTCTAACTCATGTTTAAATGTTTAATCTCTAGCAAAAGCCTTACTCTTTTCTCCACCTCACTGATACTTAGTGGTGGGTGAACATTTAGTTTTAACTTTATTTGCTGCAGGGATCAGGATGACTGCTCTGGGCTTTGTCTTACCATCACATCATGGCAATAGCTTCCGTGTGTGGATTACTTCAACTTCAAATGCCTTTGTCTGTGACACTTAAGTGCATTCTTCCACTTCAGCAGCTCATCGAGAGTGCTGCGGTCTTTTTTTATTGTTCAACCCAAGTCAAGGTTTATCAATTCTCTGCTTATTTTCCAAGAACTGAACACATACAGCATGAAAGCAAAAATCTAAATTGTGCCCAAGAGTAAAACACACACCACAAGCACATATAAGCCCACTCACAAGGCTGTGCCGAAGTCTTTTTATTCTCTGTTCTAAAAAGTGTTTTTTTTTTCTTAATTTCATTTCATCTCACTTGTGCATCAAATGAGTAAAAATAAATTCAGTGTTTATAAGTGGTTTTCATATAAAATAGGCCTACCATATTCTCACATAACATCTTAGTAATTAGTATAAACTCAAATAGAATGTTTAGTTGCACTTTGATAAAAATCATTTTGTGAAGATGTAAAATAGACAAACGATTAGAAAAGTTCTGTGGGTGAAGAACCATTTCCAGTTTTTTGGGATGCAGCAATGTCTTACAATGATCCCAAACTAGGGCCGTTGTAAACTAATATTTTAGTAATCGAGTAATTTAGCGATTATTCTTAGGATTAATCGGGTAATCAGATAAAAAAAAAGATAAAATAAAACATTGGTAAATCTAACACAACAGCAGTATTACTATCGCATATCAATATCAGTTCAATTTTTCACATTTGAGCTTCCCTAACAATAACTTTTCTGTAGTCTAGAAAATTAACTTGTAACAATAATAGCTCACTTTCTAAGTTAACCTGAAGAAAAGTTATACAAAAATCTGAAACTATATTCAGTGTAATAATAAAGAGGCAGGCTCTCAAATAGCCTGTCTATTTGTGAGCAGGCTATTATAAAAAAATGTCTATACTCCGGTTTTTTGTTTATGTATTCATCTTCAGTCAGTTTAATAGATGAACTCTCACCTTGCCCAGCCATTTATAGCGTTTGTGTTTATGTTAGCGACGGGATTTGACACCAGCATTCCTCACACACAGAAACACATCTCCCAGGTATGTAACGTCACGATGCGCTTCAACACCCACTTGTTGCGACCGGGATGATATGAAATTTATTTTCCGGTATTTTGATGAAAGCTACGCATCTAAAGCACACCCGCCTGCAGTGTTCAATTTATCCGCTCACCTGTATAAATAATCCCGCCGTGTTCGTCCCCGCCGTTCGCTCTGAACCAGCAGCTCCAGGAGGAGAAAACCTGCCATACTCCAAGCATCACTCCCGTCGTCTTAAGGACGCTTATTGGTCCCCCGAAAAATGACAAAAACCCGCACATTATCATGAATCAGTAAAATCCTCCCAGGCAGAACTTGAAAATTGGATGTTATGCTGCCAACACTTGACTTTCGTCAACAACTCAGATGGAAGTGAGAGTGCAAATAAAGTCCCAGCCAGAACATGGTGCGCTAAATCATAAAACATAATATAACGAGGCTTCGAGGCACATCAATTTTCCTCGAGGAATTTTAATAATCGAGGTACTCGAATCACTCGAGGAATCGTTTCAGCCCTATCCCAAACACACCTCAAAACTGGTTCTGGAAAGCATAAAGCACGCTAACATTACGCTTTTTAACGGAGCTCACAAAAACCCCAATATCAACTGTAGAGAAGATTTGGGGCCTACATGACATTACACATGTATAATATATTGCAAGAAACTGCAAAAGCACTGCTTGTTGTTCTGTGACTGCAATAAAAATGTAAAAGGATTTACTGACTTTAACAGATAGACACACAGACAGCTGGAAAAGTACACAATGTTTTGACGTCAACCCTTTGCTAAATTGGTGTTAAACATGTTTTCTTTTGTTTCTGACAGTCTCTTTAATTTCATTCTTTCTATGCCAGTTGGTTTGCTGTGACATATTTATGACTAACATCTTAATAAATCAAAATAAGCAACAGCAACAATAAAAAACACACATCTAATGCTTACAAGAATAGAAATCAGTTACTTAATGTTGAGTCTCCACAAATATATCAGCATCAAATGTTAAATTTTACTGCCTTTTGATTTTCAAGGCAGAGTTTTTATTAGACAGCTGTTATAAATAAAATTCAAATTGTACAACTAAATTAAAAATTGTCTGAAACAAACATTCAATTGCTTTACTTTCTGTTTTTGCATAAATTGATTCTGCAAAAGACTTTCTAACCTTACAGTTCTTTCGCATTCATCAAATAATTCATCTAAGCCTTTTGTTCAATAACGCCTGTTTAAGATCATCTCACATCCCTACATACTGTATATTTACACTCTCCTTTCGTGAATTATTTCAGCTTTCCTTCAACTTCCTCAGAATCCTTTGGAGGTTGTATGGAGTGGTCATTTATTTGTTTTATTATGACTTCATTATGCAGCAACTGCAGAGAATTACTTCACTCTGTAATTGCAAAGGGACACCCAATGGTCCTTGAAGACATTCAGCATCTGATGACATAGTAACCTCTCCTTTTGTGGTTTATTTCATTTGTTTTATTAGAACAGGCTAATAAAGATAGAAACTTCAATTTCAAGTCAATACTTTGCATTTGTTAGGGTGGAAAATGAAAACCACATTCAAATAAGAACGTGCAAGTTATCCTTGTCCTCTGAAAGCACCTTAACAAAAAAATAAATAAAAATCTGATTAATTTCTTTTCACAGAACATGATGAATACAAATTATAGACAATCAGTTTGCACCAAATTCCTTAATATGTGAGGACCAACAACCACAATACAAAAGCAAACAAACAAACTTTGTATTCTAAGTAACTGAACTTTAGCTGCACAGCATGGGAAATGCAGTGTTAAGGCTGGTGAGCTGTTATTTCCCTGGAGAGTGCTGAGTTTATTTCCTCAACTTCAACAGATTGGCATCTTAGTGACTCCTCATGCAGCACAGTGGGCCACAGTGGGAGGAATGGTGAAACAGAGGGTGCGGAGATGCCAGTCCTGCAATGCAATAAAGTTTTCAAGAAAATCACCCAGTGCATCTCGTATAGTTCACCAACAACTTACTTGGAGCACACATCAGCTCGGATATATGCAATCAAGCAGGTATACTTCATAACGGTTATTATTTTTTATTAATAACCAACCTGTTATTTTGTCAGCTGTTTAAGTAATGTTTAAGTAAAACTAATAAAAAACAAATTCTATGTAGAAAATAAAAACAAAGGAGAATAAATGCCAGCCATTCAAATATATTAATGCTCAAAAGCAGGAGGACACAGAGTCAAAAACTGAAAGATGGTGACTGATATAAATAATGTGTTGAAATAAGAATTTTACCATAAAGTGAAATCTGCTAAAGAAAAACACTGATGTCACTTCATTTTGTTCACTTCATTAACAGCAGTTTGTCCTACATTTTGGGACTGAAAACTACACACTGAAGGGAAAAAGCTGAAATTCTTTGCAAAGGGGGTAAAAATCCTCTTTTTGATTGGTATAAAATTAAACTAGATGGGTACAACTGGTTGCTATTGAATTAAGTTCTAAAATCACACTAGAATCATTTAAAGATTTAAATGGTTGCATAAAAGATTGATCTCACCACTATACATCCCTTTTTAATGGTAAGATGTTTTTACTAGTAGAATGCACTTGTTCTGACACTTGTTAAAAGTACTTTGATTAGGAGAAAATAGAACAAATATATGACACAGATATGTGAATAATATAACATGGACCTAAGGTCACACAGGGTGGGCAGTGTAGTGATGGTAGCAGACGATCAGAGGTAAATTCTGGCTTCCTGCAGTTAAGTTAGCGAGGACAATTACAGCAGCAATAACTTAGGATGCCACAAGGGCTTATATCAAGATTTGACAATGAGCGATGAAGGGAACATTAATAATATTGTCAGGACATATGAGCGGGTGCAGTCATACATGTATAAGCCAGAACAATGGGAAGACAAACTGCCTGCTGCCTGAGCTGCTGATATACACTGTGTAAAAAACAGAGAATGTGAAATTGCGAGTCAGTGCAATTTTGGTTATTATATGAGAATGGATGATTTCTAAGTGTTAAGCAGAAAAAAGAAATCACATTTTCTGTTTTGCCTTTTGTTTTGATGAGCCATATTCTAATATTCATTGGTCATTTGTATTTTGTGATGCATGCTAACGTGAACAAATTGCAATATGAAGCCGATGGCTGTCGCATCAGTGGTTTCATACAAATCTAATAGATTTGAATACCTGATTACTTGCAACCTGCAACAATATGCTAAACATAAAACATTTTATGTTTTAACTTAGCACAATATAAAAAAGTAATCCTACTTTCAGAAGTCTACCTTTTTTAGCCTCACTAACATGAATACTGTTCAATCTCTATACCTTCTGCAGTGGCATTGGTTTTGAGCCACGTGAATAGGGTGAGAATAATTGCTGTCCAAGGTTTGTTACCGGGGAAATAAAACTGAATGTTAAGCCATCTACTAGTTAGCATAGCCATCAGCCAGTTGGAGTGTTTATCACCTAAAAACTACAGCATTACTTTTTCCTGTCAATTTCACTCCAGGGCAACTGAAGCCTTCATTACTCTCTACTCAATGTTTTGTTTTGAGGTTAACACGATGCATTCTTTACACCTGCAAGTGTGCTCAAACATGAATATCTTTGTAACATTGATTTATAGCCTGTCTATAAATCAGATTCCTTTTAGGTAAAACAGGAGTCAGTAATGAAAGCAATGGGGTTCTGCTTTGTCATTACATGTGAAAGATACTGCTGGGAAAAATGTGCTACTAAAAATGACAATTTTGAATATGCACAATAATGAGGCCAAATCCACTACTTAAAGCAAATTTGAAGTGTAATTGAAAGATATAGTCTCTTTACTGGCCAATATATTCAATATATTAATTACAAATCAATCTCTGTTTCTGTCATCACTGCTGTGATGGAGTTTACCTAACTTTCGGGGATTTTGTACATTAGTGTTGAAAGTTTAAAACTGAACCAGCTGTAGGGACTTTTTTTTTATTATACACTCTTCATACATTACCTTCATGGTGTCATTTGTTGATTTTATTCTGATAAACGTTGTTACTATATGATGTGATTTATGTACAATAATATGTACCAAGTTGCTTGAAATTTATTATTTTCATTTTATTAAAAAAAAAAAACGAAACTAAACTGCATACCAACGTGTGTCCTTGGTTTTTACTTAAATAAAGTAAGAATATCAAATTTATGCAGAAGAACATAACATCTCTTTTTCGGTCACTTACTTTTTTGTATCCTTATTTACACATTATTTCCATTATATCACTGTCAATAATCTTTCTGTGTTCACAAAAATAAACACATTATAACAAAAAAACTTAAATCAGAATCTTGACTGCCGTGTCTCTATTTACAATTAAATCGGTCTGCCAAGTGATTCACTTTTCTGTTCAACAAATGTTTCTATTGCTTTGTTTCTTTGAATGTTTTTAGTTTGGTCAGGATTTATAGATTTCTTCAAGACAAAAAAAGAGAGATAATCACTTATAGGAGCTGAGAGAGTCAGTGAACCCTAACTCTCTCAGCTCCTACGTTGTAAGCGTGGGTAATTCACATGAAAGCTGCAACCTACATACGTCTCATTGCTTTCCTGTATAACATAATATAATTAGAAAGTTTTGTGTTTTTTTCCACTGAAAGAAGGCTAAGCACTAGAGGTTATTCAATTAGTTATTTCCACTTTATTAGTGTATAATCTTATCTATTAACAGTGTAGCTTGTAAATTACAGACAATATGCCTATACCAACTCTTGCTTTATGAACAAGAAATATTTTCAAATAATAAAGAATGTTTACATGTCCTAAAGGTTAATGTTGATTTCTGTATATAACTAAACTTGTTACGGATACATTTATCTAAAGCCGACTTTAACATAATCATCTTAAAACTAATCACTTTTTTCCAATGTGCTGAACAGACTCATGACCTTAAGTTCCATAATAATTTTATAATTCAAGCCATTTTGTAATTTTCATTCCTACTTGTATTATTTTTGTCAAAAAGCTGTACTATTACCTTAAAAACCTAAAAACTTTTTAAGGTTTTTAAGGTAAAGCACTTCGAAATGCCTTGCTGCTGAAATGTGCTATACAAATAAAATTTGATTGATTGATTGAAAACTGAAAGGCCACCCACCAGTATGGTCTGCATAAAAAATCATTTACTATGTTGGAATATTTTCAATACTGTGGGAACATACTTTTTTTAAACTTATCTCATAAATGTCAAATATGCTTTATATATCATTTCCTTTTGACAACAGATAAAGTTAAATTATACCTTTAGCTCAAGAATCTGTGGCTTATTAAGTCTGACAGACAGTAACTGAAAACTAGTTAACCTGGGACAACTGAGTTCATATATTTGAGAGTAGCACAGCAGGTAACACATCCCTCATTGACACGACATAAAATCATTATCCTGCCAAGAAGCAGGTCAGTGATCAAAGACCATCGCTGTCACTGTTAACAGTTTGCCAACAGGCAAACAACAGTTACAAACAAAATCCCTTTCACTAAGGTCAGAGATGATGGTAACCTGAAATAAATACACCCCTTTTCCATGGTGAAGCCTCTTACTTGCACAACACTTTGAGGATTTATTCTGTTCTTCTTTATGTTTGCCTAAATTAAGTGTCCTACAGATTACAGTAGATCAAGCACTTTTTAATGTGCTACACATTGGTGTAAGAAGAACCTGGTATCACTTGTTTCACTCCTCTCTCCATCTCTACTGATCACAAACAACTGCTATTTTGCACATTTGTTTATTCTTGGTGTGGTCAAAGATCTCTTTCAGATCATGGGCCAGCACAGTTCCTTGTATTAGAAAAATTCCAACTTTGTGTGCTGAATACACTGCCTATCTTGTCTGTTGTGGGCTAGAATGCTTTTAAGCTCATCATGATCGAAATTTTATTTTATTTCTTTTTATCCAAACAGACTGGCCGATGTGCTGCGCACCCCCTGCACATGGCAGGTCCACATGTAGCTCTGTAAGCAAAGTGAGTCACTGGGTCTGAACTTTATTCACTGAATGCTACTGCCAACTGTGACCGCAGCTGCTAAGTTGGAGCCAATATGATATCACACAAACTCAGTTTATGCACAGCATTTGTTTTTATGTACTGCTGGCTGCTTCAACCTCAGCAGGCATGCTGGCATCGACCTTCGGGTGATGGGTTTGGTCTTTGTGCACGCCTCACCTCTTAATGACAAAATGAGAAAACTGGGTCGGAGATGTACATTCCCACCAGAAATAGTGGGAAGTTAACATCTTCAGCTGAGTACCAAGATTTCCAACTGGGAAATCATCTCTAAATAAATCAAATGAGTTTCACAAATAGGTGAGGAGCCTTTGGGAGGCCCAGGTTTGCTCCTGGGAGGAATGAACAAGTCTGGATGATTAACTGAGAAATGAATGACCTGCTCATGTATCCACTAGAAACCTACTTGTGCAATGAAATGACTCTAAATTAAATGATATTTGGTGTGTTCAGCCCTTTATAGAGACAGATGTTGTTTTTATGACAATTTATTATCTCTTTTCAGGAAGGAAAATGTGATACAGTTCTATTTTCTCAACCTGAACTTCCACACAAATATTCAGAATTCACTGTGTTGAATACAATGACTGAGCACTTTGGAGAAAAGAAGCAGTATTACATCTCACACAATGTCTACAAAATTGGAATAAAGCAAAGAAATTAAGAAACCGTGTAAAGATGTGTGAAACTGTTCTTGATGTTACAAGAGGAAAATTTCCAGAAGGATGGCAGAGAAAAAAAAAACAAAACTGAAGCAATCAATAACGCACTGAAGAGATGTTACGACTTACCAGAGTTAGGATCGGAGTTGCCATCAGCTTCAGTCCTCTTATCTGGGGAGGCCTGCTCGTAGAAGTCGTCCTGCGCCTGCACCAGAGGGAGAGGTTGTGTGAGGAGAGAGCCACTGCCTACAGGCTCATGGTCCCCCAGACCGCTGTCACTGCAGCTCTCCTGAGAGCCATCCGGCAGGTGAAACGTGACGCGCCGCTGTGACTAGAACCAAGAGCACAAAACAGAGCCTCTGATGTTAGTGCTCTGCTCTGCCCCTTCATGTTTTTTTCTTTTCAAAGTATTTCTTTACATTGAGCCAAACATGCTCATGCTTGCTGCATTACACAATGAGTCCTGATTGGGATAGCAGTGTGTGAATAATTTTGAACAAATGATGCAAACTACTAGGGTTGCAAACCGACTTTTTGAATTAAAAGGTCTACTTTGACCTGTTCTGGCAATCCATGGGGAAGGGAGTTCAGGCATTGCAAATGTAGTCACGTTTCACTGCACACTGACAACCCGTAACAGCATGCGAATTCATACCATGCATTGTAACAAAAATTAATCAGGATGAAAAATAAAAAGTTACATGTCTTTCATAAGTATGTGGTGTAATGAATGTGTGGCATAAATCATGATGGTTATTAAATCCTCCTCCCTTGCTGGGTCATACAATCATGTTTCAAATCAGCAGCAGGAACATTAACAACCTGACTATTTAGTTTGTCCTGTCAATTTGTTTAGATAAAGGTAAAGTCAAAGTAGGTCCTGAAGTCAGCAAAAGGTTTCCCCAGTGGGTTGTTATTTTGGGATTCTGTACTCTGAAAGATCAAAGAAATTTTGGATTACACAAGTGTCATTTGGACATGTCTTCTAATCTATTTTCTCACATGGAAATGTTTAGCATCATTCTATTTAAGAGTGAACATTAACAGTCAATATTTGACAATATTCCTGCTTGAGAACACAATTGTTTCTTTGTGTGTGTGCGTGCGTGGGCGTGTGTGTGTTAACGAGAGCAGCTTTATTTCAAATTTGGTCACAATAAAATGCAGTGATTGCAAGTACTGAAAGTAAAATGTGAACAAACTGATTAATAAACTAGCTGTAGTCACAATATAAATGTCATGTCATGATGCAAATAATGTATCTATTGTGACCATACATTTGAACATTCAATCATGTTATTTATTATTCTGAGGCTGTAAAATTTGTTTAGATAGTGACCAGTGAACAATAATCAGTGTTATAATAGTGTTTATATTTCTTATTATTAGCAGTGAGAATGCATCCAATGCATTTCACTTGGAAATATGACCAAAAAAAACATTCCCCCCCCAAAAAAAACAGAAAAAAATAACACGCCGATCATCCTAAAAGCCCTCGTGATTGAATTTCCTATTGTAAATTCCGAGTGTCTTTTTCTTGTGCTCTAATGACATTTTCCTCAGGCTTTTTCATAAGTCCAGACAGAAGCCTTCAGCTAACCTTTTGTGAGCATAGAGAGGTCCCTGCCACATCCTTGGCGATGACAGACAGAGGAGGGTTTTATAGTAATTATTGGCAAAAGCAAAGGTCACCCAATCTGCAGTCTAATGCAAATCATCTCATTATATATTTTAGAACTGCTCTGAGCGCGTGCAACATTCAATTAAACAAAAAGGTAGTATAAAGAAAAAAAAATGGCTTGATACTTTAGTTGTAGAAAAATGGTGGTGAGATAGATAGATAGATAGATAGATAGATAGATAGATAGATAGATAGATAGATAGATAGATAGATAGATAGATAGATAGATAGATAGATAGATAGATAGATAGATAGATAGATAGATAGATAGATAGATAGATAGATAGATAGATATTAACAATGACAACTGAAAGTCGAAGATCCAGCACAATTAAATAAAGGTAAAGGTCTTGTAAAGCAGCGTGAATCTGGATAAATGTCACTGTTAGCAATTATAGAGAGGCAGATGAACAGATGTGGCATTTCAAATGAAGATGACATACCAACAGTTCAGCTGGGAAGGATAACCCATCTTTAAAGAATGTTTCTCTTTTGTTTGTTTGTGTGCAGCTAATTAGCCAGAGCACAGCTATCAGTTTTACATGAGCTATGCAGTGCACATGTAAAACCAGTGACTGTGAAGTCACTGGTTTTCATCTTTAAGAGAAGCCTTAAAGATGGAATGTTTGGTGTATCTGCACCTAATTAAATGGAGCTGTAAATGTTTATCTTCCTGCAAATGCCAACGACATTGGCCTTAAGTGTACATTCACATCAAAGACAAATGCACTGTGATATTGCAAAGCAATGAATAAATTAAAAATATGATGATTATATTTTAAACATATATTTTCACATACAGGTAATAAATACATAAAAAAAAAGTGTCTGTCAAGTTACGATAAAATGGCTCATATGACAAAGTGCAGAGAAGGGAACAACAATGTTTTGACTCAGTTCCTCACTATGACATGACGTATGCAGTATTCGCATATGCAAAATGTACATATACAGGTCGATATATGTATCTGCTGCACTTTAGTGCTCAAGCACTAAAGTGAATTTCCTTGGGGCCCTATTTGTAAAAAGCATTAATATTTAGTGCCAGACAATTACTGAACAATTAATTATTTCACTTCGTGTACAATTTCATGCTAAACAAAAACAAAGTAAATAATGTTCCAGCTTTATATGCCATTCACTATCTATGTCTGCGGGAGTTTTCTGTCTGAGTTTGTGCATGTGGTTATTAATGGGTTTAAGCATGTTTGAAGATATTTGTGTTTTTCTTTAGCTGACAGTCACTTGTGGTAATATTAGCATAAGACCGGCTTAAAGTATCCCTGCTGCCAGTTTACAAGACATTATGGCTTATCATGCCTGCTAACCCTTATTATCCGCTTGTTTTTATAATTTGCCTGACCAAACACACTTACTTTAACAAACACAAAGCAAATAGCACCACAGATCTGCTGTGTGGTTTAAATTCCAACAAAAACGGAAAATTACTTTAGAAAGTGCTCACGCTTTGGTGCTGTCATACTTGTGAGGAAATGTGTCTCAAATGTTTGAAAGTGGATGGGTTTGTTCAAAACTCTGATAAATATATTCTCCAGGAATCAAAACTGAATTAATTGCTACTTCTCAGTTTTGTAATCATTATGAATATTCAAGCTGTTGCAAAGCTGGAATGATGTACCTTTACAAAAAAAAAAAATGTTTTTGTGACAAACCAACTGGTGACTACATTTTAAAGTGTAACTTTTTTCTGAATGAATATTTATAGCCAAACTTGTTTGAAAACAACTAATCTAAGCAACTCTTTGACTCAATGCCTCATTTATATTTTATCCAGCACACACAACAGCATCACGTTGCAATGTCAACAATAACTTTGAAGATGTCCGTTATACCTGTGGATGTCGTCAGTGGTTCTGATTACAGTAACAAGCTAATGCAGCATCCACAGCAATCATAGCAAACTAGATTACAAGCTCGAGGTAAAAAGAAAACTGTCTAAGAGAGCTGGGTGGATCAGCATGTGCACCATGCACAGAGGCTGTAGTCCGTGATCCGGTTGTCCTGAGTTCATTGGGAAAATTATTGCTTGTCTTGTCCTTCTCTCTCCTCCCAGTTTCCTGTCCATTTACTGTTCTATAAAGACCACTAGAGGCTAAAAATCTTTAAAAATAAAAACAAGGAAGAAAGTTCAAATAAGGATGCTATAATAACGCACAGCACGGACTGAATCTGGTTGCTCGGGGGATCTTTCTGCACAAATTTCTAACTATCTCCAGGAGAAAATTTGGTTCTGTATTCTGAAAAATTCTGAAGTTGAGAATATGTATAAAAAGCTAGGCTGCCAATGAATTTAGCACTGAAGAAATAATTCAGAAAAGAGCAACTGATGGTTAAGGGGCACGGTACTGCACTCAGACACAACGAACACCAAATTTTTAGGTTATTCTTTCGTTAATTACTTCAAACTCCAGCAGCACCTTGATAGAACAAACAAAAATCTAACTTGGTGCAGCAGAGATCCTGGCAATTGTAGCAAACATTTTCTGGTAATACTTCATATGCAAAAAGGAAACTACTGACTAGACTGTGGTGGGCAGCCTGGATTATGCATGTGGGGGTGAGCATGTACAGTTCCAATGTAGAAAAGATGTAAGTTAGAACAGAGGGCAAAAAGAAATAAATTAATCCATTCCTCATTTATGTCTTCTTATCCTTTTGGTGTTTGGGTGAGGCTTGAGGCTATGTCCAGTGATCACTGTGTGAGAGGCGGGGTACAACATGGACATGTTGGCAGTTCATCATGGGGCAACAAAGAGACACACAAAATAACCATGCACGCACACACATGCACACAGTCCCATCTAATTGGACAGTCAGGGGAAGTCTGAGTCCTTGGAGAGGACCTACGCATGCACAGGGAGAACATGCAAAATGCATGCAGAAAGATCAAACTCAGGACCTTCTTGCTGAAAAGCAATAGTGTCCTGTTGCAAAAAAATATCTATTGATAAAATACAGCTCTTCTGGAACCAAAAATGTCATTGTTACAAGTAAGGTCTTAAAAGTCCTATTCATAATATTAATTTGGGTGTGCAGGTGTCTTTCCCTGATTGGTGGAGCTGGAAGAACAGCAAGACACTAAATGGAGACCAAAGAGGAGATTACGCTGCTGTGGACCACACAATATTTATCTTCTCTTCTTTCTGAATGAAGCTACAATTTATGTGGCAGCCAAATCATACCCTGAACATACATTCTCTCCTAAACCCAACCAGGCGTGACTGTGTTTACATAGATTAGCTTTCATTTTCTACTTTTCTTACAGTTAGAGAGGTAAGTTCTTGACTTTATTTACTTATTTTAAATTGTTAAAATTGAGTTTCCCTCTGTTCCTTATTTTGGCTTAAGTCCATGAAGGTAAAATCTCATTTTGCAGTGCAAAACAAAATAAAAACATCATTTTCTTAATAAATATCATTGTAAACCACTACAATGTGCCCTTGGCTATTTCTAGTCTGAAGAAGATCATCACCTTTATGTTACGACTTGCTCACCACTAGATAAGCTATAAAAATACACACACACCAAGTGAAACTACATCTTAACTCAAAAATTGTATCTTTCACATTAAAATCTGCTGCTGAAAAAAACCCCCAAAAAACTACTCTCTCAGAATTTAAACAGCAACACCTTAATTTAATTTAACATAAAAAGGAGGGGTAGGGCTTAGGAAAGTAAAAACCCTCCCTGCCTCTGTGTCTTTCTCCTCCTGAGTTTGACCATATGGAGCTCAGTATGCAAGTTCAAAACAACTTCTGTGTTGTACTGTGTTCCAAATGAACACAATATAGCCGTCCTATCAGGCCAACATTTAATGAGAAGCACACATGGGACATAGTGTCAGCACGCACACGCCAACACGCACACAAAATAATGCAACTAACCTCCTCACCACCACAAATAATCTTATCTAACAGCAGCCTGACACCTGCGGTGAGCGAACACTTCCCACGAGTCCATTCTCACAATCAAACCACGAAGGGAGATCAGTCAACCAGGAAAACAAAACTCACTCACCAAAAGATCTCCTTACTCCCCCCATCTCTGCCCTGCTCTCTCTTTAAGACACCAAAGGTGCTCTGCCATCTGCTGGTCGTTTAAGAAAATGCATGTTTTTTTCCCCCCCTTCTGCGTTCCACTGCTGGCATTGATTGATTTTTTTTTTCTCCTTCTACAATCTGTTCTACGGCTTTGCTTAACATTGTTTAATGACTTAATTAATAATTCACAGAACTGACCATACAGTTTTATTTGCCCCTAACCTTTAAAACACAAAGAGAATAGGCGGAATCGTTTTTTTTATATATATTATGCAATTTTTGCAAGAGCATTTAAGTATTAAACTCTGATCCACAGAGTTTCCGCCAGTTGTGACAAGCTGCTACATTCAATAAAACATCAAATCCAGTGACACATTAACAGCTGATAGACGTTGCCTCTAGTCAACATAGCATGGAGTTTTCCTTTGGGCTCATGTATAAAATGCTGCAGTCTCAGTCAGGCTCTATTTTGATGACATGAAAAACAGTTAAAAAAAAATATTTTTGAAATGTTAAAAAAAGATGAAAGACACAAAGATACAAACAGTTTCCAAACGCCTTTCTGTAAGTAATACTGAAATAAAAAGTGACATATAAATCACAATCTCTGCATCTTTTATTCTGACTCCTATATTGATGCAGTTTGCTCCTGCCACCTCTCCAGAGTCTAGTTCGTCTGCCTTCTGCTTTTCATCATTAAATCACAGCGAGACAGTTGTGAAAAACATCTGCATTCTGCCATGATCACAATAAAACTTGATTAGTCACTCTCGTACGCTGTGCCACAAAGACACAAATACAAACTCACAAAGATGCATAAATCTCAGTCACATCTGACCCATTTCCCAAATTGCAAGCTTGGATGAAAGGGCACGTTGTGTGTGTTTGTTTATTTGTTTATGTACATAAGTTATGTCAAACGCTGGGGTGCATCTTGTTGTTCATTCACACAACAATGTTTGGGTTTGTGATTATTAGTGCTGTTTGTAATTTTGAGATTTTTTTGTGTTAAAAGGGCTTATGCAGATTTATAGATGCAAAACATATATTGAAAATGTGTTCAGATATTCTTTTAATGTCTTATTCACATCTGCGAATTTTTCTTTCTTTTGTTTCATTAAAAACACAAATCATTGTATGATTGTGGAGCTTGTTTCTCTAAAGACATACTGTCTCAAAAGAGATATTTTAAACTTGGCAGCTAAGGTAAGAAACGTGGCTTCTTTTGTCTCCTCTTACACATTTTTTAAAGAAACCACACGTCAGCCGACTTTTAATAAATAAAAAAGCACACTCTACACCTTACATAATTTTGCAATCTGGGATTTTTGAAAATAGACAAATTTGTAAATTTAATGTGTTAAAAACAATGAAAAATAAACCAATTTTTTAAACATTTGCATTTTAATGGCATGCCTTTTTAAAAGAGTTAAATGCCATCTGTTAAACAATCACAGTATCCATGGAGGAGATGTCCAGTGGAAACTGACCATTAGCTAACTTTTAGCACAAGAACACAACTATTGAAAAAATATACAAGAAATACCACTGCACACACTATATTTTACTGATTTAGTTCATAGATTATTATATAATTATAAATTATATAACAGTCATCACACATTGAATTCCAAATATTTTTAGCAATATTACTATTACACATGTTGGTTTGCATTGACAGTATATTTAGGATATACTGTGCAGCTCTAATATTGAATTGTATTAAATAGCATAAACCAGTTGTCTTGTTTTTGTAACCAAGACTATGGAAATTCAGGGAGGTAATTAGAGCACACAGCTTTTATTGGGTATTAGAATTTATTTCATCCCTAAAAGCTACATCTTTGCTAAAAACCCTAACTCTAACCTTTTCCTCCTTGGAATCTCTCTTCTTCTAGTGCCTGAAGTCAGGCTAAAATTGCAATCAACAGGCATACAGCTAGTTGAGCTAAGTAAGTTTGACACAACAACTGCCCAAAGCTGAGAACTTGAAATGCAAACACTGCCTGAGCATGTATACCACATTTCTACATGGCACCACCATCTAGCTCTCAAAAAGCTTTCCAACTCCTTAAGATTGGTATGCGCTGCACCAACTGTGGGATATGGGATTTTACATTGTACATTCCAGTCTCTCAAAACTGAGGAAAAAAAATCATTAACTAAACAGACTTCACCTGAACTGACTTTTTGAGAAGGATGAAATTTCATCTATAATAAATGCTATCTAACACCACCCGGGGCTAAATACGGACATCTTGGCCTCTTCTTCTCTTTTATCCTCTGTACCCTGCACTGACCTCTTGCCTTTTCTGATGAAGCTTCCACCAGCCTTTCGCTTTATGTCTCCCACTGCCTCCTTATTCCAACTTCAATATATTGCTAAATCACCTGGCTTGCCTGAGTGAGAACTGTGACACGGTTGTGGTTCGACCAGCTCTCCTCTGCGCCTTAAGCAGAGCTGAAGAAACCTGTGCAACTGCCACAGAGCATTAGCTACAAAGTTAACTACTACTGACTCACTCTTCAGTTCCACCCTCTGCCGACATCTACAACCATAAAATGAGAGACACAGCAATTCTTCTCTATGTGTGTCTCCTGCATCAGGATGAAGGATTTGACACTCAGAGACAGTTAACTATAGAGCAGAGCAGACGAGGCCCTGAGCACTGAATGGGAAAGCTTGATGTGTTTATGAGTTACAGTCCATGTGATCCAGGTGCCGCACTCACCACACTGTCCTCTGAAGTCCCCGTTCTGTGGCACTTTCTGTTATGGAGTGTGTTTAATGTTCATTTAATTCACAGCAAATTCTACCTTTGCATGAAATAATTTGTTAAAAAATGATGTGTACATGTGCAAAATAAATAATAATCAAGGCGTGTTCTGTGATTCATAATAACCTACAACCCTATTAGCCGCCATGAAATCCTATTTGTGATTTCATTACATCAAATAGGTACAGAAGCACACATTTGTTTAGTTGGCTCTCTGTTTATCTTGTGGAAATAATGGCTATTTACACAGCCATGATTATCCGGCTTTGAGGGATCAAGTGTAAATCGATGCAGCAGGGAGGTCTGTTTGATGTTGGCAGTTGATGTGAATTTCTCAAATTTGAAAGATATTTATGCAATTGTGAAATGGTTGTGACTTTTTTTCCCTCCTTATAACAGACAAGAAATTAATTCTCTTCATCAAATTAACAGCCTGGAGAGTTTGTTGGCTTTTTGAACTCTGGGGGTCGCATTCCTGCCCTGGCAGCTTGATTTTTCACGTAAAGGTTAAGATTTTTACAGATTTAAATCAGGTGAGTTGTGTCACACTGGTGAACAGTACTTACTGGTTTATGCAACAAAAAATTATTTTACATTGACGTATTTTTACTCATTTTTCTTTTTTATCTTTTGTAGCCCAGAGCAGAAGAACTAAGACAAAATTGCTGAGTTGGAAAAAGAAACAATCATAAATATGCTGCCAACAATTTGGTATTTTTAAATTAATTCTGCCTCCGCTGTGCTTATGTGAAAAGAGTTCTTGTGTTTAAACTCTGAAAAATTGGGGAAACTGTGCTATCTTCCCAATAGCCAATTTTCTATTTATGTTCCTGTATAGCTCTATCTATCAAATGCAATTGATTTTTTCTTCATTTTTCTGTTTACATTTCAGTACATTTCTTGTTGTAATTCTATTTAGCTGTAGTAAAAGAAGAAACAAAACATATATTATGTATATCCCTCATTAAGCTGGTATTTAGATGGGAACTTTCAGCTCTGCTAAATGTAGCTTTGCATTTTATTATTATTAATTACTAAAACACTGAAAACTGACCAGGACCATTAGCCCTTATTTTGAGGCAGAAAATAACCAGTATTAGTTTTCTCTGTGTAGGGTCATAAACTAGACCTAAATGAAAGTAGCAACTGAAGAGATACATTTTTATAGCAATTACAAAATGTTTTTTTTTTTTGTCAAGGGACGTCAAATATCAAATTTTTTTTTTTGGGGGGGGGGGAATAACGACTTTTGAGGTAAACAGGTGCTTTTCTTGACCTAATGGACTGAAATATTTAGCTTTTTTAGTTTTATTCTTGTGCAAGATATCCTCCAAAATGACATAAAGACACAACAGATCGGGCGGCCACTACCATAATGAGATCAACATCATTAGCCATGTTCTTGTCCCTTGTGCCATTTTCAAAACATTCTGGTCTTATCTCTGTTAATAATGTTTCCACTTCTCAAACTATATTTCTTAATGTAACAACCAAACATGCTTTTACACAAAGCAGCTTGTTCATGTTTTGTTTTTTTTCTTCAGAAACCTAAACGTTAAAGGACTCTAGGATAGATAAAAGACAACGTTACCAGAGACTCTTCCTCCTTGGCAGTTTCTGCCATTCTGACCATTGTTCTCTGTGGGCCTTTGTTCAAATGACATCCTCATGAAACTATTTTATCGGGCTTTCACTCTTTTTATACAAAGGCTTTATCAAACAACCTTTATTTTCACTTGGGACAATCTACTTTCTAGGTCTTTTGATGCAATGACAAAGACGTCTGTTTTTCTTCTTCGAGTTCAGCTTACTTGGTTGCCTGATAAAAGGAGTGCAGACACACATATCATGGAAAGACAGACGCATTCATGCAGTCATCCATTAGGTCATTTTCTATACCAGCTTACTCCTGTGCAGTGTCATGGAGGCTGGTTCCTTTTTTTCTAGTGGTCAATGGGTGAGAGGCAGTTTACACACTGGACATGTTGCCAGTCCATCGCAGTGCACCGGCACCACCACAGAGACATGTGACGTTGAAACGCATACTCATACCTCAGGGCAATTTATGATATTATCCCATCATGCATGGTTTTTAACCACTGGGAGAAACTAGATTACTCGAGATAAGCCCATGCATGCTCCATAACAGCATGCAAACTTGTCGCAGACACATTCTATGCCTGAAACTTCTTGCTATAACAAGACTACATCAAACACCAAAGCCACCATGCAGCTCTAAAAGTAAATGAATCTGGTTATGATCCAGCACAGCAGATGTTTAATGATTTCGAATCCGAGTGGGAAACTCATAGTTGCAAGAAAATGTTCCAAAACCTAATATTGTAACTTATCAAGCTTTAAATGAATATATCTCCTTCTAATATGAAGTTTTTATTTCAATGTTTTTTACACCTGACAAGGTCAAGCTGAGATGTGACCATGCTGATTATTCATTCTAAGTTATAAGCTCCAAAAGCGCTCACTTAAAAATAATTTTCATCTAAGTTGCTGCTTTGAATGCTAAAAAAATGTTTTTCTTTATATTGCACTGTTCCTTTTGACATTAACAACAAACTTGTTTAAATTTAATTGTCTGCTAATTAGAAAAGATCATTATGAATGTGTGTTAATCTCATAAAATTTGGTGAAAATATAGAGCTAATCCAGTACATAAGCTTCTTTATTATCCAAAATAATTATGATTTAAAGCTTAATCCGACTTATCAAAGTGCCTAATACTGTGGACAAAAACTTATTACTCTGATATTGCAGGATTCAAAGAAAATGTAGTTAGCATGTGGTTAGAGTTGTCTGATCAAAGGGGAACAAGATAAATAAAATAAAAACTTAACTCATATGTTCAAACAAGTGCTTTGCAGTTATAGCATAATATTAAAAACTGTTTTTGAATACTCAATGGATGAAGATGTAATTCAATACACAAACTAAAATTATGTATTAGAACAATACAGCTCATGTCTGCCAGTAGAAAATAATGTTTGATAACTGCATGAGAAAGACTAGGTGTGTCTAAACATTAGAAAACAGAACTACATTCTTCTTCTATGGACTTAAGAATGTAAAATGTCATCTTTTAATACTTAGAATTTCTTGTGAATAATTCGAGTTGGAAACAAAAAATACTAGTTTGATTAAAAACAGCCCCTTGTTCAACATTTGGTTCGAGGGTATGGACCGCTGGCTAGTGAGAGATGATTGCTTGCTGGAGGCGTGGAGTCAATTTAAGTTTAAAATTTTACTCAATTGCTAAACGTTTGGCTGTACGCAATACGCTAGTTCATTCCATGAAGTTTACCAGAAATTGCCTGTAAACGACCATCCCTCACTGCGAAGAGAGAAGTGTTGAACCAACTGAGATGGCTGTTGATGTTGATTCGGCATTTGGAAGCGTGGCGAACACGGCCTGAATGCCTTCTTTCACTTCCTCCGCTGCCATTGCTAGAACTGCAGTCAGACTACAATTCTAAAACAGGGCAGAAAATCAACGTCACTTTTCACAACTCCTCCTTCTGTCTGCAGAATTAGCCCTGTTGGAATTGTTCTGGAAAAGTCCAGCTGAATGAGAGAAAGCCCAGACGGAGCATTGTGTAGGAAGGCAACGGCCGGGGTAGGCTTCTACAGATTCTGGTGCATGCAGGAGGTTTAGAGACAATGCTGACCAAGCAGACCCACTCATACCTTAGGCATGACTCCCTGATGCTTGTGACATGTTATGGATGCAGCTCTCCTCCCAAGTAGTGTTTGATCACCTACTATCAAAGATACAATTTCATCTAAATCCTATAGACAACAGCAGCACAATTTTGATTTACTTTATTTTTTCAATGCTTTTTATTTTAATGTGAACACATTGTATGCTGCTGTACAAACACAAATAAGCTATCATTTTGAGACAAGAAAAAAAAGGTAAATACTTACTGTATATCAATCACTGATGCTTTTTACAGCTAATAACCGATATTGCCACGGTATAAAACACGTTCCAAGAAATCAGAAACATGTTTATTTTTCCTCACAGGACAGTCACAGAAAAGGCAGTAGCCTGGAGTTCAAGTCCTAATAATTAATTTCATGGTAAAGGATCTTACCAATAGCAGTTCTGTAGCAACTAATCATCTGTAACATATGCGGCAGCCGGACAGTTTTTATTTGTTTTTATCCTAAGCAGAAAGCAATTTCCTACCTACCGTTCCCAGTCAAAGCAAGTTGCCGGCATAATGCAGGGTGGTGGATAGTATTTCCCAGTGCATAATTTGTTTTTGTTTGTATGTGATAGCTCACTTGTTTGTATTCAGTGAGTCTGTGAAAGAAACAGAATACTTCTGTGTCTCTCTCGTCTCTTCACTGTTTGTTTACTTTAATGGAAAACCATTCAGGCAAAATGTAGACCAAAGCAGCATTACATGCTTGTGTACATTGTTGAATATCTAAAAAGTTATGTATTATTTCAACTTGTGTTGGGAAGCAGGTGTCTATACACAAACTTCCAACACTGGCGGGAGATAAAAAAAGCATTTGAAGTGTTGAGATTAAAAAGAAATTAATCTTAAGTGGCCAGAAAAAAAAAAAATTCCTACAATATATGGCACATATATTTAAAGGTATTGTGAGTCACATAAAGTGCAGCAAGAAAATACAATTATTTCTTTTGCGACTAAAAAAATGCATTGCTTAGCAATATTTTCAGTTTCACCTCTATTAAAATGTTGAACAAGCAACACACTGACATTCTATTTTTTGTATGTATTGCCTCCTAAAACTATGTTTGGCGTATGCTACCAAAGATTTTCATTGAACCAAAGGGAAAAAAAATGGATAATTTAGTCAACTATATGTATCCTGAAAAAGTTAAGCATCTCATTACTGAAAAGCTGCAGGAGAAAAAGAGATGCAGGATGAAGACTGGGAAAACAAGAGCAATTCAAAGAGTTAAAAATGGAAATTGACAACAAAGCTTTCCATTATTTTGTCTATGTAAAAATTCCCTTTTAGAGATTTATTTTTTCTGTTAATAGCTAACATGAGCATACAAAATGAGTTGTCCCCTCACATCTATGTTGTTTTTTCCCTTTCCATTTCCCTTTTATTGTGTTTATCATCAAGCAACTCTAGTACCAGATGAGGACATTTTCTCTCTTTTCTTTTTTTTAAACAAAACAAGTTAGCATTATTTAACACAAAGAAAAATTGTGAAACTATATATATATATATATATATATATATATATATATATATATATATATATATATATATATATATATATATATATATATATAGTTTCACTTTTTTTTTTTTTTTTTTCCACTTAGAGAAAACAAGTATTTTAACTTATTTGGTCCTTTGCGAAAAAGTAATTGCCCCCTTGGTGGCAATGACTATCATTTGGAGTGATTACTGCCAATAAGCTTTTTATATCACTGTGGAGGAATGATTGTCAACTCCTTTTTTCAGAATTGGTTAAATGAAAAGAAGGGTTTTTATTCACAAGTTGTTGGCTTAAGGTCATTTTAGAGCGTCTTAATTTGTTTTAAATCTGAACATTTACACATGCCCCAAAGGTTTAATTTTGGTGATTTTGAGGGAATTTGTTTCCTCTTTTCTTGATTTTTTTAAATATTGAGTCATGATGTGTTTTTCAGATGTACCTTTACCTTTACCAAGGTACCTTTAATATGGTACCTTGCATTTGCCATTGAATTTCATTGTTTTTAAGCTTTCTTATCATGTTCTATCACTGGCTTTTTCTATCTTTTTGCTTTGGTCACTTTAATCAAAGTGTGTTTTGTTACCCACAAGATTAGAGCTTTTGCAGGCTAAGTCCTTACACTAACTGCCTGAGGGATGATGCCCTGGTTTCTATAATAAGAAAAAGGCGAGGCTGTGCATGCGGAGTATGGCTGAGGATTATCTTTTCTTGTGCTCACCTGCTGGTCTTCTCCAGCTTAACTTTGACTGACTAATCTCAACAGTCTTTTCTTGTAATGATAGACTGACGTTTACGCCTCACCTGTGAATATGTTTAAAGAAAATATCCTTTTACAAATCTGTCTCACTGTCACACACTAAGATCATTTTATGAAAATCTACAGTAAAGATGGGTGACTAACGTGGCTTTATGGTTAAACCATGATCCAATACTAATCATCATATAATAAGGGTGACAAAAGCCAGATGGGACCAATGCACTAGTCCAGAAGTATTCAGCTTCAGTTGAGCTTTAAGAATGAGCATGGCAGACCACTGGTTAAAAAAAAACTTTGTTTCTTCTCTGTGGCCATCAACAGCTTACAAGCAATTCTTGCCTAGTTGTCAACATGTCAGTAAGACAGGAAGAGCCTTCTTGTCAGTCTCCCTTGTGGTGAATTTCCGATTCACAGAGAGAATACATTATGAAGAGAGCTTAGTTACATATATATTTAACTAGATATCAGAATTTAAATAAAAATACAGAACAATTTTGAGTTGTATCTTTTAATAAGATACATCAAGTAAATTTGAATAAGATTGTCAGAATCAGAAAAATAAATACTGGTACAGAAAAAAAAAATCAACTGAGTCATCACAGTTTAGAAATAGAATAGAATAGAAAGTTTAGGAATGCAGAAGGATCTAATAAAAGTTTGTGTCATGAATTTGTCCAGCAATCTAAAAAACTGCTATGATAGAAAAAAAAAAACACACACGCACACATACACACCAACAAACAAGCAAGCAATCAAAGAATTTTTAGAGTAACCACATGTCAAATGTTCATTCATTTCACTTTATTAGGAGGAAACAGGGACCGATATAAACCCTGTCACTTAACACTAACAAATCCTACAATCAGAGTAAAACAGATGCATTTCTGTTTAGGGCTTCAGGCTTGCCACACATTCCCATAATATAAAGCTGTCATTTCTTTCTCACAAATATTTAAAACTGGCACAAAAACATGTTTTCCAAGCCAGGGGTTGACACTCAAAATAATGTTTGCTGTTCAAGAATATCCTGGAGCCATAACTTATTACACATCTAGTAAAATAAATCCCTAGAGAGAGAGAGAAACAAGGATGTCTGGAAGTTACATGAGCAGCACAACAAGCAGTTCTATTTTTTTTTTTCTTTTATGATGGGTACATGTATTCCCTATCTACCCTAAGAACGACTAAATGGTATGTGTTCACTTGGGATTTTCTTAAAACCATCGTAATTCTACGGCTTCGCAGTTTATATTGGTTATTTCTTTCATCATCACCTCTTACCAATATTACTGAAGAAAAACAGCATCAGGAAAAACGGGATGACAAGCAAGACCCGGTGGGAAAAAAGTGTCAAAATTATAATAATAGTTTAAAGTGGCAACTTTCAAAAAAGTCCTTCATAAAACCTGCCTGTGATGGCTAGCTGGCTGCATGTAAACAGAATTAATGGCTTCTACAGCCTGTATCATCAGGAATCTCATAAACCATTATGGCTTTGAAGTCTTTGCTAAACCTCCCACGAGTTCAGTGGCTTATCACATAAATGATTATTGACTTCTCTGTGAGTTATCAATACTATCAGTGCAATTTTCCATATGGTATGCCTTTCAACTTCATCACAGTAAGCCGGCGGTGGCAGAGATGGTGTATAGCCGCACGAGGTTTTTACAGTGACAATAAAAGGGTCAGCTACAGCCCATTCTGCAGAACTATGTACACCTTTGAATTGAATGGAAGATTACCGAACATAAAAGTGTTCAGGGTAAAAAGGTAAGGATTTAATTCATTATTCATAACTGGATTTGCAGTATTTTAAGATATGACAAAAGGTACAAAGGAGTATGGCATTCTAGCGTTAACAGAGAGCTGCGACGACACAAAAGCTCATCAGATGACTGTCTGATTGTGCAATATATTGGTATAGAAAATGGCGCCCCAAGTCTTGCAGCTGAGCCAAAACAACTTAATGGATTAATTGGGAACCAACAGAGATAATTAGGCCTTTGGGGTTGTATGATTCCACCCCTCGCCGACTGTTGCCTCAGAACTGTGATGTAGTGTGTTCCTGCTGTGTAATCGAGATAATTAGCAAGAATGTTGTGTCACTGTCCAAAGATTAGCAAAAGGGAAAGGCCAAACAAGCCTCATTAAAATGTGATTCCTACCTTGAAAGATTTTATTAGATTTATTTACTTACATAGGTAATGCATCACTTTTATTCTCCTGGTTTGGTTTGTGTCCTTGTGAAAGTGAGGTATGAAAATAGAATATTTTGTCTTTTCACTTGAAGACAGACCTTGCTCACTTGGTAAGTAAGTGAGAGGAGGTGGCTTTTATCGTTCCGACCATTAACGGGTACTCAAACAAAGCACAGCAATGTATCCGTTTCTGCACTGTGTGAGGACTATGTACACCACTGTTAGATATTTGCCTGGCTGGAGGAGAAATAAGTATGAATGGCTAGATTATACTGTAGCTGAGACTAACTGAGCCAGGGCTTCAGTTGTTTACTGTCCTCCTATTATAGGATGCCAAGGTGTCCTTCTGTGAGCCTGTCAGGCACTGAGTAGTAGGCCAAATTGATTGGTCTGCTCTTGCCCACCAAAAGGACCTGAACTCAATTTGCTTGTGATGGCTTCAATTTCCTGGCTGGACAAAATCCCCCCAAATCACCCCCCACGCCCCAGTCCTTTTCTGCTGTGCTCTCTTTCTCAGCATCCCTTCCTCGCTCAAGAGCTGTCATTTAATTTCATTACTCAACAGGGGGAGGTTCATGCCCTGTCTCAGTTTCTATCGTTCACCCCTCATTTTGTTCATGTGAACCTTATCAAGTTTCAGGAAGGAAAGGTTTTTAGACTGTGGTTGTTTTAATGCGTCTGATTGGTTTTACTTACTCTTTTTCTGCCTGGCAGCAGCTGAATCAAAATTTACAAAGCTATTACTGTCAGCTGGAGGGCTAAAAGACTATTTTTACTCGAGTGTTTTAGGTCGGTAGAAGACAATTCAATCCTACACATAAGATGAAAGAAAAAAAAAGACCAATGCATGACATTTTGTGATTCATTAGGTTATGTATAAGAAAGAGAAAGTAGTCTGCTGGACACATATTTTAGGGATGTTTTTTTCCATCATTATTTAAGCCGGCATCAAGCTGGTTATTCAAAAAAAAAAAAAAAAAAAGTCATCAAAGGTTGGACTAATTTAGGCCTTACTTTACAAAGGTTTTTTTCTACAACATTCTCAAGAGCAAAGACCTAATTTGCTTTTCCAAACATAATTTCAGATGCATGTAATGCCCACACGGTCAGCGGCTGATTAGAAAGAAAACAGGATCTAACGCTGGAGTCAAGCTTAGAGGTCTTTGAAGTGATTACCTTACATGTTTTGGCCCTGTTTTTTTTATTTTTTGTTGTTGCGCTAAGATAAACATGTGGAGCCACTCAGCATATGCCAGCTTATGTCAAGATGAAAGATCTTACAAGCCATTATCAGAGACCTGCAGATTGTTCTGAGGGTATTAGCTGGCTGCTGAAATACTCTACATCTGCAAAGATCTTGCTGTGATTTCCGATACTGTGAATGGGGGGCTAAATTCTCACCACTTTTAGATGGCCTCCACGTCTATAAATTAAAGCGTGGCAAAATGTGAGGTCCTGGAATTCGCTGGTTATATGTTCCACTATATAACAGAAGAAGAGAAAAATGCAGTCTTGAACATACACACTTAAACTTTTTCTACCAGAGATAAAGGGAGGCTGAGAGAAATGGGCTACATATTTGTTCCCCAAGTATGCCTCATTTTACTCATCTTTATCTCAGAGGATATGATCTCTTCTGGGTGTATTTACCAGCGGTCTACAAGATTTTACCTCCAGGAAACAAGCAGCTGATCTGGCCCATATTTTACAATGATTCATCTTGCTCAGTATCAACCATGAGGCATAAATGCAATACAACCAAATTAAGGCCACTCAGCCAGACAAACAAGCCGAAGAATTTTAAGCCTATGCCTTTTTTTTTGTTTCATTTTGTTTGTGCGCCACTGCAATTTATTGCTATGTGAGGGCTTATTTCTTGAAGCTGTTTTTCATGTTGTAGCTCCTCTTTAATCTTTTTTTTTTTATCCACAGGCAAAGCAGAAGAATGGCATTGGGATGTGTAGGCACAATGCATTGCTGTCTGCACACTTGCAGTCAATGGCAATGTTTTTTTTTTGGGGGGGGGTTGTGTTTTTTTAGAGTTTACGGCAATTCTTGAACCCTGGTGAAACCCTCTTGTTTTTGTGTGAGAACGTTCAAATTGCAGAACACACTGAAAGACATCAAAAACCGCTGCCTTAATAAAACATCTACAGTTGTTACTGTGCTTTTTATTTGAACGTGGTGATTATTCTTTATATACAACACTGTGTTCAATCATTGTTACACTTTCTGAGCAGTTTGATCACCTTAAGCAAAAATGACTTCTGCAGAGTCTGCTTAGTTTGCACAGACATGCTGTGCCCCTCCAATGCTGGACGTGTCTGTTCTGGCTGTCTTCAAGTAAATCAAAATTCCCCAGAGGGAGAAAAAGCCAGAATCTTATCTTTGGTAGAAGGAACAAAGAAACAAAGAAAAACCCCATAAAGAGCAATAAAAAGGGAGAATATGCTGGACGCTTATTAAAGCCTTCAGTGTCTCTAACAAACAAAATGTACAGACTTATGTTAAGAAATTCCTCTGAAATGTATGAAATTATGTTTTTATTTTCAGATACTCTGAGTGTATGTACAGTTTAAGATGATTTTCATGTTTTTGAAGGACAAAATCCGTGGGTGACGAGCTTGTTGAGTAATGTGTCAATTTAAACAACACAATCATTATATTAATTTTTGGTGAGCTGTTTCAAAATACCAATCAACATTTGTTTTTGTTTCTTAAACACGCTGTATTACAAGAAATGTATGAAACTATTTTAAAATAGGCTATGTGGTGGATGAGCTGTTAGCACAAACAGCCCTTTATCAACTAAGCCAACCAGTGCCCACAGATATATTTTTGACTGAAATTTGATTTTTCAGGTGTAAACGTACTAACAGGTGGAGTACCAGTAGAAGCAGTCAAAGCAGTAGAGTGAGTCTGCTTTTGACAGGTGTTAAAAGGGAGATTTTCTTCTTGCTGTCACAAAGTGCTTGTTCACTGGGGAATGCTGGGTCTAAGTCTTTAAAACAGTAAAATCATTGCAAATAAAATATAAACGGATACGTCTTAAAGCTGAATGACAATAAAAACTATGTTTTTTCCCACATGATTTTAGGGAATCTCTTCTCAAATGAAATGTTTTAGTTAGCAGCTGTGGATTCCATCATCAACAAACTATTTTCCTCTCCTATTTTCTTATTTTTATTTCCTTTTCTGTTTGGTGTTTAAGGATAAGGCTTCAAAACCTGAAAAAAGCATGGTGATAGACAGAAAAGACAGAAGTAAAATCGAAACGGAAAGTAAGGGTGATAAAAGCATTGTGGCATTAGAGTGGGAGTAGTTTAAAAGACGGTTTGACCTTCAGACCTTGAGAAATCAAGGTACAATTGCAAAGTGTTTCCAGGTCAGAGTATAACAGAAATGTTTGAGGCCAAAATGCTGGATACATTACCTAAAATATATACACTTGTAAATAATTTTCAATTGATAAAATTTAAACATGACTTTAAAATCAAGTTTAAACTTAAACTGTGTGTGTGCGCGCATGCGGGGGTGTGTGTGTGTGTGTGTGTATAAAAGGTTTACTTTTGTATTGAATTTCTGTCATAGACTTGTTGTGGTGCAACTGGTTAAATTGCATTCTAAAACAAGATAGATTGTTCTGCCGCACAGCTGTGCCAAGCAGATAAATCAATTAAAGTGACCCGATCTGACAAGTTGCCTCGTCCCCAGACAGGCTTAATATGAGAACACATGTCCATGAGGCTTATGCCTATCTCTGTCTCACCATGGAACCTTTCTCTTCAGGAACTCTGAGCAAAAAGACAAGCTTACAATGCCAACATTTAGACACAGCTAGTTCAAAAGACAATGAAATACATTTGTCTCAATGGGTTAGATATTATTTTCATTTCCATGAGCAGTTGCATTTTTTCGCCTGCAAATGCATTTAATCTAGCTGTGACAAAATCACTAGACGATTTGTTGTGTATGACATTTCCGTCCAAACTTTACAGTCTAGTGACAATCAAGCATTATTAGTTTGATTTTATACATTCAGCTGCCAAAGGATATTTGATTTTGGGAAGAAAATGCATTTTTGTTTTGTGAAGCCTCTTATGATGAGGACACCCACTCAACAACACATTTATGTTCCGATATATTATATGAGCAGAGAATGCTTGCTTGATAGGATTGAACTCTTTCTGAAGCAACTCACAAAATCCAGCAAAAAACTGAAATTAGTTTTTGTTTTCTCTGTGAGGTAAAAAGGGTTGCATTTTAAAAACTGAAAAAAGAAAGCTGCAACACAGTTTAACAACTCCCCTACATTGTTTATACATCTGTCACCATCTTCATCACCATTGTCATCAGATGAATGCATAGAAAATGTACATAGTCTCACTAAATAAAAAGTACAGGAGAAACATACTAAAGTGTCAGAAAGTGAACAGTTGCTTAGTCCAAAGCATCAAAATCTACCATGACTTGGAGCCCTTCAAGCAATTTCTAGATCCTTCTATCTCATTGAAAACAAGAGAAATGTTGACTGATTTTATTCCTTTCTTTGAGGAAGGATTTTTAACTTAAGAGCTAAGCTTGCTCAGTGAAGTAAACATGGTGGCTGTCTCACTGCGGGGTGCGCAGGACTTAAAGAAACTATCATGAATGACTGGCTGGATCAGCTGCCGGTAAAGCAGAACTGATAATTTTATCTCTTTTTTTTTACCATAACAGTGACCCGCAAATCTAAAGGCAAAATCTATTGATGATGTACCTTTACAGTTTGGGTCATTGTATTGCTTTCAAGTCATTACTATTTCACCATAACACATTAGGAGCAAACTAAAAAATAAATAAATAAATACAACTCTACTAAAAACTGCTTTAGTTAACTAATGCACATTCAGTGACCTCTTATGCCTCTTCACACAGTGATTTTTTTTCCCAATTTATTCTGTCTGACAATTTTAGGGATGCCACAATTACCAGGATGGCTCTATAGATAATCTTGAGAAATTCTCCTACCGTATGTGGTATGCAAAGAGTGATCTGGTCCGCTCAGAAGGACACCATGACTGCGGCAACCTAAAATCGAGGACATTCGACATGTTGGATTGTCTTGGCCTAATGTAGGATGCTCCTAGAGGTCAAACGAGAAAGCAGCCTGTTGAATGTGACGTGTAGCCAATCAGAAAGCGAGATGACTCACGTAGGGGAATCCAATATAAAGACAAAACAATGCTATGGTGCCCCAGAAAGTGAGGTAGACATTGGAGACATCTTTATATTGTTTTTTCACTGTTAAATATAGTCCACAAACTGCCACCTTTTCTTCTTCCCAGTAGGCCATGTTTGTTTATTCTAAAGTCATGTTTGGTCTCGAGAGGTTTCACAAAAAACCTCTCAAGAGGTTTTACATGAACCATATACTGTATGTTTTCATATACAGTATATGTGTATATATGAAAACACATATTCAGATGTGTTTTTATATTCACATCTGAATATGAAAACAATTGTGTGTGGTGTATTGATCCTGCCACGTGGCAGTCGTGCACACACTGTGTGACCATGCCGGTTACATCTGTAATTTTTTTTTTTTTTTTTTAATCGATATGTGTGTGGCCTCTCAAGTTTTGAACGTCGGTCAGCAACTTTGGAAACTTGCCCTGTGAAGCAGGAATTTGTTTTCTATCATCTCACGTATAGACTATCTTTTATCAAAGCACAGAGGGAACATGAATATGATTCTCCTAAAATGCTATTTGCCTCATGTGGATCAAAAAACGTGTTAATTTTTTATCATCCGTCTAGGGAAATACTGCTATGCTTATTTCAAACAGTACATCTGTGAACTGTGATCTTTCAAACAATAGTTTGATGGCCTGCTTTCAAAGATCCAGTGGCATAATCATTTAGAGAATTGATCAAGCAGGGAAGCAGGAGCTGAAATTCAAGAGGAGAAAAGATGACAAGAAAAATGGAAAATGAGTAAGAAAGAAAGAAGCTGAAAAAATTGAGAAACGGTATAATTCCACATGTGTTTTCATCCTGTTTAAACACTGTTAAGTGCTTTGTTTTTAAAGTGCTGAGTGGTTGGCTATCATGGTAACCCTTCTCTGAGACTGACAGCTGGTGAAGCTAAATATGCAGAGAGAGTGGAAGATGCAACACAGTTGCTCGAACAATCTATCAATATCTCCATGTCTCTGTCCCTTTCCGTCTCTGTCTCTCTCAATTCAGTTCAGACTGAATTTACTTCAGTGGCATCTCAGGAAAAGAACTGTCTGGAGACTATGATGAGCATACAACAAACTCAGACAAATGATAGGATGAGACATTTATACGTCATCAATACTAAGTAGAAATAAAATATTCATAAGTAGAAATCAATAATAAATTCCATGTTGTAAACACCATTGGACTGAGGCAACAAGTGATTTTAGTGGATATGGTTAGCCTGTATATTATTTAAAAAATACAAATCTTCTATATGTTGGTATTTTTCTTAACTTCAGCTACTGCAAGGCATTCATCTTTCACACAACTCAGCAAATATATATCTATATTAAAATACTCGAGGCACTTACACAAACACAAATACTCTCAGACATCCATCCATCCATCCATTTTCTAACACCCTTGTCCCTAGTGGGGTCGGGAGGGGTGCTGGTGCCTATCTCCAGCTAACGTTCCGGGCGAGAGGCAGGGTTACTCTCAGACATTACTTGCTTTAATTTATTTTTTAGCAAAGTAGCTGCTCAATTAAGATAAACTATTTGTGTTTTGGGTGTGTGGGAGTGTTTGTGTGTTTGTGTGTGTGTATGAAGGTGGGGATGTGTGATTGATTTTGTATGTGCCTGTTTACAAACTACGACCATTGCTGCATCGTCTCAGGCCCCCTGCCAAATGTGGGGCCAAATGTCACATTCCCTGCCAATGGGTGGTGTACCCTCTGATGTTTCGGAGCTGCTTTTGTCGGCTCACACCCGATGGCTACTCTTTGGAGCCCCCTGCCTCTGTTGGACCTCTGCTGCTGGACAGGTGGTGTGCCCTTGGGCCCAAGGCCTGTGGGTTTGTCACTAGTGAACTGTGGCTGTCGGGGCTCTCCTCTGCCTTTCTCAGGAAGAAGTCAGAGAGGGAGCACCTGAGGTGGTTCTCCTTGGGGCTTCCATGCTCTGGAGGGCCTCTAGATATCTGGGGCTACGATCTCCTCCATGTCTGTTTCAGGCCTAATGAAAGGGGTCTGTGATTCCACACATCGACAATTAGTTTCATCTTACGTCTTACTTACTTAATTGGTAAAGTGTGTTGTTGTGACACTGTTGTTATAAAATATGCATATTTTGTTTTTTGCTGTGGTTTTTTCTCTTTCTGTATTTGTAAAAGAAGAGTCCCACTGTGGTTTTCGCTCCTGTTTGAACTTTTGTCCCATTTTGTCTCCATACACCTAAACCCAAAGTATTTTTTAGTGATTTATATTTATATAAATATCTAGTTGAGTTACAATGCTCCACTTGTGAAAAGAAAAAAAATAGTTAATTTTCTCCTTGGTGCTTGGAAAACAGTAATGATTGCTACACTACCGGACACCACAGGTAAATGAGAAACATAAAAGATGTTTAATGTGTCATTGTTTGTGAAAATAAGTGTATGTATTCCCCTGTTTTGCTTTCTGGACAAGTCTTTGGTAAGAACAGAGACTCTGGTATAAAGCGATATTAAGACAATTACTTACATGTTGCATGTCATCTCTCTAGAAATTGATGTGTTCAGAAAAACAATATTTGGACAGACACCACAACTGTGACCACAGTAATTGTCACAACAAAAACATTTTCATTCACCTATGATGGGATAAATGGCCTCAATGACACTTTCACTCAAGGCAGTTAGCTGGCTCTTAACCCCAGACAAATCACAAGAGGCTTCATCACTCTCTCCACTGTTGTGAAACATTGGTTTTAGGTCATGTTACTCTGACCTCCCAAGGTATCCCACCAACCTTCAGGGCGATCTATCGCTGTGTTCCTGGCTCCAACATCAAGTGTCTCTCTTTTGATCTGTCTCTGCTCTCGTCTTCTTTCCCTTTCATCTCTTCCTCTCTCCATCTTTCTCTGTTTTTTCCTCTCTCTCTCTCTCTCACACACACAGACCAATACAGAACCACACATAAACTCCAAAGCACTTACCCTCATGCTCCGGTAATGCGAGTCTAGCACTTGTACTCCAATTATTCTCCTGTACTTGTTCTTGAAAGGGTTCTTGCCTCTCTCTCAGCTAAAGTATGTCATGACCCTCTGTGATTTCTGCTGGACCATCAGAGGCCTTCTAGTGTTCATCTCTCCAGGCTTATCCCTATTCAAATGAACATTTCACTGCTATTTGACCTGAAACCTACTCAACAGTTTGGGATGGAGAAAAAGTTTGAGTAGAGTCACAGAGTATTGTTTGTCCAGTATTAACTACCAGTGTGGAATTTAAAACCCAATCAGAAATTTGGATTCCATCTAATTTAAGATTCACAGTAATTCTAGTCTTTCTAGTCCACAGCAAAAGCAAAAGGGAGGTTGACATGCAAAAGTAAAATAAAATAAAAACTGTTACAGCTTTACATATTTTCTATACACCGGTTTTTCAGTGGTATAAAAAAGTGATATATATGCAAAATACGTAAAAGCTTATTTTAATTTAATTAATTAGCCATTTAAAGACTAGTTCATTCATTAAATGCTGCTTTCATTCATTAAAGCAGTATTTGACACAATAGACAACTTTTTCTTATTGACTAAATCAATAAATACACATCATTTGGATAATGATGATGTTAAAGCCATTTCTTAGTGCAGGAAGAGACAATATCTTATACCAGAAAGTCAGCTGTGTTACTCTTTCGCCTCCTCTAAATCATGCAAATGTGTTGGAGAAATAAGTATAATATTTCTATAAGTTACAGCAGGTTTCTGTCAATTACTTATATAATCAGAAGTGTTCAACATCTCTCTGTGTCACCCTACACAGTCATTGTATTATATTTTATATGTGAATTTTAAATCTTCTACATCTAGATTATATTTTAACACCTGCAGTGAGAACTAAATACAAAGTAAAAACATAACAAAAATGTGTCGATTGGAAGAATGCTGGGATACCAACACTAACACATCTCCAACTGTTTTTTTTTCTCTCTCTCACCTTGCCACTGTGTGTCTTTCTGCCACAAATTTTCTCTGGCTTTCGATGTTAAATGTTGACCCTATCTCTACTAACAATCATTGTGAAGTTTGCTCACAAAAGCAGTGCTCACTGTAGTTTGGCTACTGTTATCCAGCACTGTTTCACGTCATAACCTGGTCATTGACGCTTCCACAAAAAAAAAACAAAAAAAAACGTGGCATCAGCTTTGTTGCATTCTAAAATTTATTAACTTGTATGCTCTGCGCAACAATAGCTCTGCACTGCGCTGAGCTGCGCACAAGTGAACTCCCCCCTCGCCATAGAGGTGCATGCAGGTCCACGGGGCTTACACGACAATCAGTTAAAAATTTAAGTGCCTTTTTGGGATGCAAGCCCCTAGGCTGCTGCCCTCGGCTCTCTTCACTTTCTCACCACCACCAGCAAAACGCACGAGAGAGAGAGAGTGAGTGCTACAAGGCGAGCAGATCATTATGTGCTGCATTCACTTGCACTGGGATGTCTTATAATCGGTCATTTAAAGACTGTTTCAGATGTTGCATGGGTTTGCATTACATGGTACCTTTAAATACTGTCATTTTTTTAAAGGCAGTGTTTATGTGCCTCCATTCTGAAAGACGAGCTTGGGAGAAGAAAAAAAAAACAACTAAACATTACCAAAACCACACAGCACTCATAGTAAAACATAGTGATGGGATCAAGGGTTTTTATTGATTTGGATGAAATTATAATCAAGTCAGCTTTTGACCTAAAACCTTTAAGTGTGTGCAACAAAGATAAAGATGAAGAGAAATTCTCTTTTCAGCAACTCAGTGAGACCAAGCGCGCATCCTTATGAAAGGAAAAATAAATGGTCAAGAGCACAGAATTAAATTGGACAGAAGACCTACTGGGTTAACTAAAGAGGATTGTAGACGAGAGATGTCCTAACCTACTAACCTTTGCATGGTAAAGTGTGCAATTATTATCCAGCCAAGATCTAGAGCTCCAACTCCTACCCAAGAAGACTCCATACACATTACAGATGGGGGGATGTTTGAAATGGTTTATCATGGTGCACTTTTTTACACTACAAAGCCTGGCTTTTTATATCAGGGATGTGTAAGCTTTTGAATTCCGATGTATTTTATCAGAAATAAAAGGACAGAAATTGCTAGATTTCTTTTTTTCCTCATGAAGGACAACCATTTTATTCATCATAGGCATTTTGTTTTCTAATCTAAAACTCAATATATTATTGCCCAAGGTCAAATGAGAGGATGCAGTCATAAAAATTAAATGTGTTTCTTCTGTCGTTTATGAAATCATAGGCAGTTTGGATTGATGTTTGCAGGATTAGAGGTGTAGTGTCATATAAAACCTCCTGTCAGAGCACTTGGAGGAAGTTGATTCTATGAATAAACATAAGCTTTGGACTGCATGAAGCTGCACATCAGGCTGTGAGCAGAAACTGAGCGATGGGACAAAGTTAAAGCTGTGCAGCGATATCTGTAGAGATAATCTTCCCCCCATCTCTCTCGCACATTTAAGGAATTATCTCTGTCTTTCATGGTAAAGTGTTATCATGACCTTAAAACCAGTGTTGTAATGGTGGAGACGGGCGGTACCATTACAGAATCGTCAGCCAGTGCTATCCACATGCAGTTTAAGCTTCTGGGGCAGGGTAGCATTAATGACATATCTGCAGCTACAGGATAGCCATATGCTTGGACATTTGGGGAAGAAGCACGAATACAAACGCACCCCCACACATGCACACACTTTGTACCAGCAAATGTTTGCGGCCAAGTGACCCTGATGTTTGTGGCCAAGTGACACTGGGTTCAGCTTAGACATGTCTAATTCCATCTGTTGGTCAGTTTAGTTGGATATCCTCTGTACTTCATTATGGTAGATAGTTAAGCTCCACTGAAAGTATTATTTAAGATATTTAGTTAAGATAATGTTGTTGTTTTTTTCTGACCATCTTTAATACTAATATTAGACGACTCAGCCTTTTAGTGGCCAAAGGGAAAATATGCCGCAATTTAGTTCTTCTGGCATCTTCTGCAGTTGCCCGAGTCTGTCTTTCTATATTTTTTTTCTTTCTACTTTAATGCAGACAGACAGATGAATGGACAGACAGATTTAGAGTGACAGACCTCAGATTTTTAGCGGGCACAAATGAAAGAGAAGACCACTTTCACTTCTAAAAAGCATTGGTCAGCATTAGTGCACTGACCTCCAGTGCTCTGCAAAAGGAAGAGGATCCTGGAAATGTAAAAGGGAAATGTGTCCGGATATGACAGTGATGTGGGCTTTTCAGTGGTCACTTAAGCTAAAGGATAATCTCATTCCTCAGTGGAAACATCATGCTGTACCACTGGAAAGTAAGACGCAGTAGTGATAGTTACTGCAGTAAAATTCTCTCACAGTATCTGGCTCTGTTGACTGAGAAGATTTCTCTGTTAATGTCATTGAGAGAATAGGAAAAAGAAAAAAAAAATCATAAACACTGTCATTTTTGGTAGAGTAGATAAAAATGCTTTAGTATTTAGCATTATTTTAGAGATGAGGTATTGTGGAAAACAAAAAGGTTATACACCATTTACATTCTAACTTTGTTAAAAAAAATTTTGTAAAACAGTTGTTTAATTGTCTTGGACTAGAAAAAAACAGCTAGTTGTTTAAGTTGTAATATATAACTTAAAATATATACTGTTAAACGCAGTCAAAAATTAACATCTGGCATTAATGTTTATTGTTATATGGAGACCAGACTATAATAAAAGCAAACTTGCTCATTTTGGTATAAACTATCTTATGAAAGCCACATTCCTAAATAATAGCTTCTATAAATTTTTACAAAATATATAGATCTTCGTCTTCACCCAAGGTGAAGATCAAGGGTATACTGTCACCAGTATATTTTGTGACAATTAATATGTAATTATTCCTTGATATATTGAATTCATAGCTCTTTAGCTTTTGGTCAGTACAGGTTGTTTGGCTAAATAGCAGCCCAAGTAAATACAAGTACATACTTAAGAGCAATTTGGAATTCAAGAATCTTTTGGTTTGGTGAAAGCTAGTGTAGGGCTTCAAAAAAGGGGATATTGCACATTGCATATGAAGATTTGTATGTAAACATTTCTTTAACAGATTTGCATTTCACTACAATCTATTGACTGAAAAAATGGGTTTGAAAACATACCGTTTGGGTGTTTGGTTTCAACTTGCTCAGCGAAATGCTTCTTTTCTTTTACTTGTGTTCAGAATTAGACATCGTTATGTCTAATTCTGAACACGAGTGAAATAAATGGAAATGGATAGAGCAAATTCAAATGGAAAGTGGACTTGGAAGAAAAACAGACAGAGAAATCAAAATTGAACAATGAACTTTATTTCCATGTCCTTTCTGCTCCCCACAGGGGGCCGAGTCACTGCACTCAGCAAGCGCAAACAACCATTTCCTCATCTGTATTGTTTGGGTTTCAAAAATGCACACAAAAGATATCCTACCTGCTTGCCAGCACCACAAGGGGGAAACATTGTCCATCAGCTCTACAGACTGTGGAAGCCTCTACATTTTCCTCCTCTTCTGCTTGTAATTTGTGTGATTTTGTGTTTTGTCTTTCACCCAACTCCCCGTTTCTTTGTCACTAACAAAATCTATCAGTCCCATCCATGTCAATCTAAAAATTAAAACTCACTTTCCTCAAAGACCTGCATCCATCAAACATCTCAAGGTCACAGCTGGACTGGGGATGAGAGGGTAAGATAAATGTGCACATGGTTTCCTGTATGCGTGCGTGTGTTCGGAGAGAGATAGAGAGAGCGAAAAGGGATAGCGACTGAAGATTAAATGTGTGTGTTGCAGAGAGACACAGTCAGACACAGAAACAGCGACAGTGACAAAGGCGGAGACGGTGGTGGGGGGCGACTAATGGAGGAGCTGCACACAGCTCTGCACCACCCTAAGAGCCTCTGTAAGCCAGACTGAGTAGTGGTCTGAAATTAGCTGATTTTTCACTGTGAGCAGAGCACATTATCTGTGTGGGGAATGGGGAGCAGAGACGAGCGGAGAAGCACGAAGAGAGGAGGTGGGGGTCGGCGTTTAACTTAACAAGATTAATATGTTTGCCTCATCTCTCTGGGTTTTATTTCTTTCTCCTTGCAGGGCCCTTGTCAAATCTCTTTGGACAGGCTCTCACACATGATGCTGGAAGGAGACCTGAAGGACACCCTGCAGAGTGGCAAGAAAAAGGAAGAGGCTCCAATTTGCAACTTTGAGATTAACATGGTTTTAACTGTACGTCAGTGCATGACGGACCTTCTCTGATGGATTTCCGTTGACTTTCAACACTTGCCTTAGAAAACACCCTTTCTGAAACATAAATTAAACTTCAGTCAAATTCATGCTGGTTTCATTTTGAGACGTCAGTTGCACATATGGGGTTTTTTTTTAATGCTTATATTGGTGTGCAATTCAGTCACCTGGGTGAATTCTTGCTGATTTGCCAAAAGAGCCAGATGGTGATGAGGAATCCTGGTGACACATTTTTAACGAAGAAGTTCATATTTGTATCCTAACAGCTATAAGCACTGTTAAGTAAATTACTGAGTCAATACAGAAAGCAAAAAAAAAAAAAAGAAAAAAAGGACATTTTAGACTGTGGAAAACAACAGTCTTGATCTGGAGTTAACCCTGAATCCCTCAGACAAAGGACAATGCAGGTGATAACTTACACAACGCTCTCTCAAGAGGCGGTCTCTCCTCTTATTTGTGTCCACTGCAGGAGCTGTAGCTGATCATAGTTCAAAGAACTCATTTTACATGGTCAATGTAGCTTCCATTTCAGTGTCAGTCCTTTCACAGCATGAAGGAAACTATCAAGCTGGGATGGTTTCCTGAAGACTGACTGGTCCAAATAATGGAAGAAATGGTGGCTGATTCAGATCTCCTAATGTGTTATGCTTGTTTAAACATGTCAACACTTAAATAAAACCTCCATGACAAAACACCTAGATTTGTCAGACATGATAAGGAGCATTTGACCATTCTGGGTTTTTACTGAGCTAATTTAAAAGGGACAATATCTTAATGGCTTGGATTAAATGTTAAGAGATGCAATAAAATTCTTTTAAAAAATCTTGATCTGTAAAAAAAAAAGCGTTTTTCCGTTAGATGTCTGTTTCCAGCCACATTTTAATAGAGCTATGTTGCTCAATGCGGCAGTTTGCTGTTACTTTATTAAAAACTTTAGAAGTTGCTATATGTAACTATAGAAACTATGCACCTTTTCTTTTTATTAATATTATTTTGTTCTCATTTTACAGGAACACTGGATTAACGTTGCATACAGAAAAATGAATGGAACTCATAAGAGTAAATTATTTCTGGACTATGACCCCAAATCCCAGATGAGTTGAAATGTAGGCACTCTGGATGCAGAACAAACCGAAATTTCCACCATTCTTAACATGAATGTCAGCTCTTTGGAAACAAATTGGATGGACTACAAGTGCTAACAAAGACTCAGCCAGATTATGGGGAATTCGTTATCAAGTGTTTCACTTATACATGGTGGCAAAAATGTATCCCTGACTCCAATGTCTCTCTGCTCAGCTTTCTAACCAAATGAGCAGACTGAGATTTCAAAGAGAAGCAAAACCAAAAGCAATTATTGTAAAGAAAACATGGTGTCATCTAGGACATGGAAATAATATATATTAATCTGTTAGCAGTACATCATTGTCCATACTATTTACCTCCATTGTTATTTTAGCAACCATATGCATTCCACTATCAAATATTGCCAACACTGCATGTGATGCCATCAGCTCGTTTCTAAGCTACAAACACAACATAACAACCCACTTGTAGCATTATCTGGGGATTTTAACCATGCCTCACTCTCGGCTACATTTCCATCATTTCAACAGTTTGTCAGCTGTGTCACCAGAGAAACCATCCCTGTTGGATTTATTTTATTTTATGCAAATGTCAGGGATGCATACAACTCCAAAGATAGAACTCTTCTTGGCAAAATAAATCATAAGCTTGTTTTTCTCAGCTTGAGGTATAAACCCGTTGTTCAGAGTTAACTTGGAATTGAAAGAATGTCGATAAGATGGTCACAGGTTTTGACGCTCAAGATTAGGATGCACTCTTGTAGCCGCATGGAGAGGACACTAACGCCATGACTGAATGTGTGAGCTATTATGTAAACTTCTGTGTGTATAACTGCAGTCCTACCAGAACTGTAAGATGCTTCCCCAGTAAAAAGAAAAGAAAAAAAAAAACAATCCTGGAATGGCAAAACAAGAAAAAAACGTCCCTTCAGGGATTATTGAGTATAGAAAAAAAAACTTAAAGCCAAGTTTTGAGGCACACATGAAGAACAAGAGAGCGAGCCACTGCAGAACAATATGAGACATGTGGTCAGGAATAAAACAAACCAGTCGCTTGAGGCAGAAAGAGGATCAAATGGAAGGAAATCTGGACAGAGCAGATGAACAGAGCACGTTGTTCAATAGATTCATTGTAGGAACAAACTCAGCATTCTTCAATCTTAGCCAAAAAGACCTCTCATCAGCAATATTGTCACAAGAATGCACAAGAATTTATTATTAAAAAATAAATAATAATGTAATAAATAATTATTAAGTTTGTCACGACCTAGTGACAAGTTTACTAAGTATGGAAAAAACTTTTTTTTTGTAAAAGTTACATATTGCAGCTTTAATCTACAGGAGAAACCCCTGTTTCCCCATGTACAACCAAAACTCAGGACCCCCTGTAGTTAGCTTGTCAGAATGGGGTCATAATGTTATGGTTTATTGATATAGTTACAAAATGGCCTGACAAATCTGTATAATTCAGCCTTTATTTCTCACTGAAACCAACAAAGAAAAATTTGGTAATTCCTAATGATAGAAAGCAAACATGATTTAAATAGCATTTGAGACTTTTAAGATAAAGAATCTGCCCAAACTCTGTACAGCAAAGCAACAATATATATTTTATTAATCTTCGCTTGATACATTGCTAGCATTAATTAGCAACTTATAATAACATTATAATGCACTTCCCCATTTTTGTCTTGAGAGTTTATTCACTTGTGATTATGTAAAGATATGCATGTGTTTGCACATTCTTTACACAGTAGTTCTGACTGATTGATTGATGTCTGTTAAAATGTTTCAATTTGTCTTAGTCATCGTTCTTTTCACTGGTATTAATTTAGACCTTTGCCTTTGCCAAGTTTGTTTGATCCCTTTACATCAACTCTTTATGGTCTTATATTGTTTTAAGCATTGAAAAAGTGTCTACATATAAATATTTAAATCCTATTCAGAGGTAAATCTCAATAAGAAATGGAAGTGATGAATCCTTCTCCTCTGGAGTCCCACTCTCCATCCCCAAACCTCAAAAAAGTTGAAGTAATACATCAACTTTTTAAACAAAGGCCATCAATTTGTTGACAAAACATGTGTTTGTTCACCAGACAGCATGGATATTTGCAGAATCTTATGAGAACACATATTACCAGCATCTGGCAGCTGACATCTGTCTAGGGGCACAGATGTTGAGTTAGCCAGATTAGTAAGGTATAATAAAATCAAATCACAGCTCCAATAGAAAAAAAAAAAAATTAAATGTGCTCATTTAAATCATATATCCATAACGATTATATTAAGAATAACTGTGTATGCAGACAGACTATTTCTCTGAGGAGATTAAAGAATAGGTATGATGAGATTTGAAGAGGGATGAAGCGATTAAGACTGACTACTTTAAAACAATTATGAAAAGCTTAGAAGGGGAGGTCAGAGAAAGCACATTAGAGAGACACAAAAAGAGGCAGGACACAGAGCAGTGTCTCGTTTCTGATCCACGGAAAAATAAAGGTGAGCTCGCTGTACTTGCAACAGCCTTGTGTCAACGGGCATCTTTAACTGTGATGTTGAATATTGCTGGAGAAGAAGGGAGAACAGATGAAGTGAAACAAAAAGAATAAAAACAAGACTACTGCACTCCCATATGACCTAAGAGAAACAATGACAATCAAATGGCCTGCAGCAGACTTTTCCCTCCCTCGTTCTCCCTAGATGTCTATTTTTCCCCTCTCCTTTTCTGTGTACTTTGATGTACAAAATAGCCTGGAACCATTAACAGTACCATTACTTTAACCGGCAACCCCACAATGTTTTTTTTTTCCTTTCTTTCTTTTTTGTTACTTCTTTCTTTCTATCCTTCCTCCTTTCTTTCAGCCCCCTTTCACACATACACCCACACTATTATCCCAAAACTACTTTCAAGATGTATTTTGCTTGAGGCTTTTTTGTGGTCATGGGTAATATGAAGGGAAGTACAAAACAGTTGGCCATACACTGTATCAATGCTATTAATGCTCACTATCTGACATTACAGGTTGAAAAATTACATTTGGCTGACAGGGACATCTAGCAATTTCCCATCCTTCTTCCAGTGTTGCAGTCTACTTCTATCATTCTGTCAAACCTTTCAGAGTTAAGTTGAAAGAACCACAGATACAAGATTTCAACAGCAATGGCAAAACTTTGCTACATTCAGAATTTAATGTTCTTTTGAGTGAACCTGGCTGTATACATGGAAAATTGTGTGGCTATTTTGTGAGAGATCTTTCACGTAAACGCACAATGACCCCTTTGCTTCACCGTGTATTGACTTGTGCCAGAAATTGTAATGCTTTACTATATTTTCAAACCTCTTGCGAACCTTTAGCCCTTCTGGTGCTCAGTGAAGATTAGGTGTCAAACTGGATCTGTTAATTCTAAAAACAACACAGTCCACAAAACAAGGAGAGTAATTTGGTGCTCTTACTTTCCTCTTGTTAAATTTTCACAGACTTCCAACCACCTCATAATACCTAGTCATATTTTTCTACAACTTAAAAGGGCATACAACAGTAGACAAACTTTTAAACTATTTGCAGTGCCTTGCAAAAGCATTTATAGTCCTCGTAATATTTTATAGTCATTTAGATCCATAAACTCCAATGTGCTTTATATCAAAAACAAGAACTGAAAAATGGTAGTGTATTAGTATTTAGCACCATTTTATCCTGATACTCCTAAATAAAATCTAGATATGCATGCATTAAACCAAACATTTCCTTTCCACTTTGTAATTATGAGCTGTTTTGTGTTGGCCTCATATAAAATACCAATAAAAAAACTAAAAAGTTTATAGGGGCAATAGTATGACATTTCAGAAAAAATTTAAGCGGTATTTTCCATCCATCCATTTTCTGTACACCGTTGTCCCTTAGAGGTTTCAAAAGGGGTGCTGGTGCTACCTATCTAGAGATACCTCTATTATGAAAATAGAGGTATTTTCAGAAAGGCAAATATAACATTTATTAAACTTTTGATTCAATTAAAAAAATTACTGAAATCAAAAGAAAACTTGTTTCATAAGGTTAATCTACAAAGCTTCTACGCTGTTACTGATAATGTACATCCTCCTATGAGGTAATCCTAAAATTTTTATTCATTCTTGACAAATATTCTAACCATACCTCAGTGTAAATTAAACCACCAAAAAAGGAGTGCTTCTTTAAACAAAATTAATATAACTTCATTGGGAACAATGTATAAAGTGTATCTTACTTTTTGAAAATTTGCAAAAGAAAATAAATGCAGCTTGTTACTGGACCACATTCATTATTTATTAGCTTTCATTTGTTCTCTTAAATCTAGTTGATTTTGAGTCGTCAAATAACTGCATTCAAGCATCAGCCATATTTTCATTTTGATGTAATAGCTAACTAAATGCATTTTGTATCAAAGTAATTTTAGGAGTGCTGAGTGAATTTCTACATAAAAAAAAACAAAAAAACAAACTATTTATAATTTTTTGCATTTAGAAGACAACATGCCTTTCACCCCTCCTATTTTTAGGCTCTGCAATCCGTCATGCTGTGCATACAGAATGCATACACACAAACAGCCTTAGACCTGAGCACTAACCATGGCAACATGCTGACAGAGAGTTGTCAGCATATTGTGCATGTGAGGTGTTCGGTCCTTTTATCATACAACGGGCAACAACAATTCACAAAGAGTGGTAAATCCTCAAAGAAGCAGTGACCATGAAGATTTGACATAAAATGGATTATTAACACCGGATGATTTTGGATAATAAAACAGCATTACAAAACAACAAGGAAGCAGTCACCTGTAGCTTAGACATAACTAAACGGCCTCCATGTCATGTTTCTAAGGACACTGGTGCTGGCTTGGCAAAATGATATGGATGAGTAATGGGATGCCACCCACATCCGGACACTTTGGGAAGGTGAGGGTCTGCTGCCAAGCCCCAGTCCCTGTTGACCTCTCTTACTTGCGATCTCAGCAAATTTGCCAATGACACCTCGTGAGTCACTCTCACCAACAGTGACATATGTCAGCCAGACTCTCTTATTTAATAATCTCCTATGTAACTACATGCTATGAATTTGACAAACTCAAAAAATAGATAGTAAATCTGTGCTGGGAAAAACTCCCTTCAACAAGTTGGTAACAAATGAGCTACACCACTTAACTGATACACAAATGTTTTAAAAACCATACTGACTCTACAATCTAAGCAAAGTAAACACATCAACTGCACTTCTTGAAGTTTGTCTAATTTTTTTTCCCTTAATTTTTTTTTTTTTTTTGATGAGCAAAATTTCAATTCCATTCTGGAGCAGGAAGACATGAAAAGAGCCTCCTAGCACACTGCTGATTCAAGGTTTTAGCCGAGCAAATCTTAGGCAGGGAGCTCAGTGCACAGAGCTAGCCATTTTGCAGTTTGCTCTCATCTGCCAATTTCTTCCTGGGGCTTTCAGAGTCAATCAAAGAGCTCCGAGAATGCTCACACCAGTCTTTTAATTATTCATGGTAATTCTATGCCACTACACACTCTCTCTTTTGCAGCCCCTGTCGCCTCCCCCAAGCGAGGTGTGCACTGATGTGTTTATGTGTTCTGAATATGGAAAGCTAAAAAAGAAATTCCTCCCATTACAAACCTGAATTTTTGCTTACTGTGTGTTACATTGGCAGCTTTTTTCTGGGTTGCCTGGCTCTGGCTTTTGGAAGAAGCTGAGCTGTTTAATACTGGGTCCCATTCTGCCCTTATAATCTTTTTACTAGACATGTTGGCTGCAGGACAGCGTTTTCAGGCAGAAATATTTGCTATATTCACTTCTTCACAATGTGTAGCATACCATTACAGTTATCTTCTATCAAATTTAATCTTATACAATCACATATATCTTTCAGGGCCTAAACTTTTGATTCCATATGCATTTATTGTGTCTGTTAAAATGGCTCCCAATCTTGATGACAGTCCTGCCAAGAAGGTCACGGTGGTGAAAAAAAAAGCCTGTCTATCATCGTATCTGCAAGGGATTTGAATTTGTTTGATAAGCGCTGTTGCATTCATTTTCTTCTATGAGCTAATTAACTAGAAATGGGGCAACTCTGCCATTCTGGGCTGTCCATCAACCTGCCACCAACTACTGACATCACAAGGTAGATGTCAAGTATAGCCTTTTGTGTCTCAGACAAGCCTATTACCAGGAAGTGTGAGCAAAAGGCTTTAAGTGAGGAGACAGCAGCTGAGTGATGTTATCAAATCTTTTTTACAGAGAAAAGCTAAATTGCCCCCAAAATCACTCAGATTCACATAACAAGATATAATAACAATCAAAGAGAAGAGGGAACGGGGGAAATTTGTATCTTTGAAAGAGATGATGCTGAGTGCACGCTAGCAGCTTGAGCATGTAGTACAATATACAGTCTTCTATTGATGCCCCTTCACAACCTTCATTTCAGTCATATCAAAGAAGCTGCTGGTGCTGCTGGGGCCTTTGAGGGGAAGGTGATAGCTCCAGTGCGAAGAAGCTGTTCTATTTTGTTGGTTAGTGGTTAGAGAAAAATGGCACACCTCCTCTTTCTAACTTGTCTTCACAAGTCTTGTCAAGATAAAGAAAAAATAAAATAAAAATAAAAAAGAGGGGGAAATGTTTCATGTCTCCTGTCTTTTCTTGCCGAAAGCAAAAAAAAAAAAAAAAAGGGCAAAAAAAGCCAAGATAGATACAGTGACATGCCAAGGGAGGATGTGGCTGGGATGAAAGCATGTCACTTTGTAAGAGATGTTCATGAAATGCCCCCTTTTCTCTTTTTTGAAAACAGATGTTGTCAGAATTTGAAGGATATATTGTTCCTGTTCTGCAGTACCACTCGAGACAGGAAAAGGACTTTGAAATGGGGTGTTTACAAGCCAGTCAAATGTGTCCTTTTGATACAAGTGACAAGAAGTTGAGAAAGGAGACATAAAGATCCGCAGACTACTCTGACTAAACACATTTACTGTAGTTTTACCTTGAAATAAGCTCTTATTAATTTTTTGAGAAGGTTAGATCATTCATCTTGTTTGTACTGAAAAGTAAATTAATTAGGCAAGTGCATTATTACATTGGAAGACATCAACAAGTTGTGTAATAAGCATTCTTAAAACAGTCCTTGTTCACTCCATATTCAGATGTCATGTTAAACCCCCTCCACTCGTTAAGATCTCATTCACCATTAGATCTTTTGTTAGGTTTTGTCTGCACATTTTTGAAGTAATTCATCTATTTTTGTCAACAAAAACTGAAAATGCTAAAATACTTCAAATTCGACTAGTAGAGCAACAGAAAGTGGAACAAAAATAACAAAAGCTTTCATTGCAAAACCTTTTAAGAAATAAAAAAGACGTGCTGCAAAAGCTCCATTGAAAAAAGTAACTTGGCTTTTTTTTGGTCACATTTCCACAACAGACACTTCTATTTCATATACCTGAAAAAAGAGAGGGGGGGGGGGGGGGGGGAAATCAAGCACATAGAGCATTAATATTAATTTTATATGAAATAAAGCATAAAAATCCTTACTTTGAAAAACATTTTCTGCCAGACAAAAAGTGACAGCAGTTATGAATGTTTCACATATGTTTTATAGAAAGGTATTTGCCAATTTCGGTCGAACTGGAGAAGCCAAAAAAGGAGCAGCATAAATATTGAATGCAGTGTTCATAAATGCTTTCATCCAGCCCCTTAAAGCATGAACGTTTGTTTGTAAACATCGCGTTTACTAAGTAATCCCGGTCAGCCTACAGGAAAGGAATTCCAATTCAAAGTCCTCTAAATAATGACGGAAGGCGCACTTGGCCCCAAGTATTATGTTTATCTCTAGAAACATCAAGAGACCAGCATTGTATAATAGTGCTCTGCATTCACAGCAGGTTTCCTCCTTCCCCACTGTGGTGGTGATAAATGGCAAACACTGAAGCAGTTCTCACCTCTGCAGACCCCGACCTTACCTGTGCAGGTGTCCGGTAAAGCATTCTGTCTGATTACAAACAGCAGCGCTGGTTCACACAGGTGCCACAAGATGGAAAAAAAAAACAACAACAAAAAAAACATGACAAAGATTTTTTTTTTTTCTGTTTCTGTTTACACAAACATGATGATTTTACTCATCTACTACAATTACAAGTAATGCCTAAATTCTGAACGGAGATAATTGTGCAGTGATAAGGGTTTGTTGTCTATAGCTCGAGACAAAAAGAGAGAGAAAAAGAGGACATTACCATTGAGCGAGCCACTGAAAAACATTGGAAGAGTCTGACTGGAGCTCTGAAATAAGAGATCAATGACGCATATCACACTAAAGGAGCATGAAGCTGCATCTCAAAGACTAACTGGGCAGCAAACATCATTGCTCTTCCATTTCAAGCATGCCCTTCCTGCCGTCCTCATGTCCCTCTAACGCTTATTGTAGCCATCATTTCCCCTTTAAATACTTCTTCGATGTGAGTTAATGCTCTTCATAAAATAAGCCACAAACTTATCACAATGTTCGTGCAGAAACACGGCGTGTTAACTTTCAAATGCTTTCGCATGGGGCGTGATGCTGACAAACGCTTCCACTGAAGTGCCAGCTCTAAAAATGCTCAATTTGTCTTGCATTTAGTGAAAACTGCGTAGGCGAGAAGGAGAATAAACACTGAGAAGCATCAAGTAATCCCTGAATGGATATTTTATATTGAAAATAACAACAAAGTGTGTCTGGTGTGTTTGGGGGTCATACTGAGCCTTCAGAGGATAACAACAGAGGGAGCACAGGCAGCAAGGGAAATAAAGCGAATTCTGTGATGTCTGTAGGATCCCTGATTTCCGCTGTTGAGTGAAAAAAATAATAAAATATTGCTCCGCTGCCAAGTATTGGCTTCAAAATTTTGACTTGCTGTGATGTAGCTGTCATCCTTTCAAAGGAAGTGGATAGCAAGGGGGAATGGGTGCATGTACCATGTCTTTCACTGAGCTTTTCTGAAGTCCAGAGTTAGATGCAGCACTTCTTTTTCAATCTGCATGGAAAGAATGCTGAGCTGGGTGTTAATTCAATGTGTCATCACAGAGGCTTTTCTTTTGAGTAGTTTGATAGGTGATGGTGGAGGTAATATTTCATTTCCAACATCTTAAAACACCAACAACAAAATAGAATATACTAAAGTGTAGTGACACATATCAAAACCTACCTGGAGAGTGGGTACATTTGATTGGACAGAGGGTTGATCCAAAATTGTCCTACGTATAGATCAACATATGTCTACTTTATTATTTTGGCTGTAAGGGTTTCGGTTGTAGGGACTTTGGGGTAATGCCCCCCAACAAGTCTACAAATTGTTAAAATATATACAAAATAAGCAGGAGATACTCAGAATGCCTCAAATACTCTGAATTTCAAGACAGTCAAGTTAAATATTAAATAACTAACACAATTCTTAAAGCTACTGTTGTATTTATATGTATTTTATAATGCAATCAAAGTAAAGGCTACTATATTTGTTTATTGATACATCACACTGACAATAACAGTGGATAAGGTTTTTTTTTTTTTTTTATTAATTTAAAAAAAAAAAAAAAATCCGCTTTTTGAGATGATTTAGATACATCCATCACACAGTCATCTAAACTCTCAAAAATTCAGAGCCGGCAGCAATTGCACCATCACTGACTGAACGTGTACTGACAACCTGTCCGCCTGAAAGGTTTTTTATTGCCACAGTTTGCCTCCAGGCAGAACATCATCCGTGTTACGCACACTCTGCATGGACTGAGAAAAACTTTCAGGCCTCTAGACTTTTACATTATGTATTTAGTATTAGAAACACACATCGTGAAGAAAAGCTAGCACAAAGATTTACAATGCATTTACTCTGGGTTAGTCGCTTCAATCAGACTGTCTTTTTGTTTCTGCAGGCAGGCAAAAACGTTCTGCTTTATAGGAGCTAATCAGTAGAACTTAAGGTTTTGCTGTAAATTTTAAAGAATATTACGTTGCAGTACTTTAATTTTTCAGCTTTCTTGTGAGATTTATTCATGTACCAGAAGTGTCCTTGTAGAATTCACTGTTGTAAATTCCAGCAAATTAAAGAACCCCTTTGAGAATAGTATTTTTCATTCTCCGTTATTGGTCTTAGTAAATTAGATAATAGAGCATTGAGCCATTTTAATGACTTTGGATCCAGGTTTCCCTTTTGTCTGGCTTAAATGGAGCTATAGCCCACTTACCACCAGTTACAGAATATCTGCAGTGAACTATTTGCAACAACCATAGGTGTCATAGTAATTATGTGTGAAGGGGGGTCTCCTCCCCACATTTGAAAAACACTATTTGTTTGGACTAGCACTGTCAGCATTGACACAATACCACATGCGATTAAGCTGAAAATGTTAACGTGTTAATATTAATGAAGCTACCTATTTTGAATTAAAAGCCTGTCTCCTACAGAGAGTTATTCACAGCAGAGCGTCATGGACTCTACACACAGGAAGTGATGAAAGATGAGAGGTTTCCGTGACAGCAGACCGCAAGTTGAACATTTTCAACTTTCTTATGTTACGCTGATAGCCTGCATGTGCACATCTATGCGAAAAAGCTCAAAATTTCACAATCACGAATTACACCTGTTGCTAGGTTGGATGAGGACAAGAGAATGTCGCTTTGTCGCACAAGTTCCATAGGAAATGAATGGAGAGGGACATTTCTAAATTATACTCCATTCCAGCTTCTCCTGGTTACCGACAAATACACACCACATCGCATGCTCCAAGCATAAATAAAGTGAAAACTGGACATGGTAAAGTCCGTTCCACTGACATCACACAATGTCTTCACTGGATAGAAGTTGACTTGATTCAGAAGTTTATATATATTTTTTTAAATAAAATAATTATTTACATTAAATACTCAACAAACTGCAGCTAAAATGAAAACATTGACAGACCGGTCAAGTCGAGTTGATATCCACAAAACTTTATCATTTTTTTTTATTTTTTATGTGGTGTTCTGTAAACTTATTTTGATGTTCTTTGTACAATCAGTTTTATTTCCTTTTTGACTTTCTAATCCAAAAAACTGTCTCCATAGCCTTCACCTGTATCTCTAGATGGGGAGTGGTGTTTTTTTTTTTATTTGACTGAAAGCCTTTGAACTGCTCTCTATACATCAGAAATGTTCACTTCGTTCCTTTCTCAAGTCCTTGGTTATTTATTTGTTTATTTCTGCGGCAGTGAGCAGGATTAGTCAGTAGCGGCAGCCCTACTATCAGTCCAAGATGTGCTCTTCCATCCTGCGGTGCGCTGATAAAGGAACTGCACGACGAGTGACTCAGGTGCACAGAGAGTCTTGTAGAAAACAACATTTCTCTCACTGAGACACAGTCCTGCATGTTAATGATGACCAGCGAGCAAAGGGAGGGAGAATTCATGCCACATGCAGTGAATTCAAAGAAAGGCATAAGACAAAAACCCCCAAAAAGACCTTTATACAAAACGTGAACCTGCTGAAAAAGCTTTTGAGCAGGCTCACGTTTTTTAGGAGCTCCACATAAATCATGGATTAAGTGCAAATCAAGTAACTATCCAGAACACAATCTAAACAATTTATTAATAGCAACATGGTTTCAAGAGGGTAGAAACTACAACTAAGTCTGACAAAAAAACTAAACATGTTCTTACATCTCCTTCACAGAAAACATTGTCTATAAGTCACCACTGGATTCCCTTTCCTGGATCTTATTTAAAGGCTCACTACTGTCTAAACTTGTAACTGCTTCACTGTAAGACATTAGGGTTAAGTCAGCAGATCTGTAGGCGCATGCTGAGAGACTCGGCCAAATGGTGCAGAAATAATATGTGTAAAGTACTCTTACATTCAGAGAGGCAGAATTCCCTCTTTTCCTGTCTTTCTGAGTCTAATTTCTGATATGTTAGGGCACCTGCTACACAGTCCTGGGCCTCCGTAGTGCTCTGAATTACAAATTACCTTCACAGTGATCTCCCTGGACTTCGGAAGGAGTGCTTGGGGTAAAAAAAAAACTTACAAGAACAGCAAAAAATATGCATCTTTTATAGAATACTAGCGAACGATAAGTCAGAGAAGGTTTTATTATATACACGGTGCTTTTTCTGCAAGCTGTCCTTGGACATTAGCTTTGTGCATGTTTTAAATCTGCACAACATATGACCTATATACACAAACTTATTTTTCTCATCTTAAACTGTTTTCCTACTTGAAAATTCTAGTTTCTTGCAATTATTATCTTACACCATAAATTTAACAACAATTTTCCAAATCTTTAAACATTATAATAGCATTGTGCACATTAGCCTGTATCATTGCTCATCTTTCATGCTGTCCTCTGTTGATTATCCTAAAATTGCTCGCATTTAGATGACCCAAAAAACAACCCAAGTTGCTTGTATTCCTTTCTGCTATCCTATTTGCCCCTTTAACAGTTGTGAAGATATATTTGATCATCAGACCTAAAAATATTGCAAGCTGCCAGCATGCAATGTTAAATGGATAATCTTAATAAAAGTTTTTTAAGGAACTGTCAACATTTCCTGTGAAGATATGATGTGTCTCTCGGTCCAATGTGCCCAAATATGCCACATGCCATACATCTGAGGTGAAGCATTTTTGAATAATGAAAAAGGAAAAAAGGGGAAAAACATGTCGGGCTGAGTTGATTTTAAACTAAACGTATGAAATGAGCAATATATGAAATGACACGAGAATGGTAAACAGTCCATCTGTGTTTTCCCAGAGGACACCTGCCATAGTTAGAAATGCATTTAAAGAGGAAGTATGGTACTACAATATCAGTCAAACAACATTCTACTGGCACTGCGTTTTTTGCAGATTTTGACCTGAAAAAAAAGATAAAAGTGTGGGTATGTGGAGCAGAGAATTGATGAAAGATCTAAACGAAAACCATACACCCAGAATCTTACTTTGCTGTGAAATTTAGTTTCTTTCATGTTATTTTAGCAAGATGTTCTTTCATATTGTTTTAGCAAGACATTTCACTGCAAGACAAAATTAGGAATAACATTGTTCTTGACATTTTGAACAGCATCGTAATGTCAAACTATACCAGCAATTTTTGCTGCTGCTCAATATCAGTTAATCCTCTGCGTTTGCAGACAGGAATAATCTAAAAATGAGCAGTTCATTCTAAACACGTCACATTGTATGCCATAATCCATTTATCATCTGACAGCTCACTGTGGTCTGAAATGGGATTTAAACACAAATCATAAACAATTACCAGGTGGGAATCACCATGCTGGATCAGACATTGGAGAACAAACAGCCAAATCTTTTAGTGCCTCTAATCTGTGTCTCTTTCTCTGTTTTTAGTTTGCATTCAAACTGATCAACATGTTGCTACACATTTTAGATGTTAATTGTTTCAGTACTCTAGGCAGGGTTTTGTAATTAAAAGGCACCGTTGAATATATTTATGAACAGTGAGACTGTATAGTCGACATTGCTCTTCAAAGAAAAAAACTTTATATAACCTTGAAGAAGGCGCAAGGTTAAGATTTTTAAAGTAATCTAGTAAAAAAGCAACCCTTTATTGTATTTTTATGTGCTACTTTGTATATTGTGTGTGTGATTATTATTATTTATTTTCAAAATATGTTGCGAAAGTCTTCTTCTATGCGAATGATTCATGGTTAAAAGCAAAAAGTAAAGCTTTGAAAAACAAATAATGATGAGAAAATGAACAAATATACAAATGGCAAAATGCCTTTTTTTTTTTTTTTTTTACAATTTTACAGCTAAATTCTAAATAAATAGAATTTGGCTGGACTATTTCCTCATTAGTTCTTCACCTAATATATAAGTGAATAACTTTACAAATTAATAGATGACTATTTGATAATATTATGAAGGACTGAACATTTGGGAAATAATTTAGATACAGCCAACAAATGGTATTTAAAGCAAAGAAGTGAATAACTTTTTTAATTATAGTATGCAATCAACAGTCTTGTGTCTCCCAGATAAAACAGAAAAAAAGAAGAAAGTGGAATATAAATATACTATAAATTGCTTTACTTGACTTGTTTTTCAAGCAAAACATTAGGATTCGTTCACAAAACCAGTAAAAAAAAAAAAAAAAAAAAGCTACAAAGAATTGAAATATAAATAAAAACTGAAAACAGACATGACCTCACCTATAAATACAGCTTGCATCTATACCACATTCATATTTTAATGGGCTTACAAAATAAACTAAAAATTTTTAGTTATGTGCTGTTGTTTGGTGCATACCATGTTGCATTTTGCTATACAGCTTCTTTCTATTTTTAATTCAGTCAACTCAAGCCTGATAAGGAGGCTCGGCACAGACCACACATTTCTGAAAAGGATTTGTCATTCAATAATAACAGCAGACTGCCATCCAATGCTTTAGTGATTGTGAAAAAAGCAGTCTGCTAATATAAAAGCTTTGGACCCAATGCTAACAAATTTATGGCACTAACAACGTGAGAGTAAATCTGCCAGAACTGGTGGATTTCCAGACACTGTCACAGCACACATGGTTCTTAGATCGTTATGCATTTATTTTTCTTTCAGTGGTAGGTGATGGTTTGTGTTGCCATTGCAGAGTAATAAAACAGACACACATAAAAGTTTGCCTTTTCCAGCACTGAATACAAACAAATTATGCAATGATTTTATATAATACATTTTAAAAATTTAATAAGTACAATTGGAAATGAATGACCAGCAGAACAACTCTGAAGTCAAATCTCACATTCTGACGTCTATTTCTTGGCTTTTTGCCCATTTAAATCATCTACCGGGTCAATAAAATAGAAAATACTTCCAAACTTTGTTCACAACAATGTCTGTGTGTGACAAGGAATCAGCAGCAGGGGGTATCTTAGAGACGGAACCAATCATTACTTATCGAGAGACACTCAAAGTAATTAATGACTTCCGCAAACTGTTGCAAATGGAAAACATTAATGAATAATTTTTCGATACATAATCAAGTAATTATGAAATGAACTCAAGAGTAAATCCAGGAACGATGATAATGAATACTGGTGATTATCAATTTGAAGCTATCTCCCTCATGGCCTCAAGGGACCTGTGCTAGTTTGAGAAGAGGAGAAACGGGGAAGGAAGGATTTCTCTTTCGACACAGTGATAATGTGCCAGTGCCACTCAAAGATCCAGAGTGACACACAGCTGTGAAGACACTGAATGTCTTCACTATTCCACATTTTTCCCCCTAAAAGCACTGTCATGTCTGCTTCAGTTCATTCCATTATATCAAGAGGAATCATTTCTATGTCTACTGTGCAGCCTTGTATGTCAGACTTACCCCCATTTTTAATGACAAACATGTTGAAAACTGCCCTAATTATTTATACCAGGTCCTCATTCTGTCAGCTATTCAAGGACACTTTCAAGTGTCTCGTGAAGATTTTTGATTTTTATGACGTGCTAGGTATGGGTTGAGCAATGGCTGCAGAAATAACCCTGAATAGTCTCTTCTTGTATATTAGATTATTTCTAATGTCAACTGCAGTTCACAATTAACCGAGTTCTTAAACTAGGAGACCAAGTATCTTCGGTTTAGCTTAAAATACACAACTACTACTGCTTAATCTTCATGGGAGAAGACTCCAGGTGCCTTGTAAAGTGTGATATCTCTTAAATGTATCTTCGTTGTTTTGAAACTACAGACTACAGTGTATTTCACTGGATCCTATGTGATAGATTCAAAAAAATTGATTTTTAAATAAAGGAAATATACCATTTTCTGCATTCTTATCAATAAAAATCTGAAAATGATGCAAGCTAATGAAAGCATTGCATGCATTCACATTCACTGTCTTTACTCTGATGCCCCTAAATTAAATTGAGTGACAAAGATTGCTTTCATAAGCTACCTTTATAGTCAGGAAGTTGTATTTTCACTTCAAATATTACTATTCAGAAACATCTGACCAAAACTTGATCATCAAACTAAACTCGCACAAGTATAAAATACATTGCAGAAGGAGAGATGAGGGTCATGACAACTTTACAGCAGCTTCATAATTAAGGAAAGAGAAAATGTTAACACAAAAACTATTCGCTGTGCACTTCACTATTCTGGCCTTTAGGGAAGAGTGATGAAAAGAAAGCAATTTTTGAAAGAAAGTCATAACACTTCCTGTTTATAGCTTATGCCATTTAGGGGACACAGCAAATGGTTGAAATCAAAGCAGATTCATATGTTACATTGGAAATCCAGATCTAAATCTATTTTGATCGAAGTGAAATTGACCTACTGTGCAAAGTTGGTTGACAAACTGAAAAACCTGCAGCAGAAATGGCAGCTATATGTTTGTACTAAAGAACAACACAGCGCTACTGGACAAAAGCCCTTAACACTTCTGATTTTAATTCGTAGTGGGTTTTTTTGTGATATAATGTATAATTTTGCTTCCCCTCACAATAATAAGCAAGTTGGTCTATCCTTTAACATTCGAATAAAGTACAATAAAATTTTTGAATGCAATGTGACGAAATGTTAAAAAGGTCCAACGTACCCAAAGAGTGTAAGTAGTTTTCGAGGTTCCTGACTCTTAAAAAAAACCAATATGTTATGTTTAGAGTAAATAAGAATCTCAGATTTTTGCCTTTTCATGAAAAAAAAACTCATGTTTGATTATGTGGGTTTAACCAGAAAAATAAAGACAAATTACTGTAATTTTTTTCTACCTCAGCATATTGTAGTTAAAAGCTAGTACTGCCAACATCAAAAAAGACTGAAGACGCCTCACGTTGATACCACAAATTTGCATTCACATCCCTTTTGTTAAACTCATCCTATAGGTCATTGTAACAAATGACCCACATTGCTGCATAGGTATGAGGACTTGTAGGGATAAATGGTACCCTGAGGCAAAATCATTATTTACGGCAGCCATGGCTATTAAAAAAAGCATGATAAGTGGTGAAATAAAAATAGACCCAAGTAGGCTTGTAATTTAGCAGATAAACAGACTGTGTAAGCAAATCCCTCCAGGTAAATGTCTGTTGGTTTAGTTTACCTTAAAGCCTGAAATGAACCGTCTCAGGTCAAATTCTCATCAGTTGCTATTAGAGTTTTTTTACTTTAAGAGCAATAAGACTCAGCTATAAAAATATTAAAATTTCAAGTAAAATGACTGTAGCCATAGACATTTTCCTGAATATTACAGTCATCAAAGTTTTTCCAACCTGTAAATTTCGAAACCCTCATTTCAAACTCAAAGGAGAAAGCAGATTAAAAAATGCTGAAATGTCTGGTCTGATTCAAGAGACACTGTTCTTGAATTTGATGGACAAAGATGCACACAATATAAGCACAAAAACTTGTAAAAGATTTCCTAAATATTCTTTTCTGACTGATTGAAGCACGCTTGATTTTTGTGCTGTCTTTCTTTGTCATTTTACTGCTGTTCATACCAGATATTAAAATCAGAAATAGTAACTTCTATCTATAATAATTGAACGCACCTCAGAGGGACTGAAGTCGTTTATACAGCAATGGCCATATTGATGTTTGTGCCATCATATGTCCAGCCTTATGTATTCTTAAATCAATTCCTTCATTTCATTGTTTTTGTTGTCCTCTGTTTTACATCTCTATGGATTTTCCATTTAATTTGGGTCAGCATTGTGAGGGAAGACAGTATTGATTTCTGTCTAAGGGGGTTTATGGGAACCATGTTAAGCTTGTCTCCTTGAGGTTTCGGAGTAGGTTGTGACAACACATGGAATATATTCTTAAGCTGCAGTGAAAACCTGACCCCACACCAGGCTGAAGTCAAAATTACTTGATGCCTCCCACCTTAGCTCAGGTGGGTAGTTGTGTACACACTTCTCTCGGGTAAAAGGATGTCAGTGGAAAATATCTTACTGTTGGGAAAAAAATAGGACATTCAGGTCAAGCGAGCACAGAAGCCGTAGGAGGATGTTGTCTAGCATCTCTAGGAAGCAGCATCCCAGACACACATACAGAAGGTCAGGATGCTGCCAAGCTGAAGTTGTTTGTTGATTCAAAAGTGGCAATAATTGTCCACAACCCCACATCTTGAAAATGGCCTGAACAGTCAACCTAGCTCTTCAGGCCGTAATTCAGGAAAACGCATTCACAGACACAAAGAAAAAACTAGAAAGGCACAAAAAAGGATGAAAAAAATTCATGAGAAAGATGAAAAACTTTATCACATTATGCAAAACAACTGAACTTTTAACAGGTGCTTCAAGTGGAGATGCAAAAGAGTGTTGTGACTGTCGAGAACCAGTGGCAAGTGAAGTGTTTTCAGTGTGAAAAAGGGGAACACTTCTAACCGACTCTATTCTTTGTCATCTAATGTGACATCATTATTTTATGTAATTAGCTTTAAAGATACAGTATGATTTAATGAATCATAATTGCTAAAAAAGGTTAGCATTTTATGAAGGGTAGTTCATCCAAGCCTATTTTAGCAAAATGCACAACAAAAAACAAAATGCCACTGTGACACGGCAGCTCACAGGCTGCAAGAACTGCATTTGAACACCATTAGCTGCTAAATGTTTTCATCCATTTGATGCAGTAACATAGGAATAGTGTTAATATTTGCACTTTAGAATGGCACAAAATAAAGTACCATTCTAATTATGGGATAGATTACATTGCAAATAAAAGAAAACCATTTGGCTATAAAAGTGTTTATTTGGAATTAAAACACAAGTATGTGCCTTACTTCAATTTTAATGCACACTAACATTGGAGGATGTGCCATCTCATTATTTTAAACAAATAATTAGGGACTACACATCAGAAATGACAGAAAAAAGTACTTAGCAGGTACCACGAGGATATTCTGCGATAATCTTGACTGGTTTATTGGGTTAGCCATCCAGCACAGCAGAGAAAAAATGAAAATGGCAAGATTTTATGAAAGAAAGGCAGAAGGGGCTGGAGGTCATCTGGATTGCTGAAGGGTGGATAAAATGAAAGCAGGATGTGAAACAGGGATGCGTGGGGTTTGTATGGGAAATGTGCTGAAACAACAGAAAATTCTGGGAGGGGAAAAAAAAATGGGAATTTCTTTTTTTCCCTATTTTGTGGGTGACCAAGGAATAATTGAAACTGTGAGCTGAGTTGGAGAATCTTTGCTGCTGATGAAACCACTATGTTTCATGCACATGCACATGCACGCATCTGATGTGTGGATACAAATATCCACACATCAGATGCAAACAAAAAGAGATCCACTAGGATAATAGAGAAGCACACAATCTCTGAATCAAAATAATGCCTATATGGTCTCCATTTTCTTGTATTTTGGTCCATTTGTGACACACATAGCACTGTGCCAATATATCACAGCTTATGTGGAAGCTACCATAAAAGCTGTTATATTTATTTCAGCATAATCAATAATCCATGGAGTTCTCTGTGGAGATTTTTTTTTCTTCAGGAAGACTAACTGTCATGATTTATTTCTGAAGATATTATGAAGCAAAACCCCCTCAGTCCAGTGATAAACACAGAGACACCACTCCATATGTTTAAGATTTGTATTCCTTGCAAAGAACTATACTCTAGAAAGTGGTCCGGTGACATAAATTTACCAAAGAAAAAAGCAATAAAGGTTGCAGGCTGTAGACTTATTGTTGTTAAGCTATTTTCTCTTTCTATGCTGCTACTTAAAACTGTCAAAGTTTTGTTGTCTTTAAAGAGTAATTTACAAAAACAAAGTGCAATTTCATAACCCACTTTTATATCGAGGCCTATCGTCATTCTGTTATACTGAATTATAGTAACATTTTCAGTGACACATTCCATTAAATATTTAGACAAGGTCAAACTCTATCTTTAGTGTCCATTTGTGACAAACCTCTTAACCTCATTTAGGTCTTACACGATTATTCACCATGTCTTTCTCCTCCATTTGCACTTTCACTCTAACAAGAAAGCCTGAGCTAAATTTTATTTTGGACTTGATGAACCTGTGGATTTGGTTGCAATGTGTTAATTAATCATAAATCTGTTTTTCCACCTGATGCTCTTTAAACCTCTAGCAAGCATCACTTTGCATTGCTTTCTCGAAGTTTACTATAAGCTTATCCTGCAAGATTACATTTGGTACCCTCACCCATACTCCATTTCAAAGCCCAAGTGATGAACCAACGGAGATGTTCAGAGACCAGTTTGAGGGTTTCTTTCGTGACCAAACAACAGCTGTGTGTTGTATTCCCCATTGGCAGAGTTTAACATAGCTGTGAAGGCTGAGGTCCAAATTTGGTTGCCAAAGAGAACTGACTCAACAGTCTGATCCTTCAGAGGTGGCCCAAGCTTTTGGACCAAAGGTGACTCACTTCTCTTTACTCTTCATTTTCCCCCAGAATCTTTCATTTAAAATTAGATCAAATACTTAGAACTTCAAAAAAGTACACAACACTTTCTACATAAATGTCACTGATAAACCTTTGATGAAATTAGAACATTTATCAGGGAATACTACTGTGAATGTTCATTTTTGGTTCCCTTAGGAATTAATTAGTGCTTAGATTTCATGTTTATTTCTTTATGATTTTTTTTCTTTTCTATGAGTGTTGAGATATTCTATGTTGGGTGTGATCATAAAAGCATAAAAAATAAAATTTGTGATTACCGTATTTTCCGCACTATAAGGCGCACCTAAAACCCTTCAATTTTCTCAAAAGCCGACAGTGCGCCTTATAATCCGGTGCGCCTTATATATGGACCAATATTGAGCCACAACAGGTCTTGCAACTACGGTAAGCAGCCGCCGACTTTATTTTCCCCCGTAGAAGAAGAAGCGTTCGGTGCATGCTGGGATATGACTGCTTGAAGAGTCATATCCCAGCGTGTGTGTTTGTGTAAAGACCCCAAAATGGCTCCTATTAAGAGACACGCTTACGACGCAAAGTTTAAACTCAAGGCGATCAGTCACGCAGTAGAACACGGAAATAGAGCAGCGAGAGAATTTAACATGAACGAATCAATGGTGCGGAAGTGGAGGAAGCAACAAGATGACCTGCGCCAAGTAAAAAAGACTAAACAGAGTTTCCGAGGGAACAAAGCGAGATGGCTACAGTTGGAGGACAAACTCGAACAGTGGGTTGTTGAACAGAGAGCAGCAAGTAGAAGTGTCAGTACAATCACTATTCGAATGAAGGCAACATCGCTAGCACCCGAACTTAACATCAATGAATTTAGAGGCGGTCCTTCTTGGTGCTTTCGGTTTATGAAAAGACGTAATCTCTCCATCCGCACACGAACTAATACCACGTCACTGACTTTACCTCGGGGAAAATAATAAAACAGCTGTTTATTCATTTTGGGAATGAACAGAGTTGTCAGAACACTGGTTTGTAATCTATTAATAAAGTTTGACTGACCTATCTGGCTATTTTGTTGACATTCCCTTTAGCGCAGTTCCATTATACGTTATAATGGGGTTACGTTATAATGGATGCATAACGTAACCCCAGCCTCTACTGTAGCGTCTATTCTATGCGCCTTATAATGCGGTGCGCCTTAAATATGAAAAAAGTTGTAAAATAGGCCATTCATTGAAGGTGCACCTTATAATGCGGAAAATACGGTATTTAAATTGTGTAATATTGTCAATCTGAAAATAAATACATTTTATGTATAATCTCATTCCTTTGTGTAAAACCTGCAAATTGTACTTCCTAATTAAGAGAGAGATTCTCTGGTTGAGTGATACAAGATTGTTTAAATCACGAGACTGATAATGCATTTTAATTCATAAATCTAATCTGATGTAGACTTCTCAACTGTTACACTATATTTTAGAATGAGTTGCCTTTATCTCCTCTCTTTTTCTTTTCTGATATAATTTGAAACATCATAAATGGTCAATTATTTAATTCTCTTATTTCATTGCTGGATACTGTCTTTTACCATTTACCTCGCTTTGTGCTTTGGATCCACTCAACGGAATCCCTCTCTTGGCATCAACACTGTGCACAGAATTGTCCACGTATAAGGTTTCCCTTCTGTGTTTACAAACACTTAATGTATACACACAGTACACAAACACACACACACACACACTAAAGTCCATGTCTGGTTTTGTCCTGCTAGAGGTTTAACTTTTATTGGCTTCTTTGCCTTTTTTTCTGCAGTGGGGAACAAGGTCAAGTCTCATGAAATTTAACCTCAACACCAGCCTCAGATTAAAGGTCGTAGCTTCATCCTTCACATTTTCTTGACCCATGATATCACGTCATAATACAGCAGGATTAATGTCTTACCTTACCTCTGGACTTTATCTTCGTCCACACATACCCTATTTCTTATATAGGACCCTATTCCCTGTTCCAGCCTTTACTGTGTGCGGAATGTCCTGTATTCCTCGATTTGCGCTGAACTTGGCGGCAGCTCAATCTCAATATCATGTTATCGGACTCAGGGGCCAGGGATATAAATACCACGTACCATAACTCTCTCCTGTTCAATAACCATTATATGCTCTACTTTATACATTAGAAGCACCTGATGGGGCAGTAAATTCACAGCTGCAGCTCGACCATCTCAGAGTGCCCTTAGAAAAAAAGGACGCGGAATCCAAGGAAACAGTAAAACAGGAATGTGGAAAAATGTAAATTGGCAAAAAGAATAATTCACATAAGGGTAAAAAGAATTTGATGCAGACAGTGATTGCATACATAAAGTTACAAGGACATAGAGGAGACAGACCATTACAATTTTCTATTGGATTTGCTTTCTCACTATGGCAATTGCTATTGTATTTGTGTAATAAGCTTTGTACATCCAGTGAATCATACATTCCATTTCCCAGAATCGTTCTTAGTTCTGCCTAGTCCTTCAGATCTATCTGCCCTCACAAAAGGCTTGCATTTCTTTTGCGGAGATTATTTCAACGCCACTGCCAACGTCTGCTCACTTTCCAAGGATAGCAATCAATAGAAACATATTTTTCATCCAACTCAACGATAAAGTAAGGCCTGTACTGAGCAGAGCATGGAAATGGCAACAAATGTCCATTCCCTACACCCAAAGCACAGCGCAAACAAGCACACACAGATGCGTGGGCACACACACAGACACTACTATTTACCACGTAAGCATGACTGGATGCAGCACTGAGTTCACGCTTCAGTGCACTTTTTCATTTGGAAAGCTAGGGTGGTTACCCACCGAGCGAGAGCTGATTAAGAAAACAGTCCCATTTAATTTCTTTCTCCTCAACGGCCAGCAAGAGAAATGTAATTAAAGCCACTAAATCTCCCATGGGCTCTGCTACCTGCTACACGACCAACATGACACGTCGTGTAATTCGGCCGACCTACAAAGGCAATGGCAGGTTCGTTTTTTTTTTCCCCCCACCGCGGATGCCGCAGTGAGTGTAGGACTTCGGAACAGACAACCAGCCACAGAAAGATGAAATGAGCTTGTCTGCTAGGTAACCTCAGTGTTGTCCAAAGACATGGCATGAACTTGAATCATAAGCTTTTTTTGAGATTTTCAACTTTCACTCCTTGTGCAGTATTCTTTATGTAAACAGTGGTGGACGGTTGTATTAAAACAGATCCATTGCTATCGCTTGTCATAGGCAAAGGTTTACCCAATATGCCAAATAAGGTCCTCCATCAAAATTTTATTGGAGTATTAAAGCATGGAAACTTTGTTCCATGCTTGTTAGTTTGTGTTCCTCAAATGGTTTGTTAAGGACTCTTGTTTCCAGTGTTGTGCATGAATATATTCATATGAGTGCATTCATGCATGGCATTCACTTTATGGAGAACCTTTAACTTAAGGATTCTGCTTTTTCACATGATGAACTTTCACTGAGCACAGCTTGCCCAGGAGTAATTAAAGAGTAGAAGTTTGGAGAAAAACCACCTGTAAACTGAGAAAGGTTTAGGGCATTTTATCGTTGCAATTTTATGCAGAAAAGATACACACCATTTCCCCTCAAAGGAAAGAGCTTGGTGACACAGGAGTGCAGTTCAGGCTGTTGCACACACATGTGTCTATCTCTCTAGGGCATAGCTATTGAAGATATGAATACTTCTTTGCTGGGTTTAAACTTAACTTTGTAAACTTAGGGCACATGGCCAAACAATCAAAAGCTGTAGATTGTTCAAAGTTGTGTCTGGTTCCTGGTTCTTTCATGGCATTGTTGGTTTGCAGGTAAAGCACAAATAAGCCAAGGACTGAAGCTGCAGTCATTTCTGAGAGTTCTAAAGTCTTTCCTCTGATGATTATAGAGGTATAATCACAGCCTAAAAACAGCAGAATAACCTGTCTTTAATTTGTGTGGCTGACAATTTTCTCAACTGTCAACCAGAATTAGGAATTTATGACAAAAGTCTTAAAAAGGTAGCCTTCATGGGCTGCTTTTCATTGATTTTTCATTTCTGAAAACAAAGAAAAAAAAAAAAAAACTCAGTTTATTGAGAATTTTGCCAATTAAAACAGTTAATTTGAGCAAGAAGATAAGGAGAACTAAACAGCCATGACTTAGATGACAACGGCCAAGTTAGGAATACCACCCAGTCATTTTATTAGTATGCTAAGTGGCAGACAGTGCCATAACTTTTAGTAAACTATCATCAAAAAAAAAAAAAAACATTATTTAATAAACAAGGAGGAGATGAATTATTAAAATTAGTTAAATAGCTCAAGCTGGGTCTGTGCTTTTACATCAGAAAGTTTGCAGTCTGAATTTTCAGTTATAGCCTTTTCGAACTGAACTCAGAACTAGCATTGTAAACTTGAAAAATGTTGTTTGCTTTGAAAAAGTCATCAAAACTTTAATGGGAAACCCTGACTTTCTTTGGAATGAGAAATCTTACAAGAGGTGCTCTGTGCTCTAGTCTTCTAATCAGCCCTTTGTGGAAGACTGACCAGATAGATGCCACAACTTGCTGAAAGACACATAACAGCCTGCTGGGAAACTGCAGGTCGCTTTTAAATGGCAGGTGAAAAGAAAACCCACACAATAAACATCAGTTATAAATTGGCATCCATTTCCTGTAGCGGCAACAGTGACGGGAAGGCTAGACAGGAAGGAGGGAAAATGTAGGGTAAAATTAAAGTGAAAAACTTTTCCATTGTGGCCAGGACCTCTACAAGGGGGAATGGTTTTGATTTTGATAAGCGAAAGAAGCACATCAAGCAAGTAGTTCAGTGGCTTCAAGAAACTGCTGTGATCTCCAGCCATGGTCCAGACAGACGTCCTTAAGAGGTTTTTGTGGTGTATTGTAGGTGGTGCAGAAAGGCATAGAGTACCATTTGCATAGTGCATTTATGACCAGACAATATTATACCAGCCACATCAATGCATTAACCAAGACCACAGTCTTTTTCAACTTTAACAAAGCAGACCATGCAGCAGAAAAACTTTTTAACTACTAATCAACACAGATTCTAGAGAAATGCCACCAATCTGGGAATACTCTCATCTAAATTAATAAGCACTTTTCTTTATGTATTGAAATGTTGAAAAAAATAGTAATTACTATTTCAGGGGCTTAAGTTGTTTTGAATGTTATTTTGTTTTCTTTTTTTCAATTCTTAATGAATGATGGGAATATTTAAATAATTGATCTCCTTCAGGCATATAAACATACAAATGCTTCTAATGGTGATGTTGTTTAGGAAGCCAAACAACAGGGCACATTATCTAAAATGCAATAAATAAAGAAATAAAGAAAAAGCCACACAGAATAATACCTCCAGTAATGCCAAGCCTACGTCAACCAAAAAAGAAGAGGCTTTCTGTCAACCAGTTGTAAGAACACAGTTCCAAAATCCAATTTCCCCCTCAAAGTTTTGCCACAGTGTGTTGTGGAGGTAGCTGCTGTGCTCCGTGGGAGTCTATGCTCATAGAAAACAAGAGGTCTGACAAAGCCTAAGACAGCATGCTTTATTTCTTTAAGGAACAAGCCATGTTTTCTTTATGAACACGAAATGAACACAAGCTTTAAAAACTCTCCTGCAGCTCAAATCTGAGGTGTATGTCTGAGGGATACCAGCTAAAATTTGCTTTGCCAAGACTCTTCACACTATGAAACTCTCCAGATTTCTCTTGGTTCAACACAACTTGTTTCTAGCAAATGAGAAAGTGTGTTTGTGTTTTAGCCGTACAAGAGAGTTGAAAACATTAACATGAAAAACCATAGATGTTAAGGTTGGCTTCCATACAACTTAGCTGCTGTAACACAAACTGTAACCTCTGCCCTGTGGCTTGAAATGATAATGCTTGCTCATAAAAAGAATTGCAAACTAATCTACTTAGCACAATCAGATACCAAAACACTTACAAATACAGTGCATTTATGCTCCCTCAGCTATTTAGAAGAGGCCTGCTATGTGACAATCTCTTACTGCACAGTGGCAAATTTGTGAAGGCAGCATGAAATATCTGCAGCAAGCACGGCTTTGTTTGCTGGTTTCATTAATTCTTCAGGAGGGTATATCTCAAAAGTGCCAACAAATACAGTGAAGAAACATGTGCTCTGGCACCGATCCATGCTTCTAATTGGGAACCTTGGGCTTCAGGAGAGCAGGATGCACCTATGCTCTGAAAGACTTCTCCATTATTCATAGAAATGTAAGAATTATAGAACAAAAACTTGCAGCTCTTCTGACTAAGCTGGTAGAAAAAGGGTGAGGGTTGCACATAGATAAAATGCCTAATAACCCCTTTCATTTTAATAACATGAAGCATCAAAAGTTTTAAAAGCTCCATCTACAGTATATGTATATTCTAAACTAACCATTCTTCACTGAACTAGAATTATATTGTTAATATTCTTAAAAAAGACAAAAGTATAATATATTTTACGATATAACACTACAAATAACAGATCTCAATAGAAAGGCAGATATCTACTCATATTTTTTTGTTATTAAACTGCCTTCAATAAGCATTTGTTGACATTTTATGTGAGGGAATAACAGGGATTTGATTAGAAATGCAACTCACACAATTCAAATATTTATAAAAAGCACTTAATATCCCTTTAGTTACCTCTTACTTCAGATGAAAAATCTGTAGACATGACAACTATTAGGTGTTCTTGTCATATCAGACCAAACTTTTACTTTATGACCTACATGCCAAATGTCAGGAAAACTACAGTAGTTGTGCACAATTAACTGAACTCAAGGTAGTTCGGCAAAGAAGAATGAGCAAAGAATTCAGACTAAATGTGCCAATCTGGCAGCAATATATTTGAAATATTTGTCATTTTTTTGACATTGATTAGGTGGCGCTAATAGATTTTTGCTATTCTTTTCAGACTTTTTTTCTAAAAAATTAATAGATTTTTTTTTATCTTCCCTTTACAATTATAGGCTACTATGTGTGCTTAAAACATACAAACTCTCCAAAAACAATAGAATTTGTGGTTGTGACATTGCGAAATACAAAAAAGTTCAGAGTACAGATATGGCTGCAAGGCAAAGCAATGATTTTACTGATATAAAAAAAAACACTTTAATATATTTAGCACTGACAGTTTGCAGTTGCTGGGTTTCTGCATCGCACAGCTCTTTCATAAGTTTAACCAACAGATTATATCCAGAAGTTTTTCATGTTCATACTGCGGGAAAAAAAATGATTTAAGAGGAATACCACCACAGATGAATTGCATCTACAGTAAATGTGTAGTTTTATGTAGTCACAAATCTGCAAGAGGGGAACTCTTTATATGAGGGTTGAGCTGACAGGGTATGGCATCATCCATTGCTGTCAAGCTACTCACTCTGTTAAATGCACACACAGAAACACACCTCCACACTCACATGCACACTTTTTTTTTTCCTATAAAGTAGCAGGAACAGGGAGGAAACAGTTTGAGAAAAATAAGCTTTACGCTATCTGCTTGGAAACATGTGAATTATCACTCTAGATATCATGCGGAGTCAGTGGTCCATTGGGTTTTGTAAGAGCAAAATTGTGAGACTCTAGTGAAGTGTAACAGCACAGGGCCTCAGCGTTAACACAAATACAAAAACAGGATTACAGACAAGAGCTGCTGGGAAAAAAGGTGACCACTGCATCGATGCAACTAACTGTAGGGACACTAATGGTGGACTGGCTGAGCTTTGTGGAGTTTATAGGAGCTACAATTAAATAGGTTTTGCTCCAAAGCATGTCCTATGTCATAGTACACAGATAGGCATTTGTGCAAAAGTGTTTTCGCAGAATAACTTTAAGAAACTGTTTAAATTCTCAGCATGAAGAAAGATGTTCTCTAACAATCTTGCTTTTGTACAATTTTCTGTGGTATTAAAAGCTGCATTTGCACTAAGACTCAATAGCCAGATTTAACAGCAATGCTGTACACAGCATCTTCATTTATGATTATCAAATACATATATTTTGTTGTGTCTTTTTCATCATATGTTACAGACCAGTTTGGTAGCTAATGCACTTGATTTCTATAGTAAATTGGCACCACGCCAATTTTGTTGTAAATTGAGGTGGTGCCAATTTACAGCAGAAACATACAGAACATAGAAATCATGAAATCTTTTGAAGCAGCACAAAAGCAATTTTATTCCCTGCATCCCTGCTCCTTGCCTCTGAGACTATTGAGAAATGAATAATCTGAAAATACTTAACTGCATTTGATGTACCGTCATCTCTCATGTGGAGGGCCTAACCAGATCCCAGAGGTAGAAATGAGTCCACATGAAGAGAGACAACTGCAACCACCCTTCAATAGCTATTAGAAATGCAGCCATCAATGCGAATGAGAGACATGTAGTACACAGCACAAGGCAATGACATCAAGGAGAAGAAAGTAAAAAAGAAGGAAATAAGAAAAGGAAATGGAGGTTAGACAAAGAAAAAAGAGAACAAGAGAATCAAAGGACGAGGCTACAAGGGTAGGTGTTCAGAGACCTGGCAAACGATTTTGTTGAGATTGGGATGGAGAAGAACATCCATAAAAATAAGTTAATCATAGGAAGTAAAGGTCAAAAAGGTTGTTTGGATTTATGCCCTGTTTTATCATCCGCTTAGAAGTAACCTGACTACGTGTTGTGTTATATTAATTTGTAATAAGTTTAAGCTTCAACCAAGCAATGTTGAAGCTTTGTGAAATAGAAAAACCTGGCAACAACATTTCATTTTTAATTATGGCAAGTATTGGTACAAGCAAAAAAAAAAACTTTTGTGGGTATGGAGAATACAATTTTATGCATAAATAAAAGACTGATTTAAAAAAAAAATAGATTAAGTTATGAAGGATGGCTATGTTCATATTAATTGACTATATACAGTACAGACCAAAAGTTTGGACACACCTTTTAATTCAATGAGTTTCCTTTATTTTCATGACTATTGACATTGTAGATTCACACTGAAGGCATCAAAACTATGAATAACACATGTGGAAATATGCACTAAACAAAAAAGTGTAAAACAACTGAAAATACCCCTTATATTCTAGTTTCTTCAAAGTAGCAACCTTTTGCTGTGATTACTGCTTTGCACACACTCTGCATTTTCTTGATGAGCTTCAAGAGGTAGTCACCTGAAATGGTTTTCACTTCATAGGTGTGCCCTGTCAGGTTAATAAGTGGGATTTCTTGCCTTATAAATAGTCATGAAAATAAAGAAAACCCATTGAATTAGAAGGTGTGTCCAAACTTTTGGTCTGTACTGTATATAAAAAGAAAAGTTAATAAAGCTTCTGAAAGCACATAGTCTCCACAGAGGATGCATCAATAAACCTCACAGATCGATTCCCAACACTCAAAGGAAACAGTAAATCTCCAACAGTTGAAAAACTTCTTGTACATCACAATCATAATCAAAAGACAGATACTGTGAAAATACAATCCATATCAAATAATCCCTCGAGCCAACAACATAAAACTCATTTACAATTTCTATTGACATTATTGCAATCACAAAGTAGGAAGAAATGTAAAAAGAAAAAAAGTATACATAAGGTAAATACACATCACTTAGATTTGATTGTACTTCCCACTTATATATTGTGATTCATAGACAAATGACTCCCCAAGTTGCTAGTTGATAACTTATGTTTTATAATATATATATATAAAAACAACAAAAAAAGTTTGTTTTGAAAAAGGCAATGTGGAATAGTGGAACATTATAGCAGCTTTAATTTATTTAATCCCTTTTTCAAAATGGGTTTACGTAGGACTTCCAACAAAAGTTCAACATGTTAATGTAGGTTTTTAATAAATTGTCCAAACATAAACCAAAGCAAAAAAAGACTAGGGTGAGGACACAAAGTCTTTCTATCACCATCCTTCTTCACTTTTTTAAAACAAATATCAAATCTCAGCACAATACTCTACAGAAGTTTCCACACGGCACTCCCAAGCCAGAGATTAGCAGTCAACCCCAGTCATTCTCTCTGGAACCCCCCTCTCTTGAAAGTAGCTAACTATCACAGAGTCTGAAAAACTGCAAAGAGAGCAGACTTCAGAGGAAGGTTTGAAATTCCAGCAGTGTTTGAGCTTGTTTATTTGTATGGGTATCTCATTGGCACAGAGGGTAAGAGGGTGCATCTGCTACCGCATCTGCTACCGACTGCATTTGGTGGAATATTCTGTAATACTTTTGACAAGCCAAACTGTTTTTGCAATTGTGTATTTACATCTGTGACCAAAGGATGGTTTATGTTCTCTTTTAGCATCTTCTGTCACTAGGAAGTAGTTGCTACAAAGGGCATGATGAAACCATTTCAATTTCAGAGGTGATGGTGCCCCTATGGATGAGCCAAAATACGTTACATATAAAGTTTTGCACCTGTGCAACATTGTTTGTGTTGGACTCTAATTAGAGTCTAACTTCCTACGTAGCAGCAGGGTTTCTCTGCAGTTGCTTCAGACAGTGGTGCCTGAAGATAAAAGTTACTGGATTTAACTCTAGGTTTCTGACAACATGCTGTGAAGATGCTATAAATCTAGAACAACTGTCATATTTTCTATTGCTTCTGCAAAACATAAACAATTGAAAAAAAAAAACTGTAAAAAAAATCCCTTTAAGCACAAAATTGCCGGTTGTGTTTGGATTGTGCATAATACTGAAACCTTTCATATTTCCTATGCCCAACGCAGCAATGAACTTGAAAAAAGCATTTGGACATTTAAATATGACATAGCAAATCTGGCAAAGTTGTTGTCGACACTGACAATGTATACTCACATGAGCATGGTTATAATGTAAGCTGCAGTGTAGGGTACATAGATATCTCATAAGCCGTTTGAGCATTAAGCGGCTTTCGTGAGTAAGAAAACAGTATGAAAGGAAAGAGTTTGAAGCTATAATTAAATAAAGGTGGTTAAAAAAACAAAACAACAAATTGATTTACTGTCTATTTGACACATGGCATGATTTCAGTTATTTTTTATTTCTCTTCCTCAATTCAATAGTTATTGCAAGAAATGCATTTAGAGTTAAGTTTTACAAATGGATTTTTTACCCCCTGGGTGGAGTGTAATGAGAGTTACCAGGCATGAAAGAAAACCAATCTTTCAGCCCTTAAAAAGTTACATGAGGTAAGCAGACCAGCTCTTTTTTCTTATTTATTTACTTTTTTTTCTGCCCAACCTGAATCCACTCTCCTCAAGGTTCACAACATGACTGAGTCAATATAGGTCAGGGTGATGTCGATTGCAGCGTTGCACTGAAATCAAGGCCTCATTGACTGAATTCTCAAAAATCTCTCTGATGAAAATTTGATGAAAAGTACCCATCTTAATCATTTAACTCTTATTTTACAGTTATCAAAGTTAAAACTGAATATTTTAAATGCAAAATATTGTTAGAATATGATGTTGTAGTGTTAAAGATTTGTCAAGCGTGACTGCATTGTTTGCCACCTCACCCATCATCCAAATTTCCTTCCGGTTTATCATAATTCCTTACAAACTGCTCATCATAACACATCTCAGCAGACTCTTCTGCTCATATTGCTCATTGCTTGAGGCAATAGGCATGATGAATTCCAAGCCTCTAATGATTTCAGAAGTTGCCAAGAGTTGGCAAATGACACTTTATGCTTATTAGACTGGTTCACGGTTGGTTGATTTTATATCATTATCAAAACTATCTTGTTTGTGGTGGAAGGACTTAATGATTTAACAAGTCCTCAGTAGTAAGAGAGGACTTAGTTACAAAAGACTACATTCATTTTGCAAATACAAGACAACAAAAATCAATCTGACTATAAATGATCACTTTGAAACAGTCTGAAAGATAAGCTATCATACCAGAGGTTGTCAGTCTGAAAAATCAGAAAAAAAGATTCAAACCACAGTAAGTATTTTTACAATCATAACTAAGACTTGTTTAGTACACTTGGTCATCAGTATTAGCTTTTCATATCCAGGAATGTGTACAACCTCAAATTTAGTGTCAGTTTAGGGAAATATGTTTGAAAAACATTAAATGAAGAAATGATTAAATCATATTATTGTAAAAAAAACTGCTAGTTTAGCCACTGTGCATGGTGGTCAGATAAACCTTATCCAGCGTTCATTGTCACCATATCATCTGTTTTAAAACTTTTATTCATTGTCCTGACTGTAAATGTAAGTTCAGGTTTGTAGCGATTGTCTTGGCAGCCATTTTCCTTTGACTTTTCTATGTTGAATACTGGCAGAGAAATAGGCCTCCTCTCATACATCATATTTTCACCCCATGGACAGTCATGTCTCAGCAAAAAGAAAGTTCCAGAAACCTCTGATTCATTTAAAAAAAAGTAATTGTTCATCATTTCAATGATTGCACATTCAATTATTTGAATTGCACATTCAAATACTTCTGTTTTTTTTAAGTAGCATGTATTGTTAAGCCTATTTATTATCTATATATCCTTTGGTTTTTAAAGTGCCACTACAAGTGTACGTAGAAAAAAAAATGTCAGTGTGCCTTTTAATTTCTCAATTATTACATAAAAATGACATGAAACCATTTTATGCATTTCTTTATTTACTTTGGCAGCACAGGAATGTTTGCCATATCACACGAGAGTCAAAGTAAAGCTGCTTATCTCCTTATCAGTTTTCTCAAATCTTTTAACTACTTTACCCTCCAAACAGTGTGTCTGAATGAATAAAATACTATTCGCATAATCCACTGTAATTGCATTCAATATATAAAATTGATTACAGAGATTAAGGAGACATTTACATTTGTTCTTACTAAAAAAGAGAGAGATGGTGCTAGATGAACGCCTGATATCCATTTAATTTTAGATGCCTTCAAGCAGTCTTTTGAAAGTGAAGCAGGCTTCACTTTTACAGTTCATTAAGAGTCACAAAAGACTACTATGAATGTATGAAGTACAAGCTGCAAGACTAAATTCACTTGACCTGATGCGAGTTTAACCCTAGGCACACAAAGATTTAGGATTCTCTTGAAGAACTGGTGCTTTATTTAGAGACATGCTGGGTCAACCTAAAAAAATTTACATTAATCCCAACAGTAACATCTAATTCTCTGTCATCATCCTTATGATATAAATGAACAAACTCTGGATATAAATTATTAGATTCTATATTTTATGACAGGCACCACCCCCCACCCTGCAAGGATTAAGTGGGCATAGAATATGAATGAACGGGTAGATAAATGTTTTATGATCAAGTTCCAGCTGTCTTTGAACAGGAAAACAGTATATTTTATGCTTTCTATGGGCTTGCAGTGCAAATATGAATCTCAAAACGTTCTTTAAAAATCAGAGTTGGTTTGTCTTGCTTTAGTTTTTGTCGACAAAGATATCACACTGATGGAGGACAGATGTCTAAAATCAATACATCTCAAAAGATTATTTGTATGAGATATGCCTTTAATATACAGTTGCAATGTAAAGGTAGCATGACCATTTGCTGCAATACTGCCAATGGAAACCACACATCTGGATTGTGTGAAGACCACTGCAATTAACTGTGATAGTTTTGACCATGCCTTCAAAATAAGTCTGCTCAAAACCTATGTTATTTAGTGCCATCAGGTCGTTTTTAATTGTTAACAAAATTATATGAATCACATTTGAAGAGTTTTGAAACCTGTCAGCAGCCTCCAGATCTTATTGTAGAAATAAACTGCCTTTAAGCATGACAATAAATTAAAATGAGTGGTTGATACTTGTTTCAACCTTTAGGGGTGCTCAGACTCAAGTGAGCAGCTCACAAAGCTTGATGGAGATTTATGAACTGTTACAAACTGTTTTATCTTTTTCCTGTTTCTTTCCAATCAAAATAAACTGCTCAATACAAAAGTCTTTAAATATCAATTAAATATATTTTAATAATATTTTATCATAAATGTTTTTTTAACTGCTGACAAAAGCAGACAGCAAATTAAATTAAATGCATAACCAACCACGCAACCAGGCTTTAACTGAATTGGAAGAATAAATATACTGAAAAGAAATGAGAAATATCATCATGATCAGGTGATACAAACTATGTCACACTGTTAACTAAAAGGGTAATATTATGTATTTTCCAGGCACACAGTGCCATTTTACAGCACAGTCAAGTAACTAAGTTACTTGCAGTTGTAATAAAGATGCTATTTATATCAAATATGAAGAAATTTACTTTGTAATTTATTGCCTTAAAATTGGGACTGTCTCTTTAAAAACTCATGTCAGAGCACCCAGGCGTTTCACAAAGCATCTCCAATAAATACAAAATAGCATCTTTAAGATGTGGTGCAGCTGACAAATCTGCAGCAACTGCATGACGCTACTATGTCAATGTTGACTAAAATCTTAGAGAAATGTTTCTAGAACTTTGTTTGAACTATCTCGCAAAGAAATAAAGCAGCTCTGAAGGCCAAAAAAAGCTACAATGTTTTACCGAATGAAGTGGCTGGTGAGTGTATGATTGCAAGGATAAATTGGTCTAGATATACAGATAATCTTTTGTTCACTTCTGAGAATTGTTTTTGTCTGTATGTTACTTCGACCTGAGCTTCTAAAGTTTTTGCTGTTGTACCAAATGAACTGTCTCATTTCCTTCAAAACTCTTTCCATGGCCTAATCAACACTCAGCTGACCTCTGCATTGACTTCAAGGTGTAGTTTATGAAATATTGCTAAATTGCTTCTTAGTTCTAATTGTTATTGATGTACAAAGTTCCTAAAACATATCCTGGTTTGGTTTCCTTGACAGTCTATTCAATTACTGAATAAATGGGTACAATACAAGGTAAGTTTAATAACTGTACAAAGTGCATTTGAATAGAATAGTCATCAAATAGCTGCTATTTGATGGCCTCTCTGCAAGGCAGGAGATATTATCTGAACCACCAAAGAACGTCCTGACCTTAATGCTACAAGCAGCATGAGTGCAAAATTTGTTCCCTTTGCTGATGTATTTTTTCTTGATACAGGCTTTTGTCAAGGATCAACTATGAAACTGCACTGACGTCAGTCAATAACTGTAGCTGAAGTCATTAGAGTGGGCATCTCAGCAATACATTCTGGGGAAAGTTTCATTCAGTTCAGAGGTACTCAAAAAATCAACAGGGGTCGTTCTGCTCAACCTTACCTTTTGGGTTGAAGAATAAGCTCTGAGGTCACAGTTCAGATGTTGAGACGGTCAAGACTACATCTATATGAATAAAAGGGCACAATAGGTTGCTGTTCAGTAGTAGTAATGGCAGCTCCAAAGCAGAAAGATGAGCCTCCAGAAAGAAAAGATTTTTACTTATTAGTGTAAATAAAGGCAAAAGGATGCTTATTTTAAAAAAAATTAGGTGATTGTTGATTTATCTGTTTTAAATGTGTTAGCCCTTTTCAAAAAGGTTGCCAAGGAACAAAGTGTTTTTTTAGATTAAAAACCTGCATGACTAATATAATTACATGTACAAACCCTATTGTTTTCCGTATTGTTTCTCAGATTGATGTTCCATTCATGCTGTTTTTCCCCTTTTAAGAAAGGTTGATAGAATGCAAATATAAATATGGGATTATAATTTCTAATTAGGGCTTTGAATGACATTGTTGGAACATATTTTGATTACTTACATAATAAATTATTAGCCTCTAGTTAAAAACCTTGTGTAATTATAAAATGTCTTGTTTTTGTAGACTATAGTGGTTCTTTATTCACAGTATGCATTTATTTATACATATTTTAAAGCTGCATATATTGATATATTTTAATGCTGCATTAGATTTATGTTGTTGCATTCAAAGTGCAGAATGGAAACTTATAAGTGATAAGTGAAGGAAATTAGATCTGCCAAAACTAACAAAATTAAAATCTATCAAAAATGATAGCTATAAATTACAGCCAGAGATAAGGATTTCCAGCTTCAATACTTGTCATATATAACATCAAAAGTCTTACTTTAGTGAACTTCTCATAATTTAATGTAAAAAAAATTGCAGGAGGTGTCAAATTACATGCCACAACATTCTAATTGAAGGTAGAAAACTTGGATTGTTTCTGTGGGACTGCAAAACGTAAAGGAGACAGATTACAAACAACACAAAAAAAGACTTGGGTCTCCCAAGATGAAAACACACCCATACTCTTCTTCTCTTGTTCAAACTCACCAGTTTTTTTTTATTTATGACAACTTGTAGAAGGTATACTAAATGCAAAATTTGCACACAGTAGATTTTGAAAGAGAGATAAAGAAAATTTGCATTTGCAAAAACAGAAAAGATGATGAGTCAGTGAACCCACAAAAATAGACCATGTGGACTATTCAACGTTATTAAGTATGCAAACAAAAAACAGATACATATATTTCAAACAATAATTAAATTGGAGTTGTCTCAATAACCATCACTTAAAATGATAAACAACAACAGAATGCTATCCTTTTCATTTGCATTTTCTTGACTGATAATTAGTGTTCCCTAAAGTAAAGTGAACATGTAGACTTTGATCGGTCAAATCCATTGGAGCAAACTTTACCCTAATGGTAATGGGTCAACATGTAGGCTACAACCTTTCAATTTATGACCCCACTTTTAAGTACAAAGTTCCTGAGTACCTAAAACAGCTTTAGCATTTCTACAATGGTTGCCATGGTGACAATGGCTTTTAGAGGACCCATGCAGGGAAGATAGCTTTGGTGTAATAAATTGGGTTATTGTTTGCTGTTAGATCCAAGCTCCATTAATATTGTTTGCCCCAAGTATTAACGCCGTCTCCCAGCAAGCCTTAGCATCCTGCTATTATTGCATTTACTCTGCCTTGCAAGCAGCAATTCCTGTTGTTCCATGCTCATGTTTAGATAAAGCAGATAATCTAATCAGAATACATTCTGCAAGGATTTATCTATTCTGACGGCTCAAGGTTAGAACTGGCACAGTCTGACTATTCAAGGGTGGTAAAAGGAAAATTGCATTTTTTAAGGTTCAACCACCTCCCTGCAGATTGACACTTGAAACAAACACTCAAAAAACATGACTTCAAAGACAGTATTAAAAAAAAGCTATTTATGTATTGGAAACAATAACCCATCCACACAGCTGGAGTACACAGAGACAAAATGCAAATATATAAAGACCATATTGCCATGAAAACTATTAAGAAAAAATGAGGTATTGTGACTGCAGCAATCAGTCTGGCCACTATTCTCAAAATAATTGTTCCAGTAAACACTTTTCTCTTTAAATGAGTTGAGAGAAAACTTTCTTTTTATTCAACTATTTGTTTTAAGATAAAAAAAATATATAAAAAATTGCTAAAGATCCCCTTTACTTCAGAGCCCTGATGGCATGGCTTAGAGGACTGTTTCAAAACAAAACAATTTCCCCCTAAAATAGGTCACTAAAGCAGAGAGGGTGCCTATATTATATTCAGGGATTACCAAGTAAGAGGTATTCACCAAATTTCAATACCAAACTAGGTCATGACAACATACACCAGGATTAGGGAAATCCATATGAAGCAGAAATTACTTTGTGAGATTTTCATCTGTGTTGAGATTATCATCTTTATTGTTTGGTATTTATACTTCCAATTTACTGCACAATCAAGAAAAGATAAAATAGACAATTGTGTTTGTATGCTCCCTTTGGGGATCATAATATCTGCACACCTCATCCCTACAACCTCTCTTGCCAGCATACGAGATCAAATATTTGATGTATTTTTTAAGGACTATGTCAATACTATGAATACAATTCCGGAGAGGATTCATCTCTGGAAATCAATTTTCAATGCGACAGTGAAAGTGTCTTCTTTTTTATTTTCTTTTTTTTTTTTTAAATCCATGTCATTTGAACTAATTCAAATGAACCATCTGCCATATTTTTCTACTCACTAACTAAATGTTAACTGAATTGTTCAATAAATAAATACATTAATAATATTGTGAACACTAAGTCTTTCCACCCACACAAGCACATAGCCTCAAGGACCAAAAGTGGGCATGAATCAAAATCCCAAATGTATAATCCTACGAATAGAAAATTCACTTCAAAGTCCTATTTCATCCATCCAAGACTCATACACTCATGTCTGCACTACTACAGTCAGGCCCCTCAGGTACGAGTTTTAGGGTCAATGTGCTGATAAAACCAGCTAATGATGCCTTCAAAGACCACTATGCCTGCAGAGGCTGACCACAGGAGATTCAACTTTTATTTCAATATTTATAAATATATATGAGAACACTTATTTATTAATTTAACCCCTGCACCTAAGCTTAATTCTTTACTCTTTTCATTTAATATTCATAAGTGAACTCTGTTCAGCCTGTGTGCTGATTTTGTTTGGCAGTTCTCAGGAGCCCCTGATCAACCAAGGATCACTAACCGTGTTGAGCTTGTTTGTGTGTGTGTGAAAGCAAATATTAATGTGAGTCTTTAGATGGGAAACGACCCTGAATAAATATTGAAGTCAGGGAGGGTTTTTTTTAAAGCACCAAAGAGTTGTTTACCAAAGAGCTTTACTAAAAGAACTAGAAAATCAGCTATGATCACTAAGACCTCCACCATAGATAAAGGGTTATAGTTGATTAATTACTCAAATGAAGTCAGTTATGAGTAGCATTCAAACACAAGTGCCTCTCAAAGGTATTCAAAGAACCTAAAATAAAAACAAAAAAAAAACACGTAAGAGCAGCTGCTGAACACTTTTGTAACATAAAAAACATCCAAATTTGTACAAAAGCAATAAAACAATGAGCATCATGAAGTATTAAAGGAAGGCTTGTTTTAAAGTGTTAAGTTTTGCACTTAATACAAACAGAGTTTTTGAATTCCATTGCCAGAATTTGCAGGTTGTTGGTAAACCTGCTGTCTGGAAGCAAGTTGTAGTAGAAGCAATTAACTTTCCATGTTGGACCAGGTCATTTGGGCGTGTCTAATCTACCCTTACTTTCACTGTTAATAGATTGAGTCAGCTGTGGCTCAATAGGACAAGTTTCTTCTTGTTTGTCACCAAGTCACCCCACATGTCAAAGTGATGATGATCAAGAAAGTGAACCTGACCTTGTTCATAATTTGCACAAGTTATTGCATGTTTGTAGTTAAAATGTAATTTTAATTTGATTTGTCAGGAGAAGTAAACTTGATGAGAGTTTTTTGCATAATTTGTATTTGTTCCAGGGCAATGAAAGAATGTACAGTCTTTGAAACACTGCATCAGGACATATTATTTCAATTTTAATAGTAATAGTTTGTTTCTAACTTTATACATAAACTGTACAGTTTGAAACTCTACCAAATCTGGGAGTTTCAGGAAATAAGAATCTATAAATAAATTGTTGGTATGACAATAGAAATCAATCTTGTGAACTATTCGAATGGCTCTTTTCTGTAATGTGCATAATGGTTGAAGTGAAGTTTTGTAACTGTTGCCCCAAACTTCCACACAGTAACTTAGATATGGCAAAATAAGTGAACAGTAAAGAATATGAAGGGCAGAGGAGTTTAGAAATGTTCTAGCATTAGAGAGAACAGCAATATTTCTAGCTATTTTAGATTGAACATATTTAATATGAGGTTTCCAACAATACTCCCAAAAACCAAATTTCAGTCACTCTCTCCACAGTCACATTATCAGTTATTATTTGTAAATTGCTCTGCCTTTTACAATTCCCAAATAACATAAACTTGGTTTTATCTAAATTTAGTGATAATTTGTTAATATCCAACCACTTTTTCAATTTACATAACTCTAAATTCATTTCTATCAAAAGCTGCTGTAAATTTTCACCTATACAAAAATGTTTGTACAGGTGAAAACAGTACAGGTTTATGGTTCACTGTTGGTCTTGTTTTAATCTAATTTCCGTTTTCAGCGATGGCTATTTTATGTTTTGTAAGGGGCATTACAAACTTATAGCAAGGAGAGTTTTAGTCTACGCATTATGGCCTCTGTATCCAAAGTCAGAATATCCTGAAACTGGATACTAACAAATATGATTTTTAAGCAAACAGACAAATGTATTGATAAATTCCAGGACATCACCTTCTGGCTTCAAGTTTATGAAGAATAAGCAACTATATTTATTTTAGTGTGGGAGTGTCCTTAGTGTCCTGGTCATATAAACTAAACAAGATTCACAAAATTATATCTTTGTAATATAATTCAGAGATAATGAAGAAATATGCACTATGTAAAGCACTGCATGATTTTGTGTGTGAATGTTGCTATATAAAATTTACTTACTTAACCACCTATCGAGCATAACCAGGAGAGTACACAGGTTTCTCTCCAATAAACAGTGAATCTGGCTTTTTGTAATACTGAGGAAATGAGCAAATGAGGAATAAAGTTTATTTATACTTGTACTTTAAGATTCTTTCATAGAGAAGTGATGGGGAAAATGCATAATAGAAAGTGAGTGAAAGAACAACCAAAACCAAACAAGTTATCAAAAGCTAAAACAAAAAAAGAAATCATCTTAATCCAAATCAAATGCCCAAATCTTAAATCCAAATTTACAGTGCTTGTGTGCATGTCTGAGTAGTCACAGTACAAAATAAATAAATAAATCTGTGCAGCTGAATTGCCAGTTTTTGAGCAACTTAAACACTGAAGAATAATAAGAGTTGCTGAAGCAGTAAGAACAGGGATGTTTCACCGATTTGGATTCCAGTTATTTTTCGTAGCTGCTGCATTTTTTTTCTCTCTCATTGCTTTTCGCTTTTTTTTGCTTGCTCTATTTGTTTTTGATGAGGATTTCCCATGATAATTTTTACACACTGTATTTCCCAGGGTGCACAGTGTGTGGCTGTTGTAAAGTGACAAGGAGTGTAAAGCTGGTAAAGTGGTTAGCAATAGAAAATCATTTGAGCATTTTAAAGGGTGACTGGGCACTGAGAGGAGACAACATGACTGAAAGAGATAATGTGATCACAGCCACTATAAGCATTTAAAACATTTGAGATGAGTTTCCTGCAGTGTGGCAATGTATGTGAGATATTTCTCACATGCACAACGCTAAAACTATTTTATCTTTGAAGAATATTAGGAATGAAAAATCCAATGAGACATATAACATAGTGCAAGACACATTGACTTCCCCATATAGAGCTTCACTTGCATCATTATCAAAACCACGACAGCAGCTTAACATTGACAAGCTATTAATCACTGTAAACTAAAAAGTCACCAAAATCACTTAGCTTGGATCAGGTTTACTACCAACTCTGACTTCACTAAGTAGTAATGGAGTCACAAATCCATATTAATACTTAATATTGTTGCACCTAATTGATATCCAGGTTTAGCCTTGTCCTTCAAATATTGTATCTTCAAAAAGAAGCACCTTAAAACAGCAGAAGTACATTTTAAATTCAAAATGGCCATGGTTTAGAAGCACCCCACTGCCTTCAAAGTGCAACCGCATTCTAAACAAGAGAAAGCTCTCACAAATTTAGAACAACCCCCTAGGAAGGTTTCATATTATCACATTTTAATGTGACTGCAATCGAAGCAAACTTTCTCTTTAAAAAAAAAAAAAAAGAACAACAACAAAACACATTTATCACTTCTGCATTCATTTTGCGTTTTTGGTAAACAGAAGAAGAGAGACAAAGGGAAAATCATCCCCACTATAAATTGTGTAAGAAGCATACAACACCTTATTGTGTGTAACATGTTACGCACATATCCTGCGAAATGGGCACTTTGGCGTGATGACAAACTGGTTTCGTTTTGCAACTACAGTAGATACTTAAAGGTGGAAAAAACTGTGCAAAGGTGGAAAATAAGGTCAACGTGTACATTTCCCAAGAGGGTATGTACCAATTTACCATTTCTTATTTTCACAGCTCCAGTTAACAGCTTTGGTACCAATTAGTAAAATCAAACCTACCCTGACAAAAGCCCATGTGGTTATATGTGTCAGGAACAGCCACTTATTGCTAAAACAATAGTCGGAATAAGTTTAGAAAATAAGAGATTTTAAAGCTGAAAACAGAGGGGGTTCAGGTCTATTGTCTTTTTCTTGTTCTTAATTTTAAATGTCCAATTATTAAAAATGGGGCAAAACATAATTTTTAGCTACATGTAATTTTTTGACGATACATGCTTTGAGATACTATTACACCATCTCCTATTTTGCCTTGTCTGTTGAAGTTTTGAAAAACACATTATATGGGTCAAAACATAAAGAAATGAGGTGGGATTCTGGTAAACATCAAGTCCTGTCAGTGTCAGCACAGTGTGTGTGTTGCTTTTGATGCTCTGTTCTAAAGAGTGTGTGTGGGGGAGGTCAAGGCTGTGACCTCCCCCATGTTACTTTTGGTATGGCGTCAAATATTTAAGGATCAACTTACCATTTGAGAGTAAAATGTCAATGGTCAGTTAGTGCCACCACTGGTCATGAAATTATGAACTGAATTAATCAAAAAGTAGGTTTGTACACATGTGGGATACAGAAGCAAGTTAAGTATAATGGGACCCTATTGCAACATATTAATTAATCCTGTGGTGCTATTGCACATGTGTATACATGAAATTTGAGTGATTCTGCATCCACATGTGGCAGAATCTTTTACTATTTTAAAAAGTATGTGACAGGTTGACTTATTTGGGGTTCAGATTCTGCATACTATTGTTAAATACATTGGAAGCTAACACTAAATCATTTTTTTGCCATCTGGCATTTTGTCTTACTCCACTGGAAAGGCAGATGTGCAATAGTGTGACAAGGGTTTAACATTAAGTCCAAAACTTGTGCACTTGATCTTATTCACAGTTTTCGATGTTCGGGCTATGCCTTTTAAACATCCTGTGATGAGCATGCAGCTGTAATTTGGGTGTTTACTTCCAGGATTATTAATCTAAAGGTACAGGTTATGCCCAAAGCCAAAATGTTGTATTTATGAGAATGCCTAGAATAGCAAATGGCTTAACATTTTAATAACTTAATACACAACAAAACAGTAACAGAGGAACTGCACCAAGCAGCCATTAATGCAATCAAAAAACCATAGAAAATGAGCATGCAGTGTAGAAATAAGTCCTTGAGGCAGAGATAAACTTCACAGCTCTATGTAGAAATAACAGATTAACTTTTTCAAAAAAAAAAAAAAATATTGCACTCAGTGAAAAGACTGATTCAGGAACACTAAAGTTGTACTCAGGCGTGTTAACATATGGAATGGATTTGAAAATGTGTAGGACGATTCTTTAGTGGTTACTTTCCACCTCTCCCTAGTATTTAGCTGAACAAATATTTTCTACGAAAGCCATCACTATCATTCAAAATTTGCTGGTCTTACCTGAAATCCTTACATGAAACTGATTATATGGCTTAAATTATTCAGAATTCATCTCAATATCTGCAAATTATTGAGATGAATTGTGAAATTGTTCAGATACAGTAGTAAACAAAGGGTAAAACTGGAAAACATTGACTATTATTCTCAAAAGAGAAAATTCGAATTCTACATTTTCATACTAACTGACAAGTTTGCCACATTTATTTAGAAATGGACAAGAGAGGCGAAAAAATGTTAACTTTATGTATTCATGTTACTTTTCAGAGCATGATGATTCCTAGGAACAAATCAACTGCTGTCTGCTGTAAAGAGAACCCACACACTGTAGAGCGAATGCGAACAGCCTTCTGGCTATCAGCTGTGCATTCAGGATAACGGGGAGCATTATTTTCCAATATTACTACTGGGTAATTAAATAAAAGAACAATTAATAGAGTTTTGGCTTTCAATACCTCCACCACCTACTAAGCAAATCATTCTGCAAACAGTGTTATGCAAGCTGTTCTAGTTTGTTTCCCCCAATGTCTACAATAAACAAAGAAGGAAAGATGGGATTTCAGTCATGCAATTTAGGATTCATGACTGGAACTAGTTGCACAGAGGCTTCATATTTGTGAAATAAATTAAAATCTGGAAGTGTGCTGAGCTATAGGTCACTGATAATTAGGGGAGTAATTGACATGTCACCCTGCAATCTGGCTGAACGACTGTACACCATATTAATAAGGCATCATGTTAACTTTCTTTATACAACAAAAGGTATTCTGTCTTTCTCAGAAAAAGTACAATGTCAGGAGGGGTGTGGGATCTTTGCAATAGCTGCTGATAGAAATTCAGGTTTTTCAAGCATTTTTTTTATACAGACAGCAAAAAAGAATTATGCAGTTTCAGGACTCCTGAAGCTTTCAAAGACTATGCACTTTTCTGACCACACTCCCCCCCCCCTATTCATAGAGGTAAATTTGTATCCAAGTACCTGGCCTTCTTACTAATGTTCCTCCTTGTCAGAGACAAAGGAGTTATAAGACTGGAGGATTTGGCAGGCTCTACCACTTGCAGCCATTATTTCAACCCATCCATCTAAGTAGGATAATAGAGTGTCCTTGCCTTTCAACGCCTAGAGGAGTGACCAGTTATCACAAACCACCAGCTCTGTTGTTAATAAAACACGGGATGGGAGGATCATGCTTGGGATAAAAGGAGCGAGGATAGAGGGAAGGGTAGAGGAGAAATGGGTCTGTGCTATTCTGACAGACGCCTCGCAAAGGTGAAGTTGATCACAATCAGCAGCCAGTTGCCAAGCTGGCAGGGGTTCTCTTTTAACATCTTAGCTTTAGTTGCTGTGAAGATAAATTTAGCCCCATCGCATCTCTCTCTAGACCGCGGAGAGGGGTGGAGAAGTGAGAAGAGGGGGAGATGAGAAGAATTGGAGTGGAGAGGTGGGGCAAGCAGTGTTAGGCTGATCTAGCTAATGGCCATTCTGACCTTCATAGAAAGTCAAATGGTACGAACAGGGAGTAGTGTGTCATACAAAGCCACTACAGTTTAATCAAGGCTTTTTCCATTATGCTTGACCTCTCTATGAGTTTCATCAAGTAGTTGAAATTTCATTGATTGCTTAGAATGTGTGTGGAAAGCAAGAACCATGCAGGATAAAACAAGTGAAGAACAAATAAAAAGGAGAAAATGTGTCTGTTTTTGTGCCTGATTTACCTAGTAAGAAAAAAAAAATATTGAAAACTAGTGTAGCATATTATGACCCAAGTGTCTGTAATTATAAATTGGGTATTGATGTTTAGGTTGCGAACAGACTTAGTAAAGCATGAGAACATACAGGAGAAATAGCCCTGAATTTTAGAACAGATTCAGTTTCATATGAAGTAATATTTCCTCCATTCTCTTGTCTGCTATCTGATTTTTTTTTATCATTTTTTTAGACTCTGCAGTCCACAGCATATTTCCTTGCTGTTCCTGATTGAGATACAGTATAGTCTCAGAAGCTTACAATGACACTGCACCTCTCCTAGGACTACAGTTTAATCTTACCCTAAAGTTTCTTTGTCAACAGCAACTGTAGCTACGCAGCATTTTCAAAACCTGTGATGGAAAAAAAGCTCTTTGTTGTTGCAAATAACAGTTCTGTACCAATACGATTGCAGTCAAGAATGCAGATTTTATTCTACATGAATCACAGGAAAAAAAAACGTCAGCTGCTTTTTGTGCAACAATCCACTATTTGAAGAACATGGAGAGTTTTTAGACATTGAGGTTTGAAATCAACACAATAAAAAAATAAAAAAACACAATAATACAAGACAATTTTATAGCGATCTGGAGATTTCTGAGATTCCTTGGACTCTATTGTGTCCACAGAGTTGTTCCAAAGATTTATTTATTTATTTATTTATTTATTTTATGTGGACCTTGTCTTTCTGAAGGAGGCTGTGGCTGCCACAGAGTGCTGTTGCCATGGCAGGCTAGTTTTCGATCTGCAAAAATCTTAAAATCCGTCCTGTTAAAGTAACATCAACATGAATATTCAGGGCTTTTAAGCAAAGAAACTGCATGGAAGACTGTCAATACTGCTTATTTAAACTGTTGATTTTAATAATGTGGCTGAAAAAAGTTAGTAAAGCACATGTGTCCAAAACCCAAATATGTTGGGAAAACACCAAGAAAGCAAATTAAAAAACTGTTAAGAATCCATCTGTTCTGTATACAGAACAACAGACCTCTTTTTTCCTGCAAATAGAAACTTGCAGAAGAAAATCAGACAATTGCCTTTCCTCCAAATATGCAAAAGCCTTCCTATCTGATGCCATTGTATTGATGTTTTTCTCAAACATTTTATAGCTATATATCTATAGATCTATTCAATAACTTGTATTATTGAATCGTAACTCAATTCTGTAAGTAACAAAACTCATATAGATTAATTACAAAAAGTCATATTTTTAAAGCCTCTATTTCTGTCAATTGTGAGGATTTTTAGCTTGTAGTCAATAAAGGCACAATATTTAATTTCTTAGAAGATTAGAATTTCATCAGGCTATTAAAAAAATAATAATACACAAATGTGGTCTTAATAAAAAGTATGTTTCATATTTGAAAACAGTTACGCCTTTGTTTAATTACAATGATGAAAATACAAATATAAAGTTAAATTTTCAAGTGTTTCAAAAAAAAGTGGATCAGTGGAAGGAGTATCAACTTTGTCTGTATGAAATCTTTCTGGATACATATGCTACACAGAGATACAGCCCATTCACTGCTGTGATTTTATAAATTGCATCTTCCAAAGTGGTGTTACTGCAGCATTATTGGATATTCCATTTCCAAAGCTCCCAAACTCTCCTCTCTAATATCAGTTCATGGCCAAACAGGATTTAGCACTTGAGTGTATTTCAAAAGTCTAAAGATTCTGAGCATTAAAAGCACCAAGCATGTATAGCAGTTTGCTAATGTGATTTTCCAGTACGGTCAATAAGTACATTTCAAACGAATACAGTTAGACATTGTATAAACCTTGTAAACTGTGTCCAGTTCATTTTCAACATCTGTTTTCAGAGTGTAAACCAAAGATCATTTGTACTTCAAATAACTATTCTAAAAACTAATTTCTTATCTGTTAAAAAGTTCAGGTTTTTTAAGTATATTTCATACAAACAGCAAAAAGAATTACGCATTTTCAGGACTCCGGAAGCGTTCAGAGAATATGCACATTTCTGCATAAATTAACAGTTAACAACTCTGTACCAGGAAGTGTTAACTGTTACCATTGCTAAAGCGACTGCTATGCTGATAAATAGCTCACCATGTAAGCGAGTTAATCTAAAACTATATCTTATGTTGGTCTAAAAGGGAAAAAATGAAGCACATTTTGTGAAACAGTGAGTCATGTTACATTAAGTACCTATTTTGTGCAGTGTATTTGTATTGGGATCACAGGAATAAAATATGCAACGTGTAACAGCATCAAGGAGGGCTGAGTTTACTATCTTTTTTATTGCTGTTTTTTTGTTTCTTTTCAAGTAGCATTCACTTTAATTTTGTAAGATTGGCATATAACAGGAGCGACTGTGACTGAGTGATAGAGTAGTCTTCTTGCAATCGGACAGTTGTAGGTTTGAGTCAAGCTTGCTCCTATCATTAGTATCAAATATGCCTGTGTGAATGTGACTGCATGAATTTGTCTGTAGTGTAAAGTGCTTTAGTATGACTGGAAAGGTGCAATATAAATTCAGATAATTTACCATGTCTTATGTAGCTACACTGAACATCACAATATGAAGGCTACAGTATCAGAAATACAGAGAGTTGATAGTGAAAACTTATTTACCCAAAGGTGCCTTTTGTCGTACACTACTAAAATCCCAAAAACAGTTGTACACAGTGGTATGACAGATATTTAAAGATTACCCCTGGCATAAACAAGATTAAACTATTTAGTATCTTGCCAACAATATAAATTGCAAATAAATAAGTCAATGGCATAAACCTTGAAGAGATGAGACTTTTCTTCTTGATTCTTATTAATTTGTTTATAGCTTTTTTTTTATCCTCACCTGCAAGTCAGTTCTTTTGTATTCATTTTATAATTAAATTTCCAGTTATCTACTCATCATGCATATAGAGTAAATGGCAATAAGTGTATTGATCCCTACGAGTACGAGGATCACAAACTGAAAAACATTCAATAAATCAATGAGACATATGCAGTCCATGAGGTGACTTTTCCAGCTTATTGTATTTTACCTGAAGAACTACGGTTCGGATGCAGTTAGTTTCTTGTGTGTCATGACTGCTGTTCACAATAAGCACAACCAACCTATTCTTCTCCACGTAATTTGGAATAAACTATTAATGAAGGAAGGTGTCTCTCTGTGGCCAAGGACTGCTCAACAATCAGCCCAAGGACTCACCACACATAGGATGGGATAATTTCCGCCAGCTGTGCCTTTTCACGTTAGCTCCTGCCCCTCTCCCAACCACTCCTCCCCATGCAACAACTCCCTGATGCACTCGGAATGACAGAGGAAAGAAAATTATCGAACACCAATACAATAAAGCTGTCTGGTAACTTAATAGGCTGCTGAGTAGGGGCAGCGTGGCCATCTTGCTTTGAGGCGATAATGAGAGTCATCATTCCCTCATGGGCTAAAAGAAAACAGCCTGTATGAGAGGACATGAATTTATCTGAGTACGCATGCGTATGTTTGGCTGAGAGGCTTTTTGGTCCGGTGAGGCCCAATAAACACACACTACCGTGCTATAACAAAGCCAGCGGGATATTTTGCTGAATTCAGCTGAAAGGAATTCTGTGAGAAATTCTGTTCACTAAATCAGGCTAATGTCCATATAATGTTGCTGTAAGCTTCAGGGAGACACAAAGCATGCACTGTCCTATTTATCTTATTACAGGTCCCTGAACCAGTTCCAAATGTGAGAAAAACATCCCAGATTAATAAAACAAAAAAACTGTGTTGTAATGGAGGTGAAAGAAAGATTTACCAGGATTACTGGAATAATAATAGAAGGTGTAATTCGTTTCTAGTGACAAGGATTTTTGTTAACACTGGACTTTTACTTGTGAAAGCATTCCTTTTTCAAACTCAACGATAAATCATTCTTGTTCCTGTTTACTTAAATCACTAGTTGTAGTTCTACTTAAATAAATATGTTATATTAATATCACAAATGTTCTAATATATTGCACCTCTGTCACTTGACTTGAGACATTTGTGTATGATACCTACACTACAATAAGTTGCACTTTATGTTTTCCTTGTATGAACATTATGGGTTCCTTTAGTATTTTTTTTTTATATCAAGAAAAAGTTATTCTAATTTAGATCAAATGGATGTAAGATTACATGGCTGGCAGAAGATGACGGCTAAGATGCAAAGGCTTTGTGCGTTTACTGTCATTTGCGTATTGTATAAGAATAAGTAGCAAACAATTCATGTGAAAAAAATGCTAGTCCTTATTTTACTCTACATTTTCTGCCCTCAGTGACTAACAAAACTATCAAAGTCTTAGAAATGTTTACAGCAGCTTAGGAAACTCTGACCTGTTGACTGTGCTGATGCCAGCTAGTACAGTAAAAATCACTGCATGACACAGTGGTGTGCCCAGTGGCATCAAGGGAATGTGGGTGAGATGGAACTGCTTTGTGTTTACACCATTGCCTCGTTAGCTTTTCCCTGTTTGCTGATAGTGGACCCAGGGGGACACAACAAGCATTAAATATTTAATGGAAAGAAAACTGAGGGTTCAATGTTTGTGAACATTACTGCTTCGTGAAAAATAAATATATGCAAATGTTTTCTCAGCTGTATATTTAGGAAATGCAGATATAAAAGTTTTCAGTGTTTTCATAAAGTACAAAAAGTTTAAACTGTGTTAATTCTTTAACATTTTTCCCCAGTGATAGAAAAGTTAAATGTCAGACACTACCTTTTATTCTGTAACAAACTAACTCTCAATGAGTATTTTGGGAACTAATCTCGAATGTCTTTACAGTGTAAAGTAAAGAAAGTAAGCTTACATTTGACAAAAAAGGTACAGTACAATCATTAAGCACTGTTGATCTGGAACAGTCCAACTGCAGTATTTTTTTCTCCTATGTTGTAAATTTGCCCTACCTCTACAGCCAATAATTCTTGTGTTATTTTCTTAGATTGAACATGCATGTTTCCATTTACTAGTAACTTGAGGCTAGTACACCTGAAGTTCTTCAAGGCGGAACTATAAAGGACATTTCTATTCTATCTACCTTCTAACTGACCTAACAATCTTGTAAATGTGATCAAGAAATAGCTAGCTAATCAGAAAAGATCCCATAAATGTAATTTATGGTTTGCTGTTTTATTTTCTCCCACTCATTTCATTTAATTCTAAATGAGAAAATTAAACAAGCAGTTCTTTGTTGTTTCAGAATGTTTGGGCTTTGTAGAAACGAAAGTGGCATGAAAAATTATAATGACCACAGTGTTTTATTCAAACTTGTTTTGCAAATGTGACCAGCTTTTTAGTATTTCTTTCTTGTGAGATGCTTGCAGACCTTAAAATTATATGGAGTCTACAGTTACAGTTCAGCTGAAAATATATTGACACTCTCAGCAGATTTAGGCTATAATGTGCTTTTAGTGTGCCAACATTAAAAGATCAAGGCTGGTGAAATTCTTCACAACTATGGTGTAAGAGAAGGAATTGCATGCACCTAACACTATCTGTGAAACACAATGACAGTAAAGGAATTCACACAAATTATCCCTGCGACATGCAAAAAACAGTTCCAAAAAAAAAACCAAAACTTGGCATTGCGGTGAGCAACGGATGCAGATTATGGTAAGAGTCCAACCCCCCTCTCAGCCCTTGTTGATAAACTGTAGCAGAGAAAAACCGACATCATTAAGATTCACCAGTGCAAAGCGACACAAGCAAACCTTCTCTAACCCCCCCGATGACTATCAAGCACTGTGTTTTCCAAGCACGGAGGTAATGAGACAAATACTTATTACTCAAGTAAAAATGGCATGAATATTAGCATCACATTAGCCCTAAATTTAATGATCTTTCGAGTACAATATGTCACTGTTACTCAGATGCAAAACATTTTTAGGCTTTGTAGAAGGAGAAAAACGTAGAAAAATCTTTTGCAATGTCTCTTACTCTAGAATGTTCCAAAGCAGGGATGGAGGCAAAACTTTAAAAAATAGATATTTTTTGTCCAATAACTATCTTTGTCTTTCTACATGGAATGCTGATGTAATAATGATCTTCAAAATAGTTTGGATTTTATGATATGAAATGATTTGCATTAGGTGAAACGCTAATGATTGTTTGCCAAAAATGGGACCATCGGTACTCACTAAAGGGGTGCAAGGGGTCCAATATTCAGGATTCAGCTCTGCTCGAGGACGGAGGTCCAGATATTCGGGGTTCAGTTCAGTTCGGGCACGAGTTAATGTTCCCTTAATGGAAATTGAAAAAAAAGTTCCGTTAGAATTGGTTATTTAATTATTGTTTTGTTTGCATTAACAAAATGTGTACAGAACAGAAAAAACACAAAGCTCAAATTTCCTAAATGACTCAAAAATAAGATTGTTTACAAAGATATAAGAATATCTATCAAACTCTCTTCAGATAAACTTGGCCATGCATGCAACACATATGCAGATATGTATGTATAATGTTAATTCAAAGAATTTACATGAAGTTTCACCAAGAAATTTAATTAAAGAACAGAAAATGAGGTTAGAACATAGTTTCCCATTCCTGAAGCCTCTGTCCTAAGTGACATGCCATTGGAATGGACTGATTTTGCTGGGCCCCATGTGGTCTATGATATATACTGTAATTATCTGCTGATTCTCAAAATGGTTGTGTGTAATGAGGCTATGCTGCATGAAGCCCCAGGCATAAATCACTGTCTTTAACTGACTTCCAGATGACCAGCAACAACACAGAGCAGAGCAAGAAATGGGTTATCTGAGAAGCACTACTATAAAATTGTGTCTCTTATCAGCACACACCATATTGTCAGCCTAAATAATTTCACACATTATTTTTTCAAAAAGGTATAAGTCGGCTTGCAATTTATATATATATATATATAATTTTATTTATTTTTTTTTTTTTGCTTATAGCTCGGCAACCGGTTCATTAACTGCTAACAGTCTTATTCAGCATTGCAAAAAAGGTGGAGACCCCGTAATGTATGTGTTAGCCTCAACCTTGTTGAATGACATGAGCCTATCAGGTGGTCGGCTGTCCTTGGAATGAAACTCCTTCTAAAAGCAAACACATTGCTGTGAGGTACACAAGCAACAGTCCTGTATAAAAACAGATACTTATAATAATGGAATGGATTACATGGTGTGAGATATTTGGTAATTGGAAAATCTACAATAATTAAAACAAAAATGTTCCGTCTTGAGAGTTGTCTCCCCAGATATTTTAATGTAATACATAATAGAATAATTTACTTTTAATCCAAAGTTGGAATATCATTTTAACACCCAATCTGCAAATTACATTAAATTTATTGTGCTGTAATATTTTCTATTATAAAAAACACACACAAAAAATAAAAAATTAGATGAATAAAATATATGCTAAATTTATTGTTAATGAGTGAAGGGTAAAACTCAGCTGCCAACAGTGATTAAATTTAATGAACCTTAAACCTCAGTTAGACAATTTAACTAAAAAGCTAAAGAAAACTGCACTGAATGCATGTTTAAAGTCACAATCAATGATAGTAACAGGGTAATAATAGTAAATCACTGTGGATTACATTATTGTCATGAGCATGTTTGGGTTTAATGTGGTTTACAAATGGAACTGTGTTTTAAATTCCTTATGACTTTCAGGTTCACACTATATAGTAACACGAGTATCATCCAAACCATGGGTAAAACAGAACAGAATGCTGTCCGAAGACCTATGCTAGTTTTACATTTTAGTTGGGTTAGAAATCAACCTTTCCAAAATGCACTCACACAATTTTAACGAGGCATGTTTCTCACAACAGTTTCCCTTAACAGTTCTTCCAATTATTGAAATACCAGGGAAATGGGTAGAATGCAGCTGAGCAGCGCTCAGAACCTCTATCTCATTTGTGTTGGCTTAATATATGATTTCACTTGTCTGTCATTCTAATTAATGGAAGTGCTGTACTATAAACTGCCCAAAATGGGGATTATTTATGACTATCTAGCCATTTATCATTGGTATAATATGTGACAGAGAGAAGGAAGTGAGAGTTGGCAACATTATAATTGATCATTTTTCACTTCACATTGTCAGTGACTGTGGTAAAGTCCCTGGTTGACGCTGACAGCATCACATGTTACACCTGTCAACTCTGACAACAAATATAAGCAGCATGAATAAAACAGTTTATTAAGATTTACTGAGAGTCCTGCAACTGCATGAGGTGAACACCACTTTCCACTACCTGAGCAAAAACTGGAGTATTCTAGATAAAAATGTTGCAGCCAAGGATTGACAGATCATTTAAGTATGCACCGTGGTAAAAGTTTGTACTATATCCAATCAGTGGTGTTAATTATAGTCTGAAAATTACTGATTTACCGTAGTTTAAATTTACAGAACAGAGTCTAAGAATGGGGAGAGGTTTCTTGTCACTAAATGGCCACCACTGGAAGTTCTCAAGTAATTAGTGTTTTTTTTTTTTAAAATTAGGCAATGAAATTAAACTAGCACAGCATCATTCTGTTGTAACAGCTTGTGGTAAATGATTCTGTGTAATTTTGTCAGTAGTACTCTGTCATACAACTAAATGATTATGGAAACCTAGATGAACAACAGATTTCCACCTGGTGTGAATGAAACTGGTATCTACTTTGCTGCTTTACTATAAAAAAATGAACCTTTCTGAGTTAAATGCAACAATCATCATTGAGTAAATGTTGCAGCATATTCCTGAGGCGTGTGACCTCTTTTTTTAGATTTAAAATCTTTGTAAAGTACCTTTATGGGACTGCGTTCTGGTGCTTTGTAACATGCTGTTAGCAACAGGATGTGGCATGGGGTCTGTTTGTTTTCAGCACATGCCATCAGATTCTCTTAGATTGCCATCAGGGGAGTTGGAAGGTCAGATGAACACCTCACAATTGTTCCTTTTGTTGCTCTTCTGCAGGTTTTATTAGACCCACAGTTCTGCTGAGAAGAGTCAGTTGCTAAGGAGCAGCACGGTTCCCATGCAATGTATGGAGAATAATAAAAGTAAGTTTGAAAACATTCAAGATACAAGTTTTCATGTCTACTCAAAGGCAGAGCGTTAAATAACGCATTATTTAATTTGTGTATCACTGATTATATGGTTTAGCAGACTAATGTATTCAGTAACTTGTGTTCTGCTGTATTTTCAAAAATTACTCAATTAAATTATTGATATTAGAGACTTGAGGGAATCTTAAGGGTTTCTGGTTTGAGAACTTCTATACTTTTTGCAAATGATGTGGTTCTGTTGACACCTTCAGGTCATGACCTTTGGCATGGGGGGAGCAGTTTGAAGATGAACATGAAGCCGCTTTATTGCTTGTGGACCGGCTGTTCTGTATTTTTCAAACAAAAAACGGTGTTTGAAAGAGCTGAGTTGATATAGCAGACGCCTCAGTTTTAACCTCTACTTATGGTCATGAAAAATGAGCTTTCCCATTAAGTTCATTAGCCTAAAGAAGATTTTTGATGTCGCGGGGAGGTGGTTTGAGATTCTGATACAGATCTCCTTTTGTTTCCTCAGTTTTGATGTTTTCTGCAAACATCCAACTGGTAGTGCACATTGTGGTGTACTCCCAGTTGGACAATGTATTCTTTCTGACTAGGAAATCCCTTGGGATCTCCCATATTGAGGAAAAAGAAAGGTCTGGATTTCATTTGTAAAACTGTTCCTCCCCTTGACTGACTGATACTCTTACACCACCACTACCTGCTTGAATCATTATTACAATACTTTTATGTATTTTAATGCCAAACACTGACTCTATCAAATTAATATTGGAAGTGAAAATAGGGCTTAGTAGACCAGGCAATCTTTGTCCAATCTGCTATTGTTCCATTTTGGTAATCTTGTTTAAACTATAACCTCAGTGTGTGAAAATCTCAGTAAATCAGCAACTTCAGACCAGTCAGTTGGCATCAGCAACTTTGCTATTTTCAAAATCATCTAAATCCCTCTTCTTCTCCAATCTGATGCTCAAAATGAAGTTTGTCAAGTCATCATTTATAGATGTAAAATGTTTTCAGATGCAGTAATAGCTTTGTTAACAGTATGTTAACAGGTAGTTGTGAAAAGCATAGCTCTATCATTGCTTCTTTATTAGTTTATATGTATGGTTTTAAATGTAAATATTGAAAAGTACTAAATGACGAGGCCAATATTTAATAAAGCTCAAATTACTCAGTGAAATAAATACAGACTGGAAAGAAAAGACTTGAATATACATTTTTTTGAAGCCACTATTGTACTTAATTGCATCTCGCTCTCTATTCCAGCATCTGGCAGATAAAGGCCTTTGTTGCATTTGTTTACATTGTTGCTGAAGTTGTTTTATTTAAAAGGAATTCAGTGCTTTCTGAAAAAGCAAAAGCAGAACCAAAGGATCTGAATACCATGCATGGTTCATAAATAAAAAGACTGTGCTTCTACATTGGGGGAAACCTGAGGAAAATTAACTTTAATGACATGTCAAGGTAAGAATAACAATACACGTCTGAAAGTCTTCCTGGACCCATAAAGCTACTCAGCTGAACTTGTCTGGAAACTGTGGGCAGAGGAGATGACTATCATTCAGGGGATAAAACACACTTTAATTAGCTTTACCATTAGTCTATCCCTGCCAAGCCTTCTCAGTCACAACAGACCTTTAATTCTGTTTAATTACCTTAGAGATACCACTGTATGCACTCTTCCTTGACATCACAAGACAACATTCATTTCTCAACAAGTGCTGCATGCGTGTGTGTACTGCTAAGAGGAGAACACGATGTTTATCTTGTGACTGGTGGCGAGACTCGTGGGGGTGGGTGCTTTTCAGATGAATGTTTGGAGATGACTTATTCAAGCAGTTATTCAATTATTTCTTTCTTACTTATTTGCCTGATTTTTTTTTTTTCCAAAGGTAAATAAAATTGTATGACAAACTTAAAACAGAGAAATCATGCCAAATGAACCGAAATTGTTTCCTAAAAAACTGGAAATTGAAAAGAATTTTTTAGATTGATCTGACACACTCTGCTCATAGAAGTGCTACAATTCCTAAACATTAGCAGTGCAGTAAAATCAATCACTGCATCATCAGAATTGTCTTTGGAAATTGCTCTCCATTGGTTAATATATTAGTCATAATCAGTCAGTGCTGGCGTGGCTTTCTATTTCTTCGCAGTCTGTTTACTTACAGTCATTCGGAGCTCTGGCAATGCAAATGAACCCATAAAGTGGCCTTATGTGTGTATTTTCCCTCTGGACATCGAAATGAGATCAGCTGAGCAGTGTTGTCTCTTATTTCACAACGCAATCGTTACTTCATACAAAACAATCAGACAAGGCTGCAAGGCTTTGTCCCTTTGTTTTTTTACATTTTGTTTATCTCTTGTGTGAACTTAATGACTGAGCAACAGAATAAAAAAGAAAGAGGTTTAAGGGAAAATGTGAAATATGAGTTAGAGAGGGCAGAGTGGGAGTGCAAGGAAAAATAGAAATGATGGCTGGAAATTTGTGACGATTATAAAATAAAAGTGCACAGGAGGGGGCCACGAAGTTGTTTATATTAAGCTGTTGAGATGGCTAGGCAAGAAAATCTGTGATTATCATTCTTTGATTTGCCAAGCTTTGCAGCGATTGGGCCTTCCTTTGGTGGCAGCATTAAACTTTATGTTTATGGGTCCCCATATTAAGCCCATTTCCACGCTCCCCATTCCATGCGCTAAGTATTGACATTCCATTTAAAGTTGCCAACAACGAGGAGGGTATTTTATGACAGAAATGTAATGGAAACGAACACAGCAAGCACTGCAGAAAAAAAATATAACACAATTACAAAGACATCTTTGCAGAGTTGCAGAGTAAAAGGAGATAAGCATGATGCGCCCCTGCTTTCCTTACAAGGAACAAAGGAAATGAAATTCATCACATTCCTCTGCCTTTCTAGACTTTCTGCTGCTTTGTAACATACAAAGAGAATGGTTCCTTCTAAGTAGCTCACCAACCATAGATATGTGTGCTTCAAAAAAATTAATACAGACATTAGACTTGATATGTTAATTAATTGCACATGTTTAAACATGCCCTTGCTATATTTAAAGTCCCAAGACTACTCTGTTCAAAATTGTGGAAAAAAAAGTCAATGTAATACCAGATTGTTAACGTAGCCATTCAATGAAGGTACTTTGTGCACAAATGGAAAACAAATTAGGTTAAAGTCTTGTGACAGGATAAATAAAACCTTGATCAATTAAGTGGTTGAAGAGGATGACAGTCCAGCACTAAACTGAAAGAGTCCCGCTGTTACTGTTTAATTCTTGAGCCACAGAGAAGCATTGATTCTCTATGGCACCACGTCCTTATCATTACAGTCAATGCTGAGGCCAGCCCAAACCATTCTCAACAGTCGCTAATGGCTTAAAGGAATTCAGCTGTATTCATGGCAGAATCGTAATAAGGGGATTTTATGAATTTGTGGCACGGGGACTAGAGAAAGCAGAATTTTGCAGGTCATCCGCAGAACACAGTGAATGCATTAACAAAACAATTCTCTCTCATTACTTAGAATTATCTCTTTTCACAGTGCTGAATGGAGATTGAGGTGCTAGGGGGGTCAGCTTATCTGATGAAATAAGTTGCAATGCTAATGTTTGTAACCTGCCTGAACCAATATCTTGACTGCCTAACAAACCTTTTTCACTAACAATATAAATACATAGCATTTGAGTTCAGCGAGGGAAAAAAAAATATAAATATATATATATATATTTTTAGTTTTTTTTTGGTTCTCTCAGCCCTTTATCTGTTCCGTAAGCACACCTTTTATCTCTCAGGCATAGGACTTCAACTCACTGGGGTTCTGTCTTTGGTTTTGGCCTCAAAACAGTGTTATTCAGAGAGTACTCCCATAGGAGCTGTGTACAGAAAGAGAAGGAAGTTGTTGCAGAACAGCAGTTTGCTTTGAGATCAGATGGGTTTCTTGTGGTCACTGTGTTGTGTACTTCTCTGACCTTGATTTTTTTTCTGCCGACAACAGCTTTTGCAACTTCTTCCTAAGAGATCAGTGCACACTTGCTTAAACTGTCTGCTCTCTACAGTCATGTTTTTATCATACCCATTATCCTTTCATTATAAACTGAACGAATAAACCAAGCACTTCCAGATCTCATTCAGACATAAATTTGTGAATGATTTATGATTTTTTTTTTGTAGTTGCTTTGCAGTAAAAAGAAATAACTTGAAATATAAAAGGCTTTTGCATCATAAATGGTGGGAGACAACTTACATACCTCACAACAGAAACCTGATTTTTTTTTCGTTGGGTTCAGAGAACATGAATATATTTCCAAATAAAATTTATTTCCCAAAATTGTTGCCTGAAAACTTCACATTTGGTATTAAAGGAAAACAAGTCAGCAAATAGAACTCATATACTGAAGAGGACCATGATTTCTTGTCGTCAGAGTAAATAGAGTCTGTCATTTCATACAGCCCTGTATCCATTGTTACACAATCAACATTTTATTTTTTTCCTTCTCTAAAGTGTATCTTTGTCCATCTGCCTTGTTGTATAATCTATTCAAATGTTGGTTGCTCGAGTTGGAGCAATGAATCTTCTTCACAATAGCTAAGAGAAGCGAAAAGCTGTTGCAGTGAAACTTTTTCATATAAATCTACTAAGGTTTCTCCCTCCAGGCTAACCTACACAGGCCCTACCTTGAGACCTCCACTACTCCAGCTAATTAAATTTAAGAAGGTCAAAATACTTGTTGGAATTTAAGTTTGCCTAAATCTAATTTCTTTGTATGGGTTAAAATAAGTAGACGGTTGCATGCCATTCAGTAACGGCTATATACAAAGGCTGATTTTATTCTGTAACCTCTAAGCTCTGAGTGCATTACATTACTGCCTTCATGATGGGGATTTTTATGATCTTGGAAAATACAGGCTCACCAGACTAAATCCTGTACAGCCTTCAGGTAGGACACAGTGAGCGGATAAGCCGAACGGCAACTTCTCTTTTTCTGTGCCAACTCTTGGACATTTTTAGCAACGCAAGCAAGAGAGCAAGACTCCAAGTGTGGCATAACCAGGTGAAAGTAAATAGGAGCAGCATCTTTTTGAGCAGCCAACAGACTAAGTCTTATTTTTGTACAACAAAAAAATCTTTTTTTAAAACATCTTTGTTTTTTAGGCTATATGTTTATAGTTAAATAAAACAGTATTTTTTTAAATTTTATAATTGAAAGTAATACTGTATTTTTTTTTTAAAAAAAAACATAGGAACAGATAAAAATGTTTAATAATGTGTAAAACACTGGTTACAAAGATACATGTAAAGTATTTACTGTTATTAACTGAACTAAACTAAAATAGGAAAATTAAGGACCGATTAGATAATTAGTGAAGAATTTTAAAGAATCCTATAACTGGTGGCTGAGGTTTTATTAGGGTCATAATATGTCATATTTCATAAGATTGAGCTGGCCAAAAAAGGATCAGAATCACATTAGGTTGTTGTAATATAAATGTATTGTTTTATTCAACTTGGCACAATTAAAAATAATCTATTTAAGTGTAATTATGTGAAATTTTAACCTTTTTAATATAAATGACCTGAAGTCACTTAAAAGATGGGAAAAAAACAGTTGAACTAGTTAGAAATTACAAAAAAACTAAACTAATTATTTAAGCTATGAAACATATCTACAAAAATTGCACAAAACAACAACTAAAACATTAGTTATTAACTGGACCAAACAGATGTGCAATTACACTACATTAAAAATATATTTTTCCCCACTCGATCTTAATCTCTGTAAGGCAGCCTCTGTGGGTTGAGGGTTAATAACTGAAAGCAGTTTCACTGTATGTTTCCACAGTAGTTAAGAGAGTAAAAGTGAAGGACCAGATGGCCTTTGGGGGCTTCAGGGTTCACAAATTGCAAACATTTATCATCAACAGACTGGTGCAAACATGGTCAAATATTGCCTTATAAAATATTAAAGGAAACTTAAAATCAGCTGTTGGAAATCTAACATAGACATATAAATAAATAAAGACACTGTAAAACTGCTCAGTGTGTATGTGTTTTTTCTGGTTTGTTTACATCAGGGGTCTCAAACTCCAGTCCTCGAGGGCCGCAGTCCTGCAACTTTTAGATGTGCCTCTGCTGCACCACACCTGAACAGAATAATTAGGTCATTAAGGCTCTGGAAAACTGATCTACACAAGGAGGAGGTAATTAAGTCATTTCATTCCAGTGTTTTGTACCTGTGGCACATCTAAAAACTGCAGGACTGCGGCCCTCGAGGCCTGGAGTTTGAGACCCTTGGTTTACATGTACATTATCTTTCAAAATAAATGGCTTATCAGTCTAGAGAAACAGATATAATCTGTGTTACACTATTTCAGAAACAGAAATGGATCCTCTGTAAGCACACAATAGGATACAATGTCAGTATCTCATTTTTCATCTATTCAAACCCTCCTACCCATCCACATCAAAGTAAGATATTACAAATGCTTACAATGACCGTTTTTGGCATTCCACCAGTGGCCACGCTATGGTTTGACTTAACTTACAAACTCAAAACATTTTTTTTTTTTTTTTCTGCAACCATACTCAAGAGATATTGGGTGAATATCTGATACTGCACTTATGTTACTACCAAACTCTTTCCCTCCTTTTGTAAACTTCAGAAATATGCTTCGCTGGGCCTAAAGATTTCCAGCTAAAGTGACTAAGAAGTGCCAATGGCATGTCTTTCAGTGGTGGGTCAGGAGTCTGGTATGCGTTTTGTTCTAATATCCTGGTTTCACAGACTGAGAAATGGTCTCTGGAAATATCTTTCAAATGAAACAATGCTTTCTTTTTAAACCCCATCCACAAGCCTTGAAATAACAACAAAGTCCAAAGTTGTTTCAAGGTTTACTTTGGCTTGGCTTCCAGTATGTTTTGACATAATTACTTAGGAGGTCAATTTGTTTTTCTATGAAGGCAAAAAACATTTTAGTTTTATTCTAGTAGAGCATTTTACAAAGGCTTTTTTGGTTCTCAAAGCCATGTTGATTTTGAAGTTCCATCCTAATGTAGAAAGCAGAAACACATACAGTACAGACCAAAAGTTTGGACACACCTTTCTAATTCAATGGGTTTTCTTTATTTTCATGACTATTTATAAGGCAATAAATCCCACTTATTAACCTGACAGGGCACACCTATGAAGTGAAAACCATTTCAGGTGACTACCTCTTGAAGCTCATCAAGAAAATGCAGAGTGTGTGCAAAGCAGTAATCACAGCAAAAGGTTGCTACTTTGAAGAAACTAGAATATAAGGGGTATTTTCAGTTGTTTTACACTTTTTTGTTTAGTGCATATTTCCACATGTGTTATTCATAGTTTTGATGCCTTCAGTGTGAATCTACAATGTCAATAGTTATGAAAATAAAGGAAACTCATTGAATTAAAAGGTCTGTCCAAACTTTTGGTCTGTACTGTATATCACTTCACAATTTTTAGCTTCATACTATGCAAATGGTTATCATGCATCTTAATCTTAAAAAAATTGATAAACCATAGATAACATTTTATTTAATCTGCTTATTATGTCTTTGTACTATCTGACTCTCCTGTTAAACTATTTCTTGTTAATGTTCATGTCTACTCTCTGTACAGAACAATTCTATTAAATTTTGTGACAGTAATAATGAGGCAGAAAAAATGTGCTATTGAAAGCACTTGTTGTATTCTGTGGCTTCTCTCATCAGACACTTGTAGTCACAGCTGGGTGCTGAGTGAGAGGCGTAAACCCTCATGATTCAGACAACAGTCTAACCATCAGACACTGATAGTCAATAAAAATTTCATCAGCTGGTTAAAAATAAAAAGTCATGGATTTGTTTTTGTCAGCATGCCAAATTCTCTCTGAGAATGTTTATGTTTATATGAAAAGTACTACAGCTGACAGAGAGAAACTGCACACTTGTTTGTCAGCACTTTATAACAACTTGTACTTTATGTTGGACAGTTGAGACATAGACTTGCATTTACTTGTATTTTCAGCTCCTGCAATGGAATTAAGAACTACGGGGCGCTGCAGTCAACACTAATTTCTTGGCTGAACTTTGAAATTTTAAATACTTTTAGGGTCATTAACGTTGGCATTTTACGGGAAAATGCTTTCTTTGAAATACATCCCCATATTTTCAAAGGTGAGTGCATGAGTTAGAGGGTATCTGATTGATAGCATGGCAAAACCGTTTCAGTTCACACTCACCAATCAAAGCAGCGAGTCAATATTTATGAGCCACAACAGCACGTCTCGTATTGTTTTCCACTTATGAGTGTGTGAAAGTGTGTGTGTATGTATGTGCTATTGTGTCACTTTGCAAAGCATGGCTACAACTCTGGAAACAGTTTTAATGAAAGCATCCCTATATGTTTAGATGGATGGCATGCTTGCTGTTGTGCATTCAGATGTTACTCTAGAGTTTATCATCCTTTCTTTCTGTCTCCATGATGTGTCTGTATCAAAGCATAAGGTTTTATATTTATAGTTTGACCTTTGATAAGAAAAATAAAGTGCCTTGTGTTTTTTACTTGTCTCGTGATTCTTTTTTCCTCCTGTTGGTGGGTCACAACCTTATCACACTACTGCATATCTGTCTCGTGTTTCAATACCAGAGGAATGCTTTTAATGTGCAGCTCTGAGTAAATAACAATCCAGCGTCGCCTTTTTCGACATTTGACAATGTTGAGTATGCAATTTGATCACCACCTAAGTCAAAATGTTTAGAACATTAGTAGAGCAATCCATTACAACTCTTAAAATGGCATGTATGCTGCATGTATGTAGAGGTTGCTGCTACAGAATTTACACAAGATTATCATAGCTATTGCTATGCTATGCAGGTGCTATGTATGTAATGATGAAGATTCAACTTAACTAATACTACATGGTTGGAATGATCCTAATTGACACACTTTGACCTACTTTCTGATTATTTAGCTGATATTTACTCAACCACATGGGGGCAGTCACAGAATGCCTGCAACGGCTCTCAAAAATATACACACCACTATAAGAATGCTAGGCTTCAAATTAAGCTTAAATAAACCATTTAGAAGATATACTTTATATGTGCTTTGCCTTGGAAAAAAAAATACATAAAAAATTAAAAAAACACTGTAATACCATGGTTACAATAACTGCTTAGCTTGGCACCTTCAGTCAATTAAAGTGAATCTGGTCATCCTGAGATAAAATTCTGCTGTCCTTTCTTGACATCTGCTCATTAGCATCTTTTAGCTAAAGCCATAGTTTGCAGCAAGGATCAAACTTATTCCCTCTTAGAAGTATAATTTACCAGAAGGGTACAAAAACGACATATAACGTCTTATATAGACCACAGTGAAAGAAGTCTAAAGTAATTGGATAACATATGGAACAAAAGCGACTTTACAGAAAATTGGCATTTGTGCAAAACTGATGAAAAATCAAGACTGGAACTGATAAGAAATGCTACAAAACAAAATAACCCCGAAAGGAGTTGTAGAAATGTGCTGGTTGTATTCCATTTATGACAATAGTATTTTGCATTCTCCATACATCCAGCATAGAGTTGCAAAAAACACTTTTTGAGATGTAAAGTCACCTTTTAGAGTTTCCTAGCCAGAGTCCAGAACTAAATCTCACCTCATCTACAGAAGGTTGTGGGCAAAACTTGTCCTCCAAATTTGAATGACCTGCAGAACTTTTGCGAGGCAGAGAAGGCAAAGATTGAACGTTCACATTGAATCAAAAGGTTTCTCAACAATATATTAGTTTATGGATGCGCACACTTATGCAACTGGGTATACAGTTGTTTTATTTTGTTTTTATCTTTTTTGTGTTGTTTTACTCCTGTCAACTTTTTTTTGGTTGAATTGTACAGAATAAATGACATAGTATGAAAAAAAACTATTTATAATGGCCTAAAGATTTTTTTTTCCATCACAAAAACATGCCATGTTAACAGAGGTGTGTACACTTGGACTAAGAGCCGCTCTAGATCACCAGATAAACAGTTGGTCTGCTCCTGATAGTCATCCTCATTTAACATTATGTATGTCAAGTAACGTCATTGACTTCGCTTTTATCAAATGTGAAGAGAAGATGCTAAATTAACAAATCCTTTGAAAAATGTAAACTTTACTCAAGTATGTAGTTTTACTATGTAGGTTTTTGTTACGTCACATGAAATTTAAAGGAAATGAACCTACCTCTTTAATTAGTACATAACAATTACACCCCAAACTAAGTTCCAATAAATCACTGTAAGAAAAAAGACTTTTAACATAGTCGTTCTATTCACAATGAATGTGAATAAAAATAACTACTTGCATTTGATATGAGGCATTCCTTTTTTGGCTTGAAGCTTCTTTGAACTATTAAAGGTTTAAAATGAAGGGATATTTTTATACATTACAGATACATATCTTGTTACTCATTCTCCCAGGTTTAAATGTCAAAATCACCTAATTTACCATAATTAAGACGTTTTCTTTTATCAAAGGAGCATCTGCTAGCTATATTGCAGGAAACCTTCTCCTTATGAATATGTAAATCAGTGTTGAACCTGAAAGAATCTGCAGAAAGCTGCAGGCTAAACCAGCCAATGATAAAACACTAAGATATGAGAAATAACATTACAGAGGATTCAAATGAGTCAACAGTACGACCACCTAAGATAATCCACAATTAATAACACAAAGACATCAGATGTTATCTGCTCTGGTCAATCCCTAATGGCAGGGAATTAGATGAAGTCAAGTGTGTCAACAACATTAATGGTCCAGATTATCTCCCTAGGCTGATGTAGCTCGGAGAAAAGCTCAAGTCAGCCAGCTCAGTGGTTCCTGTCAGTGGCACCTTGTTTTACAGCTTGGGAATGGCAGTTGGATTTTGAGGATCTGGAACTGCTCAGAGCGAAATGAAACTGATTTAATGGGTCAGCAGTGCTATACATTGTCACGGATAGGGTGACAGGTTCAGGAATCTTGAAATTTATTCCAGGAATGAAGTTGAAGCTGTAGTTGAAGAGCATAATGTGTTACGGTTTTATTTGTCCGACACATTTCTGTACTGCAGTTTAGATTTAAATGATGCCTAAAGCTTATTTTAAATCCTTGATCTCTCTTTATAACCTCAGAGTGAATGCTCAGAATCACTGGACAGGGAAAACATCTAGATGTTTAACAGAGGTTCACTTGATATTGCTATATCGATTCTGCTTCAGACTTGAGACAAATTTCTCATGCCCTAAAGGTAACAAGAGAAAATAAAAGTGAAAGAACTCACACATCCAAGTTTTCAAGGCCTTTGGGAAGAAATTAAGTTCAGTTGGACTTTAAAGAGGCTGTTAGACGGAACGTTAGATGTGATTTTGCTATCAACCTTTCACTTGTTCCACCATCTGCTATTACAGTAAAACTTAAAAGCTGCTGCTCGCCTGTGCAGTCTGTGCTCTGTGCCATAGAGTAGTTTACTTTATGAGGTCCAGCATATTATCCCTGGAATTGAGGCCCGGAGAGGAAAAAAAAAAACATAAAATGTAGAGCAGCTGGACAGACTGCCAGCCTTTTTTCTCTATAAACGTTTATTTTGGCCTGTCGTTTTAATTTTGTGCATGTCATTTAAAAGGTTATATCGTATAACAGCACAAAGCAAAAAAAAAAAAAATCACATATGTATACACACAATTATGATAGATGAAAAACGTACTATTAACCAAAGTTTGGCTTAAAATTCGCCTAAACTATAAAGAACATAACTAGCAATGGCCAAACGTTTTTGCCACACTGGCCAAAATTAAAACATCTTACATACACATAGGCTAGAAAAAGCTTTACTTTTGTTTATTAAAAATGCAAAAACAAATGTATTTTTTTATGCTTAAAAATAAACTAAACGCAAGCTATTTTGACAAATCAATAAAAATAATCATTTAAAGACAGACAAGCATCCTAAATTTTAAATTCACTTTTCTTGGAGTAGAAAAAAATGCAATCTATTCTAAACAACATTAACAAAATGAATGTCACTTGTTCTTCAAAACTAACTTTAATTAACAAAGTTTAATAAATAGAACTCCTATTTATTAATGGTCAAGTTTAATAAATAGGACTCCTATTTATTAATGGTCAAGTTTAATAAATAGGACTCCTATTAACAGTCAAATATAATTAATATGATTCCTATTTATTAATAGTAAAGTTTAATTAGTAGGTCTCATACTTATAAATAGCTAAGTTCAATAAATGACTCCTATTTGTTATCAAGAAAGTTGAATAAATAGGATTCTATTTATTAATAGTCACGTTTAATATATAGGACTCCTATTCATTAAACTTAGCTAGCCAATTAAAGGTGTTTATTATTATTATTATGGTTGTTTGAATTACTGTCACTTAAACATGTTTTATTTTTGTTGTGTAATAGTAAGAAGCAAGAGACAGAGAAATCATGAAAGAATCCCTGCACCGATGCTAACAGGCATGTCACTGAACAGTGTTGCTCACCTTTCTCACTGGGGCGGGGAGGATGAGTTAGGCTGGTGTGGGGTGTTAGGGCTGCTGCTGACTCTGACTCGCATGTTGCTAAGTGCAGTAAAAGGTACAGGGGCAAGTTAAGTACACGAGTGTTTTTGCTAAACAGTTGCCCTCACTGATTAAATGCAGGTGAAATGAAGGCTCTGTAGCTAAGCTAACTAAGCTAACAGGTTACACTACACTCTACCAACCTCTTTCGGAGAAAAACATGCGTAAGAAGCTGACATCCTGTCGTTTTTGTTTCTCCTTTTTCTTTTTCATGTTTTAAAAACCTGTTTTTGGTATTATACTAGACAGCATGGTTCCTATCACTGTCGTCTTCTACTTGATAAACAACACATTATTTCAAAAGCAGGAACAATCCATTGTGTGCAGATGCAGGGGGGAGTTCGGCAAATGTGGAAGTTTGCGTTTTTGGTTTGGGTGAGATGAAAACAACTAAAAACAAATATATTTTTAATTAAATTGTTGACATGGTTCGAAAAATAGGTATGTTTGTTGTTTTGTATTTTATTTATTTTTATTTTTCTATTTGTTTTTTTGTGGTGGGGTGAGATGGGGTTCATGGAATAGTCAACTTTCACACCTATTTCCTACAATCGGAGCACCGGCGTCGAAATAAGTAAGTGGGTATGTGTAGTCCAATTTAATATGAAATGAAAATGAAAACGAAAACCATGTTTAATAAAAGACAAATACATTTTGCTATACATAACATTTAAAATTTATTATTTGTGTATATTTTTTTGAAAAGCCTCACATCTGTGAATATGAGCTATAAATCAGGTAAATTGACATTGTTCTTTCTAATTGATGAAGAATTCCTAGACTGTTTGATAACAGTCACAGGTGAATCTATCTAGAAACTGCTGAAACAACAGTGGGATATTATTTGGAAATTTTATTTGCCAGCTGTAATTAATAGGTGTCTCACGGTTCCCTCTGATAAGTCATTTATTATCCTTCCACTTATGTGTCACTTCTGCGTCAACTTTGCTTTTTATCTTTTCTTAATTGGTGTAAAACTTCAGGGTACTACTGCTAATTTTTCTTTGCTTTTAATAAAATCAATCACAATGAATTCTCACCACTTATGTAGACTCTCTATGTCATTTAGGGCCAAATAGTGTCAACCACAGACATTTTCTGTATGCTGCATGTACAGTCCTCACTGATGCTTCTAAACTCTGGAATAATTGCAGATGTGATCACTGTCTCCCTCCTCAGAGATACTTAATGCCTAAATCTCTTTCTAACTGGCATGGAATCACGTAATTGCCTGTGGTCCATTTGCTCACCCGCGTGTGTGTCCTCTCACTAACAGCAGATTTTAATGAATCACTTTTACAGTGATTAGAGCTCCTGGCTATGGGGAGGTCAAAAAAGGAGGGAATGACGCCTACCACTGAGATACAGCCAAGCATGGATGTCTGTATTCCGTGTGGTATGAGCCCAGTGTGACAAGCTAAATGAAAATGCTTTTTTTTTTTTTTCTTCAAACAATATAGCACTGTCTTTGCTCTGTTCCTTCAACTCACTATCTCTTTCTAATAACAGACATTACTGTCTTCATGTGTCTCTGAACCCCCTCTCTCTGATTTATGACCCTGTTTTTCATGTTTTCCTGGAGTTAATTGAAGTTTCCACTTTTCTATAATAATGCTTACAATCTCAAGCCAGTATCCATGGAAATATGTTCCAAGAAGGTAGAAATGCATAGAAATAAACAAAATTTAAGTTATTCCTGCTCGTTCAGTGAGCTGTCTTTTTAAAATTAAGTTTGCTATGGGGCCTTTTAATTTTAAATTATTAAAAGGGTTCAAAAGGTCTAAATTTGTTTTATTTCTTTTAGCCATTCTTTAATTATATGAGCTTTTACCAATTTAATGTATCAGGCTACATTCAACAATCCTTATATTCATGTAACAACAAGAAGATTTTTAGGCCGTAGCTCACTTTTAATATACTAAAACTCACTGAGGTGTTCAAAAACCTCAGTGAGGTTGCTGTTTAAAATATGTTGTCCAAGTTAAAAGATATGGAATCCATACCAGTTTACAAAATGGAGCTCTGTAAATGCTGTCTAAAAAATATACAGTTGAAACCAGATGTTCACATCCAGAGTATAAAAGACATAACTGTTTTCCCAATGCTCGACATTAAATGTCTAAGTTTTAAATACATTTCCTTATATTTGGTAGAGTCACCACTTTGTTTTGGATGCATTTCTACAAGCTTCTGATAATAGTTTGCTGGAATTTTGTCTCATTAAGCCTGATAGAACTGATGTAAACATGCTTTTAAGCCTGCTTGCACACATATTCAGATCTACCCACACATTTTCCCTGGGAATGGCATTAAGGTTTGTGATGGCCACTTGAAAATATTGCCTCTGTTGTCCTCAAGTCACTACTTTGGAGGTATAATTAGCGTTATTACCCACTGGGAATACCCACTTGTGTCCAAGATTTAACTTCTTGACTACTGTCTTGAGAGGTTGTTGTAATAATTCCTTATGATGTTCTCTCCTCATTGTACCATTTATTTTGTGGAATGCACCAGTTCCTCTTTCAGTACAACATACAAAGCGATTCTACTACTTTGTACTTCACAGTTGGGAAAAAGGCTTAAGAGCTCCCCCCCTTTTTATCTGTAGAAGTAATAATGGACATTATGGAAAAACACTTTGGTTTTTCTTTCCTCAGACTACAGGACTAGATCTAAAAATAAAGGTTGTTATCCCTGTGTGCATTTGCATTCTGAAATGTTGCTTGTTATGTTACTTTTGGCTTCTTCCTCTCTAAAACCCTATTCGCACGGGATTAGTTTTTCCTAAGGCCACATTTTGTTTGCAATAATTGCAGAGATTGTCTGTGTTGTTAATCCTGTGCAAATCGGCCATGTCAGTAATTTCTAAAGTCTAACTTCGCCCACAAATTACCTACAATATTTTCCTGAACTCCGAGGTCCTGTGATAATACTAATCCAATGTGATTTGGAATTTCTGTGATTTGGACAGCAATGGGTGGCATCTGAAACGTAATTAAACGGTTTTCCTGGGACCGTTTTTATTTGCTTTTGGCTAAGACCGGACCAGCAAAACCGCATCACATAAAGCATCAAAAGGAGAAGGGTGAAGAGAAGGAGCAAAATCAAATGCTAATGGTGACTCATACCATGCATTGCACTGTGCGGGTAAGAATGATTTTCTTCTGTTTGTAGCCTTATACAGGTGCCTAGCACTGGCAGTAACACAGAACCGAGCTGTGGCCATAGACTGAAAGAAAAATTCAAAAACTCAGAAAAATGTGGGTTTGGGGGAAAAAGTAGATGGAAGGTTGACCTTTAGTTGCTGTTTACAAAATTAAATTCATTGCCAGCTAATTGATTCCAATATAAATGGACAACTATACAGATTACCCAGTAATAATGTACAAATCAGCTAAAGGATCTTTATTAAGAAATAGATTCGTATTTGGTATGTTTTAAAACAGATGAAAGTTAAAAAAAAAAGAAAAAATCCATCTCTAATGGTCATACTCATAATGATTTATACTACAAAAATAGCAGTTTTAGAACAATTTAAGATTTAAAATACTTAATAACCCAGGAAAGGTCATAACTGAGTCATAACTCAGTAGGCATATTTTAAAAAATCCACAAAATTCGGTATAATTACTAAAAGCTTGAGATATAATATTTTACCATTTGCTTGTCTCCAGTCTGTGAAGGCACTAAAGAAAAAAACACTTAATATTCTAGAAGCACAAAAATACATACATAAAGCGCAAATACCTTCTCTGGCATCTGCTAGTAGATAAAAACTCATTGCCTGAAGCCCAGTCTCTGCAGTGACAAAAAGCATGGCTCACAGGAATGCAGTGCAGAGCCAACTCCACTGATTTACCATGTCTACTTCTCTAATTCACCATGTTCTCCATGTTGGCCAGACAATCCATGTAGACAGCCTCAAACCAACCATATTGACAGGAAAGGCAAAGGCATTTGGGGGTCTGCCCATTGCGTCTCTGGCTATGACACACCTGTCAATCAAATGGAAATACTCCAGTATGCAAGCCAGGAAGCTTTTGGGTGTGGGCCACTTGCCAAAAAGATCCATGAATGTGTTTTCTTTGTTGCCATTATAGCCTAAGTCTTAAATTACTGGTACTACTTGGTAGCACTAACCCTTGTGTAATAAATATGCTATGTTTTTTTTTACTTGCGAAGAAAGAGATAGTATACTTTTACATTTGTCTTGTTTGTTGTTGTTTTGTCAAAACTATGTTTAAGGACAATTATTATTTTTATTATTATTATTATTATTATTATGAATATTTTTCATTGGGCTGATTTGGATCATGTTTAATACTAAAAAGTAAAATCCTTAATTGAAAACGTTTTTTTTCCTGGTTTTACTTGGGCTATCATTGTCTGAAATTAAACAAACACGTAAGACATTTAAGCGTGACAAAAAAAATAAAAAACAGAAAAATTTTCAAACACCTTTTAACAGGATTGTATATTAATTTATTTTCTCCCATCACAAGCTCATTTACTCCTGTAATTGCTGTTTATTTATGCTCTACTTTTTTTTTTACCCCATTCAAGCACAAAAGCTTCTGAACCTGTCGTGTGTTTGTGTGGATGTTTGCTATTGTTTTCTTTTTAAACCTATTAAGCCTTCTAGTCAAGGATGAAAGGTTTTATTAAATGGACTACACTGACGTTTGAAGAGATTAGCTTGTTGGTCAAGCTGCCGTTACATGATGACAAAACAAAAATTGTCCATGTGTCCTTCACAGACTGTTTACTCCGGTGCTAATGCTTCACCCAGCCAACAATGGCACTGAGTGAGTGCATAGCTGACAGAGAACCTGAATGGACTGTGACTACTTAAACCTACTATAAAAGTGTAATGCACATCTTGTAATGCTATACAGACAAAGAACAAATTGATTGTGTCCTTGCATTTATACGTAGCACTTGATGCTCACATCTGCTGGCTTAGTAATTGGCACTTGTGTTTTTCTATCAGCGCTTTGCAAAATAAGCACAGTGAAGGAGAGGTGAAACAGTGCCAAGTTTGTATATTGTCACTCTCTATATATACACTGAGGCAGGGGTAGAGTCAAAAGGGTTATGGATGCTGCAAAGAGGATTTATTTTTGTTTTTGCTGCAGAAGTTGTCAGTTGAGACTCAAAACAAAGGAAAATGTGGTAAAAAGTCATAGTGATGTTTTGTATTGGGGTTCTGGGTGGAGGTGGGTGGGCTGGTGCTGATCTCTGGTGAGAAGCAAAGTACAGGACAAACAATCATGTAAATGCATATACCTGAAGACAATTTAGAGTAAGCAATTAATGTAACAGGCTTGTTATTGGACTGTGGTAGGAAGCAAGAGCGCCCAGAGAGAATCCACACATGCACTGGAGGAACATGCTAACTCCATGCAGAAAGTCTCCAGGCAAGCAACTTGTATAGCAATCAGGGATGTTCACAAGTCATTTTTCTGTCTTCAGGTCAAGTATTTCGCCCCGCTTCAGAGTCGAGTATCATGTCTAACATCATCTCGTCAAATTCGCAACAGTGGAGATGGGGTGCACCTCCATCACTAAATTGTTGATTAGGATTCCAAACAAGTCTGTTTGTCCTCAGGGCTAAATTATGTGATTGACATTTAACAATTAAATATTTCAGTATTTATTAATAGGTATCCTTTGATCTATTAGGATTTAGTTTATCATCCAATATCTGCTAAAGTCTAATTATGTTATCTTTAAAATTCATCAAAATATAGAAAGAGAATAATAAATAGTAATGTTGAATTTCTGAATTAACTAATCATTGGCAATTTGCTGTCTAAATCCACATTTATGGCCTCAATACTGAATAGTTAAAAATTGCAGAATTTAAGGTATAAATTGTGAGCAAATTGTAGTAAATAAATGAACGAGTACTAATGAACAGAGCAGGGAGCGATTTTATTTGGATATTTTTGGCAGCAGGTGTCCTTGTAATGTCGCAGCTAGCTTAGCAGTGATGGGAGGTTGGCGGTAAGGTGCATTATTTGGATTCCTAAATAGTAAAAACAGTAATTTATTACGATATTCAGTTGGAGAGACATTCACATGGCCATTGTTGTGGAGCTGCCCCTAGCACGAACAGATTGTTATGAGCAAATGAAACCCATAATCCATGAACATCACTGGATGAAAATTCAGTCCAGCCTTTTACAGTAAACTATGCACAGTATCTGAAGCTTGTAGCTCATATTCTGGCTTCCTTTCACTCCTCATTACATGAGATAAAAAACTTGTTACTAAGACTCAGTTTTCAAAGCAGGAGTCCAAGTGGAGCTTCAAGTATAAGTTGAGTTTAAATCCCTTATTTTTGCAACTTAAGCACGAAGCTGAGACAAACTGTCAAACTCAAGTCACCATCTTTAGTATTAACAAAGGAAATTCTGTAAAGCCAATGAACCTTGTAACATAATGAAGCCATAATGGTTCAAGTAAAACATGCTTCAAACACGTTGTTTTTGCAAATGTGTCCCCCACCCCAACTATTTTTCATGTCTCTGTTGGTATGTGTGCAGAAAAAAAAATGGATGAATATTTCTTACATATACCCCCATCCCACAAACACACACATGCACACCCCGATTCTCAATGTGACTGTGCTTCTAAATATACGCAGTTTGAGAAAAAAAAAGAAAATAATATGTCAAAGAAAAATCTTTGGAGCATGCTAATACACATATTGCTTAAATGGCATGGAGAGGCTTGGAGTCATGATGAATATTAACATTGAAACAACATAGGGTTAGTTTGTTGATTGTGTAAAAAAAAATACAAGTGAAATTTCTGAGTGGCTAAAATGTGTGCTTGCACATCCAACACCATGGTGCCATTCAAGCATATGCAGCGTCACATGCAAATCGCTGGATGACTGGATTTTCTGAACATAGCTAAGAATGCCTGAACATTTGTAAAGAGCAATGGATGCATGGCATACCTAAATATGTTATGATTTTGGATACAACTAAGAACAGGAAAACAGCATATCAAAACTTAAACTAAATTAGGATAGTATCATTGTATGACGATCATGTCTCTACTACAAAGCACTGTAAGTGTCTCTACTGACAAGCTCATATCAATCATAAGTGCTAACAATTAAGTGAAATAAAAGGTACTCATTAAATCTTACTGCCTAACTTTCTAATGTGCTACATTTACAAGACTCAAAGATTGTTCTCTGCAAAAACACACAGTAAAAACTCCCTTTTCCCCTGATAGACCTTCTCTAGTGATAAAACAAAACACTTATGTTGTGCTTCATATTGGAGATAAATTATAAAAGTATTCCAAAAAGTAATTGGCATATTAAGTCAAATGACATAAATTGCATCTTTGGCACATTCGTCAGTGCTTTCTCAGAACATGGGTTTGACATTAAACCAATGACATTAAAGATAATGCCAGAGTGTTACTCTGACAGTGTGCGAGAAAATAACCACCATGACAGTTTAGCAGGAAAAGGTCAGAATGGGAAAGACTGTTCACTCATTATAGGGCTCCTGAGGCAATTTTTTGCTGTCACTTCGTAATGATTGTCAAGCCAGTTACTTCCAGTGATTGCTACTTTTAACTGGCGTAGGAGTTTAGTACCTTATACTGTTTCTTAAGTGAGGTGGAAATCCTCATCAGTGTGTATCCCGAAAACTTACACTCAACTATGCAGCTATCTTTGAGCCACTGTGGGTGGTAAGATTTGTATTTAGAATGCAATAAAATCGGAGGGGGGGTTGATTGGTCCCTAATTCCTTCAGTAGCATGACAACAACCCGAGGCATGCAACCAGTCATAAAAAAACGAAGGACAAACACAACAAGGAGCTCAGCAACAGACGGCATACCCGACTCCTTCCTCATCACTATGCAGTAAGTCTAATTATGGTGCTTAAAAGGCACTGGGTGGTAACGGTAAATACTGGTTTGATAGATGTTGGCTCTCTACACTTGTGACATGTCTTGGCACAAGTATATACTACAAGTATTTCCACTTTAGTTTGAGCTCTTAAAACCTATTCACTGTGCACTGTATCATATTTAGAGATTAAGTCAGAAATTCTGTTTCCTTTTTTTCTGAATACGTGACTGAAAAAATTTACCTTTCTGCCATTACCAGTAGAAATATACAGTGCCATTCAATAAATAAGAATATTACTGAAAAGTCACTTTATTTCAGGAACCTTATCACTAAGTGAAAGTGTGTAGTTGATCTACATCTGCGTGTATATTAGCTACACACAGAGGAATAATTGCAAGCCTTAATGATTTTTCTGTTTTAAATTTAATAAAAAGATGACATTTAAACATCGTCATTTCTTTAGAAAAATTAAAGAAACATTTTTAATACATAAATAAAACTTTATTAGAAAGTATGTTTAATATCTGTAGAAAGGTGGACAACAACACTACTTTTAATCTGACAAATGAGCCTCATTGGATCGCATATTCTTATTTATTAAATATGACTGTAAATGACACTATAAGCACAAGAACTGAAAATGAGCATCTGCTCACCTTAACTTAAGGCAAACCTTGGTTTACCATTCTCATAAACAGAATGTCAAATGTTATGTTGTAAAAGCAATTTGAATAGTTAGGTGCTTATTCATTAGCTGCAGCACTATTTGATATCAGAAGCTCATTTCTACATCAAATTGTTTCTTAATGTAAAAGGAAACATGCAAGTATGGGAAAATAATGACCTTCAATAAAACTTTCTTGGTTCCATGGTATCAAAACAGTAATGCAGAACATAATTGCTGTTATTTAAAATACTAAAATACCTAATTAATTAGGCTAGTTAATTAGCTACCTTCTAAAAGTAAGCTACTTCCAGCCAGCTGACAGGCAGTGCACTGTGACGTATGGGAAGGGGAGTGATCCGATACTCACAGCATCTCTAGACACCGGTGGAGTGAGAGTTAGTTTTGAAAATGTAACCTTGAAGACCTTAGTGTGATAGGTAAATACATAGGTAGGTGGATCGATAGATGTGGTTGTTTTTACCCCCTAAGTACTCCCTGCCCCCCCCCCCTCCTCCTCTCTTTTTCTTTGTGCACACACTCAATTCTCTATGCTGAGTGGCCAAGATAAAACATCAGCTGCAAGTCATCAGGCACAAAAATGGCCTGCGGCTTGCCGCTTTGCCTCATCTTGACTTGCATCGCGGCAAGGGACACATCTCTCCATCCCTGCAGCAATCGATGGCACCCTGGTCACCTCTTGTCCCAGCTCTTCCTCCTTCTTGCAGATCTGCTCGTCCAACCCTTAGTATGAGTGTTCCAACTCGTGACTCACTCATGTCTGAACTTGGCCGTTAGACAAAACGAATGAACAAAAGTGCAAACAGGGAGTCACAGAGATAGACAGACACAAACTTGCACACACAGACAGTCCAAAAACAAAGGTTGCTTGTGAATGTCAATTACATTTTTTTATTTTATAACCTAATTGGTTTTTATGTCTGCAATTGTGATGGTGCCGTATCATTAAAAAGAAAAAAACAACATAATTGAGCTGTTTTAGTAAGGAAGTAAAGGACATATTGGTTGGCATTAATTACATTATATAATTGCAGTAATTGACATTGCATTAAATGAACATTATGAAAATGTTAAATGCAGAAAGTACTAACTAAAACAAATTAGTTATTTGCTATCCTGCTCAGGTGGTTTCTGGTCGCAAACATTCAGAGGAATAATAATGATTTGTTTTTTACAATTTTTTGCAATTAACTAGACAAACTGCTCGAGGGCATGCTAAGGTGGAAGAAAGAAGAGAGAAAACAATCCATTGCATTTTAACTTTCTCCAAAAGAGCTCAACTAACATCAAAACCATCTAACTTCCAGAGATATACAAAAAACAGATGTCCGGAGTGGACAAAAGAATGATCTTGAAGAAAATAATAAAGCATTTATTTCTCTAGTCATCATGAGGGAAGGTACGATTCCTTTCAGATAAAATGGATTAGATTCAAGAGGTGACAGAGTCAAAGTCAGAGTAATGTGTATGTATTGTATATATATATATATATATATATATATATATATACACACACATATATATATATCTATATATATATAGGGAAGGGTGACACATTTTTCATTTTTTATTTGCATGAGATCATCCTTCAAATACGCAGCAGCCTGCTTGTTTGTAAAAATCCCAACAACCACCTATCTCAATATGCTGGTAATAAATAGCGAGTGATGAGTTGCAAGAAAGGTTGCTTTGAAAAGTACAGGCTCAGAATATGAGCGGCTGTTTGAATAATAGGACTTGTCAAACTCTTACAATGCACCAGAAGGATCACAGGCACCATGAGCTAAAATAAGAACCAGAAGTAATAAAATTAAAAAGGCCTCTGCCTCTACCCTTTCATTAAAACCGAATAGACTGTTACAAATAGCATTTAAATTTGCATTTAAAACTTCCCATGTGGGAGACCATTTAAGTTCAAGTGGCGTCTGCTGTAGGTATAATTGTGGCTGTTTGTGTATGCGTATTTGGAGCTGACAATATCAAAAGGAACTGTTGCCTGAATTTTGAATCCTAAGAGCAGATAGATTTACATAAAGCAACAGAAGTAATTCGGTTAAACGTAGCAGAACAGAAAGATTGATTCATTCATTTCTGCAGTACAATATGTAAAAAAATAAAAATAAACCCCCGAAAATAACAGTTTGGTCTTCATATGGATATCTGAGGAGTTAATATTTCAGGAAAATGTTAAATATTTTTCCAACTAAACAGCCCAACTGTAGCACTTTTTATTGGATTTACAATGCAGTTTCACTTTTCTGACAAAGCAAAAGAAATCCCTCCAAATATGATCAAAAACTTATTTACACCATAACAGTACTTAAAATATAAATTACTTACATATATTAAAATATTTTAAATAAAATAAATATTCACCCCCGTTAAAGTTACTGACCTAATTTGTCAAATGTCCGGTCAACTGTTGCTAGACTCTAATGGAGATAACCTACGTGCCGTGACTGTCACGGCACGTAGGTGTCTGGAAGGTCCTTTCTCTGGTGTTTCTGGTTACAATTACAGCATGAAGACAAAAGTCCACTCCAGAGAAAAGGTTATTGAGACAGATAAGTCAGTGGATGGATTAAAAAAAAAATCTGGAGGGTACTAAATATCCCATGAAGTTCATTTAAATCTATCATCATGTAATGGAAGTAATATGGCACATGTGTAAATCTGCATAGACCGGGCCATTATCACAAAATGAGTTACTTTACCTGTGACTACATTGAAGGAGTGATTATCTTCAGCAGTTGCCATGGGACACACTATGCATACAACGATAACTGCTCAGTAAAAGCTCTTTGAGAAGTAAGAAAGTTATTTTGAAAAAAAAAAAATCATATCAAGGCTGGATTTGAATCAGTTAAAATGCATATGGTAGACTCTACGGTCAAGTGGAAGAAAGTTCTTTGTTCTTTTTGGCCATCAGACAAGATGCTACGTTTGGCAGACATCAAACTCTGCACATTACCACAAACACACCTTCCCCACTGTGAAGCATTATGCTGTTATGATGGTACGTCTACTAAATACTGACTTGAGGAGGCGCGAATAAATCACTAATTTTATGTTACATACTTTTGATTTGTCATCATTTTGTAGAAATCAGTTTTCACTTTGACAATAAAAGGGATTCTTTGTATTATTTTATATTTTAAAAAGCACATGTTTGTTGATCGCAACTGATTTGTCATCGTATTAAAAAGGCTAAAACATCCAAAGGAAATTTTTTTTTATAGGTATTGTACTTTTCTGAAAATTTCACATGCAGGACTTTTCTTTTTTCATTTCCATTTTATTTTTTTTATACAATTCATTCAATAATTAATATATAACCGTAAAACAATTTAAGGCTAATTAAATTTCATATCCAAAAGGGTTGCCTTCATACAATTGTATTAAATTGTACTTTTTTTCTTTTTTTGTGCCTACTAATAATCAGAAAAACATACGTTTTTAAATCTAATTTTTTAATCAGGATACCATATGCCAGAGGTGGTCATGGTGACAATTTAGTTTGTATTAATGAAGATATTAATTATTTATAACTAAGCCTTGCACTTCGTAGACAGTCCCCAAGCACTTGGCCTACAGATGGTGTTGTGTCAAGGTCTGTTTCTCTCCCCATTGAGATATGTCAAACCCTCCCTGGTGACCCAGTCTGCCCTAAAAACTAAGCTGAAACCAAGCTAAACAATAATAAAATAAAATTAAATTAAACACTTCACATTAGACATTAAAATATCTGTTCGGTGTATAACTCCATACTGCTGCTCTACTGTTAATCTGTTGCCTAAATGTTGATGGTTTCATGTATTTTACAATCCTTTTCTGATCCTTTCACTGTCCATTCCTAAATAAACTGAGGATCATTTTCATATATCCCAATTGTATTCAGACATTGAGGAAGATTTGTGTCTCAACGAAAGACTCTTGAGCAAATTTCCATTAGATTTTAATGGAAATCTGTGCTGTACACAAGTGAAAAGAGCTTGTGTTTTTGTAGAAATCTTAATTATCCTTTTGTGAGCCAGAGTACTGTAACCATGGGCATAATGAAGAGAGTGGGTCAAAACTTCAGCAATTAAAACAATACTGTTTGACTCTTCATTCCTAACTCTTTTTTTTTTGTTTTATTTTGATAAAACTAGACATTGGAGACACACACACACTGTTATGTGAATAAACTTGATGCTTGGGACAGCATTCAAAACCATCAGTCTAATCCGGCAGAGGAGGCTCATGGACAGGTTATGAGTGAATTTCCCAGCTTGGGAAAAAAAAAACAACCTGAAAATAACAAATTCCGAATGTCAGCCTGAGTGTCAGGGCTGTGATTGGACTAATACTCAGTGGTTCACCATAGCGGCCTCTGTCTGTGCTCATCGCCTGCAACACGTCAAACCTTATCAGAAACACCACTCTATACAGTGTGGCACAGCTCAGCACAACAACAGCACCACAGCACAAACAACAAAGATCAAGAGCCGCACTATCTCAGAGTGACACTCCTAAGGACTGTTGGAACTCACACTCTCTCTCTCAAGCACAGACTACACAAGAATGCATCCAACTAACACATGAACAGATGCATAAACACCCACTCACATACATATACACATACATAGCTGTACGGAGGCTTTGTTCGCAACTCTTAAGTTGCAGACAAACAAGGAATTTTCTTCCATCCACTTAAGGTAAAGGTGTCAGATATTTTGATGAGGGTACTCAGAAATCAGCAGTGGTGCAAGGAATACAAGAGGAGCATATTGTCTGGTATTAACGAGGCTGTACACAACTGTCTTTGTTTGGAGCAACTGGGTAGTTATAGCATACCCTTTATTTTCATCATCTTACAGCAGGATTGTGTGCCACTCTGCAGAACTCCCTAGAGTCTAAGTAATAGTAGGGAGATGCCACCCTCTTTCCAAAGCAAGCCTTGTTTACTCTCACGCAGAATGACAAGCACATGCAAGGAAACTGACAATGTGCAAGTGTAAATTAGGTCCCCAGTCTGCTCTGCATTAATTATAAATTAAGTATAATTGCGGAGGGATTCTCTGAAGTCGATTCATTTGGACTGACTGTAATATGAATATATTCCTGGCAAACAAGCATTACGTTTTAAAGGGCTTAACAGACGAGCCCAGACAAAGCCGCGTTGCTGCAGCTGGTCAAAAACATAAGGTGAACAACATTTCAAAGTTAACTCTGCATCTTACATTAAACCTTTTTGTGATATACTGTAATTTGGAAACCATGCTTAGGGATTGAAGGAAATAACATTTTCTATCTTGAGCAGCATGTTTTTGATCACTGAGTTTTTTATTTTTTTTATTTCATGCTCTAGTTATCCTTTTTTCATGTGTCTATTATGATAACAAAGCCAAATCTAAATTTCATGCACAGTGTCCTGCCAATTTGGAAACGCTGCATTCCCGACTTCATGTAGAGCAGCAAGCAAATGAACCAAAATGATTCACCTCATTTTATAGAGTACAGACCCTTAATTTTCTGCATCTCAGCTGTTGTCTTTTACAAACAGAAAAAGAGGAATGCTAACAGCATCTATATGTCAGCAACTACTTAATGGGCAACCCTAGGCATGCACCCATGTGCTTGTAATAAAAGTAAGTAGCAAAATAAAGGAATACATTCAGGGTGTGCAAAGTATGAATAGAAAGAAACATATCATACAAACCAGCAAATAAAACTCAATGCTTAGGTTTGCCTAGTTTTAACTTAGCTTAAAAAAAAAGAATTAAACCAGAATTGTTCGGGAAGTATTACAAGACTTTAACCTTTGTGATTCACGTTGTTTTAGTTTATGATGTTTTGAAAGCAAAGCTGACACTGGAAGAAGAGCTGACTGAAAGGAATATTATCATTCTTTAGCAACCCAGACAGAGTTCTGAGTTGACTCTGATATGGTACATTTCAAATGCAGGAACATTTTCAGGAAGCAAAATAGTTTTATGGGATAGTTTTTCTCCTCCGTGCAATTCCACTGCAGGAGTCACAGCCAAGACGGGCAAAAGTGGATAGAAATCTTCCCCCCAAAAAAGCCATGGTAGAAAGATAGGATGTTCTGGGCATAGAAACTAGGAGTGTGCCTGGAAACTAAAAAAATTAAATGAAATCAATTAATTCTACTAAGAAGAGAGGTCAAATATGACAACAAAATTATGGCAGCATTTTCATATCAAAAACTAAAATAGCATCTCTGCAACTTGTGTAAGTCTGAGCCTGCAATTTCTATCATGTGTGAATAATAATAAAAAAAACATTTTAAAAAATCATATTTTTGAGAAAAATTAAAGATGTGCTCTCAAAAAATGGAATCAATAAAACACCTACATTAAAAGAATGTTCATGCATGATAATAAGTATATGCAAACCTCTGATAAGACATTTACAGGCCACTCACTGCTAACCTTCCTAATAGATAAGGACAACACCTCTCTTCCTCTCGATCCTTGATCATCAGCTAGTTTTTGTTGTTCTGTGGTAAATATTTTCCTCTACATCCATGGAAACCTTAGAGTAGAAACACACAACCATGAAGAAGTACAGGCCTAATAAGATGAGTCAAAAGTTTGAACATTTGCAGCCTTTTGACTAAAACATTTTCTCAAGAGACTCCCGACCAAAAAGTTGAGTTTGCTGTTTTGCTCAAAAGGTTTATGCTTCAGAACCCGGCACTGTTGTGTTTGCTGCAACATAGTGGCCAAAATCCCATCTCACCGGCATACAGAGACAACCTGCAGTGGTCTAAATAAGACCTTTCAACATAAACTTCTCCACAATATACTGCAATGCTTAGTCAATCAAGCATTGCGATATTTCACAAAAAAGTTGCTTATTCCAGTTTTCTTAAAAAGTTTCCGATTCAATTTTTTCCCAACATCTATTGAATGTCTTCTGTATTCATAGACTACTGATTTGCAAATGTTCTTGTCTGCGATGGTGCACAATTGGTCTTTTTCCAGAGAGTAATAAATTATAAATTATTCCTCGGCTGGTCCTTTCTATCAGACCAATTTTTCAAACACCAACAATTATAGTTGGTGTACATACAGATCTCCAGGATGAACTTTGTAATGGACCCAATTCAGGAGCTCACAATTCATCTTCGCCGCTGTTGAATAAAGCTTTAGTAGTGCGAACTGAATAAGAAATAAAGCCGCTATTGTTGTGTTATAAAATTAACGAATGAAGATTAAAGCTTTAAACAAGAAAATAAGAGCGGTATAAAAATAACTTGGGTTGTTGTTTACCAAAAGTGGTAAACAACCACTGTATTGTGCTAATTAGGCATATTTTACTTTAAATAAATCTTTTAATAGAACATGCAAGCAAACAAGAATGTGTTGTCAACAAAATAGCTTCAAAATATCAGCTCTTGACCACATCCACTGTTTTGTGACTGTTACTTTGTGAAAGAAACCATTTTTCTTCCAGTCAGGATAAAAGTAAACTTTTTGCAGTGTTCTGACGGTCATGACCAGCCCTAAAGTCCTTCCAAGCCTGCCTGTTTTCGAAGGATTTGCTTTGCATTATTTCATAGAATTGCAGTACAGTACATTATTGTGACAATAATAAAATACTAAGCAATACTAGGCTTTGGAGAATGATTTTGTTTGACAGAAAACTGTTGACATAATAATTAAGCAAGGCGATAAAAGTCATTTAGTGTGAATGTGGCCATATTGTCTTGTTATCTAAGATGTGATCCTGCACACAGAAAGGAAACGCTCTCTAGTACTGAAGACTCACTGCCTGAAATCTGAAAATGACCTATACAGCTAAAAGCAGCCTCCTCCACTCACACTGAATAGTTCTATTATCATGACAACAGACATGCAGGACTGTCCATTGAAGAAAAGCCGAGTGCAGCATTTAGAGAAAGGGGCTAATTTTCACTCAGTGCAGTTATAATGAGCCTGTCATCCTCTTATCCTGCCCGGTAACCATTAGAAACCATAGCAGCTCTGACACGAGCAGCAAAGCAGAGCAAAACTGCCTTAGCATTTTTTTTTTTTATAAAGGCAAAATAAAAACATCTAATTTTAAAGATCCAGATATCCGCTCCCCAAAAGGGTAATGATGTGTCTCATCTTCGTTTGAGAATCACCAAAACATACCTCCCTTGGCTCATCGTGTATTTTCTCTTTTCAGAAAAATTCTATGCACAAATTAGTCATCTTGCATCAAGTATGAATGAAAAATGTGTTTACATGGGTAATAAATCTTCGTTCCATACAGCATGTTGCTGAAGAGTGTACAATTTACATAAAGCTTCATTTGGAATTGCAGGTAACATCAGCAAAATATTTATGCGATGTGCCACATTACCTTTTTATCAAATATGTTCTAAAAAATGTAAAGGTTTCATTTAGTTCAGTGACTTGCACAGATACAGTCAAGGCCCAATTTATTAGGCACACCTGTTCTATTGCTTGGGAAGAAAAACAGAGAATCAGCCAGTCACATGACAGCAACTTAATGCATTTAGGCAACTTGACATGATGAACACGACTTGCTGCATTTCAAAGACAGCATCAGTGTGGAGAAAAAAACCCCAGAAGATTTATATGACTTTGAATGTGACATGATTGTTGGTGCCAGACGGGCTGGTCTGGGCATTTGAGGAACTGCTGATTTATTGGTATTTTCATGCACAAGAGGGTAGTTCAAAAAAGAGAAAATATCCCATAAGCTGCAGTTCTGTAAATAAAAATGTTCTGCTGATGTCCAAACTCGGGGTAGAACGGATAGACTGGCTAAAATCTGGTCCGACTCTTCATCTTAGCTGCAGCATCCATATGGCAGAATCAGAGTGTGATTTAAAAGCATTGTATTAACGGTTCAGGCTGGTGATAGTAATGTTATGGAGGGGGGATATTTTCTTGGCACAATTTAGCCCTCTTAGCACAAAGAGACTTAATTCATGACCACAGTGTACCCATCTTCTAATTCCAACAGAATAATGCACCTGGAGACAGAGCTCTAATTATCTCAAACTGGTGTCTTGAATATCCCAGTGAGTTTATTGTACTCTGTTGGCCTCTAAAGTCACCACATCCCAATCTAACAAAGCACCCTTGGGATGTGGTAGAAAGGGAGAGCCACATCATTGTTGTGCAACAAAAAAACCTGCAGCAACTGCATGACACCATCATGTCAATACATTACCAGCCAACCCAGGTGTGCTCAAAAAGTGTCTGGCAATTGTAAATTAAGAAAGCTTATTAGAGTCACTAAAGCTAGGTTGGGAGAACACAGCTGAAATGTATGCCCTAAGTGCTTGGATTTCAATTAATAGCCCTCTTGTCCAGTAGCATTAAATCCAAATAACAGGTATAAATCTCATTCAAGTCCACAATTAAAAAGCTACTTTAAGGATCCCTGCAGTAAATCCTTCCATAAAGCAAGCGGACAGGTTATCAGAGTAAACACTTTTTTTATTGAAGGCATCTGAAGTGAAGGCTACTGAGGTGAAGCAAAGAAAGCAATTGTGAAAACAGCTTGGACGGTTTCATTGTTCCAATCTTAATTGTTTACGCAGTCTTACACCTCAAGGAGCCGTGAAAGCCTTGAGCTTGTAAAGAACTTCTGCGGCTTTTCTCACAAAAGGAGCGAATCACCACGGCAATGCGGATAATACAAAAGGCAGCATGGAATACACTCGGTGACACGTGGACATGAAGCAGCTCAGCTGAGATGGCCTGAATATGAGGAGGTTAGCCAAACAAACAGATTGCACATGAATGACAATGAGGCAGAAAATTGGTGAGAGCGGCAACAGACATCGACAGAAGACTGAGAAGCAATATTGCATGAGGGCTTTAAAATATGCAGGTAGGTTGTGAAGTAGATTCTCAACAAACGGTCTGCCACAGCTTCCACTCAGAAAGGACACCCACACAATGTCCGTGCACTCTCTCAGTCTGTCTGTCTCTTTGCCCCGTTTACTCACAGAAACCACAGAAATAAAAAGGGAGAGCAGACAAAATGATGGAGTGAGCCTTAGAGGTTAAGGGATGAATTTCCCAGCATCTTTTGCCTCCGCCTCTGACCATCTGCCTCTCTGGCAATAGCCTTCGCCTCCTGAGGTTAAACTCTAAATTGGCAGTAAGCTAAGCAGCCACTTAGACAGCAAGGTTCAGGTGGGTAAAATCAAATAGTTATATACAGAGCTGTGTTATACACTTTAGGTAAGTGCATATTGAAAACTAGAGAAGATGTTGAATGTGGCTAAATTGGACCAGTAAAATGTTGCTTTCCAACAAACAAGCAACAAAGAGAAAGGTGAAGTGAAAGGAAATTGACAGGCAGATGGCGAATGATGGAAAGAGATACATATTAGAGAACAAAATGAGAAATGCATAGGACGTAATAAAATGCAGGCATAAAGCACAGAAGATTCAAGAACATGGGTGGAAAATGAACTTAATAGATCAGTGGGGAAGAAATGGAAAGGAAAATAGGAGACTATAAATTAGACATAAAAAGATAAGGAAAGGGACAGAAACTGTGGTCAAAAATGGAAGAAAAAGAAACAGTGAACGGCTTATTCTTTCAAGGGGGGTAAAAAAACATATATAGAGAAAAAGCTTGTTCAGATGTAGCCTGTGGTCTCATCCCCACACTCAAGCAGAGGCAGAAAATGAATACTGACAGAAAAAAGAAAGTAAAGAAGAAGAAAAAAAACCAAATGTCAGGCTAATATTAAGTCAGAATCTTAAGCCATCCTTCTAATCTCCTTCTATGCTGACCGGTGCTCTTCGAAAGCTAAATGACTTGAATAAGAGTTGCACAACTGGGCCTCCTGTCCTCATTAATTATACTTCTCAGTGCTGATTTTTCATATGCTAACCACCCAGGTAACATTAAGAAGTGAATCACCTCCAGGGTGATGATGAGTTTCCTTAGTTTCACTGTGTAGGAACAACAGGCAGAAACACAGCAGGGCTACCATTAATGCAAGGTGCCTGGGTCTCATAATCTCACAGTTGACCCAAATTCAAACTGGCTTTTTAAAAAAAAAAAAATATTATTATTATTAAAAACCCATGAACCCTCACTGAAAACACAGTGATAAACACAGTCAAATCTGTATTATACCTACACTCAAACATTACACAAAAAGTACAAAAAAAACCATTGACAAATACCAACATATCTTACAGATGTTGAATTATTGAAAAAAAAAATCATTTAATAAAGATCGTTTCCCATGTTGTCTTTCTGTTTCTAGATTAGAGCACACATTTGCATTTCTGCATGTGCTCATTGGCCTGGCATCGGCTCCTCAGAAAGTAGGACTGAGAGCTTGTTACAGCAGCCCCACTGTGTGGCCTCCCTTGGCACACAAACACAAATTAGCTGAGGGACGACTGCTGTGGCAGAAAGCTTCTCTGCAGACAAAACCTCTTAATATTCCTTCCAAGTCCATTAGGGCCTCAAGAGATTGGCGAGGATTGATTGTTTATACTTGATAGTACCAGGGGCTTCAAGGCCAGATTCTTGGTCAAAATTAGAGATGGCATTTGGTAAATCCCAAAGAATTGAAAACTAAATACAACCCTGAGTGTTGTTGTCATGCCCAAAGAAAGAGATAGAAGAGAGGAAGCCTTCATCTAATTAGAAAATGATTGTTGCCTTTTGGTTTTAACTTTAGACTTCACTGACAATTGAACTAGTTTCCAAATCAGAGGCTTTCAGTTTGGTTTAGTTTATTTTTAAACTTCACCATGTTTCTTGTTGGCAGGATAGAGCTTGCCCAGTGAATTATTCAATTAAACTAGTGACCTCTACACACCCTCACCCCACACACATGCAAAGTCAAGAGGAAGAAAGAATGCCTTCTTGTTCAGCCCTGACACAGACGCACAGGTGCAGAGTGGGAATGTTTGACTTAAAATTATGCTTCAAATCATGGAGTATAATGTTCCCTAAAAAACAGACACAAAATCTGAAAAGTAAAGTGATATATACAAAATTTACTAAAATACTAATAACAGGAAACTTTTGCTTTCAGCAGGAAAAGGGATCTTTTCACAGATAAGTTTAGAAATATAGAGCTTGGGATTTTGGATGATTTAAATATATCAAATAAAGTGATGGTAAGGATAACTTCATGTGTTTGACATCTTAAATGCCATTTTTTAACCATCTTAATATTAATTTAGTAGTTGTTAATGTGTGCACAGCTGTGTCATAGCCCCGACTTTAAAATGTGAGGGTTTTTTGTTCACATAGCAACTTCCAATAAAGGGTGACATTGCATTGGCTCCAATTACACATAATTCTGGCTTTAAGATGCCTGAAAATGCAACTGAAAAAGTTCAAATTCAGCTTTTCTTTCTGTAAAATCAAAGGGTATTTGTTAGAATTACACTCGCCACTGTAAATGTTATTCAATTTATATTGAATAATAAGAAACAGCAATTTTTATTTGCCTAAAATACTAAAATGTAATGGTAATGTGTAATATCTTAATTAAGTATATATTATCTCACAACAGAGCATTCAATAGCCTGGGCCAAGTTATCAGACAGACCAATATGCATGTTTCCTTTTTTCTTTGGATGTGTTTCTGTGCTTTTGACTACACATATAATAATGGTGGTAGCCAGGTTAGGAAAGTAAAACATGTTAATAATGCAATGTCTTTGAAAGTGTGAACGTGTCGGCGTGTGCACAAGTGTGTGAGCTCATGCAAAAAATGACAAGTGACAAACTGGCCCTCAGCTGCACCTGACAACTTGTTTTGTCTCACTCTGAAACATCTACTGTATGTACTGGAAGGGATTTACTTCAATGTTTTATTTTATTTTATTTTTTTTCAAATTTGGTTGGTTCATTTCTCATATGCAAATTTATTTCAAGCGCAATGCCAAAACTATGAACTTTTTTGGCAGTCTAGGTACAAATGTGCAGAAGTAGAACAAAAATGCAAAAAAAAAAAAAAAAAAAAAAAAATATATATATATATATATATATATATATATATATATATATATATATATATATATATATATATATATACAGTATATATATATACAGTATATATATATATAGCAATGCTCATTCTTTCTTTCCAAAAGAAATGTCTGAGCATTTCTTTGGGAAATGCTCAGACATTTCTTTGGGAGAAATGTCTGAGCTATTACATAAATGTTTTTCACAAATTCCCTGATGCCAGACTTATTGACACCCCTGTGGTTGACAGTTTGTTCAGCAAATTTTTGACAATAAGACAGGACTTAGTTTTTTCTTCTAAACTTTCAAACTGTTGAAGCATACCGAGAGAGGGGTCTATGACTTATTCTCTGTGTATAATCTTTTCCAAAGACTGGCTTCTGTCTTCTCCTCAGATACCACTACAGATTTTCCAAAATATATTTTTTCTTTTTGTCTGGGAGCTTTATATAGCGATGAGAAAAGGTTACTGTTTTGCCTCTTCACTTTTAGCTTTATATTTTGAATCATTATCCAGTTAAATGATTTTAGCCCAGCATCACAGATCCTCCACTGTACCTAACAGTGGTCATTGGGGTGCATTTCCATAAAGCCTCCATTGTTTATCAGTGAACTCAATACGTGTTGCAAGTAGCAAGAATGTTTTATTTTTCTTCTGTATACGTAAATCCACTCAAATTAGATTGAATTTTCCAAGTATAAGAGTATGCTACTTCAATAAAGATTATTTTAATACGTTTCTTTCATTTTCACCAGGCGTGTCAATAAGTGTGGAGGAGGCTAAATACAGGCAGTCAGAGGAGTGGTATGCAAGTAGGAGATTATTTACTTTTGAGAAGCCAGGCGGATTTATAGATTAAAAAAATGAAGAAGCTTTTTTTTTTTTTTTTCCAGAAAATGACTTTTTATCATACTTGGAAAATCACCAAACTTGTTAGAATCATAGGGAAATCAATGATTCTTTGTCCACCAGTAATTGAATGATAATGGAAGTACATGATCTTAAGATACTAATCAGTTCAATCTGCCTCATGCGTTATATTGAGCACACTCTCTTCTGGTCTGGTTATGAATATCAGCCAAATGACTGAACTATTAATAAACAGACACACTTCCCACTGTGAAGATATGGACCAGAACAAGGCAGCCATTGATCTCTTCGAGTGAACTGCTGAAAACAGGATTGAATAAGTGTTAAGGGAACAAAGTCCCACAACAATCACAGCAAAACACACACACTCAAACACACATGTTCCCCTTTCATGGGGGATTCCATGTGATGTAGAGCCTGGGGTGACCACAATCCAAAGTCTGGCAAAGAAGGACTTTAATTGTTCTTGGAATGAGGGTGGGCTGGTTTCTGGGACACTACAAAACCCTTCCAAGTATGCAGTCGGGCTACATGGTAAAAGAGGCCACAGTATTTAAAGCGGAAACAAGAGCAACAGGGTCAAACATGTGGCTGTGTCCCTTCAGCTTGTTCTTATACTGGACTTCAGTTCCTGGGTATAAAAAATTCTGCTGCCTCATCTGAGAAACTCCAATAAAACAGAAGTCTGTAATAGTTCTCTGTAATGATGATGGCTGCGATACAATTCTGCTGGGTGACAACTGCAGTGGATAAATCAACAAAATTTATAAAAGTTTCTTATTTTTATATGTGTGCGTCCTTGTATACTACATAAATAAATTAGTTTGCAAAAGAAAATCCCTCGCTGTTTCTTTGCCTGGCAGATGTTACCCTCAATTCTCTGTTACTGGAACTGTGCCTTCTGAATGTCACAGCTGAAAGCAGTCATAAAGCTCTTACACTGAAAAAAAAACTTTCTTGGAAATGCAGTTGTGGCAGGAAATAGAAAATAAATCTGGGTGCATATATCCATTATCAGGGCACGTTATCGTCAGAGGGGAGTCTGCGGAGAGAGAGGAAACCAGGCTGGATCTCTATGTGAACGGCAAGATAGGGGAAACCAATTTTCCTCCTCCCTGTGCATCCCCAACATACTACTTTCTTCAGACCTTGCTAACGCTGCACAACCAGGGTTAAATCACTTCATCTAAATAAGCCAGCCAAATGTTTTACACCTCTGCATATTACTGAGTGGCGATAAGGTGCTGGTTCACCGTTCTGTGCAGAGTAGCTCTTATTTTCCTCCTTTCCGTCAGCTCCGTGGCCCGAACAAAGATGAGCACGTCAGTAAGCTTCGGTGAATGCAAAGCCCGGCGAGACAACAAAAGAGTGAAAATAAGAGTGAGCGAGTATTTTTTAAAAAACGTCCTTTACTTACGCCCTTGACGATAAAACAGCAGACAAGTCATATTTTATGTTTGTGTTAAATATTCCCGTGTGCGGCCTCTCTATGACAGCTTATTCTAAAGCAGATTTATCACAAGTCTTATCTGCTCTCCTGAACAGACAAAGGCAAGGCACATGGCTTCCACTGTAGCACGCTGATGCCAGGGGCATAAGACCAAACATACGATCAATACAAGTCTCCAGTCTATACATTGAGGAGGAGTAGGTTGACATGCGTCCTTCCAGCTGACACCTCTCACAACTTTTTCTCTAATTAGGTCTCTAAAGAGCATTATACATTTAATAATGCCCATTTTAGACTCCCCCAAGAAAAACTAAACAAATATTATCCTGGCTAAATCCTCTTCGTCTTTGTTGTCCTGATGAGGGAAATCCCTGCACAGATTTAAGGAAATATATAATTAGTCTTAACGCTAATTAATGGATGTTCTCAATTCACCTCACCACGGGAACAGATGTGGACTTAATCAGCTACCATTCAATCACAAGATCAAACATTTTTCTATGCTAATAGAAAGACAGCTAAAACTAGGTGTGAGCCAACAGATACCTTCGAAAAATATATTTTCTAAAAACAACGATCTAAAAAAATCCTTATTTCATGTTTCTACTTCTTAAGACACTGTTCGTGTTATGTAGTTCTCAAATTTCCATCTTGTTAACGACTGCAGTATATCTTGATCTTTGAAAATCCCTATAAATTATGTTGGCATGTATGCTTTTCTCACTTTGATGTGCTGCTATAAGAATTCACGGAAAACTGGTATCTAAGTCTTGTAAGAACCGTATCTAAATACCAGTTGGTGAGTTGATTATAGAAAACAGAAATATAAAACATGAGGAAAATAAATAAAAAATAAGATCAAGGTAATCAGACAAAAGACAAGCAAATGCTGATAACGTAGAGATAATGAGTTTGAGATGAGCAATTGACCAAGTTGACTTCAATGAATACATAAAAAAAAAAAAATCTCTTTTCACATCAGGTTTAGTGAAACTGTCAAAGTGTACTATGTGGATATTATATGATTAAACCAATTGAAAAAAATGCATGCTGTGTTATTGCATCTACCTTGGGTACAATTAAGTTGTCATAGGCCATGGTCAGTAAAAGTTTAAACATGAAATAACATTTAGTACTTTATAATCAAGGGATATGAATAGAATAATATCTCCACCTGGGTGTCAGCCCATTTTGGTCTGTTTACTATATTCATGAATGTTATCATGCAGATTTCTTTAAAATTCAGAGAAGCTTTAGGAAACACAAATTGTTTCCTCACTTGAGTCACATCTAATATGCAGCCTGCCTAGTTGAAATATGGCTAAGACCAATTTTTGCTTTTATTTAACCAAGTATTTTACTTCTGATGGGATAGGAGTCAGGCAATAGGAAGAGATACACAATTTACTAGGAACGGTGTTGAAACAAAATATCCATTGTTTATTTGCATTATAAAATGGCATGTTGACATTTTCGCGATAGTCTTCTTAGTAATCAGTGGAAAAGACTTTATGGGCATTGCAGCAGTCATTAAAGCAGTCACATTTCTGACCAGCTTCCACTGGTGTTTTTATGATGAGAAACAAACCTTTGAGGCTGGAAGGAGTCTTTGGTGTCACCCTGGTCTTTAGCTACCTTCACATATTGTCTTTCAGGTTTTAATTGGGACTCTTTTTGGGGAACTCCAAGTCATTAACATTACTTCTAATCAAGTGAAACACGGTGGCTAACTAAAAGACATAATTTGTCTTAAAATCTAGTTATAGATTTCCTCTTAGCTCTATCCAATTAGATGGAAATAGGAAAGATGTTTGATGATGTGTGGATGAAGTAGTGTGGCTTGATGAGGAGAAAGGGCTACATAGCCAACTGATTCAGGGCAGCCTGGACACACAAAGAAGCCAAGAAAAGAAAAATGCATTGAGTGCAACACATGGAGGTTGGGCACCAGTGTTGTTAGATGGACGAAGCTTAGAGTGGAGCTGGCAAGACAGAACTTCACCCTCGCAGATGTTCATCTGCTGGAGAGCAGGGTGGATTATTCGCAGCTTTAGATACACAAATATCACTAAGACTCACAAATAAGTGACAACCATGTTTTTGTGAAAGATCATCTCCATAACAACCCGTTCGAATCTAGCTTGACCTATTGGCAGATTAGAAGCTATCATTCCATCCAGACTACAGAGCAGCAGGCTTGCTGTGAGACGTGCTTATGCTGTGGTATGTTTAGTTAGAACAGAGCAGTAAAGGAAGTACCATTCGGCCACTATAACAACTGGTTACCATAGGGATTAAATAGAGACTGGATGGTCTTCCATGTGGCTGATGAAAGAGTTACCTTAATTTCATAGGCAAGTCCCCCTGCTGCTGCTTGGGCGTCAAGAGATTTGGCTGGTGCCGTTGCTTCCTATCTGTTCCTTCTTCCAATAATTGTATAAAACTAGTTTATCAATATTGTTCATGCAAGAGAAATGTGCTGTTTTCTTTGAACGTGTTATAAAAAGACAATAGATTACTTGTCAATAGATAGATTTCCTCGGTATGAATGCATTTTTTAGGATAAGGTTTGGCCTGAACATTTATAACTACTCCCTATGAAACAGCAGTCTCATCCGTGGAGAGATCCCACTGGAATAAGAGGGGCCTTGTGCCTTGCTAAAGGGCACCTCTGTGGGGGTTTCTTCTCCCTCATCTAATTTATCCTCCCTGTTCAGAACTGACCAAGCAAGGATCTAATCCGAAGTTCGTCTCCATGACCTTTAGTACACTCGTTTTATGTGTGCAGTTGTATGTGAATGTAAACTTGTCTATGGAAACTAAAGAGAAACAAAAAAGCAACATTTGCCTCAGGCTCCCAGTGGCATGACCAGTGCACTTGCTCTTAAAAAGCATCCAACACATAACTTAGACAGGGGCTTTTTCCTCCTTGCAACATCAGTACATAACTCAGACAACTCACCCTGAAAATGAAAGTGCTTTGTTTTGCCTTAAAAAAAACCAAAAAAAAAACCTAAACTAAACAAACACAGACTATATGACAGGTTTTGAAAATGAACCTTTGGATTCAGACCACACTGTTGCAAGGAATATGTATATTAAATATATACATATATATATATATGCCCATAAATAATAAAAATAACGACTAAAGTTTTCCTTCTTTTCAAGTGCCTGATGGATCTTGATCGTAATTCAGTACAATGACATTCGGGCGATGACAAATTCAGTGAAGATTCACTGCACATTCTGTTAGAATCCTCTTGTCTGACTCTGTTCTCTCATTTTTCTGTGATTTGGTCAGTTTGTCTCCACTCATTTAATGGAAACCCGATTAGTTTTTCTTCTTATTTCAATAATTGCTAGTGTCAAAGTCATGATTATTTCAATTAATAGTTTTAGGCTTGTTTCGTTTTATACACCTTCTTGTTGAAAGCCTATAAAACAAAACAAAACCAAAAAAAAATGAACATTTCACTTTCAGTGGAAAGCTTCTATCAGGAAATCAGTACAGATTATTATTAAGACTCTGCCAGTCTTATCTCTTTCAGACAAAAACACATTTCGTATTTACAAAGGATGCTATCTTTCCTGTACAAAGAATTGCTTTGATTGAGAGGAATGTGATGCCACAGAGCTGCAAAAAGAGGGGAAAGCCTCACATGGAGGTTTCTGTATTATTTGGAGCCCCTTAATCTTCCTAGCACATTATGAGTCTCTTTAATGTCTCTGTAGAGTTCAATATTGTTTTAAAATGTGGGCAGTTACAGAATTTATTCTTGTGTGAATAAAAAGCTGCAGCCTACACAATATTTTCCAACAGAAGTGTGGAATGCATCAAAGCATATTCTCTCAGCTACTTTAGTGATCAAATACAAAAAGGGAAGGAAAGAAAACACCATGGGAACCTTTATTTTGTACAATGAATACTATCAGAACTGATACTTATGTAAACCTCTAGAATATTGAACATTTTCATTAGAGAATTATCCATTAAGACGGTGCTTTTTCACCTATTTCTCTTGCTTTCATATTACCTGAATAGTTCTACAGCACTACAAGTGAGTCATATAATATTCTGCTTTATGTATGGAGCATATAACTGTCAGTTTTATAAGCACACGTTGTGAAATGCACAGCTTCTATGAAAAGCACATGAAACTACTGGTAGAGGACCAGAAGTCAAATTAGGCTGTTATTTTTTTTTTGTCAAGCAGAGTTAAAAAGGCATGTGACATCATCCTCATGTGGATAATTGTTCAAGTGGATGTATGCTCTGTCAGGCGCACTCAATTTCTTCATGGCAAAATTGTATAGAAGAACAAATGTGAGCAAGAGGGTTATAAATCTGCTTCAAAAGGCCGTGTGTACATCTGCAGTAGACATGAAGGGGTTTCTGTGAGATGCCTTCACAGAATTTAACAATTCTAGTTGCTTGAATGGTTCAGTTGCAGCCTATTGTGAAACAGGACTTTTGTCTCATGTGCAGTCATTTAATTGCTCCAGCTTAAAAAAACTTGCATGTTGCTTTGTGCCTTTTGCATAATAATTGAGAGGATGCTGCACGGAGTAAATGGATCGATTATTCAGAGTGTTTCAAGATCCGTACTATGCATATGTCGTATCTTAAACCATCTCTAACAGTGCCAGAATAAACCTGTTCTACAGAACTCAATTAAGGCACTGGATTTGCAGATATTTCTGTAGCCTCATCGTCGCATAGAAATTTTGCTTGATTTGAGAAAAAAAAAAAAGGAGAAATGATGACACATTTTGAAAAGGCAGGCAACATGGTTATACTTACAGGATTCGGTTTTCAATTTCAGACAGCTGGTGCACATAGCCTTTACAAAGTGACCATGTAGATGGGGTCAAGCTTTAATACCTATATTTATATATATATATATATTTTTTTTTTATTTATCTGCTTCTTTTCCTTCCGCCACTCTCAAATGCAGACTAAGCTCTGCTTCTGGCTTTGAAACCGAGTAGACAGATTAAGCTGAGTTAGGCCTACTTTTCATAAATGTGTTGGTGTGGCACTTTGAAATCCTCCACTCCCTCTCAGCCCTATACACCTTTTTCCCCTGCAATAGAAAGAAAACAGTTAAGAGGTGACACATCTGTGCTTCTTTATATGAAAGGTAGCTGGAGATTAACAAATGAAAGAGTCAGTACTGAAAGCTGTTACTACAATATAGGGAACAGAAAACACAAGTACTCCTCTATATGAGGCTGCTTGACACCCGTCCACACGCATTTTGAGAGCATTTCTGATTAAGATGATCCAGATGGTGATGATGAAAATGGGAGGGGTGGTAGGCTGATTTTTTTTTTTTTATTAGTTGCTGCTCGGCATAAGACAAAACTGCAATTACTTTCTATATACTCCAAAACCAAATAATCACTGAAATAGAGCACTATAAAGCTCCATTCTGAAATCCCACTATAAATAGAGAGTGGGATGATAATATCTGTGTGCAGTTTATTTTTTTTTTATGTAGGAGCTTAACTACATATAGAGGACTTTAGGAAGCCATATTAAACTACAGTCCTTATTTACCTTATGAAGATGTAATTTGAATGAAAGCACACACATAAGGCATATAAAAATGCTAAATTAACTCTGTGGAAACATGGTGTGAATAACTTTAACCCCATTTTATGATTCTTCCAGTTTTCATGGTTGTAAAGCCCTCCTCTCTTAGTAATGCTGCTGTGTAGGAGTTGAGAAGGAGGCTGGGCTATTACATTTAAAGAGGCTACTTATGCACTTTATAGGTATACGTTTGATTTAACAGTCATTCCTAAACATTTACATTTTGAAGTATTAAAACATTTAATTGTATGTTGAAATAATATCTTTGTACCTTTTGTTTAACATTCCATTTTAGCTATCATCTTTTTTTCAAGTCTTAAGTCTTTACACGACCAATCTGCCCTAATTGGTCATGAACAATTGAGTCAAAAACAGTTGGAGAGTTGCTTCCTGTGTCACCTGGGTCGAATCATGAGAAATTTTAATTTGTTCAAGGTCTCTGTGTGCCTTAAGTACACAATCTTATCTCATCTGTCAAAACAAATACCTCTCAGCTGCATTAAACAAGGAAAATAGTAAAAACATAACCCTAATATAGTATAACGTGTATGAGTATGCGTGTGAAGACACACAAAAACTGTCCAATTAACTAACTGCCAAGAATCATTCAGTGAGCAACCAATTTACCTTTTATCCTTCAGCAAATTTACAACAGCTTGTGTTCATAAGTCATCTGTACTAATAGTTTTATCTTTTTTTTTAACACCTTGTTGTAAGGATGCAAATTGTGCCAAATTTAAGCAAAAGACTGAAATCAAGCAAATGAACTTTATTGGGATTCCATCAAGTAATATAAATGGAGAGGATTAACATCTTTGATTTGGGGTTTGAAAATTTTTTAAAGGACCAATAAACTGTTTAGCACAAATAATGATATTAGAAAAAAAATCTCTTTATCACCCGTTATGGGTATGGATGAAAGTAAAAGTTCATAAATGCTACAAAATCTCAGCAAGTCTTTTGTTTCTGAGACAAAAAAACCCAACTTTGAATAAAACCCTCAGCATCAGAAGTTTTTAACAACTGCCAACTTGATCCCACTGACATTCATGAATTTAAATCCGCAAAGCTCAACACTTAGTGTGCCAGCAAACACTATTGAATTTTATTGTTAGTTAGTTATTATGTTGCTTGCGCATCAGTTTCTCTTTGAGTCATTTTCAAAAATACAGATAAGTCAAACCAAAAACTCTCCCTCTCCAGATATACCACTTGGCAGTCTAATCAGCTGCTGTTCTTCTTTTGCAGGCAAATGCCAAGGGATGCACAAATGGCAGCCTAGATACTACAGAAACTTCTTAACATCACAGAAATAGAGAACAAACAGACAAAGTCAAAACAAGTGAGAAATGGTCTCTTTGAAACATTTATTATGAAATTATAAAGGTAAAATAGCACTGTTCAGGTAAAGCTTTTGTTAACAGAAAAAGGAGTTGCAGTGTACTTAAAAACTGTAAGAGTTGATTCCAGATGTAATTGATGTGTACCCATAAAGGGTAAGATTCAAAAGTAAAAGGAAAGGCAAGGCAAATGACTAATACCAAAATAAAATCATCAATATTAATTACAAGCCCATTATCGTTTAACACAGCACATTAGGCAAGATTACCAGGAGTTCAATTTAAATGAAACATTATATATACAAGAAAGATTTACATTGATGAGAGTTACAGACCCGATTCTTTATGAGCTACGAGGCCCGATGGCAAAGCAGTCAATGGCAGTCACATTTAATGTCCAGTGTAACAAAAACCCACAAAAAAAAACAAAATGGGGGTGTGGAAGGATGGGGAAGGAAAAGAAGTTGGCTGGCAATGCCATTATCACGACTATTAGTCTGGACACTGGCACACCTCAGTGACAGCTTGTGACTGTGAGTTACTTGACACGACAACCCAGCTGACAAGGTATCCCTTTGGGGTTTGTCATGTCAGGAAGTACAGCACAGCAATGCCCAGGCACTGCTGCTCCTCTAATGATAAACAGAGAACAGCAAAAGCAGGAACGAAGTCCATGTCCTGAAAACAAACCACCCTCATCTATTACTAATGATCACAACGCAAAGGTGAAAACACCTGCATTGTTGGCGATTTAACATTGCATGTAATGGCATTGACCCAGATAGGAGCGTGGGTGAAAGGTTAGGGCAGGCGATGGGGAAGGAAAAGGGTGGGTGGAGGGACCAAGTGAGAAGTGGAAAGAAGAAATGGGTCGTCGGGGAGGGTGAAGGGCATTCAAACAATGAAGTAGCATCAAAAGTTCATTTTCTTTTTTCTTTTTCTTTTTTTTTTTTACAAAACTTTTTTTTTTGCAGACAAGCAAGCAGTCAAGAAACATTTTCTTCCACCCTCTACTCTTATTTTTTTTATTATTGGTATTTAAAGAGAATTCAAATAAGATGTTAATACCACACTGTACATGTCTTAAGCAGCAGTTTTTGTTTTTCTTGTCATGCAGTGTTAGAAAATTTACGAGGTTAGTATGTCAGCTTGATTGATTGCTTCAGGAAAAAAAAAATGGGAAATGCAGTTTGCAGATTGGTGAAAACATGAAGTTGAATTAAGTAATGACAGCCCCACAAAAGCCACACAGACTTTTTGTGCAGCAATATCACAAAGCACAAGTGAATGATGAATTTGAGATAAATGGGTTGCCAGCCAAGAATGATGGACAATCAACAAAACCAGAAAGAGAAAAAAAATATATAATAATGTGCACAAACATACGTAAGACTATTCAGTATGGTGCAGCATTTGTCAATATGAAAACTTAGTAGTACATGTGTCTTGGAGGAGAAAAACTGCGTAATGAGAAAAGATTTGTCACTATGTGTTAAGAAAAAAAAATCTATTAGAAACACAGATGCCACATAAATAAAAAAGAAAAAAAGAAATTAAATGTAATTCCTGGTAATTTGCCATTGTCTGTGTTTTGTCTAAATATTGTCCAAGGTTGCAAAAAAAAAAAAAAACCAGAAAAAAAAACAACAGAAAGATTATAAATACATAAATATGATACATAAATATATAAATATATAATTTTAACAGAATAAAAAATATAAACATACTATATAAATGAACTCTAGAGTTCAAACAGTGCACCAACAGGGAGTTTTGATTTATTTTTGGTGTTTCTGCAGACAAAACATGATCACCCTTGGGCAAAAGTCTTCTCAGATAGTTCTACTCACATCTGCTACCTTAGTAAAACTTGCCATCTATTTCATTTCCTTTTACTCACCTAGACATAGAGTACATGACAAGGTTCTTAAAGGAATACAATTTCTCTGCGGCAAAGGGTCTTGAAAATCCTACTCTGGTGATTTGAGGCTTTGATGAAAAACTTTTTTCACAGACTTATTGGCTTTCTGTTTAAGGATAGCTACATTTGTCTTAGAGATATGCTACATTTTAAGCAATAAGAGAACACAGTACTCAATCTGTTTTTTTTTTTTTGTTTGTTTGTTTTTTGCAGCTACCTGTAGTTTGCTAAATAATTAAACTCCTGTTGGCAACAGGCTCTAGACAGATCACAAATTTGCTTGATTAAAGTCTTGATATTTATTCATCCGGTGTTATTACTAATTCATATCCACAAAAACACCTGGTATTTTACACGTCGGTTGTTGTTTTCAAGGTTTGAAACCCACTGGAACGTCATTAATCAGAAGTATCAGGAGCAAGTAAAGCATTAGAGATCACAAACAGAATATCCCGATTAAGTGACAGGATAGCTGGGGAGAAGGATGTATGATCACAGTCGACAACAATCACTGGCCTCTCTCCATCTTCCACCGCCAAACTCTGTGTCAGCACAACCCAGAAGATATAGCAACAGACTTTTCCCCTCAGGTGCAACATTGTCATAGTTCATTAATCTTCTCAAACTTCTCCTGCTGCCATCAGCCCCCGTACATACTACTAATCCCCTTATTAATGTGGCAAATGAACCTGCACAAGAAGGACGACTCCCCCAAGGCTCCATAATTACAATGGTCTGTATAAACTCCTGTTTGCATTGAATGTCCATTCATTAAATGTACCGACAAGACAACGGCAGAATTACTGAGCTAAGCAGTCATGTTTCTCTCTCGCAGGTTTTTATAACACTCCATGCTTTAATCTGTGTACTCCATCAAGTATAAAAGTTAATAGCCTGCTCATTATTTGTTACTTATAGTGCAACATACATCTGCTTTTGGTATAGTGGTCGCGATAGAACAAAAGGTGATACACAAGCCCTGGCAAGCCAAAAGAAATGTACTTTTTTGGAATTAAAAAGAGTGTCTCTCTTTTTAATTCCTAAAAAGAGAGATGCGATGGTCTCTGTCCCCAAAGCTAAGGCATGATTTGTGATGTAAAGAAATACGTTGCAGAAGTGCAAGTAAAATAAAAGGCAAGCACTACCTCTTCTCTGCTGTGTAGCAGAAATTAAACACACCCTTAAAAAAATTAAGACCTTAACACATGGATTTTAAGGACAAAGTTATACCTGCTAATTATTTTTGCCTCATCACACAGATCTCATGCTGCAAAAGCAGAGGAGATAAAACATGTTTGGTGTTTGTGAAAATCTACACATGTATCTATTTGAGTTCTAATTTTTACAATGTTACTAACCCCCACCCAACCACGCCAACATGAGCCCTGGGATCTGATGCAGAGCACATAGTTAATGCATAGCCACTGGGCTCATGCTATGATAGTGAACCATAGCTATGCCTAAGACTACTGACAGGATGAGAGGAAGACTGATGGTGATGATTATATTTGGTTTCTTAGATGCTTGTGATGCCTTGTGAAACTAGGACAGTTTTTTTAAGCTTCCTTTTTTTTTTTTACTCCAGTGCTGTTTACACTAATGTGGGTCCCTAGAGGGTAAATAATAAGCAAGAAAAAAGAATGGGTAGGCCAAGATTGCTTCCACTGCTCTCAACAGAGTTTGGGCATGGTATAAACCTTATACCACAAGGCATTTGTCTGTGATAGCACAGTTGTAAATGTCTTTTATTATGATTCCCTACATGCTCCATGCTCTATGCTCCAAGAAACGAAGGTCAGGATTTGCTGTTGCTTTCTTTGTCTTTTATCCCTGCTCCCGTTTTTTCCATCAGTTTTCATTGTTATTGATTGGCACTGATGCTGCACAGAAGTGACTGTTGAAAACTGAAAGAAAATTGCTTTTTAATTCTTAGGGAAAAGGTTATTTCCTGTTAACTTCAGGTGACAATGGATGTTTGTTGTTAGTTTGTTAAAGAAAGGTAAATGCTAAATTTCATCATTCTATCTTTCACCTCTGTGATGGATAGAATGAAACAAATTGCACCCTACTGACTTCAATTTCAGTATATTACATCAACTCCAATTTTTCAACCAAAAAAGTAACTAGTAATAACCTTAAGACATATTGACACAGTTTATTATCTATTTGTATATAAGAAAATTTCAATATTGCCATTCTTATCTTCTTTTTCCCCCCTAAAGCCCAGTTACTCTGCACGGAATATGATATGATAATCCGATGATATTGCTTTTTGGATTTACTGTCTGCTTAAGGTTTCACTCCAATGTAATTGGTGCTATTTTCATTCTTGCTTTTAAAGAGACACTGTGCTAATCTTCTTTTTGTTTTTTTTATTCAATATGCTGATAGAAATGTCAGAAATGAATGCACTGCGCTCTGCATGGTAATTGTGTGTGGTAATGACATACAAATATCAGTACAGATGGTTGGCAGTGTACAAAACATTCAAGATAAGGATAAAAAAACTAGATTTTATTTTTTTTTTTTTACCATATTGCAACACGTTAATGTTAGATTGCCAGGTCTGTTATTTTAACTTGATTGTAAACTTCAGTAACAAGAGGAATTTTTAAAGTAACTATGACAAACTCCATATCAGAATCTGAATAGTCTCAGGAGATCATGGATGACAATATAAAGATAGATTTTTAATTTGATTAATTTACTTTTATGTACGAGGCATCCATCTGATTAATCCTGCAGGGATGTTTTGTGTTTCAGTTAGCACTGAGGTATTCAACCTTTCACTAATGCAGAGAGCAGCTCCTCATTCATTAAACATCTATGTCTGAGACAATTCATTCCAGTGTGGAAATTAGAAAAAAAAAATATTGACCTGAATCCAACAAATCAAAAAGAAATAGAAGACAAGAAAAATGTTTGTTGGAAAGCTATTAAATAGATAACTCAACTAGTACCATTTTTTTCATATCCCTCAGAAAAGACCCTACAGTGGCTCTGGGTCTGCACTGCATTTTTTTGAAATAATGTAACGCAACTCTAGATGAAAAAGAGGAATGTGACATGACAGTATTAGATTGTGAAGGATTTGAACATGTTGACAATCTGCCAAAGTGAAGATATGATGAAATTATCAGTGACCCCTTGCGATTTTGGAGATGCTGAAAATGTTGGTAATATTTAACTGATCAAAAAAATAAATTAAACTGCAATTTTTTTGTGTGAAAATTCGTATTTAAAACTTTTTAAGTGTTTTCCACATTTACTCTGATGCTTAAATGTAAGAAAATGAAAAGAGAGGCTGTTTTGGTTTTTGCAGCTCACTTGTCTCTGTGATCTGAGCAGGTCAGTTGTTTATTGAGAACTTCATGCTGGGCAAAGTTGCAGACCTTTACAAAACAAAATAATACAGCCATGTGGGTTTTTAGGTGAAGTGTTGTTAGAACTTTACGAGGAATACTTATTTTATTTTTAAAAATCCCTTTTTACTTTTATGTCTTGTTTTTCAAAAGCACTAAATTATTAATCTAACCTCATAAAATTTGAGACTAATTTAAACCCAAATTAGTGATCTAATTTTTTGTCTACGTGACAGTTCAAATTATATACAATAAACAGATCATTTTAGGTTAAAATGTGATTGGGAAATGTCTGCCCTTTGCTGTTGTTGCACAGATATGAGATTTATTATTTTTTTCCTTAAGCTTTATAAAATACATATTTTTGAGGTTGCTAAATCTTTATACAGCAATCATGCACTATACCCGAGGGTGTCATATTAGATTTTTTAAAATGTAAATACAACATTTGAATTTGGTTAAACAGTCTGGCACTGTGTACTTCAAGTCTTCAGTATTACATTTCCACTATGCTTATCAGAAGTTGCCCTAATAGCACAGAATAAAATCTGTTCAGATTTCTTTTTTTTTTTGAGGCAACTCCTCTATTTTTTATCCTAAATGGTTATATTTACCATTTAGATAAAACTGCACTCATGAGTTTAGAAAAAAAACAACTATATGCTTTATCATATCAACAATTCCATGTTAAAAAAAGAATGTCTTTACATTGACTGAGCTTATTAAAACAAGACCAAAATGAATGTTTGATGTAGGTGAAGCTGAACAGATTCAGAGGAAGCACTGAAAATTGTGCATTTTGCTGTTATCTATTAGATGATCAGTTCATTTTTTAAAGTTATTTCACAACATTAGGTCATGTATGAATTAATGTGGATTGTGGAATTATGCATCACCTCTTTTACATTATTGGCCATTAATGTAGTTTTCATAGGCTATAAAACAATTAGATTGTATCACCAAGTTCAAACTGTTACAATTGGTGTTGGCATAGAAGTAAGACTGATTGGCAACTGAACTGCGTAAAGATTTCCACAGGTTCCATTTATGTTGTTTGTAAAGGTTCCATTTATGTCGTACACAAGTACGACATGTCTTCTAAAGACATGAATCAAACTTCATGAAGCTCAGTGAACAAAAAGATACATCGTAAGTGGCACTGTAGAGAACACATTGGCTCTGTTTGTGTGCTTCTTTGAATCATTTGTTAGAATTATTGATTGTAGTAAATCTTGTATGGAATTGTGGGATGACTGAGCAGATCAATGAAGTTGTGCTTACAGTATAGTGTCATATCTCATATGTCCCATTCTAGGGCTGGAATAGAGCACCCCAACCCTCAGCCACCCCCCCAGTCCCCCAGGCGCAACCACCATCACCTATTTTATCGTCTCTTCTCACATCCCTCTCACATCGCCAACTGCACACCACCATCAACTGGTGAGTGACGCCACAATGAATGCCTCTTTTGACTGCTACCTCTCACACAGAAGCACATTAAATGCATCCCAGATGCAGTGACCCGGAGGTATGCATCTTCTGCAGGAGTTGCACAGTGTCATCGCTGTAATTCCACTCTCTCCTCCGGATAGTTCTTATCACTCAGATCTACAACTGCCATTATCAATCTTCCCCTGTGCAGCCTCTGCATCATTAGGTGAGAGTATTTCACTAAGAACTCTAACATAGGTTTCATTCCTGTCTTGTCCTCTCTTGCATTCCACTGCAAGTTGGCATAGTGCCAGGCTGTGCCATGTAGCGCAACAGTGCCACCTAAAGGTTCAGTACCACCACATGTCAAGCCTGACCTACAGACTCTGATCTCACCACCTTCCACTTCTCTCCCTGCGGTTTCTCTCTTTCCTGTTTTTGTCCACGTGTGTTCCATTAGATTAGAACTGTGTGTTGTGTAGTGCTGCTTTATTAGCAGAAAAATTAATAAGGCTTTGATAAAAAGCAGCATGGATTACGTTGAAATTTGAGGCTCATTATTGGCTAATCCTTTTTGAATTGGATGTGTATCAAGTTCCAGACGAGCTTTACTCAGTTTGCTAGTGTGATTTGAGAGGAGGCATTTAATTCAAGCATAGATGATGAGGCAAAGCTCACAGTGACATTCACAATACCACTGTAGCGGTCTAATTATTGACTATTGTTGCAGCAGCAGGTGTTGAATAGGTTACAAAATCTTTAGTGATATTACAGTACACATTAAAATAAAGAAACAAACAAAAAACATGAAAACACTGTTATGAGAAGAGAGGTGAAAAGTCTGCTTTTTTTCACGTTGGCAGCATTTTTGCTGTGATGATGACCGTTATCTGAGTAGATAGGCAAGAAAAAAATGTTTCTTTCACAAAGAACATTGAATCACAATTATTGTTGTGTAGATACAGTTTGCCAGTTTTCTAAACTGGGTGCTGAAGAAAAAACGTAAGGCAAGAAAATTGCTTACCCACTTGCATTTTCTTAAATATTAATTCAGTAGTTTTAATAATAAAACATGTTGATAATTATCATCCTCAAATTACAATTCTGAGTCCATGATCAACTCCATTAATTAGCAGGTGGTCTTTCTTTTTCTCTTCCTTTGTTTCTATCTTTCTTTTTTAATTTAAGTTGAGACACAGAGGAATTTGTTGTAGTTATAACTCTCCAGCACTGTTTTTCTCTTTCTTCAGACTACCCTATAGTGGGTCCCTAATCTAGACTGGCACTTCAGCACTGTGGAACAGGGCAGTTATAGGCAGTACTTATAGACCAGTAAAAGTGCTCCTTTACCTGCTGTCTGGTGTGCATGGGCCCCTTCGTTTTGAACCCTCCTTGGGAGCTGCTCTCTGAGGCACTGAAGTGGTCGGAGCTCGTGGAGGATCTCTTGGAAAGGGTGTCACAGGCCCCAACAAATGTGTTATCCAATGGGAGTTCCTGGATCACATGATGTTTCTTGACCGAGACAGGTGTGTCAGCCTTAAGGTGAAAGGCCGACTGTGGTGAGGCTGACTTGTAGTGCCGAGCCAGGTCGGGACTGCTTGGTTTGAAGGTGGTAGTAGGTGTGGCATTCCAATCAAAGCGTCCAATCCCTTGTTCTTCCAGCTCAGTGGGCAGACTGATGGTTCCGTTAATTGGTTCATGGGCAGGATCATCTGGTTTGTTCCCCTCGATGGTGACAAAGTTGAGCAAAGAGCTTTTGGGGGACTTTCTTTTCTTGCGCTTTTTCTTTTTGTTCTGCTTGTTTTCTGTGTTGGGTGACATCCACTCAGCCCCTTGCTTTTTTCTCTGTGCGGCTTTAAATCTGGATGCATGGCGACAGCGCAGCAGCACAGTCACAAAGATGACAATGATCACCACCAATGCGCCCGTAACAAAGGCTATCATTATGGTTAAATAGTCACCATTTTGATAAGTTTCGCTACTTTCACCAATGTTTCTGTCTATTGGGGTCTCCATGGTGCGCCGGATGAGATCATAAATGAGTGTTGCATTGCCCACAGTGTCATTGACATACAAAAATACAAGCACCAGGGTATGGAGTGATTTGGGATATCCTAGGTCACTGATATTGACCACTAATCTGTGTAAGCCTATGTCAGTTATTGCAGGCTTTTCTTCCAGTGTAATGTTTCCAGTGACAGGGTCGATTCTGAATAAACCCTTGTTATTCCCACTCACAATAGTGTATTTCAGTTCAGCATTCATCCCTGTGTCACCATCAACAGCAAACACCTCAGCTACCACAGATCCTGGGATAGAGGACAGAGGGACAAGCTTGAAAGATGTGTTTGAGGGTGGATAGATGACAATTGGCGTGTTGTCGTTAACATCAATGACATTGATGGTCACCTTTGCGACTGAGGAGCAAGGAGGCCTGCCACTGTCCACAGCCTTAACATCAAAAGTATAGGAGCTCTGTTGCTCCCTGTCAAAAGACACATTAGATTTTATCACCCCAGAGTATGGATCTAGTATAAAGTTCTCATTGTCATTCAGAATAGAAAGAGAGACGGCAGCATTTTCTCCTGCATCTGAGTCTGTCACAGTTATCACCCCCACAGTGCTGTATTTAGGCAGATTCTCTGACACAAAGAACTGAAAGTGGTTATGTGTGAACTTAGGATTGTTATCATTTTCATCCAGCACAGTCACAATAACAGTTGCCTGTGTTTGCAAAGGGGGAGTTCCGTTATCTCTCGCCGTTACGGTGAAGAGGAATCTATCCTGATCCTCCCTATCAAAAACCCTAGATGCAGTCAGGACCCCAGTTTTACGGTCCAGATCAAAAAATGATGCATTCGGTCCCAGCTGATACACTATCTCTGCATTCTTCCCACTGTCCTCATCTGTAGCGGTAAGGGTGGTGAGGAACAGGTCGCGCTTGTTGTTTTCCATGACGGGCAGCTCGATGACTGGCTGAGTAAAAATAGGTGGGTTGTCATTCTCATCCTCTAGCCTCACTCTCACCAAGGCCGTCTGATTCAAACTCGGTTTTCCAGAATCTGAAGCAACAATTTTAAAGTTGTATTCCTTCGTCCCCTCGTAGTCAAGCAGAGCAGATGTTTCCAGCAGATACTGGTTGTCGTACACAGCTTTCAGATGGAAAGGTACATCCTTCTCTATAAAACAAATGACCTTGCCATTTATGTCAGTGTCTCTGTCTGAAACTGTGATGAGAGCGATCTTAGTATTGATGGGATCCTTCTCTGAGAGGAAAACAGTCCCGTTAATGGGACTGATTATGTATCTCAGGTCTATATTAGGTGGATTGTCATTAACATCAGTCACATTTATAGTAACAGTAGCTCTAGCTGGACTTGAGCTGCCATCGCTGGCTAAAACAGAGAGCTTGTGAATAGCAGTTTCCTCCCGGTCCAAAGGTCTCTGTACTGTAATTAGGCCAGAGGTTGTATTTAATGCAAAAAGTCTTTTAGTCGCAGGAGACACTTGAGTTCCAAATACGTAATGTATGTCTGCATTTGCCCCAATGTCTGCATCCGTAGCCTGGAGTTGCACCACAGATGTGCCTATAGGGGAGTTCTCGGGTATATGCACCTCTATCTGACTCTCTTTGAACACTGGCTTGTTATCATTGACATCTGTTACAGTCACCTGAAGAATGGCAGTGCTGGATTTCTGTGGACTGCCACCGTCCTCCACTTTAATCTTCATCACATAAGTATCCTTCTGCTCCCGGTCGAGATTCTGCTGCACAATAAGCTGGGGCCACTTCTCCCCCTCAGGCGTCTCCACAATGTCTAAACCGAAGGCACTTTGCCCATTGATCAGCTCGTATTTGTGGACACTGTTGGGGCCAGTGTCTGGGTCAGTGGCAGAAGGAATAGCAAAGCGGCTGTTAATGAGAGTGTTCTCTGGGATAGAGATGTTGATCACAGGGGACGGGAACATGGGGGCATTATCATTTGTGTCTTTGACGATTATTTTGATCTTAATCAGCCTGAAATAATCATTAGGCAGGATAACCACTTCAATTTCAAAGGAACACTCGCTGTCCTCAAATGAGGGACCGGGGCACAACTTCTCTCTGTCAATTCGGTTTGATGTTGTGAATATCTCTCCAGTGCTGCTCAGAACACGGACCAGTGGGTTGTCTCCAGCTTTGGAGACCAGCCGGTACACAAGATTTGAACTTCCTCCAGTGGCAGCATTTGTATGGGAAATGTTTAAGTCCTTTGGTATATTTCCAATAAGGACATTTTCTTGCAATTCCTCCCTGATGGGATAAATTAATTCTTGAGCTATTGAAGGATCAAGCCATATGCAGGCAAGCAGAGCAGCCAACAGGTAATAGTCTTTCAGATCCATAGCAATGTTAATTTCTCTTCAGGCTTTGTAGTTTAATTATTCACTTCTGTGCAGTGTTGACCACGATGACAGTAATCTTCCAAGAAAATACCTATGAATACACGAGAGAGTTTTTCTTCAGTGAACTTTCTTTAGCATGCACAGTAATGATGTTTATTCTGCTTTACTAAAATAAAATTGTTTTCCTCACTGTTGTCTTTTCTGAGTGCGTAATATTAAATCCAACTGCAAAAGTTCTGCAAATATCATTTAAACATTCACAAAAATCAGCAAATTCTAAACTGCAGCAGTATCTGTTTTTTCCCCCGCTTTTGCATTCCCTCCTAATTTCATGCTCACCAAGAATCTTTCACCCCTAGGGCTGGAAAACTTCACAACACATTACACAGTCTTAATAATTTCTCACTTAAATTGGCAAAGTTAAAGAGCTTAAGCTGTGTGTGGGCTCCTAAACGAATGAATGCGCATGAATGAAGCCTACAAAGTATGCTTAGTCAGATGTTGAATTCAGCGGGCATCTGAGACCTCTTCTTATCATACATACATACCCCAAATCCGTTGCAGCAAAGAAGAAAAACTGGAGTGTGTCAGCTCATAGTCTTCTCATCCCTTGATGCCGTATGCGAGTTTATTCAGGTGAAGAGATCCCTCTCTGCCTCTGTGGCGTTTTGCTCCAGAAAAGAGAGCGAGAGAGAGAGGAGGGGAAAAAAGCCCCTGTCGGAGTGATCAGACAGATGAATAGGTTTGATGTAAAAGCTGCAAAGCACAAAAACTGGGGTTAATGTGAGGCTGCATTGCTAGTGTCGCAGTTCCTTTCTCCCAATTTAACTTCAGGAATGGACAGGGAATGACGGCGCGACCTGCGAGGATTGCGGTGATCAGCGTCGGTCCCCCGGTAAACCCAGGAAGGTGATCAGTGTTTTGTGATGCCTTTCACAAGTAGAGATCCAAAAAGAAAAATCAATGGTGATCTCCCGTAAACGTTCCGAGAAACCCGGCTTTTCCCCCCCTTTGCTTATACCCGGCTACCTGTGAAGGTGAAGGTGCCGATGAGGTGAACGCAGGAGGAGACACTCGTGTCCCGTCATGATTCAACTTCACGCAGCTCCATCAATAACTGCACAAATGTTTGCACAAAACAGCAAAAAATGAAAAATAGAATTTTTTTCTTTTTTTTTATAAAAAACGAAGAGGTGCAAAATCTGAGATTCAATCCCTCTCGGAGATGTCAAGCAACATAAAAAGCCTCTACTGTGTTATACACCGATACTCCGAGAGCACACTGCCGCTTATCCTCGCAGTCTCACTCCCAGAGCAGAATATCTTGCACTAACTCTTTGTAAACCCATAGGAGGGGTGGTGAAGTATACCACTCCAATGCTCCCCCCTTTCCAACCCCGCCGACCCTCGTCATTGGACACCGCCCATCTCTTTCAGCTGCGTTGTCAACCCAGAGCCGCGGCAGGATTGGTCCGCAGTCACGTCACTTAAATCGGTCCGGAGGGTCGTCGGCGGCGAGCCGCTCGGAGAGGATGCTGCAGGCTGCAGGGAGACGCTTAACCAAAACCCGGAGGCTGGAGGGGGTTGATGATGAGGATGACGACGAGGATGATGAAGCTGGCAGTTCTACTGATGATAACGTCTAAATAAAAAAAGCGGATATTCGTCCGCTTTTATATTATGTGTAGATGAAGACAAACCTAACTGGGTGCCTTTTAAAGGGACTCATGAAAGCGCAAATGCCAACCTGTTTGCCTGTTGTCAGATAGGCTGCAATAATTGGCGAGCTGCTTTGAAAAGAAAAAAGAAACACGGTGAATTTTGGCACAGCAAAATATTTTAATAAATAAACTGAAGCTTTGAATAAAAGCTTTGTGTGAGAGTCTCCCATAACTGTGCTCCTGACAAAGAATCTGTTGTCTAAGCATCTTTGCGGTTAGGTGCATATTTGCGCTGCGCAGCTCTTCGCACCCCGCAGCCAGCCGTCAGCAATTGTCCGTCAGAAATAACCTTGACAGTTATCCTCTGTCATCAAAGCTGTGTGCAACATAGGGTGCGAGCGCTTTGCGTTGTGGACAAATTACACTTCTTCTTCTTCTTTTTTTCCTTTTCTTTTTTAATAAGTTTTACTGCCTAATGCGCAATTTATGCTGATCTCAGACTGTTGTGATTTGGCTTTTGAAATAATCCTAATAACTGATTTTCAAGTTTCATAGGAGGTATATAGTGAATAACCAACAAAATGGCATGTTAGAAATAACAGCAGTTAACCAAAATTAAAGAAAATGTAAATTAGAATAAGCCATTGCGATACAGCCGTCATTTATTGCCGTCAACCTTCAGATTGTTGCTTAATTTCAGTTTAGTGCCTATAACTCTCAACTGAAGCCGCAGCTCTCTGCATGTGTTGCTTCTTCTGCTGCTGAGAAAGGCAGGATGTGTAGCAGAGGAGGAGTGCAGACTACCACGGTGAACACTGCCATCTTGAGGTGGACCTTCACATGCGCCCCTTAATCCAGAGTTGAGCTTCAAATCTCCCGTAACCTCACAGTTCTGAATCGAGATTTCACTTAAAGCTCTTGTGCACCCAGGAGAACAGCCTGCGTAACAGATTACACAGCGAGTGACGGGGTAAGGAGCAACGTGCAAAAGGCCAGAAAACAAAAGTGAGAATAAGCACCAATGTTGGTAAATGGTGATGGAAGCGATGCAAAGGACAGGCGAGCCACACCGCTGAGGTGAGAACTGGGCTGCGAATCTCTCTGGAGAGTGTGGCTTAGTGCCCGGTCAGCAGTCCATTAGCACAACCAGCCTAGTGGCCTGACCTTTCTGCCTCCAGATTCAGCCATCAGTGTCCTTAGCTGGGAGAGAACAGCCAAAGGAGGGATCTGTCACTTTAGTTTAAAGTCTGACACCCTGATGCAGAGAGAAAAAGTGACAACATAACTGTCTTCATGGTGAAACAGTGTCTTGCTCTGGTGGCCAGCTGGAGTCATTAGTAACTCATCACCTGCTCTTACTTGCTCACTGGGAGTGTGCGTACATCTGTCTTGAGTTTTTCTGCATAGCGGAAAATATATCCAACTAAGTGGAAATGTTCTAACCCTGCCAGGTCTCTGAGGTGTTTTTTGTGTGTTAGCGCAGGAATAATTGCTCAGTAATTGGGAACACAGGACATAGAGAACACTTTTAAAAAAAGTAATTCCTCCCACCTTCTGAAATAATAATTAAGACTCTTGTTATGATCACCAGCTCGAGTAATCTGATGCTTATATGTCACAGGTTCAACGAAAACATATATTTATTATCTTCTGACGGGAGTGTCGAGTGTCAAAGGACCCTTGTCTCAAACACCAGAAGGAAATATGGTAAGACACAGCACAGCTCCTGATTCTAAATTTAACATTTCACTCAATTTTTATCGTCCCTTTTGGCAGTTTGAATTTGCTCCAGCTAGTGTTTTAGCTAGTTATATTACTGACAAGCGCCGAATGATGCAGTGTTGTAATACAGGTATAAGTAACTGGGGTATATCTTCCTCAATCTCCCACTGAAAAGACAGCCTAAGGGAAGTGTCTACACCTAAGGCCTTATGATTCCTCATATACACGGTGCAGTCAATCACACCATTCACCTTGGTTTGATTCCCACACTGACTTATTGACTTGTCCAAGCTGCTGGATTGACCTCATGAATAACACAAGTACAAATATGTTTATCTTTCATGTCCATTAAAGAACAAGGTCAAACAGGTAATTTATGTACGTACTAAATAAAGCAAGGTCTAGCATGTAAGTGCCAGAAAATATAAATTGTTGGTGTTGGATAGGACACACCATGATAGGAGAAGAAAAACGGAGCTAAACATTTTTGCTAAAAATTGCAACTTTTTCAATTTTTTTATACTAATAGTTGAAACCAGATATTTGCATTTGCTGCATGTTTTCTTTGTCTTTTTGTGACATTAAATCAGACTAGACCTTTTCTGTTTTAGGTCAATTAGTTATTAAAATAAAAATATTTGCTCAATGCCAGAAAAATAAAGATTCTGCAAGATAACTGTCTGACTTTCTTTAATGTCAGAAGCTTACCAGCATTAAAATTACTACGCCTCTAATACATTTGATGAAGTAAAACAGTGGATCTGTTTTAAAGCAATACCTCAAACACAGCTGCCTTTGGTGTCACTGTGGAAACACAATAAATAAGGTAAGATATATGGTAGAGAGTTGTCAACCTAAACAAGTCTAGGTCATAATTGGGTACAATTCTGAGATGCCTTAAATTGCTCTGTTTAGCTGTTTAACAATGAGCTCCAGTGTAACGTCCAGCCGTTATGCTCATCAATAAGACGACGGGTTCTGTGTCCCAGAGATGAAAGTCTTCTGGTGTGAAACATACACAACAGCCCCAGAACAAAGGAAAAAGACTTTGTGAAGATGCTGGCTGAAGCTGACAAGAGTCGTTCACGATCACAGTAAGATGAGCCCTGGACTCGCAAGGGCCAGAGGACCTCTCCATGGGTTAGTGGCCATTTCTCCAAAAGCAACATAAAAAGCAAGATTAGATTACAATTGCCAAATGCCCTCTAGGACAAAGACTGTAATGTTTGGAGACAAATTTTGTGGTCTGATGACAGTAGAGTTGAAGTATTTTTCCATAATGACCATCATCACATTTGGAAGAAAACTGTAAAAGTCTGTGAATACCATCCTGGCCATGAAGTACAGGTGATAGTATCATGCTTTGTAGATGTTTTTTTTGCTGGAGGAATGGCTACGCTTCACAAAATAGATAGCCTTTGAGAAACAACATCGGAGGAACACCTCAAACCATCACCCAAAGGACGAAAGCTTTGTCACAAATAGGTCTTAAAAACTGACATGACTCTTCGCATGCTACCAAATTATTTAGAAAGTGGTTTAAGAAAACCACGTCACTGGTTTAAGGACGCCACAAAGCCCTGATCTCAGTGCTATTGCCTTATTGCCTTGTCATACAGCGGTTCGATCAGAAGAAATTAACTAAAATTGCTGAAGCTTGTGGGAGGACACCCAGAACATTTCTCCAAACTCATGCTGTTTAAAGGCAAATTTACCAAAAATACTAAGGAAATGTATGCAGATTTTTTTAATTTAAAGAAAATGTAAAAGAAATATCAAATCTAAATAATTTTGGCCATTCTTACTGAAATAAGACAAGAAATGTCAAGTCTTAATTCATGTCCAAGAGGGAAGGAAAAAAGGTCCTTTTTAAAATGTCTTTTAAAAACAAGCATTAAGAAAGTGTGCAAATACTTTACTTAAAGGGGAACCTTTCAAAAGCAGTGTTAACACTTTTAGAGAGAGATTTTTTTTTCTTCTAACATTTAGGATATACTCACAAAAATATTTTTTTCTAAATGTTTGCTCAGAAGAATAAAAATGGGAAAGCTTTACTTTTAGAACAAAAATCATCTTACACTTGTTTAAGCTCATTGAGGGTTTTTTTCACTCTGCCTCACTAGCCGTGTGAGAAACGATAATTAGAGGCCATTTCAGACTGTGTGAGGTGCTTGACTTGCCATTCTTTCTTTATGCACAATACAGGTATTGTAAAAAAAAGAAAAAAAATTACAATTAATTTGCCCAGAACTGTAATTATGCAGATCCTTTGCCATTTCTAAAGTGAAACAAAATAACAACAAAATAAATGACACAGTATCAGTAATGAATACTTATTTTTAAGCTCCACTTCACACCTCACTTCCTGTAATCAGCTGACTCAGAGAAAAAACATCACTTGGGCTATTATCACTTGAGCTGAATCCTGCTGCTTTTTACATTGTGCCGCCTGCCAACCAAGCAAATGAGCACAAAAAAAAAATCGGACTTCAAAAATAATTAAGTCCTTTGAGTAGTTTTACTCATTGTTGAAATCATATCTTTGCATAATAGGTTTTACTACATGTTGAGTTACATGTTGAGGCTCAAACAGTCTCTCCCACCACTTTCTTATAATATTTTGATGTATAGTTTATCATCTATTTTCAAAGCTCAGCTTTCTCTAGTTAATTCCCTTCTATTACAGTTTTCTTTTTCTAGCAGAGAATGTGAACTTCGCTTGTTTAGTGTTTTTGCGAAAAAGCCTCAGCAACTTTCGATCAAAACACTTGCAGATTTCCTTAAAACCCTTTTGCCAGTGGGACTTAGAGCACTAATGACCCAGTGGATAATTGGCATCACACACCCTGCAGTCACTGAACACTAATCGGAACTTCCAATCAGACATTTCTGACTTGAAAGTTTAGAAACATGTGAGAGAAGATTCAGATAGGAAGCATTTATCATTTGCTTTGGATGTGATTTCAGTCAAACCAAACCTTTGAATTCCCTGAAGGATTTTGTGTTACATTGCTTAACAAGGTGGTAACAAGGTACTTTGATATGTTCAGGGCCAGAACTTTCCCGCTGCTGGTTTTTGAGTCATATGTAAATGCTTGTTCAAGGTAATTTTTTTGATTCACCATATGGCAACCTGACAGATTTTCCTTAGTTGATCCTGAGCTTTCCTTCTTAGAGCAAAACCGTTTTAAATGCATTTTTCATGCACCCAGCAGATACTTTACTGCCTGAGAGTTGGCATTTAAGGCATAAAATGTCATTTATATTAATCATTTGGACATTGATTGGCATATTGTTTGATCAAAAAAAGATATCCTGAGTGGATTTGCTTTTAAATATGCCAAAAATTCAAGATATCTCCGATAAGAGTAGTCTCTTCTGTCAGTACAGCCTCGGTCTGACCATAATTTGCTCTCTTCCTTCAGTTTCAGCTCCTGATTTTTTTTTCATCTTTCTGACACATTTGAATCACATGTCACTTTGCAGACTGTGCACTAAAAAAGGTCAAACATTCCTTCCTATATTCTTTTCTTACTCGTGTGAAAGCCTGGGCTGAAATGGATCCTGGTCAGAAACAGCTGTGAACCAGGGAGAGAATGTAGAGTAAGATCCTCCTCTGCTTAACTCACGCACAAGCAGGGCTGACCTTGTGCAGAATGAATGAAGAAATATAAAAGTTTTAGATACTTGGCATGCACTCCAACACCAGAATGATTTCAAATCTTATCCAGTAAAGTTGTATAAGTTAGGACAGGGAGATCATTTTCTCAGAGTTCATCCTACGTCTCAAGCAATTATAACTTGCAATGTCTGCCACCCTCTTCTATTTTTGAGCAAATACTTGACATGCAGAATACAAATGTAAAACCCCCATCCGTAACCTTTGAAGTTCCTACTTCTTTAAAGTTTAATTGCTATTTTAATAAAATTTCACTGATTCCTTAGAGGCTTGTTGTCATGGTTTAAATATCAGGCTGAAACAAGCTCCAACAAAGAAAGATCCCATCCTGTACCGGATGTGCAGCTGCAGACTCACAGCCACCATATCTTTTTTAAAATGTCAGTATCAGGCTCTAAGTGAAATGTACACTAAGTTAATTTAGTTTTACTTGTAACCTAATTATGACTCTGGCTGCAAAGACAAGTTGTGAAGAAGAGGGGAAATGGCAAGGAAATGTCTATATATATGCAGAAGCTCTAATATGCTATTTAAAAGGTCAGACTTGTGTGTCATGACTTTTGTCAAGAGTTAGTCAAGTGACTACTGCCTTAAAAGATCGACCTAATTTGAAATTTTCAGATATGTTGCATAAATTCCTAATTATATGTAGCAAGTGTGCGTGCAAATGCATGTTACAGTGTGTCTTAGTTGGGTGGATACACGTAAATGACGGAAGGGCTCTGCTAATAAAGCCTTTATTAAAAAAAAGAACAAAAAAAAACAAAACACTCAAACCAGTGTGCAGATAAAAGCTCAAACCTCTTGTACAAAACACTAAGATCACTCTGTAGGTGTACAGCAATTGTTGCTGCTCCACTTTTATGTAAAGTACACCCACTTATTAGTTTAATCAGTGGTCTAAAGCTGAGCATGAGTCATTCCCTTAGAATGAGGAGCCGCAGATTTGTCCGGTAGTTCTGAGCATACACTGATGAGAAAAGTTTCTTTGTGAATGTACTAAACACCATGACCTTGAGACTGTTTTTAACATCTGTATTTCTGCATTAATACAATATGTTTCCTATCCTGCTTCTTGTATGTAAACAGTATTTTAGGAGATGCATCATATTTTCATGGCCTAATCACTATGCTGTTCAACAAATTTTTATGTTCGTCAAACACTCTGACATATCAACACAACCAACAACACGTCCTATTTCAGTGTAATTCAATCTAAGTTGCAGAAAATTATTGTTTTCCTTTGTGTTTCACAGGCTGTTAAACACACCAATAATTTCCCTTTACCCAAGAAATGTCAGGGAGACCCTGCTTGTTATTTTACAGGCAACAGAATCTTCTAAGATCCAAATCCCTGCCCACTGTGATGAGGTATTATCAGATGACAACATGCAATTTAGGTTTAACAAATGAGATGGAGAACAGGAAATGTCACTCTCCCTCATAGTAATTTTTTTCCCCCAAAAGCACAGATTCTGCTGTAGAAATATTGTCATATGTTGTTGTTGCACATTCAGTCTGGTGTGATGTCTGATGCAGGAGCTGCCAATAATCATGTTTGTATGGTGAATCCAGCAAACGGTGACAAACAGTGACTGGCAACTTAAAGGGCACTTTAATGCTAAATTTTGTGTGCTAAGTAATTTAGTTATGGATAAAATTAAATTATCTATCTATCTATCTATCTATCTATCTATCTATCTATCTATCTATCTATCTATCTATCTATCTATCTATCTATCTATCTATCTATCTATCTATCAGCATTCATTTTGATGCATTTATATTTTTTCTTCTCTTTTGAAGTTTTTTAATCTCCAACCTGAAATGACTGGCTTATCTGCTCTGTAGGCATTCATAAGAATCTAATACTGTAATCTTTTCTTCTAATGAGTTTCCTCTCTCATTAGTTTGGAATCACATTTTGCTTCTTTACAATCTATGGACCACACATGCCAGCATCAGCAAAATCTATGAACTGATGACAGATTGTTTTTTTTTTTTTCATGCAACATTTGTAGTAAATGCAGAATTTGCTGTTTTTTATTTACTGTTGAGATATATGATTTACTAATTCTCAGTAAGTCTTTTGTTGACTAATATGGTAAATGGAAAATAATAGTAAAATTGTACAAATAATTAACTGAATGGCATAAGATTTAAAAGTGAGATCATTGCGATTTTTTTATATAAATATCTTGAGTGATTAGACAGAATATTAATTTGTAATTCTATTTACCTAAACTGTGTCAAAGAATAATTAATATTTTTTTGTCTTCCCAACCTCTTTGTTGGTTGTATTTTTTAGAAAACACTGCAGCCTTATTAAGTTTTTAAAGACAAGCTTTTGCAATATGTGTATATGATGATTTAGAGAAGTAAGGGACACGGGGAAACCATATGGGAAAATTGACCCATCAACCTCATTAACAGTTAAACTTTGCATCCATATTGCAAATAAAACATACATTTGTTATGCTGACTATCGAACAAAGCTCATTATAGTCATGCTCACTATTCCAGTTCCTGACTCATCACCGGTCGGGGCCGTATGTCTGAGTCAGACTTTTTTATACCCAAATGCAGAGCTGCATTAAGTAAAGGCGCACCATTATAAACAAATCCCACAGTTTGACCAAAGTGGCCAGCACTGAGACAGTTTTAAGTAAAATAATGCAGAACAAATTTACATTACTATGTTAAAATTTGCTCAAAAAACTTGAAAATAGAGAAGTATGCAACTTATTTAGACAGTTTATCAGTCAAAAGAAAAAAAAATCTGGTTTTAGGGTTAGTCACACTTTAACCTGTATTGTCATGACATCACAAGATGAGACTTAAAGGAAATATTGGTGTGCATTTAGGAGCTGAACAGATGATGTCCCTCGCTCTGCTTGGAACATTTCGTTTCATCACATTCATATTATAAACCCACATTTTGACGGAAACCACCACGCTTCTTGAGGGAGAATAAACAGCCCGTAATTCTAGTCTGAGGATATTCCAGTCACCCAGTAGAGTTTTTCAATCTTACCAGGGCATAATTTGCAACATTGAATGTTTGGGTTGCAGAAACACTGAGCTGGAAAATTTTCCCTGGACAGACTTTGCTGATATTATGAACATTGATTGCCTGAGTTTATTGTTGAGAAAGTAGGATATGACAAAACTCACAAAACAAAATGAACTCCTGAGCTCATTTTCCTTTAACTCATAGTTGTAGAGCAACAAAACAGCAACAAAAAATGTTTCTGTTTTTCTGTCCATTGTCAGTTTTTATTGTGGCTTTGTTAGACCCCATTCATTTCAAAAATGTAATAAACGAGTGATATTTTTATGGAGCAGTGAAAACAATGCATTTTAAATTCAACCTTCCCGCAGAAAATAAAGATTTTTCTGACTTAGCCTTATTTGGAGAGACGATACCACTGTAGCTTTGTAACAAGACCAGAAAACTGCACAGATGATTTGAAGCGATGAAGCGAAATGGGAAAGGAGAGAAAGAGTTGGTGGATGTACACTTTTATTTCCCAGTTGTTGAAGCAGTTCTTGTTGTGAATAAACAACTGTCTCAGAGGGTGTTTGCTTGCATCCGACTCCTGTAAAAATGCTTTACATAATTACAATGTTAATTACAATGTTCTCTAAATTTAAGCAGTGGGAAAACCAGTTTGCTTAGTCTAGAGACCACCCTAAGTTTAGATATGTACTGAATTATCCCATGTTGTGCATTAGAAAACAAATTTTGAGGGGTGTTATTCTCAAAGTCATTTAACTTCACACCCTGGAGACAGTTAACAGTTTTGTAATATCTTGGTCTGGACCAAAGTGGTAAACCAAGAAACTTAGTGACAAACTTATTACTATTATCCCTGAAGCCATCTTAATAGCACAGGAAAAAATCTACAGTGTTATTGAGTCAGCTTTTTTTGTTAGTGCTTGTCCTGGTTGAGCTGCCAGACTATGCAAAAATATTTCAAAGACTAAATTGTCGCATTCCTAAAAAAAATGGCGCAAGTACTTTTTTGCCAAAAGATGATTTAGGCAAAACAAACAAACAAACAAACAAACAAACAAACACACTTGAACACTTGAAGTGAAGATCAAGAAACCACAACAACTTCTATGAAGCCTCATCCTGTTTCCTACAGTAAAGAATATATTTCTCTGCAAGTCCATCATCTTTGCTAGTAATCTTAGGGCATTACTAGCAAAGATGAGCTGCATTAGGGCACCACTTTTAAAACCTACAGAAGACAATGGAAGACCCAGGTGGGAAGTAGATTAGACGGCAGTCTGAGGAAACGGCACTACAATCTGATTACCTGCAGCACCTACTGGCTTCAGGGACATGCAATATAATTTTGTTGGAATGAGTGGAATTTAAATTTGAGTAGGTTTTCATTGTTCAACGTTTATGGGAAAGACAGAAGCATGTCTGCTTTTGCATCTGGGTTTAAAAAACTACTATGCTATCATGTTAGCATAGAGGGATCAACTTTGCTACTGACAGCAAAATATATTTAGATTAATGGAAAAAGAGTGCTGGAAAAAAACCCCATTTGGAATGAAGCCTTTGACCTATTTGTGAAACACTGGGCCATCTTTAATGCAAGAAAAGTAGGGGGCATGTGAGGATTCGAGCAAAAAGTTATCTTATGTTTTTGTGGACTTTGTGTCTTCTGCTGTGACCTATAGGAGGAGCATCAGGAGTATAGAGTTGCGGCCTCTTTTCTACAGATTACTATTTCCTGTGCAGTGAGAACTTGATGTTGCATTGGATGGATGGAATCAGTCTTGACACTGAGCTTGAAACTATACCCGGGCTGTCATTACTTGTAAGTTCTGTCCTCAGTTTTTTTGTAGACAGAAATCTGAGGTCCAGCCAAGGGCCAGAAAGTATTCAGTTTGGCTGCTTTGAGATTGCTGCTTTCCTTTTTGCAGAAGAAATCCTAAAGCTTTTACTAAAAGCATCCGCAAAGAGCATTTGAGGACATGGCCCTGTCTGTAGCGTGCAAGAGATTCACATGAAGATTGAGAAAGTACTGCAAATGTTTTGCTGGTTATTTGTGAATATCTTAGTCAAGATATTCACTAGACTAGATATTCTTATCTAGTCTAGATAAGATCTTAGTCTAGATCTTATCTAGACTAAGATATTGTGAATATCTTAGTCTAGATATTCACAGATAATATCTATTTGTGGATTTGTTTACCATTTCATGAGTAAATATTATGAAATAATTAAAACGGACCGCCGCCGTTTATAGTTTCAAACATTTTACCATTTTAAAACAAGACATACAGTTTTCAAAAGTATGACGAAGGAAAGATGTAACACCTCGTATCCTAAAACCATGATGTGACATTTCCTTACCACCACTAAGCATCACGATTGCAACAGATTAGCACACAGCCAGTAAACTTTGTTATCAACAGAGTACTTTTTTATCAGCTCAATAGTCTGATGACAAAAATGTAAAGAAATTTCAGGATGGCAAGAGTGTGTTATTTGTGGGTTCTCTTCAACAGAGAACCTTTTGAAACTCCTTTGACAAATAATGTGTTTGTAAAATTCATGAGGTGTGTGGGGGTGTGTGTGTGTGTGGGGGGGTGTTGCTGGTGGACGTGGCTCCAGTGTTGATTCACCTGTGTGACCACATTCGAGATTGTTTTATTGGACTATATGGTAATGAACTTCCTTCTTGAGGTTGCAGAGGTAATCAGGCCTTTAATGTCTCCTGGAAGCATTTCCATCTGGACGTTATGTGTTTTTGCACCATCCAATTACAGTGTAATCACCTCGGGCATGCTGATGACACTAGCTGCACAACATAAAGAGGTCAGAGAGACAACCCTCATTTTCAGCCATACTGAGTTGCCAAATTTTATCCTAACTCCTCCTTCTAACTCCTTCAATTGCGCAACAATGTCATAAGTAGTGCAACAATTGAAGGACGACACATCAAAGATAAAGAGTGCTATGCTTTGCCATACATGAGGAAATTATACTTGATCTTTTCTCTGTGTTTAAAAAATAAGACAAATGAACAGGAGGACAGCAATATACTCTACAGTCTTTAAGTTTTGGCAAAACTAACAATTTCTTGCTTACAGCTAAGTGTAGAAAATAACAATGTTTTATGGTACTAAGGTTTAAGGATAGCACATTAACCTCTCTTTTGCTTTGTGTTTTGGTGCACAAGAGCATAAATCCCTATATAAATAAACTGCTTTTCCAGCAAGCCAGGCCCCTGCGCCCCCACAGTGATTTTCCATGTATAGGAGGCTTAACTGTGTAACTCTCCATCTATTGTGCTTTTTTCAGATCTCTTTGCCACAAATTAAATTTGAATTGTTCCATACTGGGTCAAACATCTTGAGAGAATAAACACGACACACCATGAAATTAGACTTTTGTTGGAAAAGGCCGGGGTATACTTTGATACAAATTTCTTATTACAGAAGTGTTTGCACATGGATCTATGATGTGGCTGACTGGTCTGCTGTAATACTGAGCAGACAAACATAACCCCCTCTCATCTCCCTGAACACTGCATGTTTGAAGCTGTAGAGACATCCACCCATAAAGGAACACGTTTGGAATATTACTTTTGGTTACCAGATGAAAATAAGCATCAGTGAATTAAACCGGACACACAATTCAGCTAGTCTGCAACTAACCTATGAAGTTCTTAATATATTCTTGGAAAAATCTTATTGCAAAAAAAATAATTTGTCATATTTTGTCCTTAGGAAGTTTAATGCAAGCCTGGTATCCACATTCTGGACTCACATGCCCACTCCAAAGGTAATGGTTGTTTTTTTATGAAATTGTAATGAGCTTTTGTTTCACACATTCAGCACTGCTGCTATAACTATTGTGTTTGGTGCTCACTTTAAATGTGGCTCTTTACAGCAGCAGGGGCAAGGTGTGAAAGCCGAGCTTGTGTAAGTGCCTTGGAAATAGACAAATCAACTTGTGCATGCAAGTTCAAGATTTTAAATAATAAAAAAAAACACTTTTTCTAAGGAACTAGCACAGCTGAAAATATCACCATTCTGAAATGTTATTTGCAACTGAATTTGATGTCTAAGATAGATATCAAATATTAGTGTACGTTGGGACTGTGCTGCAGTAATTGCAAGTGTTACCTTGCAAGTGTTATTTTGCCTTGACCTCTATTAATTGATGGACTATTGGGTGAAGAATATAAAAGTGCTTTCGAAAATTTGTGAAAACAATTGAAAAAAAGACTATTTGCTACTAAAATAGAAAGAATATAGTATTATAATTTCTTTGACAATATATCCGATTTTTCAAATTCAGAAGTGTAAGTGTGCTAAGAACACTTTGCACACCTGTGCAACACCTCAGAAAGCCTTCTTTGTCACACAGAAATCAAAAGCAATTTGTCAATATATCAGGGATTGTTGACATTCCCAAGCCTGGTTAATTGCTGGATTCAATTTCCACATGCATGAAGGTTTCACATTCAACTCTTCAAGCAAGGGCATGCAAGTAAAAATACATTTATTTGAAGGTGCAGCCATCATATCCTTTAGGAAACAGTTTATGTGTCCCAAAGATGAATGTGTTTTGATGCAAAATATGTGCATGGACATCATAAGCAAAATGAAAGACCTTGTAAAGATGCTGGCTGACGCAGGTAAAAGACTGTCGTTATAAAGAATAAAAGGATTGTTATACTGACAATGGGTGGAAGGGTGCTCAGAGAATTAGAAGCCTTTACTTCAAAAGCAAAATAAAAACCAAAATTACAGTTTACAAAGGCAAAAAGACCTTATTTTTTCATGACATGTCCTGCGGGCTCACGGAGCTTGAAAAATCAAAGTGCTTTTTTGACCACAGTCATTGTAAATCACCCCAGTTGTGAAGTACAGGGCTGGCAGCATCATGTTGTCTGTTTTTGCAGCAAGACTATGAAGTCACATTTCTGCCAAAAAGCTTTGACGAGCTTATGGAGCAATCACAATAGCGCATTTATTAACTGAAAGAGCGCATAGCTCTGATCACAAAGCCATGCTCTCCTAGCATGGCAAGAAGTAAAACATCCTCCCTCCACCCATCTCCACACTCTCATTGGAATGGCCAATGGATTTTCAGCTCAAATCTGGTGAGTGCTAGCAAGGGACTAACAGGAGTAGAAGAAAAGTGGGGGACATGAAGTGGATTCAAAGTCCAGATGGAGAGGAGGAGGCAGGTGAGAACAAAGAAGAAAGAAGAAAACAAAAAAAAATGTTGTTGATTTTCCTTTGCTTTTTATTTACCTTCTTATTCTTCTCTCCACAGAAAGGCAATGGCCAGACTAGTACAGATGGGTAGAGGGAGCTAAAAAAAATTAAATGCTCACAATCAGAGATGTGAGCTATCTTAATTAATGAATGTGCTGTTGTTATTATTACTTAATAAGTTCAGGATTTTGGGTATGAATGTGACACTATAATCTTGCTGCAAAAAACAAAAAACGGTCAGAAGTAAGATAGCACAAAGACCTCAGGCATCATGTTAAATAATTACCTTAAGTTCAATGAAGTCAGTGTTTTTGAGCGGTAATCACAAAGCCCTTACCTTGGTCCGCAGAACATCACAAAGGAAAACTGAAAAGATGTGAAAGCAAGGCAGTCTAAAACTTTAACTCGGTTACAATTGTTCAGTGAAGTGGACAATTGTCCACTTCACTTTTTAGGGAACCAAAATTCCCTAAAAAGTATCGTGGAAAACTTGATAACCATAACATTTCATCCAAGTAATAATGTTTCTGTAAATATTGTGTTTAAACTGTATATTACAGCCAGCAAAATGTCTGTAAGCATTTTCTGCACAGGCATGTAAGTATGACGAAAAACCTGCACACATAAAGTATCTCACTGTAAAACAGCATCAAGACTTGCTTGCAGAATTTCTAGATGATACCAAGAGATTTGAGCAGGACTAAGATGTGCAGCTGCATAAACAAACAACATTATGCGCCAATGCTGATGCTTTGCTTTCTGTGATAACACATGAGCTGCACCATGCACTCCGCAATTAATTACGCCTTCTCTGTCAGAAGAAGGTTTCAGAGCCACTGAAGAATTACATAAAGCAGCGATAATGGGTTTTTGTGTTAATTTAAATGTTGGGCTTTCTCTGATGACGCTCAACTGCAAAATTCTGAAAAGCCATAAATGAAAAAATAATCACACAGTTTAATTTTGAATCGTTTACCCTGCTCAAAACCAGAACTCGCATTGACTTACTCTAACTTCTAGATATTTATAGATTCAGTGATTATCCCAAGGTCAAACGAGCAGCTCATGCTGTGATTTAGAATATCTTAATGTAAAATGTGTTCAGTCAGTCATGCGTTCAAAGTTGGATATCGCACCATTCAATCCAATCATGCTATCGTCTGAGAAGAAAAGTTAGCTGCTGTGAAAAGGATACATAAATAGTCTACCTTATAACTTGTTGAGAAAAACAAACAGAAAAACAGCAGTGGCTGGCCATGTGAAGTGAGGTAAGGTCCAGTTTTGGGAGACATCCAATCATATACTATACAATAAAGGTTCTTTTGTGTTTAAAACTCTCACTTTTAAATATCTGTAATTCTGTGGGAGGGTGCTGCCAGAATCAAGTGTTTTCAATAGTGTGGTGAAATATCTAACACCTATTTTGTTCATGCACTTTGTTCACATAGAAGATTTACTGATTTATGGCCTGTTATCTTGCACCATCCTTGATCACCATCACCTTTAATAATAGAGCAGCTAGAAGTTGGGTGACAGTAGTGGAGTAATGGTCCATCCATTCATTGTGGACTATTCTTGCAAAAGAATGCATGTGTGTGCCTGTGTGTGTGTACTTTTATATACAGTACTGTATGGACGACTACCTTCACAACATTTACCAACAAAGAGGGTCATTCGTGGAAAATGAGGACCTTTTCTTGGTACTCAATGTTTTGGCAGTTCTACTGTGCTCTACCAGTTAGATTTGTAGGTATAGTGAGAATTAAGTTTTGGTTTATGTTAGGGTTAGGATTAAACGAGTAGGGGCTAGGGTTAGGGGAAATTTCTGAGTTAGGCATAAATGTGGTTACTAAAATGAGTGGAAGTTAAAGTCTCCAGTTTGTATAGAAGTACAAGGATGCGTGTGCATGTGCGGGTGCGCGGGCGTGGGCGTGGGTGTGTGTGTGTGTGTGTGTTTTGTGCGCAATGCAATGCCAAGTTGAATAGATCACAGTGATACGTTATAAAGTGTTAGCTGTGCTTCAACAAAGACTGCATTGATTCCTTGCCAGTAGTGTTTCAAAGAAATACATTTGAAGTAGCGCCGTCAGTGCGTTCTATATTTCAAGGTAAAACTCACGGTAGCCAGCTTCACCAGCTTTTTATTTACTTTAAAGGACCAAATCTATGGTCTGATCTAATCTAGCATTTAAAACCATCCATTTGTATTTCTACTCAGCTGTATTTCTAAACAAGTAATGCATAGTTTACCGCCTGACTAACAATTTGAACTAAAACTTGATGCAGAAGTTTAGTATATTTTTTTTGTTTACAAATCCAAAGAAATTCAGGAAAACAATCTCTAGGTCACAACCAGAAGGTTTAAGAGAAAGTGCCGGATATCTGCTTTTGAGGACTGGAGCTGCAGATCCTTGAAATAAGGTATTTATGCAATGGAAAAGGCAAAACTAAAGATAAAAGCTTGTGAAAGTGTGAGCTATTAATAGCATAGTATTGTAAGCAAATAGTGTTACTCTTATTTATGAGCACATTGTTGATGCATTGGTGTTTCTTTTAACCAAAAATAAATTAATCTACATTCATTCAGGAAGGTTTCAAGGGACACCAAATTTGCATCAGTTTCTTTCTTGTTTTGATCACAGCTATTTGTAATTTAATCAAACCTCCACTTGTAATTACATTTATTCAAGCTTAACTTTACACATCTGGGGTTTCAAGCACAATCAGCTTCCTCTCATTATTAGAACTTGCTATTTAAATTTTATACCAAGTTTCCATCCAAATCGAGTGAAATGATGGGTGCATTCTGTACTGCTGACAGAAGAGGAAATGAAAATAGAAATCTTGTGTCTTAAGTGTGAAACCAAGATATGACCGCAACATCTGTAGGTCTGTTAGGCACTAAAAGCTTAAACAACTTGTCGCTCTGATGTTTACCAAAGCGCTGTGTACATAAACACACCTGGCACAAATCTCACTGAATTCTGATTATAGCGCACCCTCATTTCACAGGGACTTATTTACCGCATGGCTTAACGTCGTGTTAACAGGCTGTCGGGGGGGAAAAAAATTGAACCTCCTTCCTCTTCGTACTTTTTAATAGCCCGCAATCTCCTCTGTCTCCCTGCTGTTGTCGCTTTTGTGTTGACCAATTTAGATAGCCTCCTTTCTCTTTTATTTCTTGTGCTCATTCTCTTTTGTCTCTCTCAAATCTGGCAGAAGGATGCCATCGATCTTCATGAGGTCTTGATACACATCGTTTCACCTCCTGCAGTACCTGCTTTATCAGGAGATTGGAGTAGGATGGATGACTGATCAGACTGATATAGCTTCTCTCGCATTTCACTGACACCCCCCCCCCCCCACCACAACTGCCTTTCTCTTTTCTCATTCTGTTTCATCGTTCTTTGCCTTTCCTCCTCTTACCTCCTAAAAGGTAATTGAAATTTGAACAGCTTAGCACAATGTTTGGCTCATTGTTGATACCATCATAACTTCAATTTAAACTCAGCTTGGTGAAGCCACTTGCAGAAGATAATTCAAAATCAAGCTTATCAAATTGTCTCATCGCTTTTATAAGGTTTACATGACTCTCTAATTTAATGTATGCTTAAGATGTTAAATGGACAACTTTGTGGAAATGTATTTAACTCATCGTGAAGACTGTGAATAATATTACCAAGAAAATGATCAACTATAATGTAATAAAGCACCAAAAAAAGAGAAAATATATAAGCTACTGAGTGAAAACACCCAAGTCCCATCATTTCCCTGTAATATCTCATCTGGAAACAGGTCAAGTTGATGCAGGAATTTATATGAGGATGATTGATTTCCTGAAATGACTAATTTCCTTTTGCTGGCAGTATCAGGGAGTTGATATTACAGACACTCTTCGGGAGAAGAAATGCAGAGGAAGGTCACAAGAAAAGTCTTCTAGTCATGAATCTCAAACAGGAAGTAACCTTGAGAGATAGTAAGGATGTATGTTGACAAACAGGCAACGTCCAGTGCAAAAGGCTGGCCAACAAAAATACAATGCTTTATCATGTGTGTGAATGATCTCATCTTCATGGTTAAATAAGTGTGAAATGGCTGACATGTCACAGCATACAACTAAATGTATTAATGTGTATGACTGCTCTGGCTGATAAACCTGCATCAGATGATAAGAGATGGAATTACTGGGAATGGCATTTGAGTCAACTTCACCGTGTCCCACTTCCAACTTAGAAAAGCAACGTGAGTTGTTCATGAAAACACTCACTGTTATTATCAATGCCAGCAAAATGCATGCCTGTGGCTATGTGCATGACAACGCATTTGGGAATGTGTAAAAATAGGATGCACATGTTCAGTGGGTCAAATAGACGTTTTATAGCAGCTATAACTAAGTCATATTCTCATGTGAACCCAATGACATTTTTAAGGTCAGGCTCATGGAGAAACGTCTAGCTTTTAGATACATCATTTTCCAGCAGCATATTTGTAAAATTTCAGCTTCTGACTACATATGCAACACAAAAATAAACAATTAAGCAGTGCTAATGGAAAGGAATGTTTTACTTATTGTTTTCTTTTTACAAATAAACTGCAGCAGTTTAGAAAACCACGTATCTTTCCCTTCCACTTGTCGGTCTGCCACACAAAATTACACAAAAGTTTGTGGATGCAATGTAACAAAATGTGGAAAAGCTTAAACATTGCCAATGCTCTTGCAAGTAACTCTACATGTTTTAATTTATTCCCTTACATTTATTTTACAGAACAGATTACAGCTCTTTAAAAGCTGCTTTGATCTCTTTCATTTGGTAATTGTTGCAGCAAGTTGCAATTTCCTTTTCCAAGAAGCATTGTACCACACACTTCAGAAAAAGACAAAGTATTTAATTTACTTTGTTGTTCATTTGTTTTTTCACCTGTTGCCATATTTAGCAACACATTTGTTGAACCTTTCCCACCTTCAGCTTACAGTTTGCCTCACAGCACAGGTTTAAATTTAAGACGGCGGTCGTTTTCTCTGGCATTTGCATTTTCTCACCATGCTGTGTTTCTTCAAGTGCTCCGCTTTTCACACTGAACATAAATGGAGCACTGATTATTGTAGGGAGGTGCATTCACAGGTGCAACTTCAGTGGGAGTGCCTACATCTGTGTGGGAACTTTTTATTTTATTTTATATGTTTTGCAGAGAATTCTTTGTTAAAGTAACACAATTAGCCCTTTGACAATTTACAAAAACTACAGTCATCTTCAAAAAATTTGAATATGTATTCTAATAATCCTCGTTTGTCAAATTAAAAGTATCTTTTGGAAATACCAACGTTTAAGCAGGTAATAAACATTCCTTTCATTAAGCCCACATTCCTGTATTTAATGCGACATCGTAGATGTAATAATTCAGTCTTACATTTGACGCTTTCATGAGCTGTAAGCAAGAAATCATCATCAGAAATAAAAGCCTTGAAACATCAGTCTGTGTGTAATTAATCTATATAATGTGTTTCACTTAGGGATGGGGTTACTGAAATCAATAAACTTTTCAATAATATTCTAATTTATTGAATGGGTCTGTATCACGGCTTCTAAACCTCTAAATAAAGATCACTGCTCCAAACCTATCCACACTCACTCTTGGTGGAGAGCGGGAGCACTCCTTTTTTTCAGAAATAGATTTGCTCCCCCATCCTCAACACCAACCTCCTCCTTCCACACAACTATGGAGTGCCTGAAGAAGCTTTAATATTACATCTCATCCTTTTTATTTTAATAATTAAACACCGAACTGCTGCTGATGATTACTCTTTCAGCTGCCTTATAAGGAAAAACAGCTGCATGTGAAAAGCAAATATTTTTCTTACTTTTAGATGTGATTCTGTGTGAGACATGGGCGAGATGTTATTCAGTACTAAGCGTCCTTTCGAGCAGCCACAGCTTACTGCAGCAACCAACTGATGAGCATTTTCAAAGGGGACAGAAAATTATTTGACTCTTTGATTGCAGACCAAAAGCTTAACACATCATTCCCTGAAACAGTGCATGCAGTGGTGGTAGCCTAGGTAGCTCTGTGGACCCGGTGATGGTGGGGGTGGAGGGGTTTACAGTTGATGATGGTATCGGGTATAGGTTTTCCAACAGAAATGAAGGCTTGAATCTGATTGAATGCAAAACATAGTCTGGTGAAAAAAAGCTTGTGTTTGTCCATGGACACTTTGAAAAACTGTCAAAAATAGCAACCCCAAAGGAATGCCACGTTACTGCGGCACGAGTACTCTTCACCACCTTGAATCTAATAAACTATGTAAAGGTTGACACTAACTGCTGGCAAAAATATTGTGGCAAGGGGAATACTCTAGTTAAATTACCTGACATTAATTGTAGGCAGTTACAGCAGCAGGACCTAGTAAAAATGCATGAACACAAGCAGAGACAGTGTGTTAAATTAGGGGGTTGCTAAATGAAGGATAGGGTCAGAAATGGGAAGCCAAACTGCTGGGAGCAGATAAAGGGTTGGTGGTGAAATAAAGGAGAGGTTGGGAAGCCAGGCCTTTGCAGGTGGCCCCATCACCACCCAAACGGCTTGGTAATAGCTGCCATTCATTATGGAATGTGAGGCTGCCTGGTTCAGGACCAAGTACCCCATCTATCCCTGTCAGCCTGTGCCATGTCAATGACAAAACCTTAATTACACCATTAATTAATAGAACGATTTTTTCCCAGCGAGTGCTGTGCGCCTGATGTTCGTTAAGCCTCCTTGTGCGCAACCGCTCATGCAACAATACCGTTTAGCTGACAGAAGAGCACAGGGGGAAAAAAAAATAAGTCAATGAAATGGCATTCTGAGGAAGGAAGGCTTTGAAAAGCACTGCAGAGTTTTATTGATTGACAAGATAAGAAGAGAAATTGGTTGATCTTGTGTTAGATAAATCATCAGTTGAAGTAATTCACATCCTTTCACTGCCCTCCATTGTTTATCTGACTCGCAATCAGAGTGTCAAACAGCACCAGAGGACAAAGTGTCTCTGAAAGAGGAAAGCTGGCGCCCGAAACAACAGACATCAAAGGAAAACATGGAATACATGACTAATGTGCGATTATGAAATGACAGAAAACGTGTTGGTTAAAAAAAAGAAAAGAAAAAAGAACAGCAAAGGTTATATGAAGGAGAAAATCAAGAGGCACTACAGAAAACCTCGAGGCTCTTTACAGAGTCCAGCTCCCAAGCTAACAAGGTTCAAAATCATCTCTTGTAAGAGCTGCACAGACTCCAGCCTCGGCTTTCAACCGAACCATAACAAGTCCTTTTACATCCATGCTCATCAACAGCATCTATCTGCAACATCTGACGGCTGTTCACTGTAAGAGTGCATGCAGCTGAAACAAGAACTGAGCAATTTTGAAGAAAATACATGGTCTCTGTTGAAGTCAAGAGCTCATCTTTTCATTGCTTTTTATTGTATTCTTTCTTTTCCATAAACTTTGATGAAAACGCTGGTAAAACAACGGTGTCTCCATCTCAACCACTATCTCAATCAATCTTTTCGGTGCCATGATCAGAGCTGATTGAACAGATAATCACATGCTATTAATCACCACAGGCATTACACACCACATCATAAAAGATACATTATTAGGGTCAAAAAAACAATAATGATGAATGTGAGGCAACTCAGTGTGACTACATCGCAGTTAGTCTGTCTAACACAATCACTCCAGAACAAAGGAAAACATTTATAATGAATAATCTCTTCAAAATATTCAGAAAGACATCTCATCATTAGTACTATTACCAAAAAAAAAGAAGCACTATCAAAGCTGTATCTGTGTCACTGAAGAAGAGAGAGCAAGGGAAAAGGAAAAAAAATGAAAAGGTTGAAATGCCTGAAACTGACAGTGGAGTGCAGAAATGCTGTGTACAGAGCTGTGACCGGTGTCAAGGCCTCATCAGCGCCAGGCCAAAAAGCTGAATAAAGCTTCAAATCACCTGACAGTCGCAGAGAAAAACAGAAAATGGACATTACTCTAGAAGTCAGAGAAACAGAGCCAGCACAGTGAACTAAAAATCAATTTTAAGAGGCCTTGGTAAAAATGTAATTCCTAGCAAAAAAAAGTTGATGATTTAGAAATAACCCAGTCATATGTTAAATGTAGAGTTTTTCTTAACGTTAACACATTAAAAAAATAATATATATATGTATTTTTTTAAACAAAAATGACATCTGTTCCTGAAAATACTTTTGCAGGAATGGTGGATTTTAGATTCGCACTCTCCCTCTCTACATATATGCCATTCTATATACCAATACCCTCCGAGTGTACTGTAAGGGAATGTAAGGTTGGGATAAGCGAAGAAAAGTAAGGATCAGAACATAAGTGAATGTATCAGGCAACAAAAAAAAAACTCCTTGGAAGAAAACCAAGAGGAACCATAATTTCCCTGCATGGCGGGTTCCACTGGCAGACTGTGGATGTGGTTGATATCAAGAAATTCAAGAAAAGACTTCTAATCCCTGCAGAACAAGTCCCAACACTCAGCACAAGAGCAAGGGAGGCTGAGTTTCTACCATTGTAGACAGGACCCAAGATGCAGGCTCTGCAGAAAAGCCACGGATATGGTCCAGCACATGATGCCAGGGAGTAAAATCCAGAGAGGCACAGCAGACGGGAACATCTGTTCCAAGTGTGAGCTGGAAATCTCACTGCCAAGGGTGGTGGAGAAATGACAAGGCTGAGATACTGAGGGGCTTCCAGACCCAGACTGAAAAACAGGTGATGGCAAACCAAATTGAGATGGTTGTTGTCATCAAAATACAGAATAAAACAGCAGGGATAGCACAGCAATCCCAAGGAACATCAGCTTCAATAGGAATGGACTTGAGAAGCTTGAGGAATTCCAACTTTGGAAAGAGAAAAGGTGTGAAAAGTTCAAACGTGAGGTTGGCTCCAGAAGAGCACAGGCACCAACTCTTGAGATATTCAGAGATTGCTGTTCAGAGGAGAGAGGAAATATATATATACAGTATATATGTAGATGTAGGATGTTGTAACATGTATAGACTCACTCATGCAGACTGTTTCTTAAAGTTAAATATATATATATATTTTTTTTTTTTGCAACACTGGAGACTGAATCATGCCCTGTTTTAAATACTGTATGTGCTCTGAATCAAACTCAATCATATTACATTTCTAAAATGTTAATGTAGAAACTCATGTTTTTTAATCATGCACAACTTTCTATCTTTGTGAAGCAGAATTTATTTGGCACTAAGCCCGAGTTCATCTGCACAAAGAATTGTAAACTAGTCCTGGAAAATTGCCATAATATGCTTCCACTATGACTCACCTTTTAATCTCAACACAATAAATACCGGTAATTGTAAATTGCTTCCAACATTTTAAAAGTTCTTATTTTAGAATGGGTCAGGGGGAAAAATAGTCTAAAAAAGGAAAAAATTGCAAAAATGTTTTAATTACAAGGAGATACTGCAGATATTTTACAAACCTTTGAGGTTTTTAGATGAGACATTCTGCAAGTTATGTCACTTGTGTAATTGGAAAAACAGATCACTCTCAAAACCATGCAGAAATAAGAAGACAAATTCCTAAGGTTATGAAAGTGAAAAAATGAAATATTTTTTCTTGCTAGATGAGAGGTTTTAGCAGCTTTTCAGCTCCAGCCCTGGCCTGCCAGTTTGGCTCCCAGTCGCTTTAATCACTGTTTTAAAATGAGCAGAATGTGATTTGGAAACATCCTGTTCAAAAAAAAAAAAAAAAACATAGCATCACCAAAAATCATTTTGGTTTTGTATTCACTACCCAGGATTTCTGCTGGCTTCAGAGATGTGCACGTACACAGGTTATGTGCACCAATTCTCCTAAAGTTTCATCAGTGTTGGTTTTTGAGCTGATTTTCTTCTTCCCTGCAGTAAAACCGTGTTGATAATAATTAGAACTAGATTAAATTTTTATTCTTCACCTTGATCAATCTTAATTAGCTAAGGCTCAGAGATTTACCAATACTTCTCGGTTTTTCTCCTGGATTTTCTCTTTCTTTTAATGGTGAACTTTTATTTACTGATGTAGTGAGAAGCGATGCTACTGCAGTGATTTACACAACAGAATCATGTCTGCATTTAAGATAATGTGGCCTGGGACCCTAGGATTGATATAAAATCAGCACTGGTTTGCGCCTTCTATACAGAAAGACAGAGAAACCACTAAACAGATGATGAAATGCATTTCCTAAATCTGAAATGGTAGACTGAAATACATTAGACATAGTTGAGTCATTTCATAAGTAGTCGTTTTTGAACATTACATGTCTTTGCCAGCTTGTTGTTTATTTGCGCAAGTTATCTTACATGACATTGCAAACAAGTATGTTTTATTAAAAAAATAAAATAAAAAAAACTTATTGACTTTATTTGTAAATGGGTTTTAAGAGTTGACAGTTACAATTATCAGTAAATCTGATTTTAGATTTGTTCCTACTTTGTTCATTGGAATGAACCTAATGTGTTTAAAAACACTGAGTGCAGAATCATTTTTTGTCACACTGGAAAATGGTCCTGGCATTTAAATGTTTCTTTAATATTTAAAAGTTCTCTAATGTGTTTTTGTTGCACAGCACAATCTGAGTTATTCTTGCTCTCGTTATTCTGCGTTTAAAACTTTTTTATAAACGACAAGAAGCACGTAACGTATTTGTCATTTCATACAAATTAAAATATTTTACATATGATTTATATAGGATTGTTTTTGTTGTTGTTTGAAGTAGATAATGTGCATCTTTTTTCTAGATCTGGTAGATCAAACAGCACTTGAGTAGGGAGAGGCATCAGTGAAATCTTTTGACTGCCAAGCAGCGGGGGAACTTGCCTTAGATATATCTGCGACTTTTTGGTCAGCAATGTCTGTCTGCTGGCCTGCATCACCGTATCCATGTTAACCAGCTGCTGTACTGGCTTATGGGTTTAAAAAAAAAGCCTTCACTTCTATTATCTATTCAGGTCTTACCCTAGTGATGCAACACAGATCCATGACAAGCAGTTTCTGTTGTAGAAACCACTGCTCTGTCATTTTAAGTGTATCCTCACTGCTACAAATAATCTGATTATCTTGAAAATAACCTCCAATACTAAAAAGCAGTGTTGTAGTTGATGTTTCGTGCTGGTCAGCTGTGAGGCATGGCTGGCGAACAGCTCTGCTGCCCAGGTGCCGTCTTCTGGCTTCCTCACTCAGACGGCTCATTCAGCTGAGTGCTGTTCATCACTGAACACTAACACTGACTCCATGTAAAACTTTTTCTAAAAAACCTGCATGTCCACTGTGAACTTATTGTGAACTTTGTACTATTTCATTTGTAAAATGTATTTCTTGAGGTTGATTGTTTTCTTTTAAAGGTAAAAAGAATGCTCACATATGCAAAACAATAACTAAAGAACTAACAACAATGTAGCATTTTTGCTGGAAAGTAAGTCGAGTTTTATGTGCTTAGAAAGCCTCTATCATTGTTTGATCTGCTCCAGTGTTACATTGAGCAAACAGGATAATCACACCTCATTAGATATGTTATATATTAATGGGGGCAATGTAAATAAATCCCCCTGAGTTTCAAATGGCTAAGCAAGAAAACACGAAGCCCCTTATCTTACAGCTAATGTGATCTCAGTAAATGAAGGGGCTTTGTGCTGCTGGAGACTGCAAGAATGAATAAACAAAGATCCTTTATTGATCCTCTAAGTGGTTCAGTGAGCGTTGGTAGAAAAGTCCATGTGATCCCAGAAACATAGTCCAGTCCTGAAAGACCATGAACTATGTCAACATATCATTTTTGTGGTATAACAGAATGTTTCATTGATCAAAATGAGTTGTAATGAGTTTTTTGGCTGAATATAGAGCACAAGTAAGGCAATGTGGGGGTCATTGTATTATATATCCACAGTAAGTAAAATAATATGGCACACAGTGTGTGATGCTGAAATCTGTTAGATCTCCCTGCTCGGTCTCACTCTTTGTGTGTCCTACTTGAAATTTCTGTTTGATACTTAGCAGAGGAGAGCAGGAAATCATTAATACACAGGAATATCTTCCATGTTCTTTGGAGCTGATGGGAATTCCTATCCATTCCAAGGTACACAAACAAGCATGTTTACTCTTACCCACAACATATATATATATATATATATATATATATATATATATATATATATATATATATATATATATATATATATATATATATATATCCAGTACTCCCTGTTGTATTTACAATTCCCTTGTCTCATTTAGAAATCAGCCTTGCTTAAAAAAATGAAGACATAATCATACCGCTTCCTTTGAAAATCAATGAATTTGACTTGTTTACTTATAAATAAGAGAAATGTGTGATTTGCATCCATCACAAATTCTCTGTTAGATATTTTCTATCTGGGATATACTTGAGGAAAAAAAACGGAGTCATGCATTATTTAAATTACAACACTTTAAATCATGTTGATTTATGATACATTCTCAATGCTAAGCCTCTGATGGTATCAGCCAAGGTGTTTTATCATTTCGAATGTTGCACTTCAAAAAGATCTAAGTGTGAGAAATCCCCATGACATTGACCTGTGTGAATTCTGATTTTTTTTTTATTGCTTCAGAGTGCTGCTTTGATGTGGACAATATCTCTTTTTATAACGTAACTTTAAGGGGATTTGCTACAGCGGCAATTCTTTTTTTGGCAACCACTGAGCTATTGATAATGGTTATTGACCAAACATTAGTTGAACAGTGTTTTATCCTTTAGAGATGCCCATCTCATTTCTGATCAGAATAAAACTTCATGGTTGAAGACCTCTACGCACTTCATTCACTTCATTGCTTCAGGTAGAGAAGCCACCATCTGGTTGGTCACCTTCGATAAGAAGCTCAACCTAAATGTCATGTTTTGTTTTGTGAAGAACCCAAATAAAACAGAATATTTTAATAAAAAATAAAAATATAACAAGGAGACTTACAAAAAGAGAAAAGCCTGGCATGGAACAGGAAAACAGCAGAAAGGCAAAGAACAAATTCAGCAGTGAGTGACAGAGAGAGAGGAGCTTAAATACTGGGAAGCTTCATTAGTAGACAAGTGACAGGTGGCTGACTGGGAACAGTGTGCAGCTGTGAGAGGAGGCTAAGCAGGCAGACTGAGGGAAAGACACTAATAAACATGAGATAAGCTGAGGAGCACATAAACAATAACCAAAGGAAGAAACACTAATCTGAAGAAATGCAGAAGTAATGAAAAGCAAGAAGAAGCTGAATGCTAATGAATGAACCCCAAAGGAAAGATCTGGCCTTATTTGTTTCAATTGCCAACTACCACTTAATATGACAATGACAATATGTTTTTTAACATATAGTGAAAACCCACGGATCAGGTGACAGTCACATGTCATAAAAATGCACATGCTCAAATTTGCAAGTAGTAGTTGCTAGAATAACGTTTATTCTCTGTTTAGTCAATGAACATCTAATTGTCCTTTAACAGTTCAAAACCTTTTTTAATGCAACTCTAAGCCTCCTTATAAACAGTCAAGTTAATCTCAGTTGAGGTTTTATTTATCATGTGGTATCTAATAAAAGGTGTGACACTCAATGTTCCTTGAAAGAGTAGTCTTTGTGTAACATTGTGATAAATGGTCATCTTCAAACAAACCAAATACTTTGTCAGTTACACAAAATTATATTCATTATGAAAGCATTAGGCATCCTTAGCATCAAAATTGACTTCATAACTTGCTCTGGGGTAGTTTCATTTGTGAATGGTAAAATACAGGTAATTTCTCCAGGAATAGCAAAGTTATTGTAAAACTTTATACTTAGTTGAGAAATACAGTCGTAATAACAGAAGATCGACGTTCATTCAGCAAAAGCAGACGATACCCGACTGTGTCTGAGTAAAGAGAATTTTGAAATCTGTACAGCAATCAACTTGGCGCTGCGTTAACTTCACTGCTGGTGAAAATATAAAACATAACAATGTGATTGTAGAAAGGTCATATCATTTTCAGCTTTTGCAAGGCTACCACATCACTAAATTGTTTCTTTTTAGAAACCATTTAACGGCATCTATGCAACAGCTGAAGCTCTGCCAAAGTCTGTTCATACAACAGGGAAGTAATTCCAAACAAAGCTGAAAAGAAGAATCAAGGATATGCAAAAATGCACTGAAAGTTGAGATCACAAATCATTTAAAGTTTTGTGGTGGGACCTTGGCAGAGTCGTGCCAAATAAAACTCTATTAAGCCTAAACGTTAAAACCCAGAGCAACAAAGAAAGCGAAGGCCTAAATTCCTCCACAGTGAAAGGAGAAACTAATATATTCACAGTGATTTTGACAAGATTATGCATGTTTACTCTTCATTTTTAGTCTTTGAAAATGCTGAAATATGTTTCATTAAGAATCAAGTGAAAACAAAGATTGGGTGATGTGTCTTGTGTGTGTGTGAGAGATATTACAGTTTAATTGTGCCTGTCAGATTTTTATCATAGGCAGTATGAGACAATAAAAGGTGCATATTTTTACCTGTTCCAATTATACTCCTGTCTGTACAGTAATCAGCTTGGTGTCAGCTAAATTTTTCACTTTGAGAGGTTTTTTATTCTGTTCATTAGTCTTTCAAAAGAAGGTAATTAAGACCCTTCTGTGACACAAAATTTCCGAATTTCTGGTGGTTTGATGTAGCATCAGTGGGTGGTCGTGCTTGCAAAGTGGCAGAAATCTGTGGCTTCTAGTGAGATTTTATTGTTTGGTTGACAGTCGTATTTGTGTCTCATTTTTTGTCTGCATTTCTTTTGCTTTCACAAATTACAAGTTAACCAAAAGAAAGTAATAAGAGTTAGCGGAAAAAACTATGGATATAGAAGAAGCGGCATCTAACTGACTTTTAACATGAACGTGAATAGGAAGCAATCTGCTCTGTTATGAACCCAAGGAACAATCAGGTAATAAAAATAAAACATTGAACTTGTTATTTTAATATTTATCTACAAATAGCTAACATATTTCATATAATTAAACTATTATACTTAAAGCAATATTGAAAAGAGGCATTTCATCTTCTTCCTGATAGCAGAGTTGGCCAGGAATGCTCAGGCTAGTTAGCATGAACACCTATGACAGTGGATAAACGGCTTTCCTGGAACAATAAGTTGTTTCTCCGCCATTAGCACATGTAGCAGTGCGCACACAAGCAAGGGTGGCAGCGCTAAGACCTTCCTCCTGGCTCTGATTGGTTGCTTTTGACTGGGACTGGTACATTTCTTCAGACTGGAATAGTTGCATTGCGAGGAGGTGGAGAAGATTGATCTTTTCAAAGATTATTTGTCTCACATTACATTGTCATGACATACTGAGAGTTTTAGCAAATATGTAAATAAAAACATGTATAAATTGCAACTTTAAGGGACTAGGTTATAGAATTTTCATCTTTTTAAAAATTATTTTCAGAGTTGTCATCTTGTCTGTTGATTAAATGTAAAGTTAAGTTTTAAACAGATGTTTTTAAAAAGACATTTCAGCAGAAGGAAAACTGCCAGGGGTCATTTTAATACTTAAATGGATTCTTGTAGCAGAGCAGATTGAAGTGAAGGTGGTTTGACCGCAAGGATTAATATATACAAAGGGGCAAAACAGGGGAATAGATTGCTGTCACAGTTGGTAATTTCACAGTTTGATTGATTGCTGGAGTATTGTATTGCTCATACTGAGGTAATTAATCTGTCTTTGCATAGTTCAAAACCCCTATGTCTCAAACATGTTTGTCTTGCCACTAATCCTGTTGGACAAAAATGGATCTCAGTTTTCTTTTGATTTCTTTCTTTCTTTTTTTTTTTTGCTTTCTCTTTAAATACCCTGAATGTTAAGTGTGTGAGTGTCTGCACACAGATTTATGTGGGTGAAAGCAGCGACCGCCATGTCTCAGTGAGCGTTATTAACCTTGCATTGTTTATTCAGCCTTACATATATGCATGAATTGGCAGTCCATAATTCCACACAGATTAAAGCTATTTGAATGCGAGACAGAAAATAATATCTGTCAGAAACATGCACGATTGAAATTTGTTAAATTAATGAGATGAAAAGAATGTAAAAGGATGGCAGCAGGTACACCAGATGACGGGGTCAGTGAAAGACACACAAAACTGATCATGATTGATGATGACGGATCAGAACATTTGTGCAAGCAGGTGAGGAATAATTGAAAAATGTGTAACTATGGTTAAATATGTAGTCCCGGACAAACGATAAGCACACATTTTATTTATAAGAACATTATAATCCCAAGAGGAAAATTGGTAAATTTCTCAGTAGCACTGTTTTTTTTATAGCTTTATATAGGGGCTATTGTTCTTCTCCCATGTGTTTCTTTCAAATAAAAAAATATTAACATTATATAAAAAAGGCAAAGTCACCCAGTCAAAGCAACACACACATGCATACGCCCACACACACTATGTACTGTAATTACATCTACTCATCTCCTAGGAGGCATGTTTTGAGATGCAGATTGACGGTTCAACAGATGGCCTCAATTCCTGTCGATTTATTTTCTCACAGAAAGCGATGTAATAGGCTACAGGTCAGAGCAGATTTTCATAAATAACTCAGTTCAAGATATTTTTGACAGCATGATATTGAACATTCTTCCACACCATTACAGATAAAAAAAAAAAGATGTTCAAAAGAAACAAAAGAACCGAACCATGAAATTTGGTGTATTGAACGTGCAATCTCTTCTCTCAAGATTTCTATATTTAATGATCTGATTGATAATCATCATAAGAAGCCAGAAATCTTTCTGTTGACGGATCTTCACCTTTCCTGGTCTTACTCTCATGGGCCAGCAGTACCCTCACTAACTACATGGTCTAAGTGTAATCACACAATGTGTGCATTTGGACCCAAATGCAGGTAAGCAAAGAAAGAAAATGAAAAATTTTAATGATAACCTGGAAGGAACCTGGTTATCATAGTTACACCTGCTTTTGTCTTAACTTTGGTAAGACAAAAGCAAGATATGGAACTGGACTTAGAGCAGAAGAAGAAACCAGCAAGGTAACCTAAAAGCTGCTGTACGTGACTTTTATAAAAATATATATATATTTTCATATTTCTTAAAACTAGCTTTTCTGGCTCCTCCATGTGGTCCCGCTACCATCTGCAGAAATATACAACTCAGAAACAACCAATCATAGCAAGGTTGAAGGTCTTGGCGCTGTCAATCATGCTTGTGCAAATGTTGTTGGAAAAACACTTTACTGTTATGTGAACACTGTTTATCTGCCATCATCAATGGCCATGTTTGCTAGTTTGTGGATGCACAGCAGGCTCTGTTGTGGGTAAAGAGCTGTACCGCAGCAGAGACCAAGGGGGAGGGTGTAAGCAGCGTTTACATGAGCTTAACTGATAGAGCTAAGTCCCTCCTTCTGTCTCTGATTGTTTCTGAGCACGCAATGTATTAATGCAGATGATGGTGGAACCACAGGGAGGAGGCAGAGGAGCATAATTTTGTCTTGTAATAAACTGTCACAACACAAAGACAGTGTCAACAAATATGTGAAAAAAAAACAGAAACAAAACATTTTTTATACATAAAAGTTACCTACTGCAGCCTTAAATACTGTGGAGGGGCGAAGAGTTGAAAACCAGTAATTGAATTGCAACCGGGTGAGTTTCATAAGGATGATGGACTGCTGAGGGACAATGCTGAGCAGAAGAACTGAGGGAAGCTGACTAATTAACACAGAGGCAGCACAGAGGGAGCTGAACTAAATACAAAAGATCTTCAAACCTAATGGAAAAACTCATAACCTCAGGGAGGGAAGCATTGTCTGTTGCTTCAAACTGTTAGCTTTAATCAGTATGTTTCAATAAATAAATACTTCATCTTATTTTTCTGTAATGTTTTTAGAGTTAACTTTAATAATGCAAGTATAATGTGAAGAAAACCAACCTATAAAATGGAGTATAAAAAAAGAGAGGGAAGAAATATTTTCTCTGGTCCTCTGTGCAGCCTGTGGGTTATTTTTACAAACTGGTTTTACTTTTCACACAATTTATTTCTCTCAAATTGCTCAAGTCTTGGTCGAACTTTAATGCAATAAGAAAGGGGCATCAAAGGCAAGCAAAATGTACTGTAAGACAGGCATGGACAGTGACATATCCAAATAGGCAATCAACTGAGCTTTCAAAATTCAATGAAAAGTTGAGGCAATCTTAAAGCGATCAGGCACATTCAAATGCATTTGTGAAATAAGCACACATGCTGTGTTCAAGACATGGGAACTTTAAACTTGAAATGACTAAATATGACAATTTTTGCATACATTTTTATTATTATTTGTGACTCTTTTCTTCTGTTGGTAAAAGACAATTTACAAATAAGACTCAAATACTCTTTTGGTCCAAAGTTTTTTGAGGACACCCCAAACATTAAAACATTCCAAAAGCGAGACCTTTTACTCAAAAGCTAACCAAAGCTTTAAAGAACAAAATTATGAAGGTGCACACATGCACTTCCAGTTTTATTATCTTAAAGACTGATAACAACAATAGAAAACATTTCTGAAGAAATTTAAACGGGGACTGACAAAGTCTGCCTGTCAGTTGGAACCCAGCGTAATGATGCTAAAAATTAGCATCACTGCTAAAGTAAACAGTGTGCTCAATGGCATGTGGAGAGTCACAAACATGTTGAGTAACATGGAATTACTCCATTCACTATCAGTATCAGTATCACTAGCATGTTCTCTTACATTGACTTCCTCCATTCAGTGTGCTAAACATGGCTAATAAATAACAAAAATAGCTAAAAAGCTTATTATAGGGAAAAGGCTACTGCTAATGTTTGTGCTAATGTTAATGCACCCCTTTCTGATTTTTACTTTTACAAAAGTAAACATCTGATTTTTACAGTTTTAAAGTAAAAATCAGATGTTTACGTCGTGACACTTCGCTACCAGAAAACATGTTCATCTCTTAGCAACAGATTGACAACAAATATTGTTATTGTTCAAAAAGCATAAAATTTCTTCTTGCTCTTTTGAAATACTACTTATCTTACGCTACTTACTACTTAACAAGAATTGTGCAGTTAGTAAAATTTGCAGAAAAGTGAAAATGTTTCTTTTTTTGTCATTGGTGGTAAATATATTATAAAACAGACATTCAACAAAAAGTACATTTAATTTATACTTCGTGGCAGTTCGTTGCCAGAAAGAAATGCTCATTTTTTAACACCAAATTGATTATTGTTTGTAAATCATAAGCTCTTTTGAAATACTGCTTATCTGCTTACACACAAGAAATTTACAGTTGGGAAATTTTGCAAAAGTAAAAATCAAATGTTTACTTCGTGGCACTTGGTTACCAGGAAACACACTCATCTCTTAGCAACAGATTAACAACAAATATTGTTATTATTCAAAACACCATAAGATTTCTTTTGCCCTTTCGAAATACTACTTATCTTACGCTACTTACCACTTAACCAGAATTGTGCAGTTGAATTTAGGCAGAAAAGTGATTTTTTTCTTTTTTTTTCTGTCATTGGTGGTAAATATATTATAAAACATTCAACACAAAAGTAAAAATCTGATTTATACTTTGTGGCAGTTCGTTACTAGTATTAAAAAAGAGAAGTGGTTTCATGCTAGCTTTGGATAAAACGTTTGGCTCCTTTTTTCTCTTTAATTTTTTCCCGGGATCCTCGGCGAGTGACGTTCTCCGTGGGCAACGTGCAGCGACGGCGTGCTGCTAAAACGAAACAACAACAAGGCGTGTTGACGTCACAGATCACAGAGTTTAATTCATACAAAGCCACGCATGTATCAGTTAACAAAGCTGCAGAGGTACAGAGATATACATTTTATCACAAAATAAGACACACAAGGGGAGACAAACGAACACAAAGACAGACAAAGGCGCCCACGTGGAGAAAAGATGGAAAAAAAACTCTCTCCCGGCGTGCTGACCTGGAATTTTTAAACTAAAGAGGTGTTTCCCTATTTAATATATGCAAAGAAGGCGTTCTGTTGTTCGACCACTCAGAGACCTGTTCGGCCCCCCAAAGAAACTTGGAAACTCCCCTCATTATGGCAAAGGTGTCTGGTTTTTTTTTTCTCTAAGCAAAAGGGCGGACCACTCCGTGCTCATCTCCGTCTGATACGGGCAGATCCCTGACGCCAAACGTCCTAAGATGAGATTTCACAGACACCTCCGAAGTCCCCTCTCCCATTGGAATGTAAATTTTATTGCTCTGTCTGCCAGCGGGGGAGGAAAAGGGGCCCTGCTTGTTTAAATGTCTGCTATTGTCAGCTCCCACATGCTCCACAGAAAACTGTTCCAAATAAAAGTGTTGGCTATACCTTTACACATGTCGTATATTAGCTGTATTAAACACCAAAAAAATCATTATTTCTTAACACTAGAAAAAATGCTCATCTCTTAAAATCTAATTAATCATTGTTTATAAAACATAAGCGCTTTTGAAATACTGCTCATCTGCTTAGACACGAGGAATTTACAGTTGGGAAATTCTGCAAAAGTAAAAATCAGATGTTTGCTTCATGGCACTTGGTTACCACAAAATGTGCTCATCTCTTAGCAACAGATTAATAACAAACATTGTTATTGTTCAAAAAAACTGCTGCTCTTTTGGAATACTACTTATCTTACACTACTTAACAAGAATTATGCAGTTGGTGAATCTGGGAGAAGAGTGAAAATGTTTCAAAGCTCTCTTATGCATTGCTATATCAGGCCCCAATTATAGATCACAGTGATCTGACCTTGGTGTCATTGGAGCTGTTCATCATTAATATATTCAATCTGAATTCACATGTAAAACACAGGAACAATAGCTTTCGTCAACATTAAAGGTCCTTTTTTAGCAAACAAACTGCTCCCTCCCCCTCCTCTTTCTAATTAAGAGAAGACTTAAAGTTTAATTATACATGTATGATTTATTAAAACATTAAACTATAATCTTTAGTGACATCAGGTCAATTACTTTAAGAGTATAAGAAATGGATCTCCACTGTTTGCCACAGAGCTTTTGATAATCTGAGGAGGAAAATCCATCCATTTTCTGTACACCTTTGTCCCTAGTGGGATCAGGAGGGGTGCTGGTGCATATCTCCAGCGAACGTTTCGGGTGAGCGGCGGGGTACACCCTGGACAGGTCGCCAATCTGTCACAGGGCAACACAGAGACAGACAGGACACACAACCACCATGCACACACTATTAAGGAGGAAAGTTAATAGGTTAGCTTAAATTTTGGAAAAAGCATGGCTCTCCTTTTCCTCCTGGATGCCCGGGTCCCGAGTGGATGTCGTCACGGCCGGCAAGGAAACGGCAAGGCACGATGACGTCACAGAAATACAAAGTTTAATTCAATAGAAAACACCGTATGAATTTAACAAGAAAACTTCAGAGTACACAAAAGTACATTTCTTTACCTGAGACAAAAGAATTAAAAGAATAAGAACAAAGGCGCCTTTGGAGACAGCTGATGCTTAAAAGCAAAACAGGGCAGATGTCTGAATTTTTATTATTGAGCATTCCTTTTTCTAGTGAAGGCGTTTCTCTTTGTTAATATATGCAAATAGGGCGTACCTCTGTTTTGACCAACCAAGAGCTACCTTGGAAAAAACTTAGACCTTCCCCTGAGTTTTAATGACAAATATCAAGAGTCATTTTAGTTATTAAAATTATAAGTTATTTTCACAAAACCTATCTTGCTCCTCTGCAGTCAGCTTCTCCAAAGATTTGAATCTTTACCTTATCACAAACAATAATGAGATAGAAGTCTTTTTCATCCTGTAAAACATAACATTCAAACCATTCCCTTTTGGGTTCCAATATTGTCATAGTTAGTACATTTTCAAATACATTTCCATTTACTAGATTAATATTCGTCTCTCGGGTAATATACTTTAATCTAACACACTATTGCTATTAATATTAAGAGGTATATCAGAAATTAAACTAAGTGTTTTCCAAGATTCCTAAGTTGTGGTCAACTCCAGATGCAACTCTGAACTCCTGAGAAACCCCCGACCTCTGACCTGCGAGCCGGGGAAGATATTCTTTATGGCCTCCTAATTTAAAACCTTTCAAGAGCTTTGTGTTTTATGGCTGGTCTAAATTACAGTCTTGCCAAAAGAATGTTTATCTGTGAACTCCTGCCTTGCATCTGCTTTTGTCCAAATGGAATGTTGGTCTACTTAAACGCACATGGCATTAGCTTAACTATATTAAACCATCAAAAATAGCCATGATTCCTTAACAACACACACACTCACACCTAGGGAGAATTTAGAGAGACCAATTAACCTGACAGTGGGAGGAAGCCGGTGTACACAGGTAGAACATGCAAACTCCGTGCCGAAAGACCCAAGGCTGGGAATCGTACTCAGGACCTTCTTGCTGCAAGGCAACAGTGCTACCAATTGCGCCACTCTGCAGCCCCAAGGAGGAAAATGTAGAATAAATTACCACAGGCATCCTCTAAAACAAAAAACAATAAAGTTTTTGTTAGGAAATCCGTACAATGCTTTCTACTTAATTTGGCAGCAGGGATTTTGAGCAATGAATCTCTTCTAGTTTGTTAAAACTAATACGTGTTTACTAATAAGTAAATACAGTAAATAAGGAAATAACTCAGAAAAGTTGAAGTTATTCTTATACTACCCTCGCTATTGCTAATAAAAAATGTTGATTAAAAAAATCAATAAAAAAAAAATCAGATTTTATCAACACAAAAACCTGAGTTTTTGCCATATATCATTGTGAATAACTTACAACTGTATTATCAATGTGGGATAAAAATTACATGGTTTTTTACCACAAGCAGAAGTAAAATGACTTCTGTGTGTGAAGACAATGCCACACAGCTGTAGGTTCTGACAGCAAAAAAATGATAATCATAATAGAAAGAATTAAATGAATTGTCACAATTTTAAAAATAAATTCCTGATGTGAGGCATTTAAAGTAAAAATGTAAACCATTTTAGAAAAAAGAAGAAAACATGTTTCACAAATATCTCACAAAAACTGCAGTAAAATCTAATAATTTGAAGCAACTAAATATCTAAGACATGTTTTTGTAAAACTTGTTTTTACAATATTATTCTGCTTTGAAGGCATTTTGAAGGAATAAACGCAGAAATCTCAAAGTGGAGAATGTCAGGCATCACGATTTGACCACATTTATATGACCAAATGTGCAAATCCTGCACTTTTCTCCTTGTTATTTACCCCTGACCTGCTGTTGAAAATATAGCCATCAGCATTTTGCCACTTCTAATGATAGGTAATCACATTGGCTTTCTTCATAATTTTCTTGATAATGCCTTCAGTGTTGAGACACAACATTGTAAACGACACACATCTAGGGACGTTTTAGACAGATGGTGATATCCCACTTAACGGAAAATGCAACAGAAGACATGTTTTTATGCCTCAATAAATAGACCACTGAGCATATTCATACTTGGAATAAAAGGTCATGAATTTACGTAATTACTTGATGATTTTATGCTTTACTGCGTGTTGAGAATCCTGAATGGCTTTGATCAAAGCCGTTCTCTTTATGTAGTGTATTTTATTTTATTTTTTTTTTTAGCATTTCCCTAAGAGCAGGGGAAAAATACCATCAAAGTAATTTGTGTCAGTCTTTTCCCAGCTCTTTGGAAAAGTGAAATGGTGAGCAAGGCTGTTTGGAAACTAATACCCATGTTTGCTTATGCTCATTTCATTCCGCCTTGTACTCTATTCTGTTTCAAGGGTATAGAAAGCAAAGAGCCACAGATGAATTCAAATGCAGATGGAATCATTTGAGCAAACACTTTGAGCAGCTATAAATATGATGTCTATGAACTAGAGCTTAATTGTGTTATTGCAAGACTTCTGAATTTTGTTTTCCTATTAAAAGTTATGGAGGATCTCTAAACTGATTGAATAATTACTGCCGTGACGCCTTTAAAACAATTGACCGGCAAGTCAGAAATAAACCCTAGTTGTTTTTAACTTTGATATGGTGCTATTTTATGAGACAAGTATAAAATATCAAAAAATATTTTGTTGCTTTAAAAACTGGAACTGTAAAAATTTGGAAGGGTCATAGTACTGTTGATATTTGAATGTAGATTGTAATAAATCTAAGGTCTTCATAAGATTTTTAAGCATCCTCATATTTATATTATCCCATAAAAGCATGTTTACATGAGGGTGTGCTATTCCTAGGGTTTATCTGCCATTATTGCTCCTACTTTCCTCAAAGTCTTTTCATCTTTTCTTTCATGAAATTATTTCAGGCCAGCTAAAATCAAACCTTCACAGGTAGTGTATCTAAGCTAGCAAGTGAACTAACACTAAGACAAAGCGGCATGTATTTATAAAATGAAACACAGTGAATGAAGCTCAACTCTGCTTTAACTCATTCCATGACGACAGCTCTCTGCAAACATTGATTCTGCACTGAACTGCCTCTGGTTTGTGTAAACTACTAAAGCTACTGGGATTTTAACAAGAACATATATTGAAATGTTCTTGTTAATGACTAGGCACAAACAATGTCACATTCTGTGACCCCATTTAACTTTCACAAGGTGTATATTAATGATGGACAAAAATGCCTTTATATTAAAATCTAAATTGTTTTGCAAATTAGCTATTAATGAAAACATTATTTTTCTTCTGCAAACTAAACATATTTAAGTCAAACAGTGTCTGTGGTTGGTTGTAGAACTGGATAGTGTTATGTTTTTGTTGCTATTTGAGGGTAGCAACACATTAATATGAATCAAGCACTGAGCGCTTGTTGGCTAGCAGCTGTTTGAGGCCCCAGATCTAATCCCAAGAAGCACACCGGTTCCCAGCAAGTGCTAACTGCAGTGAGGCATGTCAAAGAGACTTGTAATTGTGCTCTACAACACTTTGTATTTACAGCAGGGCAGAGAGGAGTGGAGAGGAAATGGATCTCTAGATTATTTCCATGTATAATTTCTTATCTGCTGAAGTGCATCTCTTCTGCCTCTGCGCTGATTGCCCCCTGCAGGCACTGCCTTTTACTCCCTGGGTGTGCCACAAATCTAGAAATTGAATTTAAGGAGTGGAAATTAGAAATGAGGGCATTTTCATTTCGGTTTATCTCACCAGTGAAACACTTTTGATGTGAGGCCTTTACAAGGCTGCAAGGTGGAACTCCTACCCACTTGATACCCTTCACTTGATGATCTTGTCGCCTTCATCCCACTGGTGGCTTTTTATACCCATGTAGCAGCCCCTCTGTCCATTCTCACTCCCCTTGAGAGAGCGCTACATCTTAAAAACAGTCTATTTCCTATCCAAAATGTGCCACCCCGCTTTTGGCATCTGGAATCCCTGGAAAATGTAGATAAATGAACAGAGCTACCTGAGGGATTTTATGAATCTACTTCTGCTTGGCAGATTCATTTGCTCGCCGCCACAGAGAGCTGCACTGGTAAGCACAGATTACAGTGTACAGCGCTATTGGTCCCTCGCATTCCTCTGTCCTAGACACCGTATGTACAAGCAATGAGAGCCTGCTGACCTGTACTTTATCAATATTTCAAACTGCAAATGTAGCCTTGTGTTCTGCTGTCTTCCTTCATCTTATCATTACAGCTAGAATGGACTTAGCAGTGGCCTCAGGAAACTATAATATGTTTTTCAGTGCTTGATTTAATCTAGGGTCACTCTCTAGGATATTTGAGTAAATTGTATAGAACTGTAAAATGTCATGAAATGCATTGGTGTTCCATACTATTATTTACAGTACATCTGCAAATATGCTTTGTACTATTGTTTCAGACCAATTAATTTAAATAAATTTCATATTGAATTTACAGTTCATTTAAATCCTGGGATAAAAGATTCTGCAATAACTGCACATCTGAAATAAATGTAACAAAATTTAGTCATTTTAATTGCTTACTTAAAATCTAGCATACTCAAATGATTTTGATTTAGTATCAATTTCCATCAAGGACAAACTTGTCTTATCATATAAATAAGTAATTCCAGTTTTTGTGCCTGAAGTAAAGCACTTAGTTATATTTGTCTCCTCTTTTGAAAAAATACAAAAGAACAACAACATAGAAACAATCTACATCTGATTAAGACGCCCAAAAATGTTGATAGATGAATTATAATTTAATCAAATCTTATTTCATTAGTCTTTCAAACTAGAAAAGAGTCACAATGTTACTAAATAGTCTGTCAGTGCAAAATGGAAGTTAAAAATAATGTAATCAGCATCCTTATTGGGCTTTAATGACAGGCAAATTCATATTTATGTCTTTTGGCTGATTATGTGAAAGTAGATAACACATCGACTGAGCTTGATTCAAGCATTGACGTAAGAGGATTCCAAGTTTTCCCTTGAGGCTTTAAGAGACTCCTTTTTTTAATCAGAATTTATTTAATGTTATCTGTTTAAAATTAATTGTCAATGGCAATTCACCACACAGAATACATTCATTTCAAGGAATAAGGTTGCACTAATCAAACAGTGTGTAGGACTTTAATTGCAAAACATGTAATCCTAATTGTTGAGAGCATAAGCATTTATTATACAACCAATTTTATAACAATTATTTTACACAGTTTGGTAAGTAAACAATATTTCATAAGTAGAAAAACATTGTAATGAAACATTTGTGTGTTTTTTTTAAGTTTGTGACATTTCGAATACAACCCCACACAACGGTGGCCTACAATATATTCAGAATAATCATTTAGCTTAACCTTAAATATTTTCAAAACAAAGTGATGCTTGACATTAGCTTGACAAAAGCTGCCTTTATGTCCCACTTTCATTATTATATGCTAGAAAACCCCAGCTAAATTCTTCCCTAGTTTGGATGAACGCTCCTTTAATTTAGTATTTACTCAGAATTAATTGTGTAATTGAGACAGCTGAACTGGTGATCCAGAAACTGGCTCAAGCCAAGAAAGGCAGTGTCTGCAGTTAATTTTAATTTTAGACCACCGTTATTGTTCCAAGATCCATGCAAAGAAACTGGTGTCATTAAGTTTGAGAAAAGAAGTGAATCTGACTACCCGGTCCATTAACGTTTTAAAGGTGATTGTCATTCGATATTCCCCTGACCAAATGAAGCTCATGTGCTCTTATTACAACCTAAGAAGTTAGGATCTTACATTTCCAATTATGCTGATATCATGGCTGTTATGACATACCAAATTAGTAACCCATAAGATGGTATTTTACTCACATTTAAAGCAGACTTTTGAAAGACACCTTTTAAGCTTTGGCAGAGTGCAGTACTTTATAAGATACCATCACATAAAATGGTAAGTGTCATGTTCAGAGATAATATTAATCCACATGTCGAATCATCACAAGACTTGGACTAAACCGTGAGACATTATTTATGTATAATATGTTTCAGAATGTGTATGAAGAAGTCTTCATGGAGCCAGGGGTTCTGCTGAACCTGGACAAGGACACAACGTTAGACTGAGCAAAAGGTAACCTGACAAAAGATAGATATATGTAAGAGGAAAGGGGAAGCTTATGGTTCTGAGATTTAAAGAAAATCCTGAGAGATGTGTTGTGATCTTGGAGGTGAAATATCAGAGTCAGTCTGGAGGTGAGCTTCATAGGGCTGTGGATTGTTAGAGATCTCAAAATGTCTGGAAAGCGGGCAGGTAGTGATGGGACATTGGAAGCCAGGCTTCAAGGTGTAGAAAAGGGGGGAGTGTCAGATGAAGCTCCCCTTCAATGCTTGTGTTGTCTTGCTAGAAACCACGTGACAAAGCAAACAAATAATGCCGCACATGTAAGGTGTGTTTTGCATATCGGCTTTCAAAATCATAACACGATGAGCAGAATTGCTTGGTCGCTTAAGTTAGCTTGTCGCACATCAGCAGAGTTAGGTTCTGAGAAAAGTGTTTTTTCATTGGGCGGTGGCCAAAATGGAGTCAACAAAAGAAGAGGAAAACTTCTTCCATTTGGGAATATTAGGAGATGACCGCTCACTATAAGGTTCTTCTTAAGTAAAAATCAACCCTCCAGAAATTTGATAGAAATTCCAGCAAGTTTTTGATATTTGATCAGCAAAGAAGTGTCTCAAACAGCAGAAACAGACAGCCTGAGTGAAATTCTGCGTGTAGCTAAATATAATGGATCTGAATTACAAGTCCCAGAAAAAAAGGGTATTTATAAAAAAGCATATTGTGTCTACCCCAACAAGCACTGCACACCACACATCTTTATTGTCACCAATACGTAGCTAGACTACTACATAGGAACATTTCTGCCAAGTATGGATTGGAAATCCCACAAAGTGCGAGGCACCACCAAGTATATCTCAGATTTCTGGGTGAAGTAACATTTTTTTGTGTGGTTGATCATACTATAGAATTATGTAACCACTATCAGAATTCAGGGTGAATAGTTTAAAGTGACCCACATGCACCTTTGGGTTGTCACACAACATTTTGCCATCTTTGGATGTATTTTAATGTTATTCAGCAATGGGAGGCAACAGTATTGTCACAAAATCATAAGACGAGGGAAAGTAACAAGAGAAAACCCAACTAATGGCGATATCCTTTTGTGGAACATTGACTACAACTTCTGTCGAGAAGTCTGTTTGGATGTGTGTTCAGATCAAGAGTTGTCCAAGATGTGATGTGATGTGATACGCTTTACTGACAATCTTCTTTCATAATTTCATGATTACAAGTTTCAGCCATTATATACATCTGGATTTACTGCACCTGGCTTTTCCTGGAGCATAATTATGATGCATGTCTTTGAAAACTGTCGGATGCAAGTTCCCAGATATTTAGCATAGGACTCCAGTGTAAACCCAGCCCATATTCACATTAGGGATTCATGTTCATAGTGATTCAAGTCTAATCAAGGACATCCAGGGGTAAGAAGCTGGATCCTTATGAGTCCTGGATGTTTTGTTAAATTTAAACTGATTCTGTTTCCCATTTGAAACTCAGCTAAAGTCTATATGGGCCAGGAGAGATTGTCAATATGGGTTGTATTTTGTTTTTGCCAAACTCTATGCCAGGCCATCCTTTGCCTAAATCTTGACAAAATTATTTGGATATCTGCATGTCACAAAACAATAAAGGAATAATTCATAGAAGGTCCTCATTAAACCATGATGACTCCCTGCAACTGTCACATAAAAAAGCAAGAGGTAAGCTCTGTGAAAAAACATTACAGATAAAACAATTTACATTTTCTGCTTGCCTATCCTTGAACACCATGCCTCCGGAGTGCATATTCTGAGTGTTAACAATGTTGTCATCTTTTATGTACAATATGATATGTATCCACGTTTTAATAATGGAAATTGTTTGATATTGCGGTACAATAGTACAAGAACATCCATTGCTGTGCATGCCTTATTCATGCAGTTCCATGGTCATGCTTAGAGTCATCTGTCACAGTAAATAGATGGTTTTCTCCTTCAAATCGATTCAAAGAAAAACATTGGTTTTAACATGCTTTTATTTCTTAAAATAATTTGTATAGAAGAAGGTCAAAGAACAAAGTTTTTTTTAGCAAATATTTTAAATCTGGGAGATTAGTTTTGAAAAATCTCTGCTCCCATTAGAGGCCATTAATGTATTATTGTATTTCATTTGTAACCACAAATGATCAGAAGACATCACACTCAGCAGTAGCAGTAAGTTTTACTCCGAATATGCATTTTTTACTACTACAAAAAAAAAAAATCATAATTACTGATAAATAATTAAATGAAATATAAGAAGCAAAAAATTGCATGAATTCAGTCTCATATCCTAAAAGGGATGGGAAGATGCACAAACTTATTTAATTCCACCCCTTCTCCAAAACAAACATAATTAACTCAAAACAATGTATCCTTCTCGAATTCTCTAATATTATATTTATACTTGTGTCAATGTTTGCACAATAATAATTAAAAATTTAATAGTTCTATGTATGAAGTTCAGTAAATACAACAAGTGAACTCACAATTTAAAATCCACAATCCAGCTATGTTATTTTTTTAGTAACACTATGAAAATATGTGTCTTGACAAGTCCGATCATTCTTTTTCAAACATTGTCTCTGTCATTTCATGTGGTCTTGAAACTTGGTGCAGGACTTTAGGATAGGCATCCAGCAAGAATGTATTTGTAAAATACATAATGCAGCATTTTAATAAAAATAAATACCCAAGTCTTCCTCAGTGTTGTAAGCCTATCAACGTATTTGTCAGTGACTGCACATTTCTATAAAGTTCAAGGACAGAAAATGGCTTAAAATTCCTCCTCCTTGCCTTTTTCTGCACCTGAATGCTAAGTAGACGGTCAAGCCTGTGTTGCTTTCTGAATTATAGGGTTGTATAACAAGCTGTCCTGCAGTCTTAAACTCAGGTTGTTTTCTTTTTCACATATCTTGAAGGATTACATTGAGACCATTTCTACGACTAAATGACAGCTTTCAAACTTGCTCTGTCTCCAAAGCATATCTACTTATGGTAGTTTGTCAAATATTTTTAAAATACCTCTGATGTACTCATATCCTAAAAAGTTTCATAAAGTAGAACAATGTCATTTATATACATAACTTGAAAATGCTTTCTAATGACTTTTAAGTCAATAGAAATTGTAAAAGGCTCTTAGTGGTTGATTCTTTTTTTATCCCTTGAACTGCACTTTAACTTTCCTTTTATTTCAACCGTCAAGCACATGTCTGCTTTGGAAGTAAAATAGTTCCAGCGTTAGCCTGGTGCTTACCTAAAAAAGAATTATCTCTGTTTCCACCATCAAAGCATGCACTCTGGTTCTCTAGTTTGGTTTTGCCAGCAACACTTTACTGGTTCAGCAAACATAACCAATTCCCTGCATGGCTGGATGTGACTCATTGAGACTCGCCACTGATCAAAACATTGGTTGTGCCAAGTTTAAAACTTTCTGGTTAGTTAAAAGCACAAAAAGTAAAAACACTGATCTTCATCATCATTGAAGTGAAATAAGCACTGGAATTACAAAAGCTAATTGTCTTGCTCCTTCCGCATTTTCTTTTAAAATTGCTTGCCATGTAAAAAACGCTGCTAATGCTTCAAAAGATGAGGTCTTCGTTTTTATGTAGTCATGCTGGCAAACAACTCTAGGCAATAAAAGTCAGTCCAAACAGTTTTTGTGTGAAATGTTCATTAAGAAAATCTAAGTGATTTATTTAAATGAATGTAATTTGACATGTATCTGAAAATGATGTGCAGTGAGTTTGTCTTCCATAGTTTATGGTTTTAATACATCAGCTTTCCTGCATCCTCAAATTCCTCTTTGAGGATGCAGGAAATTCCTCTTTCATAACAACACAGTGATTGAACAGTTGCCATGGCAAATTTACTGCTCCATGCTATATATCCAGGAGTATGACATAATGGGACAATTCTCTGTGTCAACATCAAAGTCAACCTTGTAGTCTCAGACATTATTACAATAGAGCGCAGCAGGTGGGTTGCTATTAATATGGAAGTCCAGCAATTTGATCACTGCATAATTTACATTTTATAGCCAATAGAAGAGTAACTGCATACCCCTGCAATCGCCCTCTCTTCTGTCACAAAAAATGTAGAGATTTTTGTTCCAGCTATGTCAGAAACATTAAAGATAAGTTCCGTTATTGTTCCCAACCAGGTAGTTTAATCGTCTAGCTACATTTGACAAAAAATATTGACAATAAACTTTAACCAGTCATACAGTAAAATCTGTAATAGCACTACCACACTAGCTGCCACCTTTGTACAGTCCCATTATATAGTTAGCCTTGTAACTCTACTTCTTCTGTTACAAGATGTTGTTGTGAACCTTAGGCTGTTTCATATGAAATATACCCAGCAGTGGGAATCTTTAACTAGCTTTCACAAATGATGCTTTAAGGTCATTTTCTATAGCTTACTCATAGACTGTAAGAAATTTATAGTTTTATGACTAAGATAGACAATATCTATCAGTATGAGGCCACACAGATAAATTGGTATTATCAAGTATTCCCCTCTATGCTTTCTATAATGCTCAACAGGCCCATACAGGTCATAGAACAAAATAGATGGGATTAGAGTACAATGCAACATTTTCAGGTAAAAGCTATAACAATAAGAGTTATTATTCTTGTAATTATCACGTGCAACTGAATTACTTATAGATGAGATTTTAGCATTTCTATTACTATTCATGGCTGTACCTCATGAAAATACCTAATTAAAAAGAAAAAAAATCAAACAGCATTTAATTGCATGCGTGGAAAACGGTTTGTTTACAGGAACAAAAATGGAAGTAGGACGGATGAAATGGCAATATGATGATGTGAACTGGGGATACAAATTGGTGAAGTGGCAAATTGATCCAAAGCAGATAATCTACAAGGTGTTAAGTAGGTGAGGAGTGAATGTGCATAACATGGAAGAGTGCTTTATTAGAATGTAGATTTAAGTAATATGTTATTCATAAAGAAATCAAAATACTTGTAGACAGTAGAGAAATCTTAAAATTACAAACTTCTGACAAGGTAAAAAGAAAATCCATATCTGAACCATTATTGAATTTTCTTTTTATCAGGTTCATCGAGATAATTCAGTTATTTTGTAATGACAAACTTTCATAAAAAATTTGTTGTGATGTTTATGTCATACCATGCAACTCTTGTAACATTGATTTGACTGTTTTTTAGTATTTAAGTTATACTTACAAGAATGGGTTTTCAGTTTTATTTAATCCTTCAACAAAAGCAGTTATTCAAACATTTAAGTGAATTGCGAGCAACTGCTTAGCCTTGAAAGGAAGCAAAGTTATCTAAAGGCAAAACACGACCCTGAAAATCCAGGAGCATGAAAACTAGTGTGGTAATTAGATGCTAAATTAGTCTACGTGGACCAATTAGGCAGGACAAGACATGGGGGCTCTGTAATGCTTTGTCAACAGAAATGAAACCAGTACAAGGAGACAGACGGGTTGTGGAAGAACAACTCTGAATGAGAGACAGAAAAAGGGAGGAGGGTATGAGAGCATGTACACTGATTAAAGGGAAAAAGAGGATCAAAGAGATTTTATTTGGCATGTGTGTGAAGATTAAACAAACCTTTAGAAGAAAAAAAGGGACCCATCATTTCCTGTGTTAAGTTTGAATTAAATTTTAATGTAGAAACATTGCTTGATCTCTTTTACAAATCATGATGCTTTGATTTCGATGCTTTAAATGTAAGTGGAGTCTCTTTGAGCAGTGCTGACTCGCTAGACCTTTTTTAAATTTCTTTAGACCCGTATACAGTACTTTCTTCTCAAAACCTGCTGATCTTTTAATACATTTTTCATATAGATATATGCTTTTGAAGTTTGACCACTAATTAAAAGAAAAATGTTAGTTCAGTCCAAAAACTTGCATACTTTTCCAAGGAAATCTTTCTTTTTTAGTTTACATTTTGTCTCCTCAACATCTATTCCATGGAGTGCTCAACAACATTATTTAAAAGTTATGTAGTATTTAAAGGTGTTGCTTCCTTTATGAGTACCATTACATGTCTAGCAGCTTTGCCTAATATTTGATTTGTAACCAATTGCCAAAGACTAAAGGATGTTAAACAATTCTTATCAGTTTCACCTGCATTTGCAGTTGTTGTACCATAACTACATGGTGGAAATATAATACTTCTGCTGACTCTGTTTTTTTCCACTTTTGTAATGAGGTAAGTCAATGACGACCACGCCAACATTGACTTTTAACATTATACAAATAATTTAGTCCTATATCCAAATTTTCTCTGAAAACAAAATAAAGTTTCTGTTCTAATGGAATAGAATGGAACAAAAACAACATTTGTAGAAACATTGGCAAAATCTATGGTATGTTTCAGTTTTATATTCTGTAAACTAAGGCGTTGTCATCTTATTACAACTATTTCTATGCAACAACTTGATTGGGCAACAAAAAGTAACAGATAAAATATTTGCTCCAATCACCATGTAGCATGCTCTACCATTTTAGTTTCATTGTTTTACAGCTGAAGTATTGAAATTTTATGTGCCTTAAGTTGATCCCTTGATTACTGTTACATGGCTGCAGCAATGGCCCATAAAACCTTGACTGTCTGGATGTGCAGACTGTGTTCGTTTTGTTGGCGCAGCTGCAAGACGAAGATAAGAGCACTGATGATAACAACCTGTCGGCATACTGACATTTCTTTGGACACTCAGCAATGAGCTGTTAGCCACAACCCTGCAGAAAAGAATCACAGTTTAAGAGAGTAAGCTATATACTTGCAAAATGAAACATATATTCGAAGTTGCATTGCTTGTTTTCCTTTTGCAGATTAGTTTTGTATATCCCCCCAAAAATAGATGTACAACAAACAAGTCCTTCTAGTGCAGAAGCAGTGAAGCTGCACTGTGTATTCACAAAACTCAACTAAGACAATATTAAATGATAAATTATTTCAGTTTGTTAATCTTAAATGAGACCCATAATGAATTAAATAGCTTTATTAAATGCAAATGTCAGATTTCTGAGATTTCAATTTTAAAAGGTTTCATTTCTCCTAATGAACTATTGTTTATGTAGACAGCTTTCATTGACAATAAGACAGCTATTCTAAAATGTGACATATTAAGACAGATCCTCAAAAAAAATCATATTTCTCATTTATCCTTATCTTATAAAATATTTGGTCAGAAACCAAGTGTTGGAAAATTGTAATACATATTAGATGCAAATAAATATGCATTAATAATTCAAACCAGAGTTACTGTACTCTCTTCTGGTAGAGTTTGGCACTTAGCCACATCAATTCCCAGGTAAATCTAAAGTAAAATATTAGTTATTGTCTATTGTTACATCAGGTTAGTCTTGTCCTGCATTGCAAATGTACAACAGTTCAAGTTTAAGCTTCAATTCATAAGCTTTATCATGATGTTGAGTTTTACACTAGCTATGTTAATGTAAATGCCTGAGTTAACATTAGTTGCATGAATCCCAAATAGTGACATATGCCGGTGGTGTGTTAGGCCTACAGAACTTTGCAGGGTGGAGGTGTTTTCGACAATTTCAGGTGTATATGTAACGGGTACCAGGGTTCCTGACCCGTCAGTAGCAGATGAAGCTGAAAAACAGCATGGAAATGAGCACACGGGAGACGCAGTCTGTGTTACTCCAATTTCTCTCAGCTTATTTATTGAACAAACCAGCTCATTTAACTGTCAATACAGCCCAATTTATAGTTCAGTAATTTACTGTACATATTAGACATATTCCATCATTGACATAAACATCAACATTAGCTTTCCTTAAACCAGAAATAATCCCACAACATCATATTTTGTCACAATTCCCTCAGGTAACATGTACCTTCAATTCACTGCACTTTATATGCATATTTAATCACACACAGTGACATATTTCATGGGCATGTATCTTATAAACTGGCATAACCATCTTAGAATTCAAACTAATTTAATTAAGTGAATGCATTACATCACAGTTGTTGGATTCACTCCTCCCATTCCGCTAGGGGGCTCTGTAGTTGTTTTGCATTGGTAGTGGAGGGGAGGTGAAACAAGAGAAGAAACTTACGCCAGGCCAGTAATGCACCGAGACTGCCGTTAGCTGAAGCTAACAAGCTGAATATACAATAAAATCATATTCTACTGGCGTTCATGAGTGTTGCCCAACGTGGTGAGTTATATTAATGCTGTAAGCTGTGGGGATGTGAGTGTTTTGTTAGCTGTTCTAAGCGTGAGCTTGCTGAATTTGCTAGCGCTAATTAGCCCAATGCTAGCTGTGTTTGCTGCACTGTGATAGTTGAATGCCGATGTTTATTATATGACGAAGTGTTCTAAAAAATAAACTTTGCCTTGTAACCGGTTTAGTCAAGCCTAGCTAATAAATCTATGTTTAAGTTTGTGTTTATTGAATACTGCAATACTAAGTATTGATGTTTTGTTTATACTTTATTTACAGTTTAATCGGACGGCACGTCCGTGTAAAAGCACTCGGCAATAAAATTAACAACAACAACGACTATCTTATGTTCTTTGTAACAACAGTTTAACCTTCCACTACTGTGTTTAGAACACAAATAAAGCCTGGAGCCTGATACCATGGCATATATATATATATCCCAACTTCCTTTATAAGCGGTTACTGTTAGTGGTTGCACCTGTATATCCCGCTATTATCCGCCGCTACAGTGTGCTAACCAACTAGCATCACGGCATGTTAGCTACTTCCTCTAGCCGCTGTAGGCTCCGAAACACAACAAAACTCTTTCAATATCTTTCACACATTGACGCATTTCCTTAAACATTTCTCGAACAGTACCAAATAATCAAAAAGTACTTTATTAAAATAAACTTGAAGATTATTCTCACCTGAAAAACAGCATGTAAATGAGCACACGGGAGACGCAGTCTGTGTTACTCCAACTTCTCTCAGCTTATGAGAAACCGCAGAGCAACAGGCAGCTCAGAGTCTCCATGCGCCACCTACTGGTGAAACACCATTACTACACCCATCGTCATTAACCCCATAAACATTTAAAGAAATGCATGCTCCTTTTTTTCTATTGTGAGCACACACCAGTGGGCATCACATATACATCTTGACATTTGCAGTGCAGAAGTTATCTGGGGTGTCGAACTCCAGTCCTCAAGGGCCGCTGTCCTGCAACTTTTAGATGTGCCTCTGCTTCACCACACCTGAATAGAATAATTAGGTCATTAGCAAGGCTCTGGAGAACTGATCTAAACAAGGAGGAGGTAATTAAGCCATTTTATTCCAGCATTTGGCACATCGAAAAACTGTAGGACAGTGGCCCTTGAGGACTGGAGTTTGACACCTGTGTCTTAGAGGAATTATCTTGTGAAATCTTTGATCATCCTTTCATTACCTTTGGGGAAATATTTGGATGCATTTATGGTCCTTGTTTGGCTCAAGGGTGACGCATACCATTTAATAATAAGGAAAAATGGGTAATCTAATCTGGAGTATAAAACTTCTCTTTCGTTTTTACCAAACATTTACACCCACAGCACTAACCTTTACGACTTTTTCTATCAGTTATTTGTTCATTTTATGTATTTATTTTGGACGTGCACAGATGTCCCTGGTGGAATGGCACACACCTGCCCTTGCCCTGTTGGAGCTACAGTTAAACTCAATAAAATATGGCTGAGGTCACCTGGGACCTTGTGCATAGAAGAGTGCACAGCTTTCATACTGAAAGTTTGCTGTAAGGAGAAATTCTGAGACTTGGGGCACATAACATATTATACAACAATATACTTATGTTACCAGCAAAAGACTTAGGGGGAATCTGGAGTGGCAACAAACTGGACACAGGTTAAGGACTGCTGTGTAAATAAAACACTAGTAACAAAGTGATAGCTATAAACAAAATGGCAGTTATGAACCAGTTGTTAAAAAAAATAGTCTTTTCATCATGCCAACATATTAATGACAGCATAATATGAGACAGACAATTTGTGAAAAAATCTACAGCCCTCTGCTGAAATCCACCTCTGGTGGTAGCAACCAATCGGAGCCAGGAGAACGGTTTTAGTGCTGTGAATCATGCTCGTGTTTGCACTTCCAAATGTGCGATTGACAGAGAAACAATTTACCATTACAGGAAAACAGTTTTTTTGCTGTTGTCTGTGGCCATGCTAACTAGTCTGAGCTTTCATGACAAACCCCGGTATCCAAATTGATAATCAAATGGACATAAAGATGCCAGCAATATGGGTTTTAGTGCATTGTTTTCCCAAGAGGGTGAGCACAACGAGCATGTGAACACCTACTTTAGCAGTCCTTTGGCAGCACTAGGTGAGGCTTCTGATAGAAAGTCTTTATGTTGCAATCTGCTGGGGGTCCTTAAATAGATCCCTTTTTGGCCAATTTAAAGAAAAGAAATTAACTTGAGAGCACTCCTGTCGGGCGATCCTCCGTCAGACGTGAACAGTCTGGTAAGGAATATTCATCAAAACCCCAGAGAACAGCTGAGGAAAGCAGGTTCTGACACCAGCACAGTATTGCCGGAAAAGGGTTTATGACTCATACTTTGAGGTGGAAGACATTACCCCTAGGAGACATGTATGGGTTTACAACCCTGATAGAAAGAAGGATCTTTCTCTGAAGTTGATGTTTCACTGGGCAACACTCTGAACAGTTCTAGAAAGACTACAGGATGCAGTTGTTGAAGAGAAATCAAGTGACATTGCTTCTCTGTGATTGACTGGCACCTTGACTGACCCCTGCCTTCCTCTGCTGTAGAATCCAAAGGAAAGGCTCAGCTTCATCCTTTTGCTCCACAAACAAAGGATGTCAGCGCTCCGCAAAGACAGCTTGATAACTTCAGGAAAACAAATGGGTTGCGTGGGACAGTTGACCACTTGAGTCAGGGCTATGCAAAATGTGGCTAAACAAATTTCTCTGGATCCACTGCTCTGTATGTCTGTTCTCTTGATTTGTTTGTAGTGGTCTAAGAAATATTGCATCCTCTAATGACTGCTGTTGTTGTTAATGTCACTTGAGGTACTCTTGCAATTGGTGGCAGTTTTATGAGTGGAGACTGCGTTAAACTATGGATGAAAATGCAGGGACAAATGTCCATCTTTCCTGAGAGCCCAGGCTGATGAAATTATTTGATGTCTTTGAGTGCAAGAGCTCTAAAAGCTAAAAATGTAACCTTGTCAAATCAGTGCTTATGAAAAACAAGTGTATATCCCAAAGTAAACTTAACTTACTTGTCACATTAGTGCTGAGAAATGTAGTATGTTAGAACAGATAAAACATTCTCATTTTCATTTATGCACAAATGTCCTGTCTGTCAAGAAGGATATAAATCCTAATACTACTCTAAAGCTTGATGTACTTGTTGAACTACAAATAAACTAACACACTGGGATAAAACATTTAATCTTATTTCAGAGATTTTATGAAACAATCTACAGTTAAAGAAAACATATAGTGAATAGGAATTTAAACACTAATGTACACAGTATTCCCGTTGTTATGAGTAGATAATGGCCTGAAATGATATCGAAGTCGGTGTGAATCTCAAAGAAGGAAGATGAATGTGTAATGTTTTCTGGAGTGAAAACCAGGGAGTGAGGAATAACAAGTTAGCAGGCATAGGAGATTAGGGAGATGATGAGGTGGAAAAAGAAGAAAAAGTGCAACATCAATGGCAAATTACAAAGAAATTGAAGGAAAAGAACATTGCAAAGGTGAGGTTACAGGAAGAAGAGTGCAAAGAATCAGACAGAGCACAGAATAAATGAGAAATGAGAGTGCTGTAGCTATTACAGGCTACAGTCAGTAAACATGGGTCACATGGTGTGTAAATTGTTACAAATCAGCCTACATCAGGATTAAAAGTACAAATCCAAACAAAACAAAAGTCATCTTGACAAAAGGCTCACTTAACAGGCAACGTTCAATCAAAACAGACTGAACGTTTAGATTAAATCTAAAAATTAGATTTTATTGAATTTTTAGATTTAAAAATTAGAACTTTTATTTTGATTACATAAGCACACATACTTTTACCATGCAGTGTCACTCCACAAACTCTCTTGAGCCACACTTACCACCCGATGAATATGTTTTATAGAGCCATTTCTCTTTTTATTACATTCCCCAAACTCTCTCTTACCTAATAAATGTATCAATAAAATGGTTACCTCCAAAAAGTACATAAGGACAACATTTTGTATTTCGAAGTGAAGCATTAAAGGGGCACTATAACAGGATACCACTGCACCATAGTTTTTTGTCAAAAATTACTTAATATATTTAACAGTCCTTAAAATCCCTTTTCTAATTAAAAGAAATGACTAACTGTTTTGTTTGCTCTTCAAGTACTGCATAATTAGTTTTGAATAGACATTTTTGGAGTATATTGGTAATTGAAATATTATAAGTGTTCCAACTAGTCTGTAAAAAAAATCCCAGGACTATCAGACCAAGATTTCCATTATTAACAGACAAGAAAGACGTCCACTTACTATTCCTGTGTTGCACATTACATTTGAGGGCCATAAAAACACAAATCACATAACAAGGTTAGACCAAGCAATCCGTCATGCCACAATAACTTTTAGATCACTATAAATTAAGTCAATTTTACTTTTATTTTTTCTGGTTTCTAAATCTAATTTATCCAGTAATGAATTTTTTTGTTCTTCGGTTTAAGTGTGCAAGTGGTGGCTGAAGTGATATTTACACCAGCTTCTTTGGGCTGCAATATATGTAAAATGAGATTCAGCTCCTCTAGGAGCCACAAGGCATACTAAAGTTACCATGAAGCCATACTAAAGTGGAAAGAGAGCAGGTGACATTTTAAGGACTTGATTTATAGCTTCAAGCTACTTTGAGTAGTAATGATAAACATGTTTCCAGCTGTGAAAATTGTAATACATTTGCTGTGGTACCTGGAAAACATGTGTTGTGTGTAACAAAATGTTCTCTTTTTTTTTTTTTTTTTTTCACACTGAGTTTTAAGTCCAGCACTGAGCTTATGCTCAGTGTACAAAACAATATGGACAAAGCCAGATTTGCCCATTGTCCTCTGGGAATTTGTATGTCAGTGTCCAAGCCTTCTTCAAGCATGTAGGATGAAACTAACGCACTTACTCCCCAATGTTTCCTCGTTTGTGCCTTTCCAGATGGTCAAATGTTCTGATGTGGCTACTGGGGAATGTAATACTATTTATTTATTTAGATGGAGCAAGCCATTGCTTGTTGTCAGTGTTGGGTAGTAACGGATTACATGTAACGACGTTACGTAATTTAATTACAAAAAAAGAGTAACTGTAATTCGTTACAGTTACAATGAGAAAATATGTAATTCAGTTACAGTTACTTCCGAAAATATTAAGAATTACAAATTTAGTTACATTTAAAAAAAAATATGAACTAAAACCTTTGCGAAATATGTAATGATATTTTTATTGCTTTGCGCCCTATATCGCCGTTTCCCGCTACGGCTCCTTGTCTCTATCATATTTGCCAGCCGCAATGCCACTCTGATGTTCCGTCCTGTGCTGGTGGAGCCTCCTGGAGGAACAGCAAGCGAGCGGACGGTTCCATTTCAGCTCAAGCAGCGCATCAAAAATGACAGCCTTCCAGCTCTGGAAATATAAGGAGCATTTCATTTACATATGTGAAAATGGCTCAAATTTAACCGTGCAGTGCAAGAAGTGTTTGCCGGCTATCAAGAACTTGTCCACGTCGAAGCAATCTATGTCAAACCTGAGGAAACATTTAGAGGTAAGTGCAACTCACTGATAGACGAAGCGTATTGTTTTACGAATATTTGACTGTTTGGTGTTGATGCATGACAAACGTTGGAATCTATTCTTTCCCATGAGACATTGTATGCAATGTGCTAGTGTTATGGTTTTCATGATGAACATAAAGTAAACTAGAAAATTCCTGAAGAAATTTAACTGGGGCCTGCCAAAGTGTGCCCGTCGGTTTGGACCCAGCGTTCTGATGCTAAAAATTAGCATAAATGCTAAGCTTAGCTAAATAGTAGTCATTAGCTTGTGGAATTTTATAACTTGCTTCGCAAGTCAGTCAGTCACTACTCTCCTTATGCATTGCTATGGGCAGGCCCCAATTAATGCTACTTTGAACATATAATTATTAATTATAGTATATTTTTCTTCTATCTTTTTTTCTCTCTCTCTTTTCAGAGGAAGCATCCAGGCGTTCTTCTGAAAGGCACGTTTAGTCCATCTGATACTCGGGACCCATCGTCCATCTTAATTCTTGATGCACTGTATTGTGCCGTGTTTAATTTTACAAGCAAGGGTGTGCAAAGAAAAAATCACGAAAAATAAAATGTGATGTAAAAGTCTTACTTTGCTTATTTATTACTAAACTAGAGCACTTCATTGTCATTGCACATGTATGAAGTAATGAAATGCAGTTTGGCATCTAATCAAGTGCAACGTGTGCAGATTGTACAGCATGCAGTATTTAGAGATAAAATGCAGTTATTCACAGCTAGGGTAAGGAAAGATGGTTGATAGATATGTGCAGCAGAATAAATAAATTACCCCTAGGGAAATGCATGTATGTGCAGAGCCACTGTAGATAGGGCTATACAGGTGCGAATTGAAGAGGAACACTGTACAAATGTTGGGATGGTACAGTAAGGTATGGATAGAGGGGAAGGAAAGACTGGTCTTTGGGAAGAGTTCAATAAGGTGACCGCTGTAGGAAAGAAGTGGTTTCTGAACCTGCTTGTGTTAGTCTGCAAACTGCGTAAATGGTAGAGCCTGGGGGAGGAGCAGGAAAGAGTATGGCCCGATGAGAGGAGTCTGAGAAAATCTTACATGCCTGGTGCTGGCATCTCTTCTTGTGGACCTCCTGTGATTGCCTGTCAGCAATTCCCTCTCAGCTTAGTGCTCTTTTAAGGTTCCCACTCAGTTCTCAAAAATTAAATGTTGAACATGGGTCAATACTCATTAAAACCTCAAAGTAATCCAAAAGTAATCTAAAGTAATTAGTTACATTACTTTTTAAAAGTAATCGAAAAAGTTACACTACAATTACATTTTAAACAAGGTAACTTGTAACTGTAACGGATTACATTTTTAAAGTAACTTACCCAACACTGCTTGTTGTATATTATAAAGCTCTTTGCTTGTTCACTCTGATAACTTGAGGGTTTAAAATACAATAATATGTCTCACAATTTCCAAAGTTACACTCTGTTGGAACCCTTTTTCCGATATTTGCTCTCTGGCTACTAGAAACAATGGAAACATGAACGCAACGTTTAAAAATTCACACATTTATAATTCCATCTACCTATTTTATTTGGATTCATTAATTTACAAGTTGCTACATTGTGAAACTAATTAAATCTTGTTTGTGATTCTAGTTGTACTTAGAGCAAATAGTTATGAATAATAATTGTGATTGAGATTGCATTTGAAGAATTCCCAAAAAAATAAAAATAAAAATCTGTTTTCATTCAGTATGATGAGGCAAAATCCCTGTTTGTGTCCACCTTAGAGACTAATCTCAAATGCAGCTGTATGGTAGCATTTTCAATACTGAGAGAGTTTCTTTACTCCTGTGTTTGCACTGGCTGGCATTTCACACAGTGAGAGAAACTGTTGTAATAATTCATTATGATTGATCAGCGTGGTGGGAGAGCAGATGTCCTTTTTGTATTTCTACAAATACCTTGGGGGTTGTTGGCATGTCGAGGGGGGCGGGGGGAACTCCAATTCACCTAAGATAATCATTTTGCAGAGATGTACAGTATCTTGCAAAATTATTCAGGCCCTGTAAACCATAAACCTCAGTGTATTTTGTTGAGGCTTTACATGATATACCAGCACAAAATACAGTGGAGTGTAAAGAATACATGGTTTGGAGTTTTAATTTATTTATTTACAGATTAAAAGCTGTAATCTATATAGTTGGTAAATTATAATGAAAATTTTGACAGTGGGTCTTGTTGCCTGCAATATAACATGCAAATTCTTTGTAATCACACTGCAGTAAAGGCATAATAAGTAGTGTGGACAACAATTCACACTGAGTATGTAAAATATAGAGTATAATATAATATCCATGTACCGTCATGTCAAGCTAAATGACAAAATAAAGCAACATGCTGTTCCTTAACAGAGATGGTTTTAAGGATGAAATTAGCTCAGTAGTGGTCTATTATTTTACACAGCATGGAGGCTATGTTTTTTGATATTTATTTATTTTTGGGTTTTTTTCTTTGTTCAAGCATCAGTCAAGGTGACCCTCCTTTTTCAATAGTGTGGCCCACAGCCTGCATAATATCAGTGGAGGCGATGCGTGCTGCACAAAGTGAGCATTGTGGATAGTAATAAGGTATTTTATCCCATGTAGTGTGACATGATGAAAGACAGTGGATGGGTAGCCTCAGATGCCTTACTATCAGTGTGACAATGGTGGACAAGTCTGCACCCACACACATTTCAGTGATAATGGGCATTTTTCAAGGATGGTTGGCTTAACACATGATGATTTCAGGCAGGGTTTTTTTTCTTCTTCTGTGCATGTCATTGTCTTTGAAATAGATAATGACTGTACTTTGACACACACTAGTTGCATGGAAATTTGAGACATGGCCTGGCTATAGGGGTGTTTCTCAAATATCTAAAAAATTCTATAAGATGGAGCAGTGTGTGTTTGGCTATTTGGGTAATAAATAACCAAGAAAGGTCATTTGACATATATGTGTTTTTTTTTTTGTTTGTTTGTTTTGTTTGTGGTTTGTACAAGAGTCTCAGCTATGACCAGACACTGGATATTTTTCTGTTATTCAGTTATGTTGTTACAGTAATTAAAACCAAATTTTGTCAACATGCAGTCAGATTACCACAAACAAAATCTGACAGTTAAATCCCGTTATCTATGCTTTTGTATTAGGAGGGGGGTAATGTCTTAAAATGTGTGTAATGTGATTACCCGAGTATTGGTTTATATGTGCATCCTACTTGCTTCTAGGCTGTAAATGGTTTTCTGTTTCCCTTCCTGGTGTTTCAGTGTTTTTATGAAGGATAAAACTCAGACATTTTGGCAAAAACAAATTTCTGTTTGATGTTATATGTTCCTTACATAAATCAGGGCACAAACAGCAATAATAGTTTCTTCTAAATTTTTTTACTAATAATCAACTTGCTGTTTACACCCTTTTTCCTTGACTTTGTAAAATTATCTCATGCTACGTTGGTTTTTGGAAATTTGCACTAATTAGTTTGGTTCAATATTTGGGACTATAAAATAGGTCAAAGTCAGCTGGGTATCTGTGTTCGAAACACTGTGTAAATTAGTAAATCTCAGTAAACATTTTTTAATGATACGTTTTGCTGCTACTGCAGAACTGTTCATTAGCTGTTCCCAACACAGATCTCTTCCTCTCTTCTTCCTTTAGTTTCTCCATCAGAATATTTGGCCAAAGAAACCAAAATAACCAATGAGCAGCACCACAAACACAGGTAACACCTAGTGTCTACCTCAACAAACAAAGTTTTCTGTAGAGCTGCAACAGTCAAATAATTAACTCACCATAGCACTCTGTCAAACCTCAACATCCATGACAGGAACAACAGAGAATCTGACTAGACAAACAACCAGCCTTACTTATACTCACTCAGATTATTTAAGACCAGATAGTTTTCCAAGCCGAATGTTACGCCCCCAAGGTCTAGGGGTTCAGGGGGGGTAACATAAAAATGTGTCCAGAGAAAAAGTGGAATGTAAAATGATTTATTACAAAAAAACGGTGTGACAAAACCAAAAAAACACAATACAACTTAACCCAATTAAAACAAAAGAAAAGGGCTAACAAAATCAAGAATGTTAATGTTTTCAACAGGATTCACAATTTGCATTTATGAACATGTTTAATGTACCGACAGTTTCAGTGGAAGGAACAGACTTTGTACACCAGCTTCTACAATATCCAAACGAAAAAATTGTGAAATTCAACTTCATTTTTGTATTGTTGCAGAATATCCACTTTTGAATTATGGTCCTCTAAATGGAAAAAAAAAAAAAAAAAAAAAAAGTTTAGTTCTGGCCAAAGGGAGCACTTTACTCTGAAGGGTGCACTTGATTTTAAGTGCATCCCCTACTGCGTGTACAATATATTTCATTAAGAGATAGAAATCCATGCAGGTCAGGGGCTCTATTAAGGCCTCCTCTTCCCTGAAGACTAACAACCACATGCGGCTTACTTGGAAAATGCAGTTTAGTGCCTGCCCACGCTTAAAGAAAGAGGAATTAGAGACATATTAATGTGATACACAATAGCACTCCATGCCACAACTTTGCCTTCAGCCTCGCTTTTTTCTTTTTTTTTATTGAAGCCATGAGAGGGGAGAAATCCACATCATACACCTGACATGCAAATACAATGAAAATGGATTGGCAGCTAATGAGCATAGCTCTAACCACATTTAATATATAGATGTGTAGTAAATCAGGTCTAACTTCCTAAATGTGTTCCTTATGTAGCTTGTGTTTGTCCTGAGGCACAGGCGTTTTTGTTTTCATTGTTTCTTTGTTGGGTTCTTCCATGTCGCTGCCTGACTGTGATCCATAAGCTGATCTCCCCGTTACTTCTTGTGCAAGTTCATTGTTGAAAGTAATCTATGAATTGCAGTCTCTCTCTGTTCTTGGGTGCCTTCACACCTTAAAACATGGCAGACTTTTTGCTTTTAGATTAATATTTATGATTTCTTTTAAAATACTCTACATTTTTGTTGCTGTTATTCAGTGGTTTTGAGCCTCTAGACACCCACATTTTGCTCATGTTCTTGCCCACTATGTCTGGTGCATATCTGCACTGTACTTAGAACTCAGATTGGATTATGTGTACAGCGCAGAAGAAAACTATCGGAGCTTCCAAAAATAAAAAACTCAATGTTAACGCTTCAAAACCCTCACACAAACTAAGCCGAATCACCCGTACATAAACTATTCTTGCCATTTTCCACGTATTCGAACTTAATCGTGGTGTGCTGTAGACAATTTTTTTTCCTTTCTCCATGCACATGATCTGGGCTCCACTGTGCTTGTTGTATTTTCAGCAGTATGTCAATTGTGCTTTGAACTAGCTTTAACCATTAAAAGCATGTCACAGAGCACAGAGAGGAAGTGAAAATAATAGTGAAAATAGTAATATAAAAGGCTAAGGACAGAAACACTCACAATAAGAATGTATTTACTGGATGGAAGTTCTTGTAATGACAAGTTTTTGGCATTAATTGTTAATTACCTGGCCATTCCAGTGTTAGTTTGGATTCATTTGCGAGCTTTACACTGAAAATTGTTACTTTTAAGAATTCAGTTTGCTCATTGCATGCTTTTACTCAGAAATTAATCACTAAAATAATTTGTTAACATCTGTACACAAACTAGTAAATTGTTCAGGAAGTTTTGATAGATTGATTCACAATATTTTCTCATATAATACAAGCTAGTCGGCTTCTGTGTTTTTTGTCAGACTCTGGTCTGGGAACAGATAGACTCCCATATCTAGACCTGTTTTTGTTTTATTTGGTTAAGTTTTCACAGAGCACATCCAGCCAATGGTGAGTATCCCATTGTTTTGGTTGCCTTGGGAATAATTAATACTATTTGTATAATTAGAGCTACTATATAAGAACGAATAAAGTCCACATTAAATTTTAATGATAATCATATTTTAAGAAGCAATATGTTTTTTTCTAACCTTCTAGTTCTAGAGTGTGTAAATTAACCTTTTATGTGTGTGGTTGAAATGTCTGTTACCTTGTAATATATTATATTTGTGAAATGCCCAAAATAAACAGCAAAGAAGTCTAGGGACTAAATTAAACAAACAAAAAAAAAAAAAAGGAAAGATCAAATTGCCATATCTGTCATACCTGTTTTGCTGTTGACACTGAAATAAAAAAAAAATAATAATCTCAAAATAAGGGGAAACGGGATGACAAGTTTTTTTCTCTCTTCAAAGCTCCACTAAAGACTTTTTGACACAGGAAAAAATAACACAAATGTTTTTGAAATTCATTTGTCCCATATTAAGACATATTTTGATTTTCAAACAAGAATAAATACTTTGGAAATTATATTATTTCTCTAATAATAAGACACGCCATGCCTCTGAAAGCATCTAAGCAGTCTCTCTTTGTGGATTTTCTGAAGTCTTTTGGGTGTGCAAGATGTCACTGTTCTACCTTGTCTTTGGGATTTTTGTATTTTTGCTGTGGATTTATATCTTACGTATGTCTATAGAACAGGCATGTCCAAAGTCCGGCCCGGGGGCCAATCACGGCCCGCGGTCAGATTTCATATGGCCCGCAGCTTCGGTCTTATAATGTATTATTTATAGCCCGCCTGCACTGTCAAACAGAATAAATAAATCATAAAACTTGAAACTGTAATTCCTCCTTTCACCAAATGGTGGCAGTACCACTTTAATACTATCAGTCTGCCTTCGTGCAGCGAACCCCTCTCCACTCATTTCTGCCACTGCAAAGAAAACAAGTTAACAGTGAGGGCCGCCGCTTTCAAGAGAGATGGGAATTACAATACTTCTTCACTGAAAATCAAGGCAATTGTGCTTGTCTAATTTGTGAGACGGTTGCCTTGTTCAACGTAAAGAGACACTACCAGACTAAACATGCTAACGCATACAACAAGCTAACAGGGAGTGACCGTGCTGAAAAAGTGAAGCAACTCCAAGCTGCACTGGCATCACAACAGCGATTCTTCACGCAGGCCTGAGTCAAAAGAAAATACCACCAAAGCAAGCTACGAAGTGGCCATGTTAATAGCTAAACATGGCAAACCTTTTACTGAAGATACATTTATCAAAGACTGTGTTATGAAAATGGTGGAGAACATTTGCCCTGAGAAGAAGCAAGAATTTGTGAATGTTTGCCTGGCACGTAACAGTGTGGCACGGAGAGCTGAGGACATGAAATTGAGTATTTTGAACGATAACATCTGTCACTATCAACAGTGAAGAGCCAAAAGAACATTTATGCACTTGGATTTATGGCATTTATTTTTATTAAACTCTTGAGTAAGATTTGGTTATTACTGTTGATGTTATGAACCTGTAGATGTGACACAAACTATTACTTTCTGAAAGATGTTGTAAATGACAAGAGCAAAATTAACTTGTTTTAAGATTTAATAATAACAGACAACTTTGCATTACTTATAACTCCTGTTTAAAATGTTCTTGAGGCAAAGATATTTTTAAACTCATGTAAATTTAAGGTATTTCATACAGTTTGTTCAATGTTATCTGACTCTCCAGATATGAAAGAATTGCAGAATTTGTGTTTTTAGAGTTGTTCTCATCTGCCTGAGTGGCTTATTTTTTTGTCATTTGAAAGATAAAGATAATTGTGACAATGAAAATAGTTTTATAACAGAGTGTATTTGCATGAAACTTTTGTAGTTAAAAAATGTCCGAACAAACTATTGGCCCCCGGGCATCTTCACTTGATCAAATCTGGCCCTCTTTGCAAAAAGTTTGGACACCCCTGCTATAGAATATGCAAAACAACACAATTTCAACTCTAATTCTCTAACAACAGTGTTTGCGTTCCTCTCTTCCTCTTTTGTTATTGTCTGCTGAGTGATGTTCTCAAGTGGATTTATATCAAGGTTCATAGCATTAGTTAACAGAGAATGAAAGTAATAGACTCCCAGACTGAGTGTCTGAGATGCTGCTCCTGCTTCATAGTTTCCTTTGTACAGGATAAGCAAATATCAATGTTTTTACTGGATAAAGAGGTAACACTTTATTTGACGGGTTGTGAATAAGACTGTCATGACACCGTCATAAACATGACATAACACCTGTCATGAACATGAGTAAGTCTTCATGAATATTTATGACTGTTGTCATAAAGCGTCATTCGGTAAATCATGACACTTTTTAAAATAAAGTTGACATTATTCAAAATGTCTTTGTTATGACAACTTGACCAAGAAATCATGATCTGACATAAATTTATTATAAAAGTGTTACTGATTAAACTTTAAAAATTATGTAGCTTTATGTTATTAAAGCTAAAGTTAGTTTCTTGGTTAATGTCAAGTTGTCATAACGAAGACATTTTGAATAATGTCAACTTTGTATTAAAAGTGTCAAGATTTACCGAATGACGCTTTATGACAACAGTCATAAATGTTCATGAAGACTTACTCATGTTTATGACGGTGTCATGACAGTCTTATTCACAACTTATTCTTAAGTTAAGTCTTAGTCTTAATTTATTCTTATTCACAACCCATCAAATAAAGTGCTACCAATAAAGCAAAAGAATGTAATTATGTTACATCCAAAAGGGACTAGTTAGTCAGACACAGAAGTGCTTATTCAGGCTTTTCTTAACATTCATGTTCTTCTCCCAAAGTACCTTACAGCAGCTGTCAGAGGTGTACAGAGCCTTGTTAAAATGATATTTTTTATAGTGTATGTAAAAGAGGGGACTGTGAAAATTTGATTTAAAACGTATGATGTAAGATTTATGCCATACGACTCAGCAAAAAACATGCACATTTGTTAGAAGGAAAAACATAAAATCAAATTGCAATATCCTAGCTACATAAATGTGCACGTGGTTAACAATAAGACTTTTCTGGAGTCATGTATTGATCCTAATTTACCAGTCAGTCTGCTTTGGTTGGAGTCTGTTAACATGCTGCATCTTGACCTATTAACATTTGCCCACTCTACCCAGCAAAAATCTCTAAATCCATCAGATTGTTATGTCACCTCTGATCTGCATATATTATGTAGCAACACCGCATATTTTTTTGTTGAATTTAGTTCTGGACTCTAACTGTGCCATTCAAAAACATGTATACAGTAGTTTCTTCCTCATGAAGTCATTTTGTTGATTCGAATGTAAGCATAGAATCACAGTGGTGCTGAAAAATAAAACCCCTACCTTCAGCTGTCCAACAAACATCTCAAGGTTTGTTCAAAACAGACGATTGGAACTATCCATATTTTCATCTGCTGTAAAAAGAAAATACATTAAAAAAAACTCCAGTTCAGTGTTATGTATAGATAACTAGATATAGATAACAGCAGATTTTTAGGGCAAACTTACCTTTAGTGGTCCACAGGTTCATGTCCAGTTTCATCATGTACCATAAGTCGTTCTTCCACAAGGTTTTACAAAATTTTAGCCAGGCAGAACAAAAATATGCATTGTAAAATGAGCAGATGATGGAATGGTTAGTGTTCAATGTATGGATTCAGGATGGACTGATGCACTAAACTGTGATGGTATCAATCTGTAAATATGATTGTGTGGGGTTAGAGTTGAGTTGAGTTTGACTTTATTGAATGTAGAGGACATGGTATTGGGCAATCTCACCATATTATTAGATTGATTACGTTTCCCAAATGGGTGGCATACAACCTTAAGCTATATTGTTTCATTTGATTATGCAACTTAATATTTTTTAGCAGTGGAAAAACTTTTATTTTTCATATTTGGTTTGTTATGCAATCCACTCACCATCACTGTGGTATGAAACAGAAGAAACTGGAGATTTTTGTCACATGTCACAACCAGTGCTTACCAGAATGTCCTGCAGCTCCTTTAGAGTTTGTGTTGGCCTCTTAGCAGTCTCCTTTACAAACCTTCGTTTCATTTGCCATTTTGAAGAAACTTTTTTGTAATGCAATAGCTGTAAATTTTAGCATAGGAGTGTTTACACCTATACTTCCAGGTCATTAAATATGCAGGACATTTTTGTATATTTTAGCAAATTCTATCTTGATGTGGATATAAAGATGGAACAAAACACTTTAAATGTGGCATGTTTTCTTTATCATTGTCTATTTTTTTTTTTTTACATCACAACAACCTAGTATTTTAATATTGGTGTGTGCACTTTCAAAAAGCCACTGTAACTATCATCTTTAGGAACTGCAGATAAGCTGTTTAGTTCCAATATTTACATTTGGACTGATGAAAATTAAATCTGACGTCATGGAAATGGTTATTTTAGAGATGCAGACACAATAACACTATTTCAGCCTCTCAATTATGCCTAATGCGGCTCCTGACTTCATCACTAGGTCCTAAAATGCTGCCCCTAATGTATCTATAAAGCAATTACCGTGTGCTCCAAGGATTAATGAATATAACTTGCTGTTTTGTGTACTTTTTTTCTCTGTAGATTAAAGTACCCATTAGTCACAATGCTCTAGAATTTGATAAGACTAATCCTGCAGCATGACATTCAGCAGGGCATTAAATAGTTTTCAATAGATGGAAATAATGGAGCACAAAGCCCATAGAGTATTTAAAAAAAATGTCTTAAGACTAAAATTGTATTTTCATTGGGACAGTGATGGCTAGAAGAGAGTGAAAAAGACAGAATCCAGATAGGTGTCAGTTACAACTTAATAAAAACAGACTAGCTGTTAAAGGGATTTTTATTTATTTATTTATTTTTGGGTGGGCGGGGGATGGGGAGGGCACTAGCACAAATGCATACTGATTTTATGTCTTTCAGTGTTCCCGTAAACAAGCAAAGATTCATCGAGTGCACTCTGAATGCTTGCACTCTGACATTTTAAATAAATAATGAGGAATGGTGTTGTCTCTTCGAGTAGGTCATTTAATTCATGAATAGATCTTTTTCCCCTTTTCAAATTCATGCTGTAATGTATCTGAGCATATGTTACAGCTGAAAAATGATCAACTTTTGTCCTTACTTGTGAGTCATCAATGTAAGAAAAGATATTTACAAATACACATGCAGTGAGGAATTTCAGAATTAAAGCTGCCATATAAAGAGATCCTAAATCAATCTCTTTTTTTATTGCCTTCACTGCTACAGGATGGTATCATTGTTTGTTTATTTTAGAAAGACAGAGAAAGAATTTGATTAGTAAGACTTTTTTTCCAGTTGGTCGGATTCTTCAAATTATGCTCTGGTTTGATTGAATAATCACTCGAGGCTATGTGATTTTCAGTGTAAACAAATGGCTTTATGGCTGAATTCTCAGAGTTCATCTTGGCACGATCCAACACTCCTCATGCCAGAGTCTGAGCACGCCCTGAGTCACAAATGATAATTACAATATTTACTATAAATACTCAACTGTGGCAGCAGTCTATGATTGATAACTGTACATGCAGTTAGGGATATGTGAAACATACAGCCAAACAGAGGCAAAAGTGATGTGTTATATAGAGCTACTGAGACTAAATGGTTGTGACAACACACTGTTGGCTTGTATACACGGAAATGCTATAAGATTACTTTTATTATTGATACAAAGATTGAACGTGACACATAGCAGGACAGGACATCGAGGAACAAAGACAAAGTAGCACAGTAAAGGAAGTAATGGTGAATAAATTTAGCAGTGAGAATATCTAGAGTAAGTCAAGTAGAATAGGACTACATTACACCACAGTAAAAGAAAACCCACCGACACGCTGTTTATTTGTTTAATAATAAAAAGTTGTCTTAACTATTAAAAAACACTGAGGATCATTAATCATAAAGACATAGGAGTTAAAGGCGTTATGAAAGAAATTAAAATTAATGGGCAATGTTAATTGGGTATCACAGAACAATCAAGCCTGTGATTTCAAACATTTAACACAGCTGCAAGACATATGCTGAGAAAAGAAAAGATTTGACAAGAATCAAACATGAACAGCAAAGCAGAACTGCAGCCCACTGGAGTGTCTAGAACAACACGGTGTTCACTGATAGGGACATGGTAAAGAAGACGGAAACCCCAAACTCCGAACAATAAACATTAAGACAGAAAAGTCTGATGAGATTTGGGTGAAAAGTTGAATCAAATTATATAAAAAAAAAAAACACTTTCTTGAAGTTGTAGTACATATAAAAGTGAATATCTTTCATTAAGACCATGGTTTTTATGCAGGTTATAATCCACTATGAGTCAAAGTACTCCACTGTATTGTTAGCCAGTAAAGGACTTAATGATTAAAGGATAATGACATGACCTCTCCCTCACCTAAATTAAATCCCATTCAGAACTTGTGGGCTCTTCTTCAACATGAGATTTGTCTCAGTGTCTAGTTGCTGCTATAAAAATACTGAGTCAGCAGAACGAGAAAATGACTCCATCAATTGAAGCCTTGTGACTGTTACTGAAAAGAAGGGTAAATGTAGTAGTCATTAGTCTATTTTATATGTATATTTTTTTTATTTAGTTTTTAATTATTCTACCTTTAAAAGCTAAAAAGTAAAATAATAACATAATAATTTTTCATACTGTTCTATCAATATGTGGATGATTGTAGGTTTGATTCACTGACTGGAATCAGCTGGGACTGAAACAAGCATGATTCAACATCCCCCTGCCTACAGCTGATGATGATGTATGGATTTACTTAGACAAAAGATAAATAAACTAGCATGGGCTTATCTAGAAACGTTTGTAAGAAATGTAACTAGCTGACAATCTACGTATTGGGTAAGTTCAGTGGTGCTAGATATATTTTTTTAAGGGCAGGTCTTTACCAGTTGCTGTGGAAGTTTCTCAGATAATTCTGGTTTTCTGTCAATTCTTTTTATTGCATGCGTTTATTTCATTGATTTGAAGTAGATTAAACTGTTGTATTTTGCATTCAGCCTACACCATTGTGCTGCAGGTGAACGACAGTTTCTATCAGTAAGATTACAGTGAAAGAGGGAGAATCTGGCATGGTTGTAGAGTCATTTTTTTTACAACTGTACTCGGGGTGTACAGTATCTGCAACCTGTATGAAGTTGTATCTTACTTTGCACTGTTAGCCATGGCACCCTGCCTTCACACAACAACCTTTGGCTTCAAATTTTTTCTCAAAATCTGATATAGAATCTGATATGGACCTTGATAGACTAAATTGCTTTAGCTGGCAAGAAGAGAGAAGAGTACTGACTTGCATTATCTTTCAGTAAAAAAGAATAAAACCCCACCGTTTTTTTCTACTTCTTACACTTTAGAAAAACAATGGAATAAAAGAGCCACATTAATCTTTTGGCTCACCATTAAACCCCTTTATTCTAGACTCTGTCGCATAAAGTATTTGTACAACTTAGAGCTGGATCCTTTACAGCCAAAAGAGGACTATAAAGTTATCTCAGATCAGATAGGAATGGAGTGTGAGAAGATGGAAAAGTGATCTGCTTTGCTGCACACTAGATTGAAAGGATGGTTGTGTTGTAGTTTTGTTACTATGTTCAGTCAGATGTAACCCAGCAGCAAGGTAAACAGAAAAAATACCTTTAATATGGGAGATGTTTGCTGGAAAATCATGGTTAACCAACCACATAAGGCAGTAAATGTACTGTGCTCATGCATATAAAATAAGCATTTGACAATCTTCCTTTTCGTGCTGCTCTGTGTTAGTATATTTTCACAATGAAATTTCATATGAATAATTAGTCCAGATTTGAAGTGATATTTCAGTTTGTAAACAATCTTTGAATCCAATATAATTATGTGCTGCTTTTGATTCATGCAGAAAAACAACGTAAAGTAGAAAAAGGCTTAACGGTCTGGACAAAGCAGTTGTCTTGTAACTAAATGTGGGATAATGTAATTTCCTTTTTTTTTTCCAACAATAAAAACACAGTTTTAGGACCTAGCATAAAACATTAGGATATCGTTTTCCCGTCGTTTCAATGTATGTTGCCTATGAAGTCTTGGGAATTGTCAGGCTTATAGACTGTTGGTTTGGCACTCCTGACCTTGTCCCATTTAATTTCACAGAGCTTTTTTTTGTTCATTTACACTGTCTTTATGCAATACTAATACCCTAGGATTTTTACCCTCTTTATTCTTTTTTGTTGATCATGACTGATTAATAATCAGTCATGATCAACAAAATGTGTCTATTTTGACAGAAAAAAGAAACACTTTATGCATTCGATTATTTTATGCCATGTTTTTTGTTTTTTTTTATTGTCTCTAGTTTGCATCAGTTTTCACTTTGACATTAAAGATATCTTTTTGTTTGACAAAGCCAAATGTTGTTGATTCATTAAAATGATAAACGTAAAAGGGGGTGAATACTTTTTGTAAGTACTATATATTTGTCTGTAATTTTAATTCAACATTTAATAAAGATGTCAGATCTTTTTGAAGTGCGCTAAAATAAAGCATTAGCAAGTGTGCTCAGTGAATAATCCCATCATATCTGAAAATTCCCGACACCCTGCAACATGAAGACTTCCCTAACCAGATCATACATTTCTAATTTTTCAGTCAGGAGGAGCAGATAAGCGCCAAACACCTCTCAGCCTTCAATAAAACAAATTTAAAATAAAAGTCAAGACCCCCTGCTGTTTTCACCGCTGGCAAAGATATCTGCCACAGTCCCCAAACAAATGCACTGTTTCACGCAATATATACTTAAAACTGAAGCCAATGAAATTTACTGGTTTATGTTCACCGAGGGACCCATACAAGGACTCCTGCAGGAAATAATCTGCTGCAGAAGCTGCGGAGGTAAGCCACATCTTTTCCTCTTATTTGAAAGATCTTTATTTATTGCATTTATGTCATTATATAATCATAAAAAATGTCTCGTGCTGTTAAAGTATTCCAAACAAAACCCCAAGTTTTCACATTTGTCTCCAAAGCTTTCCAACTGCCATCCATTGTACTTTTTAATAATTTTGCATGGATGAAGATGCTGCTCATATAGATGGCCTTGTGACAATGGTTTTACAGCTTTCTATCTCAGAGTTGCCCAAATGATTTTTGAATTTACCAAAAGAACTGTACAGAATTTGAAATGTTCAGGATTGTATGTGCGTGTCAGATAACACAACTTGTTATTTGTAAGTTACATGTAATTTGTGGAATGAATTATTATTAAAATATTCTAGTATTATTTTAGTGAGTTGGTTGATAGTGTGAAGCCAAGGAAGTAGGGCATGGCTAACTATTGAGTATCTGCACCATTTTTGTGTCTTGCACATTTTGACAGGAAGTGAAATGTTTAACCACATCAGACATAACTCCAGTTTGTCGGTCAATCACCAAGCCTCTGCTCAGAAGGGCACCAAAGCTTTCAACATCACAAAATAGTATTATCAGATGCAAGCTCTTGATAACAGAGCAAACAGCCAGATCCTAAACTTAGAGCCAACATTCTTGTCCCCAAGGTAAAAGCAGACTGCCTAAAATCCACTACCCTTCAGTACCCTTCCTGGCGATGCTCTGACTTTGAACATGAAAAAGTGATTTCTAAATGGCAAAACATCTTCTCTGATTCAAAGGCTCAAACTATCTAGGAAGTGTAAGAAGAGCATCTGCTTTGACCTTGTGTGGCATCAAAAAACCCCATAAATATTAAAAAAGTCTGCGTCTGATCTGTTGCCCTCAGCAGTGTTTGCAAAGGTCACAGCCCAATCGAGTCTAAATCTGTTTTCTAACACCAGAAATGACACCTTGTGTGTAGCGTGTAAGGTCTTCCACTCAGCACTGTTATCACCACCACGGCGTGCAAAATAACTCATAAGAACCTAAGCTGCACAACATAGCTGTAAATCAGAAAGGGGCTTTATTTTATAATCATGTAAAATAAACATTTTGACTTTACATATAAAATTCTGTTTATGTCTTATTATCCATTATGTAATATGATGTATGCTCATAAGGCAAAGGAAATGAGGAAGTCCCTTGCTGAGTATGGCCTTGAGAATATTAAGTGCTAGACTGGCCCATAAATCACAAATGCATGTCATTTCCATTACCATGACATATATGCATAAATCCTTCTCTTCTATATTATATTAAAGTGTAGTTTCCAGCGAAGTGTGTATTCTCATCTAATGCTACAATGAGGCGCTTGGGAAATACAGGGACAAAGAGAGGAGGAAACAAATATAACTAAACACAGGAGCATCTAAGTCCATTGTCAGTCCCAATAAGAGCTAATAGTAATTGATCCTCATGTAGCAGCAACACTCAAGAAATCCATCCATTGATAAACACTTTGTTGAAAAAGTCACGCCATAGCGCCAGCACTGGGTTTTCATTTCATTTGTGAAAATGAGGCAGCAATTTATTTCTAATCCAAAAATGGTAGCAATGGGCTAAACACAATAGTGTCTGCGCTGCTCTCTCAATATGATTTATGAGGTGGAATCTCTGTATATTTCTTTGGCAATAATAGGAAAATACAGCAATAAATCTGGGAATGTCAGGCAATTTTGGTATCACCTTGTTGGAATATCTGAATACATTATAAGAGGAGAGAAGAGGCAGAGGGGGAAACGTGTTCGACATTACAGTGAGGAAACATTTGGCTCTGCAGATGAACTGTGGCCCATCATTTCAGGTTTCATCATTGCATTTTGAATATTTTCAGAGTATTCATGAACAAGACGAAGCATCTTTTGATATTTTATAAACTAAAGTCTTAATCACTTGATTCAAAAAGTAATCAGTGTATGACATTATAATGAAAATAATGGTTAGTTGCCTCACTAATAAGTAAATAGCTTTTGTTTTTGATTCATCTGCCAAGCCAAAGGTTTGTGTCACAATAACAAAATTTGTTCTATTGTGCAGTATACCATCACATAATTATCTGTGATTATTGTGTAATTACATAATTATAGTTCCCTGCCAGAGTAAAACAGGGTACACACAGAATTTCTTGATGCAGCAGAACTCTTTATGAGCCTGCTTTCCCTCTTAGCTGTAATCACTTAAAGTTAAATAAGGCCTAGATGCACAGCCTTGTTTCTAGACATGCTTGTGATCATTGCAAAGGTCATTGAAAGCCCCATTTCAGCTGCCTGCCCAGCCCCACCTACCCCCAAACCTTCTCCGTCTCACAAACACACACATGTGCACCCACGCCCGCGCACACACACACACACATTAACACACACAGACTGAAATGAGCGCACCACGAAAGAGGTTGGTATGGAGATCACAAGCTCATTTGTCTCTTTATCAGACTGTGTCTCCCTCTCTCCAGAGGAGGTGTCTGTTTGAAGAATGTGCCACGGTTGGGAGGATGAATTTGCATGATGAACTTGGAATTTATTTATTTATTTTCCATCAGGCATCTCCTTACCACCCCACGCTCCCCCCTTAAAAAACAGATTCCCATTAGATTGAGGGTAGCCACAGATTCTTAAAGAAAATGCTGTAGATAACGACTGTGCCCCTTAAGCTGTCGCACATCGAAAGGCAAAGATTTGTTACACTTCCATAGAGCATTCACACAGAAATCCTCTGTCGCATTGTGAAGCATCATGGTTTTAGAGGGAGTGCACATTAGCTATCCACTGGCATTATCCATAAACCCCAGAAAACACATTGGAGGAATATAATACATTGCAGGTGCAGGAAGTGAGTGAGAAACAATCTGATTAGAGGGTCAACACGTTATTTCTTTTTGCCGTATGATAAATATCTCAAACACTGCCATCTCAGCTAAGCATATCTTGTTTTGTTAAAAATGGATGCTGTGGATAGAGGCAAATTACTCACAAAGGAATCATTTTCACAGATGTTGCATAGTTGGAGCAATACTCAAAGCCCCTTCAAGCCTTTGATGATAGCTGTGGAGCTATAATATTGACGCAGGAAAAAGAATTACTTTATCATTACCAGCACAACCACAAATTTAGGTCCGAAGGATATCTGCAACAAAATCTATTCTAAATGCATTTTCAGAGTGTTGTTGAGAGAAACAAATATCAGATATTTAACCTGCAGAAGGATAAAAGAGTATGAAACAGTATGTTAAGATTGAGGCACTTTTTTTTTTATCAGAACATTGATCTTTATCTCATGACACCAACCCGGGAAAAGTGACAAGTGCCTTTTTCCTTTTAGTGCTGTCATCTCATGGCATTTCATTTGCAGTGACTGAAGAAAAAAGAAAATACTGGCTCATCAAAGATTATTGCATGTGACAAAACTTTTCAATAGATCTATAATTATTGGATTATTGGGTATCTCCATGTGTTCTGTGCATGCATATACAGAACCCTGAACATTTAGTGGCACCCCTGGTGAGGATGTGTAAAATGTGTTTAAACAAATTAAACTTTTATTGAATTTATATAACACGCAAAGTTAAATCTTCCAGTAATGATTATTTTTACCATAATGATGTGGCACCTCTAATTCTCCCATCACGCTATTGTAGATGTTGAAGAAAGACAATGTTGCCTGACTATGGACATAAAACTGCAGCATACAGAATTTGATCATCAGAGTTGGTTGTCTCAGATCTATTGGACATGTCAAAAACAAGATCTGTCACAAAAGCAGCAAAGCTGTTACCATCATACCATCATATCCCACTGCTACAGAATCAACACCACTATGACCTAATAATTGCATTATTTAATCTCCCAATACTTTATGTAGACTCTTCACTCACCTCAGCATACTGGATGCTTAACAGAATACAAACAGGTGCCATGACTTACTTTTTAAAAGGGAGAAATCATGGAAAATGTACTTTTTTGAGCTTTATATCATATTGTGTCACTCCCTGATCAAATGCACACCTGCTTTGATTTGTTCATGCATGTTTGAGAAATCCTTGAATCTCACTTTAACATCTGCTCATGCAATGCACCACCTATCGACTCAAATGTAGCTTTGGTGCTTCATTCCTCAGCTCAGCTGAAGACTTGGCTGAGGACCCCTCCCCCATGCCTCCTTCACACAACTCCAGCAGACTTGTGACAGCAGCAATTAGCAAACACCTGGTGGAACTGCACGACTGCTGAGCTTATGATAGAAGCTACAATGCCCCTAAGAATGGTTGTAAATGTCACCAATGGATGGCATGGAGAAGTATTGTTATGATGACATGCTGAAGAGGCATTGTTGGAAACAGAAGGAGATTCTTAAAGAGACAGAGGTCAATTTCAAGGCGTCAGATGCAAAGTCAATTTATTTATTTATTTTTTATATAGTTAGCATTCTCATAGCAACTGAAGGTGACATAGTTACTTGATTATGATCAATACGGGAAAATTTATTAATTAAACTGGAAAGTGACCTAATAGACAAAGGAATGTACTTTGTCTTCCCACTCTCTTAATACCAATGCCCGGTCAGAATGGTTCCACATTAAAAGTGACCCACAAATTTTAACATGATTGGATGATCATCCAGTTAAGTTTATCTTTCCACTATTCACACTAAAGAGGAAGAGACCTGAAAAACATCTGAAGCAAAGCTGACTGTTGGAGAAGTGAAGAAATGTTTTCAGTTTAAGATTAGATAAGAGATTAATTTGTTTTCAGACTTTTCACACATAATTTCTAAGGTTGCCAGTAAATTAGGACACCACCACTTTGAATGCCACAAGTTTGCTTTGAAAAAAGCAGGATTTGAACAGTTTACCTTGTTCACTTGTGGATTATAAACTCAACTCAGCTGACAAAATGAACAATAACGTTATTTATTTTCAGTGTCTTTACTGAATTTCTTAGCTATGGTCTTTTTCTTCTTTTTTTTTACCCACATTTGTTAAAACGTGCAAATTCTGATTTCACGTTGCTGTGCACTGGCTAATTTTAGCAGTGATCAGTTTTCTTCTGCTAGTTCTACTGCATGAAAAACATTGCAGGTTATTATAGTCAGAGTGTCAACGTTAACTTTTGTGTCTCAACCTAAGACCTAGCTTTGTTGTTCCTCTGAGCAGTACAAAGCAATAACAAATCAGTTTAGCAGAGTTATGAATCTGTCAAATCAAAGTTGAACACAAGGGGAGAATACACTCTGACACTGAATCATTAATGATTAATCATCTCACACAGGGAATCCATCTGCTGTAGACTGATGCGTGTGCATGTACTTTATGTCTCTCCTTATCCAAGCACTATTAGTAATTCATGAGACTTAATTTTTGAATCATTGTTTTTCTAAGTAACACATAAAACTCCAATCTAGGTGGCTATTTGTATGCTGACTTGACATGTACATCAACTGAGAAGAGTAGTACAGGTTGTCAAGGTTGTTGTACTGTCAAAAAAACTGTAATAACTGATTCTTACTATTAATCATAAAACACAGATGGATTTTTATTGGATATAACTTGTAGAATTTAAAAGATCATTGACAGCTTAACCTTCGTAGATTAAACATTTATGACACCCAGCGTGCTGCACAGATGGGGTCACACGTTTTCAATTTTTCAGGAATGCTTGATGTCATACATCAACAAAGACATGTTATCAGCAGTTATTTTGAAGGAGTGTCTGCATATAAAAATAATCCAAATTTCTTCATCACTAAATTTCTAAAATATACTTCTAGCAAAGTAAGTTAATCAGAATGAAACCTAGTTTTACAACAGCACACTGAAACTTTACTCAGCAGACACATAGTAGCAGGCTAAATATTGCATTGGGCACTCTTGAATAGCAGCCATCTACTTTAGTCAGAGAGTGAAACAAGAAGATGGGCACATTAAAAGTGAAAAGCAAAAACTTCTATGAGACTTCTATGGTAAAAGAATAAACAACTAAGTTACTATAGTGGTGCAAAAAGTTGGTTTGCACTATACAGAGGTGCTGCGCTAGGGAGGGCACCAAAGCAACGGCAGAAAAATGATTCCTGTATTTAACAGCTACCTGTGCATGTGCAAATTATGTGATCAATAACAGAGGCACAGTACTGATTAGGCGCTCTTTTGCACCATCATTCCCTCACCCCTCCGCCCTTCTCCCTCCAAACAGAGGGTGTCCAGTGCTGGCCCCTCTAGGAACATGCTGGATAGTGATTCTTGTCATTTGAATCGTGTTGTCATCTGATGACAGGAAGTTGAAGATGGAGAGGCAGAAAAGAAAGCTTTGAGGGCAGAAAATGTAAGAGGAAGAAGGATAAGGATAGGGATGAAAAAAGATTTTGAAAAATAGCAGGTAAATTCTATCAGGGTAAGAAGAGCAGGTCTGGAAATGTTCAGCTTTGCTTAAGTTACAAGTAAAATGACTGGCCACTGTTGTCCAGCAACTTTGTGCTGTATTTACAGTAGATCATGACAAGGAAAATAACTAATAAAGGAATTTGTTTGTGCTTATTTTTGTTCTCCAAATAGTAACTAATCATTTGTTTATCCAGATGAAGAATCATAAAACAGATCAATTATAGAATGTGGCAGTGATAAACTTGAGCATTAATGTGTGAGGGACCAGTGCTGGGGACCTTAGATCAAGGACCCCCCCTTCCATTAAAATGATTCTATTCTTGTTCATTCTTGTTCCTATGAATATTTTTGCATTGTTTTGTTATTAAAAAGCACTGTGATTCATTGTCCATGTGGAGCTGTACATTCATATATATGTTGATAACTATTCTGGCTGAGAGTGAAAGGAGTTTAGAAAATATGTGGGGCCGTTTAGGACAAAATTTACGTTTTGTCTCTCACACACTACCAAAAAGTCTCGCATACTCCAAAAAAGTAGCCACGCACACTCCAAAAAATTACGTTTTGTCTCTCACACACTACCAAAAACTCTCGCATACTCCAAAAAAGTAGCCACGCACACTCCAAAAAATTACGTTTTGTCTCTCACACACTACCAAAAACTCTCGCATACTCCAAAAAAGTAGCCACGCACACTCCAAAAAATTACGTTTTGTCTCTCACACACTACCAAAAACTCACGCATACTCAAAAAAATAGCCACGCACACTCAAAAATTACTCACGCACATTCAAAAAATACTCAAATTGCGTATACACACACTACTAAAATGTCACACACACACACACAAACGTTAACTTTCTCGCTCACATACACTACTATCAGCTCGCTCACATACACTGTACTAACAGCTCGCACATTCACAAACGTTAACTTTCTCGCTCACATACACTACTACCAGCTCGCGCACATACACACAAACGTTAACTTTCTCGCTCACATACACTGCTAACAGCTCGCACACACACAGACGTTTATCTCTCACATACACAAGACTAAAGTTGAACACACACACAGTACTAAGACTCGTTTTATGTATGTGTGAGAGCGAGACTTTTTATGTATGTGTGAGAGCGACACTCTTTATGTATGTGTGAGAGCGAGACTCTTTTTGAATGTGTGAGAGCGACACTCTTTTTGAATGTGTGAGAGTTGTCACGGAAGAGGCGGGGCATAATTTTTGGATCAAACTGCGCATGCGTAGATCCTAAACTATAAGTTTCGATTGTTGACTCACTGTATGTTCTATTACTTAGTATATTTGTGCTTTTAAATATATATAGAACGTTTAACTTTCTTGTAGATTAAATGTGCTATAGAAATAAATGAATCTGATTGATTGATTAAAAATAGCAAAATTGCTGTAGTACAATCTGTCCACTGGGTGCCAGTATTACAGGAATTATTAACCGGCGCCAACTAGTGCCGAAGAAGAAAGAGTTTGCTATACCGAACATGGCTAACTCTAATTCGAAACGAGAGAGAATTGGTCAGGCAGCTGCCATTTTAAACACCATTCTATCTTCTCCGGAGGCAACCAGCACTTTGACAGGCGCATTAAACGATTCAACGACTGCCCGCAGTGCTACAATCTGGCACCCAGTGGACAGATTGTACTACAGCAATTTTGCTATTTTTAATCAATCAATCAGATTCATTTATTTCTATAGCACATTTAATCTACAAGAAAGTTAAACGTTCTATATATATTTAAAAGCACAAATATACTAAGTAATAGAACATACAGTGAGTCAACAATCGAAACTTATAGTTTAGGATCTACGCATGCGCAGTTTGATCCAAAAATTATGCCCCGCCTCTTCCGTGACAACTCTCACACATTCAAAAAGAGTGTCGCTCTCACACATTCAAAAAGAGTCTCGCTCTCACACATACATAAAGAGTGTCGCTCTCACACATACATAAAAAGTCTCGCTCTCACACATACATAAAACGAGTCTTAGTACTGTGTGTGTGTTCAACTTTAGTCTTGTGTATGTGAGAGATAAACGTCTGTGTGTGTGCGAGCTGTTAGCAGTGTATGTGAGCGAGAAAGTTAACGTTTGTGTGTATGTGCGCGAGCTGGTAGTAGTGTATGTGAGCGAGAAAGTTAACGTTTGTGAATGTGCGAGCTGTTAGTACAGTGTATGTGAGCGAGCTGATAGTAGTGTATGTGAGCGAGAAAGTTAACGTTTGTGTGTGTGTGTGTGTGACATTTTAGTAGTGTGTGTATACGCAATTTGAGTATTTTTTGAATGTGCGTGAGTAATTTTTGAGTGTGCGTGGCTATTTTTTTGAGTATGCGTGAGTTTTTGGTAGTGTGTGAGAGACAAAATGTAATTTTTTTGAGTATGCGAGAGTTTTTGGTAGTGTGTGAGAGACAAAACGTAATTTTTTTGAGTATGCGAGGCTATTTTTTTGGAGTATGCGTGAGTTTTTGGTAGTGTGTGAGAGACAAAACGTAATTTTTTGGAGTGTGCGTGGCTACTTTTTTGGAGTATGCGAGACTTTTTGGTAGTGTGTGAGAGACAAAACGTAAATTTTGTCCTAAACGGCCCCTCATAACAAAAGCATCACTTTTGAACAGGCACGTAGGGCAGCCTTGGGTCCTAAGTGCTTGCTGTGTTGAAGAAGCCGAGTAGTAGATAGCAGCCTGAGTGTGACGCACGTTGGATTATGGATGTTGTTTGTGTTTCAAGAAAAAAAAGGAAAGGAAAGAAAATTTACAACAACCGCATGTCTCGACATCACTTTTGTTCGAGTGTGCAACAAAAGTCTTTGTTCAATATATTACCACAGATCTGTTGTGACGTATCTGATAAGTCTGATCAGTTGCAGCATCCACTCAATAACTGTTATCCAACAAGGATATCATTTCAAATAAAATGTCATGTTTTTTTATATGTGGTTTGACAGCTGTATTTTTTAAACATACATAACACAAAGTTCATGTCATCCAGTTGGATGGACAGAAGGAAGAGATAAAGAATCAGGACAGACAGGGGAAGGCAAAGGTTGGTATAATATTAAGTGGAAATGTAGGAACAGCCACTTAATTCCAAGTGATTATTTTTAAAATATTTATTTTTTAAAAAGTGCATTAGCAAGATCTGTAATTTGTTTATAGCTCTTAACTAATGCTTCTTTGACCATATGACTTAGTGGAGAAGAACACAGGCTTGACCCAGTTAGCAGCGATCTCTATTGAAAACAGTGTTGCATGCTCTATTTCATTTGATGCCATTCTTGACAAATGGGCGAGTGCAAAGGGACGACATGCAACAATTTAGCGTTAACACTCTTTCATATAGTCCAGGCTGTCGTTCAGATGTTATAATCTCACATTTCCACAACAGAAAATGTATTACACACTGGGTACATTTTATTATATTACTACACAATTTGTTTTTGTTTGTCAATTTGCTAATCACCTACGGTAATAAGTATTTTCTGGCAGCGGGTTTATAATGTGATCCGCAAACACCTCAGAAAGCACCTAGTTGCCCCCACTGCTGTTAGCAATAATAGCTCAGCAAATCACAGAATGTCCTCCAGCATTAAAGGCGTACTGCAGCGAAGCTAAATTGCTGGTTCAGGGTCACTCAACCCAGCCCTAACTATAAAAAAAAGAAAGGGTCCAGCTTAATCTTCAAGGTAAAGAATCTTTCTGCTTGTCAAACTCAAATTTGGAGCTAATTCTCCATGATCATGAGAGGTGAAAGCTCTACTTCATATTCTCATATTTTCAGGAAACTTTAGGAACAAGAAGTAATACCCCTGCACCCTGACAGTGAAGAGCTATTTTGAGAAAATATGGATTTATGAGGTTGTGAGATCTGTTGAAGCTTGGTCATTTTTAGAAGTGTTTATTTTTCTCTGCTGAAACTAAAACACAAAAACCTTTCTGAAGGTCAAGGTTACACCTTCCAGTGTAATTACAAGTCTAGACTGCATCATCTGGGGGCAGTAAGGGCCAAAAACAAAGAAGCTCAATCTTATCTGAATTAAGAAGCAGAAAATTAAAATCGATTAAGGCCTTTCTGTCTGTAATACTGTATTTTAGTCAAAGTGATTGGACGTAATGGACAAATATACAATGTAATGTGTAAGTATTAAAACCCCTCGATCCTTTTCATGCATAGCTACGGTACAAAAAACAATGTAAAGGTTGTTTATTGGGATTTTAATGTGATAGACTGACACAAAGTAGCATAGGACTGTCAATGGGAAGCCACATTTTGCATATATTTTAATAGCTTTTACAGATAAAAATATAGTGTGTGACACTGATTTGGGGTCAGTATCTTCTGCTCTTTTTCCCTTAAATAAAATCCAGCTCAGTTGACTACCTTTTAATGTTACTTAAGTAGTAAATAGTCAGTATAAGTAATTTAATCTCAGCAGTGGTTCACTAAAGAACTCAGAAGTGTGTTAAATAATATTAATTAATAAACAGTAATATGGAGACTTAGTTTAAAGTTTAATTTGGTTATAAAGCACTATGCAAAGTTTTGAGCATCCAATGGAGCACAGTTCATTTCATCATCTAAAAATGGAAAAAGTGTTGTGTACCTGTAAAAATCACGGCCGTTCTCCATGATATCGGCATGTATCTCTGAGTTAAGCAAATTTACGGAAAATTGCACTCTCTATATGACACCAGATGTAACTTTTTAGTCAACATGCAAAACACTGTCAGCATATATGAGCACTCTAAACACCATGGTAACCGTGAGAAATGGTGGTTGGCAGGATCAAGTTGTGAGAACGCTTTTAATCAATAGGAAAGTAAAAGCTAGTCAAAGTTAATAGGAAGAAAGATGGCTTTAAATAGAGGGAAATCCTGGGAGAAACAATTTTTCTGGCAACAAATATCAGGCTGGATATTTATTTTTTTGCAGGACAAGGACCCTAAGCACACAGCCAGAGCTACAGGGGAAGGGTTCAGATCAAATGTCAGTAGAGGGCATTTCTACAATAAAAGTGCTAATCTGAGCAAGGATAAGAGTCACAACATAAGTGATCAATTATTAGTTCAAGATGAAAAAGTCTGACACGTGTCGATCATGTTGACAGCTCAGGAAAGATGTAGATGCCACATGCTGTATTTTTGTTGAAGTAAAATGTAAACTCGCCTATTTAGATTATGGGGAGGCACTGGGAGTGATGAAAAAGTCTAATTTGGTCCAGCATGTTAAGCTGGAGGAGGAGAAAAGGACAGATGCAGACCGAAAACGGTACTGTGCCTCGTCAGAGTCTTCATGCACAGTTTGCTCTCAACATTATGAGTGCAAACTGTGGTTAGTGAATCACTAGCTAAGAAGCTGAAGCCTGACATAGAGGACAAATTTGTGAAAAAGACCTCATTGCTGATGCTGCAGAACTGTTAGCTATGACAAAGTGAAGATATATGAAAGCATCAGTTTGTCCAGACGAACAATTGAAGACAAGATCACTGATATGGAAAAAAAAAAATAAATAAATAAATAAAAAAACGCTGAAGGACACTGCAAGAACTTTTCAGGGTTTTTTTTTCTCTTGCCTGTCACGAGACAACAGATATTGCTAACATTGCACAGATAGATATTTTTTATGCATGGGGTCACAGCAAACTTTGATAAAACAAAAGGAAAAAAAAGAATGAGCTGCTGTTTTTGCTAGCATGAAAAACCTAAGGGGAAAATCTGTTCCATCACGTTGCTCTGGATATGAACAAACTTGAGCCGAGCGGCTTCCCTGAAGATGGAGCACCACCGATGGTTGGTGGGCAAAAGGGATCGACTGAATTAATTAAAAATGAAATGAGCCGCCTCGGTGTCTATCCTAGTGATTTAGTTATATGCCACTGCCTCCTGCATCAAGGGAATTTGTGTGCTCATTCCCTGAAGATGACCAATATGATGACATCTGGCATTTCCATCGCATACTTCATCAAAAGCGGAGGGCTAAACAGCTGTCAGTTCATGGAGGGGCTCACTGAAAACCCTAAGCATGTTTGATGGTTCTATTCTCTGAACGATGAAGTATAACAGTTTCTGGAGATTAAAGGGAAACCTGCAGTGCAAAGTAGTGATAGCCAGTGGCTCTGTGATGTGGCATTCTTGGTGGACATGACTAAGTAGCTGTCAGAGCTGAACATCAAGCTGCAGGTCTCAACCAGCTTCTCAGTTCTCTGCTGTCTCGTGTGAAGACATCTGAAGAGAAGCAAGTCTTTAGCAACATCAGCTGAGAAGTAGCAACACTGCAATTTCCTACTCAAAAGCCTCTTGTAACAAGTGAATAAATTGGCGAGGGTGTCAAATCAATACAGATGAAGACAAAAGAAAAGGAACCTTATATTTAGCATGTAACTATCTGATGTGCCAGACAACCCAACTGGAAATCATCCTCTTTCAAAGCGATAATGAGCACAAAGCCAAATACATCAGTCACTCTTTGCTGGATCTCTACTGACTGTATATCAATGCTGAGGATTTTGCCAACTTAAGGAAACATGCCCTCCAGTTTGTATCTCTGTTTGGGACAACATACCGCTGTGAGCAGTTCTTGTATTAACTGACTGTGGCGAAAAGTCGGTCCCGCTAATATCTCACTGATCCCAATCTGGACAATTAACTGCAAGTGGCATCAACTTGTCTCCCTGCAGATACTAGATGCCCGACTAAGACGCTGCAGTTCCACTCCGACTGAAGAAATGTAACTTTCAAAATGCAGTTGTTTCAAACGTTTTAGTTATCAAATCCCAAATAAAAAATAAAACTGATAATTATATTTCTATAATGTACAATTAATTGTACATGTCTCATTCTATTTTTGGTGGTAAATTATTGTATTATTTTGTGTTTTGAAAGGAAGCATATAAAAAACAACTACAAAGCCAAATTTACAAATGTCTGCAAAAAGGAATATGCAAAAATATTCTCTATGCTTTTAACAATTCCACAATAGTTACATCACATTGCTTTCATTTTTTCACAAACTGACTTTTACAAACTTGAAATGGACCCCGAGATTGAGATAAGGTTTCCCACTCCTGGTGTAGATGTAAGCACAATTAAATGTCATAACAGCTTAGACTTCTACAAATAAGTCAAAAGGTTAAAGGTCATACAATCAAGGGTTTCTATTTTACTAATAGAACATGAATTCTGTGATTCTAGATGCAATCCTGATTTAATAAAGTCAATCAAGCATTTCTGCAGAGCAAAAATGCCCTGGCACGTTCGACAAACTTCTCCATGCAATACATCTGACAAGTGAAAAATGAAATGTTGTTCCACCTACTCTCATGGAGAAGGTTTTAGGCAAGGCTTGAAAACTGAGCTGCTCTCGATAACGACTGAGATTGGCCAAAATTGCAAAACTGGCCTAGACATCTACCAAAGTGATGTCATGTAACTGCAACAAAATTACTACATCTGGTGATTTTTAGCCGAGTTTTTTTTTTTTTTATTATAAAAATCATCTATTAGTTTTTTCCACGTCAAATTATGTATAATTTTGTGTGGGTGTATGTCATAAAATCTCAATAAAATGCATGTCATGGTTGTCGTTTGACGAAATGTAATAAAGTTCAAGGGGTGGTGATGAATCTGCAAGGCCAACTAAAATAGTTTAGAAAAATATTTTTGAACTTGCATTTTATATTTCCTGGATCTGACTGTAAATTGTTATTTTTGTAATTGGGGTGTTTGTTGAATTGTTGAATAAAACTGAAATTATGCAGCAGAATGTGAAACTGAACTGAAATGTATAAATTACTTTGTAATAGGACATTCTTAAGATGAGTTGAACTGAAATTGATTTTATGTTACAAAGTACTAGCTCAAACTCAACCTCTTTTTATGTGTTCGGATATTACTTTTGTGGCTAACTGGTGTGATATGAACTGAACTGAAGATTGTCCCATAGGTTAATAAAATACACCTACAGGAAGTGCAAAAACGTTAGAACAGAGACACACAGCAAGCTCAGATTCCCAAAATGAAAAAAATAAATAAATAAATACCATGAATCACATGTCAAACTACACAGAAATATTTTAAGTATTGTTTTATTCTAGCTGTATTATTTTATTCTAGCTGTTGCAAAATGATTTCAAACTTTGCTCATATGTTCTTTTGCTCTGTTTGTTTTTGTCCAATGACTTATCACTTTCTCCCCTTTAGCCTCCTTACATTGAGCCTGGAGGTTCTCTTCAGACAAACATTCCAGGATGAGGTTTTATGTGTTTGACATCCACCACTGCAGAGGTCACCAGGAGTGAAAAAAAACATCTTGTGCGCATTTCCCAACAGATCCACAGACTTTCAGTTTTACACCCTTCCATGCTAAGAATGACAGTAGTTTGTTAGAGAAGTAGCATCAAATTTCTTTATGTACTCAGGAAATAAGTAAACAGACATTTTTGCTCTCACAAATGTAAATGTCAGTGTGTCTTAAGAAATATGTGCAGGAAATATTTTTGGGGGTCTACAGTGTACTGTGTGAAAGAAAAAAAAACATATATGAAGAAAAAAAAAAGATTTGCCTTCAAAAGACCAAATCCTCCAAAGTCCTTCATTGCCTAATTAGTCTGTATAATGACATAGGGAGCCACATGTTGTCATAAGCTTTCAAATGTGCCAGTAATCTAGAATAAACAAAGCACAGCCAATGTAAGTCAGTGATCAAAGCAGGTTCTACTTAGATCACACAATATCTGTGAAACAGCATAATGTTGCTATTTCTCATGCATATTTGCTTTAATGGAGCTTATCTGTGTATCTTTAGTTGTAAAATTTTAAATTGGAGCTGAGCAGAGAGAAGACTGATTATGGTTATTTGTATATATATATATATTCTAAAGTACATTTTTGAAGATGTAGTGTAAATCAAACAACTTCACAAAATTGTTGTTAGCTGCAGTAGAATGTTTTCCTGACAAATCCGTAGGTCCGTTGATTGTTCAGAGAATTGGCCATACACTGGAAGAATACCTATAAATACTTTTTGCCTGATGTGTCTTTGACTGCTTCATTTTGTGTGACATAGCTGTCCTCTTTGCAGCTGAACACCTTGTTATCTTGATTGCACAACCCTGCCCTTAACTGAAGTCAGGGAAAACAATAATTTCGCAAAAGGGAAAGTTCACATTCCCCTCAGACCTTCTATGCACAACTTGTAATTATTTATACATTTGTATGCTAGAACCCATCTCTAGAAGAACCTCTCAACGAGCATTTTCCACATTCAAACATAGTACCTAAAGGGAACAATAGACAAGAATACTATTTGGTGCAAGCAAATGAGGGGGAAAACAACACATTTTATGGAATATGAAACATTGCAGTTGTTGACTCTGATCCATGCTAAGGGCCTGCCAGCTAGTTGTTGATGATCCTCACACAATACAGTATGTATCCAGCTGAAGGATGTTTATTGTTTGTTTGCTATTTCACGGAACATCCTGAGTTAAAAATCTATCCACAGTGAAAAGTAATTTTCTTTTTACGTCACATTCTCCTCTCCATGACTCTCCTGTGCCTCGTGTAATGAAGCTAAAGCATGCTGAAAATCTGAAAACTGAAAACAACACAATTCCCAATCTGCATTCACCATCTGAATGCTGAAATGTTTCTCTGTGAGGATTAAATCCTGGACCTGGAAAGCCTTATTTACTTTGAAGTATTTTCAGTCCTTAATATTGTGTTATTTCGACAATGGTAACTACGGTGGTTTGTTCTGAGACTGCTGCTTTCATAAATCATTTTCTAAAATGTCCTTTACAAAAAAACAAAAATAAACCCATTTGGTTCAGTTTGCTTGATAGAGATTCTTGTTTCCAGGCACTTGTATTACTGCAGCTATACAACCTGTGTAGTTTCTACTCTTATTGCAATAAAGCATTACCTATTTAAAGAGGACGTACGAGAACTCATGATTTAGAAATAAATCCTGTAAGATTGAAAATATGCCGTTTGATCACTTTTTTTTTCAATGCAGAGCAAAAATGCAGTCAACTGTTTATTCAACGAGATGATTTAGTTTAATAAGTGGACTCCTTGCTTGTGGCATGCATTCACTTTGTTTCCACTAATTTATGTTTGAGCTTGTCTATAATTACCTGCTTTGTTGGTGTGTTCACGTGAGTTTGATGAAGACACAGATGGGTTGTTGGTCTCCACGAAGTTTGCACAAATAGCTGGACACTGATAAGGGAGCTCTAGCCTCCTTTGCATTTGTGAGTTTGCTGTCCTCTGGCAGTTGTCATGTTGTTTTGAACTTTCCGAACCCACATGCAAAGATACTCTCAGGAGATCTGATTAAAGATTTATTTACAAAGACAAATGGCGTGTAATGCAGGAGCGTGTAATGCAGGAGCGTCTGATCAGGAGCGGGAGCCGGGCCGGGCGTGTCAGCGATTAGCGGTATTCGGGTGGTCAGCCCGGGAGGGTGAGCGGATCAGTGCGATCGAACAGCTGGTAGGTGGGCGTAACTCGTCAGGGGAGCACAGCGGAGTGACGGGAACCCGCTCCTATTATGCTCCCGCTGATGATCCACAGGTGCGCCAAAACACACCTGTGGAGAGGGTGTGTGTATACGCCAGCGAGCTCTCGAACGCCACCTAGAAGGAAACCAGAGGAACTGCCGAAGCCGCAGATCCTGACATCAGTGCAGAACTTCATTCACCCACTGTTTACTGGAAGATGCACAGAGTGCCTCAATTTAATTGATTACCTTCACACTGTTGGGATGAGTCTTTATGTCTTCTGCTCCTAATAGATAAAAATATTCTGCTGTTCTGAAAATGTAGCATCTTCACCAAAGTGAGACTTTCACATGCTCTCTGCTGAATAAGGTGGTACCATCAGTCGGTGGTGGAACCCAAATTGCAGACCAGTCAAAGCTGGTGGTAGTTTATGACATGTTTAGTGGGAAAAGAAAGTAGCAAAGAACTTATAACATTAGAAAAAGTTACATTTTACCAACTCAACTACAAAAACGTAGAAGAAATTCTCTCAAAGACTGAATTTGGACACCCCTGAGAAAGAGTAAAGCCGCAGGAGGAGCGTGGAGGAGTACCGCTAACAGGAGAGTTGGCAAAATATAAATCTAACCATAACAAACACAAGGAATGAACAACAGATCTAATCCAAACAAAAATAAGAAAAGACTGAAATACAAACAGAAACTAAGGCTGATCACAGATAAACAACAAAGGAAAAATGCAAACACAGAGAAGCTAAAACAGCCCAAATGCCCCTGAGACATGACAAGCATAGTTCTGTTTCCTCTTCAGTGGCACTGGGAAAGTGGCATAGCAATGTATTCAGTCTTTATCAAGATATCTGGGGGGGAAAAAGATATTGAATCTGGTATTCTATGGCTCTTTCTAAATATTGGTGAAAAATATGCATACTCAGTGGCTGGGGGATTATTACTAAAGAAAGAAAGACACATTAAGCAAAGAAATTGAGAAATGTGAACAAAAACTGATGCAAAAGGTGAGCCACAAAAGTTTTGAGTCTGTTACAAAAAATATCTGTCGTCTAGACTTTGAATAAGGCAATTTCAGCTGGACACAAGAGACTATTCAAAGGGCAATAATTATGACCGGCATGGCCATGAAAATTTCAATAGTAAACATTTCCCAAGTTGCCCCAAAGCTAAACATTATGCTACCTCTAACACAAGTGTGGTGGTTCATACACCACATATTTTTCATACACATAACGCTATGTTATATCACAGTCAAGAAACTACTTTGCTTTCAGTTTTTTTTTTTACAAAATACTGTGTGTCAAACATGGCTTAAAAGAAATTTTATCTTGTCATTCGATCATTTGAAATTGTGCCTCTGAGAAGTATAACTGCAGACTTGCAGTTCCACCAGGAGTTTGCTTATTGCTGCAGTTGCTAGTCTGGAGGAGTTGAATGGAGGCGATGGGGGGAGGGGTGCTCTGCGAAGTGGAAGCTCAGCTGGATATTGAAGGTCCAAGGAAATAGGCGGCACTTTGTGGGAGTAGGCTTTTAAGCACCCCCGAATGGCTGCCTCTGAGATTTAAGGATTCCAAAAACATGTGCTAAAACAAACAAAGCAGCACTCATGTATGGTATTGAAGAGGAAATAACACCACTGCATGATGTAAAGCTCAAAAAAGTCAATTTTACAATTTTACACCCGCCCCTTTAAGACGACCTCCAAGAAAAATAAAAAAGGCAAGGAGGGTCACAGGAGGATGGCACAGATCCCAACCCTGTCTCACCTCTCACCACCAAAGAAAGAAATGAGTAATTAACATCTCTAATTTAAACCTCTCTCAAGATGAAGTGTCTGTACTTGGTTGCTAAGGGCATTTGTATTCCTCCTACAAAATCTTAAAGTGGAAAGATTTAAACTCTTTTGGCAACTTTGCTTAAAACACTGCTTCATAAATATTCCTTGTACTCTACTCATTTATGCTACAAAGAAGGAATTAAATAGTCATTTTCAAAACACCCGACAAAGGTCAAAGAATCTTTATTTTTGCCTACTTTAAATTTGATCTCTACTATTCTAACCTGTGATAAACCGGTGGCTAAGGAATCACCTGAGCTCCATCAGAAATCACATTTTTCTAAAAGTATTTTTAATAAATGTGAGATTTGAGTTTCAATTAATTGTAAGCCGTAGGATTTCGATGTAACTAATCAGTTGTCTGATGAGAAATACAGAAGTCAAGCCCTACTGATGTTTTTAAGACAGAGATCCAGGAATAAATCAAAGCTGCTTTGAGGAAGAGTTTGATTAAAGAAAAGAAGAAAGACTTTATACTTCTTTCTTGGACCCCATTAGTCCTGTTTGTTTGGCTAACCTAAAGCACATAAATGTTTGTAAAATGATCCAGTTTGCTCTCTTGTGGCAAATATTGGCAGTTTGAGAGAAGTCTTGTCTCAATTTGTTGATGTTTCTGTGAAAAAAAAGCTTTACTCTGCCTTCAGTCCTTTGAGACACTGGATATACTTAAGACCATTAAAGGGTTTAAGTACATACAAAAGAATGCTCTTGTTGTCTTTGATGTGCATAGTATGCCATACATGTATTCCCCAGTGCAACAGGGAGAATGTTCTACCTCCAAATTAGTTTCTACTTACTTTGTCAGAAACATTTTGTACCATGAACTTCAAGGAGAAGCTGTGGGTGGTGCTTTTGCTCCATCCTGTGCTTGCTTACTAATGGATCCCTGGGAATAAAAACTATATATTATATATTTCACTCTAACATAGTTTTGTGGAAGAGATACATTGTTGACATCCTGGTTATATAGAGAGTAAATAATAAAGTATCTGTCTGAATTTCTCAGATATATAAATGCACAGCCAACTTTCTCTCAGCTACAATGGAGCACTATGAGAGCTCGTCCATTTCCTTGACCTCCTTCTTTACAATGGTGGCAATAATACAGTTGAAACTTCCTGCTTTCACAGCTTTGAGTAGGAGCACCATATTGAGAGCTGAAAGTAACCACCCAACGTGCCTAATTCAAAATATCCCTTTTAGTCAGTTCTTGAGATGGAACAACTGAGTTTGAGTCCAAAGATCCTAAAATGTCAATCAGGTTTCTGTAGAGAAGTTTATCTGTAATAACTTATCTATCAAAGGGCGCTAAACTGAGTAAGAATCACTACTGGTTAAAAAAAAAAAAAAAAAAAAGTAGTTTTCTTTAAAATCATTTTTTGCGCACAGCTGGCAGACAAATAAAATAAATTATAACTCTACAAGATTGGAATATATTCAAGAGGGATCCATCGTTGAACTTCATCAGTTCTACCCACCCACCCTGATTACATTTAAACGTTCCTCTAACTTAGGAGACAGATTGGTTCATTCAGATACAAGGATAAAAAACATCCAACTCTAAATACTGGCTCTTCAATCAACCTACATCCTTTTTTCTCTGTGGTCACTGATGGGATATTTTTATAGCTAGAAAATACCCCATCACATCAAGTCCTTGCAATACCACACATGCAGTGTATTCACCAAAACATCCCTGTGGTTTATATTATGTTGGATAAATACCGTATATCATATGTAACATATATGCCGTATATCATGTCGTATATGTTAAAGCATAAAATGTGCACAGAAAATAAGGACAATGTCATCTGTGTTCAGGGGAATAGAGAAAATCTCAACTCCTCCAGAGGAAGTGACGTAATTTAGTGTTTACTTCACTGAGAAAAATACTTGGTTTTCTTAACATAATGGAGGCCTTATACTGACTCTGTCAATGGTCATTCAGTGTGTTGTTGCTAGATATTTTTCTACTAATTTTCTCAGAATTATTGTAATGTTAAATCCATTTGACGTATGTTGTTATTTTCATCTTTTGTATATGTTCAAACGTTTAATGGTTTGTAATGTTCTGCTCTTTTCAGTGGGTAAAGTGAATACATACATTGTATAAAATGTTGAACTTTTAGAATTGGACTGTCAAAAAAAAAAAACAGAAAGAAGATACTGATAGAAAAGAAAAAATACTTTGTCTATATACATTAGTACACTGTTCTGAGAAAACCATGGACTTTGTCAAAAAACAAGCATATCTCTGCTGTGCTACAACCTTGGCTTCACAGCTCCTTAAATGGAGAATACCGTAAACCTGAGAAATTGTGTTATTCCTGTAACATTAGGAAGGGTGTGTGTAGTCCGTACATGAGCTTGACTGACATCCCTCCTCCACTAATTGGTTGTTTTTGATTGGAAGCAGATGGCAGCAGGACCACTGGGAGGAGCCAGATGACCTGGATGTTTTTCACAGATTACCTTAATTAGCTTTAGTTTCAATTTTTTGAATTGAACTTTTGTTAAACATTTACTTGCCTGTAGAAGGATTTCACATCACTGTGGCTTGTTAGAGTGAAGAAATCCTTGGAATGGTGGAAGTCAGTGCTGACCGCTATAACTGACCTCAATATTTTAAAAACAAATCAAAACAAAAATATTTTATTTACATAAGTGGGAGATAAGCCTATATTTGTAATAGTTACAATTTTACAAAAGGACCTTAATAAGTTTGCCTGTGTTTTGTCCTATGTGGAGTTGTGCTGTGATTCATCAGTCTGCTCCAGCTCTTCTGAGAATGGTGTAAGCATTTAAATTTTGTGCAGCTGAATCAATGATTGCACATTCCTGGTCTTTTCAGGTCTCATAGCTATTTGAAAAATGTACCAGCTGCTCATTCACTAAATAAGCTGATGAGGCATGCATCTGATGGGTTTCTTAGCTGCACCCGACTTCAGGGATTTACCTACTTTTCCATCAAGGTGACGGAGCACTTTTCTACAACAGGTAAAGAAACTGACATTGAAAGTTGCTTCACAAACCCCCACTTCAAATTACCCAAACTAAGGCTTTGAAAAAAAAAGGTTCAATCAAACAAAACCTATTAGATCAGCTTCTACCTGACTTCACTAAAAGTTATATATATTGACCTTTAGAATGTGTTGCAGTTAGGTAAAACATGATGCCGCCTCAAATTGTCTATTCTTATTCATGGGAAGCTGACCTTAGAGGTTTGTCCACTAAAATCGTTGTACTATTTTGATTTATGAAACGTCTAACTCAATATCAATGTGTGCGATAAATATAGGCAAATACAGGGCAACCTTTGGGCCTATGTTTTTGTAATCTTAAAATCTATTTTCATAACTAGAAACAACAGGAGCATTAGCAAACTTGTATTTTATCTACTTTTCTTAGACACCGAGTAGAGGAAAAACCAAAACCCTTCTGTGTTTATATTTATTTTTCCTATATCTAGTGAATTTTACATAATTTTGAATTGCATCTATCCATATGATAACCCAAAGTAAATAAAACCCCAAACTGGAACGTCCCTTTCAACATATTGCTTATGAAAAATGCAACACATTTCCTTCGAAGACATAAGATTAGTCAGCAGAGCCGCTAGTTTTAAGAAATCAGGAAAATCTTAATAATCCTCACAGGGAGATGCTTTAAATTAAGAGTTTCCAGCTAAGATAACATCTTATATTCGAGAGGCCAGTGGAAGATGATCTTCTAGTTTTGCAGAGTGGTTCTAAACCTTTGGTTGGGGGAATATGCAGCTTGTGTTTCCCGGTGAAATAAATACGCATTACGAGGCCTGCAAACTGAATCCAAAACCGCAACTACATTACCACTGTTAGTGTAAATTCAATATTATTGTCTCCCACAGACATTCCACGATGTCAGCAGTGAGACGCTCCCGTTTATTGAGATTATTTACATTTATTAGTCATCTGCAGTCTACTCCAATAAAATACATTTCATTTGTTTTTCAAATGTATTAAAACCTGCATTATTTTAAACAGAGGCAACAACTTTTCAATTTTTGCTGCCGATTTATTTCATTTTTAGTGGCTTACGTAGCTTAGACCTCAGACTGCATGATCACGTAGAAACAAACGGGAACCAAATGATATCTCTAAAACAGATACAAGTGTCGTAAACATTGTTTCCACTGCATCCCTCAACGCCGTATTCTACATCTCATGTTTAGGAGCGGATCCAGGAGGACTTCAGGTGGCTTTGCTGTTGTAATCCTCATATTAGTGACACTTCATTTGAGCTCTTCTCACTAATCTCAGGTAGCGGTTACACTTAATGACTCGCCGGTGCCCTCATTCTGCTTAAGTAAATGGGAAAGGGGGAATGAGACAGACAGAGGCAGAGACGTGAAGAAGAAAGAAATAGCAGCACGAGAGAATGGGATGAGAGACGCGGTCCACTCGAGTCACTTAGCAGGGGAACAGTGCCATCTGTTGATGCAGCCGAGAGACAGTACAGTGCAGCAAAGACGCCCAAAAAGAGGGGACAACGTTTGTGCATGCAGCTGAAACGCACTCATCAATTTTTTCCAAAAATCACACATGAAGCTCATTTATTCTCAGACTTCCTTCCTGAAGAATAAATATGAGAGAAGTGCGTAGGAATCACATTCGTCAGCGATAATGAAGCAAAGAGAAAGAGCTGCACATGGCAGAATGAAAACGAGTCACCAGTGAATATTTTTTTAATTGATCAGTCTCTTAGCAAAGCAAAGGGAGAAGGGGAAGGAAAACAAACACTCCAGAAATGTTGATTTGGAACAGACACTTCAGAGAACAGATTAGACTATCTAATTATCATCTTTGCCTTTGGATGACGCCTTTGATGTGAATGTGACTGCAGAGTCTTTCCCTTCACTCTGTAAATAATGAGAATTCTAATTAAGGGATGGAATAATCGCAGGGCTCGTGGCCTTGGTTTGCTTGTTATTAGGGCCGCTTAAATCCTGGGGGATGGATTGTGGGCATGTAGAAGGGCAATGTGGAGGGATGTTTGTACTGTTTTCTTTTTTTTTTTCCAAGGAATTAAGAGAGTTGGGTGATTTACTGGCATGCTGGCTTTTATGTTGTCAGTAGCTATGGAAGAGGCTGTCAATCATCTTAGTTATTGAATAAAAAGGATGTTGCTGCAGCTTTTCAACAAAGAGATTATGTGTTTACGCTGTGACCTGGTTTTAAACTTTGTGGGGGTGGGAACTTTGTTGCGGAGTTTAGTGCTCCTCCGAACCGAACTTGAAGTTTTATGTCTCGCAAATAAATGTTGGAGCTGCGCGCAGTTGCGAATAAAGGGGAGAATTAAAGGTATAATTGTGAATAAAAGCAATTTGTTACATAAATTAGGGAGGAAATTAGATTTTATTTAATCCAAGAAGAGCTTTTTTTCAGATGAGCAGTTTTATGATGATGAATTGCAACACTGTCTGGTGGAAGATGAAATAAATTTAGGTACTTATCCAAAACACCTTCCAAAAGCTTTTCATCAAGCAAGTTAAGAGTTACAGTTTCCCTACAATGGCATGCCATTAATACTGTGATGACCACCATCATCAAAATGTAATTACTTTCATTACTGTTCTAAAGTTTAATCTTGATGTATCCCAAAAGACATTATAAATAAAAAGGTTTGCTCTGAAGGATTTTATGTTACAAGGCATTCTTCTTTTTTACACATTAATGAATGTGTCTGTATTTTCAGACTTGTATTATTTAGTGAGGGATAAACGTTGATTTTTTTAGACCATGTTTCAATAACATGCCTCCAGATTATTATGTGAATTTAACATGAGTATAATCTCCTTTGGCTATAAAAAGGCAGCACAGGAGTGATGAGTTACACAACGCATTGCATTTTTATTTAAGTTTGGTTTTAAAACAATAGTGATTGACCAACTAATTGTGTGGAAAGACTGACATAAATAAAAATAAATCAAAGACCTGCATTACCTAGATGTGGAAAAATGAAAGAAACAGAAATTAGGGATTACACTGCAGCAATAAATCTGCAGTGAATAATACTCCATGTAATGGTTGAAGTCCATTTCGCAAAAGTTTCAAATCACACCTTATTTCTTCTTACTCTGTTTTGAAGGAGTCAGGTTTTCTTTTAATCTTTTAAAGTAGTTTTGATCAATATCTCTCTGAGCTTCCTGAAGGTCCTTCAAAGTTTATATTTGAACTTTATCTGCTTCTTCACTCATTTTCAGTCTAGTCCTTCTACCTGACTATCACAGCATGAAGTGCAATGTTTGTATAAAAAATTGAAAACTGAACACACAAGATGGGGGCTTCGGCCCTATAAAGTTTTCAGGAGCAGATTAATAGAATTTGAAAGTCATGTCTTAAAGAAACAAGTCAAGTTTTGCCAAAGACCCGACACAGAGCCTAAAAGATGCTCAGATTATTTAACTGATTTTTTTGTTGTATGCAAACTTTTTGGCCTTCTCTGTACTGTAATGACATGCTGAGGCGCTTAATTCATTAATATCTATATTTGTTTCTTTAATTTTCTTTTTTTAGACCAGTGGCACTAAGCCATTCTTAGCTGGTCTCAATTGAGCTGTAAAGTGTTGAATTAAGTCTAGATGTATGGACACAAATATTTCACAATGTTCCAAACATGTCTGACTTTGATGATTCAGTCAAATTGCTCCTCTAGTTAGAAAAACTCATCACAAAGGCGGCAGGTTCAAGTAATTCGGTTTGCTGACTCAAATCACAAGGATTATTTACGCCAAGAACAATGATGCAACAGGTGGAGCAATAATACAACAGCTGGTGCCACACAAAGTACTGATAAAGAAAACCACAAATCAAAACCGAAGCAGGAGAAGAAAATTATAGTGACTGTTGTTTGTTTCTTCAGAAAGAAAGGAGGCAAGAAAGCAAAACCTGCAATGATTTGCTATCAGGGAATTTCTTATAACCAAATGGGCTGACAATAATAAAAGCAAACAAGTTAAAAAAAAAAAAAAAAAGTCCTTAAAAGACTTTCAAAGCCCAAGGATATTTAAAGCAAAATGTCAGAATTGATAATTCCCTACAAAATAATTGATGATTCCAGAGTTATGCACAGTATTGCATGTTATTCAGCAACATTAATATTTTATCATTGTAATATTTAGAAAATATGGATAATTCACTGAGTATAATTTTTAATCTTCGTTTTTAACTTAATTTTTCACCTTACATAATGTAGTTTTTACAATGTCTATATATTTACTTTGAAATCTTTCAATGGAAATAACATTTTAAATTTGTCTTCAGCTGAAATTGTGGCTCTAAAACCTTCCTCATCTAATACTTGGTGGTGATGCTTCTGGTCAATTGGGAGAGAGGTGTTAATGTCACATGGCGCACAAGGGAGAGAAATGTGAGATACATTCATTAACTGAAGGAACTTATGACCCGAACTAAATTAATTAACCTAAAACCAGTTCACCTTTTGACATCATCCTCCCTTCCTTCATGGCAGATGACATTTTGGGATTTAAGATAGCCGAAACCTTCTGGAGCCCGTCAATAATGAATCATCATTAGTGCATCAGCATTAAGGAAAAGAAACGGGAAAGTAGACGGCATGATATTTGTGCATTAAAATAACATTGAAAGAAACGGATTGAGATGTTGTGTTGATCAGTGAAGTAAATAACAGAAAGTTTACTCTGAGAGAGGCGGCAGGGAAGTGATTAGCTTTTTATCTGTTATAGACTGGGCAGGCGTGAGGGACAGACCTGCTAGGCCATCAGCATTAAAAGCCCACAGCTTCTCATTTGCATCACTTTGCAGAAGGAAAAAAAAACAATGAATTTGCCTATGCGCTGAACATTGGGCTTTAAAGTTAGCATTATTTTACAGCAATTATATCAGAACATAACTTTTTACTCAAACTGCATTAGAAGCCGTGATTATTAATCACTGGCATGTTGACTGTTGTAAAAAGTTTTACCGACATTTTACAAGTCAATGCTAGTTTTACAGATTGTGATACGTAGCGATTACAACCATCAGATACATGACACAGGAGTGAAAAATGAACATGTTAGCAATTCCTTTCCGTTCTTCCCTCCCCATGATGTTGCCGACCTTTACAGCTGATGGTAGTTTCCATGGACTTCTTGGCTGCTTCTGCTGAATGCTTCCCATCCCTAGCGCGTCACTTCATGTGGGCTGCCATGTCTTAGTTGCTTTGCAGTTGTGACGTCTGTGAATGTGTTCATTCTGAGAAATGTGTTAAACGCCCATCAGTGAGACGTGCTAAACTTGGGAAATTGTTTTATAGCTGAACATTTTCTTTTTATTTCTTCAAAACTTTATCCCTGATTTGTCTGGTGTGTGTGTCAGCGACTTGATGATGCTGTTTTAAAAGCCTTGACAGAACAGCTGCATTTAAATTGAGATTAAATTACACACCAGCATAGACGTTTTACTAACAGAGTGATTTCTCTGGCTTTCTTTAGGGAGTGACATGAGCTAAATACATTTGCACGCCACACTTTTCAGATTTTTATTTGTAAAAAGTTTCAGACATGCATCATTTTTTGTCGACTTCACAATTCAGAACTACTTTGTGCAAAACAAAGCTTGCGGTTGTAACTTAAAAAATCAAAATTGAAAATTGCAAAGTGCTGTTTATACTTTCTTCCTTATATTACTGAACAGTAATTATCATTATTATCATTAGGGGACCAGTGTCTGCCCCAAGGACACTTTCACACATAGACATACCAGAAATCAAACCACCGATCTTCTTGTTAGAAGACAACCACTCTTCAACTGAGCCATTCTCCAAGAACAAGCAGGAAACTAATTATTATTTTAGTCGTAACAGTGTCGGATCATCATAACATTGCATTCAGATGCCGTGCTGTGTTTCTCTACGCTGTTAAGCACAACGCTAGATGAATAAGAATTCATTATGTAAATAACTTCTTTTTTTTTCCCCCAAACAATGCTGATGCTGCAGCTGCCCTGGCATTTTGAAGCCTCTATGTAAGAGAAATTTAATAATTAAAACTCCTCAACATCTTTAACAGGCCAACAAATATTCATGTCAGCTCTGAAAACTGGAAGCATAATTTGTATGTATATTCCCCCATTCAGTTTGAAGTCTTTTGAGACTTTCTAGGACAGCATGATGTATGATAATTCATTGCATTTTTTTTTTTACACACAAACACTATAAAAAAACATTACAAAAACCGATCACTCTTTTTAACACAATGCGATTAAAAATATATTTGAACTACTTTCATACAGTGTGCACATGAATGATAATTCAAAAATTGTTTTCTCTCCTTGATTTCTGCATTTGTTTTGTTACATTTTCTGCCACTTCCTGAGGGCGGTTTCCTATCACTCATCTGTACTTATTTTCTTTAGTTCCAAGAAGACACCAAACAGGGTTTTTCCTAACATGTAATGTTCACAAATGGGATCCAAATCTGTGTTTCCAAAGGGCCACTGCAGAAACCTGTGAAGCTTTTTTTTTTCTCTTACATTATTTAGTATTGTGCTGATTATTAAAAACACAATAAAAATCATGGGCATTCAACTTTCAGCTGGATATCTTACATACACCTTCAATCAGTCTTTGATATGATGCAGAATTCATCCTTGATCCACTGATTCTGGAGTGGAGTGAATGTAATAACAGCAGTCTGACGTTTGATGCTTTGGATTCTTTTTTTTACTGTGGAAAGATTTATTTGAAATAATTTAGTGGATCACACTGAATAATTTCAGTTGCACCCATGGCAATTTTTAGAGAGATGTGAGTTTCTTTGATCTTGTAATGTTCACAGCAATTTTTTCCAAGTACTTATGAAAAAACAGAACAAGGGAAGAAAACACACAGCAGAAATTATTTTCTATCCAACATTGACTCCTCATGTTAAGCTCCTGGGCTTTGGTAATGATATGATGTTCCGTAGGTTATTTTTGAGTTAGCATTGAATTAAATGAAGAGATCCTTGACTTTTTTCTCATAAGATATGTCTGGACCAGCACTGTCGTGGAGTGGTGACCCTGTCCAGGGCGGGTCCTGCCTCCCACCGTCCCTGGAGATGGACACCAAACCTCCCCAAACCTGCGAAGGTAGACAGACCAAGATGGACAGACGGAATCTAAAGTTAGATGTTTGATCAATATGAATCTGAAAGAACCCTTTAAATATAAAAACCAAGCAAAAGTGATAAAAGATCAGCACTAAAACTAATATTGACGATCTTACTGTCCATGCAAAGCATGTGGACATATACTGTATATCACCATTTAAGCTAAAATTATTTTCTTTTTGAATGTAGTTCGAATTAATAATTTTCAATAATATGGCAGTTATTATAAGAAAAATAAGAAAATAAGAAATCAAAAACAAAAGACAACAACATTTAGGTAACGAGCTCTTGTAAGAAAATTTGAAAGAAAATTAAGATGAGGAGGAGGGACTTCCTTTCCTACTCCATTCATGAATAATGACAAATATTTTTTCTGAAACACTTGCTTTGCAAAAGTCACACAAAGAGGGCTTAAAAATGGTGCAATACATAAACAATCTGTAGTAAAAATAGGCTCATAAATGTTCTGACAGTTTAAAGTATTATCATAAAACAATGGAAACAGTTTTTTACAAAAGGCGGGATAACGTAACTTTGCTTTATATTTGCTATTTATATCCAAAATGTTTCTCAGCTTGTATAGTATATCTGCATATGAAGAAACTATCAATTGCAGAATTGAATTAATTTAAATTATACCAGCAGCAGTCTGTTTCGCTGCTTTCCTTTGAATGACAATCTTAATTTTGGAACCAACATTCCCACAGTGAATCGTCCAGCAGAAAATTCCTTAATAAAGAATCGGAGTAAACCAAAAGAAAAAAAAAAAACCTGATGTTCTCTTCTTATTTTATAGTCTTTTTTATCATTTCAAAACATATGCTTTCAGATGCCAATGGAAAATAAATCCTTCTACAGTTTAGCATGATGTGTTTTGTTTGTTTAACAACTACAACTGTAGTATTTGGTAAACAAATTGCCAATTTCATCAGGATTCTACCAATTTAATGAAGCCTGTCTTAAAAAAAAAGAAAAGAAAAGAAAAAAAAAAAACTTTCCCAGGAGCAGTTGTTATATTTGGTATTTTGTGACCAACGATGTAGAAATCCAGAGCCAGGTGTATGCAGCGAGTGTTCATTTGGGCTGAGATGGCAGCTGAAACAGGCACCATATATAGACTGTCACTCCTGTGTTCCTCAAACAATCAAGTGACAACTCATTCTCTGGGGCTGTTGTCACCTTTGAAGTGGCCCCTCATCAGGAGTGCATGTGTCCTCACGGAATGAAGGCTGTCATTTACAATGGCTTTACTGCTTATTACTGCGCGGGAGTCAATGACACCTGTCAGAAAACAGAGTGAGGAGGAGGACATGGTGCAATTCTACAAGTACCTGAGGGTGCATAACAACAACAAGCTGGACAGGACTAATAAAAAATTGTACAAGAGATGGCAGGATATTGTTCTTCAAATCTCAGTTCTACAAGAACACTGTTTTGTTTGTTTTTTTTGCACAGTTAAACAGAATATAGAACAAATCTCTGGTAAATTTAAAAAAAAATGTTTTAGTTGCAAAGTCTGGATATTTTTAATGAGAAAAATAAGAAAGCGAAACAATGTTGCACCTCAGGGAAATTGCTGATTTTTAATTTACCAATTCAAAATGAGGCTACTGTTAAAGTACGTTTACTGAGAAGGATAGTTGCTAGCAGAAAATCAAAATTGCTAGTGAAACGTATGAAGCAGCACTGACCAAATGCAGTTGAAGTTCATGTTGCACGGCCGAAAGGTTACATGAAGCAGAATGTGGCTAGCTGATGCAAAATGACACAAAGTTCAGCTGGAAATAAAGTCATCTGGGAGAAAATTTTCTCAAAGTATCTTCATAATTTTAACAAAGGGCAAACAGTCAGAGAAGACTTAAAAAGGAAATTCAAATTAAAAAGCACTGCTTTTGGGTGCTACGTGCATTAAAACCAGCCTGTGACAGAGTAACCAGGAAAAAGCCTGACATTCAGTCTAAGCATTGTAAAAATGACTGAGATATGTAGCACAAAGTTGAGTATTGTAAAGCAAACTGCAGCTATTAGCAGTTGCGTTTAATAAATAACAGTAACCTCATTTCAAATAAGTTTTTTTTAATCCATAAAAGCAACACTTAGCATTGCCAGGGTGCACTACTGGATTTACGCTGTCATGTCACTTAAAAAAAAAAAAAAATCAAATCTTATGAAGATACAGACTGTCAGGACTGAATAAAGAGTGTTTTGTCTGCATGAATCACATCAGTACTCTGGCTCAGAACTTTGCAGCAGATGAGCAGCCTGATTGTTTTAACCTTTTCTCTCATTCTTTAAAAATGTGCATGTGCAAAATATCTCGGGGAAAAAAAACAAGGCTTTTAGTTTTTTTCCAAATACGGGAGATGCAGGGGAATCTGGAATAGGAAATAAACTGAATTGCAATTTTAATGGTATTTTCCAACCCTCTACAGTGATATTCTGTGTTTACATTAGCACCAAGAGGAGCAGCATTGAGGTCTCGAGCTGTTCATTTTTCCACTCACAATTAAAATTCTGCTCTCATTTTAATGTCTCCGAGTTAAAGTGCTGTTGACGTTGAGATGATCAAACATATTTCAGTCTAATATGTGTCAAACCAATCTGTTGTTTCTCAAATAAATCATTACAATCTTCTTTTTTTTCCCCCCCAACAAAAATAACAGCTTTGCAGGGTGCTTTTGCTTAATGTGATTGCTGTTAATTCTTTATGACATCAGTCAAAACTCAAAAATCAAACAGAACAATAGTTGGTCAAAGTTGATGGAAAAGATGAATGGAGCTAAATTCAAGGGGATCATGTAAGAAAACCAATGACAGAGGTTCATCGCCAAGACAACAGCTCTGAACATACAGTCGCTGCTACAATGCATTGGTTTGGTTCCAACCATATTCACATGTTAAAAATACCCAATCAGTCAACAAACATAAATCCAAGTGAAAATACATGGGAAGAATTGAAAACTGGTGTTTACAGGGGCTGTTTGTTCAATCTACTAGAGTTTAATTTGTTGAAAATGCAAAACGTCAAGAAAGAAATCAACATGTGCATTTTATTTGTAAAACATTTTGAAAACCAATTCTTTCCACTTGATAATTATCTGTGTACTGGTGTTGGTCTGTCACATAAAATAGCACTGAAATGCATAATCACTGCAACCACAAAATATGAAGAAGTTTGAGGGGCTTGAATATTTTTGCAAGGCTAGCTGTTGAATTCAATGGAAATTGAACTGTTTTGTATTTTTCCACATGATAGATTATGACATATACATTATTATCCCTTTACCGCATATGTCTTTGCTAATCGTTATCATATTTTATAGTTCCCAGCCATGCCACATGTAGTTTCCCTTTTCTAATTCACTGCACATCATTGTCAAGTTTCTTCACAAGCAATGTGAACCTACAAATGTGCCTCACTTTCAAGGTAATAAAATCAACAACCAAAAATTATTCGAGAAGATTTATGTTTATGCCTAGTTGATAGCACTCTTCTTTTTTTTTTAGCATGTTTATCTAATTGAGTTTTATTTTTAGAGTTGAGTGCTCTTCACAGCAGGACATTCTCTGCATGAGATGCATTCACTGAAATGGAAATTTTCTGAGTCTTACCTTGATGGACTGCAGAAGAGAGAGAGCTCACAGTGTGAATCGTGAACTACTGAATTTTTTTAATTGGTTTCGAAGCATTTTAAAGTCAATGCTGTCTGTGATACATTTTTTTTTAATGGCCGTTGGTACACATGGATGGATTTGTAAGTCAAAATTAAAAGGTGAAGATGAACATCCACATCAACACAATGGAGAATTGCGTTTTGCTTTCAACTATTTGTGGAGATTGGAACCACTGACCTTCCAGCTGTAAAGCAGCTGCAGTGCAGACACTTTTTGCCCCACTCTGCTCTCCCACTCTTTCAAAATTTGAAAAAGTATAATCACAGCCTAAATGACCCCATAGTCTGCCAGGCCTGTTGAAGAAAATGTAGCTCCCAGAAGCAAACAGAAATTGTGTTATCAGAAAACAGAGACACACAAATGTGGTTTGAATAAAACATTTCTAAATGGTGAAGCAGGGGTGTAGACAGTTAAACAGGTGTGTCAGAAATGACTAAAATCTTGTAGCAGCATGAGATCATTAATGGCCCAGAATATTTCGTTAAAGATACAGCAAGTAATTTTAGCTGGAATTTTTAATTACATTTTGAAGACGGTGACTACATCCTTGATAGGATTAGCCATCAAAGCTTGAAAAGATTCATCCATCTTTCTGTCAGCCATCCTCAAGGACATCAAGACTGTGATTGGATAAAAGGGGGGAGAAAATCTTACCCGCCCTGTTGTCATTACCAATTCTACAGTGGCAGATCTATTTTTACTTTAAGTAAGGAGGAAGGAAGTAGTTTAATTTTGCCTTGATCCTTTTTTTAAAGCCTAGTGGGGTTTCAGTCTGTGTAAAGAGCAAGAGGGATGTCTAATGGCTTCTTTAATGTAAAGTTGAAATATATCTCCTTCAGCGAGACCTCTGAGAAAAAAAAATGCACTGATGACCAAGTGTGGATACTTTTCTGTCACTCTTTTCAAAACTCCCATTTTTATAAGCTTTGAAACTTTTTGCTATTGTTTTTTTTTTTTTACTGGGGTGGAAAGGTTCTGCATTATGATTAAGAAAATTGTTGAAGCTCATAAATAAATATAAAGATAAATATAATCTTTTAAATAAATCTACATGCATGAATAATCACAGAATGCACAGATTGTACAACTCAGGGGCTCCGAGAGTTTTTCTTTTCTATTCAACTACTCGGGTGAAAAATCCTACTTCTACATATAAAAAGGCCAAGAATGTCCAAAATGTACTTTTTTGAATGTCTGACAGAAAGACCAGCTTTTAAGTTTCTGATAAAAAGGCAATGTTAAAAAAATTTTTTTAAAAATCAATGTAATAATATTTGCAAAAACAGCTGTGGCATTTTTTAGGTTTGAGTTATTTGAGGGGGGATTTCTGCTTCGGGCCAAATCATGTAGTTAGTTTTATGCTGTGGGAACAAATAGTCTGCATTTATACTAAATGAAAAGACTAAGAGAGATTTCTACTGCAGCTAAAATATTAACTCTTCAGAACTTCACTTCAAAAGTCAGAAACTATCCCTTTAATCCTTTGCAAAGAGGGATTTATACCTCAAACTGCAGTGCTAATGGCGTCTCTGTGCACTGGCACCTTTTGCTCACATTTAAATGAGGCAATATGCAGGAACACATAGGAAAGCTCCCCATCCTAATGTAAATTTATGTAAATTTTCACCAAAAAAGCTTCCAATTACGTAAGATCAGTGCTGTCAACCTCTCTCGCTGCTTCCTTTACAAACAAAAGGAGGCATGTTGCAAAAGTATTAAGTTTCCCAGAAATTTATAAAACTGAAACTGTAGAAATGATTTTCACAAATAGTCAAATTTGTAAAGCTCACTAAATTCGGTTGCCTGTTTAAAATGCAAAACCGTCTTTACAAACGTTCCTCTTCGAGTTAGTAATATTAGAATTCACACAATGGCACCATTAATTTAAAATACTGATGATAGTATTTTGATCAGTCAACATGTTCCTGATATCTTGTGCACTCTTATGTTTGTAAAGAGAGGGAAGCGACTCTCTTCACAAGAGAGTAATATTTGCTGCCTGCAGATATTACTTATAAGCCAAGCTTGACGTTTTGATCTTTGGAATGCAATAATCAACAAATTGCATAATAGAGAGTTTTTTTGTGATATCAAAATTGCACAAACTGATATTGCATTTGGACTATTTTGTGATTCATTGACTGAATATTGCATCCATTGACTTTAAGATTAAATAATTCTCCAAAAAGTAACTCTGTAAGAAAAAGCAAATATTTGCATCCTCACTGTGATTCCTTTGTGATATGTTGCTCTGGCAGTTTTTTAGGAGTGGCTCTGTATTTTATCCTTAAGCTCACTATGAAGACATATTTGCCTCCGTCACATTTTTGCATCATATGTTTTTTAGCAAAAAAAAAAAAAAAAAAAAGTCAAAATGTGTTTATGAAGCAAACGAAACTGCAGTCTGACATAAGAAGGCATGAAATGTGTCACGTTGTCTGAATTTGATGAGGGTGTTTGCATCTCCTGTCCTTGGTTCTATTTGCTTTGTGAACGACAATGCAAGATTATGGCAGATAGCACTGCAAATAATGTGCAAAATGTGGGGCAAAGTGTGGATGCAGCGAATAACTCCCACATCCTACATTCAGCTTTATGTGGCTTAGAGTGGAGTGGATACTTTCTAAATAAAAATCATCTGATCTTGCAGAATTTATTTTAAGTTTTAACGCTAAAGAGGTGGAGCTCTCTCTTCTTAACTCTTGATTTTAGTAAAGGAGCAAAAAACAACAAAAACCTTGAATGTGTAGACTAATCACTGTCTATTTGCAGTAGCCATGCTTCAGCTGCACAACAAAGGAATCGTCTTTCCCCATAATAAGTATCCTTGTTCATTGTTGTGCAAATCTTGGCATACTGTACAAATTTACATGACAGGAGCTTTAGTTCTTCAGTTCTAGTCTGTGCTTTGACATAAATTTGTGCGTACGGAAATGCATACGTTCATGTTGTTTCGTGGTTCTAAAGAAGGTTATTCACCACAGTCTGTTGCTTATCTGAGTATGACAGCCAGCATTTAGCTAATTATCACGAAACATGAAATATAGCCGTGTCTGATCGAGATGCCAGTTCTTACCTGGTGTTCAGTCACGATGTTTGACATATTGATGTGCTGACCCAATGATGGATGGAAGGATAGCACAGTCATCACTGAATTATTAGGCTGAGAAATTGAATCTCCATCTTTTCAAAGGAAATAGGTCAAAAAAAAGCCTAAAGAATAGACCTGCTATTCATCTCTGTGTGCTCTAAAAATGAAATATGCTGTATTTTTTGGATTTACACCAAAGTGGTCAATGAATGATTGATGTTACCCTCCCTACAGCTACTGTGAAACACACACAAAAAAAGTAAGCTTATTCATAGCTTTCCTAATTCTTTCCTTACTTTTAATTATGTACTTCGGTTTATGTGCATATATTTTTTATGCTGTGTGGGAAGAAAAAGCACCAGAGCGTGAGCAGCTCAGAGACAAACAGAATGAAACAAAGATTATGCATGGTGTCTCCACCCTGCAGGGTAGCAAAGCGTTTCAAAGGCTGGCTAGACTGCACTGGGCAGCTGCTGTGGTGTAAAGAGCCACTACCCTGCCAGACACACAGATGTAGAGTAATGAGTCATTGTGTACTGGAATCTTGTCAAAAGCCTCCTTTTCTCTTCTCCTCTGTTGTTTCTGTCTTTGTAAATGTCTCTTTTACTCCGTCCTCCCCATATCACGTCCCTCTGTGTCTTAATACTTCTGCTTAGGCCAGAACGCTATCTTAACGATTTCCCTGGCTTGTTTGCGCTTGACGAAACGCACCCATCAAGTGTTCCAATGAGGACTTATTTCTGACCACGTGGCGTAAAATAAAATTTAATAAGGTCACATTGCACAAAGCAGCACCAAAGGGCAAAATTTGTAAAGGTCACAGCAGGGGTAGAGAGGTCTCAGCATGCAGCTCGGCTGGGAACAAGGCGGAATAATTTGACAGTGGATAAAAACGAAGGGAAAGAAGTCCATGAAGGTCTTGTATTCTTCCTTTTAATTTCTCTTTTTCCTTTCAGCTTAAATCATTTTAGTGAGTGACGAGTCACCGTTTTGAAAAACAGAAAAGTGCTGGGGGCTTTTTTGTTGTCGTTATCGGAACAACCCTGACGAGGTTCAAAAAGGCAGTAAGTTAGGACTATTTAACATATCACAAAGAATTATGTGAAATTAGGTGGAAGCCATCTCTAGTTTCTAAATAGAAAACGTACAAGCGGATTATGTTGCATCAGGAGTTAGGCTCTATTATTCATTTATTTCTGCTTCTCTTTTTCATCAGTCATTAGTTTGACTGCCTGCAACAACAAACACATCAAAGACCGGACTGGAGAAAAGAGCTAGTAAAAATGCATTGCACCAGTTGAGGCGTTCACTCGTGACTCAGAGAGAGGGCAACGACTTCATGAGACTGCCAATTAGCTTGTTCGAGATGCCTTTCCTGGAAACTGAACTAAAGCAGGTGGCAGCAGCAGGAGGCAGCAACAAAAAGCTGCAGTTAAGGCGCTTTAGTTTCTTACAGCCTTCAGTGTGAGCAGAAACTCACCAGAACACTCGGGCAAGATAAGAACTCCATCTAAAAAGATATGAAATGAAGATTTCATTAAGACAGCTGCTGGTGCTTGTCAGCATCATCGTGACTTCATCACAGCATAACCACTATGTTACAGAAAAATGCTCCTGCTAAATCTGTCTTACAGGAATTTGCTAAAATTACACCTAAGAAGACACCTACATGACTACTTTGGAAAGTTGCTGCAAATAATAGGCTGTTTGGTGATTTTTGAAAATCAGAAAAAAAAACATTAGACAAAACAGTCAAATCTGTACTTTATGCTTCTCCTTCTTCTCCTTCCGCTTCTTCTTCTTCACAAATATCAAGAGGAAATGTGGGCTTTTACAATCACTTAGCCATTTTCTGGCAAACGTAATTATCTTTGCAGCACACAGTGTTGTTCTCATTCAGCAACAGCACAACATCTCCTCCTCCTCTCTGCACTGCAAGAAGGTTGATAAGAGAGGAGGAGCCTGAAGGGAATAGGAGGATGTCTGATAAATACACCTTTTGTTCTTTTCTTTTATTTATTTCTTCATTTAGTTTAGTTTAAAAATCCAAACAAAGGTATAAAGTGTTTGTTCATTGCTCTGGCAACTAGTTTTGAGTAAAACTATTCATGTAATCTATTGAAGTTTGTGTGATGACGCATCAAAAAAAAAAATCACTATTAAAAATCTGTTTTTTTTATTGACTTTTGCTTTTAGTGCCTATGTCACTTTTTCTTTCATTCAAAGTAAAGCATTGAAAAAGCCTTTACTCTTCTAAACACAACTATTAGTACCTGGATATCTTGGTGTATTTCCGGTTAAAATGAGCTTTTACTCTGCTGACCGTGGAACATAGGACGTTCAATGGGATTGAAACATGGGGTCAGAAAAGGAAGTTGCAGATCAAAAATTTCTAATTGGTTAAAGTTTATGTAATTGTAAGTTCATTTATTGTGTTTTTACTTTTTGTCAGACTTTTACATGTTTCACATCATCAAACTAATTTCATCATATTGACTCAAGACTGCATAAAACCAACAGTTTTTAAAATTATGAATTTATTTTGATAAAAGGAAAACAAAAAAACTATCCAAACCAATTTGGCCCAATCTGGAAAAGGTAATTGCCTCCACGACCCGGTGATTGGTTGGGTCACCCTTGATCGTAACCATTGCCATCAGGCTTTTGACATAACTGTATTTTATATTCCTACGGAGGAATTTTCGCCCACTCTTTTTTTTTTTAAACATTGTTTTAATTACTCTCACTGGAGGATTTTCGAGCATAAATTGCCTGGTCAGGGTCATGACACAGCATCTCATTTAGATTTGGATATTAAATAGGCTTCTCCAGGGGTGCTGTGGTGGCACAGGGGTTAAGCATGACACACATAAGGAGGCCTTAGTCCTCGACACGGCCGTCACAGGTTAGATTCCTGGCCTGATAACCTTTGGCGCATGTCTTTCCTCTCTCTCAATACCCTCCCTTCCTGACTGAGCACTTTCAAATAAAAGGCCTCTAGAGCCAAAAAGAAAAATTGACTATAAATAGGCTTCTCCAATAAAATGACCATTTTAAAACCATTTACTGGTGTTCTTCAGATCATTGTCTTGTTGCATGACTCTTGTGAACTGGAGCTTGTGGCCATGAACTGGTTGAAACAACTGCCACATACAGATGCTTTGACCATGCTGATTCCCTTCAGGGAAAATATTCATCACTTGACTCTAAAGAAGCGTGTTTTTAAGAGACCTGAAATGGTTGGACCAATTGGTGCAATCACAGATGCTTTTAATATGAAAATAACTTAATATTTGATGAACCTTGTTTATAGTTTCATCAAAATAAGTAAACAAAAGAGCTCATACCTGCAGAAGACTCTTAAGGTAAAACAGCTATGCCCACATCTATTCACCCTGGAGGATCTAGATGAAACTCGCTTTCATCAAGAAGTTTGTTTCTGACAGGAAATTAAACAAACACACCGACAAAGATAATTAATCAAAGCAAAAAGAGTTTGATTTCAGAACAAAATAATTGATCCATTATTGGTTACATTTAATTTTAAAAATAAAATGGTGAATTGATTATATCATTTTCAATAATCAGTGGGAGTTTTTTAAACCTTCCCTTTAAACCTCTTAAGTCTCTTACAAACGTCTCGTGATTTTTTAATGTAAAGTCTAAGTCGTAGATCAATAGGAACATAAATTGGCAGTAATTGTTACTACTTGATAGCTCAACATCCTGCTATTCTTGCTCCTAACACTTGTATATTTCTGTATATGTTTCATTCTGCCAGCAAAGCCTGTACATATAAACTGCCTAGACATAATAGTTATGACATAATGTACGAGTTTTTCTTTTCCTTTGCATTCAAATACCGAAGCCTAAAATTGAGCCAAACCATGAACATCAAAAAGAAAAAAATTAAATAAGCAGAGTTGGGAGTGTAGAAAAAGAGGACACCTTTTTCTTTGGGTCACCAGAAATGATTGAGAAAAAAATAACTTTCGAATGAGTCTATATGTCACTGAGACATACACCTTGTTTGGAAAAAGCCTTATGTAAATGGGCAAATTGAATAATTATTAGTTAATAAATTGTAGTGATAATAGCACATAACACCAAATTAGAAAAATATCAGATGTTTTCTGGCTTTGTTTTTTAGCCTATGTAACGTCTTTAACCAGATGCACTGTCTTGCAAGCAGAAAATCACTTAATTTTCTGTGGTTACTGAGCTGCAACCAATGATCTCTGGAAGGGTTTCTGGTGCTACTTTTTTTCCCCACTTCCTTTCCGCAACTGATTAACTTCAAAGTGGCCACAAATGCAAGTCTCTGAAGAGAAAGCTTTTAAACTTACTTTAAAAGACGGACTCGGGGCACGGCTTCTAAAATGGCTTTGTAGGCAGCATCTATGCAGGAGAGAAAAAGGGGGAAGGGAGTAAGATAAAGCCATTAACACATTCTCTTACAGATGTTTGAATTACCAGTAAAAATGCTTTTATATCTTGAATAATTTGTCTTTTATCTCGTCTTTTTTTTTTCTCTTTTTTGCTGAATCAAAAGTTGAAAAAATATAGAGATATATTTAGGTCATACAGTAAGCATAATAGCGGCCTGAATCTTGCTTCATCTACTTTAAAAAAACATATATATATATATATATATATATATATATACAGTACAGACCAAACGTTTGGACACACCTTTTAATTCAATGAGTTTCCTTTATTTTCATGACTATTGACATTGCAGATTCACACTGAAGGCATCAAAACTATGAATAACACATGTGGAAATATGCACTAAACAAAAAAGTGTAAAACAACTGAAAATACCCCTTATATTCTAGTTTCTTCAAAGTAGCAACCTTTTGCTGTGATTACTGCTTTGCACACACTCTGCATTTTCTTGATGAGCTTCAAGAGGTAGTCACCTGAAATGGTTTTCACATCATAGGTGTGCCCTGTCAGGTTAATAAGTGGGATTTCTTGCCTAATAAATAGTCATGAAAATAAAGAAAACCCATTTTAATTAGAAGGTGTGTCCAAACTTTTGGTCTGTACTGCATATATATATAAATGATGTTATGTTTTAAAATAATGTCTTCAGAATTTATTTTTTTTTCGTTTGTTTTTTGTTTACTTTAGTGAATAGTTTGTGTCAGACATTTTGGCTTCTGCTGAAGCCAAATAACAACAATGAGCCTCATTAGCCTTTTAACTGATCAGATAAATAGATAATCAATGAATCAATAATAATTGAATATTAAGCTGATAATAAGTGTCATTGCACCAGAGCTGCAGACTAAGCATGACCCAAAGTGTCAGAGACACTTTAGGTAGCAGCCACTTCTGCCAGCAGGAGAGAGCAATGTACCATGCCACATTACAAATCCTGCTCTGGACATTTTGGAGGAACCCAACAAACAGCCTGAGGCATTGACTTGACCCTGAAATTCTCTGCATCCCCGTCCAACAGAAACCAGCAGGAAACACCAGAACAAGCTTGATAGATTGGGATGCTGCTGTGAAACCCACAACACTCCCAGCAACTTGGTGCCTCACATCACTGGAGGCCCCCAGAGATCTTGTGTTCACACCCCATTATGTCAAGAGGGAGCTGTTAAATACAAAGCAAGTGATTGTATTGTTTGTAAATCTTTTTTTCAATTATGCAAAAACTAAATCGCAACTGAAATTTTAAGCTCAGCTGCTGTCTCTCAGAGTCCACACAACCCTTTCATGCCCAAAACAACTTCAGCTGGAGTTAAAACACAAGACCGCAGCCAACCATGTTATAAACTGAGACAATGCAGTGTGTTATCGCCAGCTACAGTGCCCTCCGCTGGCTGCTGGAGCCGGTGTGCTGAACCAGTGTGACTGGATGTGGAACAGAGATAGGGTGCTCTGATAGAGCTGCGGGCATAAAAAAGAGCATTTCATGTTGCTAAAACACAGCAATGGTGTCTTAGTTCTGCATCACAGAACTGGATGTGTCTTTGCAATTTCTGCTCTGAGAGCCTCTGCCAACTTGCTAGTCCCCATGGTCAGGGAAATGTGTATAACTCGTGTTCACGTTTAAAATAGCGGAGGATGGCGGTTGCTGTCCTTCAACCTATTGACTGGTCATGCATCACGACTGACCTTTGTGTTGAAAAATTTTTTTTTTTAAAGTACTGGCAGCTGAAGGAATCGTGAAAGTGTTAGATTTCTGGTAAGGTCTGGAAGATAAAAGTTTAAACTGAGAGGCACCGAAAAGACTTTACAAGGATTGCAATAAGTCAAGGATGAAATGGAAAAAGATGGAAAGTGCATTGATTAGATCACTCAGCAGACCATAGAAAGAGACTGAGAGAGGAAATGGCTCACAGATCCCGATTTAATAGTATTCTTTCAGACAGGCTAGTCATCGGAGAGTGTGAATGACTTTGAGTTATCACCCCTTTTATTGTATCCGGATTGATCACATTATCTCCCATCCATCTCTGTATGTTCATCCCAGCTGAAAGTGGTTGTCCAAAGCACATAATGGAAAGATTAGAAGAAAACCTCTGTTCTGGCAACACTCAATATTTCCCCATTAGTGCACCGACCTCTGGGATTAGACCTTTGCCACACATTAAAGATGTCAATACTGCTAATATTGTTTTTGGAGGTCCTCCACCTTCTTAGAGCTACAGCTTGGGTAACCAGATCTATTTGATAAGATCTATCGAACTACTCTGAGACTGGCAGTTGGAGACCTCAGGGTCTCATCTCCTGGAGAACAGAGAGTTTCTCCATTTCTTCAAAGTGGATACTCAAACTAGCTAACATCAAGTCAACATCTGAGTCGGAGACAGAAAAAATACATAATCTGGATCAAAGTGTTTTGCTTTTATTATGATTTCTATTAAGTTATTTTCATTTCAGTTGTGAGTACATTGTAAATAAAGTTTGGTAGTAAATCACAGAAAATGCTCAGAAATAGGAACAGTTACAGAGGGTTTATTGGCAGTTGAACTTTGTGATCTGATTAATTAAATTAGCTTTGTTTTAGCAAAAAACAAGTCTGTTGCATTTTGTTTTAATGATTAACGTTTGTAAGTTTTTGTAATGTTGTTCTTTAGACACCAGAGGGCGCCATTGAGCTGTGCCTGGGTTTCAAAGTGTCTGTTCATGTTATTTAGAGTCTTCACACCATATACCGGTTCTGCAAACTGAGCTAATCAAAGAATTGATTGGGCTAAAGTTTTGTAAGTTTAACAGATTTTCCATTCTAATTCCATTAATGAGGAAATTAAAATGGAACCCGATTATGTAATAAAGGCTCATTTCAAGTCCAGTCTGAGAGAAAACTGTCCAGAAAGAAAATATTTGAAGTATTTTGAATATTTGTAGTATTATTAATAGAGGGGTTTTTTCCACATGTCATGAATGGCTGTATACTGAGAAGAAGCATAACTGCAATGGTTAATGGAAACACACTCCTGTGTGTGAGAGAATGTTCTTTCTGTGCTGCAATGCTGAGGTCATATCCACTGGGATGGCTTGGCCGTGCGCGGACAGGATGAGGAATAGAGCTCTACTTTCTGAGTTAGATAAATAGCTCCATCCGCTTCACCAGAGCATTCATCAGGGACTGCACAAAGACCGAAATCAGCAATACATAAGCATCAATAATTAAGCAGCCACACACAACATAAGAGGGTGAAGAGCAGGTGGGGTCCTCAACGGTCCATGAGGTTGGCTCTGGAGTGGTCCTAAATGCTGCTAATGTCTCTGAGGCGTGTCACAGAGGACAAACTGGAGCAGGATGCATCTTTTTTTTAATATTCAAATGCTATAATGCATTGTATTGTTCACTTCTTTGCCTTTCCTCCATTTACTTCTTTGACTTTTATAGATTTAAGTCTGACTACATGACAAATAAGGATAAAGATTCCCTCTGAAGACAAACACCAACCCAACCCAGTCTGGAGCAGCCTGAGCTTTATAACTTATTAATGAGGGCCACCATCAGAGCAATGCTGAACAAAACAATGCTGATGCCATGGCTTTTATTTCATTCGATTTGTCGAATGATTGATACAATTCTGTTCACTGGTATCAACTATTATCAAACCAATCAAGCTAAAATCTGCTTAATAAAACAGAATAACTGCATCAACAAGTACATAATGTGTGTGTTCTCTCTCACTTCATGCAATAAAAATAAGAAATAAAATCTACAAATTCTGTATATTCTAATTTTTTTTTCAGTTTTATGTGCAGATGTTTCGGCAAATCCTTTAAGAAGATGCATTCTGCTGCAGGCAGTTCCATTTTGGATGCAAAAGGGGCTTTGGGGTCATGTTTCTGCAGGGGCCATGGGACAGAAAAAGGTCTAGGATTTCTTCCCGTGTCACTTTGTCCTTGCCAAGGAACCAACTCCAACATTTTTTTTTTTTCTCCTATCCTTGTACATCTTTACCACACTCCAGCAGTAATGGCACGTAGTTCTGGGACAACATGGGAAATTTAGCTTGGGCTATCAGTTATCATTATGTAATGTATAAAGTTGCCACTAGGGGGAGGGGCAGAGCTGAAATAGGACAAAAGAAAACAAAGAGGAGGGGTGGACTGTTGGGAACAGACGGGAAATAACCTTAAAGAGGGAAAAAGTCTGTGATAATTAAGACTGAAATGTTTGAGTTTAAGACAAAGAGGACAGGCAGATGATGCTGTACCATTTTTTTATTTAAAAAAAAAAGTAGGTAATTTTTGTTTTGTTTGTGTGCATGCAGGTGAGAGAGAATAACCTGTATCCCTCCCCTGCCATTGCCGGCATTTCGCTCAGCAGTGTATTTCCATTCGTGGGGCATGGTGGGAGCAGTGACCTCGGGGAGACCCTGTAATTATCCTCTGTGTCTGCGACAGGCCCAGATAATCAGTCTCACTGGGAATACTGGCTGAGATCTGTGGATGAGTGATTCTGAAGGACCTAATCCTCAATGAAGCACTCTCTTAGCTCTTGAACTGATGGCTGGAGTGCTCTCACAAGATGCCTGTTTTGATACACTCTCAGGTCACAATCTCTGTAATCTCTCTTTTATTCTCTATTCTGTCACAGTTTGCATTTCACCACTTGGACTTGCTTGCATTTGATTCTACTGTTCATATAAAACAAATTATTCTGTCAGAATTGGTTTTTAAAAAAAATTTCAAACATTTAAATCATAATTTTGTTTATTGTGTTAAATTGTAACATTTTTTGTGATGGCACCTGACCATAAAGGACACCTGATGCAGATTTTCTTACTATCAGCTGAAATAAAAATGCAATATTACTATTTCAGCTCCTATTACTGCATTAATACAGTTTGATTTTATTTATTTGCGTGGCACCAAATCAAATTGGTATACCAATCGATACATATGTATAATCAGACCAAATTCATATTCAATTTCCATTTAATACTGGGTATAACACAGTGAACCTATACAATCTTAATAGGTTAATAACTGATTGATCTAAGGAACTTTATCTGTTTGTATGGAGTCTTTGACTGACCAGCAATCTGTGAAAGCATGTGGGGACAGTGGACGCCACAAGTCGTTACATTAACACATTAACATGTGGCTTTTCCTTTAGGAGTTAATTGTCCGGGTCTGACCGAAGGCTATTTAACACTAGGATAGGTAAACTTGCATCTACATGTCACATTACAGCAACCGCTGGTGCTTCAGATAAAAAAAACAAAAAAGTAAAGGTTAACATGCACAGTTACCCTTTGAAGTCAGGGTGTGTGTACACAAACACAATGGTTCAACATCTCATACATTTTTAAAAGAGACTTCAGAAAACGGCAGAGATTTGGCACAGGCCACAAACACATACAAATGAAACGGCACATGCTTACCAAAACCACACGCAAAACACATTTTAATATCAAGCCACTTGCCAAAAGCACCAAAGAACCTCATACACTTCTGCTAAAGTTTATTCGCTCTTTATTGCATTATTTTTGCTGTTTTTTTGCTGTTTTCCACCCTCACTCTGCAGCAACAAAATCATTCCACCTTTTATTTTTTTACCCCAAAGTTTTCTGCCAGAAAACTCTGTGGAGAAATTTACAATATGGATGTATTCATTGAAATTTCCAGTCCCAGAGACACTTGTGCATCTCTGCCTTGCGAGACGAGCAGAGCAGCATTCCCACAGGGGGGGCCTGGGAATCAATTACCATTCTCCCGAGGCAGGGGATTGGCTACCAGAGGACCACAACATCCCAGACAGCCACACGGTCAGGCTGTCATCGTTTGATTTACAAATAATCAGCTCCTAATTGTATCACATCGGTCTGCAGGTACATCTAATTTAGGAGGGGATGTGAATTCACAAGGGTTTTGGCAGGCAGAGCGTTTGTGCCTTTCTGGTAATAAAGGAGAAGCAGGCACTTTAATGTTGTTGGCCCCTGGTAGCCCTGCACTGCGATCTGCACACACTGGTGGAGGTTTGGGAGCCAGACTTTTGTGCTTTTCCAGTTTGATCGACAGCTGACATGACTGGCTCTGGAGTTGCCAGTCAATGCACAGCTGAAAGTAGTCCCAGTGCAAGAGCCCTTCGCTCCAGGAAATCTTCAAAGGATTTTATATATATATATTTTTTTGGGGTATTGTATTGTTGTTTTCTCTCAGACTGATGAAGTCCGTGTTGCAACCGCATCTACTGGACGATGAATAGCTGTTCCTATAAAGTTTACAAGAAGAAAAGTGGTGTTTCAGTTTGCTGCTATGTCATCGGGAAACTAAAATTTATAATCTAGTTATGTGGCACTCACAGAGCTTTTACCTTCAATGAGATGCAATAAATCATTTCAGCCTTGTGAGGTAATTGCTGGTTTAATAGAGCGTCTTTATTTAGCTTATTGTCTGATCTTTTCTGCATCCATGACATCAGAAGAAGACAGCAGACTCCCCTGAGCATCAAAACGCAGACAGGCTGGAACAAAAAATAACAACGGCTCTATTAATCTACTATGTCATGACTCTTGATCAATATATATTTTGCTCTTGTTCAACAATAACCATTTATCAAGTGAATCTCAATCTGCAAAGAATAACCTTTTAAGATGTCAAGGGGAAGGAAGGGATTCTATTTAACATACAGATAAAGTGGAACAAAGATATACCTTTTTTAGATTCAGAAGAGAAGATTCACAATTCCTTCTATTAATTTAATGAAATGAATGTATTCTATAAGTTATTAATATATGAATGCTCTAATACTCTGAAAGGGGTTTTGGGAAACAATGGTACAGACCTTCAGCCACAACAGGAATTAAAATTGAACAAAGTTACCTTAAATAGTAAGATTCTCTATAAAATGAGGATATTGAGCTTATAGGTATGAGCAACATTAAATTATAAACAGGAATATATTTATCAACCTATTATTCATCTTTCTCTGCCTGACTTAGTATGTTGATCAATTCCTTTTAGTCTGAAATTAATATACAGTTTCACGTTCTTTTGTATTTGTTATTTATAAACCTTTGCAGCTCATTCGAAATTAAGTCATATTCAGTAAATTAGAGTGTTACACTGTTATTCACAAAGTGAAGCATATTACAAAGATTAACTACACACAGGTTAATCATAAGAGGAATTATCATTCCTATAAGTTATAATTTTTTCATTTACAGATCATGAAAACATCTAGACCACTAAAAACGTTTTAATACAGAAATGTGGGCTTACTGAGAAGTGCGTTTAATAACAGCTTAAATGTTAGGTTTTTAAAGGTACTCTTAAGCTGACAAACGAGCCTTTTCAGAACACATACTCTAATTGATTAAACATTACTGAACATTTCTCAAAAAGATTTTTATTCCTTACGAGAAGTAAAACATTTTTTGCTGCCCCTTGCTGTGTTGAGGGGCAGCAAAGGGGAAGCTCATCTTGCTTATGCAATGGGCCGGCCCTGGTGGGACCTTCTTACTGAAAACACTGCTGCAGTTCTCTCAGAGTGAGCTTGAGAGGTTTCTTTTAAACTCAATTTTAAACTCTGTTACTTTCCTTCTAATTGTGCAAGTTGACAAGAAAGAGTTGAGTCCTCATCCAACATTGTTGCAGCTCCACTTGTTTCAGACTTAGCAATTGTTAAGACAAGTTGTTGTTTTTTTTTAACTTCATAGATGATAAATTTCAATTCACATCTGCCTGACTTGAACGACATGTTCTCCCGTCTTTCCCCTTTTGAGCAAGAGACAGGATCTCTAGTGTTCTGTTATTTTTTTTTTTCTCCAAGGAAAAAGTACATGACTAACTAACTCTGGTCAATCATAAAAGGAAAGAGAAAATTATTTTTAAAAATGCTTCAGTTACATTTCTTATACAAAATTAGTAAAGTTAATAACTTCTCTCCTTAGAGAACTTATGAAAAAAAAATACTTAACACATTGTTCCTTATTATGTTATTTTCTTTTTCCAATTAAACAAATGCACTAAAGTTGTGCTCAAACAGAAAACATTCATTGTCGGTTTTCAAAATCTTTTAACAATTCGTGTTGACATACAAATAAAGAAAACTGAATGACATTTGAAGTGCTAAACATTGCTTATCAAAGCTTGCTTGTTTGGGTTTTGTTGTTGTTGCTTTTCTACTAACCCATTTTATAACTTTTTTATGCAAAACTGTAAACTCTGTCTCAATTACTTCCTAATCCGCACTCAGCTCTGCCCTCGACAACATTTTTCAGAAATTGCTCCCGGTACGAGTCGCTTGTGTAGTTCACTGAGACTGAAATACTGAAATTGCCAGTCATTTCGGGAAAATGAAAACCATAGAGTTTCACCGTCAAACAGATTTCCTGCATTTAGGCTGCTGCTCACAGTACATAAATACAATATAGTTCTCAGGGCTTTACGACACCCAAAAGGAATATTCACAAATGTGGTGACAGTTCCTTTATTTGTTGACCGGCAGACAGGCAAAAATGTTCAAGTACGGTAAGTAGTAACACAATACTAACATATGAAATTCTCTGATTTGCCATTTACAGTTTTCTTCTTAATAAAAAGCTGTCGCCTACGTGGAAATAGTTTCTTTGTTCTCCTTGTGTTGTAAAATCACACCAATTTCCATGTTTGTCTTTCATCCTGTTTCTGAGACGTATGTGTTTTCTGTATTTTCACATTAACAGAGGAGGGAATTGTGCAGCTATTCAAGGATAATTAAATTCGTTCTGTGAAAGGTTTTTTACCATCTTCTGATGTAGCTCAGAGCCTTAAGTGTTTGGTTTAAAACCCACAGTGGAGCTACAGTTAGGAACAGGGGAAAAGGTGTGAGCGAGTGGATTACTAACACTAAATATTGCACTTACATTTAATGTGATAATCTGCATGTTTTTTTTGTTGTTTTTTTTTTTTTTTTTAAAGGAATTGCAGTGAAATCTGTTTAAAGTTTTCAATAATCCACAGGCAAAAAAGATCTGCTGTCCTATTCATATCAGTTTCAGTTACTATTCATTTTTGGTTGCGAATGTGATGTACAAAGGTAGTTTAATAATAATCTTCTACTTCTAATGATCCAAACTGTCACCAACACAAGACAAGAAATCCACAAAACCACGCCACCCAACAGGAAGTCCTGGCAGCCAATGGAATCGCTGAAGCCAAAGGCCATGGCAGCTACAGGTGCGCCTCATTCTTTACTGCCTGACTGAGATGGATATCATCAATTTCTGTTGGTAGCGTTTGCACTAAGTTGTATCTAAATAATTCAATAGCTGGAGCGACTCTCAAATTGCTTTTATTCCGAACAGAATACAAAACAGACAATGAAAAAAAAAAAAAAAAAGACCATGCGTTTCCTTTTTCTTCTGTGGTTGCAGAAAGATTTCCTTGTCAGAAAAAAAGGAGGGTAAAACATTGTGGGCTAAGTGATTCCATACATCTCCTCTGCTTTGTGTTGTGTGCTTCACACAGCAGATTCAAACTAACCCGAAACACAGTTCCATTTTTTTTAACATGTTCCCTTTATTGCAGCAGTCCCCCCCCCCCCCCCTCTCCCTCTTTTTCAATGGATAGAGCAGCCATTTCAATATTAGTCAGCATGTGTACGGTCCATAGCTGCAGTTTCTTTGGAACAAATTTACAAAGCAAGACGCATCGAGCACAAACGCAGCTCCGGCACTTAACAACTCTTCCCCTCTGCCTTCTTTCTCCTGTGATTTTGCAAAGTAAACAAACATCATTTCGAGTGATTCCTCACAATCCATCCCCTCTGCCTCTGTAGTCTGCTTGAACCCGACTTGCTTGCGCTTGTCAGAGGATCTGCTTTAATCGCTCGGTGCGACCATGTGATGTTCAAGGCCCCGCTCCTCCTCCCAGCCATCTCGTCTCTTTATCTGTCAATCACAAGAGCTTGAAAAAAACATAGAGCCTTTATTTCAAGAGCTGCCTGATCAATATCATCAATCCATCCACCGCCCCTTCTCGCACCCCCCATACACACATGTTCTCTCCCTTCATCTCTCCCAATCGTTCCCTTTCTTACTTCTCTCTCTCTCCCTCGCTTCTCCCCGTCTCCTCTCTCTCTCTCTCTCTCGCTCTCTCTCTCTGCTGCTGCAGCTGTATCCATTTCCTCCTGGCAAAAAGGGACTTTATGAATAAATGATACTGAATTGCTGAAGGTTCAGATACTAAATAATGAATTTCACCACCAAAAACACAACAACTTCTCCAATCATAAAATAGCTCTCCCCTTCCATATTGATTGTGCTTGTGCAACCAGATGCACAGAGAGCACAGTCTGCATCCGTGCAAGGTAGAGGACAATACGGGGGGAAAATGTACAAAAATCACATGGATCTACATGCTTCTTTTTTTTTTTTTTGAAATGGTAGATATCTGATAAGAGAGGCTAACAGATGGGTGCCAATGGCAGGCACACCTTCCCAGAGCTCCTATCTCATCTTCGTGGAAACAGTGGAGTTGGAGTGAGAGAGGTGGAGGGGGAAAAAAATCAGAAAACTTTTCTTCATGGGACATTTAAAGTAAGTGCGGTCATCTATTCCGTGCTACGGCTTGTAATGTGTTGCCCAGAACGTGTGTTTGGGTGTGGGCGTGCGTGAGTGCGTGTGTGCGGGTGTGTTGAAGGAGAAAGTGTATTGGCTGGTGAGGCCATGATGTTTTTCTTTTTTTTTTTTTTTTTTTCCTCGGGTCATATTTGGTTGAGGTGCAGCTGTAATAGTCAGTTGCGCCTCAATGTTGAAATAATATTCTGATTAGTCACATCTCTTCCTTTTCCTACAATAATGACAATAATAACAAAATGACAACAAAAGCAGCTTATGGGGCAATAATGCACGAATAGGAATGTGTCTTGGGGGGATATGGGGTTATTGTTTGAGAGGTTTTCAAATATTGTGTCCTGTTCTCACATAATATAAACATATATTACATGCTGAGGGAGAACAGTTCAGTTGTTAACGGCTGAGGGTGTGTGTGTGTGTGGGGGGGTGGATGGGTGTGTGCACAGAAGAGAAAACCCGTAAAGCAATGCGAAAACATAATGTGTTAAATTGTAAATGCACCATAATAATTAACAGCTAAAGTAATGAGTAAAACCAAAACAATATATTTATCACCTAAAAATCATTTACATTAAATTAATTTCTTTTTTTTTTTTATTTTAAACTTTAATGTGCAGTTTTTGTTTAAATTCATTATGCAACTTATTTTAGTTTTACATAGTTTGTTTTGAAAAATGCTGTTGTTATACGGATTGATTTTGCTAATCCAAATTATTTTTCAGTCATACTCCTATGACGCCGGGTTATTTTATATGGAGGCACGTACAGTACCAGTGTAGCGAGTGATTGTGGTGAGGGATAAATAATTGATATCTCAATGAATATGCAAATGAAAAATAGAGAAAAGGCGTGCGGTGTGTTCCCGATGCACCAAGCCGAACAAAAGGCCCGTGTGATTTCCATCATCCAATTAGGAGATATTCAAGCCACCATGTTGGGACCGCAGCCCGTTTAGAGTTGTTTGGGGGTCCTGAACTCGTGTAGCTTTGTGCTGTTGTCTTGAGGAAGCCTTTGAAGTAATTAAGTTCAAAATTTCCCCTGGTGGTGATTTTATTTTTACATGTATAGATGCAGTTTGTTTCCACAGATAATAATTCCAGGAAAAGTCAGGGATTTATTTTAATGATGTTGCAGCCGTTTGTGCCTAACAGATGGTAATCTCAAATGGGCCATTTATCGAAGTAGCATGTCTCATGATGATGAACATTATACAATAAAAGGAGTGAAATTATTTTTGACTTCCTCTGCCTGCATCTCTCTGGTTTTGCATGGGAGCCCATGTCACATCCTATCGTTTTCGTCGGTTTGCTTTAGCCTCACAACCAGCAAACTCGGGGAGACGGGAGCCGTGTGCAGCACGGGCAGAACAACCTTTCAGCCACAACTCTGAGAGAAAAATTAAAATTTGATGTTGATCAAACAAGCTGAGAGCTTGAGATGACAGGGGCCTTCTACTCTACTAACCCCTGTCTCTTTCCATTTGGCATTACCTGCTGAGCTGCAACTCAAAATTGCCCAATTTCTTTTATAGCTCCATCAAATCCAACTTGCAAATCAGTCTTTTCCCATTTGAACCACTTTTTTGGGTTCTGGCCACATGAGTGTGACGGACTCTGTTCCTTTAAATAATTTAAATGATTAATTGGAAAAGCCAGAGGAAGAGGAAGAAGATGTGGATTTTGTTAAATTGTCTAGTGATTTGAAAATTCATCAACAATACACAAGTTTTCACTTTATTAGCGTTGTAGGGCTGCTAGCAAAACAATCTTTTTGACAGGCAAGCCTTTAAATGATCCACCTCATCTTGGGGTTCAGGACTCAGACAGCCCCCCACCCACTCTGTCCCCACATGCGTACACACACAAACATGCACACACCCCAAGGGACCTGGCTCTCTGACAGGAGTCACAAGGTTGAGTTGATCATTATGGAAGTCCTTGACCAAAGCTTAACACAAACTTACAATCCTGAACATCGGTCTTCTACAATCCCCAGTGAATGATAACATGGAAACAAAATATGTGTGAACATATGTGTAGGCAGGCTAACCACCGGTGCTGTCGAATCAAACAGGGTCGGCATGTTAGCCCTCTGCTGCTAACTGCTAAGATAATAGGTATTCTCCCACAAACTCCATGCTGTAATATATAGTTTCAGAGTTTCCTGATGACTTGGTACTACAGAAAAAAAAAAACTTTAAAAGATTAATCTGTAGCACATCTAAAAGGCGTTTTATATCTTATTTCCTTGTTTCCTGAGCCAGATCTGAAGGTGAGAAAAAAAATCCTTCCTCACTCTGTCGAGCCCCTGAATTATTAGAGGCATCAATATCTTTAGCATATTGCCAAGGGCTTCCAGACAGTATCTGCTTTCATTATTAGTGTCAGCTCAATTATAGCTCACACCCAACTGTTTCTCAACATCTAATAGCATCAATCGACAGGGATAGTTGACGAGCCAGCTCTCTCTCTCTCTCTCTCACACACACACACACACGCCCAACACGCGCACCCTCACGACCAATGTGTGTGAACATGAGTTAGCACATCACATCTGTCTGTGCTTTCTGTTGCGCTCTGTCATTCTGCTAATGCACGCAGCTGAAAGGAAACACGGGACTCATAATGGAGGCCATGTTCTTAGTGGCGATGAGCAGCTGATGCAGCCTGGCCCATTTTCATCAAATATTAATGGCATGGAAAAATACACCCGGACTGAGGCCTCGTCCGCAGCCAAACTGAAGAGGCTGGGGGGAAAAGAGCGATGGGGAGAAAGTGCACTGAGTGTGTTTAGAAGTACCGTCTGATGGCCATAATTAGGGCCGCTGCAATTAAAAATTCAAAAGCCCCAGTTTATTTGAGCACATGAATCTTCCGCCCACTGCTGCATTTATTTCCCCTTTTACAAACTATTTTATTTTACAGCATCAATTGAACTGCAGTGTTTCCTCTGCAGCCCTTCCTCTATCTCATGCCTTACTTTTCTCAAACTCTGCATTCCAAGTGAGAGCTTTGGAAAAGAAGGAGCAGTACTTCTCAGAAGATGTTCGCCTCGGCTTTATGGAAGCTCTTATCAAGTCTGGCAAATAATGGGGAGCCGTTAAGAGCAAAAACTGGCAAATAATCAGACATGAGTAATAAATAACATCATTTGAAATGACCAACGCATTTAGAACAGTGAAGTAATTTATTTTCAGACATGTCAGTTTCCCACCTAAAACTTCACAATGAAAAAATCTATTGTAAAATTGAGTAGACAAATCCAACATTGTTTTGTAGTTTCTTTTTTTTACGTCCTCAATTTGTGTAAATATAGCACAGCCGTTAGCACTAACAAAGCCCATAAAGCAGGAGATAAATGGATGTTTCTTGTACTTTTACGTTAGTAGAAAAAACACTATCATTTTCATGGTTACATTATTGGCAGTTTTTATTAACAAAGCAATAGAAGCGCAAGTGACAAAGTTAGGACTTTCCTGTATATACTATTGATTTCAATTTATTTAATTTGAATTAATAAAAGTTGGGAAAATGGAAAAGAAACGTTGAAATCAATGGAAACTACACATAATGCAACGGGGTGCTGTATTTGCATCTCGACAACATTATGCAACATTTTGCACTAATAAACAGCTAAAAAATTATATACTGTATGTGGAATCATATGTATGAATATACAAATATTCACTTTAAGCTCTGTATTTATTTAAAAGAAAATGCAAGACAAGTTCCTGCATTTGGAACTTAGGTGATTTCAATTTAATTAAAATCAAATCTAATTGTAAGTATCGTAATGATGATTATTGCAGAGATAAATGATGTTGAAATTCTGAGAACCATAAAATAATTTGGTGCTGTTGCCTTTCAACAACAGAAAAAAAAACACAGTTAAACACAAACCAGAAAACAGCATGACCTTTAACATTAACAAAGCTGAGAGACATGAAATGCACATTTTGTGACTAAACAGTCACTTCAACTTTCTCACTGCATTTCTTTATTATTGTTTGCATAATCTTGGTTTATTATTATATTATTTAGGTAACATCTAAATCAAAAGAAAGATTCCTAAGATTTTCTTACATACACTGCTCTTTGCAGCTGAACTGAATCCCACCAATGTGGATAGAATTGAATTGAATTGAATTGAGAGTACTGTGACAATTGGGAGTGTTAATAGCCAGAGTACAACTAGACAAATTGTTACAAAAATTATGTTACAAATCAATTTGATTTTTTTTATGCTCCTACTCTTCTTCCACCAAACACAACCTTTCACGCAAAAACGTCAGAGCCTGAGAAATCTGGACGTCTCTTTGCACGATTGTACAAACAGTCACCAAACCTTTTGGGTCAGCAACACAAATGAACAATGAAAAGTTGTGAGATAAACGTTAGGCTTCTGGGAAAACATTGTGATCTTTTCTTCCTTTCTACCCTTTTGTCACCTTTGCTCTCGCTATTATCTTTTTGTCGTTTTCTGCACATTTTCTCCTCTTTCTTCTTTACCTGTCCCGGTCTCTCTGAGTTGTGCTCTCACACAGAGAAATGGCACACATTTGAGCAGTCTATTCCTCTTTTGAATAACACCTCTTTTATTAGTTTGGGTCCTTTCTCTCCTGCCTGCTTTAAACAGAGCGGGGAGATGGGATTCTAAAGAGCTGCCAGGGGCTCAGTTTGCACAGCGCTTTGATGTCATTGAGATGCTATGAGTGCAAACGCGTGCACACACAGACTTCCACACTGACTCCCACACTGACTAGACACCTCCACATTGCCAGACAGCATCCCCCTCCACCACATACACACTCATGCAAACATGCATACAGTAATTCTGTGCTGGTAGCTGCAAAACAATACTTGGATGTGAACACTTTCCTAATTTTTTCTCCTCCTGTCCTGTTCTTTTCTCATTGTCCCTCCGTAACATTTTTGTGCTATTCCATAAAGACAGTACAGTATTTTATGAAGAATTTGTCTTAGTTGGCACTCTAACCTCGCAGACAGTCGATAATGTAGGGATAATGATTAAACACTTTTGGATTTCCTGCTGGGGAATAAATTGGCATTTGCACACACCGATTTTCATCTGTAATCCTGATAGGTTAAGGAGATTATATTTATCTTTTCAGTTGGAGGTCAAGAGCCATGGGGAATACAGAGAACAATCAGAACTAGGTGCATGTCTTCATTATGTCCAAATGAGGTTGGGATAAATTGGACAAATATGACACGTGCCCATTCAGCACTTCATATTCATGACCCTATTAAAGTGGACCAGAGTCATTTTCTGAGCAAATTTGATCAGATTTACCTACGGCGCTGAAGCTGATAAGTGAGCTTCAGCAAAAGGAAAGAGGATGCAAAACACTGAAGGGATGGGAGTGTAAGTGACAGAAATGCATTGATTCACCTGTGAGTTCCAGTGGCTCTTTACCTTAGTGTTATGTAACTCACAGTTCCTGCTTCCCTCCTCTCCATCAGACTCAGTTGTGTGCGTGTGTGTGTGTGTGGGTGTGTGTGTGTGTGTGTTTCCAGCCAACCCTGACTAACAAGCATATGTTAATTATGAAGGAGATCACACGCAGGTCATCCAGCACTCTGCCACTAAAAAAAAGGAGCAAGATGCATCACTGGAGGGCATATTCAGAGCTGGGGGTGTGTACCCCACCATCCTGCACCAGCTTACTCTCCCCCCAGTCTCTTTTGTGTGTGTGTGTTATTTGTCGATCCATTTAAAACACCCTTTAAAATTATGCTTCTCAAACACCAAACCACACTTATGGAGCTTAATATTTTTTGGAAGTGTAAAGCCAAACAAAGATTTGCTCATATGAAGATTGAGCTTTTTGTGGTTGATTTTTAACTTGAAACTCAGGTGAAAAGTTGCTTTATTAAGTGTCCACCAGCAGCTGACTTTAGGGGCATATCTATGGCAAAAAAAAACCCTGGTTAATAGAAATTAAATTTGTATTTAACATATACTCTCATGTATTTAATCCTCAAAAGCAGAAAACCTTCCAACATGAGTACAAATATATTGTGGGCAAGCTAAAATCTATTTTTATGTTTGAACTGTTTGTCATCACACAAAATTGATTTGAACTGAACTTAATTGAGATGAATTGAATTGAAATGTACCTAATCTGAAATGAACTGAACTGAACTCAAATGATTTGAAGTAAAATGAACTGAATTAATCCCAATCTGATAAGTAGACATTCCCATTCACTACATTAACTTGCAAATAAAATTTGTGAAGATTAAATCAGCTGACAACACTGGTAGAAAGATTCTTCTTCAAAGTAACATTTCTTAGTTTTCACAATTTGTTGCTAACAACCTCTAAGTTACTACAATGTTATTCATGGAGCTCATTGTGGAGTTTCTGTGTGATTAAAACAACTGATAGATAAGCTTTGGAAATGGTTCATTGGTTAAACACAAAATAATCACGTTTTCCTTAACTACTTATTCACAGATTCCTGCTGAAAGTGATAATTTCTACATCAAATTTATGGCACAAGAAACATCAGGGTTGTTTGAAATATCTACAGTTGAGAAAGGGCAAAATATTGTCCTGTTGTTGTCGTTGTTTTGTTTTTTTACAAGGTAGAGAAAATTACAAAAAAATAAAAAACAATATTGCATGCTGTGAAGACTCTTTCAGCAAGCAGTAATTGTTAGTCATGCCAAGTGAACACTGCGTCCTTTTATTTTGCAAACCTTAGCCTCTCTCTCTCTCTCTCTATTCCCTTGTGGCTTCCTGGCACCCCCTTCTATTCTCTTTTTCTTTTCCTGTGTCTCTCCATCCCACACACACATACAAGCACACCCCTACACCCCCTTCGCCTCTGTACCTCCTGCCCCAGCCTCAGGTCTTGCCCCAGAGCACATTGATTTTGCTGTATAACTAATTACTGCTTGTAATCTATTCATTTCACCACTGCCAAAAAGGGCTGCAGCTGTCAAACTTCAGCACACCAGGAAACTGGTGGAGATGGCTGGGGATATTAATGCTGGACTCCGATGGTGGTGAAGTTGTAAACTTCAGGGTTAAGACAGGAGATCGAGTACAAAAAAAGAAAACACCAGTGTTTATATTTCAAGGATATGGTTTAGGATAAAGCAGGTACATATCTGGTAGATATGATGTTATTTGTTCTGAAATTCTGTGTGTTTTACAGTAAATATTACAGGAAACACTTTCTGAAAAGTTAAACATTTGTCTTATCAATACAGAGCATGTTTTCACAAAAGCCTTGAGGATTGTGAAGAGTCTGTTTGGGAAGTGTGGGTTGGGCCCTTGTATTCTTTTTGTCATCTGTGGCCCAGGCTCTTTCCTATTGTTGAATCACTGACACAAACCTTAACTGAGGACAGAGGGACCTGCAGAGCTTCAGATGTTGTCTACTGTGGCAAACATGGTTTCTCCATTTGTGGACAATGGCTCTCATTTTTGTTTGCTTCAGTCCCAATGGCTTTTTAACCTTTCCAATCTGACAGATCTCAGTGACTTTGCAGCTCATCTATACCTTTTTTTCAGTAATGTGTTAGATTTTTATGCTACTTCATGTAGTTAAACACATTTAATTTAATCACTTCTTGCTTCTATACGTTCTGAAATAATCGGACCTGTATGTGACTAATGATACTGAATTCAGCTTCTAAAAATGTGATTAATCACATTAATTTAATTACTAAGCAAAAAGGACATACTTTTTTTCACAGGTTCAGGTTGCTTTGGAAAGCTCTTTAGTAAAGTAAATTATCATTTTAAAAATACCTTTTGCATTTACTTCATTCTTGTCCGATATTAAAATCAGTTTGCTAACGTGAAGCACTTATATGTGGAAAAAAAGCAAAAACAAAAGAAATCTGAAGCAAGCACACACTTTCAAACACTCTTTACTGTACTGAAAGATGTGTTCAGTCCACTATAATTGACTATAATTTGTTTAAAAGGTTTGTTTGGTTTGGGGAGGTGCGAATGCACAATTGAACTCTGATGCAGACCAAAAAAGCGAACTATGGTCTGCCTAAAAACCGATTGAAGTGATTGAAGAAATCGATTAAAGTGAAACAGCTCATGATCTTTTACCAAAGACAAAAGAGAAATCCTATAAACCAGGGGTGTCAAACTCAATTTCACCAAGGGCCACTTCAGCATATTGGCCACCCTCAACGGGCCACATTGACGGTATAAATCAGGAATGCCCAAGTGCAGTCCTCCAGACTGCAACTTTTAGATGCGTCCCTGCTAAAACATACCCCAGACAAAAAGTTGACTTCCCTCATTAGCAGCAACTCAGTTCTGTAGAGGCCTATGAATGAGTCAATGATCCAGGTGTGTTAGAGAAAGAACGCATCTAAAGTTGCAGAGTTATAGGTCTGAAAAACTAGACTTGGGCAACCCTAGCATAAATGTATGAAAATACAATGTTAAAAATAAATTAAACACCTCATATTGTTAAATAACTGATTTTATGTATTCAAGTTTTAAATATGACATTTGAGTTTTCATGGATGTAAAATTACTGCTCAGTTTAAAAATTACAATATTTTTAAACTGAGCAGTTTAAAAATTACAATATTTTTAAACTGAGCAGTTTAAAAATATGCTCAGTATTTTTAAACTGCTCAGCTAAACTTCGCTCTTTAGCTTGTTAGCTTGTCGATGTTTCAGTTTTATTCGCTGGGGAAATTAATCTTTGTCTGCTTTACAGATAAGCAGACAAAGAATAAAAACAAGTTTTGATATTAACTCTCAACTTCATTCACAAAACTTTTCCGTTATTTATTACACAACGAACATGTATTTCACATAAGAACAAAACAATGAGGTGACGTTGCCTGTCCTTGAACACAAAGCTGAGCCTCTTCACCCTGTCACCAACTCACACACATCCTCATTGTAATAAACACAAAACAAAACATAAGCAAAATCAATAAACTATATGCATATTCCAGTATACTGAGTTTTGGTTTTACATTCATTCTATTTTAATTTAGTTTGTTCGTGCTTACCAATGTTTTCTGGCCGGATGTCTGGCACCGTTTTCCCCTGGTCAGTTCGTCGATGTCTGGTTTTAGTTCTATTCTGTGGCAATCCGCAAAACGGCGTGTAGGTTTTCGTCAGTAATGCGCGATCTGGTCTTGGTCTTGTTTAAATTCATTATTGAAAACATCTGTTCGCACAGATAGGTGCTTCCAATCATGGACAAAACACGAACTGCATGGAGTCGAAGCTGTGGCATCAAATCAGGGGGCAGGAGACGGTAAAAGTCCTCGATTGAAACATCACGGAACTTCGCTTTTTAGCTTGTTAGCTTGTCGATGTTTCAGTTTTATTCGCTGGGAAAATTAATAATCAGCTTGAGGTGACTCTGCTGCACTCTAGTGGCGAGAAGCCGTAATGTCGGCTGGTAAGAATCGGAAGGCATTATGGGAGATGTAGTTTGTAGTCAATTCGTGCTCATGTGGCCCGCGGGCCTTGAGTTTGACACATGTGCTATAAACATTAAAATCTGATGCCACGTCCATTTTGTCATCATTTTGTGAAGAAGGCGCTCATGTCTTCTTTGGAAGTTTTCATGTCGTTTCCTTCAGAGTTTAATGGTGCAGCGCCTCCAGAGGAGAGAAGGTGAACAGGCTTTTCAATTAGTTTGGATGTTTGACAGCGCAGTTTAAAACCGAAATGGCAATAATATTTCCTTGAATGGGTTACAAAAATTATTTAAGTGAGTATTATTTTATAGCACATTTCACAGATTAAAATCATAAAGGGCTTTCAGAATGATAGAGCACAAAAAATGAAACATGATTTAAAATTTAAAAAATGATAAAGAAAACTTTATTACTTAAAAGGTTTGAGGGAATGATAAACACTTAAAATTTTGGCAAAAAGGATCTATATGTTAATTTGATTACAAAGTAGCAATAATTGCCTAAAACATGCAGTTGATTACATCAAATTTCAAATTATATCTTCCTAGCTCTTTTACAAAAAATCCATTACCCAAACACTGAAAATATTCATGAATTACATAATGAAATTAAACATTTATGCCCCTGCAGTGGTAATATCAACCTTTTCAGCTATTTTGTAAACAGTTTTCCTGTTTTATTGTGTATCAGTAGGCATCCAGCAGCTGACAGAAACTGTTAGATTTGGACCTGGACATCACTCTTAAATGGTACCAGTCACACAATGTAGGATGTGTAGCATACAGAGCATACAGCACGACAATCATACCCATAGAAATGCACCTCTCAGGCCGCCCAGGGGTAATAAGCATCTGTTTGTTTAATCTGCTTAATCTGCTGGTAAGTTCCACTGGGCGTGCCTAATTAGCAAAATTAATTTGTTAAGACATTAGCGTTGTTAGAGATGGCCAAATGAAGCTGCACTGCTTTATGCAAATGAAGCTGTGGATTTGGCTGCCTGTGTTACCTCAATTAGACCCTTTCTTTTGATATGTGCCTGTTTTCCCCTCATCCGGTGTCCCTTATCTTTCCTCTTCTTTCATCTTTCTTTTCCCCTCATTATCATTGTCAGGTTTCACAAATTATGAAGTACAGCTATTGTATGACTGTAGCGTGGGAGCAACTGAGAGGAGGGGAAGTAAGCTTCTGCTACTGCTAATCGTTAAGGAAACTCTTGGTTTTCAACTTGGGCTTGCTCTTTGGAGCATCCCAGATCAACACAACCAGCAAATAAGATGGGTGTTGTTTAGTTTATGTGTCAAATTGGGAGCATTTCTCCCAGTGTATTAGAGGAGTAATTAGGCACTGCATCGCTGCACGCCTCATAAGTCTGTTTAAGGGTTAATGAGGCCCCAGCAGCGTCCCAGTATGGGTTGGTGGGGGTTATGTATGTGGGTCTGCATTGGTATAGGCCTAGCTTCAATAAGAAGCCACCCATAGGACTTCCCTTTGAAGTGTCAGAGGGTCCCCCCTTGTTCTGGGCGGCTCCTGTTTCATTTCTCTGAGTGGCAGCATAAAATATAGATGAGCTGCCAGACAACACAATCTACGCACCCCTCCACCTAAATACCCCTCCTTTGCACATCCCTTCACCCTCACCCTTAACATTATTCATAGATTAACCAACCCCTCCCCAGCACAAAATAATGACCTCCCTTTTCCCTCCTAATCTGGCTTTTAGGGGTGACAGTAAAATTAGACACACTAAGCTTTATCTGTGGTTTTCTTTTGCCTAACAGTAACAATAAATGAACTTATTGCCACCAGAGGAGCACTTAAGGTTAGCTATAATGTAGAACACAAGCACAGGCAAAGTTGAAAATGTGTATTTGCAAGTTTTCGCCCTGAGGTGTTGCGTTTGTAATGAGTGCTAATGCAATAGCAGTACGACAGATACTGCAGCTTTGGGGATTTGTATTTGTGTGCTCTGTTGTGACACGACCGTATTTCTTCTGTTTTGGGCCCCAGTGGGACACCCAGTGGTCCATTTGATCACCATCTCTGGTGGAGAGAAAGTTTATGTCAGCTGCGTCCTCAGAAAATAAGGCTCATGATGCTGAGTGGCAGAAAAAAAAGTGTAAATTATCAACATTATCATATTTTAAGGTGAGACCTAAACAGTCGCTTTTTTTAGTACCATACACAAATGTTAACATCTTAAATATTCCATCATTAAATTAGCAACAAATTGATTAATTACCATCTTAATATATATGTATATATTGGATTTTAACCAAAGCATCATTATTTTTCATGTGGAAAACTGATAGTTGTTACCTTGACTAATAATGGTCTTTCTGTTTTCAATATTGTGCAGAATATAATATACATCCCAATAAAAAGTCCAATAACAGTGTGTACAATTACCCTTTGAATATTTAATGTGTAAAGTTATCATCAAAACCTGTATCGTTGCTTCTTCAAGCAACGGCTTAAAGCGGTTTTAAATAAGTGCTGCGTATTTGTACAGTTTTAGGACACTTTTTTCCCTTTCATGCCTCTTTCAAATGTTTACTTTCTAAAGTAAAGGTCTGAAGTTTTTCTTTTATTAGTTTTGTTGGTGTTTTTGTTTTTTTGTTTTTTATTATTATTATTTTACACTAGTTTTAGCATCTGTTGCTGTTTTTTCCTCTTCTAATTTCCTTTTTCAGCACAGGCCTTGGCTGCATTCTATAAGGTTAACGTGCAAATTAGATTTTCTGCAGAATAGTTTGCTTTAATACACATAAGGAGTTTTTTTGGTGAGAAAAATTTATATCAATCACGACACTTTTCAAAGTGGAGATTTTTAAAAACACATTTTCCAGTGAGGTTTTTTATGAATTACTGCATGTCTTAGTTCTCACATGCCTGTTGTTGATTTCTTGGATTTGCCCTGATAAAACACTTATTTAAGTAACTCAATTTGTCAAATAAAATTATTTATATAGATTAATTACACAGAGACTAACGTTTTCAAGCTTTTATTTCTGTTATTGTAATGATTCCTTGCTACAGAAAAAAATTCAAACACATTCAAGATCAGAACATTACATCAGACCAATAAAAAAAATGTTTAATACAGAAATGTGGGCTTATTAAAAAGTATGTTTAATACATGTTTGCTATTTTCAAAAGTTAGTTTTAATCTGACAAATGTGCTTAATCAGATCTTCTAGTTTATTGACTATGACTGTAAAAACTCATGACTGGTTTTCATTTGTCATTCCCTTTGTTTTTGTTGTTTAGATTATTCAGTTGCATATTTAGTTTTTCCAAGTTATTCAAAGTTTGTTTTGGATTTTCACTTTGGTTCCTCACATTGACGTGACGAGGTTTTTGCTCAGTTACAGATTTATTCTGTTTTTATCTTTAATAAAGATAAAAACATGAATTCTCATGTTTCAGATGATCAAACAAACATTTAAACCAGACAAATAAAACCTAACAAAATACAAAGAGTGGTCTCCCAACGAGGATTTCATTTGTCAAGGCAAAAAGTTGTCCAAACAACTCCGGTTAAATGTGAGAAAGTAATTCCTCCCTAAACCTAATAACTGGCTGTATCTCCCTTGGCAGCAACAACTTGCAAGTGTTTGCTATAACTGGCAATGAGTCTTTTACATCACTGTGGAGGAATTTTATTTGCAGAATGGTTTTAATTCAGCTTCACTGGAGAGTTGTGGAACATTAGCATGTGTGTCAGGTCCTTCTGCAACGTCGGAGTCAGATTTAAGTCTTAACTTTGATTATAAGTGACTTCAAAACTTTCATTTATCATTTAAATGTAAACTTGCTATTTTCCTTTAATCACTGCATAAGCCCGCTACACTTAAACTTAAAGTGAAAAATCATTCTACTTCAAGATTTTCCAGTAGAAACCAGAAGTCTGAGTCTGTGACGAGCCCTGGGAGTAACTTTCAAACTCCACGGACACCTGATGAGGTTCAACACTGTGGATGATGGATCTTACTCTGATTTGCTGTAGTTGTAAGTGTTAAATCGTTCTGTGACAACCTGATAACTAGGGAGAATTGCTCATTTGTAAATGAGGTCAACAGGCTGACCATATTGCATTTAAAAATTTAATTCCATGTCTCATAAGAGGATCTCCAGCGTCAGCCTTCGGTTTTGGTCATTTTATTTTAGCTGTTCATTTCATATTTTATCTTATAAATTGTTAAAGTGGATTGTGTGGAATTTTCCAGCCGGAGTCCTGGATGTCTGTGCTGGCATGTGAAGCCAGCATCAGTCAAAGGGAAGTTAGAGAAGAGCATTAATATGTCCACATGATGACAAACTGCATTAGTCGGGAGGCACCGCGTTTCATTACAGGCTACAGGGACCTCTAATCTCATTCCAGTCCACTTTGTGGAAATGACAAAATGTTATTACATTCAGCGGGTGTGTCAAACATTACATAGCTACTATTTATTTTCACTTTATTTGCTTAAGTAACTCAGGGGTATCTGCACATAATTGTTTTAAGCCTGAGAGATGCCCTGTTCATAATAAATCATCTTTTTCTCCTCTGATCTCCTGGGAAGTATTGCACAGACCAACTTTAAATGGCTTCTTAGGAGCAACTCCACTTTTGTCCACTCATTTAAAAACTTTCTCATTATTTTGTTTGTTTTTTTGTTGGGTTTTTTTTTTTGCTTTGTGGGGGAAGATTTGGGGAGGGGTTTGGGCATGCAGAAGATTACCTTGACCTCTGTCTCACTGTCTTTCTTATGAGTTTGTTTCAAAAGCAGAACAAGATACTTCTGCACTTGTAGTCAACATTCCAATAAGGTATGTGATTACTGGATGAGGTCTTCATTTGAAAGAAGGAAATAGCATCACACACCAGATTAAAGGCAGTATTTAGACATAAAAAATTTAGTAGTCATCCTGGAAGAACAGCGCTTGCTTTGTTCTTTCTGAATTCTTTTTACGTGCGTATTTTCAACCTCAGATGTAAAAGAATAAATTAAAATTGAGAGGAATTACTCCTCAAAAGAATGGCTTGGATCTTTAATAATTGCATTTTAAACAAGCATATGTCACAAACAAGAAAACTTTTTCTTCAAGATACAGCTAACAGGAGTGCCGAAGGTGATGATGAGGAGGGAGAAGAAGGGAGGAGTCATTTTTAATCTTGAAATTATTATATCTGGACTACTGGTTCCTCAAGCTTTATCAGATTGCTTTTCCTAATCATTGCCCCCCGCGTATGTTTGATCTCCATGATGAACAGATGATTAGTTTTTCATGAAACCGTTCAAGCAAAACACTCCAGCGTGAGCCGTGGCGAGACGCTGTTGATTTAGCCGTTTGAGCGGCAGCAGACCCCTCCGTCTGCCGCACGCCAGACCCGAGCTGGAGACCACATGGGAGCTGGAGCGGGTCAGGCGGGGTCAAGTCTATGGGTAATGATATATCACCTGCCATATATTTAAGGTTTTGCTAACTCTCCCTCTCAATTATGGCCACTCCTCTCCCCGTGTTGGCCTCAGAAGCAATGAGGCGACACAATCAATTTGGGCAGGACTCTGTGCTTTTTAGGCAGGAAAATGACACCATTCTGTTGCTGCAAATCACAAGCGGTCCAGCCCAGATGATCCCCCCCATGTTTATGTGCATGCATGATTTCCTAGACCTCTATCAGAAAACGACAGGCGGGGGGATTATTTTAAAAAAAAAATTAAATTGCACCAAACACGAATGGAAGAAAAAAAAACGTGTTTAGTTTTAATTTTTCTATAAAAATGTAATAACCATACACACAGTGTTAAGAAATTGTACTTATTGGATGAAAGGATTTTATAGTAATCATAGCTGTTGCTCTTTTTCTATTGGTTGCATACAACAGCTTGTTCTGATCACTTCTACAAAAGATAAGAAGATTCTTTGACAGACTGTTCAGTTTCACTTAAGCTTAAGTGAATCACATTCAATTTATTCCAGCAAAAGTCAGCTTTGCAAAGGGCTAATTTGTTTTAACATCTGCTGAGCAAATCCAGCATGACACAGAGCTCCAGAACCCTCCTCAGATGAGCTCCTGATACATGTAAGGCAAAGCTGCACCACCCAACATCTCGGTGTAATGGGCTGACGGCTCGTGTAAGCGGCAGAGCGAGGAGGATGAAAAGAAGGTGAAATGGCTTATTTAACCAACAGAGAGCAAGAAACTGCAGGGGGGGGATCAGTTCTCTAACAGTAACTTTGTTCTGCTTGGATAAAGTAGGGAGGAGACAGGAAGTGGTGCACACATCCCTGCGCTCCGCACAGAGTGGTGAGGTACAGGGCACACAGCGGGGAGGCAGGAGATGAAGGCTGCACGTCCCCCGTAGCCTTCGCACTGATTAGATACAGAAATGCATTAAGTGCAGATGCAGCACATCATTTGGTTGTGGACTAATTGCAGCTAGCGTTCAAGTGGAGCATACCTCAGGCGTTTGACAGTGTTTTGTGTGTGTTTTTCCCTTTCTCCGTTGCTTTCAGATGCACTATTTTGTGTTGTTTCTGCCCTTGTGTAGCAAACAGCCCACATGTATCCTGCATCCTAATAAGTTTGCTTTTATCGAAATAAGAAAAAAACACTATTTCATCTTTTTTTTATATATATATAAACAGATAACAAAACAGGATTTTTTTTTTTCCAAATACGTTGGAAACAATATGAAAGAGGAAAAAAGGATGAAAATTCAAAATTTCTCACAAGGTACAGCTGCCCACAACAGTCCAAACATCCATCTTGTTTTTCAGAGCAACAATGGCTTTTTGCTCCGAGCCGTTATGAAGTCCAATCTCAAGGATTCACTTCCGGTTCCCGATGTTCACTCATTTTTGTTGAGTCTCTGTGAACAGAAAGAAAAGTTAATTATAGAAACCCAGTTTCTTCAAAAATACCATAATTTGATTTTCCATTTAAAGATTAATATTTTAACAAATCAACTTAGAAATCATTAAAAATTTGTTTCTCAAAATAATATCTACAGCACCAAGATTGGGCAGATCACTGTGTAAAAACTAATATAAATATTATCAACATTTTTATTTTATTTTTTATTTTAATCCCTGACACTGAAACAAAAAGCTTCAGAAAACTCATGTGTTTATCACTGCTCTCATAATTTAAGGGATATTTTCTTGGCTATTATTTAACCCATCTTGAGTTAATTTCTTTTAAAGAACAAATTGCATGTGTAATTGTTTTCCGATTAGGTAATAATGGGCTGAAACATAAAATCAATGCTATTTCCCAAAAATAACGTTGCTGGACTTTTTCAGTTTTATTGGCCTTCGATGTTTGTGTTCTCCTGCTCACTTCGAGACTGTTGTGGTTGTCTTTGGCGTCACCGTGGCGCAAAAACAGAAATCAGACTCTTATAGTTGTCGACTGAGGCTCCTGTGGTCAGTCAAATTTCTCTTTGAGGTTCACAACAAAAAACTGTAGCTCTGCTTGGCCTTGAAATGGTTTTAAGAAATATTTTCTGAGGTGTGCTCATCAAAGAGTGGATGGTAATATTTTTCTTTATGAGCGAATACCTATGGAGTTGCAGTTGATTGCATCACTGCAAAAGCCCAATGAATACCATCCTATGAATATACAGGTCTTGCCAATATTTGAAATGCACATGGGGAAGCACTGATCCAGATTATTTTTTTTCCATACTTTCAGCTTTAAACATCTTCATCACTTGGTTGGGCAAGCAGCGTTTCATTTTTACTCTACTGCCATATTCACTAGAAAAGCTAAAGTGCTATTCATTTATGCAGATGCAATGTGTTTCTGAACATTACAGACTAATGTCCGTACTTTGCTAATAGCTGTCATGCATTGACAGGAGATGTTTTTGCTTCCTATCTACCACGTCTTACCTGAATAAAATGGTTGTTTTTTTTTGTTGCTTGTTTTGAACTTTGTGTTCAGCAGCCATTTATGTTGTCCAGTGGATATATATTATCACATTGTACCGTAATTGAGTGAGTGTGGAGGCTCTGCAGCTTGTTGTTTTCACACCAACTCCGCCGGGCAGAGGGAGGAAAAAAAAAACAAAAAACTAACAAGCACTTGTCAGTTCTCACCCATCACTCCTGACAAGCAACTCTTGTGGACTTCTCCTCTTATCTTCCCTCTCTCACACCTTGCAGTCATCTGAGAGAGCATGTTTCATTGCATTTGTATGTGTTCATGTGTTGACGCGCACGTCTGTGTGCAGCCGCATGTGTACACACGCTAACCTCCATGCGTGTGCACATGGGTGTGTATGTGAGAGCCTACATGTGTCAGAAACCTGACATGATCTTGTCTCTGGCGAAGGCCTTGGATCACCAGGCCCTGCACACTCCAGACCTGACAGTGCAGCTGAACTAATCAATATCTCACCACAGTCAAAGGTGGGCTCTGCCATGAGGCCGCGGGGGTGCACTAATTGATGGAAACTCACCGCTGGCTAGCTCCATGCCCTGCGGCGCTGGAAGACGGCAAGCTTGGGCCTTCCACTGAAATGGAAGGGGAAATAGAGGACAGTAAGGCCGAGATCTTAGCCAGGGAAAAAAAAAAGAGGCAGAGAGAGACAGAGACCTGTTTAGATTTTGTTATATTGTTGTGCTTGTATGTTTAGCAAAGTGAAGGTTTGCATGCTTTTTGTCGGGGGACATTTTTTTAGCCTGTGATAGTTTGACTTGTTAGAATGGTGAAAATATTCAGCATAGGAATGGTTTTAAACTCACACTGAAGCTGCTATGTATGATGTTTTATGTGATTTTTTTTTATCATGAAATCATTTCGGAAAGCTGCCACAAAAAATATAACATTGTTTTTCAGATGATATTATTCAAAATGCTTGATTGATTCAGTCATTTTGCAATATTTCATTACAAATTAAGTATTCACTACTGATTTCATGTAGCAAACACATTATTCTTTGTCTTTTTCACCTAAGTACTTATAAATAATTTCATAAATAAATGTATATTACTTTTTAGTGAGCACCTTTATCACAGTTACCCTTAACAGATGATGGGCCAATGCTTTGTTTCCACATCATGAAATCTCAACCCTCTACCAATATTTTTATCAAGAGGAGAATAAAGAGAACACAGGAATGATCACTTGAGAGAATGTGCAGTGACTTGTTTCTTGTTTAAAAATATATTGTTATGGTGCAGACTAAGCACACTGGGATAATTACCATCAATAATTGAGTAAGGGGAAATGCTAGGCAGGGCTGCATTCATTGCTGGCTAAATGTGCCTGAGAGATGGTGCGATGGACTGTCTGGCTAGCTTGCTAATTTGGCTTCCTTTTTTTATGTGGCACTGAAGATTATCTTTATGTTTCCACCCGCTTGCCTCTGGCTCAATATGAGACCCGCAGCAAGAACATGCAGTGTTTCCTGTTAGCACCATTTATCGCAGGTGTGCCGATGCATATTGATCCCAAAGAGCATCAAAGCAACATAAAGTGAAGGAGTTGGATGTATGCCACAGCATGAAGGATTTATTGCACTCATTTATGAATGAGTTTGAGTTTACTTATATCCAATACTGGGCTTAAGCAACAATTATTTTGGACCTTCAAGCGAATAAGATTAGAACCTTTGTTTTTACTTTTATAATTGAAGCTGCTTTACATATTTACAGTGAGGTTGACCTCTTGGAACTGACACTGCAGGATCAAACCTCACTTTTTATTTTTATTTCTATGCAGTGCTGCTTGTGAATTATGCTGATAATTGTTTTTCTTTTTGGATATTGTGACACTGAGATGAACTTAACGTGCAGCTCGCTGGAGAGCAGTTGTTGACCAAGATATTGTCTCTGTCTTTGGAAAAAGTTCCTGCCCTCTGAAATGCACTCATGCAGTCCAATCGTGACTATGAGTGACGTGTCAAGTAAAAAATAAGGCATTATTGCGGGGCAGAGTATTCAACAACAAACCTAAAGCCTTCTTGAACTATTGAAATCAGAATATTGAATTTGTTTATTATGTATTTATAGTTGGAGAATGAACAGCTATGGATTTGGACATGGGTTTTCAGCAGCATATATGAATTTACAGCAACTGCATTGCAGCTTGTGTGTAAAAGGACTGGTGAGTCTTCCACAACAAAGAAAGTTCACCATCAGTATCGAGTGGAAACGACAGCCAAACCCCCTGAGAATCAGGTGCACTTTCCGAAATGTAAATCAGGCCTTCTCAGAGACGCACAGACTTCTCCATCCCCTGCTGCTCAGAAAGCTTTGCCATTCACCTTTAAACAGCAGAACAATAATCAATGGAGCATTATTAATGCTGAAATCATTCATCTTCTCTCCTGTGTTATCCTGCTGAGTGTAAAGCTGCTTAAGTCATGGAGCTCATACAGTGGACTGCATCGCATGTGCTGGTTTAAATAAAATCCATTGCATCTGCTCTCACTTACCCGAGATCAATATCTTACCAAAAGTGGAGCGTTACCTAGAATTATCCGTACAGTCTCTTTTTTTTAAGTAATTCGATAACAAATATATTTTGACACACTGATCATAAATGTTTGACGCAAATCAGATCAACCAAAAGATCTTAGATAGTGAGTAGTTCCATCTGTGACAACACTGCTCCTAATCCCAATGGTTTCTACGCAGCACCATGTAGGACTCTTCAGTTTTCAGCCAGAAAAAGAACCATCCATGTCTACTTCAATCATTAATAAGCAACGTTTCCCTACACAAGCCCTTCCACAATCCCTCAAAGATCTGGCTGTGAATTTTTCATAAACCAAGTCTCTGTTTCTTGTTCATGAGCTGTCTCTATACACCAAAGCCTATTCCTTCCATGTCCAACCCGGCGAATTTATTGGATGTAGCAGGAGTGCGAGTAGAGCAGTGGCACTCGGCGTAGGGAAGAAGAGGGAGCGACCTCGCTCCTTCATTACAGGAGGCAGATGTAAATCAAACTAATTATGGAGCCACTACGGTATCGAACCCATGGAGGGGAAATGAAATGATCAGAGGCAGGTCAGTGCTCAACAGAGAGAGAGAGTTAATGAAAATATTAATTACCTGGTGATATAGTGAGAACACCTCACACACCCCCAGTTCCTCTCTGCCTCAAAGCCCCTACCTCAGAGAGCATTTGTTTTAATTGAGTAATAATAAGACTGTTACATTTGGCTGAGTCACTTGATTAGGGTAGGTAATTGACCAATAAAGGTACATGATTGGCAATTATAAAATCCAATGTAGTCCTAATTACTTAGCAACTCTAAAGTGTCTAACATGGAGAACATTGCAGTTCTAAGCAGATGGTTATTTTAAAACTCATAAAATCAGAGCATAGTGAGTTCAGAGTCAGTTAATCCACAAAACGCCTTCAACGCATCCCATAAACCCTCAGTCAAACACATCCCTCCTAATATTAGTAGAATTGGCTATTAATACCAGATTTGGCCACATGATTGATTTATCTCTGTGTTTTTGTTCTGAATTATTCAGTGGTACATTTATCTCCTCACCTTCCCTTCTCCCCAGACTGTTGCACCTCCTCCCTGTTGTGTGACGATGGTCAATAAGTGGCAGGAATTTGGATCCTGACTGTTTCAGACAGCATCATTCTTAGAATACACAAATGAGAAGGTAGTATGCAGCCCAAATAGGTGAAATTGAGTAGCAGTCAATCAAAGTCATTAGAGAATTAATCAACCTTTGTAATTAATCAGCAACAGCAACTCTTATGCGCTTTCCTAAAACTGTTCAAAACACAATATTACGTTAGAATAAGTACACTTTTAAATTGGCAGAATGTAACACAAAAAAAAGTCTCTGCCATTATTTTTGGCATGGAGCAAATGGAAATGTTGGCAATCATAACTGAACTAAATCTCATTTCATGACACTAGAAAAAAAAAGCATATTTGTATGTAGTACATGTCAGTATCTGATTCCCACTGTTGTTAGAAGCTCAGCACATGATTTTTCTTGATTCTTTCCAGAATCTAATAATCGGGAATAACACATAGATGTTTACAGAAAAATCTGACTTTAAGTTGGATTTTTAAAAAAAGTATTTCTTGCACTACCACCCCTCCCCTTCTTGATGCGAACTATTTCACTCTGCTGATAATCATGTGCGTATGGATGTAGTCTGCCATGTGACACAATTTGGCGCTAATTTTTTGCTGTAGGCGACACTAGCACACAGTGTTCAGGCATCACTCTCACAACATCCAAACACAAGTCAGTTTTTATTTACCAGTTTCCAAGGGGTTTGAAGGACAAATTGATTCCATTAAGGCAACCGAGCCTGTGCTTTGAAACTCTTGCTGAGATACATCAATGTGACTGCTGCTTATTACTCAAGCATAATTAGCCGTGTCAACCTATGCAGCTCGATGAGTTGATGCATTCATTCAGCTACCTGTCTGGCTCGCAGCGAGTGAGCGAGTGAGTAAGTGAATGAGTTTTACATAGTTCTTGGCTTTCCTCTATTCGGAGTGACAGCCTAATCAGTAGTTTGTCAAAGCCGACTCCAGCTCCACCTGTCAAAGCTGTCAGTCTTCTGAGGAGCCGATGAGGTCCCCTGAGTAATAAGCAGCAGAGCTGATTTCGCAACCGTGTGACCTGCAAGGTGTGAAGCCAGGCCACTGAGGACATCATAATCATTGTCAGAACATGTGGTATTGATGAAAGATGTCAGGAATGGCTGAAACCTAACATGAGATCCTGGAGGCACTCAGTGGAGTCTCTTGGGTGTGATCGTAGTTATAACACAATGCATTGTGTGATAGTGACGCAAGGCAGCTGCAACATCTGTTGGATGTAGAGAAGGTTGTTGAAGGAGTTTTTGTACCTGTTTTTGTTCTGTTAACAGATTCAATAGTTGCATGTCTGATTCAATGTTTTAACTGCAGAAATGCAACCAATAGTTCATCTCTAAGTTCTATGCTTAGAGATGAACTATCTCTAAGGTGCCACTTTCTTAAGGTGTCCATCAAAAAGCTCGTTTTGCTATTCATCCATTCCAGCAATGAGATTTAGGGGGTCGTTTTCCAGTCTGTGTAACCAGATGCTAACAGGATCAAAGAAAGGCAATCAATGGCCGGCATGATGTGCCCTTCACCATGTTTTCACTCTGAGATGCTTCCTTTTTCTGATAAACGATGTCTGACTTGCAGCATCTCAAATATTATTTACTGAACATGTAAAATGTCCACAAATGCAGACAAAAGATGCAAAAGAATGATGATCCATCTGGAGTTCCTACCCAGGTACGAGAGCAGAACATGATGCCCACACAAGATAAAAGTAGTTCTAGCCAAGCCTGCACTTCAAATTTAAATCAGGAAAGTGAAGATTAATGTGGTGATTTATCCACTGAGGAGGAGGAAGTGAAGAGATGAGAGCAGTAGCATGGAGACTTAACAAACCGGCACCACAGGGAGTGGTTTAAAATATTCTGTAGTGCTCGTACACTTCCAATAATTTACAAAGCAATATGCTAAAATTCCACAAGCATTTAGGTCATGCGTTGTATTTTCTGAACCGGGATTGTTTCTCTGAGATCCACTTGTGTCAGATCTCCCATTTCTCCACACAGCTTTCACAAAAAAAGGAAGTCATGCCTTGACTATGTAAGTCTCACTTTTCTTCCCACATGTCCATGTAAAACTGCTCAGCGATAATGGAGCTTTCAAAATGTTATTCTAGGGACTTTGCCAGGCAACTCAAGCCTCATAAGTTCATCTGAGGTTAGTTTTCTCAAAACAAGATGGCCTTTGGCTCTAAAAAGACACTTCAGGTTACTGCTACCCACAATGCTGGACGGAAGAGAAGTAAAATATTCAGCATCTGCAGTCAAATATTCTCCATAATTTGTCAAGCTATTTGTTGAGGCATAAACATGTTGTGTAATCATCCATCAGCCTTGGTTTGTTTATTCCCTCAAAGAGACTCAAAACATTTCGATATTGTAGAGTAAAATGTGCTTTAAATGCAGAGTGTTTTAGATGGTGGAGGGGAGACCTGTGTCCACTGTCATGGAGCTCCACCGATGTTTGTAGCTAAAGTATTTGCTTTTTCGTTTTTCATTTTTCAGTGTCACCGATAAGTGGCTACACTTCTGTTGGGCAAATTGTATATTTGACCAAGAAAACAAGCAGATATTTGTTTAAAGCCATGAACAGTGAGATACTTCAAAATGATTGAGCCTTCTTGTTTCAGACAGACATTAATCAAAATATTCCTTTTTTTAGTGGGTGTTTTATTTATGTATTTTTTATATATGTTTTGAAAACCAAAGGAAATGGCACATGAGATTTGTTTGTTTAATTCTTTCATGGTTTTAAGGTTGTTGTTTTTTTCTTAAACTCTAAAATACAAAGTTAAAAAATTCAACTCTTCATCAAGCTCAGTGTCAAAAAGTTTTCTACTTGTGAATATGCTACTTTCTTTGGTTTATTTTTGTTTACCGATGTGAAAAGTGATCATTCTGGATAATTGGGAGTTTCAATTGCTCTCATCCTTCTGGTTTTGTGGTACTTGAAATTTTATGACATTTACATACTAGGCTCAAGCAAAAAATAAATAAATAAAAAAGAAAATAGTTGTAGTTGACTCTGGATGTGAGTTTCAGACAGGGATTCTTTAGTGATGGAGAAAAAAGTTCATAAAGATGTTGAGTTGGACGATCTAATCTGTAACATTTAAATCGTCCAGAATCAAAAATGTCCTGAGGTTTCTGCTTCTGTGTTTAGTCTAACTGAAACGACTAAGGACTTCTAGAGAATGGAGAATGAAAATGCTCATAAAAACTGTTCTATATCAGTTTTGTGGGTTTTGTGAAGCTGGATGAAGCCGGATAATTTAACCACTATATGTTTCCGTGAAGATGCATGAAAAAAAAAGGTTATAGTTTCAGAGTTTAATATAATTAGACTTCTGCCCCTTTGTGATTGAATATTGCATCTTTAGAATAGTATCAGAACAAGAGGATCTAAAAAATAAGTCTTAGGATCGCTGCTGCCCCACCACAGATTTCAGACTTTCAATGCGTGCGTGCGTGCTTGCGCGTGCGTAACATTGAGAGAGAAAGGGAGAAAGAGAAAGAGAGACAGAGGAAGAGAGAGAGGAAGAGAGACAGAGGAAGAGAGGGAGAGAAAGAGAAGGAGAGAGCGCATCAACATTTGTTCCCCTGTATGCTTCGAGTTCAGCAAATGAGTTGAACCAGCCTTCCCGGGCAGTCCTCCCTGTCTACCCCAACCTCTAACAACTCATGAAATATTTACGGTGCCTCACAGTAACCTCTCGCACATCCACTCACACACATATATTTTTCTTTCTGTCATTTTAGCTGATAGTCAAGGGATGTAAACGTAAATGTCCGCTTAAGCCTCGCTTTATTTTGAGAGAGCTTGCGAGGTTCACCTCACAAACCTCTCACCCCTCCACGGACGCGTTCACGGGCTGCTCGTAGCCTAGACACTCGGTGAACTTTTGTGCAATTTCAGTTTCGGAGGCCCAGTGTATTGTATTCTGGTTGAATGTATGCAGAGGTAGCTGGATACAAACTTGACACCCGGCCGATCGGCAGCTGCCGGCTGTTTAATCAACAGTGATGAATATTTGATGGCGTGGCGGCGGGCAAATGGTGGCCGACACCCTCCTCATTATCGAAGTCCGTGTGTACAGAGGAAGATATTGAATATCTCTCCGATGGGGACCTGGCCCCTGTCAGCAACATGAAATGCCCCTACATTTCACCACCACACGAAAGTCTAGACCTTAAATATGTGCAAAGCTGGTTCGAAAAATGGGACACCACGCAGAAATAAGAGTTATGGATCAAGCGCCTGGATTCGAAACCGAAACACCTGTAAATATAGGCTTGTATTTGTTCATGTTAGCATTTAATAGTGTACGTAAAGGTGAAAATGGAAAAGTTGATAGTAGAAGCTTAAACAGAGTTTATTACGTGGAAACATACTTGAGACTGGAGATTATCCCAAAAAGACTACGCAAACTTTAACACGAAGGACAGCGACATAAACAGGTCAGAAACGAAGTCGTCGTGATGGTAAAAAACAAAGTCATTCATTCATTCATTCATTCATTCACTGCATAAATCACCACTCCAAGCAAGAATTACTTATTTTACATTTTTGCAAAAAGAGAAGAGAAAAAAAATATTTGCGATATAAAAAAGAATAAGGTATTTCTCTTTTACATACATTATTTTTGTTTTAAAGTATTGTGCATACTTATTGCAAGATTTAGGCTTAGCTTATGTAGTCAAGGTTAGAATAAATAGAATGTACGTGCGTTTTAAAAAATTATGACATTATGTAGAGGTGTTCACTTTTGGTTAACCTTGCTGAGCCTGACTCTCACAGAGAACTAAAGTTCCTGTCCTACATTTTATTATTATTATTATTATTTTTAAGTAAAGTATTTCAAATAAACAACAAATCTGTAAATTCACACTAAACAAAACATTAGTTTTAAACCCCTGTCGCTTCTCTTGAGTTTACGTCGATGACGCTGACGTTGGGTCTCCTTATATGGCATATTCTCGCTATTAACCCCCCCCCCCCCCTCCCCCTTATGCTTCCGGTCGCTCGTCCCTCTCTTTTCTCGCGCGCCTACCTGCTGATACGCGTGCGAGTAATGACGAGAGGGAGCAGGGTTCAAAGAGCACTCCGCCCGGGGCCGCGGCGGCTCTTTGAAGGCAAGGACTGGGAAATAAGTGACATTTAGGAAGTGAGGCAGGTTTAGCATAAAGTGACATTTAGGTGGCGGGACGTGATTTGAGAACGAGTTGAAACGTCCCGCCATGATCACGTGAAGACACTGACAAGTGTTTTGATGTTTTAGTGTCGCACTTTATCAGTTTAGTTGTCAAGCGGTGAGTTCAAACAACTGTACTAAGGTTAAACCGAGCATATTTCCAGATTTTTTTTTTTTTTAATTATTATTATTTTAGTTTTTATTTGACTAAACTTGACTAAATAGACTAAACTTGACTATTTGGCCTTTATGAAAGAATGTTGTGTACATTTACAACAGGTATCTTGTGGGTTGGGTTTTTAGATACCCTACTAATTATCTGCATGGTGAAAAGATGTGACACAAAGCACAACTGATCCTGGCTCATTGATTAATACTCAATTTGTGGTTGGTTGCTACATAAGTATTGATTTTGGGACCTTTTCCAATTTTGACAAGAGGTTTTTTTTGTTGTTTGTTTGGTTGGTTGGTTGGTTTTTGTGACAAAATGAATGTAGTTATAAATAGATCTTTTGGGAAGAGCAAAATAAAAATGGTCAAGAGGATGAAGGGGTTTATCCCTGTTTTTTGTCCCCATAAATTATAATTTGTCAACTACCTCAGCTAGTGTACAATTATTATTATTATTATTATTATTATTATTATTATTATTATTATTATAACTATTATTATTATTAATTATTAATAAGTGTCAATTGGTCAATACCAATTGAAGTACGTATTGAAATTCACACAGCAAAGAATCAAAATATCAAATTTGGCTTCAATAAACTGCCAATATTAGTCGTTAATTTATTTCCAAATTTAAAAAAAAAAAATCACCAGTTCTGCAAGTTTGAGCTGTTCCCATCACGTCGCCTATTATTTTGCTTTCCTACAACTTTTTGACCCCTCATCTAAACAACTACACCCACAATAGGACTTCTGTGCTCCATACTAATACAAATCTATAGTTTTTGTTGTTGTTGTTGTTGTTATGAAGGCGACCTGCATCTCCTTGATGCGTCCACATCCATTTTTATGTGTCATTCGCTACATGACAAGAGGTCAGCCCCTCAAGATCAAATATTTTTCTTACTAAATGACGGATTTATTAGACAAATAAGTTGTGCGTCTGACTCTGAACCCTCTGTGATTGAAATATACCCTTGTGTCAACAGCACCGCCTCTCAAACCGGGTCCCCGGCGATGAAGGGCTGCCACGGCGGATTACTGAGCAAATATGAGTGGGAAATGAGTGCAGATCTGGGGGGATCTTCCCATCCGCATCCTAGGTTTGACATTTCCGTCCAAAGGCCAACCTTAGCGCGCATTGTTAGATCAACTGAGCCATCTGAGGCTTCTCTTTTTATTATTTATTTTTTGAAGAAAATTCATAAGTTGGCCTGGAATAACATCGAAAACAAAAATGAGTTCAGATTAAACAAATAAACCCAACTAACGTCAATTGTGAGCCTTTTTTTCCACCCTTCCTTTTACCTTCAGCGCGTCATCTTGTAATTATAATGATCTAATCCATCTTAACCTGGGTGCCTAACAGCTGCGATTAGAGTAGGCTCACTTTCTTCCGCTCAGAGCCATAGTAAAAATTCGTACGCTCGTAAATCTAAGCGCCCCGCGTAACCATAACGTGGCGAAATCATTATTTGCCGAGGTGGTGTCAGAGACTCGCTCATTTCGTCTGTCAGGAATCCAATTTCCTTTTATTTACATCCGCGGTATAGATTAATTACTCCCCTGACTAGTAGCCTGCAGGAATTAAGTTATGGGATCCTTTGGAAGGCTCCACGATTAATCCATCACGGCCTACGCAAGGATACAAAGGCGGAAGCAGAAGTGGTGATTAATATGGGCGAAATTTGCCTATATGGTGAATAATAATAATAATAATAATAATAATAATAATAATAATAATAATAATAATAATAATGTGAAACCAGTTATCTGTGGCCCAAGAAGCACGACCAAAGCATCACGGGAAGTAACACGGTGGGAAGAGTTTAATGTACTTGAACGATCCAGACATGCAAAGGCCTTTCTCTCTCTCTCTCTCTCTCTCTCTCTCTCTCTCTCTCTCTCTCTCTCTCTCTCTCTCTCTCTCTCGGGCCTCTGTATTATGAATACCTGAGATCAGGTGACGATGCGGCGCAGTATTGATGGGGCTTTAAGGGTTATGATATCGGCGAGGACCATCGATGAAATATCCCCAACTGATTAATAGAGGGCTCTGTCGTAACGGCCTGACATATGGTAGGCGAGGCAGCTGGGGACGGTACCTCGGGCATCCCCTACGGCCATTAACATATTAGAGGCTATTGTGAAGGCAGACAGTCCGACTTCATCCACAGCCCCTTGTGCAGAGAGACAGCACCCCAGAGCTGTTTGATATAGGCTTTCAATAATGCATCACTCTTCAGTCCGCCAGCGGAGCTGTTCGTGGTGCTGAAATGATGGTGCCATGTGGCGCGTGTGGTGCTGCTGGTGGAGAGTGTTCAGTGCCAACGGTGCTGTGTGGCTGACTGTCCGTACTATAAATAAATAAATAAATAAATAAATAAATAAATAAATAACAGATAGATAGATAGATAGATAGATAGATAGATAGATAGATAGATAGATAGATAGATAGATAGATAGATAGATAGATAGATAGATAGATAGATAGATAGATAGATAGATAGATAGATAGATAGCATTCAAGTTTTCAATAAATTGCATTAATTATTATTTGCTACAAAATAACCAAGCTGTATTCCGTTCTAAGCTTTGTTTCTGAAACAATCTTATCATTATTTGCTCATTCAGGTTAAAAACTATGTGAAATTTAAAAAAAAAAAAGGCCTACTTACTTTGACGAGCCGCATCCTCTTCTGTCCAATTTGGCCCAAAAAAAATCTACAGAAAACAAAAACGAGAAGCTTTCGCTGCTGTTATACAAGCGACGTCCTCCACATGCCCACTTCCTCTGAAAACCCCGAATGCCGACTGAAAGTATTGCATCTTATAGCGGCAAAAACCTTGATTAATATTGCATTACACGCTTATAAAAATTCAGAGTAATTCATAGGACCAAGTGCCAGGCGAATGTGAAGGAAGAAAAAAAAAATCCGTGCAGGTTTAGAGTTCAAACAGCACAGTTAAAGGAGGGATGAGATGTCATTGTGATATTTCAAAGATAAAATCTGTTATTTTATTACTTTGTGTTGTTTTGCTCGCCTCTTTCTCTCTTTTTTGTTCTTCTTCTTCATTTGCATGCCCTCTTTTATGCTACCGCTGAATTATTCTGACGTTGCTGTGACACTTCAGTGGATCTAGTGTGTTGTCAGGGCCTGGCATCACCATAAATCTAGAAGAGTGGAGCTTTATCCTGAAATTTTCAAAAATGATCATTACAATTTTACTTGGCAAGGAAACATTAATTTATGACTAAAATAGTGCATTATTGTTGCTATTTTTATTGTTATTATTAAGGAGATAGCTATTGGAAACAAACTTTTGTCCGATTTCTTTTTCTCTTTTTAAGCTAATGTCTACTGTGTAATTTAGAAAAAAAAAACTAAACGGATTTATTATTAATTATCATTCTTGCAATTATAATTATATTATTATCGAATGTAAGTGAATATTATCGATAATATTTTTCATATTTTTAATTTGAGAATACATTAAATCGTTGCTTGATTTAATATGTGGGATTCAAATAAAATAAATTTCCCATCCAAGCTTTATTTGCAAATAAAAAAAAGGGAGGGGGGGGAAGACAGAAAAAATAAAGAAAAGGAAACAAAGAAAAGCTGAAGGGAAAAAACATAACTTCATATCGTACTAAAAGCATTTCACTTTTAACAAAGTTGTTGCTATAATATTGTGCAACAACAATGAGCCCCTTGAGTAGCGTGTCCAATCACAACCAGGAGAAAAAGAAAAAGCGCACGGTTTTCTTTCTTTGATTTATTAGAAGATTGCTGGAACACACTCCCCGTTGGATTTTGGCGTACAGGATGGAGAGTACCAATGAAAGTAAGAGGACAACAGAGGAGAGTGTAGAAGTTGTGAGTGAGGGAAGGAGACATTTTCCATGATGCACATGGCGCCGTAGTTTTGTAAACATACCTGTGCACAAAGTAAATAGTACTTACACAACGACTCCGTAACAGTTAACACGACAAACAACGAGGTGATCTTAATGCGAAAACAAGCATTTAACAGTGACTTACAACCACCCACAAAAAAAATAAGGTCTATCAGTAGATAGCACTACTGTAAGCAGTGATTTATTTATTTATTTTTCTTAAATGCATAGAGTGTTTGCACTGCAAACTGAAACGCATAAAAGAAAATTTTCCTCTTTTTTTTAAATTGTGATTACTCCTTCATGAAGCACAGACGCTGTTCGTGCTCTGATCTGTGATGCCAAAGGTGTCGCAAGACCCCTAGAAATTGTTTCCAAAACACAGGAGTTCGCCTCTTGTAAGTGATAAACTGTAGTCTGTACATACAAACCATGTCGATCTAAACCTAAAGGATCTTTTTTTGTGTGTGTGCAAATTTAAATAAATATATCTGTAGTTATTATGATGGCCTGTAGAGGCTTATTTGCTTCCCGTGAATTAGTATTTCATGCAGGCCCAATTTATTTTATTAATTATTATTTTTTTTCGTTAGACATTAAAGTTTGCAACAAAACTTGAAGTGTATAGCAGCTTCTAAAATTAGAATAAAGGAACACATGAATGAATGAACAGCTTCGTGAATTACTCTATACCAAACAGTGACAAGAATCAAACCGAAACACAGTTCAACAATAAATGAGGTAATTCGTAAATGGCTATATTTCAAATCATAGGCCTATTAGAGAAGAAAAACAACTCGCTGTATTGTGTCGAGCAAATTACGTCTTTCCACGCGTTTTGAAAGGCAATGACGACGACGACGCTAAACTTTTCCCTCGCAACAACTGAGCGAAATTTGTGTAGTCTGGTATTTGCATACTTCACATTCACCAATAACGTGAAAAATAAACAAGATATATGAAGCCTCATAAAATGGGTGTCTATAGCCCATTGTGCACCAACGTGTAAAGTCGCTGGAGACAAAAGACTGAAAATGGTGTCTTGTTAGTGTCCCTTGGTCCCCAAATTCAGTCACCCAGCTCTTCATTTCATTTCTCTCTGTTGTCTCTGCCCATCAGTGAGCAGCTGAAAATTTCAACCTTTTCTGCTTCTGTCTTTGGTTACAAAACCACACTCGCACCACATTTTTTTTCAAGTCCAACTTTTCAGCTATAGCCGCTATTTTCTCGGAGGACGGCCGAGGCTGTACGGCGAAGTACGCCTCCAAAGACCTCTTTTCCGGGGCTGCTATCGAGGTCCTCTTCCGTTTCTTTTCCCCGCCGTTGAAAATGTCAGGTTTGCTCATTTTCTCCCTCTGGGCCCCCTCGGCCTCCTCCAGCCAGGCCTGAAGGATGGGTTTGAGCGCAATCATGTTGTTGTGGGACAGAGTTAAGGACTCAAATCGACAAATTGTACTTTGGCTCAGCGAGCCCACACCGGGGATTTTGAGATTAGCCAGAGCGCTGCCCACGTCCGCCTGGGTCACCCCCAGCTTGATCCTCCGCTGCTTGAAGCGCTCCGCGAAAGCCTCCAGCTCCCTTGGGTCTGTGTCCGAGTCATTGATGGAGGGAAGTCCGGGGTTTGTCAGACCTGGGCCGCCTTGGCTTCCACCGTGATGGCCCGGTAAGAGCCCGTGGTGGGTGAGCGACGAGTTCATGCTCATTGCCTGGTGGGATAGGTGACCCAAACCGTGCATGTGGGAATGCGGGTGGGCAGAGGAGGTGGAGATGAGCCCTCCGCCGCCACCTCCGCCTCCCCCGCCACCTCCTCCGCCTGTCCCGTCGTGCGAGGACATCAGGGTGAGGGACGGCGAGCCGATGTGATCCATGATGTCCGGAGGCTCCAGGTTCTGGTGGTGGTGGTGGTGATGATGGTGGTGGTGGTGGGCCAAGGGCACAGTGGACGTCGACGAGCATGGCACCGTGCTCATCGTGTGGTAGGTGGCGTCCGGTTTGAACGGGTGCGTCTTGGCCTGGGACACGGCGATGTCCACGGCGGCCAAAGCCTCTGCCCGAGCCAGCAAGGTCTCATCCAGACTCGCGAATATGTTGCTCTGTAGCTGCGAGGGCAAAAAAATTAAAAAAAAAATAAAAAATGAAAAAAAATGAAAGGGAAGAGGAGAAGAAAGTGAGTGAGTGCAAAATAGGAAAAGGCACATGGAAGGAAAAGAGGAAAAAGAAACGTGCATAAATGCATCTGTCAGTCGGTACTTTTGGCGACACGCAGCAGAGTTGAGTATTCCTTCAGAGGCGGGAAGTCATAAAAATTAATACAAAAACGGCAAACGCCGGGCTTTTGCGTGAGCATGCTTTCAAAAAGATCACAGACTCTCCGAGTGATTGCTGTGGAATACATGAAAAAAACATTAAGCGCGCGTCGTGGCGGAAAGTGCCTTGAAGCGCCTCTCGTTATTACGCACAAGACAGCGCTCGTCGCTTGCGAGCAGCCGAGGCAGGAAAAGTGACAAAGAAGGTAAAGTTTTCTGGGATCATTTACCTGTGGAGTTTGCAGGCAGGCTCTCCTTATAGCTTCCGAGCTGGAATGCAGAGTGGTGTACTTGTGCTCGGGTAAGGAGGGATGCATGGCGAAGTGCGGCTGTTTGCTGTTCATGGACATCATCTTGGCGAACGTCTCGAATTAAAGTGCTCAGGAGAAGAAAAAAATAAAATAAAAATAAATAAAATAGAGGGGGAGGGAGGGGGGGGAACAGCTACGAGAGCTGGAAAATAGTCATAGATAATCACAGATCCTTTGCCTATTCGGTAATGATGCAGTGCGGTTCGCTCTGTAGTGCGCCGAGTGCGGCAGCCTTGTGCCCGGAGATCACAGAGATGCCTGCAGTCTCTCAGACGCGCTTATCTGTCTACTGTTTCCCCCACTGCTGGGGATGAGAGAGGCTCTTACACCTGAGCGCCTCAGATCTCGTCAAGCCCGTGCTCGGCTGCTCTCGCGAGACACGAGCTGCCAGAACAGTGAACTGGCTGACAGATAAGAAAAAAGAAAAACAAGCTGCTCACAGGGCAGGCAATCACATCTGGAGAGTAGTTGCTTGCGTTTTAGGGCTTCTCTCTATCCAGCTACAGGAGTGCATCAGTAGCTTTCAGGCCTCATTCTTCACTTCAGCTCCAGTTCACAAATGACCCGGTGCAGCTAATTTTGGCTTGTGTAGCTAAATATATATATATATATTTTATAATGCAATTGTCTACACTCATTCTTAATGTAATCTGAGACACAGAAAAGCAACGTTTCGTGCAATCACACACCTAATTATATCAGAATATTCAGTCTATTCTGGTTTTCTTTTTTTAATCCACTATTAGGATATCAAGTTCTGTTGGTAAAGTTTCCAGTCCAGGTGGCAGGGTCCTTCTTTTTCACCCCTAATTAAAAGAAAATGGGGAGCACCACCTGATCATTAAGGCCCATTATTGCCAGATGAGTGCAAAACAAATTGATTTAATACATCACCAAACCTTGCACGGTCTTTATCTAAATTAATTAATCCCAATGAATTAACACTTCATTAATTCAAACCACAATGGTTATCCAATTAAAATTTCATGCAGTGATTAGAGGTATGTGAAATATACACGGCACCGTTAAATTTGCATAATAAATAAGGCGGCTCGCTGGTGCTGCTGCGTGTGAGGTCTCTAATGTGTGTCCTTACAGGGTTTTGTCGACATGAACAGGCTGTGCCGTTTCCATTTTTAATAGCAATGTATTAATAATTGTGACAGCTTAAGGTATTTTAAGTCATATGTGGTTAAAAAAAATAATAAAATGTTGGAACGTCACTACAAAACAGAGGACAATCACTGTTGACAGGAGCCACACCAGATGCTCAAGGCAGCAGAAATTCAGACATACACAGTTTTCATACATTTTTTGCTTTGCATTACTTCTTTATTTCCTAACACACAATTATTTTCTGTAGCATTTCAGTGTTTCAAGATAATCTTTTTTTGTTGTTGTTATTAAACAATGATCTCAGTTGGTTAATAGCGGAAAACTACACACAAGTAGGCTGCAAATAAGTCTGATAAAAGTCCCAGCACAAAACAAGACACTTCTGTACACAACTGTTGGAGTTAGTGGTACGTTACGAGCTGAAAATATGCTTTATGTTAACCGAGTTGCTAAGAGACCTACAACCCCACTTTACAAAAAGTACCTCAGTGTTGTTCTAGTTTAATTCATTTAACACTACACAACAAAAACGTTAATAAATTACATCCAAAGGATGTAATGCGGTTTTGAAAATTTTGTTTTCAATGCCATTACATGAGCTTTGAAAGTTTGGTGGGACTGCTTGTGTTGAAGGGACTGTGTGACTTTCTCTTTCCTGGCTGGCAACCGTTCAGTGCACTTCTGTCTCTTGTTGTGTTCACAGGCTTACTACTAGTGCAGCCAGAGGAGAATGAAGGGTTCACATGATCCTGATCCTGGTGTTGGGTTTCTGGACTGAGGGAGTCAGAGGGAGCAGTCTTAATCTCATCCAGAGAATCAAACAACAAGTCAAACGACATTTCTTCGGTCAGGGAAGGCCCTGCATGCTCTGGGGAGCCAGAAACGCGGGCACCATCCATCCCATCCGACACCTGAGCAGCAAAGCTTTCCTTGTCAGAGCCTGTTGGAGCAACGCTGACATTCAAATCACTATCCTTGTTAGTGTCTGAACACTGGTTCTTATTCTCCTCTGGAATCGCAGGTTTGCCGTTATTGTCGGCCAAGGCGTCAGGGCTGGTTTGCTGCTCTGAGACAAGAGTGTTATCCAAGTCTATGTGAGGGGAGGAAGCCAAGAAGAACTGGGATCCCCGGCTACTGGAGCTTTCTCCATCGTGCATCATGGAGTCCAACTCTGATATTTTGTCCAGGTAAGCTGCATCCATTGATGCCTCACTGGACATTTGTAAACTATCAGGCTCCTCTCTGATAAGAGTATCAGATGTACCTCCCTTTGCTAGGTTTTCTTTACTTGAACCTGGGTGTGACATGTCCCGCAAACTTGATTGCTGCCAGGAGTCCCAGAAGACAGATTTGGAGGATTCCATTTCCGTTTGATATAAGCCTTTAGGAAACTTTTCCAGGCTGTTGATTTTTTTCTCCAAGGCTGCGCTAGTCTTCCCATGGCTAGCATATTCTTCAAAATCGAGCCTTCTCAGATGAGAGACAGGTTTAAATGCAACTTTCTTCTCATGGATGCCAGGGCTTCTCAAGGTCAGTGAGCGGAAAGCAGAGGAAGGAGTGGTGGGCAAGAAGTCAGAGGGAATGCTTTCAGAGTCCTCGTTCTTCTGCTCTCCAGGCACATTTCTGTGAAACTCCTTGTGATCTGCTGACGGCAGGAACACCAAACTGTGATTCCGTGAAAATGTTCGACACTCCGCTTCCGGGTTGCTGCAGATGGACCTTCTCTCGTTGTCGCTCAAGCTTCTCATCATCATATTGATCTTTTGTTGCTGTAGGAGAACGTCAGTTGCGCCTTTGTTAGTCCCAAGAGCTTCTTGTGTCTCAAGCTGTCTGTTCTCAGACTTCCTGACACGAGATTCCAGGTCCTCGATGTATTGGTCGCTGCGATCAAGAGCGCGTTTCAGGTGATCGACATCGCGCTCGTACTGCTGAATCTTAGCTTCCAGGGCTGCCACAGTGTAGCGGCCAAACCTAAGAACAGATCAGTTTGTCATGAAATGACAACAAACAAGTAAAATGACAATTAGCTGAATCATAACCTGTCTTAATTAGTCTTTGTTTATTCAAAACACACATTTTCTACAATCTAGCAACTATGAAACAAGCATAATAGATATGCAAAAGTAAAATTTAAACAACATCTTGAAATAAAAGGAATATGACTGTCTACAGGCCATCTTTTTCAAACTTGAAGTAAACCTGATCTCACTTAAAGGCCAGACGTATTTGTTTTTATTGATGAAACTGTCTAACGCTCATGTTTGTTGACAGAAACTTAATCCAATACTCTCCCTACCGTTTTGTAAATCAGGGTTGAGGTTTATAAAATATTTCAAGTAGAAGAAAACAAAAGATTGCATATGAACATAACATAGCATATTTCAGGCGAAAAGGAAATTTCCTCAAATTGAAACTCATTAATTTAATGACAGAAGAAAACTTTTGAAAACGGGGAGGGGGGAAAGTCATGGTATCAGAAAAAATTAACAAATTTGATGGTAAGAAACACCAAAATATTACTTACTTCTGAGGAGATCTGCTTGCCACCTCTGCTTTCAGTCTCATATTCTCTTGCACAAGGTCAACATTTTGAGATCGCAAAGTCTTATTTGCCTAAGAAACACATTAATAAATGTATTTGTTGGCATCAAAAAAGTTCAACAAAATCAACATTAACTGTACAATAAAACACATTCTGGATATACAGATTACCTCTCTCATCTTGTCCATATCATGTTTTATCTTATCACAAACATCTGTAGCAGCTTGGAGTTTGTTTTTCCATTCCTCCACCAAAAAAAGCGAAACTCTCTTGTCATCTGGCTGCTCTGTGTTGAGGTTGCACGGGAGCAAAGCAGTCTTAAGTTGGTCTTCCAGACTTTGATTTTTTGATTTTAGCTCCTCGTTTTCTCTGATGAGTCCATCAATCTCTTCCTGTCAAAAAGAGATTTTATGTATCTGAAAGCAGGACTTCGATTGTTGACATCTAAACCATATCAAGGATTTCTAAAGCTAAAAAAAAATACATATGTTGTGGCAAAAATAACCAAACATGGAAAAGGTCTAGATCGTCTTAATGGAGTATTTTTTGTTGATTTGGATGAATGCTTTGGTTCAAGTAATACTAAAAATTTAGCTAAATGAAAAAGTTTAGTCAGTTAGTTTGGAAATAATTAACATTTTATCCAACTTGACTCCAACCACGCTGATTAAATGCATGACTCTGCCACCACCACAATCTGCAGATCTTTCAGCCTGATACGTTCACCACTCATATGTTGTCAGATTGGTGAAGGCCAGATTTAATGTGACAAGTCAATGTTGTAGAACACGTTTTGTTTTCTTCTCTTGAGTGACGCCTTTGCACCTTAGCACAATCATTTAAATCTCACGTAAGCTCTACAAGTGGCTTTATCTAGAATATGCAAACAGATGAGAAATGCTTGAAGAAATGTTAGGTTCAGATTCATTATAAAATGATGCAACATAGCTATTTCAGGTTGTTTATATTTTTCCCTTCAATGTTTTCAATGGAAAACAATTTAGTTCTTTGAAAAATGCAACACAAAAAGGGTGTCCATTACCTTTCTATACATTCCATGTTCAATTATTTTGAGTGGTGAGTGTGTTTAGATTTGAGGAAGTGGACAGGAAATGACATGCTCAGCAAAGGACATTTTTAAGTATCTACAACAACTAAAAAGGTTTATGAATATCTGAGTTATTACTTTAATGTCGGTTCTCTACAACCATCTCACTTTATGAGTATCTGCTCCACAATACTCCACTTAAAAGAACCCCAGCAGTAATCCTATATATGGCACTCTTTTCAATATCTTCACCGATACTAAAATAAAACCTAAAAGGAATCTATATTTGACAACCTCATACTCTCGTAGAAGCAGTTCTCCTCTGGTTTTCCTCAGACATTTCCTCATAGAGGGGCTCTCGCTGTAATCGCCATCATTTGTCCCTCCTGTGGGGAGGAAAAAACAGAGTGCAGTAAAAGACAAGCAGTGATATTAAAGAATTAAAATATCAGCTTTCACCATTTCCAGGAAGAATTTCTACCAGAGTTTAACTAGAAACTCCACACCTCTATTTGATAAACACAACTTTCAAACAGGCTTCTCAGCATTGCCATATTGGAAATTTCTTCCTCACAGCTGAGTAATAGATCTTATTTCAATATGGGGTCAACTCAAAGCTTTTGATCAGTCCTTAATAGCATATAGCTAAATATAGTCCACTTTAAATTTTAATTTTCAGCTCTGTTTTAACAAGCAACAGGAACAACTAATAATCGTATAGATATCACAACTGATTTCTGTAAATAAGGCCTGGATTCTAAAGAGCACAAAACAGAAGCAGACACAGCCATAAACACTGATCTATGGCTGGACATTTATTTGTTATTTGAGGACAAAAACTCTTATACACTCTTCCTTCATAGATGTAATAGTTATTTGACTTCTACAATCAAAAATGGCAAGGCTGGTGGTTAAGCAGGAAATTAACTTTGTTTTTCCTCCAACTCAAAAAGTTAACACACATACTGTAGCTGGTGATGTCTTAAATAATCTTGAGGGTAAGCACAATCAAACAAGGTTTTCTTTCAGGCAAAATTTAGGGATGCACCGATATAAAAATTTGAGACAAATATTGATATCTAATATTGCTGTTATTGCCAATAATCAATATTTATCAATATATACTATCCTTTCAATGCCTTAAAAAAAGTAATCTCACAATCCTACACTGCATCAGTCACATGACCAAACAAACACCACATGACCAACACTAACCCCTTTTCCCTTAAGATATAAAGGGCAAGAATATGGAAATAAATACTGGTTGTTATATCGGCCCGTTTTATTAATCAGACCAATATTTAGATGTTGAAGCCTGTTTAGGTAATGGACAGTGTCAGAAAAGCACAGCTTTGAGTTTAGTCCATCTCAAGCTTTAAGTTGCAGTGGCGCATGTAATGATGTTCCGTAAAGCACCAGGGTCGGTCGATGCTGAACTTTATTTTATTTCTCATACTGGTTTGCAACTAAAAAGCCAGGAAGCAAACACCACGGAGGATTCTCACAGAGTCTGGAAAACCAGGTTTGGTAACTACAAAGAAGTAGAACAGAGTTTGGAAAATATTTGTAGTTTCAGACATTTTCAGCCAAGCCCGTTGTCTAAGCTGGTATCAATTTGCTTGTCTAAACTTCCAACCTTTCTTTATGATTTGAGGAGGTTCTATATTTAATGTCTGACTATTGCTGAAACAATAAATCCGAGGTAAACTTCTGTATTTATAACGTAGAACTTGCGTAAAAGGGCCCGAGCACTCTTTAAATTTGCCTGCAAAAGTGTGAAATTCCTACAAAAGCTGTGCAGGAACCCTATGGACCATCTATGACTCTCCTAATCTAGTTGTTTATGGAAAAAAAAACTGTCTTATAGACACAGTTTTTGAATATGCGCTCATGTTTGGTTAGGCATCGCATTCGTCTTGGTTTGTGTCAGTGTTCCGTGAAGCCACGCACCGATTATTTCCCTGCACGGGTTCTCGGCTGTGATGGGCACTCTGCAGGTGGGACACTGGCTGGCTTTCTTTAACCACATCTCCATGCAGCACGAGCAGAACACGTGGTGATTGGCGCAGACGACGGGCTGCTTGACCTGCAGAAGCAAACCTGAGTGAGTTATATCTAGAGTAGGCCTGACAAAGATTATGAGAAACATATTGACTTTGCAAATGACGGCGTCGCAAAGCTGAACTGGTTTGTTACTAAGAAACCGTCTGTTCCGCGTGAACGTAGTTCTAACAAACAGATGGTGAAGTTTGTTAAAAGCGTAACGCTGTTACCTTTCCGAGACATATCTGACAGGAAATTGGCAGAGTTAGAGAGAGGGTCGATGTCTGGTAGATATGAGCCATATTTCCAGAGAACATAGCACAGAGAAGAAGGGACTTCCTTTGAGGCGGTACAAAGTTTCAAATTAGGGAAGCCACTGTTCCGCCCGCCGACTCTGAAAACTACGGGAAGCGTGAACGGCCTAAAAGGAATCTGCAAACATGTTTATTTGAAAATCTTATGTGGATATAGGGTGATTTAAACTGGATGTGGTGTTTAAAAACAAATAAAAATGTCAAGATTAGTAAGACAGTTTTTCACCGCTAGCAGAAGTCCAACTTGTATAAAGGGTTTGTGTTAGAGTATGGGAATTGCGGCTTGTTTTGGAGATCCGAATAATGTGGCTCATCTCACCAGTCAGATCTCGCTGTCACCTCCTAAAGGATTCTGCGCTTAACTCCACCTTAAGGTTTTATGATTAAACCAAATTGTCATATTTAGTGTGTATTTGTGTATAAGGCTGATGCATAGAACAGACTACTTCTCAAACTACTCAACAAAATAAATGTTTTTTAACAATAAACAATAACTACCGTAGTTTAAAAAGTGAAACTCAAATAGATTTACTACTGTGCTCTATAAACATCTGTTCATGTCCATTTATATTATATTTTACACCCTAATGCAGTCTGTCAAAAGATATTAATACTACATGAATAATTTTTTTATATTTAAATACACGTAATATTGTAGCCTATGCAATCATAAAAAAAGAACTGACTTGACAGTTCAGCCTTTGGCACACCCTACTAGGTGGATAAACCACAAAGGGAGCTGACTGTTCACAAAGTGCTGTGTGCAAGCATATTGGAAAGTTGAGTGAAAGAGATAGGCTTAATAACTACAGACTGAATAGGATTTGAAACAACCTCCATTACAAGTAATGGAGATGCACAAATTGGACCGTGACTAGAGTCAGTACTCCAAGGCCCACCACTCACAGACGTATCCAAGATATGGGCTACAACTAGACTGGGCGTTGCCTTCCTGTGCAATTCCACTTGATTGAAATATCATTTACAGCACAGTCTGGGCTTTCTCCTATTTGCTTGGATTCCTCTGTTAGACTTTCTACTTTCTGTTTAGTGAACAGAAGAAGTTGTGGATCTTCTAAAGTTTTTCTGACTTTGAACTTATATATTAAAAGTCAGAAAAAACTGAACTTGCACTTTCCACCTAAGAACATCAGAGCTTCCTAATCTGCCTTCCTCAAAATTGAATAGTTATGGCAACTATTTAAAACTGAATATGGATTATGTGCTAAAATTTTGACTGTGTTGTTTTCATAGGTGATTTTGTTCATATCAATCATGGGTTAATATATCGCAGCTTAATTTGTTTGATCTTAGCTGGTATACTTGATTCCTGAACTAATATTTTTGCCATCATTTCAACTTCATTCAAGCGATATTGCCAGTATATATGTTGTCTGGAGCTCTTACTTTTATTTCTAAACACTTAAATTACATTCTTGATGGGATTTTTTATGTCAATTGTAACAGTATGCCTTTTATTTCAATAGAAGGAAATTTAAAAATATACCTCTTTGTCTTTATTCTATCGATAGTTGTGTACAATGGTTATTTTTACAGATTTTAACATTGTCTGTAGTTTTACATCCCACTATCCACAAATGAAAGTAAATAGCTTTTCGCTTCCCTTTTTCCAGCTGACATATTCCCTTTGTAGTCTAACTTGTCATTTATAGTATTTCTGTGCTACTTGGTGTTCAGGAATATAATAGGTTTATTTAATCTCATGTTTGACACGTAGTTGATGAGAGCCAGGAGACTAAATTAGCAGTAGCTGTAAATCTAAGAGGAGACTTACCAACACAGTGGGGTAACAAGCCATAACAAGAGAGCTGTAATATAATTTAATACTTTTGTGTGTATATCAAGGTGGGGGAAAAAAGCATAATCAATAGGCTTAGTGCTATAAATACAGAAAGATATTGAATATTGAAGCTTAAAATACCAGGAGCTTTTATATTTTATGCATTCGCTGATGAGTAATAACTTTCTCAGCGATAAATAAGCTGAGAGCTTGAAAGTAATCAGACTGCATGTGTTGGTAATGTGTTATTCTTGCTATAACATCTGATGGTCTTTATTTAACACTAGATTAAATAATACAAAATATTCTGTTACTTTATGCTTTGCCCATGCATGTCAGCATTGTCCATTAAAAAACCATGACGATCTGTACTTGTGGGCTCTGTTTTATTAATTTTATTGTTCCACTTGAGTTGAGATATAAAAGGTGCTGAACTTGGAAGGGAAAAAGTTTGTTCTTGAAGTTATAATGCACTCACTACTCAGTATAAATAGGACTGTGAATGCACATAGAAACTACAAAATCTGCTGGTGAAAAAGTCAGTTGATGAACTTAATAAAACTGCTGAACTCGCCATAAATATGTCACAGAGACATGCTAAACAATGGGATTTGCTTGTCATGGGATACACAGAAAACACCTTAGAGTACATTCAAGAGTTTAGTGTATAGAAAATAAATAAATTAGCAGATTTCCATCATCATATAATTATTCTCTTTGTCTCATCTCATAAGCCAGTAAATCTGGCTTATGAGTCTTTCAGACTTTTGGCTGAAAGACAAAAGTCATTCAGATATATAAATATAATTTACAGAAAAAATATTTTTTAAATGTGTAATTTGGTTTGTAGTCATTGTATTTTGAAAAAAAAGAAACAATATTACACAGACCAACATCTAACTTGATATGTCTTGTATCATTTAATATTTTAAAGTCCCACCATATAAAAACTACCATATATTTCTTCGCGTGTCATTGTCTCAGATGAAAATGATTGAATTTATGAATATCTATTCAGAGTGGCCTAATATTAGCATAAATTCCACTAAAAATATTTCAAATTACATCAGTACCAGAGTTTAACCCTGTAGGGCCATTACTCATGCCTGAGGTTACACGTCCTGCGCTTCGTCGTATCTAAAACCAGGACATCTTCTCGGGATCTAATATGATTACAATTGACTGAGTGCAAAATAACCTTGTACACTGATTCCAGATTAAAAACATCACCAGTACTTGTTGGACTGTTTTCAATGGTTTATTAAATGGATCATAAGCCAGCACTTGTTCCTACTCATATTTCATATCCCCAGTGGTTTTATGCAATGCTCTTCAGAGTAAACGTCCATGATGAATAAGGTTAGATAAATTAGAGAATATTGAAATTTCACTGCAATTTATTTGGCATTATTCTGTGTCACTGCTCGCTGTTTGCTTATAATGAGGCAATATCAATGTATACAGACCTTTGAAACACCATGAAAGACAGTGTTCAAATATTTTTAGTCCCTATGTCTCATAAACTAAAATAAGCCATGTGAATGTCTGCCTTCATTTCACTACTGCAAATGACTTCAGAAAGCACCTAAAATACATGATGCCATCAGAAAAAAAGCTTTCCAGTTTACTCCAGTAAACCAACAGATGCCACCTGAACTGGTAAATGAATTTATTCCGATGGTATGCCAGGGGAAAAAACAACAACTTTTGGCTGAAATAAGTCAAATAAGCATTGTTCTGCTGAGATTGCATTGCTTTGCAACAGGCCAGTCATTAATTGGAGACAGTCAATTAATCACAGCTGGTACAGATGGCTGCATCTATTGATCTTGTCCCAGTGCTTATTTTTCATCCCTAAATGACACCGATTGCCAGATTTGACCAGCATGTGTAATGGACAGTAAAGAACCAATGACCCGAGTGTCAGTCTTGTCGCTGGTCAGGATCTCGGCACCCTCCCCCTTCAAATAGCATCTTTACCATTTAGCTTGGAAAGGTTTAGATTGCCCTTAGAGCACAGCAGCGAAACTGTGCGCTCTTGTGCTCAGATGACCTTTTCTGTTTAAGGCTTAATCTCTGACAAATGCTTGCTTTAATTAGCCTGATACCCCCTGCCTGGACCACCATCCTGCACAGCCCTTCTCTCTCTCTCTCTCTCTCTCTCTCTCCCTCTCTCTCTCTCTCTTTCTCTCTCTCTCTCTCTCTCTCTCTCTCTCTCTCTCCTACATACACACAGCCCCCACCTGCCTCTGTGTGTCTGGCACTCTGAAAATCCTGCACAGTTTCAATTTTGGGTATTTTTCAGATTTGCAGAAACAAGTATCAGCTGACATCTAAGGAAAGTAATGTTACAAACAAGATGTAGTCATGCCCTATAAGAATACATCCTTGTTGAAGTTTGATATTTGCTGAATCATTTCCAAAGTCGTTGCACCTTAAATGTCACATAAGTCTGTACAATTCAACTGGAAAAAAAAAATCTGTCTGAGGGAAATAAAAGAAATAAATAAATAAAATAATGATAAAAATCTAAATAAAATGCTTTAAAAAGTGTTTCCATAAGTGTGCACATCTTAATCTAGTATTTTGTTTATCCACCTTTTGACTTAATTTAACTCCACTTTGCTTTGCTCAGCTCTCTACAGGTGAATCCACGTTATTTTTTGCAAGATTTAGTTCTGAACTTTGACGTGGCCATTCCCAAACTTTAGTTGTCTTCTGATTGTGACATATTTTTGTTGCATAAGGTGCATATTCAGCCTTTATTTCATGTTAAAATACCTTTAATCATAAGCTTCATAGCAGACACCTGCAGCAAAGGTTTTGACTCAAAACTGAGTGGTCATAAGAGTTATTAATGATTTCATCCACCTTGATAATAAATTTAGTTCTCTCTGAGAGAAAATAAGCCAGGATCATGATGCTGCGACCAGCATATATTAGATATGGTAATGATAATTGCAGGCATGCTTAGTGTAAGAAGACCACGTTTAGTTTCATCATAATTCCAGAAGGTTTTAGTGTATTTTAGTCAGGCCTGAATATTTTATTTGGAAGAAAAGGCTTCTGTCTTTTATTCCTACTACTTAGTGTAGACCTATTGAGAATCCAGGAGTCTGCCGTCACTCAGACACTCCAATTATTATTTCAGTGTTACCGTCAGGCTCTTGGCAACTTCATGACCAGTTTCTAGTTTCAACAATTTTGGGGAAATGTCCTGTTTTTACATGTCACTGTTGTTCTTTTCTCTCAACTGACATCCTTATACAGCTGTTGGAATCAAATGAACAAACTTTAGAAAAATCCTGCTGAAGCTGACCTTTATTTCAGGTAAATCAGACTGTAATTGTGGTGTATACCATAGAACACTGAATGCTGAAATAAAATCAGGAAGTTGTTCAACTAGCAATTAGTTTAAGGGTGTGTTTATTTACTGTACCATTTTTCAAAGCTATGATTTCTACCTAAAGGATTTGTTTTCACTGAAGGTGTTAAAAGTTTGGAGATAATTTATCTTTCTGGAGCCTTTTAAGGCTCCCGAAATATTGCATGGGTGTGCACATTTAACCCAGACACTGCAAACTGTTTGAAACAACATGAAATAGAGTTAAATCAAATTGGGGCTGAATTCAGTTGATTGATATAGCTGAGAAATGTAATATTGAGAATATTACACAAAATTATAAATTGGAAGATTTAGGGTAACATGTAATAGTAAATTCAGAGACCGTTGTGAATGTGTTCTTTGGTATCATTTGAAGAAGGACCTAATGGCTTAAAGTAAAAAATATTAAGTTGGAAATAATGTTTACTGGAATGATGTTATAATTACAATCTAGCATCCTGGCCATCATGTTGTTTCGATGCTTAAATTCAATCTTTTCAAAGGCTCCTGCTTCACCCCCATCCTGCAGCAGATCTTGCATTTTTCTTCGCTGCAGAATAGCAAACAGAAGTAAAAGAGATGCATGGCTACAAATCCCTGTTTTATTGGAAAGGAGCCTAATTATTAGGATGTAAGTCAAGCCGTGACTTGAGGGGCCGACTCCTCCTTGCTTTATATTTATCCCCTCCTCTGCAGCTACAGCAGCATTGCCACCATCACCACCAGCAGAGCGTGGCGCTTTTATTACATCGCCCACAGGCAGGTTCAGCCCTGTCACATTCACACACAGACTCGCGCGCGCGCGCACACACACACGGACGCTCACGCTCACACAAATTCACAAAGCCTGCAGGACCGGCAGCCAGTTGAGTCCCCTCCACAGCAGTTAGCAGAGTTACCCCACGTCCCAGTGCTGCCACACACGGACCCTTGGGACAGCAGAGGGAGGGAGTGGGTATTATGGTAATACTAGAGCCTGCTGCTCCCTTCCCCTCTCCTGCAGCACAGCTGGGAAGGACCATCATTACAAGTATTGTAGCAATCTGTTTAAGAGAGACACATTGGAGGGTTTGGGTGACAGAGAGAGGATGAGTGCTGCATACATAGATCACATAAAAATGATTAAAATGTGTGTGAGGGGACTTGGAACAAAATGCAAAACTTGTTATGAACACCTTATATCAAATCTACTGTCAAAATGGCCTGTTGTAAATCTCTATTTTCCCCTTTTTTTACTTTTTTATTTTATTAAAGGTTTCTCGAGCTGGTCATATCTCAAGACCGGGGGCCTGTGGCACATAAGGAATAAATAGGACATAAAGTACTTGAATCTCTAATGCCTCATATAGCTTTACGAAGCTATATTGTAGTGTGTCACGAGCTGGAAATCCATTAGAAAAAGACAAATTGCACAGCCTTACAGTTATGCCAAAGCCCTGCTTTTTTTTTGTCAAATGAGCCCAATTTTGTGCAAAAAAAAAAATCTTTAACTCGGTAATTTTGTCACAAATTAAGTGAAAAAAAATACCTACAGAGAGCTTTTCAGATATTGATGACTTAAGACGGAAAACTTCACTGAGCTCACAGCAGTGCTGCAGTGCTGTTGTAAATTTACGCGTTGCCTCAGATTGATCCCGATGCATCAACAAATTCTCCGACAGTATTTAGGTGTGGGATTAGACCTTCGGCAGGATTGTCAATCTCTCACTGTCAGATTACGCCGCTCGTAGCCATCCATCTGCGTGTCGCGTTTCAGGGCAAATGAGAAGACTGTGAGTCAGAATCTTCCTCACTCTCAATCATCGTCACAGCCATTTTTAGGAAACAGGGATATCCATTACATCGCCTTTCCCCCCCTCCTCCTCCTCCTTGGTGTTCTATTTTCAGATCAGCTTTAAACAGAAAGTTCAACTGATAAAGCACGCACAGAGGTGAAGGGCTATTTAATATTCTGAGGATGAACTATTAAAAATGCATATTATCTCATTATTCTTTCTGCTAGATAAATGGAAACTATATGTGCTAGACAGAAAATTGATCTGCTTTCTTCTTCTTCTTCTTCTTTTTGTTCTTCTTCTTCTTGTGACCTAACAGGGAGCACTTGAAGAGGGGAGAAGGGTGGGTGGAGAGTGGTCTTTTTGAAAACTGCATCGATGCACTAATGCACTGAAATCTGAGCTCTTATTGGATCTGAAGGGCAGCCTGAGACAGCCATCCTCCAGCATCTACCCCTGTTTAAAGGTGAGGATTAAAGGCGAGTGTATAACTGGTGGTCTATTAGAGGCTTATGTGAACTTGCATTTAAAGTATGTTTTCTTTATTTTTTATTGTAAAAATATCCACTCTCAGGGTCGGTGAAATATTGTTCAACAGAGACTTTTGTCACCCGCCCCCCAGCTTCCCCGCCACAGTCGCTTACACGTACACACTCACCCGCTCCAGGAGGCCTTATTAATTATTTGTACCCACTTGACTTCATATTGTGCTTCCAGTGGCTTGGTCAAAGATTATAATTACCACATCCCTGTTTGTATCATTTTCCATCTCCTGTGCTTTTAGTGCAGTATTACTCCTCTTGTCCCTCACTCCCTCTCTTCCTCCCTCTCTCCCCGTATACACAAGACCAAAAGTGCAGGCACATCATTTATTGATAAGACAAAAAGAATGTAATGAAATTATCAATGTTCTTGAATTAATTATGAACATGATTAAGAAAGCTAAAATCTCAGGAGCCAGTCTCTCATTACCCATTCACTCTTAGGGATTGCTTTCATTCAGAGAAGGAGAGGCGAAAAAGCCTTCCAGCAGAGCCCAGTCCGGCTCAGCTCGTCTCCCCGTGTGCCCGTCTGCCTCGTCTCTGCTGAGGCCAGCTGACCGGTCCCGTCGGGCTGACCGGCCAACAGGCAGACCGGCGGCTCTCCTGTACCAGCGCCGGTGGACCGTGATGCAGGCGGGAGCAGCCGACTGCCTAGTGGCCTCTGACATTTGCTGTGGAAAAGAGGGGATGCGCTCAGCCCTCTTGTTCTGCTGCGATCGAGCTTCAGGGTCCTGACCTGCCTGTGAAAGGAAACAGTCAAGGTAAGTGAGACTTGTCACTTTTAGACAGACCTGAGTTGCTTAGGTTTTAGAAAACTACTGTACAGTTTTCAACTTCTCAAAAATACTTGGAATTTTGTGTTTCAGAGAATTGTTGCTGTCGATTTATGTGTTTTGTTTACTAATAAAAATATATTATTAATAATATATAATAGTTAATAATAATATTTTCTACCACCATATAAAATTCTTAAGACGAATGATTTACTGATTTCCTACATATATGTGGAGATAGTGTGTGACACTACAAAACAAATTTAAAAAGTATATATATATATATATATATATATATATATATATATATATATATACTAGAATTGTGCCTATTTTGTTCAAAATTATTTTCTCCTAAGAGAGTAGAATGGGAATTTACACAAACATCTTGAGTCAGTTTTGAATGAACTTGAGAACTGAAAAAAATATTTTATTTTCAGCTGCCCACATTGTAAATTTGTAAATGTTACTGCTAATTTGACAATTTTGCATCGCTCTTTTATTCGTTCTATTCCTCTATAAATGAATTACTGATTTCAGGGACGATTCATTTATATTCAGTGAGTGTGGCAGAAATGTTCTGTCAGAGCAGCGAGTCTTGGCTTCAGTCTAGTGCTTCTTTCTCTCAGTCACATGGAAGAGCGTGTTGGACAATACTCCCAAAAGTATCCAGAGTTTGAAAGAAAGTCACCGTCTCTTTTCTGTTCATACCTTCACTGCTGAGAACTCTCTGGCTTTCTCGACACGTACACGCTCTCAAACACATGCCTGAATGCAAACAAAGATAAGTAGACACAGACAGATGAATCTGTGTGTCATTTCACCTCCTGGTGAAAGAAGAACGTACTCTTGCTCACACTCACAGAAGGACATGCTAGAGATTGTTCATTTTTACATATAATCAACCACTTTACCTTGCTAATTTGCCATAAAGTTTCTCATCTTTTTTTTTGGTAAAAACAAAAACCTCTTTCTTATTCATAATTTTAAAGTACACCGTTTTTTCCGTCTTCATTATGATCTCCTTATTTCTCCCTCAGTATCTAGGAAAGAAAAGCTCTACAATAAAGTGAGAGAAATCTCAGGGGTTAATGGCAATCCTCCTTGTCCTAGAGATTGATCCAAGTATTGGATCGCACATAAAGCTGCAGTTACTGGATATTACCCTCCTGCTATCGGCCTGCAGTGATGGCCTGGATAAGAAGTGCTTACCAAAGAGGATGCTCCTTCAGGGCAGATACGGTTTCCCAGCCCTCTGGGAACAACAACCACATGCCTGCTGCTTGCTCAGGAACTTTCTAAGCTCATCGAGTAAATCCAGGGGCCTTATCAAGTTACTGGCCTACTGAACTGCTCAAAAAATGTTTATACCTCTTTAGATTTTGAACTGCAAAGGGGAAGGGGCAGCAATTAAACAGCCCCTGTGTCTCACAGATAAGCGTACTGATCGTTTGGCTCAGGTTTTATGTCAGGTGAAATGGATGGATCTCAGATTCAGTCCTGGTGAGAATGCAGGTTTATAGCATATAATGTTGCTGACTTTAGAAAAGTTTACTTTTCATTTCAACACATTATTGTTATTGCTTTAAAGGCTTTAAAGAGGCATGCTTCATGACACTGTGCTCAAACCAGCCTCCTCTGTATTCCCTATAGTCGGTTTTTCCACAAAATGTAGCAGGGATTAGCTGAATCCAGATCTTTGCCAAGCTGGGCAGATCCACACATGAGCATCTGCTGCATGTCTCTCTGTAGTATTACCCATGAAGCACCTGGCTCATGCCACACAGCAGCTACTAGAGCCCAGATGGCAGCTAAGCAGGCTAATTATTTCAACACAAAACTCTGGTGTCCCACACCGGCACTGTGGAGCCACTTTGGCACACTTGCTTTTTCTGTGCCTACTTCTGCTGGAGAGGAACTCTGCCATGAAACTATAAAGATGTCAAGCGGGTAATCGTGGACAGGGACAGGCCTCAGTGCAGTACTTGACATCCAGATGTATATTTGGTTGTTGGTGAACCCCCTTTAGAGCTACGGAGGCATGCACATGATGATGGTCTGTTGTTTTGTCCCATTGCTCATTGGTACAAAACTGACAAACAGATTTGACATTAACTCACACTGGAAAAAATCCCATTTAGATCCATTTGGTTTTATGTATGTTTGTAACCATGACTCTTTTCTTTTACTATTTAACTGGGACTTTATGCCGTTAAGGAGTGCATAACCGTGGTGTGGAGGAGAAAAAAACAGGGGTTTTTTTCAAACTTTTAAGCAAATTATGATTTGAAAAGTGTGGTGTGTGCTTGTATTTACTCCCCCTGAGGGAAACATTTATAGCTCCAAGTCATTTGGGGCATTCTTCTACCAGATTAGCACATCTAGAGATCAAAATGTTTGCTTATTCTTTGTGCAAGCTGGCTCAAATTCAAAGGAAGAGCATCTGTGAAAATATGTTTGAAGCCTTGCCATGAAATTGAATTTAGACTTAAGCTTTGACTAGGCCATTTTAATCCATGCTTTCACCTAAACTATTTTAATTTACCATTGTCAGCAAATTTAGAGCACAATCTCTAACATGGTTTCTTCTTTGATTGTCCTGCATTTAATGGCATCTGTCTTCCTGTGAACTCTAACCAGCTTCCATTTCCCTACAAAAACAAATCCATTTCCACACATGATACCACCAACACCACTGCGCTTTACCATAGGGATAGTGTGCTCAGAGTGAAGTACAGTGTAAGGTATTATACTACAGGTAACATTTTCATGAGGTCAAAAAGTTTTACTGTGGTCTCATCTCGCCAGAACACCAGAGTGGCTCTGATATTTTTTTTTTTTTGGCAAATTCCCAAGGGGACTTCATATGGCTTTATGAATAAAGCCATAAAGCCATAAGTTTGTTCATTTGATTCCATGTATAGTGCATGAATAGTATTTGATCTGTCAATAGACTCTCCCACCTGAGCTGTGGATCTCTGCAGCTCCTCTAAGGTTACTATGGACATCTTAGCTGCTTGTCTCCTTGTCTGACTTGCCAGTTTAGGTGGACAGCCATGTCTTGGCAGGCTCACCATTTGCACCAACCTACAATTGTTCAATTATGTTCAACAACTTTCTGCCTGACCTCTCGGTTGTGTTCACTGCTCTTCATAATGCTGTTTGTTCCTTGGCGTTCCCTAAGAGACGTCAGAGAACAGATTTTACTGGGATTAGATCACACACAGGTGAATTCTGTTTAGTTATTGTGTGGCTTCTAGATGCAGTTAACTGCACTGTATGTCATTTAGGGGCCTCAAGGTAAAAGGGATGGTTACAACATGCTCAATGCCTTTTCCATGTTTTTATTTGTAACAAAAAAAGGCAAAATAACCTATAATTATTCTTTGATTTCACTACGCTTATTTAATGTCAGTCTGTAACATTAAACAACCAATAAAATATACAGAGGTTGGAGGTAGTTATGTGACAAAATATTTTAAAAAGTTCAAATTTTACGACACAGTGTACAGGACGCCTCTTTATTGCTTTCTCTTTTATTTCTGTGAACTACAGAAGTAAAAAAATAATAATAACTAGGTTCTTTCTCTCTTTCTTTCTTTCTTTTCATTCTTTCTCTCTTTTTTTCTTTCTCTCTTCCTGTTTTACTGACTGACTCCCGCAGGTCTTATGGTAGTTCCTGTTTGTAGTGTTTTGGCTGTTTCTAATCCAATGACAACCCTAAACTACTTCAGGCGTGGCTCAAGCTGGGTTTTAACCAAATTATGCCTATTGGTCTAATAACATCACATTGGTCACATCTTTATCTGACATCAGAAGCTGCAAGTTTCTCCCTACATCCTCTCTGAGGCTGGTGATGAAGTGTGGTCATTAGGGCCCATCTTCTGCATCCACGACCACATCACAAGAAGAATTGCTTGTACTTGATAAAGCTGGCACATAAGGGAAGGAGGTGCAGCGCCCACAGCGATAACCTACTGACTCCAGCATTAAAGACTCCACCACAGGGAGGTAGGATATATCGTGATCTATTGGCTCCTATTAGAGAAACGTATTATTTGCTCTAGCTTGTGTGTTTTGTACTCCTGTAGCTCTGTGTGCTGGCATGAGGAATCTACTGTACCTGTGTGAAAGAAGTACAGACCTTGTAGCAATAATCTTCTAAATTTGAATCCAATTAGGCTTAAAATTTCTGACGCATAGAAATATTGTGCAACATGGCTATTGTAATCTTATTCAGCCCACTTTATAGTTTCATCTATATACTAATCTATAAGGACATTCCACAGTAAACCACCTAGCTTTCATAAACTTCATTAAAATACAGCAATTTACATAAATATTCAGTTTCATAATTTATTAAATAAATCAATGTTATATTAATAAGCAGTGCTGTTCTCCCTACTGCTGGGTTTTTTGATGTCCAGTGGCTCCTCACTTTAGATGACTAACTGAATGATAAGGAAGAAAAGTAAAACTAAAACTCTGTGAGAAACTCACACAAGACTTGCCATAAATAACAAAGCATGCAATATCCCCCCAAAAGATACAAAAAAAAGTATTATAAAATACAAAAATTGTATATAACAACTCAATGTGACTAGTAGATCAGTTTTTGTTTGCAGTTGTCTGATGATGTTTTGTTGTTTTTTTTTAGTTCCTCTCTGGGTGTCTCAGCTACTTCAGGCTCTTCAGCTTCTGGGATAAAAGTTGCTATATGGGCTTGATCCACCAATCTCAAACGAAATTTGAAAACGTTTGCGCCACATGGCGCTATTCAAGACATAATTTCATACCAGTATTTTGAAAATGGGGGACAGACCTACATGTAGACAAAGTACCCATGATGTAGATAAAATTGTACCTCAAGTTTAGCACATTGATAACTACTTAAAGTTAACTAATCATAGATTATTTTTGAACAGATTTGCTAAAGTTGTAAAGTAGCAAATTCCTCTAACTAAATGTTAGAAGAAGCAAATATGTAAAAAAGAAGAAAAAAAACTTATCCTTGCCATATTTGCAGATCTTCAGACAAAACTCTTCAAGCGTAACTCATCTGGGTCATAAAACATTTAAATGTTGGAGATTCTAGACACCTTTGGCATATGGTGAGAGGTTGTTGTGGCTAAATGTAAAAGTTTAGTCAGGACATTTTGAAGGGCCTTTGCGAAAGCAGTTAAATGTGAGTGAAAGGTCAGATCCTAGGTGTTTGTGTACCCTACAAATATTCACAAAGATGTCTGCTGCCACAGACTATTTCAATACCTTATGATGTAGATGTTAACTGTTGGCTGTTAGTAGATACTCATTTGCAGGAATGACCAGTTCCTTACCAGTCACATAAACAAGAGGAAACTATTTTCTGTACTCAAACTAAGGAACAAATTAGTTGAAATAAAGCAATAAAGGACCTAATTTGTCCCAGTACAGTTCTATCTCATCCACTCACCCTCCTCCTCCTCTTTCCCTCTCCCTGATGTGTATCCCATCTGCTTTGGGGACCTCTCCCCAGCATGCAGGAGCAGGATAAGCACACCATTTCCCTGTCAATACTTTGCTATTAGCCTCCGCAGATCCATATATCACTGGGCTGTAGGCTATGAATGGTGTAGGGTGCTCTTGTTATCTGAATGGCCAAGGCTGAGGGTCTCCTGTCTTGCCCTGCTCTTTGATTTATCCAGCCAGTGGGTTAATGAGAAATGGAGGCTGGACATTCAGTCTTACCCTTAGGGGAGGGTAAGCATGTGCACATAAATGTATGACTGGAGTGACAAAGGATCGCATGGCATGTCCTAATGTTCACAAAAATATTCCAGTTTCCCAAACAGTTATCGCTTGTTGAGGAGGAGAGAGCAGGCGTGGACCTTTTGGAGTTTCCTGGTCGTTAGAGAACATGATCTCCACATAGACTAACTTTTGTGTTGACTTATAGGAACACAACAAATATATTTAGTGTCTGTTGAACAAATTCAACCCTGACATTTATAATGACTCAATTATTGGCTGTTATTTTAATTTTTTTTAAAAAGCACTTCTTCAATTTGGCCATATTTCTATAACATTTAACAAGCACTGCTAAGCTGGGGTCTTTCCAAGGCAAGTTCAGAAAAGTAAATGTGTGGCAGATTTACTTCAAATTGTTCACGATTTGGGTGGATTTTCAATTTAACTTCAACCATTTTATCATATATGGCAGCAACTTAGACCTGAGTACAGGCCTAAATTATTATGCAGCAGGCCTTATTCAGTTATCGAAATATTACAATTTTGAAATATTGAATACAGAATATAAACTCTCAGCTTTTAAATGGAAAATTTTCATCCATCTTCATCATCAAGACTTCCTCAGTAGTGAAAAACAACTTAATTTGTAGATCTATTTCATATTATTTTCTGTTTTTCTTTAAAAAGTTCTTAGCATCTAGCAGAAAACCCCACATCCCTCTTGAAGGCGACAGTCTAGTAACTAGACTGTTAGTTAGTCTTTCAGTAAATGACGGTGTTGGAGACTTAAATCGAACCTGAAAGAATTCCTCTTTTTATTCTCCGCTAGTCCGGAGCAAACGTCCAGAAAACTGAAACACTGAGTGTCTTTAAATCAAAACTAAAAACACATCTGTTTAGAGTTGCCTTTGATTCAAAACAACTGGAACAAAGATTAATCTAGTTTTTTATGATGACTATTCTTGATTATTTGGATGATTGCATTGCTTGTTTCATAATTGTTTTTTGTGTCACATTTTTGCTGTGTAAAGGACTTTGAACTGCATTTATGCTGAAACGTGCTATACAAACACATGTGACTTGACTTGTACTGTACAATCTAAGAGCAGCTCTGCTGTGGTGAAGGAAAAGAAAACATTGATCTCATGGCAGTTCTTAGTATGAACGCTAACACTTTGTATTCCGTTTCTTTACAGTCATAAGCAAAATGTGACATAAATATGGTAAATAGTGATGAAACAGTCTTGTGTTGCTTTTCAGCGCTTCCATGCGTCAGTGATTTAGATTGCCTGTTACTTCAATGAGTTGTGACCTGCAGATATTTGGCCCCAATCCAAGAAGAAACTGTCTAATGAGCAACTGTGTCAGTGTCTCTAACAAGTCGCTCTCAGCGGTCTGCCTGTGCATTTTGCAGCGTGTCTTGGTGTGTGTGCGCGTGTGTGTGTGCTTGTGTTTGAAGGCAACAGAAATTCTCAGCGTTGCTCACATCCAAGCACAACAGGGGAAGACAAACCACTGCCAGATAAATGTCCTACTTAACTATTACACTGTAGTGCAGTTCAGCAAGTACTCACTCCTCCCCTTGTTTCTCTTTTAAATGTGCTCACAAACACCTTCCTTGGAAATATCTAACATATGGTTGCATGCTTCTTGCTTGTATCCCAGGGCCAGTTTCCCAGCTGGTTCCCTGAAAGAAAAAGGAGGATAAACAGAAGAGCATCGTATTGGAAAAGCAATGAAAATGAGACGCATAAAGAGATAAAAAATAATAATAATGACAGCAATAACAAATGGGAGAAATAATGGAAGAACGCGATAGAGAAAAGTAGATGAAGGAATTGGTTTTATGCATCCAATTCATTCGCAGAGCGCGCGTCACAGGTTCGGACTGTTAAGTACCTGATAATTAGTTTGCCTTGAAGGCATCAGCCATCATGGTTCCTGCATCAACTAAACAGGCCCTATTGGGGTTGACAGTTTTTCTGTGTGATTTCCACACAGATGGAGCAACACCCTGGAAGGAAAAACACTAGAAAATATAGCTGAAATAAGAGAATGTGTTGGTAACGTCAAGCCTTTTTCTGTTTTAAAATAGGCACGCTTCGTTGTACCCTAAGCTCTGTCTTATTTAAATGTACTATGACTCCATGGATGTATTATTTTTCATTTTCCACTTTACACCTGTGGTAGTTTTTTGCTGTTGCAGGTCATTTGAATATGTTACCTCTGCATTTGATTTGATGAGGCCATATTTTCTGGTTATCTTTCTCATATTTGCATCTTAGTTGCAGAGAGGCTCCTGAACTGACTCTAAAATCTGCATGTTATGTGATACAAGACAAAAAATGGACACAATTGTATAAAAAGGGCAAACTTGACAGCTGTGCAGCGTTAACAAAATCCAGTTTCAAATATCAGGAACTATTGGAGGGAAAATATGCTAAGCAGCAAGATGAAATACTGATCTTTAAAGGTACAGCTCAGTCAATTACAATATAATCAGAGAGTTAATTAATTTCAGCAATTCACATAAATTCCTTACACATAGTGGCATATTTACGGCCGTTATTTTTACAAATTTTGATTATCTTGGCTTACAGATAATAAATATCCAAAATTCAGTTTCTCAGAAAAAGTAAATATTACATACATAAGAATATTTTTTTATTAAAACACCTTTAAAACACAGATAGTATGGTTTGGCAAATTTATGGTGCATGCAGTCATGGAGAAAATTGCTTACTTGACTGATATGGTGACAGACAGTCATCTCCTCTACAAGGACATTAAGCCACAAAGGCCATTACTACACAATTGCTATACCAAGAATGTCAATGGAAAGTTAAGTGGAAGAAAAAACTACGGCATCTACAGTATGTGACATACCACATAAATGCAGTGCAAAAAGAGACTTGACCCAATATTGGATGCATCCACTGCACAGTACATAGAGACACAATTTCACCATTTCAATACAATGAGAATACTGGCTTGAAATTCCTCTTTTTTGTTGGTTTGAAATAATATATTGTTGGGTTTCATTGGTTGTAAGTCATAATTGTTGAAATTAGTAGAAATAAATACAACAGCCATTACATTTATTGAATTAGATGAGAGACAAAAAATAACTTTTTGATAATACTACTGTATGTCCATTTGTTAGTTAATGTAATTTACAAATATTTTTGATTATAGCAGTTTTTGTGAAATGACAGCCTGACTGAAGATATTGTAACTTTCCTCTATAGACAATATGAGATTTCCTGGGAATCTGTTATTAAGACAAAGCTGCTCTGTAAAATTGCCATTAGCAGTCACTCTCTTACCTGTGACAGAGTTTAGAGGAACAAAAGAAGTTCCTACTAAAGAGTAAAACTATCAGCTGTTTGAAGCAGGACCAAGACCAAAGCAGGTTCTGTGACATTTTGAAAACTGTTTCAGTATATTAGGTTTACAGCGGGTCTTTACTCAATCACTTGTCACTTTTTATATAGATGGAAGTCTGTATACCTTTTGCAATGTATACTGAAAAGTAAACCATCTTAAGTTTCACTCAGGAGAGTAACTTAACTACCTGATGCAAAAGTAATGTAGGACAATAATTAATAAAATCTTGTTCAGGCAAACTTATACAACTTATTTTTATTTTGTTTTGTTTGTTTTTTTATATATAACAAGATATGAAAATTGTTTGTTTGTTTGTTTCTTTATTCTGAGGTAATTCTGACCACTGTCTGCAGAGATGTCCTTCTCATAGCTTTACAGATCTCCACTTCAGAAAATATGAACTGTCCCTTTAACTGATTAGATTCTAAAGATCATAGAGATTTCTATTATTGATCTCTGCACAGAAGCCCACCTTATAGAAATATGCTAATTGAATACCTTCAACTGAGGCAAGCATCTCACACAAAACACCCAAGGCAGGCATAATTACTTCCCAGCAACCATACAGAATTAGTTCATATTGTAATTTGACACATCTGGGAGCTGAAAAAAAAAAAAAAATCAATTTCACACATTGATGCTAATAACTCAACAGCCCTGCAGACATCATCATTATTGCTGCTCTGCATTGCCTTTTAACAAAGTTGTGCGAGGCCGCATTGCCTTCTGCCTTGAAAGAGTTAACATGTACCTCCACCTCAGCATCCATCATGTTTCTCAGTAACCAGATCATAGCTTCAATCACAGGGAAGATGAGATAGTAGTCTATTAATCTCCCATATTAAGCAGATCCATTTGCGAAAGCAAACGGCCCGGAGAGGCCATCCTTTTCACTTGTTGTCTCTAAATCTGATTAGCAAGTATAACGACATGTTGCTGAGGGTCACAGGAGATATAGATTGGCTCTGCCTGCATCTCCACTCTCGCGCTGTGATGCTCGTGGAATGAACAAATTCATTTTCAAGAACTCCTGGGGATTCCTGCTGTAGACACCTTGTATATTATACGAGCAAGATGACGGGGGATGGGCTTCATCTGGAGTATTTTCATTTGCGAAATACAGCTTTGTTTGAATTTATAAAATTATTTAATTTAAATACCCCAACTCCTAACATGTTATAAATCTGAAACCAGATATTTGCATACTGCATAACAAGTCATCATGTTTTTATCACTTTCTGAAAAATAAAGAATAAACTAGTTTACAAACACATTTGTACAAGTTAACCCAGCATTACTAGGCATTTAAAAAAGTTAAAAAGTCAAGATGATAATGACATTGCTTTTGAAACTTGTAATTGATTGATTCACAAATTCTAAGTAATACGGAGGCTAAACCTAAACCACACTGCTTCATTGTGTGACATTATGGGAAAAATTGGTCTTGAAAATCCATTGGCCAAAACATCTGGAAGAGAATGTTCACACTTTTCATGTCTGTTTCACCCTGATCTATAACTTACAGTTCACTGAAAGTACCATGTTTCTCATCAAGCAGTTAATATGCAGGTATAAATGGCATTGAAATGTCCAACATCATATAGTTCAAGAAGGATACTGGCTCTTTACCCCTGAGATGAGGAGTCACTAGTTGTATTTCCATCGACCATTTAATTGTGCAAACTGGAATTATAAAAATACATTTGACAGAAGGAGAAAAAGGTTTATACAGTGTATGTAGATACCTGGTTTCATCTGTGTACAGCAGGGGTCCCCAAAGTCAGTCCTCGAAAGCCGGCATCCTGCATGTTTTAGTTCTCTCCCTGGTGGTACCAACAACCTTTTCAGCAAGTCAATGCTCTTCTTAGGTCATCTAACGAGCCATCATTTGATCCAGGTGCGTTAAACCAGGGAGAGAACTAAAACATGCAGGATGCCGGCCCTCCAGGACCCACTTTGGGGACCCCTGGTGTACAGTATAAATTAAAAACAATAAATGCAGTGCAGATGGACCCTCACACTTGTTAATCTTACAAAAGAAGACAGACATTTTTTTATATAAATATATAAATGGAACAGATGTACAATCTTTTCTGGACAGACTGACTGTCCATCTGCTGGTCTAAATAAAAGAGTTGACGTTCTCTTAGTTAATCTGAATGGCCTTGACTGTATTACCTCTCAAGCAATCAAGTATTTAGATTTTTTTTTTTCAGGTAATATCAGTGAAATGGATGAAGCCTAAAAACTCATTTTTTTCTTCAAAAAGTTAGCCGAGATATCTCAAATTCACACAGCTCTCTGCTAAGTAAACAAAAAGCTGAAGTATTCAATAAATTGGCATTTGTACTTGGTAACTACTACATTTAGTAGTAGGCTTCTCTTTGCTTAAGCCTATTTATGAAAGCACAAATAATAACACAATTTTTAATAGCATTATTGTAACTGTAATAATCAGTATTTTAGAAGCATAAGAATAATTGCTCCTTTTTTTATTTTTAAATCAACTGCTCGATTTTATTTTAGTTAGTATGACTACAATTTCCTCGATACTGCTGTGTTTTAAATTGAGATGATCAAACTGTGGGAATCTCATCCCACCTCGTGTGACGTTGCGGTTCTGTGTCTCTGCTTTTTGAAATAGGGAAACACATTAAAAACATAAAAACTATAATCTGATCATTTAAAATGAATTTTCTGAACACTTCTAATGTTGACATTACCTTATTTGGAGCAGCATAAAATAAATAACGACTTATTAAAAAAATAAGGTAAAGGTGACAAACATTAATGATTTTATTAAAGTTCTTCTGTTTTTGTGGAGCTTTAATACTAATTTCCTCATAAAGGCTGCCCATCTGTGGCTCTCTCAGAGGTCAGAGCAAAGTAAACATAATACTAAAGAATACAAAGATGATGTCATTGGGCTTTTTTTAGCCTTTGCACTTCAATACGTTCTGGAGGAGAGTTTGCAGCAGCGTTCTGTCAGATATCTGGTTCCGCTCTGTGACTTGGCTGGGGCGATGAAGAGAAGAGAAGGAATATCAGGTTCCAGCTGGGAGCAGTGAGCATTGGGACAGATCTATTTACTTGGAGAAGGTAATTGATTGGGAGGAAAGGTGGTGAGGAGAGAAAGGAAGAAGAGCGGCGGAGGGGCCAAGGAGAGGAGGGTCGGGACATTATTGATCATGTGACTGCTCCTGCCATAACCTCCAATACGCTTTTGTGCTTTTATTGCACCTCCGTGCCAAATAAGACTGTTTCTTGTAAAAACAGGACAGAAAAACAACACAGGCTCGATGAATCGTCAACAGTCGCTTCGCCCATTATGATCAATTTTTTCCCCTTTTTGTTAACATTTTGGCCTCAGCAAAGGTTATATCACATAGCATGTCTGTACGAACAGGACCTGTCAATAATATCTACGCTTAAAATCATTTTAACGCAGAACCGTCAAAAACAGCTGTCTCCTTGGAATGATTACCAACAATCGACATGTAAAAGCTTCTTGTTCAGTATTTAAGGGAAATTAAAAACCTTATTTTACACTAGCCTGTAAATATACTTCAGTTCTTTGCTGCCTTCGCTTGAAACAACAGGAGCATGCAGTGCTAGGCCACATAAAAGCAGAGCAACACAAGCGCCATCATGTGCATTGCTCCTATCAATGGGCAGTAGCCAGTGAGATGGCGAGCTATGTAGTGCTTTCTGCATGGCACCCACTTTGTGTTGGATAGAGCGCATTAATTATTTACCGGCAGGAGTTGAAGCCATTATAAGAGAAAAACAGTGCCCTGCATCTGGACGCCTTGCTGATGCCCGTATGCCAAGCGCACGCCTTGGCCTACTACGCTTGCCCGGCCACAGTCAGGCCTGCGTGTTACTACGAAGAAGTTTCTAGCAGGTCAACTCAAGGTGGAACAAAAAAAAGTCTCTGTCACAGGTTAATCATATAAGACAATCCGTCTGAAAAAATTCAACTTAGCGGTAAGGAATCAATCTTTGCTCTTTATGTTTTACTCTTGTTTGTGTCTGTTGCGATTCAAGCTGAGAAGAAAACTGGATGTCTTTTATAATCAAGGAGGAGGGAAGTCTGGAGGTGAGCGGGGGGGAAGTGGTTTTGAAGAATTTGTTTGCCTTGTCATTTTCAGTTCTCCCATCCTCACCTCCACTCCGTCCCACCTAGATGGAGACTTTTCTGTTATTCACTCGGAGGTTATGGTTTTAGATTGAGGGCAAAGCCTGGGGACGGCTGTTTGTTTTGAAGGAATCCAATGTCAGTACAGCTGTAGCAGGACTAGGGTTGTTTGCAGAGTTAATGGTAGTTTGATGATGTCATTCTCAGTGACCTGAAGAGAAATTGACCCCTGTTGTGTGAGTGTTTCTAAAATGCCACCCTGCGCAATTATGGTTGGAGTGTCCCTGGGCTGTTGTATGTACGGTTTGTTTTATCTGAGACAGACTCGCACACAGAGAGCGCACACATAAACACACACACACAGGACACACACTTGCAGGTTGGTTTGCCGAAGCATAGCTCCGCATCTTGTGAAAGCGTATTTGTTGAATGTCAGCAGAAATTTAGTTTGTCGTGTTGAGTATGAAATAATTTATTCATCAGGAGAGACTAGGAGCAGTCCGCCCTGAACATCTTATAGATTATTCCAGGTATTGACTCTTCTAGATGAATTATTTTGAAATAGACCAGGAAAAGAAGTGTGCATTTACACATGCAGTAACACAAATAGAAAACCCTGATTTAGCACACAAAGAGCAAGTAGCAGAACAATAAAATTGCTTTCTTCAGTTGGTATGCTTAGTCATTCTCCCGAGTCTTTGAAGTAGATCATTTAAAACAACGCCTGCTGTCTGATTGTGTTAACTTTCATTAGTTTAATTGTCTGCTATTGCGTTGTTATGAGAGAAACATCGCAGCTAAAATATTATGAAGAGTTTAAGACAAAGGGAACAAAAGGGGAAAAGCACAGAGAGCAAATCTCCAGAGAGATGTATAATTTATGCTCACAACTGAGATTGTTTGGATCTCAGTGAATAGGATTTCATGCTACAAGATGATCGCTGTATCTTTGCTGAGTTGAAGTCTCAGTGGCTTTTGGGTTTGGATAGTAAAGTAGTTGAATTTTGCTCTTTAGGCTTGAGGCACTCAGACTTATTCTCTGAATCTTCACTTGAGGCCAAAAATAAATAAATAATTTTGTCTCTCAGCAAGGTTTGTAAATTAAGCCTTAAAATGTTCATTATCAATTTCAGTGCCTTCTATTACCAGGTAGTTTATGATTAGTAAAATCTACTAGTAAAAATTACAGTAAAATTGACTCTTTCATTTTTTTGTTGTTTTTGTTTGCTTGTTTAATATTTATGCTTCAATTCAGAAGTTTCTAGAGATAGAAACAATGCTTCTGTGGATGGTTTAAAGTTTTAAACCTTCTGTCTGTGAAGGGAGGTTATTTGAAGTAGTTTTGGTTCTAAATACAGCTAAACTACATTCTGGGACTGGTGAATCGTCCAGTGGGAACCAAAGACTGACCTATATGTTGGGGGAAAAAAACAAAAAAACATCTGAACTTGCATCAGTGAGGTTCAGGTTATGCTTATGATGCCTCTTTTCAGCAAGAAAACCTGCTACAGACGCAAAAAAAAAGTTATAAATGAAGTCATCTTTTTTTGAACTCATCCAATCAATTCTTTGTTCACAGACTGAGTGTCACAATAAAAAGCCAGCTAAACAACAAAGCCATCTTTTACTCTGAAGAAGACAGCCACCTCAGTGAGATGAAACAGGTAATTTTCGTTTAAATGTTTTCAGTCATTAGTATATTTTTTTCGTTGCTATATTTGCTGAGGTAAATGTTTTTAAAGTAGGTATTTACTGGATGTTTTATGTTGAGAACAAACTGTGAGGCATCGTTGTACTCGTCCCCGCATCATAAATTATACAAAAAGAGGATTCCCGTGCGTGTGAAATGGCTTTGTTCACAGTTTGTGTCACATCAGTGCATGTTTAACTAGGCAAAACAAAAGCTACTCAATATTTTAGTGCGCAGAGACTCACAGAATGAAGAGACGCTGCTGCACGGCTGTTCTGTCTCCTCCTGTCTTGTCCCTCTCGTCTGGTGTCCTGCCGTCTCGGGTTTGCAGAAAAACATTTTCTCAGTAACTAGTACTCCAACCCAGTGTCTTCATGGGAGAATAGTTGCTACGCAGCAAAAACCAACAAGAAAGGACTCTGATCTATTTTTGTATGTAAGTATGAATGTAAGTAAAAAATAAAGTATGTTCAAGAAAAGAAACATTAAAAGAATGAAAAGAAATTAAGCACCACATTAAAAGAAAGACACTTTGATAGAATAAAAAATGTAAATCTAAAAAAAATGCATGATAAAAATGGTCTTATAGTTGTTTAGCTTCATGGGAAATCTATAACAAAAACTATGTTTCAGTCCTGAAATGAAAGAATTTCTGCACATAGAATAGAATAGAATAGAATAGAATAGAAATTCAGATGCTTCGAGACATGAAGATGAAAAGAAGTATCATAAATTTATAAAGAAACAAAATGAAGAATAATATACCATACAGTAAGGACAATATTATAGTACTGGAATACTGTGTATTTATCAGAAATAGTAAATGCTCATAAAGTGCATGTTTATTTATGCATTAGGACAACAGACTATTTGCAATAATGAATAAATGAAAGCTGTGTAAACAGAGATTTACATCTACATGGTTCCTACCTGACAAGCAACTGAGGTATATTATAGGTCCAAAACAATTCATTACCTTATAGACAAGTAATATGTTTTTTTTTATCCTTTTCAAGAAACAGGAAGTCAAAATGAGCAGTGATTTAAGGATTCCTGTGATATGATTCATTTTCCCCGATGATGGGCAAGAACCTGGTTATTTTCTTATAAATTACAATAATCTAACCTTTTAACCTGCTAAATGTAAAAGATTCCCTGACTAGAGAGCCTTCGTTCTTACTAATGTTTCTCAGATAACCTTATGCTGACAGGCATAATTAAGTCTGTCTATAACAACCGGTTTCTAGCATGCTGTGCGGTTTTTAGCCCCATTTAGTCTTGTTGAATCCTAGACTACCTTTTTGGGACCAAAGCAAAACCTTTTCAGAATAAAGCTAAACAAAATTCTCTCTGATCCACTAATACTGTAGATATCGTGGGCACACTGACTCAGTGACTGTAGAGGACTAAGGTTATGTTGTGACCCATTTATAAAGCTTTGTGTTAGTAGCATTAATATAGCATGCCGTTTCTGTGGTAGATATTGTGAGTTATACGTAGTAAATTGACATTAAATAAAAGCGGCTCATGAATGAAGCCTTGAGGAACCTCATATGTGATATTTGTTTGCTTTGATTTACACATGAGACAAAGTTTCCTAGTTTGCGAAGTAACACCTGAAACAATCGAGTAAACCACACAGTTCACAGTTGTGTTACGTCTAACTTTTACCTTCTATGCTAATTGTGCCTTTAGCTCCCACCAGTGAGTTTTAATCAACTTAAATCTACTAAAATGTATAACCTATGGCTGTGTACCTTTCCTCTGAAAGAAACCATTATTATTACAGGGAAAATACAGAAGACTAATGGAAAAATGGATGTTCTATTATCTTATAGGTGTAGGTCATTTGGCATTTTTTGCAGAGGTTGTTTATTTATTTTAATTTGCTGCTTGCTGTGACCCCATCACATTCAGTTTTCTCATCTGCTCAAAGGTCTTAGTATCTTTTTTTTTCTTTTTTTCTACCGGTTCAACAGCAGAGAAGATCTTAACTGCTCCCTACAATCCACTTAGTGTCCTTGCGCTCGGGTTGGTCTGATTAGGCGTTGGCTAATTAGGTCTGACTTGCCGGGCTTTTAAGTCACTCGCCATCTTCCACAAGGTCTGGTTAAAAGTTGATGGATGGATGAGACATTAAGCGTCAAGATGGAGAAACAGGACTGATGGGAGTTCATGGCATAAGAGGACACGATCGAGGTTGCTCAGCATTTTGCCATTATCCTTTCTGTGGTTGTCAATTATTCAACAGTTCATGTAAATGACTCTTGCGGTGGAACTTTGGAACATAACAAAGTTTCAAATAACTTTGTCGACAGCAAAATAGAATCAGAATGAAAAGCGATTTACACTTACATTTATAACATTCCGCATCACAGCAAAAGCAAGAAACTCTCAAGATCCCAAGATTTCATCACTGGCCGAGTCTTTTCACCGTCTTAACACGGGAACACCAAAGCGATGGACGAATCCAGCAGAAATCACCAGATGGATAAGCAGCCAAAGCAGACACATGAACCGGTGTGGAGGAGGGGAAGAAAAGCCGAGTTGTCAGATATTAATCGAGACATTTTAACTTTGTCATGAGAACATTTGCGAGCTTTAAGGCACACTACTGATGTTTAGCCTGAGGGTGTGACAGACAGGAATGGATGTTGTGCTAAGCAAAGCGTTTGATCTCCAGCATCACGGGAACGCAGGTATCAGAGAGAAGCTCATACCTCTAACAGCTGTTCAGACTCCCTCACAGGATTTGTTTTTTAGTTGTTGTTTTTTTTCTCTTTTTTTAGATGTTGCTGCAAATGGGCAGACAAAAATTTCACTTTGAAGAACTCTCTCTTCTTCAGATCTCTCTAAAAAGTCACACATTGTACAGTCAGCGCTGCTCTTTGAAACAAGATAAACACATTTAAGTCAACAGGCTAAACATTGCTCTCCAAAGACGGGTGTAAGTGTGTGTTAATAGGCCTCACAACACAATTACATGGCTTCCACATAATGGCACTCAAATCAATGAATGGATTCTGCCCCCTACTGTCAATGAGGAACACTACATCTATAATCAATTAGCATGTATTCAATGAGGAAAAATTGCACAGTGAACAGTATTAATAAAAACATTACCATAATTATATTATTATTACCATATACCAATTCTTTACTAGGAGCACGGTTTCTGTGCAGGACCCAAAAACCAGCAATGATAAATTTAATATAAGGCATTGAAATGTTATGTGATTGTCCAATTCATATTTATTTGGAGATTTTATGTGCTTGCAATGAAAAGATATAAATTGAGCTCCCATTTCAAACTTACTTCATTTATTTAATAAATACGAGTCAGAATAAGAATCAGACCTCAACATTCACTCCCTGTAAATTGCAGTGAACACAGCAACCTCTTCTGGACAAACGGTAAAACAAGCAGAAAATGAAATAAATCTTGCAAATCAAAAATAAGCTGCAGTAAAACAATTCAGAGAAAATTTAAAGAAATGAAGAATTTGATTGAAGTTATGACGGTGTGACCAATGTTTTAAAAAGTTTAAAAGTAAGTCCAGAGATTGCAGTCATGGATTCTTTTGATACATAGGAAACAAATTCCCAAATGTCTGGCATTGCATCCCAGAAGATAACTGGCCTGTAAGTTGGATGTAAAAAATAAAAATCATAATATTGCCTGTTGAAGCGTTAAAAAGTAATCCATGATCAATGCATCTGATTAGTTCGCCTTGACTGCACATTGGTGAGCTAATCAGGCCAAAGGGATCAATGGACATTCTGCCTCTCATTGCTTCTGTCTTTGGATAACTACAATGTAAATGACTGGGTACTAAAAGAAGCCATACTGGGACATGCGCTAAAACTCTGCTGCATTGTTCACATGGGAATCTGCGCTTACGCCACGCCAGTTTTTAATCAATGAAATGTGAAAAACAAGTCCCTATTACACATCCCTCTCTTACTCTATTATCATCATATCCATCAGAGCTGCTTTTCTTCCATTTCCAGATCATCTTCTCCAGACTATAAACTTCACAGCCCTTGTGGCAAGTCCTTGCGGTACAATCCGTACTGCTGCCTCTGTTTGCCTCCCGCTTTCACTGAGCTCTACAAGACCAGCAGATGTTGCGCATTGTTCCTTTCAAAGAGAAACTAATTGCTAAACAAAAGGTGCTGGCGTGTCCTGTCGAGTATCCTTGTAAATGTTTTACAGCCGCAGCTCTATTGCTAGTTAAGTGGCTAATTATAAAAGAAGAACAAAAGTGTCTAATTAGGAATGAAGACGGGGAGGAGGAGACTTTTCCCCCCACACACTTTTCTTTTACACAGGGCAGCTGATACAATCAACTGAATATAAATTAAAGTTCCCTGGTTCTTGTAAAGAGCAGTCTGTTTGTCATTGTTGAACTGGAAAATGCTGTGTAGGTTTTTTTTTTTTTCCTGCATCTAAAAGCTGAGACTTTCATTAAGTATTTTTACATTAACCTCAACTTTGTCTTAAAGAAATTCCCAAAAACCTTTATTTATGTAAAATAACAATGCTCACGGTCTTGTAATATTGGCTTCAAATCATAATGTCTAGTATAAAATGTAGTTAAACATGAATTATTCTGACTTCTGCATGCATGTTTATGTAGCATTTTACAATGCTATATAAAACTGAGAAGATGACATTATTGTCTGATATATTTTTGGATTGTCCCTCCATTAGGTTAGATAAATATAATATTTATATATAAACTACAGTAAAAATAAAGTTAAAAAAATACACAAAAACAGAAAAAAACACAATAGAACCCTAGGAAAATAAAATAAAATACTAATAATATGATTTTCCTATTGTCCATTTAGCAGAGATGCATAATTCAGTTCTTCATTAGATAATTTGAACTCTTTCGTTGAGGACTGCATCATTTTATCGTGTCTTGAAAAGCATCAAAAACCTGCTCTGATGTGTGCCTGTGCGGATTCCTCGTTTTGCCTCCTGCACTTATAAAAATGAGTCCCCTGGCCTGATGACATGGTCAAGCTTCAGTATGCATCACAGTGCCTGTGTGAGCCTGTCTGTGAGAAAACAGAGCCCTTGACACTCTGTCTTGACAAAGTTGGGTAATTAACGACAGCGCCTATTAAAGGGAGAATATTCAGCCAGTGATAAATGGCTTTAATAACAGGTCTCTGTTCTTGCTAACAGAGACAGATCCCGCCGCCACCGTCAGCCTGCCCACTAGATAAAACTACCCAGACTCCCATCTCAGCACCCTCTTCATCTTGCCTTTTCCCATCGGCAGTCTTGCTTCTGCTCCGTTTCCTCTTTTCTCTCTCTCTCTCTCTCTAACTTTCGAATTCTTTCCTCTCAGAGCCTCCATCTTTCCTGCAGACTGCTCTGTCTACCGCAACTTTTGTTTACCATTTCCAGGGACGAGTCCCGTCAAGCGTCTTTAACAGATTCAAACTGTGAAATGTCCTCGTAAAACAAACAGGTTCAACCCTATCAACCTACCTGCACGCATGGCGCCGTGTTCGTGTTTGTTCATGTTTGTCTTGTAAAACATCGTTAGCCTCTTTGTGTAAGGGCCATGCAAATTGGACAGTTAAGAAGCGCTCGGACCTATTTATGTTCCAGCTCAGCGTTTTAACAGGCCTGCGCTACTGCTTTATGTGCCCTGGTGGGGTTTAGGGCAGGGCCTGACCACGGGGGTCATATTCATCACAGCCTCGTATTGTGAGATGGGTCCAGATGTCTGTGCTCATTAGAACAGCACTGAGAGATTTAGAAGACAGAAATGGGATTGAGTTAAAGAGCCTCTTTTCCATCCACAACCATGATGATTTCATGGTGTCTCAGAAGGAGTGATCAGTGTGTGCAAAATAAAAAAAAATTTAAAAAACATATGTACATAAAATTTAAGATTATGTGTCCTGGTAAACAAATTTTCACATGGACAAGTCAAGTGCAGCATTGTCAGTGATGATCCTTCCTGTTACCCTCTTTAGTTCTGTTGACCTGCAAGTCTTGCACTGAAATCTGTTTGCAAATAGCTTTCCCTTAAAACCCATCTCCAGATGTGGAAAAAAAGACTGAGCCTGTTTTGTTGTAAATTTATAAGATTTTTCACTGCAAAAAACATGCAGCTGGAGAAAAAATACCTTTTTGCAATAAGTCTGTGTAACAAGAGCAATGTGTGTTTTTAAAAACGGTGATCATTGTAGAAGTCAGATATATTTTTGTGGTGCCATATGAAATCCAAAACCCATAACAAATTTTTGGTGTTTTATTAAGGAAGTAAGTTGCTAGTTCAGAAATTGAACTTTTAGGTTTTATTAAAAATCATATTTTTAAAAACGTCACCCCCCCCCGAGAATCCAATGAATCAACTTAATGATCTAGCTATTAATTTCAAGATAGATAGATAGATAGATAGATAGATAGATAGATAGATAGATAGATAGATAGATAGATAGATAGATAGATAGATAGATAGATAGATCCACTGTGCATGAGGAGGGTCTTCTCCCTCCAGATGTTGTAGTTTTTTGCTCTCTCTTGCAGGACCAAAAGCAGTGAGTCCATTAAATTCACATGAGAATCTAATTAGGGACCCCCACTAAGGAGCGGACTTGGTAGCATTCATTGGGGAGCAGCACTGCCAAGACCCTGACACCCAGAGAACACCCTCTGCAAGCGAATGGAGAATGACCAAGGAGTTGCTCTGTGACTGACTTAGACCTCTGCTTCCTTGAAGGCACGGATATTCGGAGCTGATTGCTCTCATTAAACTTGTTATAGTGCTATAATTATAATAGTTTACCTGTGAAAATTGATGACTTAGTGTGTGGTTACTCCGCGCACGACAACTTCTGGTAACCTTCTAATGGGTGCTTTAGCTTTGTGGATGTACATTCTGGCAAACAGAAAACTACACACCACACCAATTGTAGGCATGTACACATTTGAAACATGACTATAACAAGAGGTCAATTTGTTCATTTATTCTGAATCCAAGAAGGAAAAGCGACATGGCTGGATCTTGTGTTATAATTAGGTGGATAATAACAGTGAGTGAATTATTGCGCTCTTGTTATTTGAGTCTGTCCTCTGCTGCTCGTCAGATGAGACATCCATGTGACCATAATTCTCATTCTGGCAGCACCGCAGTGACTGATATTCTTTAAATTACACCTCCTTGGGCAAAGCATTTGGAAATGCTTTGCAGATGGGAATTCATCACAAAATGTCAAGGAGAAAATGAGGGGCATCAGAGCTTGATTGCTCCAGCAAAAAAATTAATTATTTTCTAAAAGGAAGTGAATGATGTTATTGGAAACAGTCATCACACAAGAAAGACAGTAAAAAGCGGAATATGTTATGCGTAAAAGATGACTTAAAGTGAGCTTATGGTGGATGTTATCCTACTGGCAGACAGAAAATGAAAACTGACTTCTATCAAGTAAGGAAAGTAAATGCAATCTAATGTACAATGTTTTCAGATCCTTTAAGTTCTTTCTCCTTTCTGACGTTTCAGCTGTCGTGACAATTTCAACCCAAAGCAAGCTCTGACTGCACTGTCCTAATCAATAATGTAAACACGTATTTAAAGGCATTTCCTTTTCCGCTGTGTTCAGGATTTGTTAAAGTTCATTTTATTTAAATGTATAAAAGTGAGAAACATGAAAAAAAGGTGTAAAACAAAAGAAGTGAGCAAAAAGCAATCAATAACACAGGCCCTAAAGCGCAACAGTGGCTGCCAGAGGACAGTTGTTATAACAAACTCTTCATTACAGATTTGAACTATTAAATTTAAATTTAAGTGGGAATTTGTCTTGTGAGGGGGAGGAGAAAGTCTTGAGAAAATATTGCCTGACAGCTCTAGCGTGGACACCCAGCACTCCACATAGAGATTTGATGTGCTGGGTGTCGCAAGCCTACCCTGCTTACAGCTCACTGTAGTGGAGAAAAAGCACAAAAACTGTGACAAAAGCTGTCATTCAAAACATGAAAAGTTTACTTCCACTGAGTTCCTCTCCTGATCTTGCATAGATTATTTTTTCATAGATGCTATTTCACCATAATCTAGTTAAGAAGAATAAACCACTGCTGTTTCCACCTGACTCTGCCTCAAAGCTTCATCCTCACTGTAAAATCCAACCGCAAAAGGCCGCCTTGTCACAGAAGTCATTTGTCACCAATTCCCAGTAAGTTAAAGGTATCAGTGTCAATTTACCCATATACCGTAATTTCTATAAACAGCTGCAAAAAATGTCAAAATAATTTGTTTTTTGTTTGTTTTTTTATGTTTCTGAAGGAAGGAATAAGCAATGACAAACACAGTACACTAGAATACACTGACCTAAACATTATAGTGGTTGAATATAACCTACTATATAGTAAGTTCTTATTTGTGCCTTTAATGCTGGGAAAAATAAATAGTTTTGAGTGTAAATTCTTGCACAGCTTACAACAGTTTGTTCTGTTGGGTGTCCATCGATAATTTCTGTTTAAAGGGACAGCCTAATCACAGTTTTTCCATCACAAAAATAAATTGTGAAACACCAGTTCCCGTGTATGAATGGTCCGCACTATACACATTAAAAATTCATCCAATATCTAGTCTTTTATCCCAATCACTTCCAAAAACAAAGGAGATTGAGGTAATTTTGCTTCAATTCCAGCTGCTTGACAACACTGCTCTAAAGTCCTACTGCTCTCATTCTTGCGTCTCGCCTTTGCTGTGACAGCTTTGGCCTTTAAGCTTAGCACTGTTATCACAGGAGCTTCACATTTTAACAGGCATTTCATTGCCATCATCTTGCTGAGTTCTCTGTCACAATGACTGACAGCAGGCCTCTCTTCCAATAACGCTACACAAAAGAATGTCAGTGACTCCATTTAACTTTATTAGTTTTAAAGCCAGTGGCTACAGATTTTTATGGGCTACTTTCTTGAGCACCTTACAGTGAGATACTGCTGTCTAAACTGTATTATATGTTATAAACTTCCACAAGTACACCGCACCGGCTGTATGGGAATATAAAGCACACATTCACTTTTTATGGCACACGATTCAATGGAAAATCTTGTGTTGATAGCATTCTATAGGCTATTGTGGGCTTTCACAAATGGGTCTTGGTGAAATATCTGTCCGTCTCTTACAGTCAGCGTCTCGTGTTCAACTTTGAAATGACAATATTTTGTACACATGCCTCTGTTGCAGAGCAACACCTCATAATAACTGAACTGTAACCCCACGTTTCTGGTTAATAAGATGTGATTCTGCACCTTTAAGTTTCTAATGCTGTTTACAACCATAATGTACCTGAATTCAATGTAAAATGATTGAATTCAGATTTTTTTGTTAACAAAAATCCTTCACAGGTTAAACGGTATGGCCATATGACTGGATGGTGTATGTTTCTGAATTTTTGACAATAATCTTGTCCCTCTGGTCCTTTACGCACTTTATAATTCTATGTCACCCTGACGAGAGTATCTCAGTATCGCCCATTGACCCTAACGGCCTCTGTAATTGTCAGAAATCCAGCAAAACTGGACTATGAAATATAATCCCTTTAAACAATCACAACAAAATACTACAAAGCGGACTTTATCCAATTTCAGCCACGCATTAAACATTTTTGCAGCGACTGGAACTCAGTTTCCGAAAGTGCCCAAAATGAATTACATTATGGATTATCATGTAATTATGGATCTTTCCAAAGACTGATAGGGCCGGAAAATTGAGTTCTGAATATTTCATAATGCACGGCACCGTCTTTGTAGAGGAAATTATTTAGGGATAGCACGCTCATTTGCAGAATGGATAAAGGTTCATTGCGAGTCACCAGAGTGCTGTAATTGGAAAGCTGCTGTGATTCAAAGGAATTATTCAAAGATGAGCATGTCTACTCAATAACTGCAAAATCAGTGTGCCATTAATACTCAGTCACACACCCCAAAAAATACTGAAATGATGGCAAAACCTACCGTGCTGTGTACTTATTCTCTTAATTGTGCCATATATTGTGTAAATATGACATGTAAACAAATGTGATTAATGTGCATTTTGTGTCTTTTTCTACAGATGAGACCAGCACCTTTCCATCATCGCCACTTCAAGCTTCTACACCACGCCTCAAAGCCATGTGATTTAAAACTAAACACTGAATAACATAATTCACTCAGAGGAAACAGGTTAAATTTTTACAAAGATAATATCACCGGTAAACACTGTGGACCAAGTTAGTACATCATTTGACCTATTGTCATCTGCTTAACAAATCTTAAAGATTAGTAAATTGCACACTTCCTTGAACTGTTTGAAGTTCAGAAGAAAAATGTTTGTCTGGAAAACATGAACAAACACTTTTGAGAAATGTCTTCTTTAAAAGGCGAATCCAAATGTCAGAGAGACAGATACACAGAGAGCGCTGCCTTCTGGGCGTCGAGCAGAAAATCTTCAGAATAATATTTTTTCCCAGTTGGAGCGAACTGCAATTACCCGTCATCAAACATACAAAGCAGAGTGTTTGCACTCTCATAGCCTGGAGAGGAACATGGTCACTGTTTGCAAAATCACACAAAGGAGACTCAGGAAAAGCAATGTAGGAGTGTTATTGAGATCAGATTTACTGGATTTATGTTGCTGTGATTAGTCAGATAATAAAATCCACTGACAGCTTATTTATAAACTATTGTGTATAAAGGAGTAGCTCCAAATTCTGAGGTGTAAATTTTTTCCAACATAATGGTAAACATATCACACAAAGTGAGATATGAACTTTTTTTTTTTATCTTTATGCATTTTTTAAACAAAGAGTGGCTCAAAAGTATCATGACTAAAATGAAACACTTCATGCTATTATATTTATGTTTTTTCCTTTTCTGATTCATGACACAACAGAGGAATGTATACAACGCTGTAATTAAATGGAAGGGAAAATATTGAGATTATTAATTAGGTTTATTAAAATACTGACATGTACGTTTTATTCCGAGCTTCTCTAAGAAGTTGACATAAAGGCTGAACTTTAGCCGGTGCCGTAGCACAGAGCTGCTTGACTGTTTTGACAGATTTTTTTTTAATGAAAAACGGATTCACAAATCCAATATTTTATAAGCCCATATAGCTTTGAAGTGTTTTAATTTATTGAATTTCTGTGTATGCAACCAACAAACAATTTGAAAACACTCATCTCATAGCCCCACCTTTAATTTAACCCTTGATTGTAAGCATGTTAAACTCAACAGCAGTGAGCCTTAAGTGCACGCTGCATACCTACTTATTTATTTTTGACATTTTTCTTTTACTGTTTTACATTGCCACATACAGGCCTTGTTAATTACTGACTGTGTTCTTGACAAACATGTTTGAAAGGACAAATAAATTAATTATTTTAGAAAAACTCTCCAGAAAGAAGTTTGTGTACCAAGAGATTGATGCTTCAATCTTGAGCTGTGAAACAAGTCTGAATGTTTGTACCTGTTTTTAAAATGTAAATGTAAAATCTGAGTATTGGTAAATGACACTTCAGAATAGCTATCACTACTGGTGTGACAACGTTTCAGTTGGTTTATTTATTGGTTTTAAATCTTTCTGTATTCCCTGTATTTAAGAGACACATATTTTTCTGGATTTTTTGAAGTACTGGTCAGCGAGGAAGACTCCAAGCTAAGTAATCAAATTTAAAAAGTTCTAATGTTCACAGCTCTTTATATAACTAAGTCTGTGCGCTAATATGGAATAACAAATGAGTTCAATATTGCATCCGTGATAATGTTGGTTTTTTTTCCTAACTTGTGAAACAATGATCTCATGAGGATTTACATCAATCCACGGCTGTCTGTCTGTAGTTTCAATTTAGTTTTTATAAAGTACTTGTTATAATTCTTGATGTTTGTCCTTTATAAAAGTAATGCATTTTATGAAATATGATACATCTTTGAATAATTTGCCATTTAAGGGAATTTGCACTGTACACGCTTATTTCTTTTGCTAGCTGGAAGTAAACAAGTTAATCTGCTTAAAATTTGTTAGATCATTTCATGAATAAATGATGAAAATCCCATATATTCCTCCTGAATCAGTTAGAAAGGGTTCAGTCTGAATTTGGAGGCCATTTCTTCAGAAAAGTGCAAACCTCTGGGCTTGACGTATTGAAGAAATTGCACAGCATCCTAAATTACATGCGAGTGTTTGTATAGGTTTACTTGTTTTTGGGTGAGTTTTCCGACTCTGCTACTAGCAGGGGCTCGCAGCTCTCACCCAGAAGACCACAGAGATGAAGCAGGTTTAGCAACAAGCCCTGTTTGGTTTTACATTTTACACGCCGGTGAATGTCAGACTCATGAATAATCAAAACAAGAACAAAGTCTTCGTTGGACCACAGTTTGTTTTGAAGTTTGTCTGCAGAATGCGACTTCCCGGTACTTCTCAGCGGGATTCAGGCAAAGTGGGTGATTCAACTAGTGCGTCAGTGCAGGTAAGTTGTTTATAGGACAGCAGAAAATGTGAAATATTAAAAAAAGGGAACTGAAGCTCAGTAAATGGAATTACAGCTGAAGTAAAGACAGGAGTGAAGGTGATGACATTAAGACTTGACTTTCCACTTTCTGTTCCTGCTGTCCCAGCTCATCTTCATCACTGTGTAGGCCCCGACATGACCTCAACAGGACGGACTAATCTTAGCTCCTCACCTTGAGGCCACTTTCAACCTACAGGGTTTTTAGGTATCTTGTCAGTCCAGCAGAGAACCATCAGGATGTTCTCTTAACATGCAAATGAGACGAGAACAAATGTCCCTGTCACTTGTGGGGCTCCTTGTCCCAAAGTGTTTAACACTCCTCCTCTTAACCCTCCCTGCCCTAGCAGCTTCAAAAACCCTTCTGCACCTCATTCACTTTTTTTTTCTCCTTCCCTCTTATGTTCTTTAAATGAGCTCTCCAACTCCACTTCTTTCTCACAATTCAATTTTACAAGGCCATTATCCCGGGTGTAATGTGGAGGTTAAATATATCGGGGCAGACATTATGTGAAAATAATTAGTGCTAATGAATAATGCACTCATTCAGCTGATGAAGGATGGTTGTCAGGGTAATAGACTGGGAGGGAGGGGCCTCTATGACAAATGAAATTAAAATATTTAAGTACTGCTTTATGGTCTTACGAGGCCCTCACACACTTTTCTTTTTTTGTCTGTTACTCTCCACATGGAGCAACCCTGCCTTTGAGATGTGGGCCAGTAGTTGTGCCATTGTGCCATTACCCATCTGCAACTTCTGTTTCACCAAGGATATTTTACACTACTTTACTCTGCACCATCCCTGCCCCCATAATCACTTTGATTGCAGCATGTGCGCAGATTTTATTGACAGCCATTGTCTGTCTCCTCGATTATATTTCGCTTCTTTTATTTAGAACCGCTGCACTCATTCAGCCTTTAACTATTTCATTCTGCAGCCATAATGTGACAATGAAGGATGCAGGTTCTAAATTGCCCAGTTTACAGCACCCTTCCAGCCAATTGGCCTCCCTAAGATCAATAATGGCAAACCAAGCACTCTGTGACTGATAAATGGTAATGCATCGACACCGTTTCATTAGGAATGATGGTTGGAGGAGGGCAAGAGGAAGTGCCTTTGAAAGGAGCAGAAATCCCAACAACCAAAAGTACAGTGTTTTCTTCTTTGATATAAAGAAAACTATATGACCAATAAAAGTCAACTGACTTCAAGCATCCTTTCAATTTGGTTTGTACGACTTGTAGCAAACAACTTTGAGTTGCTGTTACAGAACAGCAACAGTAATGACAGCAGCACAAAATGTGCCTTCTGACTAAATCCCAACCTCTACATTTGTCAACTTTCTGCTTTTGAATATGGAGGTTTACCAAGTCAGTGTGTTCGCTCTCTGAATGTGGTTTATTGAACGGGAAACAATTATTAGACTAATAGACATTTAGTTTTTCAAGGTCCGGGTCATGTGATACTGGAAGGATAGAGTTTCTTCATCAAAAATATTGTACTCCAAACTCCTCTGGGATAATCACTTTACATGACAAGTATTTTGCTTGGCAGTTATATGCTCTTAAATGGGCATGAGTGTGTGCTGAAATTTGGTTTAGAGGTTCACATAATATAGAGTAGTCTGCTAGCAGATTGTCTAAATCGTCTAGAAGAAGGAAGAGAGAAGGCAGGACTTCTTGAGGAAGCTTGGGTCCTTCAAGGTTTGCAGGAAGATGCTGCATATCTTCCATACGTCTGTTCTGGAGAGTGCACTGTCTTATGTCGTTTTCTGTTGGTGTAGCGGCATCAGAGCCAGAGACTTAAAGACGCTCAACAACCTGATAAAGATAATGTCACTGATAATGTTCTGATAATGTCACTTATGTCTTCTGGTTGCAGCTTTGTAGAGTTTTATTCCATCAATTCTTTCTAGTGAATGATGGAAACATAATTTAACAAGCTCCCGTTGCTATTTTGCTCTCTTTGTGCTGTATATGTTTTGTACTTTGGCTTACACCAACATAAAGCAGTCATATGAACAGTGAAGAGAAATGATACGGGAGCAGCGTGTGAAATAAGATTCACGAAAAGTAAAATGTGAAATTTTAATTTGGCTGGAACATCACATTCTTTTATAATAACACAGCACCTGCACCTGCACCTGTGCTGTTCATACAGGTGCAGGTGTACATACAGGTATGAACACAGGTGCATATGTACCTGTATTCATACAGTATTCATACAATTCACCCCCTTACCAGGGGAACACTACACAATTCAAAGTACACCATTCACACAGAAAGAAAACTTGAAGATGGTAGCATAATGTTGCGAGGTAGCTTTAGTTCAGCAGAGAAACCAGTCAGACAATTACCCAAGACTCACAGCCAGAACTACATTAGGATGGTTTAGTTTAGTGGTCTCAAACTGCAGTCACATGCAAATTTCGTTCAGAAAAACCCTGGCAATGATTCAAGCCAAGGACTCTGTTGTAAGGTTGTCAAATACGTCCTTTTCCTTGCTGGGTCACGGAGGGGTTGGTTGTCTCTAGTAGTCATTGAATGACAGGCGGAGTGCACCCTTGACAGATTGCCTCTGTATTGCAGGGCAACTTTCTGACTAGGATTTGAATCCATTACCTACTTGCTTCAAGTCAACAGAGTTACCAACTTTACGCGACATCTGCAGGAACACAGTCAAATTGGATTGGAGATTATTGCACATTTTTTTTAAACTTAAACTAAGTTCAGTTTTCACAGGACAATGGCAAACTGTTCACACAAAAAAATGCTACAAAGCGCTAAAGAGTGCTTTTCTTTCCCTCAGGCACAGCAGAAACAATCTCACTCACACAAGCCTTACTACCTTCTTTTATTAATCTCATATTTTCTATATTAGTGCCTTGTACATTTGACTTGCAAAACAGACCTAATTATCGGGGGCCGGCAGTTTGCAAGCCACACATCAAACAGTAAGTTGCAGTAAAAGCTTGTATGATCTCCTCTCCCTTTTCCTGTCCTCCCCTTGCTGCCACGTGCCAGAAACACTGATTATAACGGGAACATTATGTGGGAATTACAGCGAAACAATTTACACTTAATGTAGCAGTCGTATGAACAGGGAAGAGAGATGGACAAAGATATAGCTGTATCAATAATGCATGCTTTAATTAAGCAGCTGGGAATGCACCGGGCAGGATCAAGGCATGAGGAAAGACAGACAATGAAAGAATAGTCGGAGGAGGAGTTGGGAGAAAGACGATGGAGGAAAAGGAACTAAGAATAAAAGCGAGTGACAGAGAAAATGGAAAACGGAGCAGAGGGTGAGGAGACGAGAAGGAGGACGAGGAGGAGGGAGAAAGATCAGAATATGTTTCTGTGGGCTTGTCGCGCGCACTGTGATTCATGGGCAGTAAATATGCAAAGCCTGATGGCCATAAGGCAATCAGAGGAGCGCCACTCATCTACATGTTGCATAGTGGGCTATAATCCATCTGAGGGGCAAGGAATAATGATACCAGGAAGCAGGAATAAGAGCAGGGTCTGTTTATTACCTCAGACAGATCCATAATGCATACAGATGTGCAGAAGGCACAGCAGCCTGAAGCCAGAGGACTCTATTGAGAAGAAAAGACAGTAATATTGTTTTTAGTGTAATGAAAGGCAATCTGATTTAAGCACCTATTAAAGCAAATAAGTCTGCTGTCATATAAAGTTTTAAAATAAGCACTGGAGCTATGGCCATGCAAGATTGGACAATAGTTGCATTAAAAGAGAGGGAAGATTTTTTTTGCACGGACACCAATAAATAACACGGGCGCTGCATGTGAAATCAGGCTCATGAAAAGTAAAATGTGAAGTTTTAATTTGGTCCAGACATCACGTCTTTTGATGATAACACATCACCTGTGTGAATAAAACCCACGTGGCGAAATAAATGCCTCACTTCTCTGCGTCATTGTGTTTACTCTTCTTTATTTGCAAAGAAACACGCACAAGCTCACCCCCGCACCCCCAACCTCCTTGTAAGGCGAAGTCAACACAGGGATTTTTCTAGTGCCTGAGTAAGTAATAAATTGTGTTGAACATTGATAAACTAATGCAATTACCTGCAGGGCAAGAGAGTCAGCTAATTTAAAGATACCAGGTTTGTTCATGTGGTGGGAGGCTCCTGAATAGGACCCCAGGGTGAGAGATGGCGCCTTTATTACATTTGAGAGGTCAGCGTGGTAGCACTGTATTAGGATTGATCTTTTGATCCCTGCTTGGAACGCCCCCTATACACATTCACACGCGCATAAACACGCACACACTCGCTGCAGCACCCCATCTGGTTTGTGAAAACAATAACAAAACAAAACAAAAAAAAGCTTATCTGGCGTAAAGGGTTAACTCTGCCAGGCAGGCAGCCTAATTGAGCACCACACATCTCAGCTACACAGCAGAAACAGCAACCTGGAGGGTTGTAACAAGCCAGGCGTGACTTATTCACATAATAAACCAAGCAGATATCTAAATGAGCCATTGAGCTAGCCAAAGGGAGAGAGGCCATTAGGCGGCCCGGACCATGGGTACATATTTGTATATCTACAATTGCCCTATCATTTGCATAAGGGGCTGCCTACAGAAATGTTAGATGGTTCTCATACTCCGGGGTCCTGTGACACAACAGAATACCTCTACACTTATTCTAGGAATAATAAACAACTCTGTCGTGTTTATTTTCTTCAAAAACAACAACAATTTTACAGAGGTAAATTATTGTCATTTTATGTGATTTTGTATTGTTCAGAATAAACAGAGAGCCTGTTTTTATTCTTGTCTCATATGACCTCATCTGTACTGATCTAAGCTGTTGTACAATAAAAAAATGAAACATTGTAAAGCACAATAAATGAAAGGCGACGTTTAGAGATACTTTCTGACCTGCTGAGAGGAGATGAGACACATCCATTCATCCATTTTCTAACACCCTTGTTGACGGGACAAACAACCTTGCACACACACTCACACCTAGGGAGAATTTAGAGAGACCAATTAACCTAGCAGTCATGTTTTTGGACTGTGGGAGAAAGCCGGAGAACCCGGAAAGAACCCACCATGCACAGGGAGAACATACAAACTCCGTGCAGAAAGACCCCTGGGCCAGGAATCAAACCCAGGACCTTCTTGCTACCAACTGCGTCACTGTGCAGCCCGAGATAAAACACAGTGATGGGAAAAAGGTCCTTCTAGGGACGGGTGTTACGAATTAGCTCTGGCTATACACACTGTGATGCTGGCAGTAGATTGTCTTGATCTATGTTTCTTGTAAATAAACGACACAGCCACCGATGACTGCAGATAAACAGTTTTCATGTAATGGTAGGTTGTTTCCCCATCATTTCCACATTCATCAGCATGTACACGAGGTTGGTTGACAGCGCTAAGACACTCCTTCTGGCTCTGATTGGTTGTTTTTGATTAGGAGTTGTGTGTTTCTGCAGAAACAGCTCAGGGAGGAAGTGGAGGAGCTTCATCTTTTCCCAGATTACCTGTCTCATACTAGATATTTTAGAAAATTACATACTGTAGCTTTAAATGTGTCAGGTGATGAAAGACATCTTAACGTCAGGTAAAGAAAATGTGACATGACAATAAATGGTTTTCAATAGCAACAAGTCTTTTACATCACAGCGGAGGAATTCTGGTCTACTCTTCTTCGCAGAATTGTTTTGTTTCAGAGACACTGGAGGGTTTTTAAGAATGAACTGCTTGTTTAGCATCATGCCACGGCATCTTGACAAAGTCATTCGAAAATCTTCATTTTGTTTCAGCCGTGGAACCATCGTAGGATCGTATTGTGCTATAAACAGGTTAGAGATGTGGGTGACGAAATGATGGCCGTATCGCCATCAGAATGTTCTGGTAGAGAGCAGAATTCATGCCTTCATCTACAGTAAACGGTTCAGGTCCTGAACGTAGCAAAGCGACATCAAGAAACAAGTCAGGGTGTTGAGGTTCTGCCTTTGGGCACTTCTTTTGAACACTTTCTCAATTTTAAATAGCAAGTTGTTCAGGTTGCAAAAGATAAAAACTTGATTTGACTAAAATAACATTATTTACTGGTATTAATTACAGTGTGATTGATTTAAAATAGAAAAAAAATGGCAGTTATTATGTCAAAGATACTTCAAACTTAACAAAGATGCTACTTAAGAACTTCCAAAAGGTTCTTACAAAATGACACCATCTGATTCAGAATGACAATAAGTTGGACAATTAGCTGAAAGGAGCATACTCTTTATTTTCGTTTGTGCTTTACAAAGGCCTAATAAAGACTCTATGGCCTTATCAGCATTTTAGAGCCCTTATTGAGTCGGTTTAATTGCATGTAATTAAAAGTATAAATCATTCCACTGAAATAATTATTTCGTTTAAGTATAAAGTAACATCATAAAAAGAAATGAAGCTTCTTTATAATATTCCTATCAGAAGAACATTTTCACAGTAAGATTATATAATCACATCTGCAGTAGACAACATCCCAACAGCATGCTGTCACAGCATGCTTCAGAGTTCCTCCGATTCTCCTCCAGTTCCCCACTAATCCAACACACTTGCATCTCTCAGTCATGTTGGTTAGTTTAAACAATAACATAGGGTGACCACGAATCAGCAAAGCCTCGTGGAAATCGGTCAGGGGTCAGCCTGTAATGTGACCTCTGACACATAATTAAATTGCCATCTTTAACCTCGGTTACAACCTGTCACAGCGCATCGGATTGCATGCTGCAAATCACTGTTCAAATCAATGGCAGAAAAGACGGCAGGGGGAGGAGGGGCCCGCTGTGTCCAGTGGTGTCTGCAAAGAGATTGTGTTTAATGAAGCTGAACTGAGCAGTGATCATGTTAGTGTACCGTCTAATTAGATTCGGGTGAATGCTACGCCCGGTTATCCTCGCAGTGACAGGAGGGTTGCAGATGAACCGCCAGGGAGCTGCTGGCAGTGTTTATGTAGTTTCACCATAGCAAAAGTCCAGAACGTTTACGAATGTCTGAGCAACGTTTGTTGCAGCTGAGAGACCTTTCCAATCACAACATATTCTCAAGAGGAATTGATTGTTTGGATCATATTTAGATTAGTCTGAGAAACAAAGTTAAAGGACTTTTCCTGTTCGACTAACTTCTGGATAGTTGTGTCTTTGTTAATTTAGTTTTATACCTGATTTTTGATTCTTAGCAATGTTGATGTGGTGTTGGAAACTACATCACAGTTGTGAGAGACTGATAGGGAGAATCACAGCCTGAACAAATAAGTGTTATTGCCTCACTTCATCATAGGGCCTATACAAAAACAAGTAAGATGAAACATCCTGTATGGTGGGAAAAAATTATTGTATCACCAATGAACACCACACGTTACTTTGGCAGAAAGTTGGAGTATCTGTGAAAAAAACATCCAACTAAGCAATAGAAGATCAACTAAACTTAACATGAACAAGCAAATTTAGACATGAGTTAAGCCTTGTAAAGTTTAATCGAGTTTTTCTTACCAAATGGCTCAAGTAATGATTGAGCCATTTGGTAAGAATGGCTGCTTTTGTGCTTTAAAAGGAGTCGGTTGTCTTTGGAAGTCTTCTAGTCAGTTTGGAGAGGAAATAGTTGTTGCCGAGTATCACACAGGTATTAATAAAGGTCTAAACCCACAATATTAAAATCCTTGTTGCTGCATTGTGGGATATCAAAATGTTTCACGACCTTACAATGTTCACTTTAATGCCATTTTTCTGATGACGTTTACTGTATTAGCAAAATTTTCCACAATATTGGAGAAAAACAGTCATTCCTCACTAACATCCTTACACATCTGAACATATTATCAAGTAAGTTTAAATCTAATTACTTGTTTTAAGTCCTTCAATAGTGCATAAATCCTTCCGAGTACAATTAGCGTTATTGAAATAGGTACATATTGAAAAAAAGCACTTCCTTTTGTTGCCAAGTAAACTGTCAACAGAAGGTGCAGAAGTAACCTGTCTTTCTTTATTGATGCTAATTGGCAGTTCCTGGAGTCACCTACTGTATGTGGTCAGCACAAGTGGTTAAAGAGTTTCATGAAGCTGAACAACACCCCAGTTTTTCTAGACAAACCGAGAATGATGTAAAGGGATTTTTAGGGGGGGGAAAAAACGAGTGTTTTGTCTTGCAGCTGAATATTTATATTGAGTTTAGTGGATATGTTTTACAGCTGGAACTGTCAGTATCAACTTTGCAGCAATTCCACACCTGCCACTGGGCTTACATGGAGGAAAATATGTCCCCGAACTGAAATAATCCTCAATAACGATGCGCTGATTATGATTTAAAGGCTGCTAGCTTTGTTTCAAACTGTGCCTTGCTTTGTGGCCAGGGCCCTGTGTTGTTTAAAGGGTTGTCGGGGTATAAATACTAAATTAATCATGCTTTGGCTCAACTTGCTGGGGACTGAAATTTGCTTATGGAGTCCCATGATCACATAAAATATTAATAGTTTCACAGAGAGCTGGCATTGTAGAGGGGGGGCATGGCATACGAAAGCACCAAGATGTTGGTGAGGGGGGGAGGGGGGAAGTCACTGCTAGTTTCCCATCAGAAACACCTTCTTCACATCTTCACCTTATACTGGTAAATGACCAACATAAACCGGTGTTGACACTATTTATCCATTGGGGTGGATTTTGTACATGTAGGAACTAGTTAAGGAGTAATTGGGATTAACTGGCACAAAGCTGTGTTTTTGTTATGAAAATGCAGCAGTAATATTTAAATAAATCTGAATAAATCATAAAGCGTGCTACGTTATGCAGTTTCCTTGTTGTTACACATCCGTGTGACCGATTTCTTGAGCCCCCGAGGGCTTCAAAAAGAAAGTGAAAACAACAATCTCCAAGCAAATACAAGTGAGATTTTCGAAAATATTGGTCCCTTCTCTTTGAATTTAGAAAAAGGAACCAATAGATGATTTTCCAACGCACGAGCAAGAGCTTCCATATTTAATAAATTTCCTTTTTGTTTCATCTTCACATCAACTTGGAATCGGTCCAGCCCGACTTTTGTTGGACGCATACCTTTACTCTTGAGTTTCAAATCCGTATTTTATAACATTATAGCAACTCCTTTCAACTTTTCATGTCATTTGTCTCCTTGACACAAATCTGAAAATAAAGACTTATATAATTGATGACACAGACATTGTAAACTTGTTATCCTGTATTTTTAGAGCTCCTGCAGAGCCAATGAACACTCTCTGCTTGCTGAGACACAAAGGGTGGCCGAGCTCTTAGACTCCTGCATGCTGGCTGAAGGTCCACCGAAGCTTTTACATTTATTTATGCTATTCATAAAATGTCTTGCGCATGCTTGTCCAAAAAAAAAGTAAAAGTCCATTTAATTTGTCACATCTCAGACTAAAGGAAACAAAAGTGTGCAGGTAAAACGCCACGGTTGAGGCAACCAAAAATCATGCTTGTTTGAGTTTGGTGGCACCACAGTAGGTAAATGAGACAACAGAAGGGGGCATTTCACAGCCACATACTAACAGATGAAGAGATGAGGGGAGGCATTTTTGGTGCTTTGCAGGAGGAAATGGTTTCGGTGATGAACAGCAGATATTTCACAAGAGCAAAACTGATTTCTCACAATTATCCCTGCATGGCTGACAGACGCCAAGGGGAGTCTACAAACAGTGAACTGGGGGACACTGATTGGGTTATTTTTCCTTTCATATTCAAGACTGAGGAATTGAAAAAGATGCAATAGACTTGTACCTTAGCCAAATACCAAGACTCAAGTTCACAAATAAAAGCATAGGTTCATTAGTTGGAATGACCCAAACCATGTGAGGTGAGAAGGGGAAATGAGCTGAGAATACATGCTTAGGGTAATTTAGCTGCCTTTACTTAAGGATTACGGTGAATGAATTCTTGCCACAGAACTGTTAATTTTAACATATAGGAATGTTTTTTTCCAAAAACACTGCCATACTGTCCACAGGAAAGCTTTACATTAGCTGTGTTTTCTTCAATTAAACGTAGTGAAAGAATGAGAAGTTTCAGTAAAAGTCCAACTCCCTAATTCCTATAGTAGGTCTTCAGTACATCATGGATGGAAACTTGGACACTAGAGTCAGAACAGGGAAGATGAAGGTGCCAATCGCTCTGAACAGTTTACAAAGGACACGGAGACAGCCTCCCAGTCATGCATACACACACTCACACCTAAGAATAATTCAGAGTAACCAATTACTGTTTGGGTATAATGACCATCAATACATTTGGTGGCAAAACAGGGATGCTTGTACCATGCTGAGGTATAGGGGTGGCAGCATGATGCTATGGGCCTGTATTCCTGCAGGAGGAACTGGTACACTTCATAAACTAGATAGCAGCCCTGATACCAACCAAATATAAGCTGCTGAATTAGAAGAAAGTTGCAAAAGACATTTCAGACTGTTTCCATAATTAATCTTACTTGTTGATAAATAATTGCATAATCACCCAGATTGTTGTTGGAAATGCACCAGTTCCAGTTTTTCCAAGTCCTTTGGTACCAAATTGGAGGTTCTACCTCATCTACAGCAAAAAGATATTGTTTCATACCAAACAATCCAGTTCAGCATTTGCTCTATGTTTATATCTAGTAGTATATTATTTTGTACATTTAAATTGAATAGAACCTCCTTGTATGCAACAATGCTTCCATCAACCCATGTAGGCAACTTTCTACATATGGTAAACAGAATAAACATTTATCAAAAATATTATTGCCATTACAGCAACACTTGATTCCACAACAAAACAGATAGAGACAAATCCAAGATGAAATCTGATAAAAGTTGAAGATATTTGGAAACAAAGTGTTGTGAGCGGAAACCCCGATGACTCTGAAAGAGAAAAAATGTTTGATTAGTGGAATATGAAAGATTTAGACTTACCAAAATTGTAATTACGTTCTTACCTTTGCATGAAAGTGCAATCTGATTTACCTTACCGGTCCAAATGTTAGGAGTTTTACCATTGAATGAACCTTTTCAGGAAGTTTGCTCTTAAGGTGAAGAGGAAGTTTTTTTTGTTTTCTTGAAATGGTCTTTGGTATTTTTTTTCAGCTCTTTTTGTAGAGCATACTTTTTTTCACACTGCCAGTTTGTTTTGGGTTTTTTTGTATTTTTTTTTGTATTTTTTCTTTTGGTTTTCTGGCAGGTTGATTTCAGACCATTTCAATTTCTTTATTTTTTTTGTACAATCCAAAGTAAAGCCAAGAAATAAGAAGCCAAACTTTCATACAAATTACAAACCAGGACATAAAATATTTACACAAAAGCAACTTAATACTATTCTGCAGAAAAAACTACCATCTGTTGAGTTAAATCACAACACAAGTCTTTTTTTTTTTTTAATTGAGCGCCCAACTAATGTGTCTGAGTGGCCAGATTTAACAATGCACTTTGAGAACCAAAACAAATCTACTGTAAGAGCACTAAAAGAAACTGCACCGTTTATCTGGTTTACATGTTAAAATCAAACTGCACAAGTTTCTTCTGCTAGTCAGCTATGTGTTAGAGGAAAAAGGTCTATCCAAAGTAAAATGTGCCTTTCTAATTCCTGAACAAGCACTGAAATTATGCTGGATCATCGCTCTTCGTCCACACCAGTGAGCGTCGGAGGGAGCTTCATCTGCGCCAGGAACGAGGCTCGTTGTCGTCTTCCTCCTCGTCGTCGTCTTGCAGGAATGCATCGTCACTCAGCGACTCCTCCGGGTACTGATAAAAGAAGACAATATTACTGTGGATGATTAAAAAGTGGAAAATTATGTCGATTTTTTTTTTTTTTTACTGCATCACTTTAAGAGGTCTCTAAGAGAGAATAATTCACTATCTTATAGTATCATTTTCTAACTGCCTAATGAAAGTACAAAAATTTTCATGCAAAATCCAAATAAAACCAGAGGGTAATTCCTCTCTGTAACATGTGATGGCTCCCTCTAGTGTTCTCTAATGCAATATAAACAGCTATTAAACAACCTTTCCTGAGATATGTCTTAAGACGGAACATCTAAAGAACTTTATTAGAGTAAATATTTAATCGCGAAAAGCACCAAACTGCAGGTATTGAAGGAATTTCACCAACCTCATCTTCCGGTGGTTCTTTATCTTCTGCATCTGCTGTACTGAGAGTGGTGGCAGGCTTATGCCAGGCCAGGCGTAAAGTCTGGCTGTTGAATCTCAGTCCGTGCAGAGCCGCCTGCAGGTGGATCAAACAAAGTTTTCCTGGTTAACTGCAACTCGTACACAGTTGGATCTAAAGTCAAATTGCGGTGTTTAAATGAAGGACAAATCGCGTGGTTCCTCACCTGCTCGGCCTCCGCTCTCGTCTTGTATGTGACGACTGCAGAAAGTTTGTTCTCGTCAATCTGGCAATCTTCAATCTCTCCAAATTGCTACAAATAATAATAATAAAAAAATCTGTCTTGGTCAGCAAACTTAACTTGCTTCTTTCTGAAGGATTCATAAAACTGGAACTAACAGGGAAGAGTTAAATGGGAAGAGAAATGTTTTTATATGGTTCTTCTTCCCCATCAAGCAGCTTTCATATATTTTCAAAAGCAGGACAAATATGAGTTAGAAAGCATTAGTGAAACATTCTGTCTTTGTTAATAGTATTCAACCGTCTTGTCAGTGTCTGTTTTGTGTTCCCCATGGAAATACAAAAGGTTATTCTTTGTTTTAGCTTGGAGTTTTACCAAATCTAGTTATTCAAGTCAATTAACTCAAAAGTCAGCGTGAGCTAATCATTAAGCCTTATTAACAGAATTTGTATGTTCATGAAAATTTTAAAAACTGATTAAATTATCTCTTTAGTCTAGTAAAGATGTACTTCACTGAACAGATACTGTATGACCATCAAAATACAATCATGAATACTTTTAGTTTTCCATTAAAAAAATAAAACAAAAAAACAGTACTGAAATAAATTGTAATCTAAATCAAGCAGAAGTCAGTGTGACAGAGTGCAGAGAAGCAACATCAAGGACTTTTAGGCTCCCAGCAGTCCTCTGACCTTTGACTTAGAAAAGAGTCAAGGCTCTCCAGTTTTAGACCAACTCACAGCAAAATGGGGAAGTAAGTCCACACAGTCGGCATCGGTGAAACCAGAAATTTCCAGCGCTCGAGGTCGATGGTCCACAACTGCATGCAGCGGAACGCCCCGTCCACGACCTCTGGATCCTCTCCCCCGGCTTCTGACAGTGCCACGTCCCCGGGAATGGACGCCGCGGCCTCGTCCTGGTGACAGAATCCCCCTTTTAGCTGCCTGGAAGACAAACAAAGCACACACAAAAAAATATGATGATGCAGAGAGGAAACTCATGTGGAACGTTTCAAATGATGAGAACAGCAGTGCCCCCATGTGGTTGCTGTGAAGAAATGTTGGGAGGATTTTTATCTGATTTTATTTTTACGTTAGTACCTCAATTTGAAGAAGGGTGTACTTCCGCTTTAAAGAAGCTGTGTCCTCTCCAGCCTGAGTCTTCTGATACAGATCAAGCTCTGCATCAAGCAGCTCCTTCTGTGCCTGAGAGAGTTATAAACAAATATAAGAATTAACGGACACAATTCTAGAAACTTAAATCCAACTATAAGGCAAAGAGGGGTGAGAATGCGAATGCATATTCACACCTACAACTTTTCCACATTCTGTCCCACTACAGACAAAAGCTTGAATTTATCCAACTGGGATTTTATTTGATAAACCAATACAAATGCACGACTACAAAGTGGAATGAGACTTTATATTTTTCTATAGAAAAAAGAAAAAAATGTGGCATGCATTCACCCCATTTTACTTTCAGTTAATAAAATACAGTGCAACCAGAATGTGGTAGAAGAGCTAAACACAAATGTATCCATTTTGTTGTTAGAATCATGGATTTCTGACACCAGCAGGGAGGAAATCAATACCTGAGCTTTGCTCTTGGCGGTTCGTAGAAGGCTGCTGCTGCTGGAGATTCCCTTTATCTCTTCTTGCAGTTTTGTTATGCTTTTGGTTAATGTGCCCAAAGTTTCCATGATCTTGGCTTTATCTTCTGCCTTCATTGTTTTGTTCTTCTCAAGTTTGGAAATCAGGAGCTGCAGTAGGGAGAGACAGAAAGTTACAAAGTTACAAAATACTCTCCTCTGTGCAAGTCACTACAACTAAAACCTTCTCAGATAATTCATAGGTGAGTTAGATTTCACTTCGCAAGAACGTTGTAATTAAAGAATGCATGAGTAAATGCAGAGAGGCGAAAGAGAAAGGATGTCACTTTCTAAGAGGAAAAACTTCTGTAAAATAAGGTGTTAAAATTTTCCAGAATAGTTTTTTTTTTTAAACTTAACAAAAAGCTAAATGAATTAATTTACCTTCTGTGTCTCAATGTGCTTCTCCAATATTTCCTGTTTCTTCTTCCTCACATCCTGCTGTAGTCTTAGGGCCTCCTGTGTGAGCAAACACTGGGTCGGTTTCCAGATGACCTTTTACATCCAATTCAACCACTCCTACTTTTCCATCATCTCCTTCGGCTCTCACCTGCTTCTTTTTCAGAGCTTCCTCTGAGGTCCTCTGGGAAGGCTTCCTAGCAGCAGGATTATACACAGTCTTTGTGATCCCCATCGATGTCGCAGACACCTGAAGGAAAAAAGACAAACAAAAAAAAAAAAACACGGCATATTGAAGATGTTTGATCTGAAAAGTGAGGAATTATAGTTCTGAACAAAGTGAAGATTCACTTTTTCCACAGGAGCAGCAAGTTTGGGAGAGAAACCTAGACGATCTTTAACTGACACTTTAGAGGCATTCTGGAAAAGGAAGGAGAAAAAAAAAGAGACTTCTTAAACATCCAGTGTAGATTTTGACGTGTAAATGCAATAAACCACATCTACAAAAGAAGATCGTCCACACGGACCTGAGAGGCTACGCTGGAATCCTGAGTGGGCTCTGAGTTTGGAGGCATTAGGGGTCCGAGTCGATCCTTCACAGACTGCTTGAGAGTTGTGGCTGATGACTGCGACAGAAACAACACAGATTTTAAAGGAGGACTAAAGAACAGCACTTTTCTCTTCGATGTTAGTGTTTAAAACATCGGAGCATTTGCATCACGTTTCTTTGAGTGAGTCATAACTCTCAGTGAGCAAAGTGGCTTTACTTTAACTGAAGAAAAGCCACTTTTTCTTTTCTTAAATGCAAAAATGGCACACATTCATGTCTAGATATATATTTTTAAAAAGCCTGGAAGATGGTTTTACATTTAAGAAAAAATAATCCACAAGACGTTATACTCTTACAAGTCCCAGTGATTAGGATAATTTGATTTTGCATCTCACAAATTTTTAATCTATAAACCTGTTCTCTATCTTGGACCATGAACCTGTTTGTAATGTCCAAAGCTGTGGACATATTCTCATTTAATCTGGTTTCTTAGATGGCAGGTACAAAGATGAATCCACATCACTAGAAGAATGTACAAAATGTCGGGTTATTATTTCAGTTCTGGCTTATTGTGTTTATCCAAGAGGATTGTAGTCCGATAAATAAAGTCTTCAAACTTTAAAAGCAAAACTGCTATAAACTTTCACTGCTCAAGAAGCCTTAAAACTTCCAAAACTAATATCACGTTTGTCATAACCACACATTATGTTGCTGAAAAGTCATCACATGTTCATTGCCAAACATCATGTTTGTGCAAAATACAATACGGTAAAAATGATTAAATTAGTGAAGTTTTATTGCTTGTGAAAGAACAGTAGACAATAATCCAACGATAGATTGGAAGTGAGCTCTTACCATGGATGACTGTGGCTGTGGGTGAAGCTGCTGTGGCCGAGACTGGCCCAGTCCGTCACTCATGTCATCACGAAACCAGTGGACCTTGATGAAGCGGTTGTTGAGAACAGCTTCGGTGCTTTGCATAGCTCGCTTGGCCTCTTCAGGAGAGGTGAACTGGATCAGAGCTCCCTCCGGGTCATTCTGATAGGCCACCTGGCAGAATTTATCAGCACAACACAATTCAGGAATCCAGAAGTCAGAATCTTCAAATCCATTTTTAAGAAACTCACTCTGCCCAATAAAAATTATTATGCAATGAACAACTGTTCAGTCCAACAAGCATTTTGGAAAGCATAAAATTTATTATTGATCCCCACAATAGCAAATTTTGTTGGACGATAAATTGTCCCAGAAGTTATTGCGATAAACAATAGTATTGTTGTTTTGAGACTATCTTCAGCTAATATAATGATACAGGCATAATAATACAAGTACTGTCAAAGATCAATAAACTTTCATTTCTAACTAACATTTAGAACTGGAAAACATTTTAAATATTCAAAAGAAATAAACAAAACATCCGAAACAACAAATAAAATGGGTTTGAAGTCTCTCCAAACAAAACTGCCCTTCAAACTATGAGTTGAGACAAAAGCATCAGACTGAAGACTTTTGTCATCCAGCCTTTGGTAGAAAGAAAGGTGAGAAAAACAACCAATCATGCAGATTGCAATTATTAAGTTTGTTTTAATTTGTCATATAATCAATTTACTTTTTGCTCATTGCGACAAGCTTAAGAATCACACAGGCACTAACCTGCAAGTTGACAATGGTGCCAAACTTGCTGAAATGCTCATTGAGTTTGCTGATGTTGTTGAGCTCAGGTGGAATTTGCCGAACAAGCAGCTTGGCGTTGGGGGAGAACTGAGCTCTTTTATGGTAACCCTGGTGATTTAGTTTGTTGAAGTTGGGTCTAAATAGAGAAGAGACATTCATCACATTTAAAAAAAAAAACATATATATGAATAGAAGCAGGAAGTGCAGACCTTGATTTTAGAAAACTTACTTGTCAAACCAAGGTTTCTTGCATGGGCCTCCATCATGAAAGGGAGCAGATCTCTTCCTCGAGTCAGATTCCATAACGATCCTCATGTTGTTGTTGGGAATCTTGTCTGGTAAAACACAAGCAGTAACTCGTCTGAGATGGATTTACTTAAATGGAAATTGAATATTTGGGACAAAATGGTGTGTTATATAGTGCATACTACTAAACTTTGACTCAGACAAAAATATGGACTGAAAGTGATTGGCTCATAGATGAATTGTGCCCAATACCTCTCAATGGCTGGTCCATCTCCCCCATTGTGAGGCCAATCAGATTGGGTCTTTGAGCGTTGACCCGGTGACGGTACATCGGCCTGGAGGTGCTGGTGATGCTGGGAGCCTCGGGATTGTACACGTCAGTGTCATAGTGATCTGCTTGGCAAACATTAGACACAGCAGAGGCGCATAGCTCAGAACGACACGACTCAAACGCCTGATGAATTAAAATAAATAAATCAGAACATAAGCTCTTGTTTTAGAAGTCATTACCAGGGGCGAAAAGCGGCCCTGAGGCTTGAGGAAGGGACGGGCGCATCCCAGACGTGACGATGGTGGGAACAGAACTGGTGATAGAAATGGGAGGAGCATCCATGCCTGCAGGCTGCAATGGAGGAAGTGGTGGAGGAGGACCTGTCCAATAGAAAACACAACGTAATTTAAAATCTTGCAGAGTACCTCAATAAGAGATATAAGTCAAACACAAATGTAGCTATGGTGAATGCTGGTGTGTGCATTTCAGTATAAACTTTTAGATCTCTTATTCATACAAATACAAACAAAAGAAATGTTAATAAAAACCATTCAACTGATTGAATGCATGTTTACCTCAAGCTCTTGTTTAAAAAAGAAAAAAGTTATTATGCAATCTTATTTTTGCTGCATGCCGAGGAAGTAATTCGGTCTTCGGATTCAAGTATGTAAATCCAAACAAAATTTCTCTAAAATAATCCCAATTCCTACCTGCAACCGGAGGAAGACTCGGTGGAAGGGCGCCTGGTGGAGGTACCGGGGGTCGAAGGTTCACAGGTGGGGGGTTCAATAATGGTGGTGGGGGTGGAAGGCCTGGTGGGGGTGGTTGGTCCACGCCTGGGATTGGTGGAGGCTGGAAGGGCAAAATACTGGGCAGATTGACGTCCTCCACGACGACTGGATCGCTCCCGTGATCAAACGGACACATGTCCCCTCGCATGCATAACCCCTTTTCTGCAAAACACAGTAGATCATCAAACTACAAAAAAAAAAAACACAATTGTGATAGATTAAATTATAAAAAGAAAATAAGTAAATTGGCTTTCCTACCATCATAGTCCCTACACCTTTTCCTTTGAAGAGGCAGACCACGATTGAAAGGTCCACGATCCACAGGGGGCTCGGGACGAAAGTCTGACCAGCTCTCGTTGGTGGTGTTATGATGATGAGTCGGGGCGATGACCGTAATGGTGCTGCTCACTGTCGGGTTGGGGAAGTGGGAAGGTGTTGCAGTAGAAACGAGCACTGCTGGAGTGTAGACGTCAGCGCTCTCTGGCCTGTCAGCGCGCTCATGGTCGTACTTCAGCTTCCCTGATTCTCTGTCTGTGAAAACGCAACCATAGCCATTTAGAAAATCACTTATAGAATGCAAATATTTACCAACTGAAATTACCAGTGCAGGGCTGGGCAATATGGCTTAGAAATAAAATCTTAATTTATTTTTCATACCAGACCCAAGTTCTGATTTTAACCTATTTTTTTCTCATTTACATTTCTAAAAAATTAAATTACAAATGACAGAAAATATTTTCAAAAAGTGGCTCGGATTTCAATCATAGCTTCTTTGAGTTGTACAACAGGGTATTAGGACCTGGTTATGATAATATTTATTTAATTATGAGAATATAGTCTCAGTAATAGCAAAATAAAGGTGCAGCTTTTTTTTTACAGAAGCAACACATCTACCCTAAAACATCTTAAAATTACAAGATAAAAGCTTGGATAGAGTAACCAGGATCTGACATAAACAACTTGTGAAGCTTTTTCTTCGAAATAGACACAGTTGTTTGCATGATTGTTTCAAAGTCTTATTGATAATTTGATGCTGATGTGTTAAAAAATTAAGTATATTTATAAAGTATTATTTCTGAAGTTATACCAGAGTATAACTCACAAGATACTCAACATACCTAATTTTTTTTGTGTGTGTGTTTTGACTTTTCATAAAATACAACTTTATTCTTGAAATGTTATGACTTTATTCTCGTAATTAAAAAAAAACTAAACAAATTTTAACCTGGCCCTAATATTCCATTGTAGAGTTGATCTGAATTCAAAGTCCAGGTAAATAGAAGCTGTAGATCACATTTTTAAAACAAGATGGTTGGCCTTTGGTGCACTGACATCACTATGGAAACCCAAGAAGTGATTTGGAGAGTAAAAAAATCTAAATTTTCCAAAAATTAAATGTTCAAAAACCAAAAAAATTGATTAACTAGTAAAATCAACATGACATTACAATTAAAAAAAACACATTCTTGGAGGTGTTTTAAAAGTTTATATTCCTACCTCGGCTCCTGCTTCTGGACCGAGTTCTGCTTAAGGACCGGCTCCTACTGCGGTCACGATCTCTGTCTCTGTCCCTGTCCCTGTCTCTTTCCCTCTCTCTGTCACGGTCTCGGATGCGCTCTTTGCTCCAACTTCGGCTGCGACTTCGGCTGTGGCTGTAGCTGCGGCCTCTTCTGCGGTTGTAGCGGTCACGGTAAGAGTCCCTCCTTGGTGGCATACGATCGTAATCTCTCTTCCTGGAGCGATCGTCTCTCTTGCGGTCATCACCTCGCCTAACGACATCAACAAGGTCAAATATTAAGCCATAAGACAACTCTATGCAAAGAAGACAGAGTTGTACAACTTAACAGCATACACACCTGCCATCTCTGCCATAGCGTGAGCTTGACTGAAGAGGACTATGATTTACCCGGCGAGGAAACTTCTTGTCTTTTTCTTCTTCACGATTTGTTTGTATCTGAGCAGGAGAAATAAAGGTTAAGTAATGTAGAAATGTCTCCTCCTGTCAGCTATAAAGTGCAAAATCTGAAAAACATTGACGACCAAAACAATCTGGCAAAACAGAAGAAATTGCTTTGCAAACATAGGTTGCTTGTATTTGCACTACAGACAGGAAAAAGGCAAAAAGACTTTGCATTATTAAAAATACTTAAATAGGATACAAAAATTATTTGTCATATGCTACCCGTTTCCACAAACCTTAAGGATCAGTATTTCAATGACAAACATATCCTATTAGTTACAGAGCAGGACGTCAGCTGAATGTTATCTAAATGTTGCACATCTTGAGGATCATCCTTCAACAAACTGAGAACACTATTCAAGTTCACAAGCCAAAAAAGGTAGGTTGAGATCACCACATAACTGACTGTCATTGTTTGAAAGTGTTGGATGAGATCTCAGGTGTTTGCATGTAAACTTATCAAAACTGAAATCAGCAGACCAGGCTTTTTAAAGATCGATGATCAGCCAGACACCTGCAGTCGGTGCACCCTGGTGCATTCCTAAAGTATTTAAAAAGTGCGGTTGTAAATACTGATGATATTGGAGAAGAACAAAAAAATAACCTCATCTTTCTTCTGCTCTTCCTTCTCAACTTTGACTTGTGGTTGTTCTGGCAGTGGGAGGTAGCTTTTGTTGTCGATGGCTTCGAAAAGCTTATCCACAAATGGCTGGGTCTCTGAAAGAAAGTTGAAAATCAATTTATTTGTCAAATGGCTATTGTCAAATGGTTCCCAGTATGTAAAACATTATGAAATTTACTACACAAAGCTCTAACCTTTTTGCAGAAAAACATCCAATTGGTCAATACACAGGGCTTTCAGTTCCTTTTCACTTTTGTCCTTCTTCACCAAAGCAACAACATATTTTGCGAGAGCAGAGGGGTCAGCATCACAACTGGATATCAGAATAGAAAAGAGTGGGTACACGTGAATATGGAAACAGCTGTATTAATACACTAAAAACGGTTTGGATACTTTATGTCCATCATAAATAAAAAATAAAATAAGTGCAATCAATATGCGTATTTTATTAACTATTGTGATTTGTAATTCGCATCTAGCGTGGTCAGACGCACATTTAGTTAATGTGCGTGGCTAATAATGCTAACAGTACTTACATGGGCTCCAGGGTTTCAGACAGCCATGTTTTTAAAGCATCGAGGTTATCAATTAACATCTTCAATCCACCTGAACTTTCCCTCCACCACGGCCCGACCTGAGGCTTGCTAAATCGAGGCTACTTATTCGTTTAAAAGAAGGACCCGCATACACCAGTCAAACTTTCCAGTTCACCTGCTGGCATTCAGAAACCTTGATGCTAACAGCGCCCTTAGCTAACTTACCGCGATAACGTTCGATAGCTTAGTTGTCTTAGCATATGTGTCTTTGCAGGCCCTGAATGCGCACAAAAACAATTTCGGGACCAACGAAATTACTGTTAAAATCAAAGAGAGCAAAATGGCTAATTGTACCGATTAACTAATCAAAGCCGTAATGTGTAGCTGCTTTTTAATCTGTTAAAATAAAGTGGCATCCACGTTTAGTTGCTACTTCGCCTTCGAGTATTTACTTCCGCTCGTATTCACGTTCACAAAACTCTGGAAAAATCGCGAGATGGAGATTTGTCCGCGCCATTGATTTGTGAGTCATCTTCTTTCTGCAAAGTGTAGCACTCTTCAATTGCGTTAGCAATGCTAAACAGAACCATGTTAAAAGAAATGCTTTTATCATACAGCTGCCATAAAAAGTCAAATCTCAGTCTCCTACAAATCATATTTCGGTAAGAGAGTAAGTTAGCGTACGTTCATATTCTTTTAGAATATGTCTTCCAACGAGGCTGGCTTTTCAGACAGACGCTCCTTTTGAAAATAACAACCTTTTAAGTTGGCGTTCACATACTTTTCATTAAACTTTTTAGACATATTTTTAATTAGTAAGAATTCTTAAGTTTAAATATTGTGTTTTCATAAACTAAGCGATAAATTCTCATAGCTGCCAGAAAAGTGTCTAACTTTGTGAATTCAGTTACTGAAATAAATTAACTTTTCAGTAATACTCTTAATATTGGAACGAAATGTTCAATGTTTTGAAAATTAACTCAATGGGGCTTATATTTTTAATTACTAGAAAGTATGACTTATTTTGTGTAAAAAAAAAAAAGTTTTACCATAGTTGACAGAAAATACAGTAGATTTTAAATGGCATGTTTGATCACGTGTGACAATTTTTATTGGTGTAGTCCATTACTTTCAAGAGTAAATGTGGTAGTTATTGATGCGATTTGGAAATAGTCCATTCTTTTGGTGTCTATTCATTTTTGTTTACTCTATATGTTCAGTTTGTCTAGAATTGCACTTCCTTCCTTTATCTGACTTTCTGTATAACAAGTAGGCAGCATTTATATGCAGAAAGTACACCTACATGCATCAATATCCCTTGACTGTGTCTACCAAATGTGCCATCATTTATTATTTTACTACAGTCTTTGTCTTTATTCTGCTATACATGTTATTTTTTTTTCTTTTTATGTTAGTAATGTCCTGCTTTAGTCTGTCAGCACTTTGGTTAAACATTTTTATGTGCTTTAAAAAATGGATTTGGATTGTTTATAATGCAGACCAACTCACAACAACCCACCACAGAAGTAACACACAGCTAAACAGTTTCACAAAAGACAGTTTGTTGTGCTTCAGCATAAAATTCAGTTTTTATTGTTTCCAACTCAAACTACAAATAAAAGTTAAAGACATACAAGCCAATTCAAAAAAGGGTTTCAATGTGCCACCCAGCCAAATAGCATTTTCCTTTTGTTAACATGTAATTTTCCTTAGCATCAAACCATCCCCAACATACATTTACCCTCTTAGAAAGAAACAAACGCTGATGGAATCCTTTCACACCAGCAGCACTTAAACCACATATACTAAACACATTCTGTAACCCACTTACATTCTGCAAAACAAATACATATTAAATTAGCAAAAGAAATATTTTAAATACTTACCTTTGTGATTCATTATATCATTTTCTTAAACATTTAACTAGCACTATTAAAAAAAAAACTATACTTAATATAAGTTTACATTGAAATTATTTTTTTGTATGTATTTTATGTTTTGATATACAGTACATGTAACAACTTTTACTCAGTATGAAAAAACAAGTCAAACAAAGACAAACTGTGCCACCCCAGAAAAAGCAACCAGTTCCAATATTGTGGTTCGAAACCAACACAACATAATTATTAGGCAAAGCTCGCCTCACCTTAGCTAAACAGCTCATTTTCAAAACATTTAACAGCTGCCCTTCAAAATCTCTGTAAATTGCTTTCTCGGACAAGGAGGGGAAAAAAAGAGGGAAAACAGCACACAATATAATGTGTGCACATATACAGCAAGAAACATTAATATGAGAAGTTACAGTACTGACAAAATTCCTTTTCCTCACACACATCAAATTTAACAAGATGGATAAAAAGAGTAGCAGTCAAATAAAAAAGGGCTGCAGTGGTACCCTCCGTTGACATACAGTCAACAAACAATCTTCATAGCTTACAATATGCACAGTGTTTCTGTGTCATGACAAACATGTAAGACACATTCCTGGCCTGAGTAGAAACTCTAAAAGCAGTGTATTTAAGTGCTCCAAGAATGACGAGCACCCAGTTGAACATCTGGGAAAGACCTTATAGAGAACAGCCTGGACCTAGTTTTCCCTTTCAATGAACTGCAGGTTGATGGGAGCAGCAGGGCAAAGCAGACCGTGGGTTTTAGCCTTGACATCAACAGTGAGAGGAGACATCCCAATGTAGAACTTCTGAATGAGCTGCAAACAAGGCAAACAAACAAACCTTATTTCAAATGGCTAAAATTAACAAGATGGACATTAAGGTTGAAGGTTAAACAGAGAATGCAACAGATTTTTGATAATAGAGAAGTAGGGGGTGGGGGAGTTTGTGAAAATCCAATTTGAAGTAGGAAATGCTACAACTCAATGATGCCATAAAATAAAAAGCTGTTTTGTTTTACCTGCATTGTATTAGTTTGTCATACTTTACTATGACTAGGGGATGTCAGAGGACTCCTGACTCCTAACCCCTTGCTTCCACAAAACAGCTGGACAGCAAAAAGGCACCTTTACAGGTTAAATACGCAAAAACATTTGGGAAGACCCTTCTGCCTTCATTTCTTTAGTCCAATTCCTTTTTTTAGAGAGATAGTATATCCACTAAGCAGATTATAACAAAATGCTAAAGAGACTTTACAAATTCTTGATAAGTAAAAGGATATTTCAGTATTTTTGGTAGCATATCAACATGAATAGTTTGACTGAGAAAACTATAAATGCAAGAGGGATTATTTAGATAGTGGAAATTTGCTTTTCAATGTGTTCACTGACAAGCATCTGTTAGTTTGACATACCCATGTAAATTTCTTGCTCAATGTCCAAAAACCTGGGATTATACCAACTACTCTTTCAAATATTGGTCTTTTCTTTAAAATAAATTCTAGCAAAATCTGAATTATCAACCCATTAAAATAATTTGGAATAAATTGCAGGTAATAAAGTTCTAGGCATGTGATTAACTGCAATTAAAATGTAACATTTTAATCACACACGCATTTCACTTACAACTATGTACACTCACAGATAAATTTTATCCTCAAAGAATTAAGAAATACCCTACCCTGGTGAGAGCTAGATGCATCTCCAACTCTGCAATTCTCCTGCCAATGCAGCTCCTGATGCCGTAACCAAAGGGAATCGAGCCAAAGTTGTCAACGCGATCAGATGTGTCTTTCCGTACCCAACGGTCTGGCTGGAATTCCAAGGGACTGGGAAAGTTCTCCTCATCCAGAGATGTGGCATAGTGACAGAGGGCCAGCTGAGTCTGAAGAAGAAAAAGTGGAAGTTGTGTAATGAAAACAGATGGACTATTGTACATGAATTTATGCACAAGAGATGTGGGAGTAGTGCTATATCATGTTACATCTGGTCCTACTTTAATGTTTTTGGCTGACATATGCAAAAACGTTTTCCTTGAGCACATGCACACTCTGGAAGCATCTTACCCCTTTGGGGATGAAGTATCCACCAACCACCAAGTCATCCTGGGTAATCCGGCCGTTGCCTGGGAGAACTGGAAAAAGCCTGCTCCCAGGAGAGACATACAAAGACTGTTATTCAGCAGCACTACACACTGCACCAGGCTGTTCATAAAGACTTTCTCTAAGACAACCGGAGAAGGAAAAGCTGAGAAAGAAAGTTACCAAACTAAACATGTCCATGTAAAGATTCCTAAAGAATGTAAGCAATGTTTTAAAGTCTAATAAAATACTGCTGAACTGTTTATGTCTTCCTGCTTGCAGTCTAGCGAGATAAAAACAATGTGTGTGCTATGAAAAGCTAAACAGAACGTACCTGAGAGTCTCTTTCACAAGCCCTCTGATGAGAGGCAGGCAAGGGACATCTTCGGCTGTGGGGACAGTTCCAGGTCCCAGAGTTTGTGTGACTTCTGTGTAGATTTGCTCCTGGATGTGAGGGTGTTGTGCCAACAGATAGCAGGCCCAAGAGAGGGTGAAGGATGTCTGAAATGCCAGCAATGAGACAATTGAAGAAAGTTGTTGTATAGATCACTTTTTAAAAGCCATTTGCTAATCTACTGAGAGGTTTAAAGAAATGTTGGATTTTTTTAGACGTTTTGTAACATAGGTGATATAAGAGCTTCTGTATGTTACGCAACAGACAAAGGGGGGTTTGAGGAGAGCTAATTCCACACGCTGAACAGACACTCATGTTTTCCGCACAAGCTGGATTTTCTTTATCCTTATCACTTCTCATCCATCTCCACCTTGATTAAATGTCCTCGTATTACACCATCACAATGAGTCCTAACTTCGTCTTCTAAATGGAAGCAACATTACCGAATTGCACAAGTGGAAACAGCATAACAACGCATTTCTGCTTCACATAACCTTTCTGATAAATTTCCACAGACGTCAAGATCTCACAGAGATGAAACTTGACCCCCCGCCCCTTCTCCATAAAACAGACGACTTCCTCTGTGTGACTCACATTTCACTGACATTTTCATTTGAATGAGGTGGGTAGATGACCAAATGATATGAAAATGGGTTTTAACACTCCCTCTCCTGTTGACTGTTGACTTTGCCCTCCCCCGAACCCACATTATTCCTTCTTTTCCTGACACTCCTGCCTGACTTTCCCATCCAACCCCCTCACTAATTACATACACAGATATCAAAATGGCACCCTTGTTTTCGCATACGTAATAGACATTAATGGGGTAGCTAAAGATAAAAAAAGCATGCATCCTTGCGTAGCTCATATCAGAATCCTCTGATCACCACACACTATTATTCTGCAGTCTACCCATCATGGAAATTATTTCTACTCATTTTCAGATGGCACAGATTAATGCACTGCCTTTGCCAAAAAAGAATCGTATGAAAAAAGTGAACCCATGTCCAGTTCTGAGAAGCTTAGAGCCTTTTACTTCCAATCCGTGCATCTTCTCTTCTCCTAACACCCATCATACACCCTCTCCTTTCTTCCCTTACTTCTTAACGCCAGTTCCCAGCTTTTCCCTAACATCCCAGAGCCTTACAACCGCCCCTCCCATCATCTCACCTCTGCCCGGATTGTGCCATAATTCTAGCCGTAGCTAATGCGTCGTGACAGCTCTTGTGTTTGCCGAGTAAAGGCAACTTGCACTTCGGGGTCAGGTAATGGCATAACTAAGCCTGCCACCCCACAGGGCTGCGGCCAATTCACCAAATTTAACAAAAACACAGACACCCTTTTATCCTGTAGCCTCAAGCAGAGCACAAAACACTCCATCCCCCCTTAGTTCTCATTAATCTGACAGTACCCCAAACAAATTAGGCTGTAACTGCGAACAGTTACAGCCTAATTTGTAACAGACAACCGCAGGAAACAAAATCTTGGCTTAGTCAACTTCTGAAATATTTCCTGTAAACACCTTTAATCCACCACTCGGATTGATGGACCAAATATGTGAAATTGAAGCACACAAACCCTTCTACCAACTTCCGATCAAGAAACAAAAATGCTTAGTTAAACTAACAGCCTTAATTACTGTCAAGTAGAACAGTGCGCCTAATTACGTTCTAATGAGGAAACATAAAAACGTAAAACACAGATGTCTGGCACAGAAAAAAAAGGACAAAGGGACCCCTGTGTTGAGCTAACAGACAGAGACAAATGACAAGAAACTAAACCAGAGTGAGAACATGTTTGTCAGTGGGATACTGTGTAACCTCCTGATTCATTCCCCTGACCCGACGCTGGCACAGCTACACAGGCACAGATGTGGCGCCAGTAACCTTACCATGCAAGCTAAACAATAACTCAGACACACCCAGAGTCCCAGCCCTTCCAACTTCTTCAAGAGGAGTAATTATAATAACACCACACACACACTCCAGACACACCACACACATACAGCACAACCACACATACCGTATCGACCCCGGCCAGGAGCATCTCCGTCACGTTCGCGTAGATCTCCTCCACGCTCAGCTCCATGGTGGTGAGCATGTGTGTGAGCAGGCCCCCTTTCACCTTCTCCCCCCTCTCCACCTGGGCCTTGATCTCCTTGAATCTTTTATCAACATGAATCATGCCTGAGATTAGATACAAAAAAAAAAGGTGGAATGAGTGCAGCAGAGAGTAGGGAAGGGGGAGAAAAAAGAAACACCATCCCCAATCCAAAATTAAGCAAGATTTATATACAAATCCACATTTTTTTCAGTTGATCTAAGACCATCTAAAAGAAAATTAATGCTTTTACCATAAAACTGTTCCGGGTTTCAAACTCAGAAGATTTAAGTAAAACTTTCAGACCATAAAACTTTGTATAAACTCGATAAATTATGGACAACTCTATCAGAAACATGGAGAGCAGCACTTACTTTATATAATTTGGCAATATTAACTCAGATTTTGGCCCCAAACCCTGTTTTTTTAAAATTACATTTCTTTATCCAGTCACTTCCATGAACTTAGAACAAAATGAAAATCTAAAGCCTCTCACACAAAAAAAAAACACATGGATGCCTTTTGCCCTCTGTGTGTTTTCTGAAATGACAAAGGGGGTTAAAGTTATTTATGCCTCTGAGCCACCAAGTGACGCTTATGTACGCGTTAGCTGGCTTCTCAGCTTGAAGATCTGAAGTAGTGATTACAGACCATTTGTGTGACCAGGTGTTCACGAAACTTCAGGGAAAACACAGCTGGTCCACTGTGGTGTGCTTTCATGTACTGTAAGCACGCCATTTGCACACACTGGACAATTGTTGTTAATTGGAGTAAGACAGAACATGTCACTGGAATTCAGCCAACTATCGTTCTTTCAGTAACTGTGACTCTTGTACCACCAATTTGACTGGGAGTATTTGCCCTCACACCACAAACAGCGAGTGTGGTCATAAAAATCTTCCTGCACGCTGGCGTGAGAGATCCCCAGCAAACCATGTTGTCGATGGTTAAGCAATGCCAACTTGATCATTGAACACTGACATGTGGGGGACAGTGCCAGTTTGCTGGTGATTTATGAATTTCAACCAGTACTAGAGAGATGCTCATCTTTATGACAAAACTGTTTTGTGAAAAACAGTTGAGGACCACAAAAGTACACTCCGTGTGAAGCAGAAGTCTGGTTGCCATATTTTGCTTTCCAATCTCAACTACATCTGTTGGCATTCTCGTTTTTATATGACTTTTGTGAAGTCACATAAACATGCAGTTTGCCAGTGATGAAGCACTCACTGAATCTGAACAGACCATCCCAGGAGAGACAAAACTCTTCCCATGGTTTGGGAATGATGGGACGAAGCCACTTAGGAATTGCTCCGGCATACATGGTGGTCTTGAAGGAGCTGAACATGAGATGCAAGGCAGAGATGTAGTCCTGGGTTTCTTTGGGGACTTTGTTTTCCAAACATCCCAGTCTGCACTCGTACAAGATAGCAGCCACACCTGTAAAGGACAAAAGTTATTCTTTAGTGTGCGGTTTTCTAGAATTTTGCATAGAACGATAATCTGCAATTTCTTTTAGCAATTTGGAGGTTAAATTCATGGAGACTGTTTGAACAATTTTGATTTGTGTTGAACAAGAAGAAATTTAACAAGCTCCCTTTTCTCTCCAGTACTTCTTCTTCTGTCTGTTTTCTAACTTTTTAAATCCCATAAAAGTTCATGTTACCCTAATCAATTCAATGAATCTCAAGGCCTAAACTCGATAAGAGCAGAGCTTCTTGTGAAGTTCTTACGTCACAGAAACTCCTGGGAAGTCCTAATACAGTAGGACTTCCCAACAATCCCACTGTACAGCTTTTGTCAGCATATATACTATGCCCACTTCAAATATCTAACTACTTACAGTATATTTTTGTAGACCACAAAAGAAAATAAATTCTGCTCTGAACATGTGTCAAGAACAAGTGGCAAGATCTCCCAGACCAGGGAGAGTCAAAACTCTGTTCTTACAAAGCTTGGATTGGCTTTTACTCTTTACCAACCTTCCATGGCGTATTTGAAGAAAAGGTCATTCACATTGAACACAGTAAGTTCATCAGACTGCTGGGCTCGAAGGCTGTAAATTCTCTTGATCAGGTCATCCACCACCTCGTTCACATCGTCAGAGAAGACTGCTACGTCACGGGGACGCATGATGAGCTGTCTGAGCACGCTGCGCATGTTGAGCCATTTTTCTCCCTCACTGAAAAACAAGTTAGAGTGCGTCATTCTAAGCTTTCCAGTGTACTTTCGAAAATCCGAAGGACTTTTAATCTGAAATCTAAACATGGGAGCATAATATTGTTTATGCAATCTCTTTCTAATCATGGTACTTATTTAGGAATTTGTTTCAGGACTCGAAGATGAGAGGTTGAGGCGTCACTACTCACGCTGAGATGAGGCCAGTGGAACGGCCCCTCATGTCTCTATACTCATGCCAGGATTCCATGTTGGCCCTTTGAGGGGCCGCACCCTCAGCCCGCAGGACCTCTGCCACCAGTTCACGATCGGCAATGGAGACCACCAGCTGGGGTCCAAAGCGAGACTTGAAGATTTTCCCATACTTCTTGGTGTGCTCTTCCTATAAATCAGGGATGACAGTATTTATAGAGAGGCTCTTCTTCTACTCTATTCTTACAATTCAGCAATGATTTCAAACAGCTACTAACAACAATGTCTGAAAAGAAAATGTAATGAAATCAATCAACTGACAAGAACATGTATTTTCTAATAAATGACTTCAAACATTAAACAAAATAATGTTACTTGCAAGAGGGTCACCTAACAACCTTAATACTTTATACGTTCAAAGCAAGCCAAAAGAGCTGGAATATACACATATAACACATTTAAGTAAATGTCACTTTAAATCAAGATGAAATGTTATTTTTAACATTGGTTTACTATTTAGACTGTTTAAAAAAATCAATGTGTAAGGCAAAGCTTGAAGTTTAGATAGACACATAGGCAATATTTTCAACAAAATGTATTGAGAATGTCTATAAATGTGCATCCTTATCTGCAGAAAAAAAGAACCTTCTACAAGTAGGAATCAAACGTGATTATTTCAGCAAGTGAAGGCTCAGCAGCAGTCTTGATTTGTTAAAGTTTAATTTTTCGGTTTGTTCCTTAACCAAAACTCATTCCTTTATGTAATGAATGGAATAGCAAGGGGGGAATTTTAGTATTTCCCGTTTCTCGGACTGTTACAAAACTCAAGCCATGGAGCGGAAAACTGACCAGGGGTCGAGCTCCGGATGCGCTTTTACGCAACAGTGAGTGCCATTCTGCGTATAGGTGGCAGATCTGGCTGAGGCTGAGTGTAAACTGGCTCTTTGCCAGCTATGAAAATCCAAATAAATAACTTCTGGTAAAGCCCAGACAGAAAAGACAGAAGAAGAAAAAACAGTCATTATTCAGGCGTCTTTACCTGAATCTCGTGGATTCTGCCGAAGCCGTCTCTCCAGAAAAACTCAATCAAGTTGGAAAGAGTGCTCGGTCCGGGCATCTCCTTCAGGCTCTTGATTTTACTGGCCTCTCGGACCACCGCCGGTTCGATCAGCCTGGCAGGCATGGCCTCCTCCCCAGTTGCGGAGATCTCCAGAGCCTCGCTGGCTGCTGACTTGTGTAAGGCGCGGGAGACGAGAAGCAGCTGCTCGGTCAGCAGCCCGGATGGGGCATTCTTCCAGCATGCGACCGAGAAGCGATTCAACATTGCCATTGTTGAAAGAGTTTCAATAAAAAGCAAAGAGCGATAAAAATGCAAGTGTGCAATCTTCCTGGCACATGTAAAATGCAGAGTGAATTGTATTGTGGAAGCCTTTTAAATAGTGACTTGGGCAGCCTCGGCGCGCGTCTATTGGATGGCCGCTGCGAACTATGGGAGGAATAACTTCTGTATTCGGCTGTGGGCGTTTACCCAAAAAGTTTTAAGTCCATCCTGTCGTTGCAAAAGGGGGTGCAGTACAACGTGCCATTTAAGTTACATCACACTAATCAATTAAGCAGCGTACGTGCACGTGCACCGGCATGCAACGCGCGCGCCAACACACGCTGACGTTTGTTTCTATATTCCCCCGGGGACACTGTGTTAAGGCAACGCTTTTCTCAAGCCTCTTACTTTCACGTCTGCCACCTCATCCGAATAATTAACATCAGACTTTAACACCACAGGCCTTATTAATAAGGAAAAAAAAAAAAAATTTTCACCAACTGGAAGAGGAGTTTCATCCCTATTGATACAGGAAGGCACCATAACTTGGTGTCACAGGGGACATTATATGATATAAACCCCGTCCACAGCTAATGTGAGCACAAAAAAGATGTTGGCCAGTTGTATCAGCTTTGTGTATACGCGTACAGATGTGAGCACTCATCCTTGAACAAAAATTACTATTAACAATCTAGGGTTGTACTGATGTGGTTCACATGAGGATGAGATTCATGTGTTATTTTTCCTTACATATTAAAGTTAAACATTTGCAACATCTTAGCATTTATTAGCTTATGCTGACCATAAGGTGTTAATCTTTTACTACACTTTAATTGCATGTTTTCCTCCCTCAACTTGCATTTTTTTAACTATTAAAGCTCAGTATTTGATTCCCATTCAAACATTTGTGCTAAAACAGTAGAATTAATCTTAAAGGGACAGCTCCAGTTCAAAAGCTCCCCTCATTTAAGAGCATCAATCATCACCTTTTTGATCTTAATGTTCTTTGAGTTTCAAGAAATAGTGATAGTATTACAATTGGATTAATCATCAACTCTACAGGCACGTTGATTCAAATCTGCCTTAAGGCTTTTCACTCTTTCAGATCCCGTAAGCCAGAGGTTCCTTGAGGACACAGCATACCGACTGCGAGTCGAAAGATGGCAGATGAGGCAACTGTGCCATGTCAGTGAGTAAAACGGTGGCCAGTCCCAGATGGGTTCCCACACTTGAACTCTTTTGAAGCTTGCACAACACACCAGGTTCTTGATTTTCTATTCAGAGAAGCTTCAAGTGTTTAAGAACTAAAGGAGGCAGACCCCGACTCCCCCCTTTTCTATTGCTGGATTGCATTCAAGTGTTTTCCTGTCCCTCATTGGCCAGAGAAAAGAACCCAGTAAATAAAGCTACATGTCCATTATAAATTACTTTAGTCATCTGAGCAGTAATTAGTCACACAATTAATTGTTAGTCGTTTATTTTGACTTTTATTGACAACTCAAAAGGGGGACCATCATATTGATGCAGAAATTAATAGAAGAAATGCCAAAACAGTTTATTTCTACAAAATTTATTTATGAACAATTTAAAGAGGATACAATTGTATAACATAACATACATTTAAAACTTAAACTAATTTACTAATTTAGAACCAAGTAAGTAGCATCTGAAGCAAAGCTTACAAAACAATATTGTGAAAGGCTTCTCAGTCAAGTTACCAAAAACAGCAGGTACAACACATTCAAACAGCCACCCTGCATCTCATCTTCCATATAGATATCTCCGGCTTTCAAAAGCCTCGAAACTCAGTCCCTCCTGTTCGCCCGGCCGGATGATGGATCCTCTGAACCTGCAAATCCATTGTTTCTTTTTTTTCCTCCCTTTTCTCTGTCCTGTGACAGCAGAGCAGGTCTTCCAAGAGTCGGGTTTCACTGGATCTACTTTCTGAAGCGCTTGAATAGTGGGTGAACGCTCTTGCTCCCCGCAGAGGCTTTGTTGCTCCTGCTTTGATATTCCATGTAGACTGTGTCGTCTGCGCCCGACATGGAGCTCATGGTGCCCACTCGCCGGGAAAACTGATGAGAAACGAAGGAATATTAGAGTCATTAACAGCTGAAATCAAGACTTGTTCCTACAACAATGTGCGAGAATTTTTACAGCACCATTGTATGCTGGGTGTATTACTTTCACAGCACTCTTAAAAGATGCCACACTAGCCTGCAACCCTTTCTGAATTTCCAGCTCTTAATCTTTGTCAGAACAACAAATGCACCCAAACATCCTCACCATTGACTGAACGTGTATTTTAAAAATTAGACTTTATCAGTACTAGAAAAATATAAGACCTGCCATAAGGTTTCAGACTAAATCCAGTCTTTTTCTACATTTTTCTTCATCAAGTAGACATTTTAGGCAATAGGGACAACATATAGAAAATATGCATTTCTAAAAGCAACAAGGAAATTGTTTGCTTAAGTACTTTGTCTCCTCTGAGTTTAGTGAAAGACCTTACCTGTGGTCGTGCTCCCACTTCGCCTGCTACTACTTCCTCCTCAGCATCCAGGTCTGAAGCAGCGAGCACCTTCTGCAGCAGCTGCTGCTGTTCCTCTCTGCTGGAGAACATCAGGTCCTCTTCCTCCATACCTGCTAACTTTGTAATTACCTGTCAAACAAAAATAAAACGAGAATATTTTTGACATTTACACATGGGACAATGTTGCATGCACTGACTAAAGCCTTAATTTATATTGCTGCAAATCTTAAATTTTTAACTTTCCAACTTTTTAACAAACTGTTGTTAGTTTTTAGAAGTGATAGTAGAAAATTGCTTCCCATAGATCAGCGCATCAACATATTAATACTTTATATATTTTAGGCCTGATTTGGATTGAAGAAGCCTGTCATAGAAACAATGTTGTTGTTTTTTTTAAGTTTATTTTGAAACCATAAATCTTTTCTTTTAAACCTAATTTAAAACTATAACCACAAGAAATGGTATGGTAAATGGTAAATAAAATATCTGCATAAAAAAACAGAATGTCTGTGTCAGATGTCATGAGTGCACTTAATTCGATTAGAATGATCACACTAAGCAGAGGGCTTGTAAGGTTGAATCCTACGAGCTTTAAGCCACTAGTCTGAATGGATACTTCAGGAGATGTGTAAATCACCTTAATCCAATTGATGTTACCCAATCCGGATTACATGAGAGAACTCAACGTAAACATGGCAATAATTGTGTCCTCATTTTACCTTTTGACCAGGTACTTGGGATTGACTAGCGTCTAAATCAATTAAGCTCTGACTCGACTTGAGGACCTGCTCAGACTTTTATTGTCTCTTCCAGACCATTTGAGTTCTGCAGACTCATGCTGTTATATTTGTTAGAAGAGCCTCTTTACTGTCAGCATGAACATCCATTTTTGAATTGACTGAGTCAACCCTAAGTAGAGAAGTGAATGCAATCATAATACACCAGACCAGCTGCTTGTTTAAATCTCAAACAAGCAGGAGATCCGTAGTTTGAACATGTTGGCCATTTAAGTAGCTCTCAAGTTTCTTGACAGTATTACAGGGAGCTCTGTAATAAATCAACATTATTCTTTTATGTTGTTGAATTTTGCTCATAATGTATCTTTTGCAAAACTGAGATTTTTCAAAGCAACCCTACGTCAAATCTGAAGATGAACGAACTCGAAAGGTTTAATAGCTCCCATCTGTTTGATTCAGTGGGTGTTTCTCTAACTGTGGACTAATGTTCATGCCTGTCCTGATTTCTCTTTAGCTGCACAGTTTTATTGCTGTGTTTATGTGTGTATACAGCAGGCAACTGAGATCAGGTCACAAGCCAGGACTCGTTTGTGCAACTATTATTGCTGTTCTGTGTTTGACATTAACAAAAAGTGAAAGTTTAGTGCACTAAAAACCAGGTAAAGCTGTAAGTTATAACAGGCAACACGCATGTTCACAAGTTGACATAATACTGGCGAACTATGAGAGAAAAAAAATCTCTCAGAAAAAAAATAACGTCTTATGTCTTAATAGACCTCTTCTCCACTTAATTCTCTTGTTTGCTCCATAACTGAAGCCTGTGTGAAATCAGAACCACGCCAGCGATGTTAAAATAAAGACTATGAAAAGCACTCTAAAGGCCGAGGCTTACCGGCCTGAAAAGTACAATTTATTTTTAATATAAAATTCTCATTATGAAACTAGGATTGTAGAAATTTACACATTGTTGTTTATTTGAAAAGCACATTTATCCAACAGAAGGGCAAAGAGCAAAGAAGCCACCAAATACTTTGGTTCCTGCAGAGTACCTGCTCGTTAAATAGAAAACTGTAAACACTTCTCCTTGCCCAGCTAAACTCTGAACTACACAAAATAATGGTATGTCAGCTCAATAAGCACTGCTCCTCATCCTCCTTATAACAGGATGAAGGAGGATCTCTGATTGGATAAGTATCTGTACTGGGACTAAGGCTGGAGTCCCTGGAAACTGTGGTGGAGAGGAGGACACTGAAGAAGGTTCTGTCTATTGTGGACAATAAACAGCACCCTCTCCACCACATAGTGGACAGACAGCGGAGCACCTTCTCACATAGACTGCTCCAGCTCCGCTGTCGTAGGGACAGATACAGGAAATCCTTCCTGCCACATGCCATCTCACTGTACAATAAAAGCTAAATCATTGTTCTGCACTAATCAGTCCAATTTTGCACAACTGCACTGTGGCACACTTGCTGTACATATATTTACATATACATATCTGCACTTTTTGAATCTTGCAAGGACTGCTCTTAAGTTGCTTTTTATATTAACAGCATTTTATATTTTTACAATTTGTAGCATTTTATATCTTATTTTTTATTTTATCTACAACTACTACTCAGTGGTAGTTGTTATTGTGTCTTGTCTCTATGCTGTAACTGCGAAGTAATTTCCCTGCTGGGATGAATAAAGTACTTCTATTCTATTCTATTCTATTTTAGATATTATCTGATTTTCTACATCATTAAACTTAAAAAAAAATATTTCGATCCTCTGTGTTTGTCAAGTACTTTCATATAAATAAAATGTATTTGTATACTTGCTAGCAAAAGGTGCAATCTTTTATTGATGTATTTGACATTATAATAATATTTTTAAAAAAGACCCAGATCCATCAAAATCATTTGTCCTGGTGTTTATATGAGTGAGACGGGGTCAAATTACTAAAAGGCCGCAGCTCTGAACATACCTTGAAGCTGTATCCCTGGTCCACAAGGAATCTCTGCCTCTTTGTGGAATAAGCCATTTCCTGGGTGTCCTGAGACACCAGGGAATAAAAGTATGCATTGTACTCCTCAGCCACCATTCCTAAACGGGGAGAGAATGATGATGAATGACTGTTTCTGTTTCCGGGTGACAGTGGATTTAACAATTGTGACACGTCAAGCAAAAATAATCTGAGAGGCAGACAGGACAGGCTAACCTTTCTTGGCTCTTAAGACTCTGCCAAGTCTCTGCGCCTCCTGTCTGCGCGAGCCACCATGGGAGGAGATCTGGATCAGAACATTGGCTTCTGGCAAGTCGAAAGAAGTGTCTCCAACCTGTCCAGATAATCAGACACGTACTTTAATAGAAGCAGACAATCAAAAATAATCCAATATACTAACTTGAATGGAAAAATAAAAATAAAAAAAGTAAAGTTTATTTGTCTATCAATCACTTTATCAAGTCTATTTGTGTAGCACATTTCAGCAAGAAGGCAGTTCAAAGTCCTTTACACCATAAAAACACAAAAATACAAAATCACAGAACACAGTCAACAATTGAAAAAATTACATTTTGTCAAGTTCCTTCGTTATATCAGAATGCTGATTAATGTTTCATTTATAATGTTTCAAAAGAAACTCTAAACAGGTGGGTTTTTAGTCTAGATTTAAAGGCATTCAGTGTTTCGGCTGTTTTGTTGTTTTCTGGAAGTTCATTCCAGATTTGTAGTGCGTACAAGCTGAATGCTGCTTCTCCATGTTTGGTTCTGGTTCTGGTGATGCAGACCAGACCAGAACACAGAAGACCTGAGTGGTCTAGAAGATTGCTACGACAACAGATATTTAATGTATTCTGGTGTCATTCAGTGGCTTATAAACTAACAAAAGTATCTTAAAGTCTATTCACCGAGCTTCAGGGAGGCAGTGCAAGTACATTAGAACTGGGATGATCTGCTCTGTTTTCCTGGATTTAGTAGGAGTGTGAGCAACAGCCTTCTGGATCAGCTGGAGCTGTCTGATTAAAGTTTTAGGCAAGCTTGAGAAGACACTGCTGCAGTAATAAGTGTGACTTAAGATAAATAGATGGGTGAGTTTCTCTAGATCTTTAGGTGACATTAGTCTTTTAATTCAAGAAATATTCTTCACTTGGTAAAAGGCGATAGAAGGCTGACTTTTTAATTGTTTTTATGTGTCTCTGAAAGTTCAGGTCTGAGTCCAGATTTCAAGCCTGGTCGCTAGTTTCAAGCTGTAATAACTAAAGCTGCATGCTGAGCCTTGATCGTTCCTCTTAAGGTGCAAAGATTATAACTAAGTTTTGACAAAAATTACATTATTACTTGGTACTCAGATGTGCAAAAAGTATTTATCCATTCAAAATTCGTCAGTAAGGTAAAAAAAAACAAAACAGGAACTTTGGTTAAAAGAATTAGTAGAAACGTGGATCTAATCTGATGGGATTTAGGCTGTAGTTATATGGACAGTAGAAAGAGAGAAAGATGCCTGGCAATTTCTAAGGGAGAAGAACCTGAACATAGTTGCTGCTGAATTGTTATGCACTGAAAATTTCAACCTTCTGTGATTTAGAGCCTTGAAATGGTTGTTTTTAATTACACAGCATATGGCTGGGGGTAAGCAAGCCATAATAACATATTTGTTTTTTTACAACAAAATGTGGTTGGAGAAATTAAATTAAAGCATCAAAAAGCCTTTACAACTCCTCTTAGAGTTTAATTAATAAAGCTTTTCCTACAGAAATGACAGACGCAATGTTAGGTTAAAAAGAAGGCCAAGAAAATTTTAGCAATTTAGGTGGTTATATAGAGATTTAAGAACAACAAACTATAGATTGGTTGTTATGTTTTCATGACTATTTAGTTTGGATTATCCTTAATAGTACTACGGTTTTCCATATCATGTGGTATTCATTTCAAAATGTATCTGTCAAAGCTATTTCAGTACAGCTGTTATTTTGTAAAATTATTTTAAATAACAGATTATTAGCAGTAACAAAAGGTGGTCTTCCTTTTACTATGTGTGATCTTTTAGCAGCTATTGTACTTAGAAGGTATTTGCAGAGTGACTGACCCCATCCAGGTGATACTTTAAGCCTAATTTGCTTCCTAATAATTGAATCTCGTGTAGTGCTTACTTTAATTTAATTTACATACTAAATTTAGCATTTTCATGATAATGTCTCAGCACACACAACTACCCAAAGTGACCTGCCAGTGGGGAACAACCGCAGCAAAAGCATTAGGTGCTAAATATATTCAAATCTATTTAAAAGACCCAATTACTGTAGATCAGGTGCAACAGCTCCAGCAAGTGTAAATTACGTTATGGTTAGGCTTGTTAGGGTTTTAAAGGACACAGGCGGTAAGATGTTTTTAGAAAGTTCTGCAGGGTAGAAAGGGACACCCCTGCTCTGATGCAGTTAGTAGCTCATTGCACCAATGTGGAGCCAGAAATAAGAACAACATAAACTCAGACTGCCTTTTGAGCAACCTTGGCAGCACCAGATCACGCTCTTGAGAGAAACACTGACTAAGCATTGCTTGCACATGCTTAGTCACCGTGCAGATGAGAGTGAGCTGTGAGATAAATAATATTTAAATATCATTAATGTAATTTTATCTATTTATTGATCACATAAAGAGAAAAGTTCATCAGAGCTTTTTAAAGACAACAAATGTACAGAAAATTTGCATCTTTTAGTGTCTGCCAGCTAATTTCAGTTCATGGATGCAGCAAAGAATTTAAGATGAGTTTTACCTTAGAGATGAAAATGGTGTTGATCTTTGGATTGTGTTTAAAGTTCTGCAAAATCTGCATTCGTTCCCCTTGAGAAGTGGGACCATAGATGAAAGGCCTTGAGAGAAAACATAAAACAAGACATATAAAACTAAGTGACGAGGCAGATTAATGCAACAATTAAAGTCAGTTTTTCGTAAGAAACAAACTTGTTGAGCCGAATGGCGTATTCCTTCAAGGCAAAGACGTTGTCAGCAAAGACGATGATCTTGTCATTGCGCCGCTCATGGAAGCGGATGAGAAACTGGCAGGCCCGAAACTTGTTGGGGTTCATCGTGTACAGCAGAATGCGCTTCTTTGTCTTAATGGCCACGTACTCTCTGTAAAACTCCGGGGACATCGGGCACCACACCTGAAACACAGGCACAGGTACGCCTCTTTATTTTTGAAAGATATTCCTGCATGAGATAATGAAACTATCTGCATCTGCTTACTGTATAATAACTAAATATCTGCCACTGCAGTTCTAAGTCACTCAGTAACACTGAAATTTATTGCTGCTCAATCTGAAAATTAGCAGATTTTTGGAGATTAATCATAAGTAGCATTTGTCATCATTTAAAAATGTGACCCTAACGATACAAACAATGCAAAACTAGCTGTTCATAATTATATTTTGTTGAAAAAAAGAACATGGGAGTCATGATGTGGAAACTAAAGCAAAACCACCAATATATGACTTTTATGTTATTGCTTAAGTCTGCTAATTAAGGTCAAAATAGTAATAAATACAGTATATTACAAATTATTGTAACTGCGTTAATCAGTGTCATATAAAGTGACTTCTTCCTGTCTCATTTTCAGGTTAATTTTCTGGCATCTTTACAGGCAAACTTCAAGAAATGCCAAGAATGTACCTGTATTAACTGATCACACTGAGTTAACATCTAAACCTTATCAGCACAATTTATAGGGTTTAAAAATAAACTTAATGGACCACCAAGACTATTTAATAGAAACTCAAAGTTTAGAGTTTATCTGACTATACTGTCATGTGTGTTTACCTCTGCACACTGAACTTTGGCGATATAACCGTTGTTCTGCAGCTCCATCCAGTTGGCTTCATACAGTTTAGGGCCAATAAGGAAGTTGAGATCCACAATCTTGTCGTCTTCCCTCACCAGTGTGGCGGTGAGTCCCAGTTTGCAATGGGCCTGGACGATGGTCAGGACACGTCGAAACATCTTTGCTACAGAAAAAAACGACACTTGTTTGTGAAAGTGTTCAATATACAGCACTGCCTGTCCTCTTAAAATGAGACGCACTAAGGACTCACCAGGGATGGTGTGGACCTCATCCAGGATCATAAGTCCCCACTCCTGCGTCCGCATCCATTCCATGACCTTCTCTGCCTCCCAGGATCGCTTGGTGGTGTGACCCAACATGGAGTAGGTGCTGATGGCCACTGAGCAGCCAATGGGCTTGTCCTTGGCGTCGGAGGTGAAGCGGCAGATCTGGGAGTCGTCGATGGTGGACCACATCTTGAACTGGGCCTTCCACTGCTCCACAGAGACGGAGGAGTTACCCAGCACCAGGCAGCGTTTACGCACGGTGCACGCGGCGGTCACACCCACCAGAGATTTGCCCGCTCCTGCAAGTAATAAAAAGCGAAACCAGACAGTAGATATAAGCAACATGAAACTAAAACATTATTTATGCTTGAACAAAATGGCCACTCGACGTTTTGTCATCTCGACTCTTACCGCAGGGCAGCACTATCACTCCCGATCGTGCTCGGCCGTTTCCAAACATCTTGCGCAGGCTCTTCTCCTGGTAGGGCCGCAGCACGGCGGTGGGCTTCAGGTCAATGTTGATGTCAGGGTTGACGGTGTCATTTCGAAAGTCGTACTCAGCTAGGAGGGGGTACTCCAGCTGAATACAACGCTTCTGCAGCTCCTCTATCATTTCCTGCATTACATCAGGCAACGCTACAGTGACAGAGTTCAGAGTAGGATGCATTCCCTTTTGTTGCATGACAAAAGTATTACCTGGCGAATTTCAAAAGACACAGTCTGAGTCTCCTCTTCCTCTTCTTCCTCTTTATCCATCTGCTCATAGTAGCTGAAGATGTCCTCGGGGACCTGCTGGTTCGAGGTTTGTCCATCGATGGGCTGCTGTGAGGTGGAGGTACCTCCTTTGTCCTGGACAGCCTTAGAAATCTGCCAGGGAAATAAGATGAGGTACACTCTGGAGTAATTTGACAGGCTATAGTAGCAATAGCAGCAAACATTCAATTTTGATTTGAAAAAAAACGTAGTCCTGATTTGCTTACCGCTGACTTGCTGTGGATGACCTCAGTAATGAGCTCAGGGTCCGATCCGTCGGCACCGCGCAGGCGACATTCACGGATCAAGTTGTCCTGCAGGAGATGCTGGATGACATCAGGGAAAGCACTTTCTACAAAATACCTGGGAATGTGAGGAGGAAAGAGAGACAAATAGCACTGAAGCAATGAATAACAAAGAGAAAAAAGGTAGAATTATCTTAACTGATTTCACCTGTTGTGCTTAAGCACGAGCTTGACTTTCCCATAGCTCACAGTGCAAAGCTGAGAGAGAAAGGTTGAATAGAATGTGAATGAATGAGCAACACAATGAAGCTGAAAAATCGATAAAAACTACTTCATTGTCCTACTTTGATAAACTGCACAATGCCATCCGGTACAGATGTTTTGCTGAGCTTCTGCAGGTACTCCACGATATCTGAAGTCTGCAGCCCCACACTGACCGCTGCGTAGAGCGAGTACGCGGTCAGCTTGTACTCATGAACGTGGTTAGGTCTGCACACAGGCTCTGCGATGGCCACTAAGAAATCCTGAGCATACTTATACACCGGAGAGAACGCTTCCAGAAAGATGTGTCCATCTGGAGCCTGGAGGGATTAGAAAGACAAAATCACATACACAAATATGGATTAAAGACGGAAAAGAGGTCAACAGCAACGGAGCTTCTTACCACCCAGAGTGGGCGTGAAGAATGGTCTTTCTTGAGCTGCATCTGAGCGCGGTAGTCTTTGGCTCCATACTCGTCGAGCTTTGTCCCAGACTCGTCCACCTGCTTTCCTGCAGCAGCTGGTATGGCTTCCTGAGGCTCGCTGCCGGTCACGTCATCTTCATCATCTTCCTCCTCATAGTAACGTTTCTTGGATTTCTTCTCTGCACCATGACAGGCAGGAAAAAAAAATAAATTACAAACTACTAGGAAATATAAATTATCCTAATTTCAAATATAAAAATATAGATAGTTGGTGGTTGAGCAAATTTATCCAAATTGCCTCCTGTTCTTTGTCTGATGAATGTCCACTGGATGCTCCTGTGTTCTTTTAACAGAAAAAAGTATTTAAACTTTACATGTTTTTATTGTTATAACCACAAAGCTCAGTTTATTTTATTGGGATTTTCTGTTACATTCGAGCAAAATTAATGTGTAATTGTGAACTGGAAGGAAAATTCTACACTTATTATTATTATTTTTTGGTGTCTTTATTTCCAAAAAGGTCAGTTTTTCAGATGGCATGACTAATACTTGTCCTGTCACATGACGGTCTGACCTGAGCTATGGATCTCTGAAGCTTGTACAGGATTACCGCAGGCCTCTTGCCTGTTTATCCAATTAATGCTTTAATTACCCAAGCTGATAGTTTAGGTGGATGGATTGATAAAAAAAAGTGCTCTGTAACATAATCAAAACTTGGGATTGAAGTTTTAAAACCTATCCCTCCTCTTAAACTGCTGCCCAACCTTTTTCTGCCTGCTGTGTTCCTTGTTCCCAAACATTTTCCAACAAACTTCTGATGCCTTCAGAAGACCAGCTGAATTTTACTAGCAACAAATCACTCACAGTGTACTTTGTTTACTATAATTTGTTAAAATCTAAAAGCAGTTAGTTCCGGTTAGTTTTGGGGCATCAGAGTAAGTTGGCTGAATAAAAGGGAATACCAGACTTTTGAGAATCGTTTAATAAAGCAAAGTAGCAAATTAGAAAACCGTGTATTGTGTTTTTCCACTTCAAAAGTCATGTATTGTGTTCTTCGTATTGGTCTATCACACCAATTTCCCCCAAAATATATTCAAACGTGTGGATCACAACATTTCAAGGGGTGTGAATACTTTTTCAAGGTACTGGAATATGTCTTTATGCGCTTGCATAGTGTTGGTTTCATTTAAATGTTCTCATTTTAGTCAATAGTTTGTCCTTAGCATCGGCACAAAAATTTAAATGGTCAATGGTCTGTCCTTTATAGCGCTGTATCAAGCGCAGAGGACCCCAAAGCGCTTCACACTACAATCATTAATTTTTTTCAATGTCTTTTGCGTTTCTAAAGCATCATGTTTACAGTTCAACATAATCATAATAATAATAGATAGGAAACAATATTGGAAACATATAGGTCTCCATATACTGCATCACTACAGCTAACAAATATACAGTGAAATAACAATTTACGCTTAAGGACCGAACTAAATTATTGCCAGACATTAATTGTTATGATAGTTAGCTCCCAAAGGCTAGCTAACTAAAGTACCACAACCCATCAGCAACCTACCTCTATCTCCTTTATCCCTTTTGCCCATTTTAAAAAGATTAAACGGGCAAAAGAGTAAAAAACACTCAAAAAATTATTAGAAATAACTCATTTTTCTCTTGAAACGTTACTGAGATGGACTTGACTTATGAATTTAATGTGCAAAAAGGAGAATTAAAGTACCACTGAAGCATCTTCCGGTCTTCGGTTTCAAAATAAAATCTATGCTTACATTAAGGGCCTTTTACTGCCCTCTACTGTACAGTTTCATATTGCAATCACCGAGAGCAAGAGGGGGTTTATACGAGTTACCAGCAGCTAAAAACAAGTTCCAGTAGTACGGAGCATAGCTTATCCAGGTCCTCCTCACAGCTGCTGCGTGATGAAATATACAACTTCCCCGAGGTTTGTGTATTTTTTGCGTTGAAGCCCCTGGTAGGAGCGGAATTGAGTGTCTCTTGCTGAGAATCACTCCATGCCAAATCCATGACTAATCACAAGCGTCTGATTATAGTTCATTCCCAGATTGAAATAAAACAAAATGAGATCGGATTTGTCCACTATTATTATTATTATTATTATTATTATTATTATTATTAATAGCTATAATAATTCTTAATAGTAGTAGTATTAGTATTATTATTATCAATATTAATGATAATAATTATTAAGTCGTGACCTGACCACGATATATTCATTACATATTCACTGCAGCAGAACAAAATGCCGTTTATTTTAATTTTGTGTGCTTTTACTTTGCACTTACTTCCGGTTTTACCACGTTGGTGTTTGTTCACTTAACGAGAAATCCTGCCGTTGCGGTGTTTACTTCCTGTGTGAAAGGTTACAAATATTTCCCGAAGCATAGGTCTGTTTTTTGTGAGACTGACTTCTTATTTTAACAAAAACAGAAACAGCTGCATCAAATATGTCTTCTGATAAATTAATTGGGCCTGCTTTACCGCCGTTGTTTAGAAAGGATGGATCTGAAAGCGACGAGAGTGAAAATGATTGTAAGAAACAGATATTTAGTTTTGAGCGATCAACAACATACTTCCATTTTTTTTATTATTATTCCAGCTGTTGTTTTTTCTCTTTACGCCCTGCAGTCGCTGGTCCCGCGCTGCCTCCCGGTTATAAGCGGGGGGAGCCGTCCAGTTCTTCGGATGAGAGTGAGCCGGAGGTGGCGTTCAAAAGATCCAGGACTGGAGAAGCTGCAGAGTGGGTGGCCACGATAATGTTTGATCACGGAAAGTGATCCAACAAGCACAACAGTAACATGTGTGTCTATACAGGGTGACCAAAGATGATGATGATGATGATGATGATGATGATGGTTTCTTTGGACCAGCTTTGCCACCAGGATTTAAAAAACAAAGTTCACCAGAAAGGTGAGCAAAAACATCTTGTATTACTTTAGGCACCTTTAAAGAAAATGTGTTAAATAATATTTATATTAAGGTGTGACAAAAAGCTTCAAAAGAAGAAATCTGTAAAGGAGCTGAAAGGCCTAAGTTAGATGAATGTGTGTTATTTCCTCAGACCCCCTGTGCTGGGACCAGCTTTGCCCCCCGGGTTCCACAGAGCAGCATCTGACAGCGATGATGGGGAAGACGGAGAGGGCTTCCCAGGGCCTGCGCTGCCCCCAGGATACCAGGCCGAGTGTTCCAGCAGTGAAGGAGAGGACGAGGATGTGATTGGGCCCATGCCCGCCAAAGGGCCCATTCAAGACTCAGTGGCTCTCGAATTTGAACGAAGAGCACAAAGGATGAAAGAGAAGCTCACTGGGGAGGTTGTCCTTCCCCCACATAATATGACCTTTAGACTTTTATCATTTATAAATTGTCATTTCTAAATAAATTTCCCCCGCTCTCTCTGATTTTTATGTACTTAGGAGGCCCCTGAGGTGGTGTCTAGAGAAACATGGATGACGGAGCTCCCACCAGAACTGCAGCACATTGGTTTAGGGGCTCGAACCTTCAAGAAGAGGTCAGGTCCAGAGAACAATGATCGATCGATTTGGACGGACACACCGGCAGACAGGGAGCGCAAGGCCCAGGTAGTTTTTTTTAAATTTTTTATATTTTACCATTTGTAGTAGTTTCTAGTAGTGTTCAATTTAACTCTTGGTCGGATCTCAAAAAGTGATGTTTACCAACAGGAACGACTTGAAGGAAAGAAAACTGGCGAGGCAAAGAATGATAGAGTCCCACAGGTTTCTCGAAGGGACGTAGAAATGGCAGAAAAAGTATCAAAATATAATGTAAGGATCTGTTCTCTATTATTACAAAATACCCCCCTTTACAGTACCTATTAGAGGCATTCATACCTCTTGAAGTTTTTCGCATTTTCTCACATTAAGCGATACCTTTCTTGTTTTCAAGGACTCCAAACGGGGTGAGTCTCTCATGAGTTTACACTCAAAGAAGCTGAAGGAAAAAGCCAAAGAGACAGCGGACAAGCCAGTGGAGAGGAGGCCGTTTGATAGAGACGAAGACCTGCAGGTGAATCGCTTTGATGAAGCCCAGAAACAGCGACTGCTGAAGAAATCTCAGGAACTGAACACGCGTTTCTCACACAGCAAAGATCGAATGTTTCTGTAGCATTTTGTTAGAATTGATCAAAATTCATGTTGCTTTCTGGGTGTTGTATGAGGTCGTGACCATACTTTTGTAAAGGACAACTGACTTAAGCTATTGTAAAAACAAAACAAAAAAACATGTGGTGAAGTTTGCATACTTTTAAGAAGGTTTTTAGGACTGGTAATATGTACAAATGTTCAGATTTATTTTTCCGTCTTATGACTTGTTTGTGGATACCAGATACCCAGAAAGCATAAAGGGCATTCCTGAAATTTAGTTTATTTATATCCATTCTGTCACACTATTGGTGACTGTATTTTTGTTTAATGTTTTTATTCTGGATTTATAAGAATCCATTCACAGTTGTGAATGCAACAGAGTGACAAATAGTGTTAAATGAAAGCTGGATCTCAGATCTCTGCATAAATAAATCTTTTTTTAATAGTATGTAATAAACCCTGCCAAATTAGCAGCATGACATCTATGGATTTTATTTTTTTGGTACATGTAAATAGGAGGGACTGCATGGTGGCATAGTTAATAGTAGCACTATTGCTTAGAGCATGAAGTCTCTGGGTTCAAATCCAGGCCTGGTATTCTTCTGCATGGAGCTTGTATGTTCTCTCATGCATGTGTGGGTTCTCTCTGGGTATTCCAGCTTCCTTCCACAGTCTACACATATAACTCTTGAGTTAATTGATCACTCTAAATTGCCCTGCGGTATGAGTGTGTTTGAACTGTGTGTGTCTCTGTATTTGCCCTGTGATGGACTGCTAATCTGTCTCTTCCACTAGCCTCACCACAACTTTGAAAAGGATCGGCAGGTAAATGGATTGATGGATGTAAATAGTAAAAACAAAGAAATTCTGAAAGAAACAAAATCATTTTTAATGTGAGTTTATTTTGAATAGGAAATTAAAACTACAAAAATGGCATTAAAAAAAACAACAAATCACCAGAACCAGATTATACTAGATTGTAACCAGATTATACTCCTAATAAAAGTGACCTGTGTACATTTTTATATCAGTACGTTTCATTTGTAAAACAGCTTGGACGTTTTTCATGTGTCTGGTTAAGCTTTTGCAAAACTGTTTTTATAGATTGAATAAACTTTTATCCCAAAACAATGACTGAATAATCTTATTCCTATTTTTTGTTCCTATTTTCTTACATGAAAATGAGGAAGCGAAAGCTGGAAAGACCCATCAGAGCTTCCGTACTCACTACTTATCCTATTTCTGTTGCGTACGCGTGTGGCAGTTATTATAGTAAGCTAGCATTATTTTACAGCATGTCAGAGAAAGGAGAAGTAGATTTAACAGGTGCCAAGCAGAATACTGGTGTTTGGCTCGTAAAGGTGAGTATATGCCAGCCACAAGCAAGTTCATAAATGAGCTAAAGACTAATTATTTAAAGATAGCAGATGCTAAATGTTAGCTTAGCCTATTAGCGCTACATGTTATTAACAGACAACATACTAGGAAGGTTGGCTTGACGTGGCAAATAAATATTCAGTTTGGCCGAGCATTGCAAAAAATAAAGCTCTGCCCTAATAAAAAATAAGCTTAGATAATAAAACACTAATTACGTGAAAGCTTTAAATTGTATTGTGTGTTCATTGTTACAATGGACTTTACACGTTACCATGGCAATTAAGAATTTACAGTTTAATTAATGCGTTCATCTGGATGAGCTGTGTTGTTTGCTTCATGTAATGTTTTTGTTGAAAGCTTAATTTAACAAGATCTTCATTTTGAAGATTACATTCAAAATGATGAAGCCACGTTCATTATTTTAATGTGATTGATTTAGTAAAATATAAGTTAAAAGCCTCAAAACATGAAGTAGTGATGTTTAAAGACTTTATTACTGTATCTAAGCCTAATAGAGTGAAATACTTGTTTTGCATACCTTTATAAGAAGGATTAATTGCTGGTGAAGAGGCTAAATTGAATTACTCTTGGTTTCACTTATTCAACTGAATTCATAAAGTCAAACCAGAATTTGAAAACTAAAGTGCACCTCAAACCAATAGTCATAATTTCTTAACTCAGATTTTCCATTTGAACAAAAGGGGGCATACATACACATTTAATTGTACTACATAAGTTGCAAAAAAAAAAAAAAAAATCATCTTGGTTGATAAACACTCGTTTTTGGTTTTTGATTTTGCAGGTGCCGAAGTACCTCTCTCAGCAATGGGCAAAAGCTACAGGAAGAGGCGAGGTCGGGAAAATCAGAATTTGCAAGTATGTGAAATTAGGCTTCTGTCTGCAAGGCATGCAAATGTGTGTGCTAGGAATTTTTCTGCAAGCTTCTTATGGAAGCTTTTCCACTATGTCCCAACCAGAAAATGCTTTATAGGAAACAATGCTGTTTATTATTATTGTAGTTGTTGTTGTTATTATTATTCTCAGATACAATAACTCCTGAAAGCACAGTGACATAGACAAGTGCAGGAAGAAAGAAGATTGGCACTTACTAAGTAGATAGGAAATTAAAACTGAAATATGTAGACGGGCTTTTATTATGCCATAAGCGATGCATATCTTCTTGCCAATATAGCTCAGTGAAATATTGTCTTTTGCTTTTATTTTAAAGAAAAGGAAACCAAGGAAAACCAGAGGTAAGTGATGTTTTATAGAACTATGCAGCATCCAACAAATGCATACGTAACACATAATGTGCAATGCAGACTTTTATCATTTCCTTCTTGACAATCAAAAGTAAGAATGATCGTAGTCGAATTAAAAGGTGACACAATGCTTTTGTCAAGAATAAGTTCACAAATTGTGATTTTATACCTGGGTGTACACATCATTAATCTGTATTTCTACAACTCTTCAGATAAATCAGTCATATTTCTGTGTACATTTTGCAATCTCGAGTTTAACACCTTTCGATAAGAGACTAGCTAAAAATAAAATGAAATTAGAACTGAATAAAAACTATTTGTTCTGTTCTTAGTGGTCTCAAAACTCCCACATGGCTGCTCTCCACAGGTGTCTTTCACTTTAAATGAAGAGCTGACTACCATTGAAGGCATTGAGGACAAGACGGTGTCTGCACCTCGCGAACATCCTTTCACCATGCAGTCCGTGGGGGGTCAGATGCTGGCGGTCTTCACGGAGACTTCATCCGGTGAGTTTCCGATACAGAATGATTACTTGCATGGCAATATGAGACACTCGGTTAATACTCAATCATTCTTAGATTTCTGTGATGTAAAACATCCTCGCTGGTGAAGGCATCCATTCTGCTACCTGTGCATTCTTGCTCTATACGTCTTTCCCCTGCTTGTACTCCTCGCCTCCATGTGCCGAGAACAGACTTTCTCTTGAGTGAGACGTTGTCCCCATTAATGAAACTGTACATACCAGTAACGTACCGCATACAGTGGATAAGTGAACACTCAAAAGAAAACAATCATCATAGTCTGTATCTTGTCTGCTTTGTGTTTTGTTTTGGTGAGAGTTGCCGTGTCTTTGTTTGATAATGTGTCATTTATTGGGGTTTGATTCACTTTTTAAGTCTACTCAGAGTAAAAGGAGTGGCTTTATTGTGGGAACTGTTGCAATGCCACTGTTTTGGTGAATCAGCACAAATCATCACTCAATGTGTGGAGTTTATTTAATTTCTGCATGGGCTTCTGTGGTTTTAGTCTGGGCTTCAGATGCCTCCCCCCCCCCATGCGAATGTTTTCAGGTTTGGTTTTATGTGCTTTTGGTGCTAATGGACTTGTGCTGCAGTTGTTTCTTTGACTGCAAACATCTGTGTCCATCTGTGTGTGATGGGCTGCACTGAAACACTGTAGAGGCTAAACACAGGTTGAACAATAAACATTTTAATACCACGTGGATCTTCTGTTTTTAAACTTTACTATATATTTTTAGAGCCTATAAAACAGACATAAACCTTCATCACTTTCTAGCTCTGCATAAAGCCTTTTTGAAATTCAGTTCATCAAATAAGCCTCTGTGCAGCCCTTTGGGTGTGTATCGGCGCTGATACACAGTGTCTGTTGCTTGCTTGCGTTAAGGTCTCTCTGGCTTCTGCTTGTTGGAAAATATGCAATGACGCTGTGTGATTTAACATTTTCGTGTGGGACTAAACCCTGGCTATGGCTCTTATTGTTTAATCCCCTCCTCCCCTCGTTCTGCATCCCCCTGTGTTTTCATGTGTACCATCCCTCCCTTCCTGTAGGCCAGTCAGAAGAAAGATCTGATGGCAGCAGCTCAGGTTCGGGGACAGGTCCAGGTGAGTCCTCCATTTTTGCAGAACGTGAGAGCTCTATGAAAGGAGTGGCGATCTTTAGAAACGTTTGGAAGTTGTGGCGTTGCATCATGAAGCCATATAGAGACAACACTGGAGCTTGGAATATTTTTATGGTGGTAACATTTAGACTCTTCTGAAGCAGAACAAAGTCTTTATCCTAAAGAATTGTTGGACATACACTTGTGTTAATGGTCCCCACATTTTGATTTTGGTTGTGGTCAAAAATCAGTCCAAATGTGAAATATGACTCATCGTGAGCAGGTTACAGTTCTGTGTGATGGTCGGTGGAGTTGTGGAAACCTTATAGAAAACTGTTTGGTTTGGACTTTAGTAAAATGTTGTCATTGACTTGATGTGTGCTTTTCCTTCCAAACAGATTTTACTGAATGAAACATGTTATAAAAAATTATGAAAACCTGTTGAATATTTAGCTCTATGCTAAGAAATATTCATATGTCTTTTTTTATTGCTAGAACAGGAAATAAGTCAGTTGTACTTGAATAACAAAAATCCACATTCGTCATCTTTTGTTTACTTATTAAATAAATGACAAATATGGATTTTGCAGCTGGGAAAAAAGGTAGAGCATCCTACCCTCTTATTGTTAGTCTCGTCCCCTGGTTGAAATATCTTCAGTGAAAAACTTATTTAGCCAACTAACAGCTTTTACCATTTATATGAGGAAAGTTTACCTCACAAAGAGGAGTGAGGGGTGTCTTGCAGCATCTCAATGGAACCAAGATGTGGACTTTTACCGGGCTCAGGAGCTTTCAGTTTCAAAATTGTTAACCAGTCATTGGTTGACTAATTAGTACGTTTGGGTAATTTTCATCCTGCAGTTCCGGTTATGTTTTTTTTTTTTGTTGTTTTTTACAGATGGCCTCACTTTTACCTCAGACATGCTTTGATACACTGTAGAACTGACTTTGTATTCTGTGATGGTGATTCTGGCCAGGCCCTACTGCAGCTCTTCCACTGCCGTGTTTCACAGCTGATAAGAGTAAACAAACCGGGACATGAGTGAATAACCAAATAATACTTTAATAACACAGTTTTCATTCATGTTAAATACACATCAGTGGAACTTAAAAATGGCTCCAGTATTGCAAGAGAACAGATGACAAGGTTTACAAGCCTTGCTGCATAGGCTGGTGTGAGGCCATCTAGTACTTATTGCAGCTTTAATCACATTTTTTCCTTCAGACTGATTTTTTTGTGTGTTTTTTGTGCAAGTTGCAAAAGAACCTTCTGTTCTTAACACCCCGTCCTTTCTGTCTCCTGAACTTTGACTAAAACATTTTGAAACTAATTAATTCTGTTTGTTTCTAGTCAACATTTGACATAACTTTGCCGTTTTTCAGATAAAATAGCCTTGGAGGGAGTGGTGGTGCAGAGAGCAGAATGCAGACCTGCTGTTAGTGAAAGCTACATGAAATTAAAGCGGTGAGTATATTTTCTTCAGATTACACAAGGGTTAAAAAGTTATCCATTCAACAAACCTTTGCAGTTTTCTGTGAATTTCAGGTGTGTTTGCATTGTGCATGTCATCATATCTTCCAGGCTACAAATTGAAGAGTCTTCCAAACCAGCGAGGTTGTCACAGCAGTTGTTGAAACCTGTCACCACCAACTACAAACCTGTGGCCAACCACGACTACAATGTAAAAAGAACCCTTTTTTTTCCCTCGTTCATTTCGTTTACCTGCACGAATTTTCAGGCCTCATGTAGAAATATATTCACTTTTTGCAAAACATGCGAGTTTATGTCTGGTAACTGAGCTCTGCTTACTTTTGCTGCAGCGTGAATACGAGCGGAAAAAGAAAGAGGAAGGCAAGAGAGCGAGATCTGACAAACAGCAGGTTCTGGACATGTTGTTTTCTGCATTTGAGAAGCACCAGTACTACAACATCAAAGACCTGGTAGACATCACCAAACAGCCTGTGGTGAGAACACGACAGAAAAAATTATATTATTAAGCCATTAATGCTGAGGGATTTTAAAGAATCTTGTTTGTCCAGAAGATTCCTTTTATGGAAACGAACAAATGTTGCAGCCTGTTAAAAGATTTATTTTTGACTGTTTTCTATATTTGGTTTTCTTCATAGACATACCTGAAGGAAATCTTGCGTGATATTGGCATCTACAATGTAAAGGGAACGCACAAGAACACCTGGGAACTCAAGCCGGAGTACAGACATTACCAGGCAGAGGAAAAAACTGATGAATAGGTTTTTTTTAAAATTTGTAAATCCTTGTATTGTCACACAGGTTGTGACTTTGAGTTCCTATTTCTTTACGCTAGGATTCAACATGGGAAGCAGTGAGAAGAGGTTTTTTGTTACAGTTTCTGCACACACGACCCTCAGCTTGACTTCCATTAGAGAACTGTAACAATGCTTAGCAATTTGGGGATTTATTTCTAGGCTGCTTTTGATGCCTTTTTTGTATAATACGTAAAATTGTAGTGTTTTGACTGCGAGCAATTAAGTATGTAGGATGTGGCAGGTAAGTATTTTTATCCAAATGTGATTTGGATGGAACAAATCTTCTGCACTGGATGTTTTACTGGGTTTTAAGTGTTTTACATTTGATTCATGTAATAAAGTTGTCAGTGGAGCTATTTTGCCTTATGCGAGCGATAAACAGCACAACATTACACCTCTGGAAACAAGAGGCGTAATGCCAGGTACATCTCAAAATAATAATGTGAAGAAATTTAAATTTTTTTGTCACTTATTTCTAAAAGTAAAACTTGATTAAAGATTGAACTATTTCAAACATTTATTTCTTGTAATCTTGATGATTATGACTTTGAGCTAATAAAACCCTAAAGTAAGTGTCTCTCAAATTTACATTGTGAAAAGTCTTAATTAGCTAATGTAACATACCTGCAAAGTAACACAAACTCATGTTTTTGCTGAACCAGAGTGCTGTAGAAAGTTAAGTGGAAGGAAAAGTGAGGTAGAGAAAAAAATTCAACAGCGATAACAACCTTGTACATTCAGGCTTGCACTGAGGAGCCGTCCTCAGCAGAGCCACTGGTTGATGCAGGCACTCATACAAGTGCAGGCCCTCCCAAGCATCAAGTATAAACTGTGTGCACAACAGTTTGGCAAGTGAGTATTTTACTTGTCATATTTTCAAATGCTAAACTTGAATGCATAATGGATTTAAGCATACAGGTTATGTATACCTGTAGAGTGAGGGTGTGCATAATTATGCAGCTTCTCTTCTTTAGGGCCAAAAAACAAGGGAAGCAATTGAGACCTTGTGGGCAGTTCTTAAATGAAAAGCTGTGTTTGCAGCTGTCAGCAAATTAAAACAATGACAAACTTAATGAAGGGCTTATCACAATTATGGATCAAGGAGGCTTATACTGGTCACTGATTTTTGTCAAATGTTCAGTGGAAAGTTTGGGCCCAATTCTCACTTAAGAGATGCAAGCAAGTTAATGTTTATGTAGTTTAACAATTATGCACAATAATTGTGCAGATATAGATAAGCCAAAACCTCACTTAAAGCAATTTGGATTGAGAGCAGTTGTTGATTAATGAAAATCAAAGGCTTGCAAAATTGTGCACAAAGTATTAATGTGCACACATTCCAGAGGCCTGACTTGTACACACTTCTATAAATCTAAAGACAATTTTAGGCCATCATTTTAAGCCATGAAATTACAAGGAAAAGGCTTGAAAATAGGTCACTAAAATTAATCTTTACAAGTTTCACAATACTTTTGAGATGCATCTGTATACACACCAGGTTCATCCAAGATGTCAGTTTGAATCTTACACTTATACAGGCATCTCCATTTATTTCAATTGCTTTGCGACATTTAAAAACAAGCAAATATAAAGCTTTATGTTATATATATAAAAGGATGTTTGTTGGATAATTGTAAAATTTGAGTCATTTCTCTAAGACAATTGATTGACTAAACTGATGCTATATGAAATGAGCTAAAGATAAATCAGAATGAAAACACATTTAGGGATTTGTAATTTTTTATTACAAAAGCATGAAAACGCACACACACAAAAAAAAATCAGTCTTCAGAATGATGAGACGATAAACTCCAAGCGACGCAGGGTGACTATAGAAAAGCCTCACCCGTTCCCTGCAAGGAAAATCATTTTCAGTGAATGCATGAAGCAAATGGTCATCTTCCTGCACCGAGCTCAGGAACATTCAACTCAATCATTTCTGTGACTGGTCATGTTTACACATTGGAAGTTGAATTTCTCCAAAATGCATAGTCATTTACTGCAGTTGGATGAAATGTCTAAATTTTTAGTACTTGCGTCATGCCCAGCAGGTTTAAATGTACTCCTCAATCTAATCTGGCTACTGTAACATTTAACAGTCAGAAAACATGAGGAAGGCTCAGTTTAGCATCGCTGTGCAAACCAAGAAGCCAAAGAAGCCTGCTTCAGGTCTATCAGTGGATGCAAATCCCAAGTCTCAAATACATTAATTTGTGCTCACCTGCCATTATACGCGGCTCACTGCTGCCGTTAAACGTCATCTCAACGCAACCTTAAAACAAGGGAAAGAGGAAAAAGCATGAAGACCTGAAACTAGTGAGATCATGAAGTATACCCATGGAGTTTATAGTACAGAAACAGGAAAGTATGTAGTTTGTTTTCCCCTCTTCAATCTGAGGCACCATTGAAAACAGGCACGCAGAAAGCGCAGGGACGTTTACTGTTGCATCTGAAATAATAAAACCCAGCATCTCTCACAACAGAGAGCCCAGGCTGTCAAAGATGCAGGTGGTAACCAGCCAATCAAAATAAAGAGTCTCAGTAATCAACAAAACCCCATATACTTACAAAAATGACTGTTGCTCTTCTGAGATCACCCATTGCATATTTTGCTGAATCTAAGCAAGATGCTTGAATAGCCTGCTTCAGTCACCTAGCAGGTCAATGAACTAAAGCCAGAGACACAGCCATCATCCAAAATCTGGTCCGAAGAGGAGATCATCCAATGAAATGTGATTAGCTGGGGGGTAAAAGAAAAAAAGAGCATTTACATTATACACATAAGAAACACCTGAGGGTTGACTATTGTAGCATATGGGTGATTTAAGTGGATGTGAAGTTGCTATAGTCTGCAGCAACTGTTCAGGAAACAGTCCACCCCACCCAAAAAAATCCTTACAAATATCTCACTACATACTTTATAGTGAGATTTGCTTATGTATGGAGCAGATTAAATGCTGTACAAGTTTATGTACTGCGGAAAAGTTATTTGCCTTGAGCAGATTGGGAGGTTCAGAAAGACAATCATCTTTACAGTAATTACAGGAAGCTACCTCAAATCGACACATTATTGGTTTAAAAACCCACCACTCCAAGCTAACAAACTTTCGACAAACTGACATTAGCCAAAAGGTGAACTTCAGGTACAATTTCGCAGCATTTATTTAATTACCAGGACCGAACATATCTTGTTAGTTTCCTACAATGTGGGTCTAGCTGCTGTCCACGTGGTTAGTGAAATAAAAACTCACTATCACTGTCAAAAGACTTTCCTATTTGGCCAAAAGAACTGTTCGGAAATACTTACCAAGCAACTTGACATGTGAAGTAACTAGACTGATAATCTTGTAAAACATTGTGAACTCCTGCTAGCTTCTCACAGCGACCAGCTACAGAAAAGGAAGCTACGGCGCTTAGCTTCCAGCTTTTATAGGTTGCTGGTTGATGCTCGTTTCGCCCCCTTGTGGACGAAAAGAAACATTTTATTAACGCCACCGCCCCCTGGTGTTCACCGAAGGGGTTGCAGTTCACGCACGCTTTTTACCGACTTACTTATTTATCATCTGATTGTTATGATAATTTTGTGGTAGGTTAATCATATATTAACATTTGTAATAGTGATAATATGCAACAGTAGTGATATAAACAGCAGTCGTTAATGATCAAATAATATGTTTCAAGTGAAAACATGAACGTCTGGTAATATAAATAATATTAAAAAAAAATAAAATAAAATGCTTACGCCAAATTTAGATCACGAGGCACACATGCCTGCGCAGGAGACGCGCTCCCGCCTCCCTTGATCATTTTGTGAGAGCACATCACACTCTTTAATTGGACTCCGCCAGCCAGCGAAAGTAGTCTCTCTGCTGCTTCCCATGGTTATATGTGAAGGCATGCTGGCATCCAGGAAGACTTAAATAAAGGTAACCATAGCTCTCATTGTACAAGAGGACTGTTTGTGTGTAATATCTCTGTTATGTTTTCCATCCGTGAGCGAAAATAACCTTTTTAAAAAAAAAAAAAAAAAAGACGGTAATGGTCTCAAAATACTCTACAAGAAACACAACGAGTAGAGTTCCCTGAAATAATATGCTCGAATCTAATGTGTGCCTTTTTGTTTCTTTTAAAGGCGGTACAGACCAGAGAAGGACTCCAGCTATGTTCAGAGCAGTGTTCGGGAATAAGAAGGAAGGAGGAGGGAAAAAAGGAGACAAAAAGAGCCAGAAAAATGCAGGTAAGAGTAAAACTACTGATACACTAAAAGTTGAAGAGAAACTTGGCATGTGTACAAATGCACTGCAATTTCCAAGTCTTTATTCTGTTGGATTTTCATGCTGAATCTAGTATTCAGCTAAGAAAATATATCTGTACATTGTAAAAGTTCTTGTTTTATTTGCTGACAATATTCAGGTTCTCTCCTCCTGGGTGAGGCAAATGGAGCCATTTCAATTAGCCTAATTCATCAGTGTGTTCTGTCCTTCACACGGTGTCCCGCTGATTTTATTTTAAGTGTGTCAGTCAAAGTTGGATTGGGCTAGGCAAACATCATGACCTACTAAACAAAATCCAAAAGTATTTGTGAGTGGCTATACAAAGCAGATAAGGTTAATCTGCAGAGAGGCTGCAGACACTGAATGTTTTGTTGTGCTGTCAGTGAATTAGCAGCTCGCATCTTTAGCATGCTCTGGAAGCCCTATGTATTTTTCAGAGGCTGAACTTGTCAACTTGCAGCAGTACAGAGAAGATTTCAGCATGCACGGCGAAGATACATGAACATAAGTAGAGCTCAGTATTAGAGCAACCATGTTGCTCATTAATATTTAATATTGAGCTGCTCTGGGAAGCAAAGAACAGAGAGGAGGACAGAGAACTGTGTCAGTCTCATTAAATTCATATAGTGAGTTTACAGTACGCGCTGGCATGACTCTAATCTTTTGAAAAAAGACCACTTCATCTCGTCTTATCTCTAGTGATCTTGTGGATTTACAATAACTTATTTATAGCATATCTTTCTAGTTTACTCATCACACTAATGGCTTACCAAACACTGATTTATTACAAAACTACCCGCACCATTTTAACATTTTATTTATAAATTTTAAGAAGAATTTAGAGTGTTGCTTGATGTCATTTCAAAGTTTCAAGCCTAGGCTTAGATACTTCTGTTGCAGTCAACATTATAATGTTACTATTATGGACTGATGTACGAGCATTCCCTAAGGAGAGATATGGCCATCTTCCTGGTCAAAGTTCTGACTAATCAACACTTTTTCCCCATCTATTCCATGCAGGCGTCGAGGTGCACATGCCCTGCATTCAGCAAAGAGGCAGCGGCCAGCGTGCCACTCACCACCACGGCCGTAATGGCAGCCATTTAAATCGGAAGAGATTGACTAAGGGCGTGTCCATTTCTTTACCGTCCTCCCCGCTTCTCCCTCGCCAGGGCGACATAATTTCCTCCCAGTCCTGCGTCAAGTTCCAAGGTGGGTCGCTTTAAAGTAATCAACACAAAGCAACGTCTGAGTGACAAAGAGCTGCGCGTGAGGGATTAGCTGTAAAGGGAGCAGGATGCTTTTGCATGGCTCCACTTTGTTAAGCAGGGAGCTTCAGTGCGTTCAGTTGTTCCATACGTGACAGAAAGCACAAGTGCAGGTCCTCAGGGCCCCAAAAACGCGAGACAGATTGTCAGAGTTAATAATTCAGAGAAACAACTGAAGGCAATGCCCCCCAATTAGGTTGCTCAATGTCAAGGCATCTTATTGTTTTGGATCCGTACACTAAATAATCTGGGAATTGATGAGAGTACTCAAAGCAAATACAGTTTTGGCTATAGTTTGCTTAACATCACATGGGTTTTATGTATTGTTGGATGTAGTTTTTGATATTTTACAGGGTTTTAAAAAAAAAAATCATTTTCTTCCTTTCCACATGAGATAAAAAGTTAATGAAGAAAGATCTTTAAAAAATATTTTCCTGGTTGATGTAAAGTGCAGTTTAAATAAATAATCCTAATCTCTACTTAAATCAGTTAGAATCCTGAATATAAAAGAAAGGGTGGAGCACATCATATGTTAAAAATAGGTCAAAGAGAGAGCCTCTCCTTGATGTAACCATCTTCTTATTTCTTAGTTTCTGCAAGCCCATCTCCTCTCTTCTCCTCTTCCCTCCCGACTGCAAAGCAAAAATCAGGAGCCGAGGGAGTGACAGAGTGAAGCAGATGAGACAGCGAGCACTTAAGAAAAGAGTCCTACTTGCACAGTTTGATCATGCTTATCATCAGAGCAGTATTTCTAAATCCGTGCAGCTGTCTTCTGTCAGACAAATTATCACTGTTAATTTTGTTTGAAATTGCAAATGCTGCAAAGATTTCCAGGAAGTGCACCCTTGCTTCTCCGATGGGCTCCTTGATTGCAGCTGGATTTAAGGAACATGTTAATGTTTTGAAAGTACATTATTATTGTTTTGGTCCCTTTTTCAAAAACTGGAAGAGTGAAAAGACTGTACAGTTTGCAAGCGAAGGAACTTTAAAGTGAGCACATTTCTTGAACAAGTTCAAAAACTAAAGTAATGTTGATTGCTCCTGCATGTATCAGGGATGCTTTACATTTGGAGAAACAGTAGGTGGCAGTATCTTTTAGCAAGTCCAGCTAGCCATTCAGAAAAAAGAAGTCCTATTACATTTCATTGCATGAATCCTTGCCGCAGCCTGAGCAAATAGGAAGGGAAAATTACAGCAAGTTAACGTCCGTAGCGCCCGAGCCTCCAAATTCTTTGGCGGTCATGTACAATCAGATATAACTGCAGTGTGTTACTCTGCAGAGTTTTCCCTCAGTCTGTCGACACACACGATTCAAACGGTCACTTCCCCCCCGAGAATACCAAATTAGCACACTCCCGTGTTTGCAAACGCCTCATCCCTGAGCGTCTCATCTCCTCTCCAGGAGAACCTGCTTCCAACAACCCTGAGATGCTGATGCATAATTTGAGACACACCCACACACATGAGAGAGCACCGATTCCTCTACCACACACAGACACACACTCACACACACGCAGCCACACAGCAGAGGCATTAATATGTCATAGATAAACACCCACAATAGTGTGAATAACGTTTGCATGCGTGGCCCTCTCTGTGTATGTTCTGCTGTATACTCCTGGGACACAATTCAAAATTTTGCACCGCAGATCTCATCTGGGCAGGCTTAATCTCCCTCTCTGTCTCTCTCTCTCACTCACTTTTTTCATCCCTCCTTTTCTCCACCCTCCAATCCCTGCCTCCCACCCTGGCTTGCTCTTCCTCCCTCTTCCTCCTGCCTCTCTGCCGTGGCCAAAGGACGGGCGAGGAAGCCGGAGTATGTGGACGGCTCTTCCAGTACGAGAGAAGCTCTCATCTTTGCTTCCTGCCGTGGCAAGCCGGACCACAGAGGTGAGAATGGGAGCCCATGGGTGTGTTTTTAGCATCGTGGCTGTTTTTTTTTCCCCCAGGTACTGATCAATGAAGCTGAATAAGAGTCCGAGTTGGGGCTGAGGCAGAGGAAGAAATGAGGTGAAATAGAAAAAAGAAAGTGTGTTTTGTCTGCGTGCTAGTTACACCCCGAAGGCTTTAAAATAAGTTTTTCTCAAAGATGTGTGTGTAGGGCAAAAATTGTCTTTGTGGTTTCAAGTGACGAGCTGTTTTGTCTTCTGAGTCCTCACTAAATTTTGTTTGCGCAGATTTTGCTACATCAAAGCCGCCGTGGTGTAAATACACCTCCTCGAGCTTTTTTTTTTTCCCTGTGTTTTTGACCAGAGGGCTACCCTTAGGCTAAACAGATTTCGTGAGGCATCTTCCCTTCCCAGTTGCCAGGCACCTCTCAGCTTCCCGTTTCCATTGGCAACTGCCAGGTGGTTTGATGAATAGTACTGGACATGCAGAAATGTCCTCATGTTACTCCAGATTGGACTATGCTAACTGAAAGGAAACTTTTCCTCCCTCTACACCTCTTTAAAGTGCACATATTCAACTAAGTTTTCTGCTGCTTGTTGAGGTGTGAAACGTGCAAAAACAAAATTGGTGAAGCTTTCCCCTTGAAATCAACCTTAATTTTCTTTCAATTATAGTCTTGTGATTGGCACATTGTGTGGTCTAAAAGAATAAAATATATATACATATATATATATATAATTCATATATACTGTATATGTATATATACAGTATATATGAATTAAAAAAAGTAATGTGGTGCAGGATCTTCAAATATAAAGCAGAATGAGAAAGAAGCAGTGGAGGGAGTGAGAAATGAATGTGATGTTTTAGCGAAAAGATGTTTGTGAGGAGGAGTGAACTGTTCCTGTAATCCGTGATGCTCTGTCATCCTGTTTTTTTTTTCTTGTTTGTTTTTTTTGGGGGGGTTATGCCTACTCGGTATTCATGTGACTCAGCTGAGACCACTACATAAATGTGGTAAGATGACGTAGTAACGTAACGGTGGGCACAGAGAGTTACAAATACAACAACTCTGCTACAGCCTTTTGTTGCTGAGGTTGAGCACACGCTTTGGATGGGCTGGGGTCATTGCGTGAGGGGAGGCTTAAACAGTGATGAATGAATGCAGCACATGGCTCGTGTCGGCCCAGTTTCTCCCGGAGAAACGGTGCAGGCGAGAGCTGGAGCTCTCCGCTGAGTTCATTGAAATTCGCCGCCCGTCTCTCGACAGAGAGCACCTGGCAGGCGTAAACGCGGGGAACCTCACACAACCTCCCGCCGCTGCCCCAACCGGGGGACTGGAGAGCCGCTGTTTGTGCACTCATAACTGGTGCAGCTGGGGGGTTGGGGGGGGGGGGGGGTGACAAGGGAGGTCCATACTGACCTGTGGATGCATACATATCTTGTAGGTGTGGGAACCTCACGAGCAAAACGGAGCTAAAACGAGCATCGTCTGTCTTCTTTTGGTTGTTGTTCTCCCATTTCGCCATTATTAACCAAGTATTGATTTTGTGTGTCCCTATCAGACCTCCAAGTGGAGCCCCACCTCGGCTCCTCCCTTTCTACCCAGGAACTGATGACCAGACTATGCTTCTTATTGGGCGAAGCAACGGGCAGCACTGCTAGCTCTCCTATGGAGGACAGGAGGGAAAAGAAGGTGGGATGTGCATTGATTTACAGCCCTCTCTGAGGTCATTAAGCATGAAAAATATAGATTTCTTTGCCTTTCTTTCTTTTTTAATAGAAAATATTTATGAAGATAATCTACACAAAAGTAGATTTCTTTTTCTTTCTTTTTTATCATCGTCCACAGAGCTCCATTTCTACTCAGCATCCGACAGGTTTTAACCCCTCTGTGAGTCTCTGTGCCTTTGCCTTGCTCAGCCTTGGCCCATTTTCTCAGCCTCTTTCCACCACCTGAGCTCCAGATTCAGTCAGCTTTGCAGAGATAGCACTGTTCATGTGAGGAATGTGGGTTGTCCCGGCTAAGATAGATGAGGCTCTGGTATAAAGGGAATAACAAGGAGCTGTTTAAGCTCCACTGCTTTGCCTCCCAACAGTTTCTGTGTTGCAGAAACGTTGCATCAGTAATGAGGAGACTGTAAATCCACTCAATTAAATGAAAGGGTAAGGGATCTTCAGCTGGGGTTAGTTTTGCTTCTTCTTCTAAAACTCTGCAGTTTAGGACCAAAATCTCCCAGGATGTGTGATAAAAGCAAATAAGGACGTTTATCTATTGATTTTTGCAATGAGGGTTTTTATCCCTGTGGTTCTAACTTTGCATACATTTGCAGATTTTTATACTATAATAAACTTTTTGTGCTCAAAATGTATTTATTTAACAGATTTATTCTCCTTTTTGGTTGTGTCCTGTACTTAAATTATGTCAGCTTAGCATCGTAAATTATATTATTACCTCATTGCAGCTATAAAAACTATTCACTATCAGATTTGTCTATTTTCCTTTAGATCTGAGGGAAGCAGCAGCATGTTAGAACTTTGGTTTGGGAGTAAATTGCGCATTTCTATAGTAACTAAATTAGTTTTCATTATGAAAACTGTGAAAATGATATATTTTGATTCCTATCTGTCTGTTTTTTTAAATCTCCTCCTTCCCGTGCATTAGCATGAAGGCAAGTGCTTTCACAAGGATGGGATTCTTGTTAAAAAAGGATGATGGATTATGGAATTAATTCACCGTCATTTTGAAATAGAAGAAATCCACTTAAACTGTGAATGTTTGCGAGAGCCGCTTCCTTAACTGTTCCAGAGTTGTTTCCTGCAGACATGAAGAGTCACAGGAAGTCCAGAGTCTGATCATTGCAACAGAAGTTAACGTCTACAGGTTCTTACTGCTTCTTCATCTTATTTAGTCTCTGGAGGGATTATGGGACACATTTTACTTTTGCTTCAAAAATTATGATGCAAACAACATTTTTGATGCTTTAAACATGACCAAATCAGTTGTGTTTACCTCACGTTTTTACATTTTAAACGAAACGGTATTTACCACGTTCTGCAAATATTTTGTGTGTTAAAAACATGCAACAAGTTCCAGCATCTCATAAAAAAATACACCTTTACAGACTAAGTGCACCCATGAACAAAATTGGGTAGTATCTAGTTACATTTACTCAGTTACATTTACGTGAGCAACTTTTAAAAAAACAAACAAACAAAACTTTTAGGAATAATTTTACTGTGCTGTACTTTTTACTTTTACTTCAGTAATTTTACTATGAAGTATTGCTACTCTTAGTTGAGTAAAATTTCTGGATTCTTTACCCACTGAATGAAAAACAAACATGTTTAACCAAAAACTCACCAGTCACATACTGTACGTTTTATGTTGAAAGAAGCTGATTTGGAAAAAAAAATATTTAGCCTGATTTTGTTATTTTTTGTTACTTTTATAAATTATTGTCATTTTGGTCCTTAATATACCAAAATTTCCATTAAATGTTATATTTCGGTCCATCTGACGGTGTAATTTTTAAATATTAAATGATAATTTGATGAGTCACTCAGTACTTGAGTAGACTTTTTACCAAATACTTTTTTACTCTTACTTGAGTAATTCTTTGGATGGCTGCGTTTTACTTTTACTTGAGTAAAAATATGTTCAAGTACTCTTAATTGAGTACAATTACCTCTGCCCATGAATGTGTAGTAGTAGAAGCCCTTTAGTTTCATTTACTTGAAGTAGTCATTTCCTTCACCTTTCTCTAAGTTATCGGATACATTTTGTATTATATACAAAATGTTGTTGAAATTCCTTCTTTTCTTTCTTCTATTTGTTTTAGGGTGACACCTCTGCCCAAGGGGGGAGTCCCAGCTCAACTCTTACCTGCAGTACCACTTCCCCTTGTACAGAGAGCCCCACATCCACCCTGAGCACCGGTGCTGGAGGCCAGTCCCTTCCCCAGCCTTTACCCTTATCCTCTCCTCATCGTGGCTCCAGCAGCAGCCCCTGTGGGACTCTATCCAGCCCTGCACACAGCCCTACCCCCTGTCCTACTTCTGGACTGATCTCTGTGAGCAGTCCTGGGCCTCCAACTCAAAGCCCCACCTCCACCTTGGAGAGCAAGGATAGTGGAATTATAGGTGGAGATGATACGTCTTTAAATTGTATTTTTCCACATTCAGATGTTTTTTTTTCTTCAGCAGCTGCAAGCGTGTCAGTAAACAAGAAAACACAGTCAGCTGTAAAAACAAAAAAATAATATAGGCTATATACTGTATATATATATATATATATATATATATATATATATATATATATATATATATATATATATATATATATATGATCTATTTTTATTGATCTATTTAATGCATGGTGGAACTATTGAATTTTTTTTTAAAAGTCTTTAAAGTTGCTTGAACATAAATAGGTTTTAAATCTTCAAACATACACCCTAACCTCACATGTGGTTTTTCTGAGCCGCTTGTGCCACCTCGGCCTTAAGGCTTCAGCTCCCTGCTGTCAAAACTGGGACACTGCTGTCTTTGTTGCGTATGGGTCTGATTCTCTCAAAATAGGACACTTTTTTTCTCCTTAAATAGAGTTTGTATTTATAGTTGATTACAAAAGACACATCAAGTGCAATGAAGCCCCACTGATCAAAGAGGTCATGTCTCCTGTTTTTCTCTGTTGATTAGGTAAAATGCGTGTTGTATTTTACATCTTATAAAAAAAAAAAAGTTTACAACCATACTCAAGCTATTCTCAGCATATTTCAACCAGATTTTCTTTCCCCATTTCAGCAACCATCACAAGCTCCTCTGAGAATGAGGAGCGCAGCACTTCCAGCGACGTTCTGACAAAGGAGGAGGGCCCGGGGGGCAGCGGCGGTGTCATGGGCCGTGCGGGCGACGACCGCCATCCCGGGCAAACCAGAGACAATCTGACAGCTCCGCAACCTGACGCCTTACCCAGGAGTGAGATCATGGAGCCCAGGACTCCACCAGCACCGAAAAGACCCCTCCCGCAGCACCACATTCAGGGCCTCTCCTCGCTCGTGATGCCCCGTCCAAATTCAGTGGCAGGTACAGCTTAACAGAGACGTGCTGTGTGCTTGAGGAGTTTTGAAAATGGCAGATGTAGCTAGAACTCTGCAGTCAGACCCTCCTTTATGCACAGTACAAAACTCATAAACTTCCATGAATTTCTCTGAATCACATTTAAGTTGAAGCCTCTAATCAAGCAGCAGAGACTCCAGGAAATCTGAAAATGGTCCCGATCTTAACGCTTCTTTATGCCACATTGCGCCCATTTTCACACCTTCATAAACTTTAAACAAATGAGACACAATTAGTGAGAAAGAGTTGCCTAAGCTCCCATTATACTGTACATGAAGTCGGCTAATGAGCGCATAAACGTAGCAGCTGTGACCTGGGTGACTAATTAATGGAGGAATTAATCTGGTGTGAATGGCAAATTGATTGAATTGATTGTTGATTCGCCACTTTCTAAATACAGTAGAGGCATAATCTGCGAGATCTCTGCGATGCAGTGCACCTCGAACTGGTGCTCTACTTACCACCGAGGCTGGGTACGCTCAGTGAGCAGCACCAGTTAAAAGTCCTGGGAGGCCTCCAGTTGTCATAAAAGTAACGCCGCCCCTCCCCTTCTCTCCACAGTCACGATCTTTTGCTGGTGCGCGAGGCTCTTTTTCTTCCCTTAGATGTCAGTTCATTTGTGGTGGAAGCAAAAAGGAGAGATTCCCTAAGGAGCCGATTCACAGTAATGCCTGCCAGTTTTTTGTTGTTTTTCTTTTTTTTCTGTCAGCTGGTGCTTTCATTTAGACACTCTTGATGAATTTCGGAATAAAGATTTACCAAGCCGCATGTACAGTAGCTGCAACAATCCAGTTTCAAATTCATTAGGAATTCAAATGCATGAAGCTAAATGCGCATTATGATTAACGACGCAAGACCACATGCAATTCTAACTTAGCTGGATGAAAAATGTTGTAGCAGAACTATAATTGTGTGAGTCAGTTTAAATACACAAAATGCTGCCTTTAAATTAAAACTCACATTAAAACTAGTGCATGTTTCAGAGACCATGCTGAGGTCTAATTTTACTGTCAGTTGAAAGGCTAGATAGTCATGTGTTGTTGTTACTGTGTTCATAATTTGAAATTATAGTTCCAGATTGGTGGGCCTGACTTTAGATTGAGTTTACCGGGGCAGTAACTCATTGCCCCAAAGACTTTTTGAATTTTTTTTTTTAATGAATGTGTGTTTTACATTGTTTAAAAGGCAAAACATTAGATAAACATAAAACGTATAGGCCCATGCCAAATGAATTGTAATAATATTTTGGGATTTTTATGAATTTAAACAATACTTAAGTATTTGAAAACAAATAAGTTATAGCAATTTTGGGGGGAACAACATGTAGCTGTTGCTCAGGGGAAGTATTGAACCTATCATGTATCAACTGCATTGCACTACCTATTAATGCATTGTAATTTGCATTAGCAGGACAATTTCTTCTGTTGTGGATAAGGCACCAAAACTGGCTCAAGCTCAGGGGCCACATTCTTGTAAATCCGATTCTGGTTGCAGTAACATTTCCACAGATATGTTCTTCATTTAATGCAACATGCATGTTTTATCATACTTTATAGATAGCGGTGAACTTTATGGGAGATGTTGGCAGAGAGAGAGCCTGAGGCAAAGTCAGGGCCTGGAGGTGGGCGAGAAGTTCTTGCAAGTTTTGAATGTATCTGAATTTGATTCAGAATCTTGAATTTGATTTGGATTCTCTAAAACTGGGACATCAATTTGGCCCATTTGTCTTGTAAATTTCCATAAAGTGACAGTTGCTGTTGTGTAAATGAGATAAACAGAATGGGTTACTGTGTTGTTTTTCTGCAAAACAAGCGTGTAATATTATTTCTCAGCTTCCTTCAGCTTTTTGTTTGGTTTGTTCTGAATGAGAAGCCCCCTGGTAATGTATTTGCTCCTTTGCAGCTAGAACTGTGGTGGGAGCAGGCATTTTTACAAGGTACACATTGTTACTGTTGAAGTGAAACAATTTATTTGGCTGACACATTTCATTTCAGTAAAGTTTATTCGCCAGCTTTACAAACTGAGCAGTTTATGGGGGTTTGACTTGATGAATTTATATATTAAAAAACTGCTGCTTCTATTGAATGGATGGAGATGGAAGAGTAACAAAAGCAGCCTATTGGTATCCCAGAGCCTGAAGTAAATCTTGTTTTAATGTTGCCTTGCCTAAATTCTGTCTGGTGTCATAATGTTCTTATAGTAAGGTCATGTAATGAAATAATATTTAGCAAAATCATTGCTTCTGCTATCCTTCAAGAAATGTAACAGCTATGACAGAATTGAAAAGTGGGAATGACATTTTAATTGGTTATCCCTAACTGCGCTTTTATTATTTTTTCTCTCTTTTTTTTTAGATGTATTTATTTATTTTGTTTGCTTCCAGTCTCTTTGCTGACCTTATTAAGTTGTAGCTGTTCCTAATACTGCCTTTGAAATACCTTGGAAATCAGAACTCAAGTCTGTGAATGGCGTCTTACCAAACTTCAGTGAGAGAAAGTCAATGGGCTTTTGCTGCTGTTGATCACGGTGATGTTGCTGAATATTTTCAGCTACGTAGTGCTTTTCTGGCATTGTAGGCATTGTAACCATGAAGGAACATGTGTTTAAACAGATGTTGCTCAGTACTGCGGCTGTGACTCATTTACTGTAGTTACATACAACCGAGACAAGTGCAGATAAGCTGCAGGTATTACTGCATGTTTTGTGTACAGGCTTTGTATTGGGGTTTGAAGTTGAGGTTGGTAGGAAACCTTTACTGTCTAACCAGGAAATCCGACTTTATAGGGTGGTTTCTGTTGTTTTTTTTTAACTGACTTAATTGTGGTTTTTGAGCATCTGCTTTGTCATCTCAAACCCCAGTGGATGATAGAACATAGCCGGTCACACTGGGCAGGTTCAGCTGTACGTTTTCACTGTTAAGAGGGAGTTTTCCTTGCCACTGTCAAGACATGCATGCCCAGTATGAGAGTTCATGACTCGATCCTTTGTACTGTCCAGTGATCCAAAATGCTTGTTGAGAAGGAAATTTTGCTGTAAAGTCAGAGATATAATGAGAATAAACATGACTACTGTGTTTTCCAATTAGGATTGAATTAAAATGCTTTTGATTGTATTGCATTGATAATATGTTTATTGCAGTTCTAATAATGTTAACTGTTCAGTATATTTGTTGTTTTTTGACAGAATTGAATATGTAAACATCAGTGACATTTAACACTAGATATTCAAGTAACTATTCTTATTTTGCACAATATTATAAAATTTTGCAGTTCTGCTCCTTGAACGACAGCAGTTTACCAAGCAATATTTAGGAATTTAATTAGTCAGGCTATCTGCTCCAGCATGCTGTCTGCACTGAGCTGCATAACAGTGATGGCTAGGGGTGCACCGATTGCAGTTTGTTGGCTGATCACCAATTACCAATCCTTAAAAAAACCCAATCTGTTGCTTCCGATAATTTTTTTTTGTCTGCCACCTCACTAAATATAGCAAGGAAATTGCTGAGTTGGCAACAGTGGGGTGACTATTGTTAACTGCAAACATGAAGACATGACCGGGTGGGCCGGTCTATTTTTTATTTATTTTTTTCAGTTTATTCACTCACAATTTATATGATGAGCTTACAACATACTTATATACCAGATAATACAGATCACAGATCAACACAGATCATAACTGCAAAATTATAGTGAGTGAATCAGGTATCCAAAGAAGCTATTTAAAGCTTATAGATGGAGCCTGTGAACATAAAATTCCATACATTTTATTATGAAAGTATCTCCTCTCGAAAGTCACACCTCTCTACAGGCAGAGCAGAAGAGGACAGTGGTTGATTTTTAGACTTTTTAGACCGAGGTAGGTGAGCTTGGGGGATTAGATCGGCTTTACATGTAACTATTGGTTGCTGATCTCTCAAAATTTAGGAAACCGGCACCAATAAATCGGCTAGCTGATAAATCGGTGCATCCCTAGTGACAGCACTTTCAAAATGCCATTACGTTAATAACAGTACTGGTTCTTCTTTATTTTTCACGCATATTGAAACCATAACTAGTCAGAAATTTCTGAATATAATCTTTGTGACAAATCCACTTTTAAAATAAACCCCATTTTCTGAATTCCTCTGAAGTAGAAACATTTAGCCCAAGTGATTGCTCCACCTGCAATACGTCTTTAAATGATGTTAACCTCTCAGAGACGCCGGGGGCTTGTCCGGGGCTGAACAGCTAACCTTTAAAGTGTTGAAGGATCAACAAGTGTTCTGGGGCAATCAGCTAAACAGTCATCAGCAGCAAGGATGAAGGTGGGCAGTGAGTGTGGGATAGGTTGGACCGCGAACGGGTGGAAGGATGAGTTGTTCTGGTTTCTCTGTGTCAAACTGGCTGAAAACATGTTTTTACTCATTCACTGTATCGTTGGTTCTCTCAGACATTTGGCCTGGCTGTCTTTAGCCAGTAATCTCTCTCTCTCTTCCTCTCTCTCTCTCTCATCCCACTCCACACCTCCTTCACACCGTTTTTCCGCAGACTGTGCTCCGTCCTCTCACTGTGGATGTTCTTTCAAGCTGCAATTCTCCACTCTTGCTTGTAATTTCATGCATGTGCCATGTCCTAAGAGCCTTCTGCAGCCTGGTGGAAGAAATGTGTGTGTGTGTTTTTTTAAATATATTATTTTACTTTTCTGCTGCATATTGCTTGCACCACACCGATCGAGTTGTATTATTAGTTTCATGATAGTGATTCAAACTGATATGTTTCGCATAAGGGAGGCCCATGTTGTCCACAGAACAGGTTTTATGCTCTCTTAACAGCCCAGTAAATTATAATATTCACAAGCCTTCAATCACAGTCTCTCACAGTAACACTTTGCTTCTGGAGGATGATGGACACATAGGGCTAGCAGATGTATCAGAAGAACACGGTCTTAGAAGTGTGGGTTGAAGGATGTACAGTAATTTAATACATTTCTGTGTCTCTATCTCGCTGTTTGAAATAAATGAGAAATGAAAAATGCTTGTATCGCTAACGAGTAGCCACATACATTTAAAAAAAATGTTAGTACTATCACTGCAAGTAAGATTATTGAACTATGAGACATAAGTTTGGCACATTTTGTACCGCCCGTTTTCTGGTCTTTTATAGCCCAAAAGGATTCTCCCTTTTTATTCATCTCACTCTGAGCAGATTAGAGACAACAGTAATATCAGATTTACAGATTTTACACCATTTCTCTTCTGCATATATGTATCAGTGCCACCAGCTGCCTTTTAGAAGTAATCTAATGACTCTAAGCAGAATCCTCCTGAGTATAAATCCACGTGTCTGCGAAGGCATCGGATGTTTGTCAATGGAGAACAAACAGCAAAATGAAGACAAAGGAAAACACCAGATAAGGCAGAGGTAAAGTTGTAATTTAGGGTTAGGTTATAAAAAATATCCCTGGCCTAGCATTTTGTCAGCGGTTTCTGTTGCAGAAAATTCACACCACACGTCTCCTTCAAAATCCTAACCACACTGTGAGGCATGGCTGCATCATACTGTGGGACATGCTTTTTTTTTCTTTTTACAGTAGGGGAAGGGAAACTGGTTGCTTAAATGAGTTATAGTGATGCTGAATACAGAGCAATCCTAGAAGAAAACTATGTGAGCTAAAAAATAAATTGTGAACTTGTTCACTGACTCTTCATTCACCATGACTGAGCTTGAGCTATTGAAAAATAAAAGTTTGTACAGTTTTCAGTCTTTGGATGTGCAACGCTGGTAGAGACACACACCAAAGCACAATCTGAATGTCATGTACCATTTTCCTTCCCTGTTACAGTGTTGTTGTACTTCTGCTGGGTCTGGCACATAAAATCTTAATAAGCACATTGTGTAACAAAGTTAATTCACCAATTCACCCACACACACAAAAAAATAACAAGTAGAAACTTTAGAAGCTAAAAACTTAAAGATGAGCAAAAATAATAAAAACAAGTTTCATCCCAGTAAGCAGAAACAGTCCTACTTGCAGTGGATGTAATCTATTTAGCTGGTTCTCTGCCATGCTTGGATTCATAAACCGCTTGGATTAAACTCAGAGAGAGAGAGAGGAACTACAAACAGATTAAACTAGAATAGAGGTTTTTTTTCCCCCCCTGCGAGCTTAACAGCCAGAAAAGCAGCTAAACCGTAAAATGAACTGATTTTTACAGCATGTAAATGTTTTTCATATGGTGATAATCACACAGTAACAAAAAAGTATTATAGCTTATTATTAAAGCTATTTCTGTGTCTCTCCAGAGAGAGCATCACTTTCTAGTTCTGTTTTCCTCTCCTCTATCTTCTTGAGAAACTGAATCTAATGAACTTTGAAAATGTCAAAAAAGTTCTTACCTCGGATGTATTTGTACCTGCTTACATGTTAAGGGTCCTCAGTTGCTCAGCAACCTTAGAGCTACTTTTTTTGACAACTTGTGAACCATACAGTGGGAATTATCAGGTGGCTTTAGGTAAAACCTCCAGGGACCACCTGCATGAGAGGTCGACATGTGAAACTCCTCACCTGCAGAGCTAACAGTGAACCATGACTCATCACTTCAGATTAAAGCTGAAGCAGCACCATGCTTTGGTTAAATTGAACTCATTTAGTTTTATTAATAGCTTTTTTGTATCGTATGGTCTTGATGATTTGCATTTTAAACATTGTAAGATATTTGCTATGTTTTTTATACAACCAACCTAGGTATTACGAAATAGATTAGACTATAAATGCTAGAATTTACTGTACTTGTTTGCCCACATTTAGGTGTGATTAAACATTTAGTGGTCATACATTACACTTTGGCAGTAATATTATTACTTTGGCAGTAATAATAACAGACACTTTCCAATGTGCATCATCAAGTCTTGTGTCATCAGAGCTTTGTTAATATACAGTCGACTTGTTCTTTCTTTCTTTTTGGTTCACTTTTGCAGCTGGATGTTTTGAAAAATTCAGAAATCTTTTTTTTGTTTTTGCAAAAAACTAAAAGGTGCGCGACCCATTTAGTTCTTACTGTTTCCTGCAACATGGAGGGAAGACTCAGATAAAAATCATTAAAACTGCAGAAAGTAGGCTATGATAAACTCTGTGGTGTGAGTGGGTTTATAGTTGGAATGTGGGTGTTTAGACATCTACTTTTTTTGTTTTTGAGAACTTCAATGAAGCGTTTCTCATTTCCCAAGTTGGCTTCTGGTTGGCCAACACATTCTTGCATTACAATCAGATGTATTCCTTCTGACGCCTTTGTCAAAATCCCTTTTGGCAAAGGTACAAAAGGCATTTTACAGCTTTGTCAGATTCAGATTACTGAGTGTGAGATATGTTCATTCCTGCTTTCTCCGTCTTGTCTCCTCAAGGTCACTGAACTTGTGTCTTTATCTGTTTATGCCTCACATCTCCATGGATACAGTAATTGACTTGCATATCTGCAGTATGCAGGTGTTTTTTTTTATTTATGCACATTTCCTGCATGTTTCTCACACACTGAATTATTTCCAACCCATTCTCTCTGCACAGCAACAAGCTCCACTCGACTGGAGGATCTGAGTTATCTGGACAACCAAAGGGCTTCGGGGCACCGGGGCTCCGTCCGAAAGCACAACACAGCTGGGCGCACAAGCGATGACTCCAAAGGTACTTTCTGGTTTCACTTCGGGGTATTTTTTCATTCAGTAGGTTGCAGAAACAGATCTGTAAATCCCTCTCCCCATCTCTTAAGAATGCATAAAGTTATCCACTCTCAAACTGTGTGAACTCTGCCCTCTCATTGTGTGCAGGGAGACTGGTGCCATTCAAGCAAACAGACATAATGCTAAAACCGCTGCTGTTCGAAGTCCCCGGGGTCACCGCAGAAACGCCTTTCGTCGGCCGGGACTGGCTATTTGCACGGCTGGAGGAAGTCTTGAGGAAAACGAGCACCTGCGAGGGCCGTGGCGCAGTCGTAGTGGGGAACGCCGGATCGGGCAAGACTGCCATCATCTGGCGGCTTGTGACGCTCAGCTGCCACGGAATGCGAACGCCACAGGGAGCCGCCAGTGACCCCCACAGCCCCAAATCCTCCCCTAAATGTAAGATTAGTTTAAGATTAGTTTAAACTGAATTCATTCAATATCTTTTGAGTTATTGGGGGAAAAAAAGTTTTTGACAAGTAGTTAGCAACTAGGTCACACAATCTTTGTTCAAGTTCTCCCCTGCGGTTTGTCTACTGATTGCAGTTTTGTAAGAAGAGGGAGATTTTTTTTTTTTTTTTCTCTTCTTCCTCCCATGAGTGGCACAGAAACTGTTCTTTTGTCTGAACAATGCGAAGACAGCCCTCTCATGCGAGTGGATTGTGCACACAAGTGCACGGTGCATGCTGCGACGTGCTGAAAGTTTATCTTGAAGAAATGATGACGAAAATGCAGGAAGGGACAAATTTGAATTTTATTTTCTTGATGTGTCTTGCTTATAGACCTGAGTATTGTCAGGTTGAAGGATAAAAGCAAAGTAGCATGGAAAAGGCTGGGTTGCATTTATTTTCAGCACTATTGCATTATTTAGTGATATCTCTACTGTATAATGTCATTTCATTTTAACTTGACAAAAGGATACATCAAGGCAGGAAAGAAGCTCTGTGAGTCGATGATTAAAGCTTTTTTTTTTTTCTTGATTTTGTTGTTTCCAATCCAGCTTCCAGGAGAAGTAAATGCTTTCCAGCATAGAGATGTTCTAATTATCCATTTATTTGACTGATTTTCTTTATGTCAGCTATGCATTTCTTGATATTGGTTTGTGATTTGCTACAGCTGGCGACAAGCAGGGAAAAGCAGCCGCCAATCAGAGCTCTGCTGCAGGAACAAGTGATAATGCAGGACAGAGGAAGGAGGCTGTGAGATGCCTGGCCGCCAAGGTAATATGAAAATTTATATGCATTTACATTTTCTTTTTGTTTTTTTTATTTGGAATAAATAAAAGCTTTCTCTTCATTTCTCATAAATTAGTATCTAAAGCTATAGGCTACCAACTGGTTGGTTTAAAAAGAAAGATATATATACAGTATATATAAACAGACTGCTATGAACAGAAGATGATTAAAATCAAACAAATGACAAAAGAAACAAATACAAAAGGAATGACAGATACAAGACTGAAACGGAAACAGAGGTGACAGTTAGAAATTGTGATTGTGTTGTTGATGATGAGGATGAAGAGATGCTGAAGGAAGATATACAAATCCTAACAGTCACGGATTCTAAAATTGTAATAATAGTGGGACGACTGATCGGTAATAAAAAGTAATAAATATAAGCAATAAAATAAGATTCATATTTAATTTAAACAGCTGATATAATTATTACCATAATAAAATAAACATTGTAAAAATATATATATATATATATTTCAAAGCAATGAGAAAGTAGAAATAAGAAAGTAATGTCTCACTGTGGGTTTTTGTTCTTTAGGTATGAACAAAGGTACAATCTGAAGGATATGGGTGGCTTGTAAAATAAAAGCTGATCTGAAACATATGAGGGTTTTAACCATTAATCACTTTAAAACTCATTAGAGTACCTTAACATCAATTTTAAAACATTCAGGTAACCAAAGGAGAGAATTAGAAATAAATGGGATAATGGGAGCTTCCTTTCAGGTCTTTGTCAGCATTAATGGATATAAATGTTGCTGTAGTTGTAGAGGGACTGTGTTGTTTTTTTTGTTTTCTTCTGGAAGCCCAGAAAACAGAATTGCAGTAATTTATTCTGCAAACCTATAAAAGTGTGCATTAAACTCTCTACCTTGACCTCGCAGAGAAATATTCACTCTTTGTTCTTCAAGGGATAAAATGCAACACTGGAAACATTTTTAATCTGAAGTAAGAAACTTAAATTCTCACCTTAATGACATATTTTTTTATTTGAAGGGGTTATTTGAAATTTTACTCCAATAAGCAAATTATATTTCATATTTTTGTGATTTGTAGAGGCGATTGAAGGTTGACATTAAAATGCTTGTATGTTTAGCCAAACTGACTTACCTTTTTCACAGTTTCTTCTAAAGACAGCACTGCTTTGAAATGAGAGATATTTTGCAATCAGACGATCATGAAACTATTCCTCTAATGCCTGGAGCGACACACTTTTAAACCAGATTTCAACGCTGGACCCAAACCAAGTTTCTGTTTCCAAGCTCACCCCTTTTCTCACAGCACTTCCTCTCTCAGAAATCGAACTGGAATAACACACACATTGAGGAGAAAGCACAACAGCACACTCGTATTATCTCAGAGAACATGTCTATATGGTTACTCATGCTGTTGCTGAGCAGACTGCTGACTCACCTGCAGTTGGTGCACCTTTCACACCAGATGAAAGGAAGAAATCACATTCATATTATAGGAATGCCCTCAGTGTCTTTTCATTTGTTTGTTCTCAGTAGTCTTGCCAGTTTTATTTATTTCTTTTTTTTTAATATAACAATAACATAAGGCATTCTAAACAGCACTCCGGGGATCTATGAGTGTATCCAGCATCATACAAGACATTTAGATAGTTGGAGGTAGTTTTTCTGTTTGATTTTTTGTCTTATGTTCAAAGAGTTGCACGGCTGCACATTTGTGACACCAATGTCAGAGCGTTGGTCTCTGTTTCTGAGCACATGTGGAACACGCTGCAGAGTGCATCGCATAGATGACATAGAAGCTTCTAAATTTACTAACTTGGCCTCAATAAGAGTTTCCATGGGAACTAGTCAGACTGCTTGTGATGGTGAGGATGTTTGCTCAAAAGCAAAATCTTTGATGATGATGTGTGTGTGAACTACCCATATCTCGCATTCAGACCTGGAATCAATCAGACCTGGAGTATTTGCTCTTGCTGCAAAAAGAAACACCACAGAGAAACGGCGAACCTTCAAGCAAATAATTGTAATTTTATTTTTCCTGGTCTCATCAGTAGTGCTTGTTTTATTCTTTTGGTTTTATTCTTCTCGTTACTTTTCTTTTTCGTCCCCTGCCTGAATAAAGCAGCTTGCGTTTGCTCTGACTGTTTGTTGGGAGAGGAATTGTGTGTTAATCTGCTGTATGTACAGTTGCTCTGGTTGAGATTCACACACACAAAAAAAACTACTTTATGGCTCATTTAGTCACTACTTTCTGCAGACATTTTCTTGTGTTATATCTTTGCGTTATTACATTAACACTCAATACTTTAAAATCATGTATTGTAGATTAACCTGAACCTCTGCTGTGTATTTTTAAGGGAATGCAAACAGAGGCTCTAAATTATACAGCTGTGTTGTCTCCACTCCTCCAATTTAAAAGCGTTGCAGCTACTGTAAATTATTGCAATGTGGGCCGAAAACTCAAAAAATGAAATTGTCGTTAGCTGAATTCAGTTTTGGTATTGGACGATTAATGCTAAAAAATACTTTTGTAAAAGTAAAATATACACGATGAAACACTGCAGTACATAATAATGAGAAAATTTAGATATGTTTATTTCTGTAATACATTAATCTGTGCTGTCATACAGGGCACTCTGACACTTTTTCTGTTATTTCATTAAAATTACTTAAAATTACAGGAAACCACGTCCATTACAAAACATTGATTACCGTTGGTATTGGTACAATACGAGGGATTCAAAGTTATTTAATAAATAAGTAAATGGGCAAACTGAACATGAGATGTTGCTGGCTAACAAGACACTTCCTGTTAAAACTTTTACTTTGCTTTCATTATCAGTGTGCTGCTTGTACTGGTTGGATCTAGCAAAACAAAAGCCTTCTAGGAGTGATCCCCAAGACAGGCTATTAGATCATATCATCACTATAGTTAAAAAATTAGGACATTTATTCACAGTCGCACCAAAAATTCCTAATTAAAACCTCCTTGAGCAACTCTTGGGACTACGGAAGATATATTGCTATTTTTTATTTGAAAACAGAAGCAGAAAAAAAAACAAAATTTTTGTTATTTATCTCAATACGGTAGCTGAAACTGGATGGATGAATGAAATATTCAGACATACAGAACAGTCTGTATGGTCTTACTTTCACATAATGTTTCTCTCAGTAGCGTCTCCAGCTTCATGTTGCTTATTTTATGGGCAAATCACACATTCCTTCCCCCTCCTTGTCCAACTCTTTTTTTTTTCTTTTTTTCCACATTTACAGCCTTTCTTGTTTCCACCAGATATTGCCAGCAACATTAATTAAATATTGCGAAAAAGGAGGTTCAGATTGCACTTCAGCTTTACACTGTTTCACTCTCTGCTTTCCCCTGCCAGGTGGTAGCCTACCACTTCTGCCAGGCAGACAACACCTACACCTGCCTGGTCCCGGAGTTCGTCCACAGTGTCGCCGCCCTGCTGGCCAGAGCGCCTCAGCTTGCCCCGTACCGGGAACTCTTGGCACAGGAGCCGCACTTACAAAATCAGCTCAGCTTGCGTTCCTGCGTTCAAGATCCCATCGCTGCCTTCAGAAAGGGCGTCCTCGAGCCTCTGGTCAGCTTGCGCAAAGGTACCGAGGGAAACAATGTGACGTTGGAATCTAAATAACTTTTTTGGTTTTTAATAGGCTCAGCTTTCAGGCGTGCTAACGGTCCAGCTCCTGTGCGAAATTGCCTGTTAATGATACTATGATGGCTCATAGATTATTTTCCCTAGTTAAGGTCAGCGGCTGGAAACATTAAAGCGTTCAAACGGATGTGTTGTCATTTTAGATGGAGGAACAATGAGTGTTATATTTGCCCTGGTGAATCATTGGCCTCCCCCGGGATTTCAAGGTCACCAAATACGTTAAAGGGGGGGCCTCGGATGTTGTGGGCTCATTAGCCACAGGCTCACTTTCTCATGATGCAGTTAGTCAGCTAGATGGATGTGTTATTACAGCCGGGGCCCTCCACAGTCTGAGCAGAGGAGTGTTTTGTCTATTTCATCTCTATTAAAGAGGTCAGAGAAAAAGAGAAAAAAAAAAAAAACCTGGAGAGGCCCTCTTGTGAGTGAGTGTGGGTTGTCTGGTCCTCGCAGCCTTGTGGAAATGGCTTGACAGCTTCGATAATGTGAAACATGATGGATACTTCGTGTATCAAGTCAGTTTGCAACAATGGCCTCCGGCCTCTTTCAGCTGAAGATACATCAACCATTTTCTCATTACATCCTGTGCCGTTAGAGAAAGATGCACCAATCTCATCAACATCTCACTCGTTTACAAGGGTAACAACATCTATGTCAGGTCATTGTGCATCAGTCTCTCCGTCTCTTCTCTGTCTCCTGTTTTCAGAGCGAAGGCTTCCTGAGGAAGACTACATCATACTGGTCGACAGTCTCAACGAAGCCGAGTTTCATAAGCCGGACTATGGGGACACAGTCGCTACCTTTATCACCAAAATAATTTCCAAGTTTCCCCACTGGCTGAAGCTGGTGGTCACGGTCAGGACGGGGCTGGTGGTGAGTTGGTGTGTGGTGGATGGAGGTAGCAGCATACAATGGCTCTGTTCTACTTTATTCCTCTGAGTAATAAAATATCCCCCAACAAACACTGGAGGCACATGACTGTGGCGGGAATCCTGCCTCTCTACCTGTATTTTAAGCTCTGTCATTGACTGTCATAACATACAGTCATGTCCCATAAAAACTTAATAATGCACTCCAAGGTGGCGCCTGTTTTATAAGGTTAATATTGCTCACTGTGCACATAAGCCAAAAAGATTTTTCGCCTCCTCCTCTGCTCCCCTACATCTGTGTTTCCCTCATTTCCCACCCACTCAGTCCCACTCTGTGGTCAGAATAAACTCGGAACAAGTGAAAATAGCTTCTTCTTTTTTTTTTTATTACCGAGGCCTCCTGTCAAAAAGTTTTATATTTAGCATATTTGATAGTATTTCACGTACAGATGATTCTCCAGCTGGCTGTTTCTGCGATAAAATAAGTCATTTGATAATGTTAGACAGAAACAGTCACGCTCAGATGAGCATTCAACACCACTGTGTCTATGTTGCCTCTTCGTGCTTAAGCAAATCCATTCTACACCTGTCAGCTAAATAAATACCAAAAGGTAATTGAAAAAAATAACATTTCTCCACATTACTCACACTGACGAGGCTGTCTGCGATGCAGTTGTTTCTGTGCTTCCCTCAAGAGATAGTCCATGCTGATTATCTCGAAATGACAAATAATCGTCTTACTGTGCACCGAATTTCTCACCTCCCTGGGAAAAAAAAAAAAAAAGCTTTATTCCACTGCTGTCTTGCAAAGAAAAGGCAGGCTTAGATGCAATCAACTGATTGGATTTTTTATTTATTTTTTTGTATTTCCTATACAGAATGTACAAGTTACTGTGCATAATTTGCAAATTTCACTGTGAATGCTAACTTGGGGGGGAGGGGGAGTATTTCAAATCTGTTGAGTGAAATCTTGTTAAATGATGTAGACCCTTGCATGTGTGAAATCTTTCTGAGTTAAATGAGCATTGTACAGATTGTCTCAAAATTGTGTCAAATCTATTGCAATTTCATCTTTGTGTAAAGTCTTACTCCTGCACTGCTTGAACTGCTGGATAGTAGCATGCTGTGCTCTTCCCACCACGTTACTAGGCGATAGCGTTCAGAGTTTGGCACCGCTGCTCTCTGTAGTCTGATGTATTTTCTCAATCTGGTTGCTAATCTCACCAAACAGTAGGCACATCTGTCCTATACCGAAGCCAAGCCTCCAAAAGCTTGCATGGATTACACACTGAATTGTTGGTAATGCTAGCGGGAGTCTGCTGGGAGCATGGAGCTTGACAGCTCGCCAGCCGATTACACAATTAAATTAGAGTTTGGAGGAATACAAAACATGTTAGGGTCCTTTTCCTCAAGCTGTGTCCGAAGACAGAAAAAAAAAAAAAGATGGCAAAATTTAAAAATAGGACTGTTATTGTAGTCTTGCGTTTTCATCCTCAATATACGGGAAGTTTCATTAAAAACAATGAGGGCAGTGAAAGACTTAAGTAAAGCACAGTTTGCAACCAGGGTGCACTGTGTGTTCCTGAAACTAAATGTCAGTTTTCTTTAATTGAAGCACTTATTGACTGAGAAACAATTTTTTTTGTTCATCATAGCCTGTTTTAGCCAACACTGAGCAGCTGGAGATGGCAAGAGAGAAGCTGAAATGTGAATCTGAGAGATGCCTGTGAGCAATGGCGGAGCTTGAGTCATTGTCACACTATTTACTGTACTCCTTCCCATGGCTCTGCATGAGTCAGAGACAACAGCATTTGAATAATGGCTCCAGAATTTTGGTGCTTTTATGTTTAGCTTAAGTGCCAAAGAGATGCTTCTCTAAATATTGATGTATATGTATTAAGCCGTCTTCTTCCTGTGCAGGAAATCACCACGCTCCTTCCCTTCGCTGGCATTTCGCTGGACATCCTGCCAGACAGCAGCGATCTGGGAGCTGACCTGAGCGACTACATCCATCACCGGGTCAGTGGCAGCAGCCAGATTGCCGCTAATGTTACCACGCCGACAGGCTCGGCTCCTGATCCTCTGCTCCTCAGCAAGTTCAGCAGCAACCTCTCGACCCGGAGCCACGGCTCCATCCTCTATCTCCAGCTGACTCTGGATCTGTTCCACAAAGGTCAACTGGCTCTGAAAGGAGGAAACTACCTGGTTGTGCCCGTCTCCCTGTCAGAGGTCAGACATTTGTGTTTATCTTCGGATGCTGCATTACAAAAGATTAAAAGGTGCCTCTGAACTTCTTCCCGTTTTGTCACATTAAAACCACAAACCTCGATTTATTCCACGACTGTTTTATAAATACGCTATGCAGCTGTGGCTACAACATAGCTCACCAACATCAGCGTGTGAATGTTTGTATGAAAGACTGAATGTAGCGTAAAGCGATTTGGAGTCCTCTGACTTGATAAAGTGCTGTACAAATGTAAGCCATTTACCTAATAAATAAAGTTTACCTTCATGCATCAATCACCAATCGAAACAAGCGGTACAGCGCAGCTGCGAACCTACAAAGACAATCCTGTTTATGCAAATTGACAGGCCAGAAAATGACAGAATTAAACACAGAAACCAAGGAGAGCATTGTAACTTAGGAGCTGCAGAGATCCATGGCTCAGGTGGAAAATTTGTTAACATCTCAACTATTATACTTCAGGATTTCAAGCTGGTTCACCTGCCAGCAGGCCAACTACTATAACCATACAGCCAGACCTACAGTGGACTGGTTTAGATCACAGGGCACATTCATGCATTGGCCAAGTCAAAGCCCAGACCTAAATACAGTTGTGAATCTGTGTTGGAGCTAATCTGAATGAGCGAAAACTCTCTAGACGTTCAAAGCTGGTAGAGATTTACCCCAAAAGACTAATTGCAGCAAAGTGTGTCTTTGCACAGTGTGGACTGAGGGGAGGATGAAAACAAATGCACACCACACTTTCCAGATTTTTATTTGTGCTTTTATTGTGTTGGTACATCCTACAAAAACCCAAATAATATATCTTAAAGCTTGTGGTGAAAAAATGTGTTACTGTTCCAGGATATGGTGTGCTAGATCACAACTCAGAGGTGGACAGACATTTATTTTATTAAGGTCTTGTTTTATTTCTTGCGTAATCTTTAACATTCAATCCCACCACAGAAAGAGAGGCGCTCTCTTCTGTAGGTGTATTTTTGGAAGCTGCCCTTCTGTCTTTTATCGGCTAAAGTTTAATGTCTTAACACTCATCTGTCACCCTGGTGAGCCGCCTGTCAGAAAATGCCCTGAAGCTGAAGTAATTAGTGTCCACGCACCAATCAAGCAGGCAGGCGGCTATTGTTCTGGTCTTTTCTTTTATGAAAACAGAGAAGAAGCTTACCCCCACGCTGCTCAGATTATTAAAGATAACATGACAGGATCAGAAACTTTACACAGAATGCCAGAATTAGGAAACTGCAACAAAGGTAAAAGCATTGTGATGTGACATAATCAAAAGTGTTAAGAAATTAGGATGTCAGAGAAGCATGGCTTGTTGTATTCACACAAATTGAAATGCATAATGATTTGGCGATTCTGTGATGAATGTGGAGAATAATAGAGGGTTACATATGTGTTGGTTTCTCTCTTGAACTCCTAGAATAGAAAGGTTGTAGATTTTTGTCTAAAATGGCTGTAATTGGGCCAAATTAGGGCTAAATTAAAAGCTTTCTGGGTTTCTAGATTGTATAGATGTTTGCATTCTTCTCAAGTTCAAAAGAATAATTACATGCTGTCAGTGGCTCCTGAACTTATCAGCACTTTTAACATCCTGCTGAATGAATATTCCGCACAGAGATATTGGCACCACAATGCTACACTAATCTCTCTGTATTGCTAGTTAATGTTTGCCTTTAAAAGAAAAGAAAACTAAGAGGGAAAGGCAATCAGTATGGACACCCTTTCTACACTTACTATAGAAAAATAGATTTGTTTTTTTCACACTGTTTTAAAACTTGCGATGCACCAAAAATTAAATCAAATACAAACAAATTTTAAGGTTGTCTTTTTACCCGTTAACGTGTAGAATTTTGTACAAATCTGGTTACGTGTAGCTCTGGGATCTGTTGGGGCCCCTGGACCACATTTCACAAACAGAATAAATTTGATTCATCCGCCCAGGTGGTTAATGCAGTTTAAAAAAAAAACCCACTTTTTTTTCCTTTTTTATAGTTTGGTTCAACACAGATCTTTGAAAAAGAAATCAGAAGACAGTTCTGTTTCAATAAAATATAGTGTATTTAGTTTGTTATTCGGGTGAAAACAAACAATTTTACAGTAAAATTGTTTTTGTTGTTTTCAATAATCAAACAAACTAAAAAAGGTTTTGTGATTTGAGTACTTTTAACTTGACGGTTTTGACCAGCAAGGCAAAAAAAGAGCTAATTCAGCCATCTGAATCAGCTACTGTTGAAGCAGGCCTCGCCAGTGGGAGATAAAGACCTGATTAGTTATTGGTGGTTGGACTTCTGTTTTTTTCTGCTACATCCACAAGAAAAGCTGAGTGTCTGAGCTCAGTCTTAATGATCCCCTCTTTGTCCTAGAACCATCTTCCTTGATTATTCACTTCCCTCAGGCCGTATAATGAGGAATTCTTCGGTTTCAAAACAATAGAGACCACAGTAGGTTTCAAAACATTCAATGTTACCAATATTTTATAGCCTTTCCCAGATTTGTGCCTTCGTGCAGTTCAGCTATGAATATCTACAAACATTTCATTTGACTTCAGAGCCCCGTTTGTGCTCTGATATATATTGAACTGCAAAACCCCATATAGACTAGACTAGATTGTTCCATTAAGTATTTTGTCCAATCAACTGGATAAAGTTGCGACTCAAGAGTCGGCTTCAAAGCAAAAGCTGATTCTTTAAGGTTAAAGTTTGGTTTAAAGTTGGCGTTAGTCTCATAAAACATGAGGAAACTATTAACAAATGGGTTTTAGAATCACTTTTTAACATAAAGTGTGGAAAATAATAATCACTGTTAATCCTTACTGGATGCAGTATTATACGTTTTTGACTAGCCATGTAATACAGAAACAAAGCATTTCTTTCTGTGTTACAATAAGTCATATATATATATATATATATATATATATACAGTACAGACCAAAAGTTTGGACACACCTTTTAATTCAATGAGTTTCCTTTATTTTCATGACTATTGACATTGTAGATTCACACTGAAGGCATCAAAACTATGAATAACACATGTGGAAATATGCACTAAACAAAAAAGTGTAAAACAACTGAAAATACCCCTTATATTCTAGTTTCTTCAAAGTAGCAACCTTTTGCTGTGATTACTGCTTTGCACACACTCTGCATTTTCTTGATGAGCTTCAAGAGGTTGTCACCTGAAATGGTTTTCACTTCATAGCTGTGCCCTGTCAGGTTAATAAGTGGGATTTATTGCCTTATAAATAGTCATGAAAATAAAGAAAACCCATTGAATTAGAAGGTGTGTCCAAACTTTTGGTCTGCACTGTATATCTATATATTGTACGTAAACTTTTGACTTCGACATCAGAAGTCTAACGATCCAGCGGATAGCTGAAACACGAACCAGCTGAGATCATAGGGGGAAAATGGATTCCAACATGCTGATGAGCTTCTGTTGTTTCCCTTCCGCAGCAGATGCTTTCCTCGGTCCAGATGATCTAATTAGTGTTTACAATGAACCCATATGAGACAAACATCTGACATGTAAGAGTTTTCGAACCAAATGCAGCACTGTGCACAAAAAGCGCATACGTTTCCACAAGCAGACTTTTTTTCATGCATCAACGCGATATCAATCAGAGTTAACGTACGGCAATATTTGTAAAACGTCATGTTTCAAATGTAAAGCCTCAACGACTGGCTCTGCCTGCTAGGTGTACCTGCTGATGTGTCGCGCGAGCTTTCCGGATAACGACGTCTTCGAGCAGGTCCTTCCGGTGCTAAATGTGGCGCTGGCGTCTCTGCACCCACTGACTGATGAACAAATGTTCAGGGCGCTGAACGCAGGCAGTGTGAAGGGAGAACTGGAGTGGAACGACTTCCAGCAGAGATTAGACAGTCTGGCTGGATTCACGGTAAGACCCCCGATGTTACTTCATGGAAGAATCTATAATGGTTCAGCCTTTGTTTGAATTGAATCTGGTGTTTATGGACTTAACTCTGTGGTTCAAATAATATGGAGGGTTTTTATTTACTGTGAGGATTTGATCATAGAAACCTTTGCTAGACTGACGTAGATCAATGTAATTGTGAGTCAGGGTCCATGTAGTTGCAAACATGCCCCTCAAACAACCCAACGTGTAATTTGACTCATTTTTTCTCAATTATTGCGATTTGAAGGTCAGACGCAGGGATGGCACTCGGATGCTGTGCCATCCCTCCTTCAGAGAGTGGCTGGTTTGGAGAGCGGATGGAGAAAGCACAGATTTTCTTTGTGACCCGAGGTGAGCCTAAATTTCTATTCATGATACATCAGTTTTGGTGTCTGAGCGCTCAAACGATCAAACTCTTGCACGCGTGTGTCTACAGGAGTGGCCACGCTCTGCTGGCTTTCATGTTCTCCAGACAGGAGGGAAAGCTGAACCGTCAGCAGACCATGGAGCTGGGACACCACATCCTCAAAGCCCACATTTTCAAAGTAACAACACCTCCGAGGAGTCTGTGTTTAACTTTAGGCCCGTTACTGAACATATGAACATCTTCCTCTGGTCTGTAAAAGTCAGGTTTTTTTTTTTTGGTGGGGGGAGGTGGGTAAGGTTGTATGGGCTTATAATAAGTAGTCGGTGTTTATTTATAGTACATATAATGCCCCTTAAGCAACCCAAACTTAAACATTACTAGCAGTTTGAGTGCATTTTTAATTTGTTTAAATTATTATTACGTAGCTACTATCAGGTATTAACTAGGTGGGAACATTTTAATAATTGCCTCATGCAAAAGTTGAGATGTGTAATATTTAGTGACATGCAGTCCATTTTCAATAAATAATAATATTAAAAGGTTAATTCACTTCAGACTCAAGTCATTCAGTGAAACATATTATTTAATTACACACAGACTGATGTTTTTAAGCCATTATTTTGGTTGACTATGATGATTCCCCTTTATTCTTCATACTCGGTTCACCTCTACTGTTTAGAAGACACTGACTACTCATAATACCTCCATACAACCTCACTTTAAAAAAAAAAAATCCCTTAACATCAACCACTAGTCACATACGTAAACACCCACAGCTGATATTGTTCCGCCCGTGTGGGTGCTTCACGCTGTTCATGTTGATTTACTCCTGAGACACGATTCAGATTGTGCCGTGCAGAGCGGAGCAGGTGTTATCTGACTCTGTGTTTGTGTTCCTCACACAGGGTCTGAGTAAGAAGACTGGCGTGTCCTCCAGCGTTCTTCAGGCCATGTGGGTAAACTGCAGCACAGATAGTCTGTCAGCTGCACTGGGCTCCCTGAGGAACCTGTACACCCCTAACATCAAGGTGACACACAGCAGTGAGCTTTAACAAAACATCTTTCTGCACGGAGATAATTTAGACAACAATATATATTTTGTTGCTTGTGAAAATGATGTTGCAGGTAAGCCGTTTGCTGATGCTCGGTGGGGCCAGTGTGACCTGGTGTACGGAGGTGATAGGACACGCCCCCATCCTGGCTGTTCATGCCCACCTGGGTCATGTGGAGATGGTGGCTTTGTTGCTTGAAATGGGTGCGCCTGTAGACGGGACCACTGGCAGTGGCATGACGCCGCTTTGTCTGGCGGCTGCGGCGGGACACGCCGACATCGTCAGCCTGCTCTGCAAGAAAGGAGCTAAGGTCAGTGTCGTTTCTGTAGGATTTACCGTAGATCAATCTAAATGTTCTCGTACTATAGCAGGTAATTTAATATTTCAGCAAAATCTCTCACATGTGGATACAAGAACCTCACTTGGCAGAGATGCTTCAGTGGCTTGCTGTTTTGAAAAAGAAAAAAAAAAAGTTAGCTACTGAAAAATTAAAGTTTCTTCAAGATGGTTGTCATGGAAGATTTTTTTTTCCACTAAATTTGCCCATTTTTATCACAGAAGAATACTTTTGGTGTCAAGTGATACATGATTGGACCAGTAAAAATCATGTTTACTGAGAATGTTTATATTTTTCAAGATGGCCAACCTGGTTGTCATAGCAAACTCATCAATTAGATGAATGTGTTCGGAATTAAATTAAAGCTACGTACATACTTTGAGCCATAGAAATCAGATACATATTCTTGATCTTGCGAGTTCCTTTTTCTTGTGGACATTTTTCAAAATGGCCGCCATGGCGTGATGGAGAATATATGTTCGTACTAAAATCGGCAGTAGTTATTTCCTCTGGTGAGCACAGCTAACCGAAAAAAGTTCCATTAATCCGCTAAACAAGAATCTTAGCTCTGCTAATGCTAAACGGCTAAAGCTAACCATAAAGACAACTGTCTCTCAGTCTGTCACACATCTTCATCTCCTCCCAGTTGACGACTGAGGTGAGACATACAAAGAGCAAAGTCCTCAGTTTCAGGTTTGATAAAGTTCATCCATAATAATGGGTAACGTTTTATGGCAATAATTGGTGTAAAAGGTGTCAAAAACTTTGTCCGATTTAAAACATGGCTATGATACTGAAATTCATGTGGCCAATGGGAAATAAGAAGAAACATACGATGTAAGGGGTGGGCATACAGATTTTTATGCTTGTATCCGCATTTGAAAAGGTTCTTACAGTAATATTCTGCACTACAGTGACAGAACTCTGCCTCTTAAGATATCTGGACTGCTCTGGTTTTACAGTCACCACAGTTTGAAGATCTATTCTGGGAGAGAGATGAAATAAACAGGACTGATCTAGGCCAGTGTATTACAGCTTCGGCCAGGCTGAGGGTTGAGGGTCCCTCTGTGTTCCCCTCTGTTGCCAGGTGGGGCACGCTGATAAGAGTGGCCAGTGTGCGCTGGTCCATGCCGGGCTGAAAGGCCATGCGGAAATCACCGGCATCTTGCTGGGCCAGGATTGGGGCGCAGATATTCCCGCCGATCCGCAGCAGCAACATGGCAACGAGACGACGACTGGGAAAACACAGGCAGCCCAGCAAGCGGTGACGGCCGCGGCCAGTGTTGGACACACGCAGGTACGACTCAGATGAAAAAAACAAAACAACCATTTTTAACGCCGATGAAATACATCTGTATGTAGATCACGGTGCGAGTTCTCTGCAGACGCAGGAGATTTCCTTTGAAGCCGATTGTTATTTTCTCTACTTCAAGCTCCGCTAGTGCTTTGGTCTGTTCTGCACGCAGCAAGGCAGCAATAGAAGACTGTCAAAATGTGTTATTTCTTTTCTGCAGGTGGTGAAAAGCTTTCTGGACTTGAAAGATGAACAGCTGGCAGTGCAGATGGACGCTCACGACTCACTCTGGGGAGAAACGGGTGCATTTCTCCTATCAGTCACAAAGATTTATCTTTCTCACCTATTTTTGTCCGTCAGCGTGGTGCTGGAGTCACGCTCAAGGGCTCAAGTGTTACATGTCGGGCTGGTTGTGTCTCTTTCCCGTAAATTTAAAGTAAAATTTTTAGAACTCAGCTCTGCTCTGGCTGATATCAAAACACTTGGTTTTACTGAAATAAAGCTAAATCGAGCAAAAGCAATTTTACAAAGAGTAGCCTATATTCAGCTGTAATATTTCACCTTCATCACAGATGCAGATTTCCCTTTGGTCCATTTCGTGAGACCATGTCGGATGAAGCCTGCATTTGTGCTTACCCCACCATTACAGTGTAATTGTGTTAAAAAGTCCCCTGCAGTCCTCGGATCGAAAACGTGGGAGCATGAAAAAGCCTTGTAAATCACATATATAATAAGAAATCTCTGCATCATTGGGTTAGAGTCCATTAGTGCAGGTAAAATAGTCATGTTAAGGTCTTATTACTGAACCGGGCCTTCCAGCTTCTCTTTAGGTTACCCCAGGCAGCGGTGTACAGAGTGCATCACGCTTATTGAATGTTGTCTTTAATGAGAACATTTTCACTTGTGTGTATTTAAATCTAAGCTTTTCAAAGCAAAGACTGAGCCTCTGTTTGTTCTTTGTCCCTTATGACAATGTCTCCTCATTAAAGGCAGCATTGTATAATTGACTGGCCTCTGAGGCATGTGGACGCGTGAAATATAAAGTCATTTCGCTGTGGGGTTAAAACGCATCGATACCTCGCGTTTATCCCAAGCTGCTCAATTAGTAGCAAGATTGTAACAAAAATAAGGACCACCATTTGTCAAAATAATGTCAGCCGGTTAAGGAGGGTGCAGGTTATTCAGAGATTTGCTTTTGTAAGCTGCCTCTGATTCTTATTTAGCTGTTAAGGAAAACTGATAACATTTTGATCTCAGGGCCTTTTTAGAAAGCTCCGGTTTTGGTCAGCAGTAGCTCGCTTTATCCTTTTCAAAGAGTTTTGATGCAAGTTTGGGATCATTATCCTGCTGGAACAACCAACTATGTTTCTCTTCTGATTTCAGATCAAATATAAATAGGATATAAGATGAGATGGATATTTTTTTACCTCTAAAATATTTAATCCACCACTGTCACAGATAGCAAAACATTTCCACATGATTCTGCCATCACCATACTTTGGAGTTGGATGAACAGTAATTTGATGGGAAGAAAATGGATGAGAAAGGGAAACATGTAATTGGGAATCAAATCAGGTTAACAATATTAAGGACTACAGTCTCTACCCATGGTGCACCTGCTCTACCAATGAAGTCACACACCGATTTTAATGTCTCATCATGACTCCTTCAAACGTTCTCATCTTTTCTACTTTTTTTTTTTCATCTGACTAATAAGAGTTGCTCTCATTTGGTTTGTCTATGTAGACAGTTGCAAATTTTAGTTGATATTCAAGGTTGGTTTAGGAAAAGCGGCTTCTTTCTTGGTCTGCAGCCTGTCACCCCATAGTTGTGTTAAAACGTGCTTCACTGTGGATAATGATGTGGATTGTGCTCCATCAACTTCCAGCTCATGATAGATGTTTGGAGCCTGGGAGGTTTCTGCACTTATTAAACAATCTAGAAGGGTCGGAGGGAGGGACGGTTTGGTCCAGCTGGTTGAAAACCTGGACACGAATGGGTGACCGAACAGGATGATGATCCCAGAACATTAAAACTCATTTCTGAAGGGACAAATCAGGAATTACTAAGCTTCTGGAATTGGTTTAGTGAAGCTCTGACCTTCACTCTGTTGAAAAACTAAAGCTGTGCTTAAAATCTGGATCTGTGTCATGGAACCAGGGCAATTTTTGGCCAGAATCAATCATCAACACCTAGCCAAATATTACTGATGATGTATGTATACATATGAGCCCCTAAGTAAAATTTTAATCATCTGTGGATTAGAGAAAACCCACGATAAATTCAAACCTATACTAGTGTTTGTTGTACAATTTATTCTATACTAGGAACAGAAATAAATCTTTAAAAGCACAAAAGCCTCTCACCATAATAGCACACTCGAATGATTGCAACATGAAAAGTCTTTTTTTTTTCTTTCTCCCTTTTCTGTGCCTGAGTGATGCCTCTTCTTCTTCTCTCCCAAATGTGCCGATTCCATCCTCTACTTCTCCACGTCGTTTGATCTCCCTGCCAACCCCTCCATCAGTGCTGAGCGCGGCAGCGGGGAGAGGGCGGTTGGAGATGTGTGTGTTTCTCCTGGAGCACGGAGCAGAGCTGGAGGTACCAAACCGCAGAGGAATGGTCCCACTGCTCAGCGCCGCTAAGCATGGCCACACACAGGTAAGGGGAGGGCCTCGGTCGCAGGCACAGGATGTCCTCATCTTAAGAACATAGAGTTTGCTTTTACTGCTTATGATGTCTGGAGAAGTGTGGAAATGTGTAATGGAGCATGGGAAAGTATTGTTTTTGTTTCCAGGCTAAAGTAAACAGCTTTATTTAGTTAATCTGCTGCTTTAAATCTTCAGCTTAGCCTTCAGGACTCAGAAATCATAATAAATATGTGTTTATACAGATTTATGTGCATGTTTTATGGGTGAGTGTCTCTCAGGTGTGCCAGGTTTTAAAGCTAAATTCATGGCCTTTCCAGCTGTTGAAATGTCTTTGGACCAGATTGGAAACTCCAAAGTTGCTCCAAATGGCAGCAGCTTGCATGGCAGCTGTTTCTAAATTAGAAATTAAATGCAAAAATAAAAACTCACTCTAAAAATCTACAAAGCATGTGTACATAAACACATAGCTTCTCTACTTCAACCTAGCCAAGTTAATTATTTGAATTAAAATACTTTTGCAATAAAAACACATATGAAAAATTAAGATTTTTTGTGTTTTTGTTTGTTTTCACCATTGTCAGGTTTCGTTAACAGTCTTTAATGTTTTATATAGTAGGCTACACCACTGTAAAATGTCCACTGTAAATCTGTAGCAAGTAATTATTTTTAGGAATAAAAATAAGCCAAAAGAAAATGCAAGAAAAATGTGGAAATTTTAAAAATATGAGAGCATTTTTTGTTTTTTGCCCTTTTGTTTTTCCCAGGTCGCTGAGCTGCTTTTAAAGAAAGGGGCAGATATCAATATCAGCGACAAACAGGGGCGCACCGCGTTGATCTTGGCCGCCTCCGAAGGACACGCCGCCACCGTTGAGCTCCTGCTGGCGAAGGGTGAGAGACATCCCCAACTTTCACGGTTTACAGTTACATTTGTTGGCCATTGACCTAAAATCAAACATTCGCATCATGTGTCGGTGGCAGGTGCCTCTATGTCCTCTACTGATCAGGAGGGGCTGACGGCGCTTAGCTGGGCCTGCATGAAGGGCCAGAAGGGCGTGGTGCAGCTCCTGGTGGAGGCAGGAGCTGAACTGAACCAACCGGACCGTCAGGGACGAACTCCGCTCGACCTGGCCGCCCTCAACGGGGACGCGGATACAGTGGGTTTCCTGCTTTTGTGTCAAAAATTGTTTGTTTTAGAAAGGGAAATATGAATTAAGGTCCTCGTGGCCTTGCAGAGAGCCTGATGACAATCAGTTGCAAGACATAATTATTGTTTGACTGGAATCGCAATTAAATCGTTTGCACTGCGGCAATCACGCATCACACGGAGTCGCAAAGCTTCACGCCGAGCCTCTTGATCACCGGGAAGACAATCAAAACTTTTTGATGATTAACATTTTTCGAGAATCAGTGGGATTAACTAGCCGAGCACTTTGTTGTCGGTGTTTGCGACTGCAGCAGAGAGGGCAGGAGGCAATCAACCAGATGACTTGAGGTATCGAAGATGCTCTGTTGGAGTGTGAATCTGCTTTCAGGTGCACAGCCTGGTGGAGCATGGAGCGGTGCTGGAGCGGTCAGACAACGGCAGTACCAGAGGTTCGGATCGACCGGCGGGCTGCCAGAACCCAGCTCTGGTTGCTTCACTGCTTAAGAAAGGATCCAAAACAAGTAAAAGTACAACGAGTAGCAGAACGCACCAGCAATGAATTCTACATGCAGGAATTTTATCGTTGTAATAACTGAACGTTTTATCAGGCTGTTAAAACTGAATCGTCTTCTTAAGCTGACGGCATTTTCACATCACACCGCGAAAAGACAAATTTGGCCATTTTTTAATCTAGTTCCTAGTGCAAAAATCTAGAAAATACTTGAAATAAGACCAAATTATCTTATTTTAATTTAAGTCAATAATTTATTGACTTAAATTATTGCTTTAAGTCAATAATTCGTCAATAGTGATGAAAAAGTACGAGTTATAAGTGTAATAACTAGTACTAGTGGAACAAGACATTTTAACTTATAAAGTGGGAAAAATGTCTTGTTCCACTGGCAGATTATTTCACTCAGAAGTATTTGAAGTATTTTAACAGAATAGAAACTGTACTGTCATTGGCAAATGGACAACAAAATTTAAAGTGCCATCAGCCAGTGCAACATGCACTCACAAAAAAAGCTAAAATCCATACATACGTAAATCCATATGTACAGGCATATGCTATGATCCATAATTAAGGAATTATTGACTTAAAACAAGCTCCTATATTGTGCTAAAAAGTGATATGTAAGTTAGTTTTGTCTTATTTCAAGTGTACTAAAGATATTTGCATTGGAAACTAGACCAAAATACTTGGTAAGATTGTGTGTTTTTGCCATACCCTGATCAATAGATGATTTAGACTGTTTTCCTTTTGCATCGCTGTGCAGCTTATTGCTACATTCTCATCTTATCTACTCGAATTTCCTTCTCACCTCTTCTTTTTTTTTTTCCCGAACCTCCTTCGCTCTCCGTCGCAAACGACGAAGGCTACAAAACCGCTCCCCACGATCGATCAGGTACGTGATTTATCAAACGCAAAAGCGACGTGGTGAGCCGGATCGCGTGAAGATAAACGTTTGTACGCCTCCATCAGGTCATGCTACGTGGGCCATGGCTTCCTCCAAACCTGACATTCTCCTCATCCTGCTGCAGAAACTGATGGAGGAAGGAAACATACTATACAAGGTAACTTTCATCCAGGGTTTGTTGTGAAGAATCTCTGGAATAAAAAGCTCCAAGCCTGATCCTGGCGATCCTTTGTGTTTCTCAGAAGGGGCGCATGAAGGAAGCCGGCCAGCGCTACCAGTACGCTCTGAGGAAGCTCCCTCGCGAGGGCCAAGGAGACGAGCTGAAAGGACTCAAAGACCTGCGAGTCTCCCTCTATCTGAACCTCTCGCGCTGCCGCAGAAAAACCAACGTGAGGTCCTAAAAAAGCCGTATCACTCATGCACTATTTAACACCAGCAGGTTTATTAGATGCTGAGGGAAGGGAAAGAAGGACGGCTGACCAGTTCAGGGGGATGCTTTCCTTCGGATGTATAATTTATCTCTCTAAACATAAAAAGCTACTGGTGCGGCACCCTGCAGAAATATGGCTCCTTTTCAGACTTAATTCGATGTCTCCCTGGTACGATAAACAGAGAGAAAGACCCGGAAGCAGGTGGAAGCATAATGTGCGTGCTGTTAGCGTGGAGATGGATGTGCGTGGCCTGCAGCCAGGTTTAGAAACCACCCTGGTGATGACAGACGTCCTAACAGACTGTGTAAAAATGCCATCCTTAGGGTCACTGCGGCCGATGAATAATGGAGCAAATAATGTGATGTGATAAGGTCACTCTCTCCGACCGACAGGAGCGCGCTCCCTTTCTGTGCGTTTCGACATGGCGGCCTATTTACATGTGCGGCGGCTGAATCCTCGTCGTTGTAGCTCAAATGGTTTTCGGCTTTAAGAGCCAACGAGGGAGAGTGTACATGATACCGTCATTAAACATTCATCAGCGATTATCAGAATTCAGCGCCGTCGTTTCGACAACCTTTTCCAAGGACAAATTCACATTGTGTCGGTGTCATTAAATATTCACCTGGGAGTGATGAGAGGAGCAGAGAAAACCTGTAGGAAAACAAGCAGCAGCTCTCAGCCTGTTTCGCTCGCTCTCCCTCTCGTCAATAAAAATGATTGAGGCTTGAGCATGTGACTGCATCAGACTGTGTTGTGAAAACGTATTAGAGTCGTTACATATCTCTTTTGTTTTTTTCTTCAGCTAATAACCTGAATAATTACGAAATGTGGTTTCCTCTGAGTGAAAACATAACTGTGCCCCTTGTTAAAACATAAATGAACGGCAATTAACCACATTTTAATCAGGTCTGATTATTGCCATTAAATATAACCAGTTAAAAGATGTCAAAAAGCAACACATCACAGTCTGATCTAAAGAAACTTAGTCACTTTCAGTCTGTAGAAGGCTGCTAAGCTGCTCCAGAGAACTACATCGAAAGGCCTCACTTGACTCAATCCAGGTCAGAGGTCACGATTAAACAATAAGAAAGAGACTGGACAAAGATGGCGTCCATGAGAGAAAATAAAATCCACTGTTGACCAAAAGGAAATTGAAGACCTGTCAATAATCTGACATTTAGCTAAATATTGTGAAGACTGACGAGACAAACTTAGAACCTTTTGGAAGGCGAATAAGATCTGGCGTAAAACTAACATTTCAGAAAAAAGAACATCGCATCCACAACCAAACTTGATGGTGGCAGTGTGATGCTTCAAGACATGGACAACATATCAAAATGAAAGCTGCAGGACGTAACGTTTACAAAAATAATTCCTCCCAGTGCTTTTATTGCCGTCTGAAGAAATGCAATGCTCTCGGTCAAAAACAACCAATCAGAGCCAGGAGGAAGGTCTTAGCGCTGTCAGTCATGCTTGTGTACATGCTGCTAAATGTGCTAATGATGGAAAAATAATTTACCGTTACAGAAAAAACTATTTCTTCACTGTCATCGGTGGCTATGCTAACTCCTCCTGGCCCTGATTGGTTACTTCTGACCAAGTGGCTTATTTCTGCAGAGAGCAATAGGATCACAAGAAGGCAGAGAAACTTGATTGTTTTTTTTCACAGATTATCTGTCTCATACTAAACTATCACCTGGAGACAATTTAAACAAATATGTAAAAAAAAAAAAAGTGTGTTTTTTTTTTCTTTTTTACAAGTTACATAGTGCAGTTTTAAGAAGCCAATAAATTCTGCTCACTACCAGAAAAACATGAAGATGAGTATTTGATCAATGTCTCACCTTATAACAAATCAAAGATTTTAGAGTGGCCTAGTCAAAGTGGGCATTTAAATCTAAATGATATGCCACAGCATATGTTTAGATTTTTCTCAGACTTACCTTCGTCTGATACTACAACTTGTTTGATGATGCATTTTCACAGCAGTGTAGTTAAAACGATGGCTCTTTGTGACAACTCAGGATTTTGGCATCGCAGAGGAGTTTGCGACTAAAGCGCTGGAACTGAAACCCCGGTCTTATGAGGCTCATTACGCCCGAGCACGGGCCAAGAGGAGCAGCAGGTAAATCATACCGCATTAAGTGTATTGTTATGTGAAATTAGAGCAATTCATGTGAAAATCCTCTGTGGCTCTGTAAAGTATTTTGCTTTAAAAAGCCTCTCTTGGTTCCCCCTGTCCTCTTCAGGCAGTTTGCTGCAGCGCTGGCAGACCTCCACGAAGCAGCACGACTCTGCCCGTCCAACCGGGAGATCCGCCGCCTGCTGGTGCGAGTAGAGGAGGAATGCAAACATCATCAGAAGCTAGTCGGCAACAACGCGGCGCCGGGTTACAACAGGGACCCCCACGCCCACCATCACCAGCCCACAGAGGAGGAAGCAGACGTCTATTCGCAGGGAAGTCTGGAGAGGCCGATCCCAGTGGAGCAGCTCGATCCGGAGAGGGAGGAGGACAGGGAGGAAGGGGACGAGGTGGGTCTCCACTGTGGGAAGAGTCCGGAGTTCTGGCCTCTGAATCCGTACGGTCCTAACCGGACGCTCCCCGGAGGCGTAACGTTTGGTTTGCCCGATCAGTCTCCATGTTTCCCTCCTGACGACTTCGTTCAGAACCAGCTGTTCGTGGACGCGTCTGAACCTGCCCACGGCATGAGCAGACAGACGCCGAATCAGAGCAGCAGGACTCATCACAATTGCCACTCTCTGCAGTCGGGCAGCAGAGGCGCGGTCAGGCCCATGTCTCTCTGCGGCCCGTCTAGCCCCCTACCAGGCAGGCACATCTCCACCTCCTTGAGGCCAGCGCCTCCGGGCGGGATAGACATCTGCTCCGGGTCAGCCAGCGAACACTCGCGACACAGTCCCACCGAGCATTACCACCCACTGTCCCCCAACAGCTCATCCCCGCCCGGGCCTCTCCAGATGTTCCAGCCACGCTCCTCCAGCTTCTCCAGAGGCTCTGACAGACTGTCCGCCCACTCCGGCCCTCTGGACAGCTTCGCTCTGGCTTTGGGGTCTGGACTGGACGGCAGGAGGGATGGCGGTGGAGGAGTGGGGACAGCGGGCTCGAGGGGCTCCAGCTCCAGCCAGGCCTCCAGCGGGAACCTGTCGGATGGCGGAGGCAGGCAGCCGGGGCCGGACCTGGCCCCGTGTCCCATCAAGAGCAGCGGCAGCTTCAAGGCCAAGCCCGAGCTGAAGCCCCGGCCCTTCATGGGGGTCATGGACAAGGCGGTGCGCGTCCAGAGCCAGCAGAGCTCCAGCATGAGCCGACAGGGCCCGGGAGGCGCAGAGAGCTTCGGCATGTCCGTCATGGAGTTCCAGGGGCTGAGCAGCGAGTTCAAACGCGCCTCCTTCCAGGAGCAGCTCTCCAGCAGCCAGCTGCAGGCCCGGGAGTTCGGCGAGCGAACCAATCAGAGAGAGAGCAGAGGCGCCGCATCCTCCCAGCTACTCTTCCCCGAGGGCCGGCACAGACAGGCGAGCCTCACGAGGGACAACCCTGCTCTACACATGGCTCCCATTAAACCCAAACGCTCGTTTATAGAGTCCAATGTCTGAGTGGAGTTCGTCAGAGCCCAGTTGTGCTTGAGTCGCCACATAAGGTAGCAAGGAGACTGATCTGAGAGCAGCTCCCTTCCCTGAGCCTGTTTTTGTAGATTTCTGCTGCTGCACTGCATATACAATCTAGAACCAGAACCAGAACTCAGGCTACGCTGCTTTTGCTTACACGTATACAGCCACACTAGTGTATTTATGGAAACCAGACATACCTTAAGTAGAGATTTAAAACAGAGACTGGAGTATGTTGTGTCAACTTTTAGCAAATTATACAAAGTAAATAAGCCAGAGGAAACTTTGTGCACGAATAGACGAAAACCTCACGCTGTTAGCTACAGGTTATGACCATTTCTATTGTCAAGTGTCTTTTAAAAAACATCTATATTTGTACGGTGTACACGACCTTTGCAGATAATATATTTCCTTGTAGGTGATTTATCTGTCAGCATTGCAGGCTTCAACAGAGATTACTTTGTGGACTTTAAGATTCTCTTCCTTGGTACATTTGATAAGAAATGGCACTGTAAATGACATTGTCGGAAAGCTCTTGTCATAACTGGACATTACTGCATCGATATTCACAGTATATAGTATGTTATTTATTTTTACATAGCAGAGAACATATTTAGATCGAGTGTTCATGAGTTTAAAAGGATGCCAAGAGAGAAATCACAGAATGTAGGACAGATAAACCTTAAGAGACTTATTACATTGCATTATGTTCATAGTTGTCATATACCCTTTGCAGAGTTATACTATGATATATGCAGTGTTGCCACATTATAACTGTGGTATAATAAAAAAATATATATATTAACGAAGGACTGTATTTCTATATCTGCTTCTTTCACAGTAAAATTCAAAAACATTGATTGAGCTCTGACATGCATATGAATGGAAAAACTGTTGTCCGTCTTCACATTAAAGTAAAACGACGCTGACTGCTTTAATTAAACTTTATACATTGCTGCATATAAATGTCACACAGTTTTAATGAATGCAATTGATTTATTACCAGTTGGATGTTGACAGATGTTCCTGAGAAGTAAAGCTTAAACTGTTTTGGCCCGGTGTTGTCGCTACCCGCCTGTGGTGCCAAGAAAAGACATTGCAACAACAGATCCCGTACCGAAATGAACAAATATTGTAAACTAAAAGCATAAGGTTTTCTGTAAAAAAAAAAAAAAATTCCTACCAGATTTTAAACGTGTCTTAGCAAATTACCACACATCTATTAAACAAAAAATATTTTTTACACGTCTTTATTAAAGGTACCAATAAATTTGGCACTGTGACTTTAATCATCCTCTTTACAGATTCTAAGTGCAAGTCAATATAAGAGGCCAGAGATGCTTCAAAATATGCACCAAGTGGTGATCAGCGGTATTTCAGGTAAAGGTCTCGTTTCTGAAAATGAACATATTTATCTGTAATGCAGAGTTTCTAGAAATAAATGACGTAAAGAGTTTAGGCAAAGAATAACATCACCGTGTTCTCCGACAACAGATTCTCACAGCTCGGGTTGATTAATATTAAGACTTCAGGAAATATTCATAATGCCAGTATATCCCATGCTAATATAAGGTAGGCAGGTGGCGACAGATGTTCAGTTTTACCAACTTTGACCTTCTGACTTTCCAGAACACATTCTAGTACTTCATGATCTAAGATCATCATATCACCCTCCTCTAATTTGTTCTGACATAATTGTGAACCCACTTATAAAGTAAATAAAAACATAACCGTGGAACTTGAATAAAAATCAACTAATGAAAAGTTTTCTTTTTTTGTGACTTTTTAAACTGATTATTCCACATTCATTATATTTTTAGCAACACGTTGTTTGTCAACAGGGGTGACAAACAGATCTTAGTCTCTGCTGTGTTGCAGCTGCCAGCCTCCGATGTTAAGAGTCGGACAGATCTACACTTAATCTTCGTCCTTACCTAATCCAGCTTTGCTCCTCCACAAAGAACCTCAGCGTGAGAATAAATCAGAAGCAGATGCATCTTGTTTCTATCGACTTCAGAAGGAAACACGCCGACCTGGTCAGAGGACGCTACTGGCTGGTCTTCCAGCGGCTGATGGCCATCTTGAGGGTGTGGTTGGGTGTGAGGAGTGTTGTCAGCAGGGGAAGGTTGGTCATTGGGCTGGAACGGTTCTTGGTGTGGATCCAGTTCTCAATTGCCTGCCTTTCATACGAGTAGCCATCTGTAGGAGCAGGTAGGGTCGGTGAAAACATGATTTAAGTGTCTTGTAATATGCAACTTTTTGTAGTATACCAACACAAAGTGGTGCATTATTGTGAAGTCGTTTTTTGGTTTTTTTTACAAATAAAAACCCGCAAAATTTTGCCCTTTTATTTTCTCAAAGTAGCTCAAGCCAAATCAGATTCCACTGCATCTCTGGCAGCTGGAAAGTGAACCTCCTTCCCGGTCTCTAGCCTTTTGCAGCCTCTAACCAGTTTTCCTTCAGGAAGAGCATCCGGAAGGGAAACTCTTCCCAATGGTTTGCAGCAAACCGAGGAGGGAAATTCTTCAACAATTGAGCAATCTTCCATGCAGGCCACATTTTTAGACTGTCAACAGATTCCTCCACCTGAGCTTTGGATCTCTGTAGCTACTCCAGAGTTACGGTGACCCTCGTTGCTGCTTCTCTCTGACTGCTACTGAAAGTGTGCCCAAGTCTTTCCCTTTTGGGATGATGGATTGAAAAGCAGTCTCTGTAATATAAAGCCTTAAATATTGATTTATTTCCTATATTGTGACGATGTTTGTTTGCGAATGTTCTCTAACAAACCTCTGCGAGCAGCTGTGTTGATACTGATATGTTACCCAGACTAATATTAAGGTGACCTCCGAAGGCAGTTGGAGGCAGTGCATTTTTTCCAAATAAAAAGAAAAAAGTTTCTGAATAAAAATACAAACCTCACTTTTACAATTTTTATTTATAATAAATCCTAAATGTGCACTATTAAGCATTGCTTTGTATTGGTCTCCTACATAAAATCCAAATAAAATGAATTTAGTTTTGTAGTAATAGCTAGGCTAAATGTGAAAAATGTTTAAGCAGTGATGTTGACCTACCAGCTGCTATGACCGGTTCCCTCATAAGCTCTCTGGTGATTGGACACAGAAACTCATCAGGAACCCCCGAGCATATTGAACCACTTTTCAGCTCCTCCACTTTCCTCAGGAGTTTACCTCGCAGGCCGACAGACTCTAAACAAAACACACACACACACACACAAAAAAAAAAGATGAAGAAATATGTCACAGCAGAAAATGTGCCCTTACCCACCACATCCATGCACAATTAATATCACTGTGAGCGTCTTGAGCATTTGTCATTCCTGCGTTTATCAATTTTCACTCTTGAACGGCAAATGTGAGCGTGGGTGAGAGTGAACGCCGTGGGAGCAAACCACGTCTGTCCAGTTTAAACAGCAAACAGGCAGAAAAGCCTCAAGAAGAAAAAGTACAGAAGAGATTGGAGATAATTAACAGATGAACACAAAACAGTTTTTTGTTTGTTTGTTTGTTTGTTTGTTTTTACCTCCCTGACAAACCTACTGGTGCATTCTACCTTTTAGGAAGCAAAGCATAAATCGATTTATTCCCATCATTGGGGAAGAAAAAAACCACGACTCCTCCCTCTGTCTGTCTGTGTCTGTCTGTCATAGCAGTAGATAAAACATGATGCCACTCGGCGCTGTTCTCCAAGTTAGCTCTGCTAAGAAGGTGGGATTCATGCCGTGTTGCTAAAAACAGATCAATGTGAGCACAAGCTGTCACAGCGCTGATGCCGTGTAAACTGAGCAGTGATTGACAGAGACTGTGGGATGGATATGACGACATTTCGTGGCGTTACAGCAAATGTTCGCTGAGAACTACGTGACGAATGATGCCTTAGCTGGTAGACTGAAATCAACAACATAACACTCAGACTTCAGCCTTTGTGGCATCGCCTCACGAACACACTGAAACAATAAAAGGGCTAAACTATGCTATAGTAAATAAATAAAGAAAAAAAATAATTCTAAACAAACACGGAAAGAACCATAAGGGGCTTAATGATGTTAGGTGTAAAATCCACTTTATTACTTATGGGAAATTCTGCTTTGAGGATTGGGTTATGTAACCTACAAAGTGCACCAGATTAAAGCCAGAACTGACCAAGTCTTTAAAGCTGAGCGCTGTGGCGCTCCAGCCTAACATTATGTAATCTCGCTGAGTAAAACCCTGCGTAAACACTCATTCCTTCACCCGCACTCTAATCCACTGTACTGCCCTTTATCCATGTGAATAGGTAAAAAGAAATCCTAATCCATGCGCATTTCCTTGTCAATTCTTACAAGAGATCAGTGCTGTAAAACATTTATTTTTCTTCTATCTGAGACAAAAAGATGAACATGAGAACTACAAGAGAGGGAGGAAGTGAACAAGTGGTGGTGCTCTCGCTGAGCAGAGTGTGACATTTGTCTTCCTCACCTATGCCCAGCTCTGACGCCAGCGTCTCCTTGGTGAGACTCAGCAGCTCTGTCCCATCTATGTTATTGGCCTTGAATTTGTCCACCAATCCCTGGAGCCCTTCCTCCACCAGCCACTCTGACACATCCCCCTCCGACCAATCAGCGACCAGCAGCTTCGATCGGCTCGCCGCGGCTTTTCCTGAGAGGGCGAGTCAAGGCGAGAGGGGGGTCAGCTGCTGATGGCTGCAGCACCTTTTAGGAAAAAACAAGACCAAATATTCCCTCCTATGTTTTAAGCTAAACAGATTTTCTTCTCTTTCTTTTTTTTTTTTTTGTTAATCCCTCACCTTCACAGGGTGTCTTCACAGACTATTCTTTAAGACAGAGAAAAACGAAACCAAAACTGAAAGCAAGAGACCTGCAAAGTACTTTTAAAGCAACCTGAGACACTTGAGGCTGAAGAGAGAACACTCAAGCACACAACACCTGTGTCCCTCGCTGCCAGGTGGAGCTGGACTAAAATGAAAAAAAAAATGGCACTACTAGCATGAGAGACCAATTTAATAAACCCAGATTTAAATAACAGGTTTTGATTTCACCAATTATTTTCTATTCTGAATAATCGCTAGGAGAGCAAAGGTAACAACAGCATGCTAATATTAAAGATAAAATGCGAAACTAACCAGGCAACGACTTCCCGCCTTTCCGCCGAACAGCATGTGAAGTAAAGGAGGGAAATATAACATAAGATTACAGGCCAGTTTTTTATCATATTGTACTTATTTCATAGATAAATTAATATATGCTACTCTTTATGGTGTGATTTTTGAGCCTTTGCTCTCTCCTCACCCCTGCATCCGTCCTCCAGCAAACAGATGTTTACGGTTTTATCCATGGATCCGGTGGCGATCAGTGGTGCTGTTGGATGGAAGGCGCATGCTGTCACATACCTGCAGGGGGAGTCAGGTACATGAATGATATCCAAAATTATGTTCTACAGAAAGCTGGATATGAAAAACTTGTCTAAAGGGAGTAATTACCCCTTTTGTGGCCACTTCCTTTCCTAGCACACTTTTTCCTTCCACTCAACTCTCCACCAGTGACTTGTCACCTTCTTTGGAAATGACCTTTTGTGGCTTACCCTCTTTTTGGACAGCAGTCTTAGGGTTCTTATATAATATTCTTATTCAAATCAGATTTTTTTTTTTTACTTAATTCATTATTAGAAAATGCTCTGTTTACTTACACTAATAATATTATACATTAAATCATCTGAAAACTTTATCTTGTATTTACTGATGATGTGAAACATTAAAATTAAATTAAAATGAAAAACAAGCGAAAGATCAGAAGAAATCTGCAAGGGGGGAAATACTCTTTCCCAGCACACACTGATTTCCCTTTCAAGACCTGAAAGAAACACTTAAATCAAGAACCACAGCGCCTTTCCAGACAGTTCAGGATCCACTGATCTAAAATCAAAATTTCAGCTGATTTAAAGAGGCAAAGGCAGAGTTAATGAGGGAGAGCTCTCTAAAACCTAAGCTGGATTGCTGAGAAACGCTGATCCACAAAAGCCCCTTGGCTTCACACAGAAGCTGAGAGGAGAGCTTCGCTAAACCTCCAATCAAGACTCTGTCTGAATTTAAATCTAAAGTCAAATGAGTTTCCAGGAAGCCTTTTTTTTTTTGTCTAAAGTTTTGATTTACTTCTTTTCCCCTTCAGTTATCTTATCCCACTTCTATTTTAGATACAGATTTTTTTTCTCTCCTCCAAAAGCACTTTCATTTGCCCCCACTGAAAGGAGCTCGGTGCCTTTCAGACACAGGTGGCTGAATTGTTGTAAATGGCTTGTGTGATCATTCATCTGTGACTTATCGGTTAGTGTAGGGGGGAAGAGAGCGTGGTCCTACGCATTTAAAAATGGAAGGCAATGTTCGGAATCAGTGATGCAGCATAATATATGTATGTATTTTTCAGTCTATTAAAATTGAAGGTTTCTTAAAGTATTACTAATTAAAAAGAAAAAAAGAAAAATAATCCAAATGAACCTGAAAACGTCTGTGTCATTCTGTTCTTTTCCCTTAATGACGCATTACTAAAAAGGTTGAAATAATTAGTTTGCCATCTCATCACAGGTTAAGTTTTTTTTTCTCTCCTGTAATTAAAAACTATGGTTTAAAAGTGCTTGCAATGGCCAAAATTAACAACATTAAAATAAATAAATATTTACCTGTCATGGTGGTTCAGTGTGTGAAGCAGAACGGCATTATTCTAAGAAAAAAAGCGGAAAAAAACCCAACATGAGGAACATGGATCCAGGGATAAAAAGCTCACATCTGTCAGAGCGACGATGTGAGCAAGAGAAACTCACCGCGTCATAGACCTTGACGCTTTTGTCCACTGAGCTGCAAGAAATAAAAACGAAACATCAGTTCAGTTCCAAGACATGAATTCAAACCCAGGTTCTCCATTTTGAGGGGAAAAAAAAACCCCTGATCATTTGTCTCCCTCTAGTGGTTTTAAAGAAACACTGCAATTATAAATATGTAGAAGGTGGCCTACTTACTGTGCATGTTCAAGTAAACAGTCTACATAAATCTATAGCTTGCTCATAAATAGATCAAGAGACGAAGGCTGATCTATTAAACATCAGATAGTGATTTGAAATTACATTAAGCATATGGCAACAGAGTTTCTCATGAGAATGAGAATGGTTAGAGATTCACTAGCAAAAGGAACCTAGTGGTGTGTAGAGCATTTGTACATAGTTTTACAATCTACAGCTACACAGCCTTTTACAAGCATAAAGGATGCTTTGTGAAGATACAAAAAAAAAAGAGAATGAAAGAATGAGACCCCCTTCTTGTTTCTTCTTCAAGCTAGGATCTTACCCAGACACAAGCAGCTGCCCATCAGAGGAGTACGCACAGCAGAAGACCGGAGCCGTCTGACCGGTTAGTGTATGTAGGAGCACCATGTCGAAGCCTGCAAGGTAAAGCAACAAGTGTGGTTCTGCACAGGTGTAAATATCGCCAATAAGTGAAGAAAACTAATTCCAGTGGTGGAGTGTTGTTTGTAATTCTGAGGAGAATGGCACGGATTTGTGTAAAATCAAACGTTATGTTTGTTTTGTTTGTATGTCCTCATAATGTGGTGGTGATTTATCACAGATTAAGTTTAGCACTTTTGAGGATACTGGTCATTAATATTCTGCCTCAAGGGCTAATCAATATATTAGATTAGTGTAACCACAACGGCAACTTTGTTACTCAACAGTCGGCTAATTGATTGCTGTCTTTCGGCACTCTCATTTTTTTCCCTTGAGGTTACACAGATGGACACAGTAGTTGGTGTTTTTATAGTTTGCCATTATGATCCAGAATATGTTGTTCTGCTGTTAGAGGAAAGATTTGCAACACAGTTGGCCTAAAAACATTTGTACCTCCAGAGGTGAACTTGTTAATAACCCAGATCTTCAGGTGACAGTCTTGTCCGCAAGATGCCAAATGAAACTGCACAACTTGGTTGCCTAAAAAAAACGCCAAATACAATTAATTCAAAGACCATTCTCAGAGAACCTTTAAAAATATTGCCTTTCTATTTTCACTATTCTCTTCATTTCTGTGAGGTGATTTTTTTTTTTTAAAAAGCCCTATTTATAGTAGTGGACTGTGCGCTTTATATAAATCCACAACTAGAGTTCTCACCACTGAGGATGCTGGGAGCGAAGCTGCAGCAGGACACCCCCAGGTCGTGGGCATCCTTCTTTGCGAGGAGTTGGTTTAAGTGCAGATCCCACAGACGCAGATCTCCATAGGTGGAGCCCGTCATGAACATCTGACTGCAAGGGCTGAAGGAGCAAGCTACCATTGTTGTGTCTCTCACTCCTCCAGTCCTTTATAAAACATAAAAAACAACAACAACAACAGATGAACGAACAGTTTGCTTTTCATCGCTGTTGAGAGTCAAACGGATCTGGTGCCGACAACATGAGCAAATATTGTCACAGCACTGCTCCATGTGGTGTAGGGAGAGCTGTTTGCACTGACTTTGTGGTTCATTTTATGAAGCAATTTTATTATTATGCTGTATATAAATATAAACAGCTGTGTAAGTAAATTGATTATATATTACTATATTATATTATATCTTGTATATATGATTATATATACACAGCTGTGAAGTACAGTAGCTGTGTATTTAACTAAAGTATGACAAAGCAGCTCTTAGTCTAAACAAATTCTTTCTTCTGACTAAAAATGTGCTGAAAACATTAATTTCCCATTTGAAAGTAGATAAAATAGTATCTGTATTTTGCATCACTAACAATAGAAACAAATTTGCTTTCATGTTATTGAGTAGTTGAACAACGACTTTCAGCTCCCAGGAAACACAAAGCTTCACTTTACCTGGACAGCCTCTTAGAGTGGAAATCCCAGAGAACCAAAGTGCCATCAGACGCACCTGAAACCAGGTGGGCCGAGTTGGGAGACAGCGCACAGATCCGAACAGGGCTGCGGTCGGGATGTTCCAGGACGGCCTCGATGCCCCCCGTGACCATGGACCACACCAGCGTGGTCGCATCTGTGGAGCAGGAGACGAGGAACTGGCCGCAGGGGCTGAAGCAACAGCAGTGGACGCTGTAGCTGTGTCCCTTCAGAGGCGAGAAAGGCAGCTCGGAGAAGTCTTCAGCATTGTATATCCTGAGGGTTTTGTCCCCGGAGCAGGTAGCCAACAGTTTGGGGGAGAAGGCACACCAGTTGATGTCGTCTTGATGGTCTCGTAAGGTGCAGACTACAGACGCCATCCGCAGAGCCAACGCTAAAGTTTGGAGGACACTGGATCAAGAACAGAACCAGAATGAGACCTTGAATAAGTTAAGCAGAGATTTTAACAAAGAAATCTGCACAAAAACCTTCTGTTTTTTTTAAACTGATATCACAAGCATGACATTACTGACAGCTAAACAAATAACCTTTACCTAGGTAACTTACAGTATATATATATATATATACAGTACAGACCAAAAGTTTGGACACACCTTCTCATTGAATTCAATGAGAAGGTGTGTCCAAACTTTTGGTCTGAACTGAGTACAGACCAAAAGTTTGGACACACAGTTGTGTCCAAACTTTTGGTCTGTACTGTATATATATATACATATAGACCTCATTTTAAAATCTGGGATACTATTTTTTTTGTTAAATCAAGCCTGGGTTATCCATAACAATAAATACAGGTACTTTAAGTTAATTCATAAGCTTTTGTAACTTTTATTTTGTTTATAAAATTCCAAAGACTGGAATTTGTTGGCAGTTTAAAACCCTGACCTCTGAAGGTCTACAAGCCCAATAATCACCCAAATGATCATCTCCCATGAATTTAGATTAATCTAATCTAATAATTTAGTAGGACAAATAGTTATTTTTTTGATGTGGCAGTACGAGGACAATTAAAGTAATCTAAGTACGAACAAATAGAAACCAGCATAAATCAATTTATTTATAAGCAAGTCACATTTCTTTTCAATAATGGAATAAAGATTAAGAAAAGTTTAGAAACAGCTTTCCAGACTTGTCTTTCTGTTTTCCGTATAGCCAGAATCGGAAAATTGTCAAATTAATATCCATACTTTTTAAGACCATGTAGGAATCCTGGTTCCTACAGGAAGTTTAATAGATCTCATCGTTTGCTCCTGATCAGACTCTTGACAGCTGGATAGTATAGTCCGATGCCAACAAGTGAGAGAAAGATAATAGATAATTATTTAGCCTGGAGGTATATTACCACTAATATACCTCCAGGCTAAAAAAATAATCCTGACAGCTTATAGCTGTATTATTTCCCTTTTACGAAACGAAACCGAAATAAATGAAATAATAACCCAAAAGCTTTATCACCTTTCTTTTCTGCCAGGAGGTCTTAATTAAATTAACTAACACACCAGAACAACTAATTGTTGCTGCTTTAGAAGCTAACGGCTCTTCGCGATTATGAAGCTACTTTCTGCCATTATGCGAAATATAAAAAAAAATAAAAGCCAGCCTAAAAAACCAGACTGCAGAAGAAAAAAGACTAGTCAGTAGACCGCGTCCTGCAGCATCTGGTATTGTTTAACAACGTCAATCTTACTCGTCTCTGTCCGTCTCTGTTATTCACTGTTTACTTCCTCTCTGTTCAGCTGACCGTGACGTCACTGCATCTCCCCGATGCTGCATTCGTTGTAGCTCGGAAATAGGAAGTCATAATGGAATATTCAAATTAATTTGTAAAAATGTTACCTTCCATATTAGTGCTGATTATGGTAATACCAAAACCGATTTTTATTAAACGTTTTAATTAATTTCAGTCATATTAAATACTATAATACTTCGTTAATGCGCTAGTTTTTAAATTACATTTAGGCTGTGGTTGAAGAGGTGCTGCAGAATCCCACATAGCTGGTCTGCACAGACTTTCAAGAACCCGTGGAAAACTCCGTTTGGACCTGCAGCCTTGTTGCAGTTCTCAGCATCTGCCTGATCACCTGAGGCTGGAAGGTGAGGGGGAAAAAAGGGGAGCGGGACATCTACAGTATATCTCCATTTGGCTGCTGACAAGCAGCATCACTGCCTCTTTTGAGTCTTTTCAGGAACAGGTATATGCAGAATAGTGATTTGAATTTTTGTTTCCATCTTTTCCATGTATTTTTACCAATGCATTATCATCAATAGATGCACTTTTCTACAGAATAAAAAAATTCTCAGGCCCCCCTTATCGTTGAATTTTTTTTTTAGAGATATAGAATTGCATATTTATTCTAATTTATCTTCTTCTTCACCCCAAATAGAAATGCAAACATAATAGGAAATTGTCTTGGTTTCTGCATTAAGATTAAGAAAACCTCCCCTGCTTGTAAAACTGCTAACGTAATTCTATCAAGCTGCAAAACAAGAAGCTAGGTCATAGTGAACATTAAAGTACCTACAATATGAATTAATATTTTACTTAAAGTATTTTCCTAATATTTTGAAGTAAAATCATTTAACTAAATAATACATTTTATTAGTAATCATTGACATACTAAAGGTAAACATTTATAAAACTGCTCTTGTATACGTTTACGATGAAAGCGTTTTGTATACATTATGCATTATATTGTGAAGTTCATGTTTTATTTTGCCACTCATGTTTACTCTTATTTTCTTAATTTTAAGGTTTAGAGTATAGAAAATATGTTGTGCCTGTTTTTGGCACCAGTTTTGTCAATTTATTCCATCGTGGGTTGCCTCATACCCTTAGTTTAAGCAGCACACGCATACCGAGCTTTAATTTCTTCTTGGAAAGAGAATAAAGGTTATTAATCCGGTAATCCAAAACAGAAGCAGCAACTATGTGACGCGGAAACTGAAATGAATCAAGTGTAAGACGCTTACGTTGAAAAACATCCTTTTAATAGGTCCGTGCCACACACTAGTGAAAAATAAAGCTCCTACAAAAGAATGATACTTTTATTCCACAATATCTTAAATAAAGTAACTTCAAGTACTTTCGACTTGGGTACAAAAAAATCTAGCTGCCTCCATCAGGCCACGACACACAGCAAGGTTCAACACAGTGGTTACAAATGGCCTTTAGGTCCTCTGTATTGTGGCAGATTCTGAGGAAATGCATCGTGGAAGCGAAACCGAATGCTTGTTGCTCCTTTGTTTCTCTGCTGAGGTGAGGAATGATTTCTGTGTTACTGTCCCACTTTGGAGGCCCTGTCAGATTTAAATCATATTAAAAAAATAATTGTCGTAAGAATGAAAACTAAAAAAACAACAAACAAAAAAAAAAAAACAACAACATCCCCTACATGCCCCTGTTGGAAGGGTAGGCACTACCAAGATTAAGGATACCACAGTGTTTGCAGAGGATATGTATATACTGTACAAACAATATTTATGATAATGTTTTCATCACGTTCACTAAAATAGAATGCTACAATCATTCTAAGGCATAAACAATATCTTAATATTCTTAAACAATTTTTACACATCGTTGCAAACAAGACATAATATTGACATTAATAAACAGTATATACACACGGATCGCCATTGTCGAACTGTTCCTCTGCTGCTCCTGTAAAGAAACGCAGTTTTACAGTTTGAACAAATGAATACAGTTCTCTGATGCCCCAAAGCACTGAACAGTGTAAACAGTTTTTTTTTTCCTCTTTCTTTTCTTGGCTTTGTTTTGATATTTGGGAAAAAAAATTAAAACACAAAGACACATTCCTTTTTTTTTGTTGTTGTTGTGGTTTAAATTCAAAGCAGTTTAGATGATTCCTCCTTTTTCATAGAAAATGAAGTGGACCTTGATTCATAAATAATTATTACAAAATTAAATACATTCACTATAATACGATTAAATAACAAAAGACTATGTACAGGTAGTGGAAAGTATTCTAGCGCAGATACATCAGTGACATTTGAGGATTCATTCAGTGCAGTGTTCTGAGACAGGGAATGGTATTGCACTAGGACACCCCATTTCTCTGGGACTCTTTGGGGCTTTTATCCCTGTTGTAATAAATCCAGCGCACCACATGTAACAATGTTTTTTTTTATTCTTTTTTTTTTTTTGTATGGTGATATCTCTCTTAAGCACACAATGGATTCCTTATGAAGGAGCCGACTTTTTCTTCCATCCTGCAAAAAGCCACAAACTCCGTCAGAAAAAAAAAAAAAAGAAAACCTGGTGTTCCGTATGAAACGTTGAATGGGTTCACAAGGAGAGTCTGAACAGTTTAGTTTGTTTGCTTCAGAAGCTCAGTCCAGCGCTTCTCAAAAAACTTCCTCATGTTATGACCAGCTCGACCAATGTCCGAATTGTCTTCATTGAATTTTTCACAGTTATCAAAGACCAAGTTGACATCAATGATGAAAGTCTCCAGGTTTTGATACCTGAAATAAAGGAAAACAATCATTAAGCCATAACATGTTACCAATAAAATGCCTTTCTGTATAAAAGGTATTACGGCCTTTTACACAGATTTCGTGTTCTTTGCCTTCAAACACGGAATCAAGGAAAATCACAGACTATATGGATGAAAGTTTCTTCTATATTCTGTTTTCTTTTTCATAATGAAAACACTTAGCCATATTTATTTCATACTACAGAAACACCCTGTAAAAGCAGGTAAAGCATTTTCTAAGTTGTTCCAGCAAGTTTCTTCCTGAAAAACTGGCTTTAAAATCCATGGAAATCCCCCGCAGGTTTAAAGGAAGAAAAAGAACTAGTTGGGAACTCACTGGCTGCTCACAAGCTTCTCACGTATAGTGGAGAAGTCCATCGGCTTTTTTATGACCTTCCTGTAGCCAGGGACCGATTTTAGGTTGACAGGCGTGAGAAAAGGCCATGCATCCTGATGCCGCTCCAACTCTGCGAGAAGAATTCTGTTGGGAACACAAACGCAAAGACATGAATTGGTTTTGGTGAGGCAACAAGCTCTTGATTACAACAAAGAATGTGTGATGATTTTAGTTACTTTAAAGAGCTATTCAACAACAACAAAAAAAGCAACGACAAGAGCGAACATGCCAAGAGCAGATACCTGCATAATCCCAGGTCCCTGTTGTTGTCTCTTGCTGTCTTGGCTCGTTTCACACACACAGGGCTCTCCTGATTGGCTGGTATCAGAGCAGGTGAAGCCTCCTCTGTTTTTCTCTTCCTGCTGGTGTCTTTTGATCCTTTTTTGGGCGTGCTGCTGGCACTGACTGAATCCTCCTCTGATACCTCCCCGTTACCTGTCTGCTTCACGTTCTTCTTGGACTCCCCGCTTTTTTTGCTGCTTCCTCCGCTAGAAGCTACAGTTTTGGCTGGAGGCTTTTTGGTCTTTGGGGATGGACCACTTGCCTGTGAAATTGAACAGTTAATACACAAAATCTTTAAAATTGTTGAGCCTTGAAGTTATGTTGATCAACTCAACTTCGAATTATAAACAATTGCATGGCTTGGTTGGAGATCACTGCATGTATTGTTAATATCATCGATGGTACAGATGCTACAGGATCCTAAAACTCAAAACTAAATGATATGAGCCTGATTATACTATTTACAGTGACATACCGTTGAAATGCAGGCTGGACAGTACCAGTCTCCTTCGGGAATGCTGGTGATCTTGGGTTTGTGACAGTAAGTGTGACACCCTTTGTCACAGCCATCGCACAACAAAAGGAGGTCCTCATTGTCCCCCTTTTTGCACATCTGACAGTACTAAAAAGAATGACCCGTCCATTAAAACAAGAAAGCTCTTCCTGAGCTTTGTCTATAATCTTCGAAGCATTTTCTTACCACTTTCATGATAGACCTTTCCCAAGCGATAGACTTCTGCAGCTGCTGGATGCACATGGCCAACTGGGCGGCACTGCGGACCTCACTCAGAGCCTTCCTCCATACCTTCATACCGTGGGCTACCTCCTCCTCACCGCTAAGAGAGGACAGAAGGATGAGGATCAAAAATTCACAATGAAATAAGGATATATGGGTATGTTTTCACACAAGCTGCTTGGTATCGGTTGAAAAAGTTGCCAGCAAGACAGCAGATCATTATGAGCTCTGGCTGTGCAGAGACAGGCATGAGGGTGTAAGGTGCTGGGGAGAGGTACACACCCATTCTGTCAGGTTAAAGGTACGCTCATGCAGAAAGTTTGAGGGTTTGTTAAATTCTGGAAGCCAAAGGTTTGCTCATAATCAAGGTTACAGAGTAACAACACCATGCAAATGATTGTAGGAAACAAAAGTCCAAACAACACTGAACAATGACAATGTGCAGGAAATGAAACTGAGTGAAGCCCCTACCAGCCTCCCCCAAAAAAGCCCCAAAAAACTCCATGAGACCCAACAAAAACAGATGTACACAAATCTGACAAGCGACCACAAACATCTGCTGTTAAAGCAACCAAGACCCTCAGTTTTGGAGTGACATGGGAAACAAAAAGCACAGACAGAGAGAGGAAGGGGTCTTAGTGGGAGAGTGGGGAGCTTTGGTTGGAGAAATGACCTACCCTTCCCTGTCAGCACTAGAGGATGGGGCGGGGGCAGGGACAGTGACCGTACCCACATTATCCAGCCTGATCTGAATGGTGGTACCTAAGGGGCTCCTCAGGTACCTTCTCTCGATGTTGCGCTCCAGATCGGCCAGACGTGTCACTGCTATGTCCAGAGGGTTGTCCGGGTGACGCATCACCCCGCCCTTCTCTCCGCGTTCCTCAAGATGCTCCTTGGAGTCCTTATCTCCTGCACCTCCTGATGCTGGTGTTGACTTAGTGGGGGGCTTGTGCTCGTAGTACACCAGATCCTCTCGCTCAGACTGAGGATCTGGGTAGGTCCAGCCCTGGATGGGATATAATTTGTTATGTCTTCTGACCAGATGGTGTTCAAGCCTATTTTATTCTAATTTGGCCACACAACATAAAGAAGGAAATCCAAAATTTACCTTGACTTGCAAGCTGGCTGCAGTCACTTTCCTCTCCAGCTCCTCAACCTGCTGCAGCACAGCAATGTCCATTTCCATGGCCTGTTCCTCCACACACCAGCCCCGCACTGACTCCACACTGACCTGGCTTTCCTCAAGCTCCCGGAGCTCAATCATGGCCACTAGAGGATTGACACAACAGAAGTTACAGACTCGCATACAAAAACAATTGCTAATGCAGCTATCTGGAACATTTACACAAGTAGGAAGACTTGTTGCATTACTCACCATCTTTGTGTTTGGTGCAAACCTGCGGGATTATCTCCAAGTATTTCTGCATCTGCCGCTGGAGGCCCCGCTCCCGCATTCCTCGACTGTGGAGAGCATCAACCAGTGCCCGCAGCTGTTCGATGTGAGATACCCGCCACCAACCTGTCAGCAGTTCTGAGACAACAAACACACACAATCCCATTAGTTGGAACACTGTAGACATGCATTTATATTCTTCATGTTACAACTTAGTAAAATTATCCATACAAAGCAGAAGTTGGTGTTTTGTTATCACCAACACGTCCAGGTCACTCACCTTCTGGAATGGGGCGAGGTGCAAGGTGGTCAAGAGACTTTGGCATCTCCAAGGCGGGAGAGGGCATAGAGGAGCTTTTCTCAATGCGAGGTATAGGTGACTCACTCTTACTAGAGACACTTGCTGTTGTGTTGCCCTCCAGGGAATGGCCTGGCATGGGGCTGGGGCTACTGCACAGAGGTAAGCTGGGACTTATCACACCACTAGGCCAGTTTGCAAAAGAAACCCCAAGCAATGAGCCCCCTGACTTCAACTAAAAGAAAGAGACAAACAAACTCTTAGTAAAACTGGAAATAAAACTTCAATGCAGCCATTATGTTTTATTCTGGACATCAGCCTTACCTGCAGGGCAGACAAAGGGTAGGTGAGGAGACCAGTTGGGTGATGCGGGCTAGCGGACGCTGAGGCGGCAGAAGGTGTGAGAGGTAGGGCAGGGGAAGGAGGTGGAGACCTAGGTCTGCCAGGTGTTGAAGACGCCTGAGGAGAGCCACGCGGCGCTCCTGGCGGAGTAGTGGTAAGAGAAGAGAGGTCACAAGGGTTGCGAGGAAGTAGACTGAACCAGTGCCCACTCCTCTCGGTCAGAACTCTGAGCAACTGGTCATTGGTTTGGAATACGAGGTGTGGAGATGGTGCAGGAGAAGAAGTTGGAGGAGTGTTCCCTGGGCTTTCCTGTCGTATTGGCAGGCAGGGGAAAGATAAAGATGCTGAAATTGGAGGAGGGATATGTGTAGTGTCATTAGTGGTCACTAAGGAAGGAATTAATGCTGCCGTTGGATCTGGGGTAGTATGATTGGGGGAAGGTAATGTTTCTTTCTTGGAGGCATTAGGAATGTTCATGGGACTGCTGTCTTGTATCCCAAGTGGACTCTCCTTTTCCTCTGCCTTTAGAGATTGTTTGCCAACGTTTTTGCCAACGTTTCGGAGTGTACACAGTTTGGAGATGCAACCGGCCTGCTGGTAGAACAGAGTCTGAGTGTTTTTCTTTCCCCCATGTTCCTGACCCTCGTCTTTCTGTTGTTCCAAGCTCGGTGTCCGAAGGTTCTGTCCATTGAGGCTGCTAGGCTTCTCCTTGTGGAGTTCAAACTCCTGCGGTTCCTCTTTTACCTTGACCTCTTCGGCTGCTCTTCTCCTCCTCTGTCGCTCCTCCTCCAGTTCCTCTGGGGCTGAGGAAAGAATAACAGAGTATTTAGCGCAAATATTTTGAAACAACATACTTTCCAAATGCCTTGAAGAGGATCAAGTCACGAGTGTTTTGTGCTGCCTCTACCTTCTCCACTCTCCATAGCTTCAATGAACACCCCTCCACAGTGTGGCAGAACCCAGTACCGGCGCCGATACCGGTCCTGACCATACATCATGGAGCGCAGAGAATGAGATATCTCAAAGAGCTTTCTTCTGGTCTGATGATGTTGCTGCAAAAATATAAAGAAAACACATGATACTTTGTGCTCTTTTTGTTTAACTTCAATATTATGAGAACATCGAGCTAAATTATGCTGTTGTTCACATGATATTACAAATATATGACTATTCTCTCTCCCTTTTATTAAATAGGAGGATCAACCACAGTGTTAGTTAAAAGTGGTAAAAATTGCAAAACTTATCAAAATTGACTGCTTTTCAGAACTACTTTTGCTGTTTTGAAAAAAAAATGCATTAAAATATGTGAGTTTTGGTAATTCAGTCATAATAACAGACATGTTGAAGCTGTGAGCATGACTCAGAATGTTTACATGGTGAACACTAAACATGAATTCATTCATTTTAACCTGGGTGACCTGAATCTAGAACTCGTTCCTGTCTACGATAACCAGGCACAACAATGAATATGAAGCACTGCACAAGATGCTAATGAGGTAATTCAATAGGCTAAATAATATCCCCATGCCAGCCCACATATTCATAGAATACCTTTTTGCTGATATATTTTAAGACATCATAGCTAATGCATAGTTTAGTTGTAGGACTTGTTTCTCATTTTGCCAATTGTCTATCAAGATGTATTCAAAAACTAGAAGGAAATGTTCATGTTGACATGAAAATAAGCACTTCATAATCATGTATAGTAATGCTATAAAATAACAAACAGCAGTAATAATTACTGCTTCTGTGCTTTATCTCTTTGTAATAGACTTCCCAGGAGAGTAGTTTAATCTCTGAGTTCTGCATGCAATCACACATTATTACCAACAGCCAAGCATGCATAATTTCTCTGTCTCCTTAAACATTTATGGTTACAGTGATTAGATTCGTCATACCACATACTCATTCTACAGAGGAGTGTACCTTAGCTAATTTCTCTATTTGCTTCTCAAGCTCCTCAATGCTGGTGGCCTGGTCGACTTCATCCTGATAGGAAGGGAAGAAACAAACAGTAGATGTCTGTAAGTGATTAGAATGAGGTCAATTTTTATAATGAGCATTAAGTTGCAATCATTTTGGTTTTACCTCGTCAAAGGTCTCCACTTTTTTTACTTTTTTAATTTCCTCCTCCTCATCGTCATCGTCGTCTTCTGCCTGGTCATCACTGTCATCATCGTCATCGTCGTCATCCTCACTGTCTCCACCCAGCTTCCTCTTGCGCTTGGCGGCAGAGGATGGAGTACCAACGGAATGGTTCTCTTCCATACCCGTGCTGGCCTCCCTCTTTCCAGTTCGCTTGGCGTGAATGGTCTTCAGCCTACATGGAGATGCACAACAACTTCAGCCAGACTGTTTATCAAAATTAAAACAAATGTTCTTAATAACGACATTTGAGGAAAACTTACTTCTTCAGTTTTCCTTCCATAATAATCTTGTCTTTCCTCATGTTAGCCATTTGATCCAGATTCTTGTCAATCTCACTGCAACAGGAAATGCGTTACCGTTAATTACACTTGTGCTTTTAATGAAAGTTGAGATTAACAGGCAGCTATAGAGGCAAAGAAAAAAAATAATGTAATAGCCTGTATCCCAGAGACCAAATTACTTGTACACGTTGTTTAAAAGCACTGCAAATTACTACCCGTTTCTGCAGTTAATTGTTTTCCACTGAATAAAAAAAGAATTACTGCTTGTAAAAAAAACTTCAAAATAAGCAATATACAGCCCACCCATCCATCCATCCATCCATCCATACATCCATACATACATCCATACGTGTTGGATTTGTATTATCATGTTTCACTCAAGTAAACCCAGAGAGAGAAAAAAAGTGAACCATGCAGAAAACCTCAAAACCTCAGTTTTAGGTACTTTGCAACTAAAACTGAGAATATTTGCAAAAATGAACAGTTTTGAGTTTGTGTTTCTTCCCCTACCTGATAACAGCTTTACTGCAGGCCAGCTCATTAGCCAAGAACCCCAGAATGGAGGCCTTCTGGGCAGGAGTGTGAGCCTGGAAGGCTTTGGTCTTCAGACTGAGGGCCAAAGGAGCCAGGTCTGTGTTGGAACAATGAGCGCTCATGTACATTTGCAGCACCTCCGAGACATTATCCCTGTTGATGCCAACGTTGGTTAAATGGTCCCCCAGCATGGTTTTTGTCTGATTGTGAAGGAGTTGATGAGAAAGACAAAAGGGTTATGACATCATTTTAACTTTTCAATTCAAGTTGATCAGAACTGTCAGCATATTTGTCTTTATAGCAGCTTGTTCGCCAAGTAAAAATATGTTTTTATTTTTTAATTGTAATTCATCTGTAATTAAAAGCAGCAAATCAAAAGTTCAAACACATTAAGATTTACATAAAAATAGCATTTTAAAATAGTATTTATTTTAATTAAAAATGTCAAATTTAAGCCTCTAATTATCAATATATCGCTGACATAATTTCCATATGCCTGTACTATGCAGTAATTACAGGCAATACATAACTATTGTGATAATCTAAGCCTCTTATAAAATCCCTTCTGATTCAAATACAAATTCTTTACCTTTTGTCCAGGTGGCAAACCGGGATCACAGACTGCTAGAGAGAGAAGTTTAACCAGAAGGTCTTGAACTTGGCCCATGCTGTCCCCCACGTTGAGCAAGCCTTCCTGCAGCATTCCCAAGGTGGGAACATCTGCGTTCAAATCAAGTCCTAAAACTTTTCCAAAGCCTCTCAAGAACTGCATGAGCATCAGGCAGTCTGACACTGCCCGTCCAGGGAGGATGAGGCCAGGGATGCGGGAGAACTCTGGGAGAGGCTGGACACAGAAAACTCAGATTGATGCATGCTTTTGCTGTGGTTCGCCTACTAAATCTAATGTCAACAACATAAAGCAGTGAGTAAGTCAATATGCAGGAGACATTAGGATCTTATCAAATAGTTAGTTAAACAGTTCGCTAATTGATTTCCAAAGCTAAAGTTTTTCTTTTATTATTATGAAGAGTCCTTACAAACAGGGTCATATAATTAAAATATTTAATTTCAGTAAATTGTAGATGGTTATGGTTTTCACCCGTGTGCAGAGTACATCTGTGTGTGGCAGCTTTTGAAACACTGACATCGGCTGCTGTCAGTATCTTGTAAATCTCCCCCAAATACTTGAATCCTCTCACTGCAGTTATTTATTTGGTTATACCACTTTTTTCTATCCCACATTTTACTTCCGCTTAACTTTTCATTAACATTCTCATATACAGCATCCTGTAAACACTCAGCTTCTTTGTGACTAACACTCCTCATGGAAGGTACCAATGACTTATGCATTTTTGTGTTGTTGTTGTTTTTATGTAATATTCTAATATTGTTATATTCTGAATTGTGGATTTTTATAAGCTATTAGCCATAATGATCAAAATGAACAAAAAAAAATCCAGCTGAAATATGTAACTGTGTTTAAAGAGTCCATGTAAAAGTCTTACTTTTTGAAATTAAATTACAGAGAATAATTGACTTCTCAATGGTATACTAATGTATTAAGATGCAAATCAAAGCAGAAAAGCAGTTATGTAATCTGTGTGGACTTCACATGATGGTTACTTCCAGGTTACAGTTTCCATAGCGTTTGTTTTATTTTGCAGTTCCTCCCTTTCACCACTTGGGGGAACACATGTCTAAAAATTCACAATCATATGATCTTAACACTGACCCGAGAAAGTGTTCCACTAACTCAGCTCTCACAACAAGTCTTTTGCTCCCAGTACATCATCAGTATTATCGCTAATGCGACTAATAACAGTGTTTATAACAGAAAGAGCACCAACCTTATGATCAGAAAGACACATGTCTTCATTTGGCTTTTTCAGCTCCCTTGCTATCTCCAGCTCTAGTCGCCGTTGCTCCAGTTTGCGCTCTTTGTTCAAGCGCTTCTCATCTCTTTTCTCCTGCCGCAAGCGTTCACGCTCCTAGAGAGTCCAAAATTTGAGGGAGCATTAGGGAAGTGAAGCAAGTGTGTGTATGTGTGCTTGTGTGTAAAGCAGACAAGAGGCTTTACATGACTTTGCTGAGCAGTGTTAGAATTCAGCCCTAATACTGCTGTGCATTCGGAGGAAAAGTGCTTGAGGGCCAGAATCCTTTAACTCAGTATGAGAGTAGTGGGGGGAAAAAAAGGAGGAAAAGTGTGCAACGGAAGGAGAGAAAGCAGGAATTCATGGAGAGAATAATGACTTTGCCCCTTTTTATGGCAGTGGCCATGTGGTTGTGTGTGTTTCTGAATTAGGTCGTGTGCATGTGAACTACCTCTGCTTTCTTGCGAGCCTCAACAGCCTTCATCAGCATTACATGTTGCCTCCTCCTTTCCCTCTCCTAAAATGGTTAAAAAAAAAAAGTGTACGCATTAAGGTGCACGCACTGTACAAACACCACTCAAGGTCGACTGAGTTGCTTATGTATTCATGTAAAACTGAATTCATTAAGAGGCACCATACTCGAACAAACACAAAACAATGCTTCACATGTATACACTTTTCACATGTATGGTGGAAGCATAAGTGAACAGTACGGTAGTACAATGACAACCAAAAAGCAACACATAGATGCGATACAAAGTAGATGTGATGACAGGCTCAGGAAAAAAAAAACAAAAGGAAAAAAGAAGCAGCTTGAATCGTTGACGGCGCCTCTAAACTAAAGCTGACACAACAAAAGCGAGAAAATGCTAGTTCCAACAAGTTGTCTGACGTGCCACACGGTCGTTGCAATCAAAACAACAGCAAAAAAAATTACGCGAGTCAACGCTGATCTTTATTTTCAGCCTCATTTCAGTAATATTTGGTGAGGGAATGACAAAGAGGAACGGATAGTTAAAAAGCAGCAAAAAAAAAAACAAAAACAAAAAAAAAACAGAGCAGTTCCACTTCAGTGGTTTTGGCAGCTGAAGTATTAGCACAAAATGTGACTGCTGAGGATGAGACATCTGTGTTATTCTTTTGGTGCGTGATACACCGCCTACTGCAAAAGGGCACAGGACTCACTGGTGACTGACTATCGTTTTATGTGATCTCTTTACGGTTTCCTGTTCCTTTGTATCAACCTGTCATTCCCTCTGTGATCTACCAGGTAGACACAGTTGCTGCTATTAGGGTTTGCCAAAAACATTCCCAGCACACAGAGACTAAAACAGGCTTTTTGTGAAGATTGGTTTATCATAGTCATAAACAACCAAACAAATAAACAACTAGACATCACAAGTTCTGCTCTGCAGTAATAATTATTTCCCTTATTTGTTTATTTTGTCAACAGATGTAAAACTTAAAAAAAACAGGAACATTTTAAGAGGTAATGAAACCCACACATCCTTTTAATCCTAAAAAAAAACTAGATAGAGACGTCACAAGAACAGACTTTAAAGGTCAACATTATTTTATGGATCTCACTTTTTACCCACTCATTGAACTCTGAATGAAGTTATAAGTGGGGCGAGGCATTGATTTCCTCAGTCCTTTTAAATACAAATAGGCCAATCTTTAGATTCAGCTGCAACTGTGCATTATGAGTGAAAAAAAGGTCTACAAGCAGGAGAGCCAGGCCAAAAAAAACAAACTACTCAGAACCATATTTGTTGTCATGGTGGAATCAAATATGTTCTTATCCTTCTGTGAAATGGGTCAATTTTAACACTAAAGTTAAGACTGTGGGGGTATGTTCCTGGACGTGCCACCACCATGAAGACAAAATGACTCCCAGTAGCTGTTTTCATTCTTTGTGCAAAGTACAGGAACAGTGAATGACAGAGAGGCTGGCATGGGGCAGGTTAAAGTCCAGAACTCTATAGACTGCAGAACAGATGCACGGACGAACAGACACAAGCTCGATCTCTGGGCTGAAATCGTCAAGCACTCATGGGTAACACAGGCTACTCCGATACAACAGTTAGACGATGTGCGTGATGGATGGAAACTCCTCGAGCGCTCTCTCTCTCTCAGACAGTGAGTGTGGATTGCTGAGCAGTCTTTGCAATGCATTTTGAGTAGAAGGGGGAGGACGAGGAAGGGGGAGGGGGACAGAAGCTGCCTGGCCACCGTGACAGGGTCAGTTGTCCCTCAGGACGAGCAGATGGAGGCAGCATACTGACTCTTTTTCTCTTTTGTTGGTTTTGCTGGAAAGCCATGCAGAAGAATGTAGTATGACAGCAGCCAGTGCTACACTTAATGCATTGCTATGACAACCATAACACAACCAGTTACACGATGCAGGTGTTAGATGTACAAAAATAAACATACCCATACCATATCTAGTCTATGCCTCTCCAACTCCTGGCAGAGAGAGTTGGCAAAGTATTATGGAACAGAAGTAATCACCAATACCAAAAAGCAAGGAGTTCAACAAAGAGAAATGCTGAAACAAGTCATTAAAAACATGTTTTGGATCTAATCTCATTCATACTTCATATTCTCACACATCTATGTATTGTATTTAAATTTATACTCTCACACACACACACAGTTAAGGATGTTTAAGGTAAATCAGACATGGGCTGGTTGATCAGTGGTCAAAACTGCTCATTTCAATCTTACAGTTTAATGGTGTTTTGATAGGATGGACACATGGAGCATAAAGTGCTGCCCCTCTCCTACTTATTACTGCACACTGCCAGACAAGTTGACTTAAAGAAGAATCCGGCTTACAAGAAAAACAGATTGAGCTGTTTGGAATTTGTTTTAGTCAACACAGACAGCATTGGTGTGCAAATAAAAAGAACATACTCAATATCCTTACGAGCATAACTTTGGGTCAAAACTACAATTCCAAACTACAAGCAGTACATCTGTCCAGCTTCCCAAGATAACATCACCTTGTTACTTACAAAAAGCAGCAAAAAGGTATATTCTGTGCAACAAGGACTTGAAAAATACTTTTAAATTTGACCAGTGTTTTGTTTATATTTTTTCAAAATGCCAAAAATAAATGACATTAATTTGTCGTTATAATTGTTGCTTTTCTTCTTCAAGTTTAGCCAATTACAACATGATTTACATTTTTGTTCAAAGTTTCTGTATAAACAGTGAAAGGAGGGAAACTGTATTGTTTTTACTCAAGGTGACAATCTGATCCCAGCCCATGCTTAAGCTAAATACATTCTTACATTAGTAATCATTTCACTTGAGAGCCTAAGAAAGTTGTAGTAAAAGCCTACCTGGTGTTTAAGGATCTCCGCCTGCTGCCTCCTCAACTCTTTCTCCTTGAAAACAGGACAGAAATGACGGGGGGAGGGAATTAATATGCTCCCCTCCAGTTAATATCATGGAAATGACTACAGACAGATGGGACTTTTGTTTATTTTAAATGCTGCTTTTCATTTGTTTGCTTTGTGCCTTTCAAGTAGTAAAGGCCCATTATACATTTTTAATTAACATAATTATCCTCATTCAAAAATGTGCATTATAATGTATGCTCCTGCAAAACATACCTTTATGCGCTTCTCAGCCTCTAATATTTTGGCATTGGCAGCTTCTTCCTTCTTTTTCCGTTTGGCCTATGAATAAAGAATACAGTGACAGGAACACATCAATCAGTCTTGGTTGAGAGCTTTGTTGCACGTAAAGTGACTGTTTGCAGCTTTCTGGCTTGAGCAAAGATTTCCACGCTCCTGAATGCCAGTCAAATTTGTAAAACAGAGGGAATGAATAATGTATCTCTTTAACGTGTAATTGTGAAAATGTTGAAGCCTCCTGTTAAGTGTGGCTTGCCAACCGTGTCAACTCAAAATTGATTTAGTCCTGTTAAAACACTTTGAAGCTCATACAGAATAATTGTGTGCGTCTGCAGATGTGTGACGTACGTGCAACTTGAAATGTGTGTTTGCGTGTGGCAAACAGCACTTTTTTTTCTCCCCTTGACCCACTTATGCTAAACTGTTACTGTTGTCTGATAAAAAAAGACTTTTCTGTCCAATTTAAATAAGGTCTGAAGAGGCAGCAACATCCATTTTAATATTCAACACCCGTCAACCAAGACCAATTTAGCATTAGTTCCATGTGGAATTATGCCTAAGAAGACGCAACTCCCTCCAATGCATGCTGCTGTTCAGTAATGAGCTTTAGGAAGATTAAAACACTATAGACTTGGGGGCTCCAGCTATCCAGGAATGCTCTGCTTAATCAGAGGTGCTGCTGGATCAGATTCTCTACCTCCAAAATTTGCTGCGCTCTCAGTTCTTTCTCCATCCGAATCTGCTGAATGCGCTTGATCTTTTCCTGCAAGAAAAAAAAAAAACCATAATCTCTTAATATTTTAGACAGTGGAAGACATCCACTTACAAAATCACTTTCCTACAACTCCATTTTCGCAAGATAAAATATACAGTGTAGTTTACAAGCAGAAGTAATAGCAGCAATTGGAAAGTAGGAGTCAGTGACAAAAGTCAACATTTAGAGAAAGATTCAGTGCCGAGGGTTTTAAAGGAAGGACAGGAGGGAAAAACAGACAGACATGTCATCAGCACACACCTGCTGCTTGAGTATCTTGATCTGTTCCTTCTGCTTTCTTCTCTCTTCTGCTGCCATGATGGCTGCAAAGAGACAAGGTGGCGTTTTATCACTGGCCAGAAAAAATGATGAGCACTACAATTTAAGTTCATAAGAACACATTTGTTCTTATGAAAACTCATAAGAACAAATGTGTTTGTGCTCAGATCAGAATGTACAATGTGAGCGTCTGAGCTTTTCACAGCAAGAAAGAGTGAACACAAACAATGCCTAAAAAGAACAAATATTTCATTAAAATTATCTGGTTGTAGAAAGATATACAAAGTGAAAATAAATGAGTTGGAGATCATTGTTCTACTAGTTTTTAAATTAGTTCAAATAAGTTGCTATATTATCTTTTTTTTTAAAACCCAAAAGCATTCTTGTGAACAGCTAATCCATAATTTTGTACTCAGACATATTTAGTTTCAAACACTGAAATGTACACATATGATGTTTTATACTCCTGCCTTTTTCCCTTTAAAAATGTTAAATTATATAAGCAAATTTCAGTTAAGTTCCTATGTAAAGCTAAAATGAATAAATAATTAAAATAAACTAAATCTCACTAAATCTCGGAATCATGATCTTATGTTCATAAGATCAACACTTATGAACATAATAACAGTTTACCCATCAATCAAGTAACACCGCTGTTTACATACGAAGGGGTGTCAGTTCTATTTCCACCCCAAAAAATATACTTCACCCGACTGGTGATTATTATTATTATTATTATTCTGGAGATGGGAGGGATATTAAAAGAGATTTGTGAGAATCATATTGGACAGGAGTAAGAGGTCACTTATCGTAAGACATCTGAAAGTTAAACTGACTGAGCCCATCCCAGTATAAAGACCAGAAGTATTTACTTTACTCTACTGTTTTTTATTCTGTTGTTTTTTTATTTTTATTACTCTTGTTTTGTACTGTCCACATTCTGACAGATTAAATTTCCCACTTATGGGTCAAAAAAAGGACCATCTTATCTTATTCAGTTTTCCAGGTTTAGGATTATAGAGCACACATGAGGTTTGTTAAGTTTATTTACTGTTTTTCTTCTGGTTATTAGTGTTCAGAATACTACACCAACGATTTATTTCAGGCCATTGACAATATGTGCAAAAGTCAGTTGTACGTTTAATACATGTAGTAAGTTTTCAGAACAACTCTTAAGTTAAACAGAGAGGTTTAAAAGTGACTGAAAGCGTGAGCTGATTATCAGATGATGGCATTAAGCTACTGGCAAAAACAGCCTAACAAAGACATTTGTTTCTATGAAAAAGGCAATAAAAAAGCAAAGGCAATCAACCATATTAAGTAATTTGTATTTGAGCTAATTTTCACATCAAATTAAAGAAGTGATGGAATAAACTTGAAATGGTAAAACGGTTGAAATGTGGTGATCCATTACAATAAACTGCTCTGGTTTCACTTCTCAATATAAGTGGAGGCTAAGCAAATGATATTTCACTTTTTGAAATTCATTATCATGCATATCCAAATATATTTTAAAAAAAAAATCTATAAGCATAATGAACTAACAGCATGGTAGCAAAAAGATTAGAGTAGGGAGAAGATTAAAGCTTGTGCTTTAAAGATGAACATCGACACAAACAAAGGCTGTAAGAGCAGCATGAGCTTCCCAAAAGGTCCTGCCGGTATTCATACTGAACTCATTCAGATCAAAGTAGTTTGAAGTGACAGTCTGACCAACTGAATAACCTGCACCAGCATGTTTACCGCTCTGTACTACCTCACCTTGCTGTCTGCGAGCTTCTTTAGCTGCACGTGCCAGCGCCTGCTTTTCCAGTTTTCTCATCAGTTTCATCTGGGCAGCCTGTCGGGCAATTTCTGCACAAAGAACAAAGAAAAGCACTATCAGTGGTAAACTTCAGGGGAGAATTCAACACGGCTGTAATATTCCACAGCATTTTATGTCTTTCTTTATTCATATTCCTGTGAACTGCTTCAAATTTGATCAGGAATTATACAGTCACATTCAATGTATTAGAATATAATTTAGAAATTCATTTATTTCACTAATGTTTCACCAAGTGAAAGACATTGCATAGGTTAATTACACACCGACAGATGTTTCAAAGCCTGCATTTCACTTAATTATTATGATTTTTTGCTTACAGCTAATGAAAATACAACATTTAAGATCAGAATGTAACATCAGACTTATTAAAAAACTACTTTAATACAAAATATGGGCTTAATAAAAGGTATGTTTAATTCGGTAATTAAAGTAGAAGTAGGTTGCTTTGTCAAAAAGGTACGTTCCTTTTTCTTCATTGGAACAAAGCATGAGTGGGATTCTAACTCTTATCCACATCCTTTGAAACTAACTAACATCTATTTCAAAACAAATAGAAATGCTGCTGATACAGATAGAGAAACTGCTCCATCAACATCGGGGCTCATTTCCTGTTCTAACCTTGAGCTTCCAGCTTGCGCAGAAGTTTGACCTCACTGGGGCTGGGCCCTTCAGTTACGAGCTGATCGCCCACGTTGGGGGGCCGTCCCTTCCTCCGTCGACCAGCTTTGGTAACATCTCCCGCTAGCTGCCGCTCTGAGTTTGGAGGACGACCCCTGCGACCCTCCATGGCCAAAATTCGAGGAACAACCTCTTCTTCCTTCAACAGGCTCCACTGCAAACCCTGGAAAAACAAACAATGGGGAGGACAAAGTGAGCTTAAGCAGATAAATTTATTCTTTTAGTACTTAACTTTGTTTAACAAAGACAATTGTTGTATTATTAAGGACTAATAAAGGACAAATATTCTAATATACTTATAATTTTTAAAAAAAACTATCACATTTGATCCCTTCTGTTTCCCTTTCCTTCAGAAATGTACCAAGTAAATCTTTTTTTTTATTTATGCTTCAAATGACACACACACTTACACGCACACCCCCACCTACTTTCTTGTTTCACTCATTGCATCATAGACACAAAGTACTGCACACAAAGTCTTTACCCACACCTTCTTTCTTTGTATTATGAATCCAAGAAGCATGACTTTTTTATGCTCCACTCAAATAGCGTTGATCAATCATTGTGCAAGCTTTCTGCTAGGCTTTTAAAGACCTTTGAACAATAGCTGCTCTTTTACTTAGTTTTCATAAAAATGATCCAAGCCCAAAATTATTTATACTCCTGGTAGAAATAAATGAAAAATATTTTTTATACAACCAAGACAATTGTTACCGATAGAAATGAGAAATGGATAATTAAACACTGTAAGATAAGTATCAGTATCAAAAAATTAACATATCCCACACCTTTTATTTGGTTTTTAATTTAGATTTCAATTTAAAAATTGCATGTTGACATATCTTTATTGATATTACAGCAAGGCCCTCATACCATCACCCTCATGTTTAGCTCCCTCCACAAATTCCCTATAAAATTCAAGTCTCCAAATATATAACAGTAAAAATTAAAGATGACTTTAAACATAAACCTGGCAGGTGTATTAATAAGATAAACATTTGGTACAGTGTGACCTGTGTGGATATACTATAGAGCTAAAATGGAATGTCTACATATAGTTTTGTGCATGTACAGTTTCTTTTAGGAAAATTGTCCTACCCATTTAACTTTGCAACATTTTGTTGCTTTATAACCACAAACCTTGGTGTAACATGTCGGGATTTTATGAGATAGACCTACAAGAGGTAGTGTATAATTGTGAAGTGAAAGAAAAAAAAAATGGCTTTCACAATCTTCTACTAATGAAAGTCTGAAAAAATGTAACACGGGTTTGTGTTCAGTCCTTGTGCTACTTTGAGTTGGTCTGTTATATAAGAACCACATAAAATACACTAAGATTTGTGGCTAATATAACATGAAAATGTGTTGAAAGGGGTATGAATACATTTAAAAGTGTAGAGTAATTATTAAGTATCATTCCCTACAGTTTAGGTATTTTGCTGTATATGATATATGTAGCAGTGGTAAGGGACTAAAAAATTTAACAACTTTTTCAAATTGGCCAAGTATTCGGATTGAAATGAAAATTAATAGGAGTGCACCAAGAAATATCATCCAGTGACTGCAGTCACTGGATGATTATAAGCTCTATTGACCCTGACCAGTGATCAGCTTATCAAAATTTTAAAAATGTATTTTTATCTGATCAGTGAAAACAACATATGTAAACCTTACCAGGCTAAACTGATAAACACTGTTTGGTGTAGACATTGTTACAGAGGCAAGAAGAATTTAACCCTTTTTAGTATTAGTGAGGTGTTGAAATATAAGAAGCTGTTTAAATGTAATCTATGTTTTCCTCAACATGTCTGTAGTTTATTCCAGCTGTAAGGCAAGTCGGTCAGCAGACAACAGGAAGGCTGAATGAGTTATGGTAAAGTTGCGTTGTTCTATTATTTTAAACATTCAACTTCTGTCTAGGATGGAACGTGCTGCCAGTCTACTGGGAACCATACTAACTGCAAATAAGAAGTGTTCATAACACAATGTTTTACAGAATCTGCTTGTAGTGCATGGTGTGACAACTCCTCTACTCCTAAGACAAAATAACTGATGACTGGATAGCAGAAAGGTTCATTTAAAAAATATATTTTATGTCTAAAGGAAAAGACTCAAATGAAGCCAATCATTTTAAACAATTAGAAGAAAGTCTGGATCATACAATATAAAAGAAAAAAAAAGAAAGAGGAGTGGATGAAGACTTTTTCACAGAACTGTAACATATCACTGGTCACCTGTGGAAGTAATGTCAACTGATTATTACATTCTTCATGCACAGTGAGAATTCTATGAACCTGGACTACCGAGGGTTTAGGCTGATTCCTATCAGTGACAGTGACTGCTGCACGAAGCTTTGACGGCAGCTAGATGAAAAGATGAACAGGGATCAGGGACAGAGAGAGAGAGATGAAAGACAGTCACCTGGGGTCCTTCTCTGGCTTCATAGAAGTCACCAACCCTTATCTTTGCACTGAAGCTAAAATTATCACGCGCGATGCCACTTATTCCATTTCTGGATAGATACTAAAGAAGAGAAAATAATAATGCCGTTGGTTTAGGCAGGGAGAAAAAAAAAACGAAATTAGCGACATTGAAAAGCATCTTGGAGGCACTAGACTGAAGGAAGTCTACGGCAACAGTGCGTCTGTGCAGTGCTACTAATCATTATAAAAGCAAGGGGACAAAAAAAAAAAAGAGCAAAAGCTCTCAGGAGAGAAAAATGGATCTGACCTTGGGATGCACAATTCTGGCCCCTTTCTATTTATCTGTTTCATTGCTAGTCTTTTACTGCCTGCTGAATGACTAGAAGTGAGCGAATGTTACTGCGTAGACATTTTTTTTGTCAGCACCATACTCTGAGGCAGTTTGGATGACTACTATGCTTGAAATTTCAATGAAGCAAACACAGAAGACTAGACACAATTGAACACTGCGCAAATGGAGCAAAATTGTGCATCCCCTGAAACTAAGCATTAATCATTTCGGCGGCAGGGAGAGGTGAATAAATTGGCACAAGAAGTGAATCTAAGAGCACCGTCTCACTATTAGGGTCGTGGAAAGTGGGATGGGGGTGGGATTTGAGCTGAAGCAGAAGCAGAGGCAAAGTTCTCTAATACTGATACACAAACATTTCTGTGAGCATGCTGAATGTTCCAAAATGAATTTAAACATAGTCCCTTAAATCAATAAAACATGCTGTCACCAATGACTAACATTATATGTCTTGTTATGAATCGTTTTTTTTCATTGGGTTGCCCACAAATTTGCTGGTGCATCACTAATGAGACTAAATGCGGCACAGTGAGAGCAAGATACCTTCATCACATCTGGGTACTGTCTGAGTTTCTTGCCACAGGGAGCGTAGTAGGACACCTCACCCTGCGGGCGTCCACCCACCGACTTGATTCTTGTTTCTCTCCGCCACCTAGGAGTAAAAATAAAACAGGTGTTCATGCAGATCGTTCTTCACACTGCACAGTGCATGAAAGCAGAACAATTTGAAGTGATTGCTAAATAAAACATATACTTGACTTATTTTTCTGACTCTGAACTACTTGTACGTACCCCAACTCCAGAGGTACCATCAACTCCTTTTCATCCATCACCCTCTTCCTTTTCCCTAAACCTGTAGAGAGGTGGTGTGAACCATCAGGGAAAACTCACATATGAAGAGAAGCCAGACTTTTGTTTTTACCACCACTACCAGCATTGTATGACAAGTATAGCAATTGATCCAAATTTTACTAGATGGGTATGTAAAAGCTAAATACTGAAACAGAAAGATATTTATGCAGAGGAGAAGATCAAGCAGTTGAGAACAAAAAGCGCAGGTGAAATACTGTAAATGTGTTGCTTCCTGGCTAGTTACACCTATGTCCTGTTTTCTGTGATCTGCGTAATCTCTCATTGAATGTGGCGGAAATAAACCTTGCTGCAGTGCCAAGTAACTTGTCAGGACTCTTGGGCATGCCTCTACAGGATTTCAGAGCTGCGGTTGAGCCATGACAACAAACTGTCTCCTTCCTGTCTTGCAAAGAGGAACAAGCCCTCTTCATACTCACCTGAGTATAAAGGGAGTGTATTTCCTTTTAGGCAGCACACTTGCATTCTTTATGCATTTGATAGTATGTACGGAGCTGTTGTGGGAGCTGTGAAAAGTGTGACTGTACAGGGTTTTGTGCCCCATAAGGCCTTGCGGTTAGGTTGAAAATAGCAAACAATATTCCAAAGGGAACAACTAGGCAACAGCTTTACACCCCTTGTTTACATAAAAATCTGGAAATTTTCCTTCTGTGTAAAATTGCACTAAGGATCAGTGGATCTCTCTAGAGTGAGGCTTTTTAAAGCTTTACTTTTTCTTAAAATCTTAGCATTCCTCTGTGCCACTTTAAAAACACAAGCTGGACCTTATATCATACAAAAAGCATGTGTCACCAAAATAGGATGAGAGGAATTTATTAACTTATTTTTGCCTTAAAAGGTGAATGGTGTTTTTTAATTTTCTTTTTTTTTTTTTTTTTTAAATAAAACTTAAGTGTACTTCTGTATTATTCTATCCCACATAACTTAAGTAGATTGCATATTACAGCCTTAAGGCAAAAATACAACTACATGAGGTAAACTACATGTAATGATTAGCTTGAAGGATAATTAGTGTTTAATTTCATAAGCATCTATTTTTTAACTAGAGGCTGCTTAGACTTTTTTAAAAAGGGTTTCTCAGCAGAGGTTATGAACGGTTAGTATCTTACTGACATTAGGTACTCCTCATTGCATCTTCCTTTTAAACAATGCAAGTATACAAAAAGGTTTTTTGCCTGGAGGCTGGAGGTAGATTGAGCAGGCCCCAGGTAAAAGAGGATTTCAAATCAACAAAGCAAACAAAAATGTTACCATGTCTTATGTAAACTCTTTTCATAATATATAAAACTTTATTTGCCATAGATTGTTGTTTAATTAGAAAAGTGTTATTTTTGTTGGTCTTGTGACAATGACTGTTCATATGAAAAGCCTAAGAAAATTATATAATTATTCCCCAAAAACATCCCTATTAACTGCTCGAATGGTTTGGAATTATTGTAAGAGAGAGATCCACAACACAACAAAACAACCAATGGTGTATCTACAGCAGAAAACATACTAACTCATCGTAAACTCTCCACAAAACCCCTTCTAAACAAATCTGAACTGTCCCTTCAAGTAAAAATGTTAAGTCTGTTACCCCTCTACATTTTTGCTTGGAATTTCCTGGAGATACTTCTGTGACACTAAATAAACTTGAAGGTCAGCTTTTTGTCTGTCATGGGTTCCTTACATAAATACAAGTTAACTTCCTCAACGCAAAACCCAAGTTTCTCACAAAACACAAACAAGTGCTAAACGTTATCACTACATTAAAAACATACATGCAGCACCAGAATAAACATTTCACCTGCAGAGAAAATAGCCGGAACTCACCAAACAATGCACTCTCATATCTGCAAGCAGACCATTTTTATTATATATGATGCTGCCTCCTTGATCTGGTTTTTAGAGTCATTGTGGAGAGCAAGTGATTTTTCAATCACAAATTCACCATACTGTTAACAAACATTAACATGAAACAATATTTTTTTCCCTCTGCTTCTTAAACATACACAGACTAGCCTCCACAACAGCATTTTTGACGTGCTTCATCCTTTTAAATATATAGTTGTATGATGTTGACCACCAGTACCTTTAAATCAGTCCTCACAAACTCTCTCTAACAAGGCATTGTAAGTAACAAAATAAAAAAAAGAATGCAAGGCTTTACCTAATGGAGAAGCTAGGCTATAGGAAGAAGAGCCTGCAGAGCTGTGGTAGGCCAAGGCACTGGAGCTGGTGGCAACACAGGGACTCTTGATGACCTGTAGGTTGAGAGGGGAGCAGCTGGTGGCGGTGTGGTTGGTTGAGGTGCTCAGTAGCTCTGGACCTTTGGTAAGCCTGCGAGGAGTCATCTCTTTTTTGGATGATCCAGAGGGCAGCAGCTTTAACTCCTTCACTTTCTTTCCTGAAATGTCGCTGTCAGAGTTGCTGTCAGACTCTGGAAATGGAACATGAGAATCAACAAAAAGGAAATTAGTTAACCATTATAGAGAATGGAAGGGGGAAAAAAATCTAGTGAATTTCAAGTTTGTTCTTAATTTTGATGAATTTGATGAATAGGAGAAAAAAAGGCTTTTCCTATATTGGGCCTTCTGATCACCACTCGTTGACAGTCAAGGGAAAACTGGTGGAATTTAATTGACTTGTGTAGGGTTGGTTATTAAAAATGTTCATTCTTAGTTATGTTTAGGTTGTACGCAATGACAATCCCTACCTGAAAGACTATCATCAGAATCCTCTTCATCCTCCTCTTCGAGGTCATCATCCTCATCATCATCGTCGTCGTCTCCTGAGTCGTCTGATTCCTTGTTGGCTGGAAGACCAGCTGTGGGGTTACACGTTCCAGGGATTCCCACGCCAGGAATTCCAACCCCAGGGATACTCACTCCAGGAATCCCAACACCAGATTCTCCTCCTCGAAACAAATCTACCAGAGACTGCACCAGGTGATTCTGAGAGAAGCCCTTCCAGGCAGCTAAAGGGTCTGCTTGTCCCGGCGCTGGTGTCTGCCCTTTAACCTTGGGCGTCTTGCTTTTTCTAGATGTATGACCCGTGGCATGGGGTGAGGTAGTTGAAGGCTGCGATGGAGGACCAGCCTGGGCACTCGCTGGGGTCCTACTTGCCCCTGTGCTCAGATTGACAGGCATCGACCCAGCATCTGAGTTGGGCTGGGGGGACCTGCCCTGAGAGGCAGCATCTTTGCGAGGTTTGGTGATGAGGGCCAAAGGTGTGTCCTGAGTGGTGCTTTGGATGACTCCATTTGGGTGATGAGGTTCGGGGAGACCCAGCAGGGCACTTGAAAGGAAGAGGTTGGAGTGATTGTTCTGGGGTGCAGTAGGCGGAACAGGTGGCAATGGCGGCGAAGACAGCGACGTCCTTTTTGGGGATTTGTTTGGCCCCTGCTGCTGCTTCTTTTGCTCAGCTGGGAATGTCTGCCCTTGGGACATGAGAGTCTGAGGAGAAAAAGGGAGGTAGAGATCAAGGAAAGGCGAGGAGAAAGGGGGCGGGGGAGATGCAGAATGTAAGGAACAAAAGGAGGTTACAGAAAAAAAAATTTGAAGAGAAACAGGACAAAGTGGAGCCACTCTGGCTGTCAGTTCGCATTGCTTTGGATTGTTTGAGCAGGTGACAAAACTACAATACTGAACACTGGTACGGTTAACTGTGTCTAAGCCTCTTTTTGGGAAACAAAACGAACATAAAAGCAATAACCTAAGACATTGTTATCAACCAAGTTCGCAAAAAAAGACGCTGTGCATCCTACTAAAATTGTAATTACTTGTCTGCGCATTTGAAAAGCCGAACATTCGTTATCATCCATTCGGATGGGCATGTTTGCCTTTTCTGTACCGATGACAAGTTTAGTTCAATCTGTGTTTAAGCAAAAGCAGGTTAGACTTTTATGCTGCACTTTCAACTGGATGTGATATGAAGTGAAACAAATCAATTTCACAGACCATGAAATACAGTAACAGTGCTAAAACCACAGGGGGAATTTAGCTCAGTGTAAACTTCTCTGCCTGCTGAAACAAAAAAGGAGAAGTGATTTTCACAAAATAAGAAGATCTCAATACGTTTACGCAATTCATTATAGTCCTTTCATTTGGGAAAAATGAAATCTTTATGGCTAAGGGCCAAAAAAGTCAATCTTAAAAGAATTTCATCTGAACTAACTGCAAATAACACTGCAAGAAGTGCAATACAATGGATATTAAACTAAAACCAATAGCCCGTTTATCAACAGGCTATTCAAAAGCAAATGTGAGCAAAGTAAATCAGTCAAAATTGAACAATCAAAACAAGGAACACTATAACATTAAATGAATCATACAGCTTAATGACCCAATGATGAAAAGAGGTTTCAAAATGTTTAGCTTGTAGCATCTTTAAAGGCCTGCTAAGATTTACAGATGTGGACACTTTAATTTACTCAAGTTAGATTTCTGAGGGGAAAACAACTGGAATTAACAAGCAGATTATAACTACCTAATAAACTGAACAAAATAACAATGTGAAGTTCCAGCAAGGTAGGCAGACATGAATGAAAATTCATTAGGATATTTCAAATACTACATCATTCATGCATTCTAAAAATTTTCTCCCAAAAGCACAGAAATATTTCATTCGAAAAGACCAACTTCTTTCATAAATAACCCCATCATCCATCCATCCAGCCATCGTGCTAATAACTTTTCCACTCTACAGCCCACAATGCAACATGATTCTAAAAATTCAAATAGACATGAAACTTTACAGCAAGGCTTCCTCTGATGTACAGTGCTGGCCACATTTATTGGCATACCACTAAAGTTGTTTAAAGTATATGTGTCTTTGATTGTAGCAGCATAATCTTACATGACTTTTAATATGAATACAATTTATTTAGTGGGTGAATTCTCATATTAAGAAATAATACTTTTTAACAGAATTACCATTGGCACACTTCAATACCCCTTTCTGAGCTTTATATTGCTCCCTTTTAGTAATTGCCAATAATAATAACATTTTCAAAGGTTGGTGCTGATAGACAGATGATTTTTGACCACTGTATTTTGCACATCCTTTATATGGTGTTTCTTCCAGGTTTTCTATGGAATTTAAGGAGCTGAGATGGCAATAAGGTTTGTTAATTTATCAATTGATTTGGCCACATGTGTTTGATTCTCATTATGACGAGAGACTAAATGATGACGTATTTTCTACTTACGGGTACAATCTACCAGCTTTTTTGTGAAACCCCTTAATATTTCAAAAGGTTTGACGCTCTGCAATCTTACAAGGTTCTCAGGGATTTAAAAAAAATAAGTTTCCACATGTTTATCTTTTCTTTCATGCCAAACCCACCTGGAGGGTTGTGGCAGGAAAATCTTAATCTTAGTCTTTTGCAACCACAGGATAAGATCCCAGTTAAATTCCCAGACATCCTTATGTTTGTGATGGTTTAATAAAAAAGGCCTTTACCTGGCATAGCTTAATGTTAGTCAGTTGGCATTGAAATAACATCTGCTGGTTATCAATGAGACTAAAGAAGTCAAGAGGACACTCTTTTCTATCGTACTTCAATGGTGAGCTGTGGAGAAATTTTACCTCCACTACTATAGCACTTGCTGTGGAGAGTGCCAAGATAAGTATGGGTCATTGTCCAACCCAGTGGCTAGTGGATAAAATACCACAAATACCAAATATCTGAGTCCTATCCTATGTGTACTCCAGCGATACAAAAAATGAAGGCTCACTTATTGATAGTTGTGAGAAACTCTGATCAACTTAAAATAGCGTAGATAAAAAAAAATATTTTTAGGTAAAATTACTTTACAGCAACTGTTTGAGATGTCAATACTTTAGGGTCAGTAATTTTATAAATAAAAAAACTATATCTTACAATTACGTTTATCTGCTTTGGAATAAGTTGGATTTTTCAACTTCGTCTAATTTACACATCTTTAACAGAGAACATACTTTTAAAATGCTGTGAAACTGCAGTCACTCGTGTGAAGATATAAAGATTTACTTTCTTCTTAGGCATGTATGTTCCCTTGTGAATGTCTGTGAGCTGTTTGGGTTTTCTCTTGAAAAATGTAGTAACTGGCTAAAAGGTTTAACAAAGTGCAGGTCATCTGATAGTAATGATGAAGACAGGAGATAATTATAGCTGCGGGTCTAAGTATGCTCAGCTTTAGTGAATAATTTCATTACAGTCAATTTGCAGAGGATAACTTTGTTCACTAAAGCTGGATGTGCAGCTGTGATTCTCTAGATTGCTTCTCACAACATACAATGTGGTAACTGCTGTGTCTTTGTGTGAATATAGGGAGGGGGAAAAAAAATGACATTCAACTGCAATCATCAGGCAGGCCTACCTGTTTGAGCCTGAACTCGCTGATCTGTGCCAGTGAAGCCTCCAGCTGTTTTTTCTTGTTGGATTTGGCGGCACTGGGCACAGTGTGCCTCGGTGGCTTCAGCGACGACTTCTGCGGGCTCGTTATAGACGAGGTCAAACCAAAAGGTTTTGGGGAGGTAGATGCCAGGAGGGTGGAGCGGGGTGGAGAGGGGACAGAGACGGGCTTCGGGGAGGAGCACAGGGAGAGAGGGAGGTGTTGGGGAGAGGAGGACGGCAGCAGTTTGGGAGGTTTGGGAGAGGCAGTGCTGGACAGTGCTCTTGGGGATGTGGTGAGAGCTATCGGGGAGGAGGTTGGTGACGGCTCTCGACGAGGCTGGGTGAGGAGTGCGAGAGGCTTAGGGTTGGCAGCTAGACCAGTGGACTGAATCACACTGAAGTGTTGCTGTGGCCCTTCAGTCCGGGTCCTGGAGCTCTGCAGGCCCAGAGGCGAAGTTTGGGACAAGGTGGGCGGGGAGACAGAGCAGGGTAATGGCACAAGAGTTGGGTGGTTAGAGGGCCCCTTCTTAGCTTGGTTGTCCTTTTTGACCTGAACCTCCCTAGAAAGTGACCTTTCACTCTTTCCAGTTCCAGTGCTTGGTAATAACACCTGAGGAGGACAATCATCAGAAAAGCATTAGATCAAATGGGATGACAACTTATGATAATATATATTAACAGTGTTGCTTTAAATAAAGATGGTAGACTGCACATTAACGTTTAGCCTTGAATGTCATCGTTTCATCTTTACCTTTGCCTTCTTCTTTATCCGTTTCTCAGATTCTGAAAGTTCACTCTGCTTGTCATCTTCCTCATCGTCCTCCTCATCGTCATCGTCATCTTCGTCTTCCTCTGCGAGGTCTTCCAGATCGCTGCTGAGAGAGCCGTCGCTTGAGCTGTCCGAGGACGTGCCTGATTCACTGTGACTTGCCAAAGAAGCCCCTGCTGGCTTCCTCCGAGACTTCTAAATGTAAAACAGTAAGAATCAGCCTCATCACATCATGAGATTTCTCTTTGAAGAGAAGACTTGATGTAAGCACTAACCTTCTCTTTAGGTTTTACAATCGTCTTTTCCACCAACTCTGATGGATTGTTCTCAGGGCTGCTACGGTGAATATTAGACGGATCGGAATTTCTGGTCGGCTTTGTTGGTGCCTGAACGGGAGTCGGACTCGCAGAATAGCTCCCTGATTGTGTGGTGGGAGGACAGACTCCGCTGCCATTCACTGCACCATTCACCCCTGGAAGCACAAAATCTGCCGCATTACTGATCAGCTTCATCTTTCCTGAGAACTTTGGCAACAAGGGGATAATTGAATATCTGGAACTAACTGCAGAATGAAATGAGGCTAATAAAAATATTGATTTATACATGTATCTCATCAAATGTGCTTGGCCGTACGAGGCACAAGCCCAACATGAGTGGTTTACATAATAAAAGATAAATTAAAAGATACTGTGAAATTAAAAGAGCACAAGAAACAGAGATTACGAGAGGGAACACGAGGGAAAGAGCCAGAGAAAGAAGTTAATAGAATGACTAAGTGAGCAGTGGAAGTCATTAAATCTATCTTGAAACAGGGAAAATCTCATCATAGGGCAAAGTGGATTTAGGTTGTGGAGGAAGACAGAGTGTGGAAGAAGAGAGACAGATCAATGAAGGGGTCTTTAGCAAACCGCTGTACCTTTAGGCGGGTCATGGCTATTCTTGCCAGGCATCCTGACCTGAACAGGACTAGTGTTGTGATTGGGCTGAATGTGGGGGGCGAAGAAAGGAGGAAAGCCGATGAAAGAGGGGATAAAGGCAGCAGCTCCGCGTCCATGGGCTTCAGCAGCTCGCCACCACTCTGAGAGGAGCGGAGGGTTAATTAGTGGTGTGATTTTATTTCCAAGAACTATTGCCAGGAATTCAAACCTTTTCTGCTTACCAGTCAGAGCTCCTAACTGTGGGTGGGCAGCCAGAGCAGCTGACATCCCAATTGAGCCCAGGCCTCCGAACTCGGGCCTGCCAGCCCCGGCAGTGTAGAGGGCTCCAAAGGCAGGGTGGTTCACCAGAGGGAAGGCACTTGACAACGTGGAGCCAATGAAGGGCTGATCTCCCATTCCTCCAAACAGTCGGCCTTAGATAGATGTAAACAAAGGAAGGCAATGTTTTAAAGAACTAGCCATACAGCAACAGGTGTGCATAATCTTTCAATGCTTTGACTACTTACAGTCAACAAACTGAAAGTCTGTTGACTGAAAATATAAAACTCCTTTCATTTTGCACAATAAAAATCACAAATCAAATGTTCCAATCTTCTACTTAACACATTACAAGTACTTTGACAGTTGCCCAGTGATAAGAATCACATTTCTTGCTGGCACTGATGTTATTTCAAAAAAATATTTTTTTATTGAAGCAGAAGCTTCAGTTTACCATTGTGAATACACCATCTTACACTGTTTCATACAGAAAATGAGCTTGATTGCTATTTAAATGTTTCCATTCAAGAAATTAAAGTTTTAATACTGATCTACATTGAAGAACCTTACAAAATCTCCTTGTCCACTTGTTAAATGTTTCAAATTTTATCTTCACAGAGAACTTTGTCCTCAAATTGACCATTTTAATGTCCTGAAGTAGGAATCGACAGGGTGAGAAGGCCAGGTTTAAACGTTTTCGATGGTGTCACTGTTTTTCACATTACTAAAGAAATGACATACAGGATGGCTGTTTTGATGACCTGAAAACTGCACAAATTTTCAACTGCACAACATACACATGCTTCAGCTTAATGCTTGCAAGTATATGATAAACCATTCACCTGTTTCAGTACAGATCTACTGCATTGCTGATGTATCTTTTGCTTAAAATCATTGTCACTATATGTTGCAAACTGAAAATGCCTGGACAACCTCAGAGGGAAAAAATGAACCATCTATATAAGGTGTAAAAAAGCTAACCTCCTTCCATCCTTTTGGCATTCAATTCCAGCTCAGAAGAATACTTCATCAACATCATCATCGTCTAGCGTTTTCCTGAGCACAATCATTTCTGGCAGGGGCGACTGCCACGTATTACCTCCTCCCAGAGTCAGATGCAATTTGGTGTGAGCATATTTCATGCAAATTCAATTTCTATTCCAGAAAAGGAAAGCAAGCCTGTCTGATGCCTCTGAATAAGCCAGGTAATACACAAGTAAAAAAAAAAAAGAAAAAAAAAGAAAAGAGAAAAGTGATGACTGTAGAAAAGGAAAGTGTTGTGCTCAATGCTGCAGATGAAAATGTCAAACTTCTATACACATGCACACATCACAGAAATGTAGAGCAAAGTGACACTGGAGCACAGCATTTCCTGATCTAATGCAGTCAAGCATATAATAACAGGGTCAGTTATAAATGCTCTTTACGAAAGAAAAAACTAAAAATGAACATGGGCAGAATCTTGGGGTATTTTTAGGTGTGAACAAACTGTCTGTGGTTATGTGGCCTTGCCAGCATCCTGGTGTGTGACATATGAGAGTGTAGCCCTTTGTGCTGGCTTCAAGGTCCTTCTCTGCCACGAGACAGCAAATTCTGCCTTTTGAATGTCATTAGAATATGCTGAATATGTATATGTGCCCGCCTTGCCAGCGTCAGCTCGTGGATACGAAGATAAACGACTCCAATGCAACTACCCCCCCTAAAAAAGGGCCGGCCACAGCATTCACTTACGCCTAGGGTGCCCACCTCTCCCCCCTCCTCTGCACCCTTCTTTCATTCTAGGCAACACAAAGTGACATCTGCAAATGCCTTTTCAATATTAATGCAAGCTTCCAGAAGGCGAATAATTAAATCTAAAAATCTGAAGTGGGAGAGAGGCATGGGAAAGACATACCTCGGATTACCTACTCACTCTTCCTCACGCTGTGTCTCTCTGTTTCTCACTCTCACTCCCTCGCCCTGTTTTTCATTCCGCTTCAATCCTTCCTCCGCTCTGACAAACTGCACCGCCTGCTTTTTTTCATGTTTGGATGCTGCCGAAGGGGGATTAATTTGTTGTTTGTTGCAGTCAATCAAATTTCCACAGACAGATTTAAGTTAATTGCATCCGTGAGTTGATCCCATAAGGAGAGAGCGCTACAAGCGCTGATCAGCTTTTATTTATTCTCCAAGTGATATCCTCATCAATGACACATGCAAACAAAGTCAGTGCTCATTTGTTTTGTGTTCTTCAGATTTTATTTTCTTAAGTGTTGCTGGCGAAACTGCAAAGAACCTTGAACCAATGTCTGTGATACACACTGCAATAATTACAGATGTTTCGTGTTGCAAGTGAAAATGTCTTTACATAAGACAGAGTAGAAAGGAAAAGAGGATGATTTCACCTTCTTTAAGGTGAAATCCATTAGGAAACAGCCATAAATATGGTGGGTTGCGAAATTATTTATACTCTTTGAGTTTTCTGTAGTTCTTCTTGCAGTTCTCACTTCTCGTAGTGAGAGCTTTAAAGCATGAAATATCATTCTATTATCTCACCGTGCTTCAAACTCCACAACTTTTTCCCCCCCCGACTGGTCCGTCGTATTTCTTGGTTCTTCATGATGCGATTTCTTCAGTAATGTTCTCTAACAAATCTCTGAGCACTCCACAGAACAGCTATATTGACTATTAACTAATTAGGTGACTTCTGAGTGGAACTAGTTACACTGGATGGGGCTGAATTTTAATGAAAGACACAATTATTTATATTTTTATTTATAAAACTTTTTGAAAACTTAAACTTCTTCACATTTTGTCTGATTACAATCACATACTTTGTGCATGATTAATAGCTGTTGTATTGACAAATATGCAACCTGAGCAGTCGGTTTCTTCAGCTCTTGCAGGTGCTTTTTTGATGAATGATCTCCTTGTGTACACTGCATGTCAAAATATCGGTGCAGGCCACACTTTTCAGATTTTAATCTACAAATTTTTTTTTAAATCCTGTATCATTTTGTCATCGTCCTAAAATATTGTCAAGTCAATTTTTGCCAAAATAATATTTGGCCAAAACAAATGAGAGGCCATTATATTAGGAAGTTTACAATTTTTCAAGCACTTCACAATTTTTGGTATATCTCACAGGATATCAATAGAGATTATTTATCAAAATGTGGCAAAATGTGAAGCAACGTATGCATTATTGTAAGACACTGCACTGCACATGTCTGAGGTCGAGTTTACAAATGCTTTCCACGAAAATATTTTAAGAAAAAGGCCTGGCTTGCTAGATTCTCACAAAGTAGGTAAAAGTTTAGAGCCAACACTCTGCCTCTAAGCCTTTCATCCAAATCTAAAAATCGCTTATCTAGAAAATCTGAGCACACATAGAAGTACAGAGGGATAAGAGGGATGCATAATGCATTAGAGGAAGATGCTCCTAATGGCTTCTTCTTCGTTTTGGGCAACACTGAGGATCCTGACGGCAACACAAGGGGCTTTATTTTGCTCTCTCCCACTTCCTCTACTTGTAACAGAGAGAGGGAGGGGGGGACACACTACAATCGCAGAGAATGTTGGATATCATATTTCCTACTTAGAGCAATTGTAAGTGTGTGCAGTTGCGTCTATAAAGATATAAAGCGGGACTATAAGAAAAACAGCAGCACATTAGGAGATGAGGAGAGAGAAAAATATGAGCACAGAGGAGATATCTGGATAACACCTAGACATACAAACACATTTACACACATACAAAAACAAGGACACACACTCCTCTTTGCCTAATGGCTTTGACCATAACACAGAAAGGAAGCTGGAGGCCGGACAGGGCTGACTAGACACTGAGTGGCTAACAAATGTTAAATCATGCAGGCAGAGGCTCTTTCTCTCCCTCTCTCTCTCCATCTCACACGTAGACACACACACACACCCAGTGCATGCGTGCACAGTGGCGTGCTGAGCCTGACTCTGAGGCAGCTGGAGCCAGAGAGCTGAAGGTTGTCAGGAGACATGGCAAAGCATGTGTGTGTTTCTCACACAAAAGAGCCCCCTAATTGTTTGGGATTCATTAATGCAGCAGCTTTTCAATTGCAACCCAAGCTGTCAGGACACAAAAAAAAAAAATCCTCGGAGCTGGGAGAGAGGTGTATTCACACCGACTGCAAAATAACTGTATAATTAATACTGCAGGAAACTAATTTTTTCATGGTAAAGAAATGAGGATGGATTCTGAATGCTATCAAGACATGAAGGTGACCACATTTAGAGTCCCTCTTACGGATGTGTGATCACTGTTTACATTGCGTGTTGGCATTTCTCACGTGTTTTTCTTTTTGTTTTGTTTTTGAAAGATGCAAGATTAACACATAAAGGGAAGGGGGACGGTTTCTTACCAGAGGTGTTGAGGGTGGATCCCAGTGCTGATGGGCTCGGGGCCAGGCTGCTCTTAGAGTGGGGCGCAGGCGATGACGAAGAGGAAGAAGAGGAGGAGGAGGAAGAGGAGGCCGCAGGGGAGGAGGTGCGAGCAGCAGACAGGGTGGGCGCAGGGGAGGCCAGCCGCTCTCCAGACTCCATATCTGTCAAACACAATCCAATCAGCAGGGTTACAATAGCAAAGCACATCTACAGAAACACACACACCCCCACACAAACGTATACCGTCACACCTACACGCACGCACATCCGTACACACAAACACACCCTGACACTTTTCCTTTCACATCTCACTTCCCCTGAACAATATTTCTATTTAGCCATGCTCACTGGCTCCCAGCCTCTATTGATTGAATATGGGGTACGATGGAGGGATGACATGTTTAAGGACTGTGATAACGGACAGCAGAGCAAAGCAGGGCTTTTACATTTTGATGCAAAAGTAAAATAAAGCGTGAAGAAGGTGCTTCCTTGACAGGACAGTTTGCTTGCTGAAGTGGGATGTTTTGGAGCGACACAGGTCAGAGGAAAAACTCGAGCTCAAATAGACAAATAACACATTTGTCACTTTTCTTTGTCATTCCCTCCTGTCTCTCTGATACGCAGGAGCACAAAAGCAGAACTCATGCACACCTGTGCGTCTCAACACCTGCGTGCCACCAAAATAAAAACCCCTCATAACACCTGTGTGATGGGGGCAAAAAAAAAAAAAAAAAGACATCCATCTTCCAACCTAAAAGATCTCTTTGAGGCCTTAAAAGACTGCATTGTTCGGACTCCTTTCAGCTGGAGCTGCAACCAAATGGACATGCTTTTTATGGGATGTGTGCATTAACCAACTCAGTAGCTTTCCATTAACAGTCTCAAAGAGTCACTACGCCAGCTATTACCAACCAACCAACAACATAAGCCCTCACAAGAAGCATTTTGGTCATTTGGCAGCCAAATATTTGACTCATATTTGTCAGCTTTAATCCCCTTTTGCTTACAACCGAGAGGACAATGTGTAAGTGCCCACACAGCCGCTGACTTGTGGAGCCGAATAAATACAAAACAGCTAAATAGAAATTACGCACAAACACACATGCGCGCGTTTGTACACACACTGATTTCAACCCCCCCATTGCACACACAAAATCACCTCCCCTGTCTATCACATCAACCTGACTCTTTCTCTCTTCTCCTTTTCCATATCCCTCTGCCTGACACTAATCCAGGGCTGAAAATCCCCTTCAAAAGCACAGTTTGCAGATTGTGTTTTACAGGCAGGCTTTGTTATTGTGTCATTACACATAAACAGTCTCTGCCTCCATCTCTCCTTCCTTCCCTCTCTCCTGCCACCCCTCCACCCTCCCTCCGTCGCCCCTCTGCAGTGGGAGCAGAGCCACTGATTAAATCTCTGAGACAAAAGCTGCTATCCTCTGAATATCAAGTATCAGCCTTTCGCCAGGAGCAACACTGACAAGAGAGAGGGAGAGAGGGAGCGAGGAGGCGCGGATGACAAGAAAACCTGCTGCAGTCCGCGGGGAGGAGGCTGGTGTGCCATCGGACTTGGGCGGCCATGACTTGCCACTGCTGCAGTGGAAAAGATGGTGGCGGTGTAATTATGAGCAAGGTCAAAGGTCCTCAGAATGGACTCTTGTGAAAGGTGACAGCATGTGGATAAAAAAAAAGAGCCAGATTACCAACCTTTACTGTGAGTAAGTAAGTAAGTGTTCCATATTAGTTACAGGGATACATTTCTGGCTGAGTGAAGATGAGGAGTTTTAGTCTTATTTCACTGAGAAACATTTCCTCCCAGCCACAATATATTGCACGAAAGTGCTGTCACACTTTATGCTCTTTTGCTCTTGCCGTCACCCTTTAAATGTCAGGTTAGGGTGAAAAAGAAAAACAAGGGGGAAAAAAGAAACAAGATCCTTCCAAAATATCACATTTTTTTTCCCTTTTCTGCGGAGGCTCCAGATGACGAATGCAAGTATCATTAAGAGCGTGATGAAAATAAAAGAGGAGCTGTGGCCCTTCGTAATTATCATAATGCACACGAAAACAAAAGGCTCGCGTCTCCGAGGACGAGCAAGCTTATGTGGTGTCAGCTGGTAAGTGAAGCGGATCATTCCCCACCTTTTCAGGGAGAAGGACACACAAAAAAAGACCAAGAAATGGAGAAAGAAAGAGAATGGGCAAGACAATGCACTCTCATTTTGTTGTGGAAGGAAGGGCAAAAGTAAAGAAAAAGAGCAGAGAAGATAAAGCGCTGGCTGTAAACCATTCCTGTCGTTCCTCAATATCTGCACTTAATGCCTCGCCTTGTCAAAACGTGATGATGTGAGCAGAATTGATTTCCCCCCTAACAAACAACAAAAAAGCAATCCCTCCTTTGCAGAGGTGTAAAGCAGAGCTACCCTCCCCCTCATCTCCTCTCATCTCTTACCATCTCTCAAAGGGCCTCTTTCTGGGATGAGAGATGGAGAGGGAAAGGACAGCAGGGGGAAAAAACGACTACGAGGCAAGTCCATCTTCCTCTGACAACTACAGACTGATCACTTAGAGCAATTAAATCTAATAACAATAATAAGATTGAGCTCGGCAATGTACCACCAAACGCACAGCCACAACAATCATTGCAAGAATAATAGAGCGCCAAGGTATTTAAGGATCCAATCCTGACTTAATTATAAGAAATTAAAATGGATTTAGCATCGGAATTAGCTTGATTTTATAGGTAATTAACGGCACACAACAGTGGCGGAATAAGGCACGCAGTATAATCTCCGTGAACGGCTAAATCAATCTGACTTGAACACCGACCAATCAACGCGCCGCACTGCAGCCAGAAACAGCAGGTCCTCGCAGATGCAAGGAGAGGCAGAATTTATGCTAATGGCTGAACTATGATTTATAAGATGTGTTCCAGCGCTGGATTCCCAGTCACGTCCACAAATACAACACAGCAGCCCAGCTGTCAACGTGTGCACCTAATAGTGGCTGGATGCAGCGGCCCCTTCAGGAGATAGTGTTGCTATAAACAGCTCTGCGCTTTTATGATTGCATGTGGCCTTCATATAGGAGCCTTCACTTGTCAGTCGCATCTAAAAAGGAGGGCACAACAGCATAAAGAGAGATAGTGCATGTGCATTTAGTGCTGGTGGAGATGCTTCAGATCAGGCATGTAACATTGCTTGATTACACAAAACAATACGTGTGCTTGTGAAAGGGTCTGTCTGCATGTGTGTCACAGCCCCAAACTATAAAACCTCCTGTGTGTCTCAATCCTGCCCCTTTTCTCCTTACCCATCAACACACACGTGCACACCCCCCCACACACACACACATGTACACACAGTAACAGATGGCTGATACTAACTGAGATAATCCGCCAACAGAGTCATCAGCATGGATCAGTGGTAATCAGAGTGTGGACACAATGTCTCTTCTCCAGCCGTAATGGAAGGAACGCCTGGCGCAAGAGAAGGGAAATGCATTATTCCCCATGATGCCCTGACCTCATTCAAAGACACACGGTGGCTCCCAACTCTCTCTTTCTTGTTTTTTTTCCCCCCTTCCTCGCCACAGACTATATGATCGCTGCTACGGCAACATTCACCGTCTCCTTTGGATCACTTACTTCCTGCCTTTTATTGTGATCCCCGACTGTGTCGAGCTCAGATCCCACTTCAAGTGTGTCCTGCACTGAACAGCTAACAGGGAAAACAGCAAGTCAACATTCCATGTGTGTCACGTTGAGGGTTACTGGCAACAAAAAAAGCAGTGGAGTGAGTAATCAGCAGCTGCATTTAAGAGTCACAGTGATGTTTGTTCATCTTTTTCCGGTGCTTCTATTTCCAAAAACGCAAGAACGATAAAACTGATCCTGAGAAGAGACAGTAATTCATCAGTGTGATATCAAGGCAGTCTTTTTCTTATCAGGTGACATCAATAATTTTTATGGATCATTCCCTCTCAGAAGGCATAACGTACACGCGCACAGAATTACTTTCTGCAGTACAAGTGCTGCTAAAATGATTTCCACATCATTCTGAATCAGCATCATCTTTGCTTTTTTTCCCCCTTTACAGTTGTAGTTCAGGGACACACTGTAGTTAAATCTGTTGTTTTATCCACGCTTTACAGGCACATCTTTATCATATGGATGCGGATGTTAGCCAGAATTGAATTCTTAATATTTCAGCTCATCTTGCTTGCATTAAAGTGCTTTTTCCTCAAGCCAACCTTCATGTAGAGGCACCATAAGCCAAGAAATGACATAACCACCTGTCGTAGCAGTAACAGACTTTGTCCAGTGTCAAATGTCAACTCAGAGAACATCTAAAAGTTAAGAACCAATGAGATGAGATGGGGACTTAAAATTTTATCATGGCGTTTTGTGGTATTTATTGTAATGGCGGTTAAAAGTGATCCTCAAATCCATCAATCTTTTGGCTCCAGTTCTATTTTGCACATACAGTCATAACCTTACTAAAACAAACAGTTCTCTAAAATTAAAGCTTACTTATTATCAAAAAGATTACTTCGCTGTAACACTAACAACTAGGGAGACTCTACTGCTGAGTGCAAAACAGCTGCATCTAAGGGGAGTGAGAATGCATCTAGGTCATGAAACAATAGCAGTAGTTTAGGTTTAATGCCATACCAGCAGCAATGGGTATATCATGACTACAAGGTACACTGAACAACAGGTTCATCTCATGAGACCAGGTGCTACACAATACTAGGTTCATGACAAGAGAAGATTTTAACAATAATTTTTATTTGTTTTAGCAAGTAAAGATTTCACAGATTGCAAACTGTGTTTTAAGATATGATTCAATCCAAACTTTTACAAGTACGTATATTGCATGACTTTTGTTAGCACCTTTTTGTGTTTCCACAAGTAAATAACGGCATTATAAACCTCAGAGTGGTTTACTGAATCTATGTTCAGCGTAGGACTATTAAGGTTGAGTTTTAATCAGTCTGGGTTTGTTAGATTTTCAAACTGGGGTTTACAGCTGCTGTTCAGATTCCTTCAAAACAGTGACACGGCCCTTTAGTTTAATGCTACTCAGAAGCACTGTTGCAGATGTTAACTTTCACAGCATATAGTTAGAATTCGTCTGTATCCATCTATTTGCTAGATAGTTAGATATCTACCAAACAGTTAGATATTATACTCAGTTTAACAGCTGAGTCCCCTTAATGCTGTCTCACAAACAATTTAAAAGTGCTGAAGGCTTTTTGAATGATCATAGAACTTAATATTTCAGCCAGCCCTTTACACTAAAACTGCAGCGGTCAAGAGAGTCAAACTCAACTTTTATGACACATCTAGCAGATTCTATGTTATTTTCATTCAACTAAGAAGATTGTTTCCGACAGAACATGACGATAGTGTAAAAGGACTTTTATTTTTGTAAAAACAATGCTTTCTTCGCTTTATTTCCACTGTAACATAAGTGGCTTGTCAAAACCTATTTATACCTCTCTCAGTTAAAAGCTTTCAAACCCTTCTTATTATTGCTGACCAGCTTTTTGTGTGTTTCTACTGGTACTTTGATGATTTAACTTTTGTGATGCGCTCCAAGTCTTTGAGGTTGCAGGGTCCAATTGCTATCACCCTAGTCTTTATTTCCCTCCATAAATTTGCATTCAAGTAAAGACTCTGGGTGGACCGCTCCAAGACATTATGGACTTCTAATCAGAAGAAACATGTTGGTAAAACTCAAAGATTACTTTAAACCTAAATCGTTCAGAGCTTAACTGTAGATGGAACTTATCCTAACAAACATCACTGTAATAAACCACAATTTGTTTGCATTATACTCCTGGTTACTTTTGGTAATATGACAGATAAACACAAACTATAAGATCTTATGAAACAAAATCTGTTTTTAGCAGTTAATTGTGGTCCAGTTGTTTTAGAATATATTTCTATCTTTCTGTATTATTAAAAAAATAAACATTTAAACAGGATTTCTAAGAGTGCTTGTGAAGTCAGTGAATTGTGCCAATGGATGAAAGGGGTACAAAGAGGCAGCAAGCCCCGGTGGCCCATCTAGGTGACAACAACTAGAGTGACTCAGACTCCTCCCACGGCATTGCTCCTGCCCAGTGACAGATGGCAGAGCAAGGCATGTAGGGGATGGGCACCATTTCTCACCCTGCCTCAGCTAGCCTTGGCAGTTGTGCTGGCCACAGGTCTTATTACAGTCACACCACTGCCGGCTTTTCTGTTTCCGTGTTACACTGGAGCTTACCAGGGTACAGCTCCTGCTTACTGCTTGCCATGGTGAAAAGGTAATGATATGGTTGAGCGTGGCGTTAGCAATAAAAGACTTTCCATGCTCAGTTTTCCCGTCACACGTGCAACTATATAGTCATAAGAGGCTTTAGATGGAAATGTAAAAAGGAGAAGGCGTGCCACATACATTCTGTATATTTTTGAACTGACAAGAAATCATCTCTTGCCAAATGGCTTTATTTGCCTCTTCAAGCATACTGTAGATGCCAGAGGCTGGAATCAGAAGCCCTACTCACCATCCGTCTCCGCTGGGTTCCCAGTGACAATAATGTGATTTTGGGACATGGTGATGACTCGGTGGAGGGGAATAGGATAGGCTTGTCACTTGTGTTTGATGTCAAGCCTATGTGTGACAGAATAGTGTTACTCAGCTCAACCAGACACAGCACTACTCCCATTTCCTGGCCATAAATAGAAGAGAAAGAGGTGGTTGTAAGACTCGTTGTGTGTGTTTGTGTGTGCATGTGTTTGGGAAAGAGAATCTGTGTGTGCGTGCAAATGCACCTATACCCACCATTCTAAGTATCATAAAATAAGCTAAATAATAAAATTCTCATCTCTTCCGCTCATTCGCATCTGCATCCAGCCAAAGCTAATTATTCTCCCCATGGTAACGTAGCAGGGTCTTCACATCAAAAAACTAGAAGTGTGCATCAGGCAATCATCCCTGATGAATCTGCCCTTCTCCCTCTGCTAGCCACTCATACTAGTCTGTCTGTCTCACCACTCATTACATTTTTTTTTTCCCTCAGACTGAACAGATCCGTTTGTCATTGGCCACACTGTGTCTACAAGAATCTATAATGACTCTTATAGACAGAGTCTATAAGAGTGTGTGTGTTTGGAAACACACACACACACGTTTCAGAGAATATTGCGCTTGTGCACTAGATGTTCATCAAAGACATGCACAGTGAGTTGTTATCATTTCTAGACTTTAAACTTTACATTTTACAGAGTTTCACTTTCTGCAATTCATTGTCAATCTGATTCTCCATGACAACAAAGGGTGCAACCTTGTTTTAAAGACTGTACTTAGATTCCAGATTTAAATACAACATACTTTCACCTCAAAATGTAACCTTACATGACATGACAGAACCAACTACAATGTTTGGAACTACACGTGCCACTATTTGGTAGACAGATTGATGCATCGGTAGGATTTCATTCCATTTCAAGGTAAACAGATGAGTGCGCAAGCATGTGCATGTTTTCTTTTCAAAAGAAAAAGATCAGTAGTGGCAGACAGTTGTATGCCAATTAGTGCTAGAAATACTGTTCTTTGTGGGGACAATCGAGAAACTATGTAATTAGATAGAAACAAGTGTTAATATCCATTTAGCTTCACAGTTTTGTGTCTAATTTGTCATTAAAACAACAAAAAACCAAACACAAAAGGGAAGACAAAGAACATATCTTCACTAAATTTCAGGCATAGGCTGCCCAGCTTTCCGAGTGATCAGCATAAGCATCGGTATCAACACTGTCACATATAATTACGTAAAATTGATGTAATAAACCCTGGTGCTTTGTTGTGGGTTAAAATTTGTGAGGAAATCTTACTCATTTTGCAACTTTAAATAAAAGCAAGACATACATGAAAGGATACGAAACTGAATAACTGTAATTACCATCTGTTATTGAAGAATATAGAGGGGGGAAAAAAGAAAATAAAGTGTACGAAAAGCAAAAGAATGGGTGTACTTCAGATATTTATAATGAAAATGACATGCATGTCAAAGAGCAAAACATACTGACAGTGAGAGAACAGCAGAACCTTGCAGGAGGAATTTGTGGAGCCTCTTCTGTCTATGTGCTATTTCTCAGCAAATTCACTTGTCCATCCATCCATCCATCCATCCATCTTCTTCCGCTTATCCGAGGTCGGGTCGCGGGGGTAGCAGCTTCAGAAGGGAGGCCCAGACTTCCCTCTCCCCAGCCACTTCTTCTAGCTCCTCCGGGGGAATCCCGAGGCGTTCCCAGGCCAGCCGAGAGACATAGTCCCTCCAGCGTGTCCTGGGTCTTCCCCGGGGCCTCCTCCCGGTGGGACGTGCCCGGAACACCTCACCAGGGAGGCGTCTAGGAGGCATCCTGACCAGATGCCCGAGCCACCTCAACTGGCTCCTCTCGATGTGAAGGAGCAGCGGCTCTACTCTGAGTCCCTCCCGGATGACTGAGCTTCTCACCCTATCTCTAAGGGAGAGCCCAGCCACCCTACGGAGAAAACCCATTTCGGCCGCTTGTATCCGCGATCTCGTTCTTTCGGTCATGACCCAAAGCTCATGACCATAGATGAGGGTGGGAACGTAGATCGACCGGTAAATCGAGAGCTTCGCTTTTTGGCTCAGCTCTCTCTTCACCACGACGGACCGGTACAGCGCCCGCTTGACAGCAGACGCTGCGCCAATCCGCCTGTCGATCTCCCGCTCCCTTCTTCCCCCATTCGTGAACAAGATCCCGAGATACTTAAACTCCTCCACTTGGGGCAGGACACCCCCCCTGACCCGGAGAAGGCACTCTACCCTTTTCCGGCTCAAGACCATGGCCTCGGATTTGGAGGCACTGATCCTCATCCCGGCCGCGTCACACTCGGCTGCGAACCGCTCCAGCGAGAGCTGCAGATCACGATCTGATGAAGCCAAAAGGACCACATCGTCTGCAAAAAGCAGAGATGAGATCCTAAGGCCACCAAATCGGATCCCCTCAACACCTTGGCTGCGCCTAGAAATTCTGTCCATGAAAGTGATGAACAGAATCGGTGACAAAGGGCAGCCCTGGCGGAGTCCAACTCTCACCGGAAACGAGCCCGACTTACTGCCGGCAATGCGGACCAGACTCTGACACCGGTCATACAGGGACCTGACAGCCCGTATCAAAGGGCCCGGTACCCCATACTCCCGGAGAACCCCCCACAGGGCTCCCCGAGGGACACGGTCGAACGCCTTCTCCAGGTCCACAAAACACATGTAGACTGGTTGGGCGAACTCCCATGCACCCTCCAGGACCCTGCCGAGGGTGTAGAGCTGGTCCAGCGTTCCACGACCAGGACGAAAACCACACTGCTCTTCCTGAATCCGAGGTTCGACTATCCGACGGACCCTCCTCTCCAGGACCCCTGAATAGACCTTGCCAGGGAGGCTTAAGAGTGTGACCCCTCTATAATTGGAGCACACCCTCCGGTCCCCCTTTTTGAACAGGGGGACCACCACCCCAGTCTGCCAATCCAGGGGAACTGCCCCCGATGTCCATGCGACATTGCAGAGTCGCGTCAACCAACACAACCCTACAACATCCAGAGCCTTAAGGAACTCCGGGCGGATCTCATCCACCCCCGGGGCCCTGCCACCGAGGAGCTTTTTAACCACCTCGGCGACCTCGTCCCCAGAGATTGGAGAGCCCAACCCAGAGTCCCCAGGCTCCGCTTCCTCAGTGGAAGGCATGTTGGTGGGATTGAGGAGGTCTTCGAAGTACTCTGCCCACCGGCCCACAACGTCCCGAGTAGAGGTCAGCAGCACACCATCCCCACTATAAACAGTGTTGGTGCTGCACCGCTTCCCCCCCCTGAGACGCCGGATGGTGGACCAGAATCGCCTCGAAGCCGTACGGAAGTCTTTCTCCATGGCCTCTCCAAACTCCTCCCACGCCCGGGTTTTTGCCTCAGCAACCGCCCGAGCCGCATGCCGCTTCGCCCGCCGGTACCCATCAGCTGCTTCCGGAGTCCCACAGGCCAAAAAGGCCCGATAGGACTCCTTCTTCAGCCTGACGGCATCCCTCACCGAAGGTGTCCACCAGCGGGTTCGAGGGTTGCCGCCGCGACAGGCACCGACAACCTTGCGGCCACAGCTCCGATCGGCCGCCTCGACAATGGAGGCACGGAACACGGTCCACTCAGACTCCATGTCCCCCACCTCCCCCGGGACGTGTTCGAAGTTTTGCCGGAGATGGGAGTTAAAGCTCCGTCTCACAGGGGATTCCGCCAGACGTTCCCAGCAGACCCTCACAACACGTTTGGGCCTGCCAGGTCTGACCGGCTTTCGCCCCCACCACCGGAGCCAACTCACCACCAGGTAGTGGTCAGTGGACAGCTCCGCACCTCTCTTCACCCGAGTGTCCAAGACATACGGCCGCAGATCCGATGAAACGATGACAAAGTCGATCATCGAACTGCGGCCTAGGGTGTCCTGGTGCCAAGTGCACATATGGACACCCTTATGCTTGAACATGGTGTTCGTTATGGACAATCCATGGCGAGCACAGAAGTCCAGCAACAGAACACCGCTCGAGTTCAGGTCGGGCGGGCCGTTCCTCCCAACCACGCCCCTCCAGGTCTCACTGTCATTGCCCACGTGAGCGTTGAAGTCCCCCAGCAGAACAAGGGAGTCCCCAGGAGGAGCACTCTCCAGTACCCCCTCTAAGGACTCCAAAAAGGGTGGGTAATCTGAACTGTCGTTCGGCCCGTAAGCACAAACGACAGTCAGAACCCGTCCCCCCACCCGTAGGCGGAGGGATGCTACCCTCTCGTTCACCGGGGTAAACCCCAACGTACAGGCGCCGAGATGGGGAGCAACAAGTATGCCCACTCCTGCCCGACGCCTCTCACCCTGGGCAACTCCAGAGTGGAAGTATGTCCAGCCCCTCTCAAGGAGACTGGTTCCAGAACCAGAGCCGTGCGTCGAGGTGAGACCGACTATTTCTAGCCGGAACCTCTCGACCTCACGCACTAGCTCCGGCTCCTTCCCCACCAGAGAGGTGACATTCCACGTCCCAAGAGCCAGTTTCTGCAACCGAGGATCGGACCGCCAGGGTCCCCTCCCTCTGCTGCCACCCATCCCACACTGCACCCGACCCCTTTGGCCCCTCCCACGGGTGGTGGGCCCATGGGAGGGGGGGCCCATGTTTCCTCTTCGGGCTGAGCCCGGCCGGGCTCCATGGGTAAAAGCCCGGCCACCAGACGCTCGCCATCGTGCCCCCCCTCCAGGCCTGGCTCCAGAGTGGGGCCCCGGTGACCCGCGTCCGGGCGAGGGAACACCAAGTCCAAAGTTTTCCTTCATCATTGGGGTCTTTGGGCTGCTCTTTGTCTGGTCCCTCACCTAGGACCTGTCTGCCTTGGGTGACCCTACCAGGGGCATGAAGCCCCAGACAGCATAGCTCCTAGGATCATTGGGACACTCAAACCCCTCCACCACGATAAGGTGGCAGCCCATGGAGGAGCAAATTCACTTGTAAGAGAGTAAATGTGGCAAGACTGATAAGAAGTGCAAAGAAAAAACTTTTTCTGAGTACTAGTTAAAAAGCTGATGTGATATTGCTTCTACTAGCTTGCGAGCCTAGAAGCAATAGAAGTGATGAGAAAGAGGAACAAAACAAGAAGATGCTGCTACTTCTGCTGCTTAACACATTCACAGAGTTACACTTCCTTTACAGTTAGTAAAACATATGGCATCACCAACCTGCGTATATATAGATAGAAAAGGTGGCATGTGCATCTATTTTACAAGAGAAACAGTTCTAAAATTAACTGAGAACTTTTTGAAGAAATGTGATGTTACTTAAACATTAAAGTATTGAGTTTGTTTTAGTAAAAGTAAACTGAATTTCTTTTAATTCTGAAAATTTATACCAAACAAAAAAACTGCTGTGTCATGCTTGGTAATGAAGAAATGATATGTGTCTGCGCCAATTACCATTTCGAGATACGAAGAAACTTCGTATCTCTGCTTGCAAAATTGACTGGGCCTCGTTTTACAAGCATGATAATAGAGGTGGTTTTAGTCACCAGTGATTGTGGAATTTTAATATATTTTGTGATCAAAACTTAAACATTTTCTTTTGTTTTGCCTTGACCAGTGATCGGCATGCCAATGCTATTTTTTCTGTTTGTTTGTGTTTAGAAAACAAACTGGAAAGAAACTTTTTCTGTCTTTTAAAACATACACCACTTCGGAGGTTACAAAAAACCTCCAAACCAAATTAGACTTAGACTTAGGGACACAGACTGTCATGTATAAATAAGGATGTTACTTACAGCTGGATGTTTGTTTCTTGTCAAAATCTGAATTTAAATAAAGTTTACAAAAATAATTTGTACACTTTATACTCCTTCGAAGAACAATGTTGATCAAAATCAGAAATGGGAAACTTCAATAAATAAATGTGAAAATGTAAGCAAAAGCAAACAAAAGTGTGTCTCAAATATACATAAATTATACTTAAATTTAAGAATAATACAACAAAAGTTTTGAAGACGTCACTGGGCTACCTTGATGATATACCTTCGAACTGCATTCTTTGAGAACCAGAGTCTTGCAACTTTTAGATGTAGCCCTTGTCCTCTACACTTGAATTAAATAGCTTCACTGCCTCACTAGCATGCAGTCAAGCTCTAAAAGCTCTGCTAATGAGCTAATATTGGAGCCAGGTGTGTTGAAGCAGAGAGACATCTAAAAGTTGCAGGACTGGTCCTTGAGGAATGCAGCTTCATACCACTGCATAAAACTGCGGATGGTACAAATTTCACCTAATTAACTAAACAATTTTACTAAAAAGAAACTAGATTGAATATTAAAATACTTACTCATAATTTATTTTGAGGAAGTAATTAATTCCAGGTTAAGCTGTCACTGCAGTGTCAGACAATGTCTGGTTTCTTGATTACAACTGGCTAAGAATAATCTGAATAAGTAACTAAAAGTGGGTTCAATAAATTCATTTTACAAATAAAACTAATATTGAGCTTAAACTAGTAGACTAGTTTAAAACTAGTACTATTTTCTATATTTAATCTTCTACATTTGTAAGATCCTTTGGAGAAGCTGAGCATATAATTGAAACCCTACTAATGAGTGCATTACCAGAGGAAATCAGGTCTTTGCCATAGTTCACAAATACGTTAGGACCTTATCAGCACTCAAAGAAGCAGATTGCTATCCAGGTCTTCTCCTTCTGTCATTCAGTTGTCATTAAATTATCTTAAAACGAGTAAATGGACTGAGCCTATGTAGTGCTTTTCTAGTCATACTGACCACTCAAAGCACTTCTACATAGAAGTCCCATTCAGCCAGCCGCACTGACAGGACTCATAAATTCATACAGCGATCAGCAGGCAATTTGGGATGAAGTGCCCTGCAGCAATTGAGATGAGGTGGGGAAAATCAAACTCACAACCTCCAGATTGGCAGAAAACTCCTCCTCCTGCTGGGCCACAGCTATCCAAATTACAAGTCTGAAAGAAAGTGGCTTCAGACAGAAAATTCTTTTTAGACATCATTGATTACCAAAGATATATTTGTCACTGTCTTTTTGTAAAAACTAGCTTTTTTTGTCTAAGAAACTTGGGTAATAGTTCAGTATTCTCATCAAAAGGCTCACTTTGACACAGATTTCATTTACAGGCAGGTAAGACAGAAATAAAGGAGTGGCCACTTTTCTGATAACAGGTAACCTCGGGTGACTAAGACTTCACACCAGCTGAATAATTCATAAGTCACCAGAACAAACTGTTGCATTGAAAGAGTAATAAAATGACAACCCTGCCGCAGAGATATCAATAAGCCGTGATTCATTTAAAAGAAATTATTCCAATATCCATTTTCACAATTTTCATAACACAACATATAATCAGCTGCTGAAATATAGCACTGTCTGTAATTTATGGAGAGCCGCATTTGTTCTCCAGAGCAATATTAAACACACACTAAATGCTAAATTTTGATGGCTGATAGTATAACTGGGGAAAGTGGTGGGGGTCTCCACCCTCGCTACACAGTTAGCAGCTCAGTTAGCTATTACCATTATTAAATGAAAAGGCTCCTCACACCTCTCGCTTTTTTTTCCACACCTCTGTCACCTTGACACCTTTTCCCTACCCAGCTTTTCTTCTTTCCCTCTTTCCCGCTGCCAATTATCTCAAGCTTTTTGCTGAAATCCACGCTAATATCATCTGCAAATCATGACTTTATTAAAATAAAAAGAAACCTCGCTTCTTCCACACAAACAGACAAATGCTCAATGAAGTTAAACATGCGTGTAACGCGAGAGACAGTGGTGAGAAAATTTGCTCACATTTGTTTTTCCAAGTACAGAGATCAGACGAAGCTCTTAAAAGATACAGAGTAGTTTCAGAGAAAAAAAAAAATCTGGGAGCATAAACTTTGATGAGAGAAAATCTAGCTGCATTAAACCCAACATGTCTGTCAACCGTGTTCCTCTGCTCACATGGGTGCGTCGCCTAATGTTAAACATGTGAAAATGACCGACTGGGAGAGAATGGCGTTGTATTGACAGAGATGGAGGCAAAGCAGCAGGCAGTCAGCCACTCTGTTCTGCTTCACTGCAACATGGGAGGGAGGCCAGCGTGGACACACACGTGCATGCGCATGCACGCGCCCACACGCACAGATGTGAAAACACACACATGGGCACACGCACACTGATGAGCAAGGACACACTCTTGCAGATAAACACACAGTCACAGTTTCTCGCTACACACACACACCCCACCAGAGAAAGAGAGAGAGACACACACACACACACATACACACACAGTGCAGCAGGTGAGGTGCCAGCACATCACAGCGCTGCCATTTTTCAGTGTCTTGCTCAGGGAGAAGCGCTCTGACATTTTATGAAGCACTCTGCAGAAATCAGCAGCTTGTAATGGCGGCTGGACTGTCACTCCTTTCCACTCCCTCTATCTCTTTTCCTCACGCTGCTTTTAAGATATTATCTCCATTCATTAGCATAATCTAATCAATTTTACAACACTGGCTTTTAATTAGAAATCCCAATCTTGCCTTCTTATTCCGTTTAGACCCTTTTTTATTTGAAAGAAAATTATATAAAACTGAGGCAAGAAGTGAAAACAGCGGTGAAGAAAAATGTTGAAAAGTGCCTCATGTCATAATCAACAGACAGAAAAGTTTTAAACTGATTATTAAAAGGACACAAATGATAATGCACTAGATTAAATAGTTGATTTTAACATGTTTTTTTGACAAGTCATACACACCAATATTATAGAACGAATTAGTCCATTATAAAGCTGCATTTAGAGAAGGACACTTGAAAGCAGTCGTTTACTCACATTTTTATTTGACCCTCAGAATCATGGCTGCTGATATTACAGTACGTGCTCAGCAGAAAGGTCGAATGATTAGAAATCCAGCTGGCAAATATGTCGTCGGCATAAACAGGGAATCTATAGCTTTGATTAACTCTCCGGTATATTATTGTTGTGCCCGACAAGTTCTCTGTTGAGCAATGATTAACAGCTAGTGGCTCCACAAACCGCTGCTAGCACATTAACGCAATGTTTACATTAGGCAGACCTGCGCTGAAGCCATTACTGCTGTACCTAAGTTAACACTTGCCTTTCATAAGCTGAGAGCATGTGGCCCAAGAGTTCACAACACTGACAAACCTTGGCAACCGTGGCTTAAACTTTCCCTCTGAAGCTTCACTTAGGGCCAGCGCATTTTTAAAGTAACTCAGAATAGTATGCCCACAGGAAAAAAATGTGACTCGACTTGAAATATGTGGGAAGTGTCAGGGCCAAATCTCTCAGTGTAGGCTACGCTATAAACCTTAAACTAAGCCGATTTTATTAATGTGACATTAGCATTTGTAATGAGTAAAAGGGGGGAAAAAACCCTTAGGATATCTTCGTACTTATGAAAAGAAAAAAAAAAACACACACACACACATGCGCACCCCTACGCACATGCCCACACACACATAGGCACGGACCAACATGCAAACATAAACACAGCAACCAAACTGAATCACTACATTTAGTGAAAGTACAGAGACAAAAAGTACAGAGACAAAAAGTTGTATGAGTATGAGTCCAACTAAGCTTGTGGAAAGTGAATGTTATTGTTCTACATTCGTATGCAGCAAATCACTCCAGTCAAATAAAGTCTGGTATTCACCTCACTCTAAACTCCTGCAGAAAATAAATACATAAATTGCTATCAATTTAAAAACAACAAAAAACAAAAACCTAATCACCATGCTGGACAGTTTTCTTCCTGTTTTCTCTTCGACAAGCTTACAGTGCACATGAGGCTGACTTAATCTGTTTATCTTACAAAGGTCATTGCAAGCTTTTACATGTTAGTCTATTGAGTGAACTGTAAGGTTTGAATGAAGTCAATACTGAGATGTACATTACTCATAAAGGTAACTTTGACAAATCAATCAATGATAAATTGTTTTGTGTGAATATAAAAACAGTATCATTTTGGCCTCGTATAGCATTCAGATAAAGACTGTTTTTGTAACAGAGATATAAAACATAATCTATATTCACAGCTATAGTCATTGCGCCATGATTGATGTCAAGGCAGTATTGTAATAGGAATCTAGACAAGGCATTTGAGAAATGATTTGGGTCTGATATGCTGTAGAATGTTTAACTAAAGGATAGCATTTGTAGGTCTTGTAATTTATATTTTCTTCAGAAGACCCAAAGGGATAAATACAATTTTACGTTTAAAGTGTTTCAATCTAAAACATGGCATGCAGATGGAAAAATTATGCCAATAACAATACATATGTGTTTGAGTTGTGCTAGTTTTGCTAACATATTTACAACAACCTGTTTATATACATGAGAGGCCTTACACAGCAATCACATACAGCAAAATGGAAATGATAAAACCAGGTATAATCCTGAGTTGACCTACATACATTAAAACAAAAGTACAAAAACAGAACTCACAATATATATATATATACAGTATATATACATATATATATATATATATATATATATATATATATATATATATATATATATATATATATATATATATATATATATATATATATATACTGTATATATATATATATATATATATATATATATACAGTATATATACTATATATATATATATATATATATAAATTTACTGTGTGTATATATATATATATATATATATATATATATATATATATAAATTTACTGTGTATATATATATATATATATATATATATATATATATATATATATATATTTTTTTTTTTTTTCTTCTCAATTTCACAATAAAACATCTGACCTGATTTTAAAGGATAATCGGCCATTGGATTGTGTTTAAAGGGTTTCTTAATCAAACCCCTTGGGACATTTACTGACTTCGGTGACGTGGAAGCCTTGTGATGATGTTTGCTCCAATCAAATCATGCAAGTGTTGTATAAACACAGCATAAAAGTAGCTTTGTCTGAATTTGTAAGGCAACAATGTGAAACAAACTTGCAGAAAGATTCCAAAACAAGACTAAGCATCAGCACTCTAAACATGCCTAAAATTGCATCAACAAAATCATGTGCTTCTGATGGATATTTTAAATTCACATGCCAGTGAATCCCAAAATGTTAACTGTTGTATGAGTAAATGAATAATTGAATGAATGAATCAGTGAAAGAACCAATGAATGAATGAAAATTTAAGTTTTAGAAATACTAAAAACTTTAGTTGCATAGATTTTTTTGCAGGTTATAAATTTATTAGTCTTATAATTAAATACAAAAATACAAAAAAAATCAAATTTGGTCTGCCATTGAATCCATTTAACAGGTTCATTGTAAAGTGGAGAGTGATTACTAGGGTTTATTTACCTGTAATCTGGCTTTTGCCACCATCAAACAACCAATGCTTCAGTTCTTTTGTTGAAAATGTGACTTACTGTAAATTGTTTGTTAACTGATATTAACTGTTATTTCTTGATTGCAGGGGCGGGGAGTCACTTCTTCTATTAAATTTATTTTTAATCGCTTTTAATTCCGTATTTTTACAGACCAGTTTTTCAAAAGAAACCACCTGTTGCTTTGAACAAATTTGCCCAAAGTTGTCACATTGTTTAAATAACAGATAGAAAAGTAAGCGTCTCTATCTGTCAAGAATTTAAAAAATGACAACGCAACACTCACACATTTTTAAAGCACACTTATGTCTGGTTGGAGAAGCAAATTCCCCAGCATGCAAAATTTATATGACTTCTATAAACTGTAATTTTTTTTTTAAATTTACAGCTTTAAAAACTGTACTTTTTAAATTAATAATTGGTATTAAAATACCAATTATATAAGTAATTGGTATTTATTAATACAAAAAAGATACACAAACTAAAATGGGTGTAAATTCTAAAATATTACACAAAATGGAATGGGGTAAGATTATATGATTAAGTCAGTGCAGTCTGGAGGCAGGAAACAGATGCAATATATCATATTCACTTAAAAGCAACAAAAAAAAATCTAAATTGATGCCAAATATTTTACAGGAGGAGGAAAAATTATCTTATCATAATTTTAGTCCTCTACCAAAAGGATAAAATCTCATGAATGAGCATGTTAATGTGTAACGGCTTCACTCCACCATTTTTTAAATATCGCCCCTCTGCTGCTCTATCCAGGACAGTTTTTCTCCCCCGAGGGGCCAAACCTACAAGACCATTTTAAAAGCCCAGATGTGCCTTTAAAGGAGTTTGTCACACCCGCAGCGGAGAGCTTTGAAAAACTGTGCAGAATATCCACAAAAATGGAACAACCTTTTTTTCCCCTGCGACATGGCTCTATTTCCACCACACTTTTCCTGAGCAATTTCACATAAAAAGTCAAAATATTTGAACCTTTGTTGACTGCGCCAAAGCTGGCTTTGACATTACTGACGCTTTCACCGTTGGATTTACACATCAGTCTATTAAATACACACACCGATACTAAAAGCTAACTGTGTTCAACTGCGTGTCACACTTCCTGAGTCCCCTCCTACATATTCAAGCCTTTCTAATAATACATGCCAACAGTCCCTAGTTTGTTACCTGATATTATTTCAGGAGGAGCTAAAGAGATGAATGAATAATAGCTCTGGTTCTGCTTGTGTTTTGTTCGTGTATCTCTGTCTATGTCAGGACAAGCTGATTTTTTCGTTAGTGAAGCTGAAACCAAAGCTGCCTAGGACTGATGTTGATGGCTCTGTCTCACCCACTCACTGCCCCAGAGGGAGCCAGGACCAAGACCATTGCTCAGGGTCCTGTCTGTTCACACACATGAAACACAGGCTTGGATTACACAGGGCTCAAAAGTGACTCATCCCGAAGAGTGGGTGGAGAGGAGGACCCTCTGTGTTGCTTTTTTCTATTTTTTTTTTTTCACAAATGCGTGCACATACACCAGAAACAAACAGTCACTAGTGATGGCTGCATCACAAGCTCAGAGAGAGAACCTTTTGGTTTCACACACCTGCCAAAGACAGATGTTAAGAATAAATCAGAGAGACGCTCAGAGTGGAAAGAAACTGTGCACTGTCGTAACTCTACTAACTCACTACACAGTAAACTAACTGGAGAGCAAACAGCTGCACACGACAACACACAACGATGATGAAAGCAACAACAGCATACAAGCACCTGACGTGCATACAGAGAGAGGGAGTATTTTCTAGTTTGTCTCACAGGCTTCACTTTTTTTTTCTTGTTTTGTTTTTGTGTTTTTCTTTTTGCACCGCTGTGCTGATGGGTAACCAGCTCGTATCCTTTGGAGCAGAGGGTGTTTAAGTGCAATTGTTTTTTCTTTTTTTTTGGAATGAGCCTAAATCCTCCAACGACTGACAAACAAGTCACAACAAGGCTGAAATCGGTGTGGGTGGGTTGTTTTGTGTTGTTTTTTTTAGAGACAGGAAGCTCTTTTTTACACTGCTGACTTTGTGAATTTCATGATTCCTTTATTTAAATATAGCATCACTGGGGTATTAAGAATCAAGACTCTCATGAAGCCTTCCCCTGAAGTGGATGTTTTGCACAGTGATACGTTCAGTAAAAAACAAAAAACTATTTTGGGAAACTGCGACCTCTACTAGCATAATTTAAACACCAATATGACAACATCCTACATCCTGTCAGTCAGTGTGGCACACTTCCTGGTTCCAGAAACTATGTTTCACAGAAGAGGAAACTCGCACAAGAGCACCTCTTTTGTCTAAGCAGGAATCCATGTCCGTGAGCGTCGTATGTCACTGGTGGGTTTTTTTTTCTTCTTTTAAGCTGTTGTCACCCAGCTGGCTCGGAGAGGCAAAGTGGCCCGTGGTGTGGGTGCATATGGGTTGTTGTGCGTGTCACAAACCGACACCCTTCACGGTTTGTGGCCCAGAAATGGGATAAAACAGTGAGTTAACCAGCAGCGCACTGACATTATCTCTCTCTCGCTGTCCTGGAATGCTAGCCTGCTGTGAAACTCCAAATATGTGCCGTCCTGTCACACCACATAACGCTCCTCTGTGTATTTCTGAACCTTGTGTGCATGTGTGCAGGAAAAAAAAACTATGCGAGTGTGGGCGATTTGCCTTTCCTTTCTGCGTAAAAGGCCAAGTGTGAACGTCTGTATCCAAATGCTTGATCTTAAAATACAAGACGACCATGCAGCTAACAAGTGCTATGAAATTAAGATTGCAAAGAGATTCAAATCCAAAGCAAACAACAAATATGAGTGAAATCTGCGAGAACAAACGGGACAAAGTGTTTGCCAAGAGTGTCAACAGATTTTCTCTTTATCTTTAATCCAAGAAAGTCTGCTCCTGTTCGTGTTTACAATCACTGGGCAAAATAGAGCCCAACTCCGGCCCTTGTGATGCCAAAGAGTCTAACATCCATGACTCAAGAGGTCACGGAGCCCATCCAGGCTGAGCATTAGGGGTTAAGGGGATGAAGCCAAGTGTGAAATGTGAGAAGACAAGCCAGCATGGTTTCTCAGGCAACAAATAGGAAGGCGACAAACATATCTGTGCGCCTGTGAGGAACGTGAGGTATGCTAGGAAGAAAGACTGTCACGTCATCCGTTTTTCTTGCCACAGCAAGATGAAAAAAAATAAGAGAGTTAAGAGTGGCTTTTTGAACTGGCTCAGTTTAGACATGTTAATCAGTAATAGCTTGTTGTACTTCAGACGGGAGGAGCGTGAGCACATGGGTGTATGCATGTGTGTGCATGTGTGTGCATGTGCGCGCCCGTGTTCCTGGCAAAGTCTGACACCACTTGGATTTGGGCTGGTTGAAGCAACAGAAAGCTCCAGACCAAGAGATAATCCATCTGGACTGTTTCCTTGCAAAACATATGGAAAAAGGCAGAAGGGGTTTTTTTTTTTTCTTTTTCCGCCCACAATAGCTATTAATATCTCATACTCAACATTTGCTCATGCCTCACTAAGGACTGGAATTCCAGCTGAAACGCAGTCATCTTAGAGGATTAGGAAGGGGTGGTCAGGAGTCTTCATATGCTCGCCCTATGCATTTACTATGCTCAAGAACGTGTACCAAAAACACAAACGAATGGATGGCGTCCAACATAATATTCACACACACACATCTTAGGCAAACTGGAGGAATGTAATCTCAGCCTTCAGACACAAAACAACTTGTTCTGCTTAAGTCATTTAAACAAAGATAGCCTCTCCTTGCGGCTTTGAAAATAATTCTCCCCGCTATCAACGAGGACCTCAAAATAATCACACAACTACCTGACAGCAATTGTCCACAGCTCTGCCGAAACCTCAGTTAAAATGACAGCTCTGTAAATTGTTTTAATTATAGCCGACACAGATAACAGCCTGTGGAAACATCACCCTTTTTCTTCAAGTCCTCCGCAAGAAATCAGACATACAGTATTCCCTGAAAAATTGCAGTTGTTGTCGCGCGAGTGTGTATAAGAGAGCGAGCGTGTGCACGCGTGTGAATACAATATTCATTTTGCTGCAGGAGGACAATCTATGCATAACAATGAGAGGCGCTAATGAAATCAGCCATCAACCTGCGATACATACATATTAAAGCAGGACCTCAGAGTGTCATTCGCTTAGTGCATCATTTGTTCCCACTCCTTTTTTTCTCTCTGCCACCTGACCTTTAGAGTACGCCCCCCCCACCACACACCCCCACACACACACCCACACACACACACACACACACACACACTCTTCTACACACTAAAAATAAGACGTGTACCTGCAGTAATGTGGTATTATGCATACATGCGTGTGGACGCATTATTATATAGACATGACATTACATTTCCCAGTGCCAGTTTGTGCACCAAGTAGAAGGAAAACATGCTCTTTACAGATTTATACATTGATAATTGATGGTTGGATGTTCAAACTTTGGAGATCTTGCAGACGCCTTTTAACCAGATGATGTCAGCATTACAAATGTTAACCGCTGTCAGAGCCGTACCTGTGGTATAATGTCACATCATCCTCAACTGCCAGGGAATTCATGCTCCTCCCTTCTCTCTAAGCACACTTCACGGCTTTGGTCTTTCTCGCTCTCCCTCCCTCACTCCCTCCCTAACCCCCACCCCCACGCTGGCAGGGAAATGGATCCCTCCACCTGACAGTGGCCATTTTGAGCCTTCTCTCCTCTCCTCTCTCTGCTCCTGCTTCCTGGTAAACAATGGGAGAGGGATAATTGATCAAACAGCCAGGGAACCCTCCAAGCTGGGGAAGGTCACCGCCTGCTGGCCCAGCTCACTGAGGAGCCAGGGGGGAGGCGGGCAGGAGGTGTGTGTGTGTTGTGGGGGGGGGGGGGTGTAGACGTATGCATGTCAACATCAGTAGGTGAAACTTGCCTATGTGAATATAACTGTAGAGTGTTTAAGCATGAGTTGTGTCTAAAAATGAAAGATAGAGTGTAAAACAAATATATTCCTATTGATTGATCTATCCATCTATAGATATATAGAGATCAATTTACATACGTAAAGATTGATTGTGTGTGTACTTGTGTGTGTATATGCGTTGGATTGGTGGGGGGGCGCCTCTGACGCTCTTGAGCTGCCATTTTTCTTTCCTGACAAAGACTCCATCTGCCACAGAGCCATTTGCTGCCTCCCGAGTCGACAGAGCGTTCTGCACGCCGTGTTCACCTTGATGTCACCTCTACACAGCTCATGCCTTGCTGACGCTATACACACACACACACCCCCACAAACTTAAACACACATAACAGAACACACTACTTTCCCCCTGCATATACACCACCCCCACCCCCACACACACACAGCAAGACACCCACAGATGTGTGTGTTCAATCTCTCCCGCTCCCAAGCAAACACACACTTTCAATTTTTTTTTTGTCTCACATACACATACTGATCTTGCACTCTGACGCTCAAACACAAACACAAACACACATATTGAGTGTGTCTAGGCAGCGGCCCTCCCTTCCCTCTGCATGGCTGATATCACTGTGCAACCATCAGCGCTGTGCATTGTGGGAGTGTCTGTTGGGGCAGAGAGACGCGACAGGGGCTGAGGGATTCACACGCCTGTGAAAGACAGCCAGAGGGAGAGAAGAGAAGGAGCAAGAAGTGGGGGGTGGGGGGAAAGGGAGAGGTACGGAGGGGGGCTGGTAACTGGAAATGAGAGATGGCATTTTAAAGAGGAAGCTGAATTTCACCTGCAATTACCGTAGCTCCGGGGCACATGGCTCGGTTAAGAGACATTTCATTCCAAAGCCACGGCGTAGAGCTGCCGCACTGAGGCCTGAGAGGCGCATAAAGAAGGAGGGAGAGGAGAGAGGAAAATAGAGTGGTGCAAAACTCTCTTCTGCCCAAGATGGCCCTCAGCAGATGCAGTGATGAAAGAGAGGAGGCAGCCAAGGATGTAGCTGGTAAATGAAACTTAGCAGGAATAGGTATCGAGGAAATGAAAGGAACAAGAAAGGGAAGAAAAAGAAAGGGAAAGAAAAGAAAGAAAAGGGAAGAAAAGGAAAGGAAAGAATGACTGATTAAGATACAGAAGAGGGAAAAAGGGTATCTCATTCACCAGGCCCCAACTCAGCCATCTGCACAGCAGACCAGACAGCTGAACTGGGCCTCAGAGAGCACACCCATACACACAAACACACCGAACAAAGAGCAAATCACATCCAATAAACACAGATACTCACACTCTCACAGTACAGTTCATGGAAAGCTGGATGTGTTTAATGATTAATATCATTCTTGGTATTCGTTTTTCCTGTTTTGACGAACCTTCCCTCTCCCGGTTCTTTCTCTTCTCCCACTCTCTCTTCTCTCTCTCATCAAATCAAGGCGTAATAGTTTCCCCGAGGCTCAGTGTCCTGGCTAGTTTCAGCAGACACACTGCTGCGTTTCATAGGAGGAGTGTGACTGCACAGAAACAGTAATGAGCTCTCACTGGGAGCTGGGGGCCTCCTGGCACTGTTAATGGCTCCTCTGGTTTGCAGCTGTATCCAGGTTACAACCCGGGCCCGTCCTACCAGGCCCCCGAGACGCGCAGGGCCCTGCGGGGACCAACCGCTTGGAGCAACATTCACGTTTTACAGGCAAAACCACGATCGCAGCAGAGTAATATTTGTTTGGTGTGTGTGTTTGAAGTCAGGGAGGAGGAAATAAGACCTAAAGAGGGAGATAAGGGGGACAGGAAGCTACAGAGGATGTCAAGAAACAAGGTCCATGTCTGAAAGAGAGGCAAGGGAATAAAGACAGTTGGAGAGATGTGGCTCGGCCATAAAGGTAGCAGATAGACCCAATAAACCTAGAGGCTTTCATGGGGCAACAGCTGGTATCTTGTGGGTGTGTGTGTGTGTGTGTGAGAGATTGAGAGAACAAGAGAAAGAGAGAAAATGTTTGAGCATAGTCTGCTAAATAATCCCCATAAATAGCCCTAATAGGAGAGTAACACTCATACTGTATACCAACATGGTGATTATTTAGAACATTTTATTCTACTAATCAAGTCATATTACCACATTATTCTTTAGTCAGACTTTTTATCAATAGAACTGGGTTGTAATTTGATTGAACTGAACAGTACTCAACCACATTTAAATCAGACTTTGAAAGGTTTTGTTATGAATTGGATTGATGTGAAAAAAGATTTGGACACTAATCGATTCTATACATGCTGCATAGAAACTATAAGTTTTCTTCTTTTTTTTTAAACTTTTTTCCTAAAGATGTGATTCTTACAAATCTCAGTTATTTGGCAATGTTCTGCTACCAGCAATGCGTATCTAAAGGTAAGCTGAAGAAAACTGCACGTCAGTAAAGGCGATAATCCAATTATACATTAAGCATGTCCCAAAGTCCAAACTGTCTCTGTAAAGGACCTTGAAGCCATTTTTTCTTACAGAATTATAGTGTAATAGATTTTTTTTAGAGATTAACATGCAATTAAATTACACATTATATTTGATTATTTTCCATCCATCCATCCATTTTCTAACACACTTGTCCCTAGTGGGGTTGGGAGGGGTGCTGGTACCTATCTCCAGTTTGCATGTTCTCCCTGTGCATGCGTGGGTTCTCCCACAGTCCAAAAACATGACTGTCAGGTTAATTGGTCTCTCTAAATTCTCCCTAGGTGTGAGTGTGTGTGTGCATGGTTGTTTGTCCTGTCTGTCTCTGTGTTGCCCTGCGACAGACTGGCAACCAGTCCAGGGTGTACCCCGCCTCCCGCCCAGAATGTTAGCTGTAGATATTTTATTATTTTGTATGATGAAATATCTTTATCATTCGTGAAAACACATGTTGGTAAAGAAAACCAACATGTAACATGTAAGCAAACATGAATGGTTTGTTTACAGGTCCAGAATGAAAGCACGAAGAGACTAAATAACAAAGTTTAGATACAAAGTTGGGTGGAAATTATGAAAGGAGCAAATGGATCCTACATTTAATTGTACAAATACAACAAAACAAAATGGTGGATCACATATCAAAGTCAACTGGAAATAGGTGAAGGCCGGTAAAAGCCTGGTTGATGAATCACAAATTTATCAATCGGGTACAAAAAAATTATACTTAAAGGTTTTAGTGATAAAACAACATCTCCAAAAAACATGACAGAGCAACAGATTTAAAACTGATAAGCAGACCATTGAGAAAAAGAACCAAAAAAAGCACCATTATCTCCCTCTGGGTGATACTAATGTGATCTGTAGCTTGTTGCTAACACTGAATAACTTCTTGTTTTTAAACCTCACAGCCAAACAGACATCAGCACAGAGTCTGAGCATCTCAAATTGCAAACCGCATCTGTGCTCAGCTCAAAGGTTTGTGTAGTATCAGGTTTGGAGGGCTTCTCCTAATGTTTCATAAATTACTGGTATACAATTATGTTGTATTACAATGCCCAGACCCAGGCATTGTATGTCCAACATCTCACCTTTGATACAGGAAACACATGAAAACACACCCCAGCATACACAAACAGAGGCACACACACCACTCCTGCCGTTGCCCTCCATGAGAAAGCTCACAGCTTGGGTGCTTTAGCTCCTGTTTTGTCTGGACTCCATTCAAAATGGCCCCCTCATGACCACACACATTATAGTCTGGGCAGGCAGGCCCTCAGTGGACTGAGGCTCCCTGGGTGCAAGCAGTGATTCATGGCACAAGGGTCTGTAAAAGGAGCAGCCTCACCCCGTGCTGCATGGAGACGAGGAGAGCAGAGGCCGTTTTGGCAGAGGCCGTTTTGGCGGTGGGGGTGAATCAAAAGTCTGCCTACAGAACTAAATCCTGTCGAGACGGTACAGGCCGAGGGGAGGCAGGAGTGGAACGGCCAGAGGTTTCTGTGTGAAAGTGAAGTGAACATGAGTGGGAGTGCAAGTGACACAAAGCTGTAGATGGGTAAAGCCCAAAAAGTGAAGCTGGAGCGCGCCTGCTGAATCAACACGCCTCCCTATCCCGAGGACAAGCTCGGAGTAGCTTTTTAACAATCTTAGCTCCGAGGCAAGTACAAAGTACTAAATGTTTAGGCGTTATCTCTAACACTTCCCTGATCTAACAGAGCACCGGTTTAAAGGGCATGCGGAAAAAAAAGTGCACAGTGAGAAACAAAGGAGGCTCATGAATAAGTGCTGAAAAATGATAGTAGTTGCTGGGATTGATGAAACATTATTCAGGTTTTGTGACAGGCAGTGAGACACAAATTCTTTCCCCTCAGGCTAGAAGGTGTAATTTCCCCTTCCACTGTCAAAAGAACCATGTAAAAAAATTATCCATAGCTCAATGACTGACTGCATGCAAGTAATTCCAAGCAGCAATTAACAAATCTATCTATCTATCTATCTATCTATCTATCTATCTATCTATCTATCTATCTATCTATCTATCTATCTATCTATCTATCTATCTATCTATCTATCTATCTATCTATCTATCTATCTATCTATCTATCTATCTATCTATCTATCTATCTATCTATCTATCTATCTATCTATCTATCTATCTATCTATCTATCTATCTATCAGAATAGAAACAGGCATCTTCCTCTGTTGTAACACACGGTACAATGCAGATGGAAATGCTGGCCCCACAGGAGATACACACACACATAAGAGTCGGACTGCTGTGGGGCTGACGCAAGACTATCTCCGTCTCACGTGTCTCTCCCCTACGGCCGCCCGCTGCTCCTGACCTTCGAGATGTTTTTCTCTCTCCTTCTCCCTCTCCCTTTATTCCTCTCTATTTCACACTCACACCCTCACTCACTTAGACACAGAGAGAGAAACACACACACACACACACACACCCCTCCCTTCTCTGCACACCTCCCTGCCACTCAGTGTTTTGCCATTAAATAGCATTGCATTTCCAGCTCGGATCAAGCAGATGGGCCTGCGTGAGCATTGCAGCGCCTGTATTACAGCGCCCTTCCATAAATGCACAGACATGCACTGACACACCGACGCTGCACATTCGTACGATGAGCCTTTTTTTTTTTTTTTTTTTCCTGGAACCGAAGAATCATCCCGGCTGTGGATGGATGCTTCTTCATGTGGGTACTGTGTAGCTCTGTTGTGTAATGCCTTGCTGAGGTGGCTGAAAAGCCTTGAGACATGCTCTGCAAAGCAAGAACGCTAAACAGCAGAGAAGGAAAGCATCATTTTTATCTCCGAGTAGTTAAAGACCAGGAGTTCATCTTGTTGGGTTAAAAGGCACAAGCGCAACCACTCACGCAAAGTTCAATGGGTTCATAACACACAAAATTACACACACCATCACATATGAATAGTTTATATCTCTGTGCCATTAAACAAATTTCTTTTTTCTATTTTCTCTCCCTCTCTTTCAACATTTGCATATTCCTTTGGGTGTTTGAGTCGAGCAGCTCCTTCGTTTTTTTTGTTGTTTTTTTTTCCCTTCTCTTGTCTTCCAAGCAACAAATGTCAGCTAATTACACCATAGCTGTTTGGATGAGCTCCATCTTTCCCTGTGCTCCGCTGTGCTTGTTCTCCATGGGGCTGCAGGAAGAGTCAGGCAGCCAAGGCGGTGGTTAGGAACAGCCAGCTGTGGGGGTTGAGTGACGAGGATACAAACCCCTTATCCCCCCCTCTCAAAATTGATTCCCCAGGAGAGGATTCGTCAATACTTATCACAAATGATACAACCTGCCCGCACCAACCTGCGTGGGGGAGAGGAGGGTGTAATGTATCATTCATCGGGAGAGATGAAGCGGTAACGGTAGACCTGATAGAATCAGGTCTGGCAACACACTGGGCTAAAAAGGAGACAGTCACATGTGAAACAAGTATTTCCCTGAGCTCCGCATTCAGTGAAAACCTTCTTATAAAAGATCCCATTTGATCTGATGACACACTCATCGGCACGGGGGCCTTCGAGTGATGCGGGGAAGGAAAGTGCAAGTCATTGTCTGTGTGTGTGGAACAAGAAAACCTGCCACCTTGATGAGTGCGTGTGTATGCGTGTGCGTGAACTGAAGCCTTGAGGATGCAGCCGCACCCCTGAGTACTGCTTGCGTTCACAAACAGAGAGTGAGAAAAACGGAGAAGAAAAGAAGGAGCTCTTCGGAGAAAGGAGAGAATTAAAGCTGCATATAACAATCCACATAAACAACTCTGCACAATCGCAGAATCCCAAACCCGAAGCGCTGTCAGGCTCAGTTAACAGCCATTTACATTCAGTGTTGGGTATGAACAGATAGCAAACTCAAAGAATGTTTATTAGGCTCCTACGTTTCATACAAATATTCTGATTAGAATGGAGGAAATCTAATTAATTGCTTGATTCACTGAATGAACCCCGAATTTGTAATGTAATCATAACAACTGCTTTTCAAGGGGCTCTTGTTAAATTTAATTGGGGAAGAAGAAAAAAAAAAACATCCTCTTTCACTGAATGAATGAAAATCAAATAAGGCCTGAAACTGGAGGAGTCGGCAAGTTTGTTCTGACATGCCACAAAAAAAACAACAGTAAAAGCAGAAGTGTGTGACAATATGCATTTCAAAAAGTCACGCATCGACTGATTTGCAACACACAGACATACATGCAGTGGAGGGCAAAGCCAGAAGAAAACAAGAGCGTGTACTCACTGTTAGAGATGTCTTCAGCTCTTTGACATAACTGCTGTACCACCTGGAGGAAAGGGGGAAACAAACGCTCACTTAAGTTCAGGTTAAATCCCCAATTTGAGGTCTGAGATCTCTAAAACATGCTTTGGTTTGATACGGTTTCATTACGCTGACAAAAAAAAAACAGGGCGAACCTCCTGAAACCAGCCTGTACCAATCTTGCAGCTACACATCTTTGTATTTGTGGTTTTCAGGCACATCAAGCCAGAAATACAGTGATAAAAAAACAAAAAAAGAAAAAAAAGAAAGAAAAAAAAAAACCACGCACATGCAGCTGTGGCTACCCTTAAACACTCTTGCACGCTCAGAAACACATTCACACCCACAAAAAGTCTCCCTGTCTCCCTGAGCCCTTTTCTTGCAAAACCTGTTTGCTAGAAATGGATCTAGACATTGGAGCTGTGAGTGTGAGGATATTTTCCCTAAACACAAGACAGTTCTTGCAGAGAACCAAGCCTTACTGGCGTTCTCACGCCCAGCTTTCATGCATTGTCTCCGAGGCCCTCCTCTGCACTTAGAGCCTGAGCCTAATCTAAGCAGCTCACCATAACAGACACCACCCTGCTTTGTATATACAGCAGTCAAACGCACACAAAGATTTTAAAACTTCCATTTAGACTACTATTACTTCATCTTTCATTTATGAAGTGGGTGAGAAAGGTTAGGTTAGTGTTAAAGCACAACAACTACAAAAACCGGGTCTCCTCATATACAACCAGGGGGCATCAGAGAAGCAGCGCAAACACTTCCAGACGACAGCAACACAAGAGCGGTGTTGTAGCGTGTGTGGGTAGCTATCTAACAAGGTTTTGTTGTCTGTAAACACATCCATCTGGTCAGCAGCAACAAAGCCGAGCCTTGCGAATGTTGTCTTAGCACGACTGGGCACAGATATTACAGTTATGGAAATCTGTTGAAAAACTAAAGTTTATGTTCACACTTTGTTTTCTTTATTTATTTTAAATTAAAATAAACAGAAACAGATCTGAAGAGTTCTAACTGATTCTGTCGGTCCAAATGCCCTCCAGCCATGCTGGTGTCTGAGGCTCATCATGCAACACATACCATCACAGATCACTTCATCAGACGCTATTCTGGCTGTATTGATATTGCCTAAACTGATCAGACTCTAACTGTAATGGCTTCCTACGTTATCTACGCAGACACACAAACACACACACATCACATGCGTGTACACACACACCAAGGCTGCAGGCACACACAAACACTTTGATAACTCATCGCCGTGATAATGACAACAGAGAGCCAGGTAGGCTGAATTCATCTTCAGCTTTTTCATAAAGGCCTATTAGCTGATGATTAAAGGATCCTCTGCTCATAGGACTTCAGCGCTGAATGTGATTTGCCAGCCATGAGGCAGGTGAATTACACTGGATCAGAAAGCCAATGCTGTCTGCCATCATTTGCCTCACTGAGAATCAGGCTGTTAGTCTATTAACCTCATTTTACTGTTAGATCTTAGCGGTTTTTACATCAATAGCACATGGCTAAAAAAAAAAACACATAAAACACACACACATACTTTTTCCTGCACCCTTATTCAATAAAAACGTCTGTATGAATCATAGTGGTGTGGTTAGGCTGCAACTAATAATTATTTCATACTCAAGGAATGATTCACATTTATTTTAACATTACTTTAATATCTGGCTTGGTTTACTCCAACTGACAATCCAACACTTGAAACATGAAATAAAACAATCGTTTGATCAAAGTGTGATGTATGACAGCTTTAAAGACCATTACATAACGCAATAAGAATACAATAAAACTGGAACAAGAACAGCAAACAGCAAATATTATTTTAGAATGATCAGAAAGGCAAAAATGGTAGTCATGTTTTTGAACCCTCACAAAGTTACTTTATTATTCATGTTAAGGTGCCAAGGTGGTCAATTATTTGAATTTATCTTTCAAGGTCAATGCTGGCTTTAAGTGATCATGAAGACAACATAAATGTCAAGAATGAAAAAATGTATTATTATTATTATTATTATTATTATTATTATTATTATTATTATGCCATGTTGTGCTTTGCAAGTATGGCTTTTTTTTCTGTCTCCCATTTGATACCTCATTGCCTCGGTGGTGTCTGCACCACTCAGCATCACAACTAACCTGTGCAACTAAGTGAAATGTAAATATGGAGAGATCAGTTAGCAATGAATAGAGAAAGTGTCAACAGTGAACCTCACGGTATTCGATGAGGTTAGGGACCACATCTTCCCACCAATAGCTGAAATCTGCAAATATTTGGAACCCCCCATCTAAAAACACCTGGAACTCCCTATTTTAATAGTTCAAACTCCAAAAAGACCTTAGTCTACATTGATACACAGAGTGGAAACCGTGTTGGCAATAAAGCGGAAGCTAACATCTAGTACAGTCTTCCTTGTGGCTTCAGCCAGTCATTGCCAAAAAAAAGGAGTAGCGCTCCTGGATTGGCTGTCTTGCAAATGTCAGCCAATAGCTTCCCAAGTATAGCATTGCATCTAGGTATTTCAGTTTCCCAAGCTGCATTTTCTTTTTAATATTTTGGATGTTCCCTAAGAAAACGGAGTTTGTGTCAGACAAACTCTTTTTCCCACATCAGGGCTAAAACACCACATTTATTGGCTATCTTTCTAAATAGTCCAACAGTAGAAGTCTTTTTGTGACCAGTCCAGTTTCAAAACAAAGCTGCAGTTTCACTGCTTGTTTTTGGATTTTATTTTTTTTTTGTTTTTTTGGTAAACATATCTGCAAAAAGAAGCCATAACCCCATGAGGCCAAATATTAAACTACAATGATGCTAAACAGTGACATCAATTTGGTGAGGTTAACACACTAGGCTAGCAGATTTAGGAGCACCAAGACATGAGGACAATGCACAGCGACCAGCGACTGAAAGAGCAGATTTTTAAACATATGCCACATTTATTTTAGGTTTACAATTAACACACAACAATGTGGCTGGAAACTCCCAAAAATTATTTATGCCTATGGTACTTTTACACACAAACCATGACAGTAGAGTAAATAAAAAAATTGCTTTAAAAAAAACTAAAGTAAAAGCAACTAAATCACAATAACTGACACAGTAATGTATTGCAGACGCAAGTCGAGCACCAACACATCAAAACGCTGTTCAGAAGGGAGCGATTAACACTCAGCCCATTAACACACAGCATGTTTTTGTTCAGAATTAAAGTACTGTGCAATATGACTAGGAACTTAAATAATGAGTGTTTAAGGCAACAGCAGAAATCCCAGTAAAAGCTGGTTTATACAGTTAGGAAAATGACTTAGAGTCAAACTATTCACATTTTGTCGAAGCCATTGATATTATGCTACACATCTTTTTGTCAGATTATCAGCAAAACTGTAGCTTGCTAAATAGTAACTTTCTGTGGTTTTGCCAAATCTGGGTTGTTAAAATCTCTCATCCAGGCTGACTTGCGCTAAAGCCCCTTTAAATTCAACATTTCCTCCTTATCACCACTTCTTCATCCACAGCTGTCTTTTTTTAATAAACTATTAATTCACCACCTCTGACACTCAAAACTTGGGAACTCTTGTTGAGCTGTTGACATTTTTGATGGTGTTGCCATGCTTCCTCATCACAACCTGGTATACAATCTATAAACTCTGGAGTTTTCCTCCATGGTTTGGAGATGGGGGAGTGATGCTTTCAGGAGTGATAATAAAAAAATTGCTTCAAGCAACAGGGTATGCAGACAGATAATAGTTGCTAGGGAAACTTACACTTGAAAAGTGCCAAAAAGTCACAATGTCATTGTGTTAGACATGGCACATGGGAACAAAGCATAATACCTCAAATACATGTGACATGTCACACAGCCTTATATTCAGGCTAAATAACTGCTCCTCCAGTGCAATAAACACATTGTTTTTCCAACTCAACTAGAAAGCATTTGAAATAATTTTGTTTTCAATACTGACTAAAATGTAATTTTTTTTTCATATTTGAGCAGTCCTACATGGCACTGGGCTTGACTTGATTGAGATCAAGGCATTTAGACTTCAGGGCATCCAAAATTAGTATTGCTCATATCTTCTCTCTGGCATCACTTTGGACTCTCCAGTGCACGGCTCACTTGCACCACAAGACGGTGCAGGAGTTGATCAGGGTTCGTTTTACAGGATATGTTGAACTTCTGCAGTCTGCATTTCTGAACCTCCTGTCAGCATTGCTCTAAGCAAAAGACAGCAGTCTGATGTAGACACTGTCTTTAAAAACTTGTAGTTTATTAATTTCTTGTTTTGAAACTGTCCAGGTCTCAGATTTGTAAAGGAAGATCGGCAATATCAGATTGCAGAAGAGGGCAAAACTTTGGGTGAGAGAAATGCTGCAGTTCCTCTACAATTACCAATGCAGGGACACAAATGCGGAGGATACGTTCAGCAGAGTATGTCAGCTGTTGAAGCTACTTTATGTTTTACTTAATTTACTTTTTATTTTCAGCCAAGTTACTTAAACTCTGGGACGGGTTTGATCTGAATGCTCTGTAGATAGTGGTTGGTGAACCTTAAGAGTTGTTACAACTTTCATCTTCTATGCACTGAGTTCATAACTTTGGGAGGTGTAGACAATATCAGTAGGAAAAAAATAGAACAATCATCAGCAAATATAAAAATATTAACTTATTTGCATTACCTCTTCTGCCTTTAAATATCTTTTCACATTATTGTGCTGAAATGATTTCAATGTGATTCAGTTTTATTTAATAATTTTTTAATAGATGTCCAGAAAATGTGTTAATTACAGCCATCTTTACCTAGTAATTTTCATTTGAATAACATGAAGAGGAGAGAAAAAAGCAGGAATTACCTGCAAAGCTGTTATTATTTCATACTTCAGGCATGCTTGCACATGGGCAATGTGCAATCTAACTGCTGTAACGTCTGCCTGGATTGTCTTGTTTGGGTTTCCTAATCTACCACCACTGCTTCCTCAGATGAACAGATGTTGACTTTACTGTTCAGATACATACAGCAGCTCACTGACATCTGCACAGTGGTAAACACATGGGTCATAATTTTGTACCAACCACAAAGCAAAGAGAGGGCAAGAAAGGAAGAAAGAAACAAAGAAAGAAAGAAAGAAAGAAACAAAGAAAGAATGAAAGAAAGAAAGGAAGATTTTGCTTTGAAAACTCTATTTGCTGTAGGAGAATGGATAACAAGTGTACTCTAGAAATATACATATTGAGATTAGCCTAAAATCTATTTCACTTTAATATTTGATGCCCTGTTAGAGAAGCGACACCACTGAGGTGTTTGTCTCTGTTGTCTCTGCTGATCTCTAGCACACCGGTGCCTGTGGGAGTGAGTTAGGCGAGACTTGGCCGCAGACATTTTCCTGAAGCCCCTTGAACAAAACAGGCAAGTCTTGACAGTCTGTCCGCCACCAAGTCGTCACACAATCAGTTGCAGGAAACCAATCCCTAAATAGCTGTGATTCATCTCTTCATCACACACAATGCCAGTACACAGTGCACAAAGAAGCTCTCTCTGCCTCTCTCTTTCTCTCCCTCTGTCTTACCCTATCTGTCTCAACCCCCCCCACATCCAACCCCAGCCCCAGTGTGGTCTCTCATGCTGCTTAAAAATAAGTGCTTCTCCCAGCTTTCTTTGCCCTGTGATTTACTGGCAGTGTCTAACTGCAGGGCAGCATCTTTTATCGTTACATGATCTGGGGCTGAAAGCTGACAAAATGGAATCTCTGTGCAAGTACTTTTGTGTGCGAGAAAGTGTATGTTCGGGGCAAAAGAAGGGGAGCGCAGAGGAGGAATAAAGAACTTGTGTGAGAAACGTTTGTCTAAGTGCAATCCAAATCCTCCCAGCCTCCTGGTGCTGTGTTGCTTGAATGTATGTGTGTGTTTGTCATTCTGCTAAATGGTTTCTTCCTTGACTTGATGGAGCTAGTGCCATCTCAAGGGAACGCGTTACCACCATGCGCTGAAGTAAAGCGCTTTGAGACCGGTGAAAAGCTCCGAGCATTAGTGCGATCCATTTGTGAGAGGTAGAAAATATATAAAATACCAGGCCTGATTGTGTGCTTCTTTCTTTAGTCTGTGCGTATGCATGTTTTTGAGTTGCCATTATATCTTTTCTCTTACTGGCAGGGAGCCTATAGCCACATTAAGCAATCCACATTTATTCCTTCCTTCTCTTTGCCACATGAATCTGTAAATAGCCAACTTGGCCTTATTTGTATCTGTTTGCAGTTTTATTTTGATGGCAGTATCAGTAGCATATGTGGCCACATAATCACCAGTGCGGACAATTAGGCCAACACAGGAGTACACAATAGGTTCAGAGTATCATTACAGCCTTGATGGACCGTCACAATGACGTGTGAAGGTCAGGGTAGCCATGACCAGCACAGCTGTCACATCTACTATCAGCAGCCTCTTAGCTAAGTGGCCTTCCAGAACACTCAGTGCAAAACATAGCCAACTGGGAAGAGAAGGGCCAGAGCCAATGGAACAGGCTATAACCCCTACTGGGTTTGTATCATGACATTATTACACTACACTGTGAGCAATACCCCAAGATGGGGTGAAGAGCTGAATCAGAGCTATTTTGGCAGAAACTGTTGGCTTTACATGCAGTGAACAACGTTATGATGTCTATTGGTACTGGCTCGGAAAATTTAGCTCAACACCCATCAAAGCAGCCATTTTTTAAATGATGAGCAGCTCTGCCATACAAGAGAAAAAAAAGGATATAGTGGAGCTGTGTGGAGAGCAGATGTGAATCCACTTTGATTTCAGCCGCTGTGTGTGTGGAGCTTCTATTAAATGGATCTGCTGTCTCCTTGATCAAGGGAGTCAATAAAGGGCCAGTCCTGTCAAACCCTCAGGGGCGAGAGTGTATGCACATATGTGTCCGTGTGCGGGGGTGCGCGCGCGCCAGTGTGTTATGGGCGGATTTTGAAGTACTCTGACAGGTGAGTGATTGAGTACTTTCATTTCCCTCCAGCGACAACAAGACATCCACACACACACACACACGCGTGCGTGACATGCACACACACAGAGTGGAGGTTGCAGAGGGAGGGGAGCTGTTGTTTCTTAAAGGATGCTGCTTCTGCCTGCATGCTTAAATTAGCTCTAAATGTTTGGATTACACATGGGAGCTCTCACACAGGATTTAGCAACCGTAGCCTAGAGTCCAGAGATGTTTCCGTCTACATGCACACACGCAAAGAAAACATGTCCTCAAACGGATCACAAACACAAGTCACCCTAGACAACAGAACTTCAGTTCATCCGATGTAATCTAACGATGGGAGAGATGCTGGGGATTAAAGTGGTACCAAATGGACAAAACACGCAATGTCATCCATCAGATTTTCAATATGGCTAAACTCTCTCCTTGTTTCACTTCACAAGAGTGCTGTCTTGGCTTCTGTTGGTGGGGGGAGGATATAGTATGCAAACGGACACAGAAGGAGGGAGAAAAAAGGAGGAGAAAGAGAGAAGGGGAATGAGGGGAGGTCAGCACCCCCAGTCTCACATAAAGGCCCTCTCCCTCCCTTCTGCCTCAGCTTTCGAAGCCCCTGCCAGGATCGAGAGGCGTCTCACGTTACAGCTGTCTCTCAGTGTCATCGTTCAGAAAGAGCGAGCACAAGCGCAACAGAGAGACAGACAGCAAGGCAGAAGGACAGGCAGACAGACATACAGAGAGGGAGAAGGCAGCACAATGCCACAGACGGAGCGGGGCTAAGCTTTCAGAGCTGGACAGAAGAAAAACAACAGCAAGCAGCAGGTTCAACTGGACGAGGAAAGCCTCGCGCGTAGGTCGCCTGCTGGTGTATTTAATAAATAATGTTCATGCAATGCACATTTCCACTACAACGCAGAAGCATTTTGAAATCACTGAGATGTGCTTTGACCTTTTCAGGACAGATTATTTCGAAATGGAGTTTAAACAGAGATGGTCGGACCATTTCCTCTTCGCCACCTGGTGCTAACTGAAGACTGAAAATTTCCCAAGAAGAAAAAGGGGAAATATTCTTGATACATTGCTTTGCATGCACTGAGACCGGAGAAAACGAAAGGCAATGTACTTACAGAGAGATAAGAGTTACTGTAAAAGCATGTGCTCACAGGGCTTGTGTGGATTAAACCCTGCAAGTTGCCTCTCTACACATGAGTATCCTTTTTTAACCTTAATATGCTAAAAACAGCAGCTTGTCCCAGGCACAGTCATGACTAATCCACTGACTACCGGCAAATCAGCACGAATGATACCAACAAGGTAAGGCCATGTTAGTGAATAGTGAGTTGGGTTGAATTGAGAATCAAAACACATCTCCAATTGAAACTTTTATAGATGCAAAGCTGTGAGTTTACACGGCAAATAAACTGGGATGTGATTTTATCACCATGATTCACATGATGGTTCAGAGCAGCTACACCTATTGCAGTTTAAAACTGTGTGCTTGCTTTTACCCTTGTCCTTTTCTAGAGTGTTATGTAGGAGTTAAATATTTTAAATTCTGGCTTAGCTTGAAGCAAGCTTTGCCAGCGCAGCTAAAATAAAAAGCCTTTGTGGCAGCAGTGACCAGATTTTTAATGCTGAAGAAGATCAATAAACGGGGGCTGTCGAGGTGCAATCTCGTGCATTTGTGTGTATCTGTGTGAGTGTATAAATGGGTGTGTATTTCCTGTCCCTGTGCATAAATGCCTGTGCTCTGACAGCAATGTGTGTGTCAAGGTTTATGTGTGCGTTTGTTAAAGCCAAGCAAAGCTTGCAGCGTGCCTGCCTGCATCAACTTATTCTATAGTTCCATCAAGAACCCCACTGACCCAAGAGGAACACCAGTAGAGAAACCAATATCTTTCCCATTCCGCCATTCAAAACCTCCTTCCTATTTCTTTTCCATTCATTTCCTCTCCTATTCGAGCACAGCCGGAGCGAGAGTATCCTGGAGAAATGTATATTTACAGGCCCCCTCTGCTACAGATTGAGAATGTCACAGTGTGGTAAACGTCAAACTATATAGCAGGTCTTCCAGACCTTGATGCTTGTAATCAAGTTTCTGTGGCCAGATAAGACAGATAAAGCAAAAGACGCCGGTAAACATCTTGTGTGGTTTTTCACAGGAAAACAAAACCAACACCTTCAGGTTTCTGCTGTTTCAGCTTCATCCAGCTGCTTCTCTTAACACTGAGAGACAATAAATGACTGTCTTTCATGAAGCAAGATGCCAGTGACGTGAAAACGCTTTCATAATGTTGCCATGTCATGTCGGTGTTACGTTTCACTCAGACCACATTAAATGGATGCCTCCAGCTCACACACGGTGCGGCAACTTAAACATGAATATGCAACAGAAAGATACTGAATAATGAGGACCAGCACGCTCGCTGTTCTACGGCTCCACAAAACATGAAGCACATTTGTATTTTCACCTCTCCCCCAATGTACAAAACAAAAACAGCCCTGAAGTGGAAAAAAAATCATCAGGACCTTTTGAGACTTCATTATAAGAAACTAGCACGGACTTTCCAAACAAGGTATCTCTTCGGAGGAGGAAGAAAAAAAATATTTAAAAAATCAACCTTTTCACCTTGCTGGTGGAAAAGCAGGCATCCCAACGAGACGGAGAATGTGCAAACAACCTTGACTTTCATCAAGGAAATTCTCACATTGAATGATAAATAGAGGCCCACGGGACGAACAGCAAAGAAGCAGCTTATCGCCTTTCCCTCCCAAATTTGGCCGCTCTGTGTTCTGTCTCCGGAAAGTCAATACAGGGTGACCCCCTCGCACTTTCCACCGCTTATTGTTCAGTAATTAATCCACCATATGTAATCCGTGCAGAAATGCAGAGAAAACCGAGTGAGTGTTGATTTGTTTAGTCTTAATTAACAGTGGAGATTGTTTACTTGCTCCTACAACAGGAGGCATATGTGCCCCATCTCATTAGCCAGGCTTTCAAACTGGAGCTACACTTTCTCGGTGCACAGATGGATACAAACAGTGGCGGTCAGAGATAGCCACAATATTTGAAAAGGCTGGCGTTAAAAGCAGCTGTCAACAAGAATGCACTTTAGACAATTATTTGAGTACTCTGATGATTATCAGGAGATTCAGTGAGCAGGCAGTGTCACCAAAATAGAAAGGTAACATGAGGTTAGTCAGATCATCTGAGATCTAACTAACTTTCCAGCAGGGAGGATGTCAACATGCAAAGCCCTGTCAATGTGTATGTAAGAAAGCCTAAAACATGCAGCACACAGCAAATGACAAAGACAGACTGAAGTGAGACTTGAATCAGTAATGTAAAACATCATCAAACTTATAAAGTTTTTAGTTTATTGGAAGAAACAGTACTTTTCCACAAAGGACCAACCAGCTGTTAAAGAATTAATCCATACCTCTATCACATCGGTTGTAGTAATCAATTTTCTGACATGCCATTTCTTCTGTCCTTATTGTTTTCTGAATACACGCTTGCGCTTTCATTTGTAAGCGACATCCGGATAGCGAGAGATGAAGAAATCTGACCAGAACTCTGTCTAACACGAGTTTCTTGAGTCATTTGGTTAACAATAAGCACATCTCCACTTCCTGTCTAAATTGCGCAGCTCTGAATCACCACTAACATACACAGATTTGGCGGTGCAACCAGATGGCTTTTATTCTCCATAGATTATTTGCAACGTCTCATTAATCAGTGACTAAATATAACATAAAAGCATTGGGGCCATGGATTTTTTTAAAGGCAAAGAAGGGCGACATGATCAAAGGAAAAACATGGTGATATTAATAGGAATATTTCTGAGCTTATATTGATTGTGATTAGCCTACATTTTCCTCTCTGCTCTTTATTTTTTTATCATCGCAAAAATGTCCTTGGGGTTTAATAGCTTGGTCACTCGCGTCTAAATCAGATGTGGTTATAAAGGATGCAAAAAGTCAACCCAAGTTGATAAATATATTATCGGCATCAGGCTTTTATTCTGCGTCTTGGACATCGGACTTCTGAGCTGGGAACAACTTCACACTCAATCTGATAGTCGCAAGTCAGAAAACAAGTGGATTTGCTGTTGTTTCCCTCAATTTTAAGCATTTGAACACTAAAGGGACATATCCACAAGAATACATTTAACATTAATATGTGTCTTTTGTTTAATTAGTTACAAATCACAGTACAAAGTGCTAATAAATAGTCTATAGCTGCAACTTTCACAATGTTTTATATGCAAGCAGGCTCGAGGTCAGTATTAAGTATGGCTACCAGGCCACCTTGGATACTGAACAGTGAGATGATCTCAGATTTGCTGGTGGGAATTGTGACTTCAAAGTGCATCCTTCTTGTTTTTAGCCCTTGGAGCTCAGAAAATCTAGAAGCTAGGTATGACGAAAATGGGAAGAGAATGGGCAATTATTAAATGACACCTAAAACATTATAGTACTGCAACCAAAGATTCTTTTCCAGTTGCAATATTGCACACGTTGACATTGTCAATTGTGATTCGACGTATTGTGCAACTCTAAGCTAGACTTTATCACAGAGCAAGATGAAGAGTTACATGTTTGTATGTGTGTGTACAGATGCAAACACTAGGTTTTCTTTCTTTATTGATTGGCCCTTTAACAACCTTAACCAAACCACAGACTGGGATGAGACCTTATGTCACAAAGAAATACAAGACACAATTTAACTATAATGTAAAGTTATATAGTTAGTTATGAACCTAATTAGTGTGAACCTTATTGTAAGGAATTGGGATAAAATTCAGGTACAGTGCAAAGTTAAAATGTTTTAATTATAAAATAAAAGTATAGCAAACGTTGCCTCAAAATGATTATCACGATACTGTATTATAGCCACCTAATAAACCCCACTTTAGTTCCTTTTTAAAAGAAGATAAACTAAGGGGTTCCTCTACAGAAAAAAAAAACTTATATTCAATAGTAGAGGATTAAAGAGAATCCAAGCCTGTGTGGACATGGGATTGCCTTCTCAAAAGCTGTCCAAGTTCTGTCAGATTCAGCACCCCTACACATAGAGCTCGTGAACCTAATTTCACCTAATCAGCTTAGTCAATAGCAACCGTTTGCTGTGATTCTAGTAGACATGCAAATGGGGCTTAACAATGTCTATCCTTAATTCCTAAATGTTCAAGTCAAGCGGAAGTCTCCCTTTATCTCCTCAAAAACAACAGTTCCAATTTTATAGAGGGAACAAGAAGAAAAGCGAAAATAAAACTCCAGCAGAGTTGACTGTTTTTTCTTGGCCTGGTGAGGAAGGATCTCTCTCTGATTTGAGTGTGCTTGAGGTAGCACAGTGTGCTTTCATTTCAAACCAACATCGCAAACAAACCCTGACAGATTTGTTCCCCTTTTTCACTTTTGCTCTTGTTCAATCTCTCTTAATTATGAGAAAAGACACTGCGCAAATATATTAGCACTTCTTGCAGGTCTGTGTGCTCAGCTGCAGCCCTTGCGCGCACGTACAAGTGTATGTCAAAACACGCAAACATTCAAACAGATCCCCCCCAAAATAAAACTGCTAAAAGAGATAGTTGCGCGAGAGATAGGAAAGTTGAAGACACCGTTCCGTTTCAATTCACAGATACCACTAATGGCTTCTTAGCAGCTCTATGAAATCAAGCAGCTGTCATGTCGATGCATCAGCAGCGGAGAGAGGAGCGAGAGCCATTCCCCATAAGGACAGAGGCACCGCGCCTTCATGTTTGGCTAAACATCTGCTCCTCTGCACTCAGGCTTCGCAGCAATAAACGGGCAAACAAAAGAGGTGGGAGGTGAAATGATCAGATTTTCCATTTCAAAGCATTTGTTCTGTGTGTTTTCATCCCTCCTCCTCCTATTTCCCTGCTTATAGGACACAGAGAAGATGGTGAGATCAGGCTCTACCTTAGGGGAGGGCTTAAGCTCATGCGTGAGGCAAAATGACGGAAAATAAATAGGACAAGTGTCCTGTCTGGAAAACGTGTAAACAAGTACCAAGGCATCTAAAGAGGCTGTTACAATGAGCAGACATGTACAAAGATCTGAGTTAGAAGTGGTCGATTTTTAATTAAAATATTAAACTATTTTGTAATTGGTCATTTGTTTAAAAAAAAAAAAAGGTGTTAAATGTATTTTTATTTCAAAGGAAATGTGATCAAAGTGATATTTATTCAGGATCTAACATCAAGTGTTTTATTTTAACTCTTAATTGCATTCTTGGTAATTAAGGCTAACAGCAGTCCTTCCTTTCCTCCTTCCTTCCTTCCTTACTCCATTCATTCATGTTTAGCTGCAAACACAAGCCACGGCTAATGTAACTGAAAAACAGTTTTGAGTTTAAAACATAAGGAATTAATTTATGTGACATAACCGTGTCTCACTATGACATTATTCGGCTTCCCTAGCCATATATTCCAATCTTGACAGAAAACACATAACTTCATATTTTGTTTATAAATAAACATTTCCCCCCTTAATCTCAAACGAGCTTCTAAATTGTGTCTCTGGAGCATTTAACGTTGCAAATGTCTTTCAAAAGCGTCTTCATAAAACCCTTCACTCTGTCTCTTTCTCTCCCTCGCTTCTCCACAGCGCGTCAAAAACTTTGGTAAAACTTAAGAAAGGAAAAAAAACCGTGGATCCATTTCCTACTAAAGTAGTCAAAAGTGTTTGTATGTGTAGAGAGAGAGAGGGGAGGAAAGGCAGGGGTGCTTGAGGGACGAATTTAAAACAACCAAGATGGCGAGAGGCTTGTTGTTTTGGAAGGGGCAGAAAAAATGGAGGATATTGTAATATACACAAAGGGATAAATTTCAACAACTCAGCCAAGCGGCTGCTAGCTCGCCTGCACGCCTGGGTTTGAGGAAGCGACCGCGATTAGCAAGCACCCCGGCGAAGCCTGGCCAACAACACGGAAAAACAGCTCAAACTCCGACCCGCTCCGGATAGAGAAATGAATAATACACGTCTAAACTTAACCCAAACTGATGTGGATGTTTATAAATTTGTCGCAAATTGTTTTATTTTCGAGTCGAGGGACTGTTGAAGTGGATGGATTTTTTTTTTAAAGGACGGACAGCGAGGACCAACGGCAGTCCAGTCAGTTACCCCCCATCCGTCTCTCTCTCTCGCTCGCTCTACGTTTGGACGGTTACAGCTCGAAATACGCACTAAAAAACACCCCGAACGGCTCGTTTAAACGGCCGACAAAAACCAAAGACACCACAAAAGGCTCGAAAAGTTTAAAATCACAACGATAAAACTAGTTATCGCGCAGGAGTGAACGGTGCGAGAGAGAGAGAGGAAGAAAGGAAAGAAGGACACAAAGACGATTCCCACTATCAGGTCACCACCGCTCGGGGAGAAAAACCCCACTTCGTTTTCAGATTAAAGAGGAAAAAAAAAAAAAACTTCAACCAAATGTACCGCTAACGACTACCGGACACACCGACCGAATGAATTACATTCGCAACAAGAAAACAAAGTATCCACAAAAGCTGGAAAAAAAGCGAAGAAATTAGAAACCGAAGCCAGCTCTCAAAGCGGAGCTCACAGCTTGTTTCAGTGATGGTCTTGAAAACAGCGTCAGGGAAATAAAAAAAAAGAAAAAAAAACACACTTACCTTTTTTTAGTTTCGACACTTTACTTATTTCCAGCGTGCGGCTTCTTTAGATCAACTAACTCTTCGGTTTGCTCTTCTTGTCGCCTCTCTTGTGTCTTTTTTTCCCTTCCTTGGTCGGTTTTGGTTATGAAAGAGGTCGGGGACGAATGATAAAGAAGGGAATTGGGCAGTAATTGAGTCTCGGTGTGTGAGTGTGTGTGTTAGTTACTAACAGCAGATTGAAGGAGACTCTTCTCAAGGTTTATTCAGCTCCACTTCAAGGAACCGACCTGACGTCAGCTCACTACTGCCACACAAAGAAAACTTATTATTTGTGCAGCGGCCGTAGTAGAGGAGCGGATACAGTAATTGACCGTTATTACTTTAAATGCGACATTATCATTTTGCAGCACGGCTCCGGCTGAGATGTGGCGGTGACTTTTATTTATGAATGTTGTTTTGTGGCGCATCTCATTCCCCTTCTGTTGTAAACAAATGGAGAATAGCTACAAATAGAATAGATGTTACAACTTTTTTTTTCTTGTTTTTTTTTTTTTTACTGTTAGCATATGTAATTAAAATGATGAGACTTATAAAAAAAAAAAAAAAAGAAGACACTTTAAAAAAAAAAATAATTCTCCAAATTATACTTAGAGCAAATAAAAAAATAAGCTTTGGACCTTGAGTTCGATTCTTTTTCAAATGATTTTATTGTAGTAATAAAAGTTTTTAGTGTCACATTACATCTGTTTTCATGCTCCAGTTGAGCATAAAAACAGATATATGCTGTTTTTGAATAGGTGTTTTTGGTGTTTGAATAAAATCAATGTTGAATTAAACATCAATGCACTCTATCTATCTAACTATCTGTCTGTCTGTCTGTCTGTCTGTCTGTCTGTCTGTCTATCTATCTATCTATCTATCTATCTATCTATCTATCTATCTATCTATCTATCTATCTATCTATCTATCTATCTATCTATCTATCTGAGCTCATGATGTGTGATCAAACAAATACATGGGTCTCACAGTGGCTCCAAATTAAAGGGCACTTTGTGAAGCAAAACCAGAAATGGGGCAGCTCCTCCTCGGGACGGGATCAATACATTGCCTGGCAAAGACAGCCATCTGTGCCTAATTGTATGCTTTACCTCCTCTTCTGAACGCACAATAAGCAACAGGCTGAACGCAGGCCCTCTGACCCAGACTGGCTTTCCAGACGGGGGAAGATTATTTCATTCAACTGGAAAACAACAAGGGGGTGGGGTAGAGGGGCGTTGTTGCTGTGTAGGGTAAGGGGGGTAGATTTTTTTTTTTTTTTTTTGCAGATGGAGAGGGCAACTGTTCCTATACGCCCCACCCTGACGAGGATGGGTCACAGAACTTGAGCCAACTGGTGCATCGCTCTCTCTCTGTCTCTCTATCTCTTTCTCGGTCACATCACAGCGCTGGGTGTATTCATTTTAGCAGGTATTATAGCGGATTAACAAACTGTCCACTGTTAGTTTATGGGTAACCTCATAAATCTTGCGTTGTTAGCAGACTGTTGCTTTACAGGCACATTTACGCTAATGCTTTATAATCATTTCAGATGATCATAAATGAAGGCTCCCTCTTGTTTTCCTCCCCTCTGTCTTCCTCTCTGCCGTTATGTCACAACATCCAAAAGTGTCGCCACACTTTTCTGAAGCTGTTGCAACAATTGCAGAGCTCTTGCTCAGAAATCTTTCGTTTTATTTTTTTTTTTATCTCTAAGATTAAAAAAAAAAAGAAGTAAGAAGTAAAAGGTAGCGTTGTGGTGCAACGCTACCTAAAACATTCATGATCACCAGAGTTTGGCGGACGGACGCAGACGGAACCCCTTATTCAGCTTTTGGTGCACAGTTAAAGCCATTTTATACGCTTGCTCTCTGCGTTTCGTTGGTCATTGATTTTTCTCTGCGTCGTCCTTCCATTACCTGTTGAGATGGTGGGTGGGGGTGGAGGCCGTGGGGGGACTTGCTCTTCTTCAAACACACAAAAACCCACAACAGTCCTCTCTATCTGTCTCTGTAGCCACTGGCACCCTGGTGTATTTCTCCATCTCCTCCTCCTCCTCCTCTTGTGGCGGGGATGACAGGCTATGAGGAATGACAGTGGCTCTGTTTGTCATACAGTAGCAGCAAGAAGCAAGGATTTTTAATTGCATTGGAGAATCTTCATTAAAGAGAGCACATGGGGGCGGAAAGTGGGGGAAGAGGGCTGCATGGGGCTGTGTCGGGGGGCACTCTGAGCATCGTCATTAGGAGAAGGCGCTAGTAGCGGAGAAGGGTGGGCCCTCTTTGCATGCACACTGAGAATGCCTGCCGTACCTCGGTCATTTGTAACATAATAAGTGCCAGCACAATGACTGCAATGCGAGAAAGCACACCACAGGGAAGAGAAGGGGGAAGGGAGACAGCATGTCTGTCTAAAAGAGGCACTTTTTTTTGGTCTTGATTAGAAAGTATAATGAGCCACTAAAGAAACTAAGGGGGGTGGAGGGGGGAAGGATCTCTCCTGAGACTGATGGAAAACAAATTAATCTGGTGATTTAAATTTAATTATTATTTTTCTATTAGTCCACCATGCAAAGACAGCCATCAGAAGAGAGGAGCTGTGCTTGCATTTATTGATTTTTGCCCAGACACATTCAGGGAATACAGATTCATCTGCTCCCTTCCCCACACAGTCCGCTACGTGGGATTCCATTAACACAAGAAGCTTCCAGCAACTCCGAGATGTTTAATTTGAACACCATAAATGGGGCCTAAAATAGCATTCAAGCACAAGAAAGTGGCCTAAGGATGTCTTCCTATAAAATTGAATTAGTCGTCACTTATTGTTGTGTCCAACATAACAAGTATTAAATAAACACCCAATGAATTAAATTAAGACGGGGACTCTTTGGTATGGAACTAGTCACACGCCGTCCGTTGCTCCTCTCTGCTTTTGATGCCTTACACTCTTATAACAGTTGACTTTGATTTAATCTTTTATTTTGGATTAATGCAAGAAAACCCCGCAGCTGGACTGCGCCGTAATTGTTCTGCCCATCCACTCGTCGCGACATCCTTTCAGTCTTGAATGCAACGCCTTATGAGATGTAATGATTTAAAAAGTCAATGATTTGAACTGACTGTGTGTGATTAAAGCACGAGGGACCAATTTGCGGCAGCTATATGTAGAACATCGGTGAGCCTCAAGTAACTCAGATTCTCTTGCTGACATAAAATTCGGCAATTATGCCAGATGAACGGCTTTATTGATTCGCTTCCTCCTATCTCCTCGTGAAAATGGTTCATCGCTGAGATTCTGGAAGCCTAACTATGCCTAATGGCGTATGGGATCCGTGTGACAGTGAGATGTGCATTGATCCGTGACCTTTGACCCAAGAGACATCCACAGGAAAACTGTTACAAGTGGGGGGTTTTTTTTTGGTGACGCCATGGTTTCCATCTACCCTAATATATCTGCCTTGTGATTCGTTGTCAGCTTGTGGATTTCTCTCAGTAAACGCACACGGAGCTCACTAGTTATTCAAAAGATCAGCCAGAAAATGTTTGGCTTGCAAGGTTGACTAATAAACCCTCTGCTCAGTCGAAATGGATGCACTTGGAGAGTGTTTATTGTGGTGAATGTAACTGAGCAGAACCCTCTGCTGCATGATGTAATACACAGAAGGGAGAAATCATCATAACAGCAGAGTAGTAGAGTGACTCATTCGCTGATGAGGTACAGTCACACTGTCATTCAACGAGGAGATGCAGTGGAAGCCCGATGGAGAGAGAGAGAGAGAGAGAGTGGAAGACGAGGAGAGCATAAGCATGTTCCTTTTTTCTGGGAACGAGAAGTCATTTGTGCCAGGAAAGTGGAGAAACAACCTCTCGGCCCCGCAGTGATGCATCCCTCCATGAAGAATGAGATCACAAGCAAATGTCATCCCAACCTGAGTCGAGCCAAATGACCTTGAATCCAATAAAAAAAAAAAAAAAAACATCTTCACCCACGTCAGTGTGTACACGAGTCGCACAAAATGTCAGCAGATTTTCCATTTGCTAAATCTGCTCCTAAGTGCAGGGGTTTAGCCAAGGTACTCAACCTAGTATTTTCCCTCAAGTCCTCGAGAATGCAGGCAGCAGCGCCTGGCGGAACCGTTGGTTACACCTACCTGTAGTTAGCCGCGCGCGTAGAGCTAAAGTTCAATTACCACAAAGTGAAGTGGCACAACATTTCCCCCACTCTGAGAGGAGCAACAATGGTTTAAAGAGAGAGCAGATGTGTGTGCGAAATTAACTTCACTTCCCTTCTGTGACTCTACAATTTCACTTGTTTGTTGAATTCAGTGCCGATGAAGCTTGTGGGATTTTTCAAAGGAAACTACTTTCACACTTGAAATACTTTTGAGCCTCAGTGCATTTTTCCCAGCTTACATAGCTGTGTTCACATAACAGATATATCTTTGAGAGCACACTACATATTGATAGATACTGCAAATTTGTTGCCCTGTTATCAAAACTGACCTTTCGCTGTTTTTTTTCTTCTCTGTTCTCTGACATAACCGTCGTTGTATCATTTATTATGACAGTGCAGATTTAACCCAGCTTGCCTGCTGTATAATTCTCTCACTGCAAAGTGTGCACAGCCTAATAGACAAATAATGCTGTTTGAATAATGAATGGTTAAAAATGAAGCACTGTTCTAATCCACAGAGACCTATTCCTTTTTATTAACTCACCCACTAGTGACTTGTAAGTCAACTGTAAGCCTACCTTTTATTAAATTCCACTCAAATGCTAATCCACACGAGGCTCTTACACGGAAAGACGTCTTAGCTGGTGAAATCAGTAACAGAAATGTAAGAGTTTGGCTTCTGCAGGTGAGCATTTTTCAGCCAGTGGTTTTTACAAGTCTGATTTAGTGGAGTTCCCCCAACAAACTGATTAAGGCCAAGAAACAGAAATCTTCAAGCACCCAAAGTCCTGAAAGTGAAACTGCCATCTAACTTAAAATTAGTTGTAATTTTTATGAACATATCTGCTTTCTGGTGTAAACAGGAATAGTCTTGAAGCACAAAAAATTGGGATTTAATTAAGAGATTAAATCTGAGGTAAAACATTTTAAAGTGACAGTTTTGCAAGTGTTGTGTGGCATAATTTACAGTCAAACACAAACAGTTTTTCTATTTGTTGTAACGATAAACAGGCCTTTTTTAAACTTCTTTCTCATTTGCCAAAACAATGGCTCCAGAAAAGAGTAAGCTCACAAATGCTAGTTTCTTTCTTTAAATAATGTGACATTTATTATGTACAATGCACCTTAAAAAAACAAAACAAAACAGTGAGAAGGACAAAACGTCACACATTAAGCTGGTTTCGTAAGTGTGCACACCCTGAAACCTTTTGGTTTGAATTCAGCATTCAGTCATCCAAGGAGGAAAATGCCAGCATTCTGCATCTTGACTTTGCGATATTTGCCAACCCTGCGCTGCAAATTTTCTCCAAATTCAACAGATTGTGGGGACGTCTCTAGGCTCCGGCCCTCTTCACGTGACTTCACATTCTAGACTTTGGCTCTTTACTTTAGCTTTTCTCTTTATGGAGTCAATTTTATGTGGATTGTTTTCAGACCAATGGTGAAAGATGTCTAGCAGACACTTAAAATTGTTCTGCAAAAAATGAAACAATTGGAGCTGTTTATGATTACAAAAAAACCCAAAAACATCAAAAGTCGGAAATGATCAGGAGGAAAGTACCTCCGCTGTGATTCACTGTGGGTATACTGTTCTTTTAGTGATTCTCACTATTGTTTGCATGCCAAACATACCTTTCATTGCCCAGAATTTCAAGTTTAGTTTCATCAAACTCTAACACATTCTTCTAGTTTTTTTTTTTTTAACTGTTTTAGACGTTGAAACGTTTTCTTTGGTAGAAATGGCTTTTGCCTTACAACATTACTCCTTAGACTAAAAATATGAAGAATACAGATCATTGTTGACACATGGAGTCCTTGTCAGAAATTCTTGCAGCTCCTTCAGTCTTGCTTTCGTCCTCCTGGTAGCCACCCTGAACTGTTTATGTCTAGTTTTATTTATCTTTTTTTTTTTTTTACAGCGTTAGAAAACTGTCAATTTTTTTGTAAAAATCATAATTTTCCCCCAAATTTCCCCAGTTATGGATAACTCTCTTCAGTGTGCCGTGTTTGTAAATAATGCAATAAAACTTTCTGCACTCTTCTCCTGGTGAAGCCTTTGCGTAATGGAATGCATCTGATCCTTTTCAACGCGTCTGCAAACGGCAGTGGCTTTAACTACAGGATGCACATGTGAAAGAATCAAGAAAATCCAGCTAGGACAACTGAACATTATCATAGATTACTCAGATTAAATCTAATGGATGGTGGGTGTGAACTCAGGAAGAGTGAATGCTGAAAATAAATCAGAAGATGCTTCAGAAAAGTGTTATTTTAAGGGCGCGGACACTTATGCAACCCGGTTACTGCCTGCTTTTATTTATTTATTGCATTCCCCCATCTAACAAGCTTGTTTGCTTTTTGGTTGAAGTAAATGTCACATGACATGTCAAACAGGTTTTGAAATGATTTATGTCAGGTTCATTATCTTACATGACAAAAAAAACCCTGTACTTCACTTGAGCCACTAACTTTTTGATAGCAACATAACCTTTTCTGTTGAGTCATAAAATTACTGGCATTAACACTGCCGTAAAGCAGGAGTGGTGTTGAAACAGCTAATGGTCTGAAATTGTTTGTTTTTTTTAAACTTTGAAGTTTGCTAGTTTCTTGTTTACATCAGAAATTTTATAATATTCTGAATTTTACATAAATAACGAGGATAGAGAAGAACTCCTCGATTTATATCTGCAGCTAATGGGGTCTTTTAAAAAGGGTTGCTTGTTTAGATGTTGCAAAAACAAAATGTGAAAGCAAATTTTTTTTTAAATGTCGCAGCTCAACTGTTGCTCTGAACGAATATTTTATGGAAAAAAATATTTACATTCATAATCACATGTTTCTCTTTCTCATTGAGCTGAAGCTCTTAATGTCTCTTTTACATGCAGGAAAAATTACACTAAAGCCAAAACGTCTTATAGTCAAGATAAAAGAAGATAGACCACCTTTACGTTTACATTCAAAGTCCCCAGCATTTATTGACTTTCCTATTAAAGATTTTTAAAATGCCTTAAAATAAATCCATCTTCTATGACAGTAGCATAATCTCACCATGAATCATTGGCGTTTATGCTCCACATTTTTAGTTGATCAGAGTGACTCTGCACTTTCATTTAGTATTCTTCCTGTTTTCTTGTTGCTTAAATATGACTTGGCATTGAGGCCTTTTTTCACTGAGACTCAGGTAAAGTAGATTTGTGTTGATCTCAACATTTTTGAAAATGGCTTCAAGAAAATAGCTATCCACCTACACTTGCACAGATCTCCAGTTACAGCTATAGGCTTATTATGAAATATAGAACAACCTGAACTATGAAGGTGCCCTATATGTGGGGACTATTGTCTTTGATGCTACCATTTGGTGTTTGAAAGTGTTTAATAGTGATGAATAAAGGGCAGTAGAGGATCATAAAATAACAACTGAAGATGTGATAAATAAGAATGGACAGGGGCCAAAGTCTGCCTAAAAGTCACATTAAGGTCATAAGTGGGGTTAAAAGAAAATTTCTAAAGAATGAAGCCGTGATCCCTATATACCTAATAATTAATTTAAAGCCTCTGTATGCATCTTTGCTAGGGATCCTGATAACTGTAGAGTCTATTTAAGTGTTCTGTTTTTCATAAATGTTTCCATTTCGTCTTTATCGCTAAATAATGACAGAGAGGAATATTATACACATGATGGGCAATTTTAGAACCTGATAAAGACCAGATCATTTATGTATTAAAGAATTCATAAAGGATGCATTTGCTTTTGCAGGTTTTTGAAACGCTTGTGAAAACACACTGTAGGAGAACTATTCGCTTGACGATTGTCATTTGTTTCAAATTTTAGACCTTTAAGTTGCTTCAATTCATTTGACAGTCAAAAATAATCATTTTATCTGTTCTAAGGATAATTTGTATTATTTTACATTAGAGCAACTCCAACTCAAACAGAACATGCATAGGTAATTAAACTGCTAAAATATTAAAAACCACGGCCCTCTGTAAATGTGTGCAGACTAATCTCTGTATTCTTTACAGAATAAAAAAAACACATCTTTGGACGAACATTGAAATGATCATATGTGATGTTCAAAGTTTACCTTTTTATCCCACTGCGAATATAAAAACACGTTTGCATGGGGAAAAACATGCACAAAATGTGTTCGGATGCTCAAAATGCCACCTTTGGTCTAATTATAGCTGTCTCATTTACATGCAGAAGAAACGTTCATGCATACCATATGAGTTATTTTCAGACAAGCCTTACAAGCATCCCAAATCCATCCATTTGCAAAGTCTTCATCTTCATTGTAGAGATCTGTTTGAATTGCATGTGAATGTTTTAAAATGTATGCAAAAAGAAGCCCCCTGCAGACATTAAGTCCACATAAGTATTGCTGAACAGCATCAGTGCTCTGTTTTAATTAGCAAATGGATAAAATAGGAGAAAGTGTGTGGGACTGAGGTTTGTGGGGGTTTTTTTAGACTTGAAGGTCATGAGATGCCTTGTATTCATTTGTAAATGCTTTGGTCACTTTGCAAAACAACAATGTCCCGCACAGAAAAAACCCCTCAGAGGTTTTGTGTAAACTACGATTGCTCTAAATGAGAGTGAATGCTGATGTGTTTTAGCTGAGGAACAGAGAATTCATCAAGAATTTACAGCCATGTCTATAAAAGTGAAATAAAATCAAACAAACGGAGCCATTTTAGAGATTACTGCTGCAATGACAGTTATCTTAAAATTATGGAGACGTCTCCTGAAGACATTTAAGTCCATGATGCTCATCGTTACATTTAGAGGACAAAGGGGGAATCTTGCACACCTGAGAACATCATCCCAGCTGCGAAGTATTAAGAAGTGGCAGCATCAAGTTGTGTGGGTACTTTGCTGCAGCAGGGACTAATAAACTTCAAAAAATACAGATGTAAAAAAGTTAAGATCCTCCACTGAATATTCAGTTCTTCATTACAAAAAAAATTAATCATAAATTGATGTTTAATTTTGGCTTAGCTCCCTCTGGGGAAAAAAAAGTAATTTATCTGCACTGCAAAATAAAAATAACCTAGTTTAACTAATTAAACAAAACATGATAAAATATTTAATCTTAAATGACCATAAACAGGAAAGGCTAAATCGGACATTCAGAAAAGGTAATATCTGTCTGTACTGTACCAGGTATGTATTTATAAAAAAAATCTAGTGGAATTTGATTTTTAAAAAATTTACCCAAGTTATAAAAAAAAATTTGTTCCACCATATAAAGATTTTTGTCATGTTTTGTCTAAAACAAATCTTTGTCTTATAATTCACTGATTCGCCCTTCTTTCGTTAATAAAAATCTCAATTTAAAGACTAAAAAATGAAGATGAGCACAACACTGTCAACTCAAGCTAGGCACTTCCTCTCTGTTCACTTTTCTTGTGTTCTGAACCGTTGAACACAAACACACCTCAAGAATATCTCGGCTTGTTTGGTGAGAGCAACCACAACCAGAGAGAGCCACGTCACTTCCCTTTTCACCTACGAGATCATGGGGAAAGCTCTCACTACCTCTTTCACAATTAAAATTGGTGCTTCAAGTTAAGGCTCTGACGTGACAGCACACACCTTGTCAAGTCTGAAAAAGGTGGTAACATCTGTCAGTCCAGTTTTTCAAATGAGTGTGTCTGCAAGTTTCGATATGAAAAACACTGGTCAGTGAACCAGAAAAACACGGCGCACAAATGACAACCTGCAAACTCTTTTCATCTAACCCTCCTCCAGGAAGATAATTGCTCAAATGGACTAGGGCTTGCATGTATGGGTACCATAGCTATGTAGGTGTGTTTGCATGCGGGGTGGTCTTAAGACTGTTTTAAGAGCGATGTGAGCAGGCCCTGCGTTAATTAACTCTGGCAGGCCTGTGTTCCTCCTGGCAGTACGCAGGCAGACATTTTTGCCTGGCTGCCCTCAGTGACGCCTGGTCAAAAATAGGGCACCACAGTAATGATCACAATGGTGACATCATCTTAGCCTTCAATGTGCTCTCCCCTCGGTGCTCATCTGAACAAAGAGCAGCAGGCGTGCAGGGGAGGGAGGCAGATGTCACTTCGTGTCTGGGGAACATTAAGACCCAACAAATGTTCTTTGAATCCTTGGAAGATCCTTTTTAGGGTTTCGAGTGGGCTAAAAAGAAGAAGAAGAAGAAAAAAAACGCTCCTAATTGCTTTAAAGGCAATTAATTAGAAATGGGCTTCTTTTTAGTTTGGATTCAATTGTTTCTAAATGACGCATAAGATTTGAGCAGTTCAGGTAAAATGCCTCCAGCTGAGGAATGCGCATGGTGAGAGATGAGTGTCCGCAAATAGCTCGCAAGCGTGTTTAGATGGTGGCCCTCTAACATGTGATCTAAAGTGTTAACACATGTGGCCTTTTTTTTGTTTGTTTTCTTTTTTTCAGCATTGTTACTGATCTGTTCAGATGGATACCCTCAAGTCTTGAAGCAGACTTCACACACAGACACATGGAGCAGTGGCAAGGACTTTTTCATTGCAAATGCGCAAATGATTGACATTCAGTTTATGTATTCAGGAGATCATTACAGTTTTACAACATAAATCTGAAGATTTCCTGAATCTCACAGTTTGTGAAGTCAATCGACGGAACCCAACACAATTTGTGTGAGATAGCAGCAGATAATCTATGTAGGCTAGAGTCCGCTCTGATGTTTGGTTCTTTGAATCTGTTTTACCTAGCCTAAATAAATCCCACAGGAATGTTTGCTTCTATGCAGTCCTTCCTGGAAGTCTGTCTACTTCAAAACACTGAGTTTGTCTTGTAGTTCTCCCCCCTCTGAAATCCAGTAAAAGTCTGTAAAAGCACGAGAGAGAGAGAGAAAGAAAGAGAGAGGAAGGGAGAAGGAGAGGAAAGGGATTCTCAAGACCTGGACGAGCCGTGGGAAAAGAGGGGTCTTGTAGAGGAAAAGCAGAAATGTCTCAGGACATTCCTTTGTGATTACACAGCGCTACACAAATCCAGACATTCTTGTACTCATTCCGTGTCTTATGGCTCGAGTTAAAGTCTCATTTGTGAACTTGTAAACATCCGTGTGTCTTTACTTGTGCAGATGTTGTTGGAATTTTTTATTTTTTTAAACTTCTGTTTAGATCTATTTAAAGTTGAATAAACACAGCCTCAAGGAAACCTCAGGGTAGAAGACTAAGATCAATTTGCAATAATTATGTATTTCCTTTTTCCGAGCCGGGGAACTTTGATGTTGCACCACATCATCCTTTACAACTGGAATAAAGGAAAGAAGAAAAGGGGCAGGCGAGTATCATATCCACAGGACCAACACAAGAAGATTCAAACAAGAGGAGGGCACTGTGTGCAAATCTCAGGTTACACGCCCAAGATCTTTGAAGAGTCAGCTGCCCCCAGTGGGAAGAGGCATGTTCCTCCCTTGTCGCAGCCACCATGAATGAGAAATGGCTCCAAGGAATGCTCCATTATCGTCCTATCTGAGGAACTGGGGGAGGGAAGAGAAGCTTGTAGTCTCCCTTCATTTAGCTGCGTGCAGAATCATGTGTTTGCAGGAGGAAAGGGGGTGGTGGTGTGAGGAGTGGGCACTGGCCTACAGACCCGCAACTGGGCTGAGCAGCCTCCTCCCCAGCTCACCAGACCTTGCACTTCCTCATTTGTCTAGGTCATACGTCCTTTTTGTCAGCAATTAATCTGCAGCTCCACCCTCCTATATTTACCCCCTTTCGCTCGAGGTTTCTCCTTCACCTCTTGTTCTCCTGGCCTTGGCTGGATTCACTCTTGGTTTGATCACTGTTCGCTGTTGTATCCCAGCTACTAATAATGGATGGCTGGCCACTTTAGATGCTACGTTTGAGCCATGCATGAGGAGCATGCTGTTGACCTTCACTTTATTATGCATCCGCTGTGCGACAATGCTCCCTCTCTGCTCCAAATTGACCTTCCAGGACCCCCCCCAAACACACACACACACTTTCCCTCCTTCTACCTCACACACACTTAATATGAATTCACTGTGTGTGATTATTATTCTTATTTGAGGAGGTAAAATCGCAGCTTTAAAACTGAATGTGGGGAGGTGGGGAAAACAAACTGTATGTATTTTCCCTGATCAATATCTCTTGGGATCTGCTAAATTAGATGCAAGTCAAATTTAAGTAAATCATGAAAAAAAAAAACCGTTCCTAATCCTGGATTTACAGTGCTGATGCCTTTCAGAACAATTACACAAATCAATCTAATTAAACCTGTTGAAACTGGCTTTAATTGCCTCCCTGATTAAACAAACAGCAAGTTATAGCATGCAAATAACAATGCAGATCAAAAAGCTGTGCAGGCACGAAACCGTAAACTTCAGCGCCCCTTAGTGGTCATTAGCTTCCTGTGACTTATCTAATGACGTCAGCCCTGGACAGTACACGCACTCTCATGCTCACCCCCCCACTGTGACTGTGACTGTGCGTGTGTGGGTGTGTGTGTGTGTGTGTGTGTGTGTGTATGTGTGCTTCTACCACTCATGTTGTGGGGACATAAATCAGTTTCCAGAGTCAGACTGTGGGGGATAAGTAGTGTTTACAGGGTTAAGAAAGGTCTCAAAGATATATATGTTGGCTGATGTGGGCTCTTCTTGTGTGATGGAAACATGACTGTGCATAATGCATCTTATAATTTTCATGCAAAGAGTGATTAACATGAACTACACCAATAGATACACAGCAAATACAAGGTTGGTTATGGCTACACATGTAACAGAGTGTTTGCATATGAATCATCTGTTCGAAGTGTTCCTTGTATTCAAAAGAGATATGATCACTTTGTTTTTTTGTTTTTATATCTCTATGCTTAATCACTGCATGAAGGATGTCAAGGTTGCTGTGCAGTTATGTTTTGTAAATGGTTCATTGTGCTTTGCTATAGAAAAAAGAAAGTGGATTCAAGTCAGGCAACATAGCTGAGCATGCCATCATTTTCACATTTTTCTTCCTTAATAAGTCTTGTGATTCTCCCACTGTGGATTCTGGATTGTTCCCATTATTCAGTCTTCAGAGCTCCTCTTGTTGGGTCTGTTAATAGTGTTATCAGGCTGTGTGTTAACATGATGTGAATGCATGAATGCCCACACCTCCACGACCATCTGTACTGTTTGCCTCTTACATGTTTTCACCACTATTCATTGTGGCAGTACTGGATAGTTTCGTGGTTCACATGCTTGACTCCATTTAAACCAGCCCACTTTCATTTTCTCTAGCTTGGTTGGACAGAAACACATCAAGCTCTCTTTCACTGATGCACCATCCATAACACCGATAACAAACCATATGTTTCAGCATATTGATGGAGTTGTCAATGTTTTTTTTCCCTTGAAATATCTCGAGAAAACGCATAAGGAAGTGATAGAGCTCTGATGTGACAAGTTGCACTGTGTTCCACTGATACATAATTGGGTCATTTGACTTGTTTTTGAATACCAGCTTTATCTGTTTGAGTAAAATATCTTTTTTTGTTGTTGTTGTACACACGGTGGATAAAAAGTATCATTTTCAGATAAGGGGTCAATCTGGGTAATTTCAGAAGAATTACATTTTAAGAAAATGACAGCAGAGATGATTTACAGTATTGTTTTTAGTTAGTTTGAAAGAATACATCTTTTTATCATAAATATTATGCTTTTTATGTTTTAGTATTTAAGGTAGCTCCTTCAAGCAAATGTTTTAATAGTTAATAAGTAGACAAATATATAAAGATGTTCTTTGTTCATCTGCCTGTTCATTTTCCTTGAGATAAACTGTAGCTGAAACATAAAGAGTAACCAGAGAAAAGCTTTAGCTTAATTTGTACAGGCAAACTTTAATATGTATTTTTCAAACCCAACCTTTACGTACACTGAATAAATAACGCATAATATTTTCCCTCCCCGCTGTTGAATCAGGCCAAATGTCTCTTGTTTTAGGTCAGTTAGAATTAGTCAAATTGTTTCTATTTGTCAAATGCCACAAGAATGAAACACAATTTTCTGTTACCTTCTTTCCAATTATGTCTAATATAATCTTTTTAAGAAAACCTGATGTCATTATTGGCTCATTATATAGTTTTGCATGCAAAAGGGCATCACTCAGTTTAATTCATTCTGCTTACCTTCCTTATCTCAGATGCCAGAGAAACTGAAATACCACCATGTAAAAATCAGCAGTTATGTCTTTAGGGAAAAATAAAATCTAACATGTGGTCAAATTCTGACAAATTGGTGTATTATTTTAAATCCAGTATAATTTTTTTCCCCCATAACACAATACAAATTTTTAAAAGTACCCTAAATTGGTGAAAAAAAAGTTTAATATGTTCATGGAAAACAACACGCAACTTTAAGAAATGCCTTTAAGTGAAGATGTAGTTTTGCTCAGTGTCACTCAGTACCACACATCAGTGACAGTTATCAGGGACACCAGATTGGCTTCACATATCTCAGATGATTTATGCATTCATAGGTTATGCATTTGCATACAAAAAGATATGATTCCGAGTTTTATCTGTTTTTACTATTTACTATTTTATTATGTACAGATAAGTATGCAAATTGGATTATTTTATGTACACATATTTCTGCTGTGTCTGTTAATGTTATTATATTTCAGCAGGACATCCATAAACATGCATTCAATTTTATGTTTTACTGTATTACTCATGGACTAAAAACTTCCAGCACTATTGATTAGTAATTTATGGTACATGTAGCCATTTCCAGAGAGAATAGATCAGCCTTCACTGTTGTTTTGATGCTATTTATTGGTTTTTTACTTGATTTATTCCACATATCTTGCTGAGTTACAGTCCCTAGCAAAGGTATTTCTACATTTTGCTATGTGTGAAACTGCAATCCTTTGAGTAGTTTGGTGGGATCTGATGAGATAGAACAAAACAAAGAACATATAGTTTTCAGGGCTTTTTTGTTTGTTTGTTTTTAACAAATTAATATCTAAAAACTGCCTATACATGGCTCTCTCAAACTGACAAGCCAGGCAAGGAGAGCGTTAAACAGCTAACTCTGGAGGAGCTTCAATGATACACATCTCAGGTGGTAAAATCTACACTAGAAATTTTGAACTCCAAAATTCTGGCTTTTATGGATATTTGGCCAGAAGAACACCATAGTAAGTCCTATTAGCAGTTCACCACCAGCAATGTTGGGAACATGCCGAACTATGTGGAAGAGGAAACTAGACTTTCTGGACTAGAAGCAAAATACTTCATGTAGAGGAAAGTTTACATAGCTCATCATTATATAGATATATCCTCTCCACAGTAAAACATGGTGGTGGTAGTATTATGCTATGGGGATGCTTTTCTTCACCATGTTCAGAGAAGCTACAAAAAGTTGGATGGAGCTAAAAACAGGATAATCCTGGAGGAAGAGCTGTGAGGTGGCTGTGAAAGGATTGAGAAGGAGGTTATGAAGATCAGGTTTTCCTTCAAACTTAATTGACTTTGTACTGATCTATCATATAAAATAACAAGAAATTTGTGACTGACACATAAAATACCTTTTTTTAAGGCATCATAGTCTTTTTTAATGGGTTTTATGCATGTATTTCTTTTATAGATTTCGACTTGTTTGTGTTTTAGTTTGAAGCACAGGAGTCTTAACTCTTTACTGTAATCCACTCCACTAAACGACAAGACATTTTAAGTCTGACCTGAATGGAGTTAACCTTTTGTTCCTTAAGGGAAATAATTTATATCCTAAATAAATACACATAGACGTAGAAATAGAAGAAAGACGGACAGCTTGTGTAGCAGAGGGACTGAAGGGAATCACAGGTTGAAATCTTCAGAGACTGCCCTGAATGCCCTGTGCTTGTGTTTGTAGCTTAGCAAAAGCTGATCACATCACATGTGTTGGTAGGTAATTCGGGTGAACCTTTTTTGGCAGACAACACACAGACAAACTAACAGCTAACAGTTCAATATCCGAGGTGATGAGACGCTCATTCAGAATAATATTTTTCAGGATTGCACCATCTGCTGCCTCTGCAATCCCTTCTGGTTTTCTCTTGTCACTGTGTCTGCAGTTTTTGTTTGCCTGCATTGTCTGGCAGCTGTACAGAGAGGTATTGGAGTCTGGATCATGTCCCTGCTGCCATGTCTCTGTAAAAGTAAAACAGCACTGTAGACATGTTTTGTGTCCTGGTCAGTTCTTAAAGCTTGCTCTGCTTTTGCATGCAATCTCGCATTCCCTGCAAATATCTGGTGAAAAATATGTTGAATGGTCTCCTCCTTGCTTCCTGTTTTCACTGACTGTTGTGAGAACAACAGTCAGTGAAAACAAACTGCTGCTGAATACAGACTGTAGCTAAGATTTCACTGCAGCTACTTAAACATTTGTGCATCTGTATCTTTAATATTCTGGTTCATTTTAACAGGTGATCAAATCTACCACCAGATATGATTAAAAGGAATAAATCAAAACTCATATCAAAACATAAATGACAAAGCATCATCTGTGCACAATGTGCATTTTGTGAAGTAGAAGATTTAAAAACATGTTTTTATTTATCTGGACTCTAGTTGAGTCAAACTCTGAGCCAAAATTCACAAAATATATACATGTCTATGTATTTGTTACCCAACCTATATCAATGGAAACAAATTTTCAGGTTTGAGATGAACATATTTCATTACATATTATAATTGTGCAAAGTAGGTTTCTTCAAAAAAACAAAACAATTCATACAACTTGAGCATCCTCTGTGACTGTTATACAAGAAACTGTTTTCAGTCAGATTCTTCTTCAGATTTGCTGCAGCCACAGCCGTCAGCATCTGCCACTCTTTGAGGAACCTTGAATAATATCAGTTGCAACACCACAAAATGTCCTTCTGTAATTAGGAAAGGATTGCTTATTTGAGTTGATTTTTTTTTTATTCTGACGAATAATTTCTACACCAGTTGTGCAATAAAGAGTTATTTATTTTTTGCTAATTCCATTTTTATAAAAGCAGTATGAGTTAACCAACTGTCATTAAAAACATTTATGATATTTTAATAGCGCTTTTCAGAACAAAGTTACAGTTTTTAAAGTGTACAGTCTAAAAAATAAATAAATCAGTCAATTCTTGGTGAAATGTAAAATTTGGTCTTTTTTTTTTTAAAGACAAATGTAGGTTTTGTCCATAGAACTTCCGGCGTTAGTTTTTAAAAAATGCCATTTCTGATGATAGTTTCAACAAGAGTTAAAAACCCAATGAAATAAAAAAGCAGTAGCTCAATAGAGCCACACGGGGGCGTTGCTTTACTCAGCTTAGAAGCCAAATGGTGACGAAAAAGTGAAGGGCTCCATAAAAAAAAAAAAAAAAAGTCAATATCAATTGCATAAATGTGTGCAGATCATTTCGTTCGGTATATATCTCTCTGACGATTTGCACGAAGAAGCAGCAACAGAAAACAAACTCGTGCTGAAGCCCCTCCCACCAGGTCAACGCATATATCTCCATCTGCGTCAGCTGCATAGGAACGGACGGACGCCATAGTTCCTGTTGTGCTAAAACAAGGAAGAGCCTAAAGCCGAGGTGAGGACATACGGTAATAACGTCGTTTTTCCTTTTTTATTTTCCTACTTTTGCATGTGCTGAAAAATAATACAAACAAATAAAGCTCGGTGTTGAAGTTAACGTTGAACATTAGCGCGAGAATGTCAGGAGTGTAACAGTGGAGGGAAGCTAACCGAGCTGTGACCATTACCCAGACTGATATTTCCACAGTAAAACAGCTGATAGAGGCACTGATAGGTCTTATTTGTGACGGTAACATCCAGTAAGTCACGTCTTCTTCACTGTAAATCTCTGCTAGTGAAGCTAACAGCTGTCACCGTTTAATGTGTTCGGTGTCATGGAATTTAATTAGTTTGAAAACTGCTAACGAGCAACGAGAATCAGGAAGCGTTGTCGCGAAATCATTTTTTTATCAAAGCTTAAATGCATAAAGAGGCAGCTTATCGGTCATAGAGTGGAAGGTTTCCAGTGTTGGGTAGGTTTTTAATCCAACAAACCCATAGATGATGAGGTGTCGAGTCATAAACAGGCAATGGGAAACAAAGGGCGTTACCGAGTTCAGGCTAAAACCGTCTCCTCTCATAAAACAATCTAGTCAAATAAGTTATAAATGCAAAGTCCTGAGCTGAGTTACTGCTGCACAGACTGTGTGTTCGTGTTTTATTTCATTAAATATACATGAAAAACCATAACTGGGTTAGGCGTTGTGGGACATAGATTTCTAAGCATCATATAGATTGTAATAGAATGAGATGGTGAAGGAAATGTAGGCAGTTTCAAGTGGGCATTACTGACATTAATCAAATACATTTTTCATGTTAGCCTTTGCAACTTCCACAGTTATAATGAGTTTATGAATTTTAGCTAAACAAAGTTGCTGGGCTTTAGGTGATTGTACTATACTTAAAAAAAATGTGTATTTACTTATGTGCATGTGGGTTTCAAACATTATGTTTGCTCAGGTTAAACTGATTGCCCACTCTAAAAAAAAAAAAAGGCGAATATTGGCCTTTTTTATCAGCCGGTCAAAATATTTGACTTGCTCTACTTGCTGCTCATCATTTGAGTGTCCCAATCTGAGGCAGAGCTGAGTTATATTTACCACAGGTGGTCGAATAAACATCCATGTATCCATATCACTGCTGGGAAGCAACTCAAATTGTGCCTCCTTATGTGAGAAGCTTTCAAATTTAAATATTTAACTGGTACTACCTTGATATGATTCCTGTGTTTACTTGTAAGAGTTTTTTTTTTGAGAGAGAGAAAAATATTGGATTGCAACTCTTATTCAGCTGTATTAATGTGTTATTGTTGATGATAGAGTATCTTGCTTGCGTAGTCATATCTAACTGTGCCTTGTTGGTGTCAGGTTCCTGTGACAGAGTTCGTACTCCTAAAGATAGGCACAGTAACTTTGATATGAAGTCTAGGAAGCAGCATGGTGGCTGGTTTTAGTGTTTACACAAAACCAAATATGTGACGGTGTGTCACATATTCAGTCTAGCAAACCGCCTTGACAAGGCTCGGCCTGAAACACACTGAAATAACGCAAGTCTGTCTGCTAAAGTGTAGGCTTCATCTGCTGTTGTATTTAGAAAATGGTCATCTATCTACATATCTAGACTTTCAGCCATATAACCTGTCTGTTGGATCATTTTATCTTTCAGTAATGTACTTTGGCATCTCGTCTTGACTTTACAAGGTTCAAAGCAATCCGTGATGGACTCCAGGTCTCGGAGACTTCCGTTTTGTCTGTCCAGCTCCAGATCGTCCTACACCTTCACCCCGGCGGTCTCCTCGTCACTGGGATCCAGCAGGCGGTACAGCAGGGAGCCAGTGCTGAACAATGACCGCTTCCAGAGAGCATCATCTCCCTACAAAGCAGACACAGAAAAACAGGTAGTGATTGTGGAACACTCTGGCTTATTGCACATCGGTTTTATAGATTAAGATTCCACATACCCTCACTTAATTCATGAGAACTTTCCATAAGAAAGGAAAGGTATTTTTCCTTAAGGTATTTTTTCCCTTGCATGTTCCCAATGTATCCTCTTCTAACATGTGAGAACCAACTGCAGCTCCTTTTAGTGTTCCTCTCCCTCTGAAAATTACTTTGATGTCCTTTCCTGTCTCCAAAGAGCAATCATTTAAAGGAGCTCTTTCCTTACAGGTTGCCTTTGCTGCATGATACAGTAGCTGACTGCGTATATCAGTGGTGCATCAGCCGACACTCCAGGGGTCTTTTTTTAGGACAGCCTAGATTCCTTGTGTGTATTTCAGTCCTGCTGCTCATCAAGGTCCGTTTCACAGGATAGTGTTTCTGTTTGCCAGGGTCTTGTTGAGTTGTTCCTGTTCTTTCTAGAACAGTAAAGGTACAGGGTGTGGATGTAGCAAATCACATTTTAAGCAATTTAAGAATTATATCAAGTTCTGATTATCGTTGATGATTTAATTTTTTTTGCATACATAAAGGACATACAGTTAGTCTACTGCAACATTGCTCATGCAAAATTCTTATGCTTTTTTTTTCCTTTTGTGAGTCTACAGATTTGATCCTCATAGAAGCGTTGCTCAGATATGAGCTCCGGCTAATGCTTTGTGTTCGCTTTCATTTTCTTCTGAAGAGTTCTCGCCTCCTGAGCTCGTCAAGAGATTACAGCAGTTCTGACACCCGCTCCCCCAGCTGGAAGCTGCCTTCTTTGACGTCCTCCGGCAGATCTTACGACCGCCCCTGGGTTGAATCAGCTCTCAGCAGTAGGAGCAAAGCGGTACTGAAGCTTGCCTTTCATATGGGGTCACACAGCTGAGATCTACTAAAAGATCTCCGGTTAGAGGGAGAGTCTTTAAAGGGGAGTCATTCAAACTCTGTCTTTTTTTTTTGTTTTTTCTCTCCTCAGAGTGATGCTGAAGGGCGGTCAGGGATCTGCTCGGGTGTTCTGACTGCCAGCGATGATGCGGAGTCGAAAAGGGCCAAACTTTCATACAGCAATCGCCTGTACTCCAGAACAACCAACACTTCGCTCACAGGTTCCGGCTACTCCAGTAACGTGCTCAGCAGCAACAGCAGAGGTTTGTCATAGCTCAAACTATTGAGCCAAAGCAATTACTGGAGATTTATTCCCAGCTTAGATTCAGCTCTACACATGGGAAGAACATGATGAGTGCTAATGCATTTCATAATAATCCCAGGCAGCTCTTAATTTACTGAGAGGGAAAATACCTCAGTTTTATCTGTAATTGGATAAAAGTTTAATGTAGAGCAAATGAACTTATGTCATATCAACATTTAGCTGATTTGTTGGGGACGGAAATCTAGTAAAATATTTTCTGTTTTCAACAGGCACAAATAACTCGCTTGATTCATCCTGGGGTTCATATCGTTTACTCTCAAGACCGACTCCTTCCTCCACGAAGCCCCTGCTGTCCTCCAGAGAGCAGGAGACGAAGGCTGAGCCCAGCCTCTCAAGTCTGGGAGAGAGAAGAGCGAGGAATTCTGGACTGGCTTCCTCACTGTGTACGCACGATTTATCAGGTAGTGCAGTCCTTTTAGACTTGTTGAACTTATGTGGTTCATGCTCTTTCGTCTTTCAGATCAAACTGACAGGGTGACGTCCACATATGCACAAGGAGCTCGACCAAAAGAAACTACCTACTCTTCCTCATCCTCCGCTGTGAGGGAGAGCTCTCTGAGTCGCCACGCCTCATCCTTCTCGCAGCCTCCGACGTCATCGCAGCTGCATGACTTGAGCAGCAGAAGCACGGCTCGTTTCACAAACGCTCCACCTTCTCTCCGCTCAACTCAGGAACAAGCACGAAGCGCCCTGTCTTCTGGCGTATTCGCCTCCCACTCCTCATCCTCCTCCTCCTCATCCTCCCACACCCCCTGGCAGTCCACTCCCCTGAGCAAACCAGAGCTCGCCCTCCCACGGCCGTCCGCTGAGGGCGGAGAGCCGGAAGGCCGGAGCTCCACGCGCCGCTTGTTGTCTCGACTGTTTTCACGGCGTTCCAGCCAGGACTCTTCCAGCTGCTCATCCAGCGTTCGCTCGCTCGATGACGACAGCCCGTCTACCAGTGGGGAGTCGGTGGACAGCGACGAGGGAGCCGGGCCGTCCAGCGCAGACCCAGACAATGGAGGTGCAGCGACGGCCTTGGATAGCCTCAGGAGTCATAGAACGGACCTTTCTACTATCCAAGAAAGCAACCCGGGTCATTTTGGGCTGGGCCGGTCCGGAACGGCTTCATGGAGAGAACCTTCTGTAAGTAGTAGCAGCAGCGGAGGAGGAGGGAGGGGCTCATCCTGGCTCTCTGCCCCCTTCCGAGCCCGCTGCCCCCCCCTCCTGTCCCGCCTCCGAAGGTATGCAAGAGAAGACGGCCCCCACTCCCCTTCTGGCTCAGAGCAGGACTGCAGCCGTCCGCAGCATTTACTGAGAAGGTGGGATGACCTGGAGCATAAAGCATCGCAAGATGATGATGAGGAAGAAGATGAGGAAGATGATGATGAAGAGGAGGAGGAGGAAGGAGCGTTTGCTTTGGATGCTTTCGCTGAGTCTTATGCTGATGGAATAGAGGATGAAGCGTTGCCTGAACTGGAAGTTGTGTTTTCGCCTCGCCGGCAGCTGGGAGTTCTGGAGAACCTTTCAGCCTCTTTGGGACGCGGTGAGAGGCAGCCGGAGTCGGACCAGAAGGAGAAGACGCTCTCCAGCAAGGATCAGGAGAAGCTGCGCAAGATCAAAGAGAAGTAATTCATATGATCTTTATGTTTTTAGAAATGTGTGTCTTGTTAATGCTGTCAGTTTATTTCATTTTTGTGAATTTATCCTTTAGTAAATGGGTTGTTCTTGAAAGTATAAATTTTAGGAGACTGTGGAAAAGAATCCTTACTTCTCTTTGCCGCCACAGACTGTTGATGGAGGATTCGGACGAGGAGGAAGGAGACCTGTGCCGAATCTGCCAGATGCGGGAGGAGTCTTCCTCCAACCCCCTGATCCAGCCTTGCCACTGTACCGGCAGTCTGCAGTTCGTCCACCAGGAATGCATTAAGAGGTGGCTCCGCTCCAAAATCAGCTCAGGTAACCTCCAGATACAAGAACTGTTTTAGGAAACTCCAGCATAGCGTAATCAATTACATGTTCATGTTGTATTTAGGAAATTACATCAGGGATTCTGCAGGGTCCTAAAAAGCCATCTTGAATTTTAATAGTATTGCACCAAAAAGTCTTGAATACTCCCAGACTTTTAAAACTAGATTTAAAATCCCATTCTATTGAATGTGGTTCTTTGCTGAGGTAATAGGGTTTCTTGTTACGTCATCCAGCACTAGCTCATATAGACTATGTTTGATTTTACCTGGTTTAAAAACGAGGATTTCAATGGTCTGCTTAATTTGTAGCATTGTTGCTGGATAACCTACACTTGATGTTTCAGCCAGTCATAAAACATCAGCTGAAGTTAACAGTTATATTTCATAAGTTATTATGCTAGTTAAATGTAATTTAGAAAGCTAAGGAGTTTATTTTCATAAACCTTAAATTTAAATAAAGTTTTAAGACAGTCATTAGTTCTGTTTTAAACTTGGGAAAACTTCCAAATGATGGAAGTCCTTCCTCTCCTGTCTCCTTCCTTTGCAGGAACAAACCTTGAAGCAATCACAACATGCGAGCTCTGTAAGGAGAAGCTGCGCTTGAATATTGATAACTTTGACATCCAAGAGTTGTACAGGACACACGTCCAGGTGAGTCATTCCAGCCCTTTTAAGAAAACTATTACTGTGCCATCTGACGCCTTATTTAAAAACCTAACACGGAGAAACTCACTTTTGTTAATGCTGATTTGATGATTTTATTTAAAGAAACAAAATGAATTGTATGTTCTGTTTCTATTTGCAGCCTATTGCAAGGGTGATTGTTGCATTTTGTTTCCTTGCTTGGTGGTGTGGGAACCAGCCAGAATAGGAAATGAATGCGGGTCATTTAAAGATTCTTGCAAGCATAATCAGTTAAACCAATGGCCAAGATTACACATGGCTTTAATTAACAGTAAAATGTGTGCTGAGGTTGCAAATGAAAGGATACAAACAAGAGCATTTTGCTGTTTCTATAACAATAAATACAAAAAGGCCTTAAATGAATACCTGCTCTTATATATATTTTTTAATATAATTAACAGTTCAGAACTAGTTTATTAAGGCAGTTTTACTTGCTTACATTTTTATTCCATCGGTTTCCTGTGTTATGTAAAATATATATTTTTTCCTTCCTCCAGTCAGAATATGATGAATTCATCAGCAGCGGCCTCTACCTGGTGGTCCTGCTCCACTTCTGCGAGCAGCGGTTCTCCGACGTGCTCGGAGCTGTCGACGCAGCCGGGGTGAGAAAACACACAGCGACCCCTGGGACATTCACCTGTGGTCTTTAAATTCTGGCTTTAAAAACAGCCAATTTTGTTGGCTTTTTTTAATCAGAGTCTGCACTACACAAGATGTCTCTTAACAGATAGCTGCACGTATTTAAATTTGTGTCAGACTTTAAATGTTGTAAAATCGGACAAACCTTTGCTTTATCATCAGTTGTTCAACCTGGTGAGAATTCTTCATGAACACATGGACAGTCTTGAAAGTATGTTACCCACTCCTTGTCTCCTGGCTCTTGTTGAAAATCCTCTCATGTTGCTAAAGAGGAAAAACAAATTTTGTGCATTACATTTGGGGAAAGAAAAAAAAATCTGATCAAATAGCGGCGACAGAGCTTAACGTGATGTTTCTGGATTTCAGCTTCCACTGGAGAAAGCGACGAGGAAGAGCAGGACAGCCGGCCGTCTATCGACTTCTCCGACCTGGACTACGACGAAGAGTACTGATCATCTTACCGTGATGTAGTTGTAGCTCACTCGGTTTTTCGCCCTTCGCTTTGACGTCATGTTCAAGTGCATCTGCAGCGAGACACCATGCGCACAGAACATGTTTCACCATTGTCGCCGGTGGCTTTCGCACATATGAAAACTTGGGATGAATTGACGCATAATATTTTGAGTAAGACCACTCTGTCTGTTTTTTCTTTTGATTGTGCACTTTAATTTAACTTTAAATAAATCTTTTTAATGGTCATACCACAAGTGCTTTAATGGTTAAATGAGGACAAGAACTTTTTACTCCAATTAAAAATACTTTACGTCAGAATATAAAATGTGGTTATTCCTTTTGCTTTCCTTTCTAATGAAAATAATAATAATAATAAAAACTAAATCACGTTTACCCCATCAACTTATTTTATTTCTTGTAAATGCTCTATGTATTAAAAATAGTTTTCAGCTTTCATTTTGGGAATAAAGATTGCAAATACTCCTTTAAGTGTCCTCTTGATTCTATCTGATAGGAAGTGGGCAAGATCCAATCAGGATGAAGTTTACGTACAAGAATTACTGATTTAATTTGGGCTTTTTGAGCTTTTAAAATTACACTTAAAGTGATCATGTAAGCATTTTCTGAACATTTTTTTTTTTTAATGTTGAGAAAAGTTTGGTTATTTAGACCTGTTTTACAGGTCTGTTATATGATCTGGTCTGATGATAGGTCTGTTTAACACAAAGTTCAACTTTAAAACATTTTTGACCTCGTGTGGATCAGAGAAAATTAACTTGAACCCTTTTTTTTTTTTAATGAACAGTCATGATTTATCTCCCTAAGATGGAATGGTTTGAATATGTAAATGTCTTACCAGAACTGTACTTTCAGATTTCAAAATTCATAAAACATATTGCTTGCAGACAAAACTAAGGGCCTTAAGGGCAAGCAACTTTTTACAAATGTTCTTAATTTGGCCCCAGCTAGTCAATTTAATACTTGTGGTATTAAATTGTGGTTATTCATCCTCTGATGCACAAGTGGGTCCTTTTTGACCCAGTGAGGTCATCATGTTGTAATGAAAAGTTTTCATCAGTTCATATTCCAGGTATTCCTTAAAAAACTTGTTACTGATATGCAATTAAAATTTTTAATTTGCCTTTTATACATTTTTTAAAATGTCATTTTTGTATTACCAGCCCATTCTTCCATAAGTGGGTCAAAAATGACCCACATTCATTTCCTATCTAATGGGAATCTTTGTTTCTTACCAGCTGTGACCGTCAGGTACACATTTTTTTGGACCATACACACTGAGTCCTAAGTGTCCCCCCTGAATAATATTTTACACAGCAATAACTCTTACATATAAGCATTATCTTCATTTTTTTATCTCACATATGTATGTGTGTGTCAATCATGAGTACTGTGACAGTGATATTGTCACGAATCAACATTAGCCTTCTTCAAAGTTAGCCAACACCAGTTATCTAACCAAACTACCTAACATTACTGCCTACACTTTATTGTGCATGTGTATTATTTGTGTGGGGTGTGTGTGTGGGTGTGTGTGTGTGTGTGTGTGTGTGTGTGACACCCTGGATGAGAAAACCAAAAGAGAGAGAATGTGTTGAATGACATGGAAAACCTGTTGATCGATGTGCTCAAGGTTTTTTCTTTTATCATCTCAATAAATAAAATAAAAATGCATAGCTATAGAAATAAATGCATAAATAAATAAATGAGCCGGAAAAGGATAGAGTGCTTTCTCCAGGTTGGGGAGGATGCCCTGCCCTAAGTGGAGGAGTTTAAATATCTCGGGATCTTGTTCACGAATGACGGAAACATGGAGCGGGAGATCGACCGGCGGATTGGCGCCGCGTCTGCAGTGAAGCTGGCGCTGTACAGGTGTTCTGACCATCGGTGCTACCTCGTCAGATTTTCCTACCGTAGCACGGACAGATAGCCAAGTCTGTCAGTCAGTGCTACGCGTCCAAAACTGCTAGTCACGTTTACAAACCGGAAACTATAACGTAACGTACTAACGTAACGTAATAGGTGACAGAATACAGACAGTAATGTTAGCTATCTAACATTTCAAGAAACGTGCTCTTTCTCACGCCCCCCACACACACTCACACGCATACGCCCCCACACACACATGCACATAATGGACATTGACATTGTTCCAACATTGCTATTGTATAATTGCTGTTGTCATTTCATTTTAAAAATCTTCTACAAATTGTCACAAATGTTCTACAAATTGTTCTAAAAATGTGAAAAATGAAAAGATTTCAAACATGAAAGAATTTTTGTGTGGAATAAGCCATAGTAGAAAGTATTATGCAAAACAGTCTTTTGAATCAAAATGACAAAAGTAGCATAAAAACACATTGATTCTAACACGAGTCAAAAAAGACCCACTCATGGAAGACTGTATAGTCAGTCACTCGTGCATCAGAGGTTTAATCAAAAAACTTTCAAATAAATTTTTAAAAAAAGCAATTACACAAGAACAGTACAAATTCAAAGAAAACGTTTATTGAAAGGTTACGGTACCTGATTTAAGTTGATCGGTTTTTGTAAAACAGTGAACTTAATAATCAACAGTTTGCATTTTGATATTAACAGGCCAAACTGAGGCAGATGCTCAGTAAAAGCTTTTAACATTCACATGCCATCTTTGGTTTAATTAAAAATAATAAGATATTTACAAAGCATTTACAGCAAACAGTGCAATTTGAGTGTCGATCACCTCCAGACCATCTTGTGCTTCAGTATACAGCAGAAACCGTTTTCTCTCATATTAAAGTGCGTTCTTGATCAGTAGTTATGTGCATAGATAAAACGCAGACGTTACACAGATGGGTGTCGATTCATTTTAGACTAAGGCAGTGCTCTTCACTGTTACAGTTAAGTCAGCAGAACAATACATCATCTTCTGTATGCATTAGTAATACAATGTGTAAATTGATATCTAGCCGCTGATCATGCTAGAAGGCAGATTTTTTAAATTTTTTGTCAGATTTCTGCCTGTTAGATAATAGTTCAGCTGAAAATATAAACATGAACAAAGTAAGAATGTTGTCTAGTCGGATCACTTAAACCTATGATGATTTCTTTTGGATTTATATATAAACACATTTTTAAATAAAAGCTTTCATCTGTATTAGAGGTGAAACTCCTCGTCTATAAAACGCTTGGGCTCAAAGCAAATAGGTGTAGTTTACGCCATTAGATTAGTTACAGTTTAAAAACAAAAATAACAGCAAGTTTGATTCCGCGTAGTTTGAATTAACTCTTGTGTCGGTGTGCATCAGCCCGAATGGGAAGTTGCATATTGCATACTGCAAAGGGAGAGCAACAAAACAAGTTTAGCAAAGTTGGGCTTTCTTCGAGAAATTGGCTCAACAAAGTCTAAAACCTCCACAGTCGATGCTACAACGGTGGGAATGATCTTGGTTTAATGTCGTTTTTCCTGTTTAGGGTCTGTGTTTGTGCATTTACGCCTTCTTCAACAGGACATGGATCACTGAGTGAACGTTGCACTAATGTAAAGTATAAATGTCACCATTGTAAGACAACTGAGAGGACCACGGCACAAGTTTGAGTAAATGTCTGCCGTCATTGTAAACTCGAGACGATAATAATGTCACTTCACCCTGTAGCTGACAAATCACTTCAATGACCAAATTAGAAGAATAGTTTTTAATAAATATTCTCTAACAAACAAAGTTAAAATTAAGGAAATTAGTCTAACATTAGCAGTTGAGTGAAGTTTGCAGCTTCTTGGTGGAACTTGAAGACCCATAAAAGCATTAAAAAAAACAACCATTATTAGAAAATTTCAAATAAAACTCCAACCTGCTCAGGAAAAGAGATTCAACTAGAATCTTCTTTTTTCTGATGTCAGAATTCTTTGGTTTTCAGCCTCATTCAGTGTCCCAGACAATATTTACAGATTATTGGGGTTTTTTTTTTGTTTTTTTTTTTACTTTAAGGCTGGGGTGAAAAAAATAAATAATAAAACAAAAGAACTAGGAAGGCTGCATCCACTTTTGTTGAGGAGTAGAGAATGTAGACGACGCAGGCACGGAAGGAGTCCCTGAGGCTGAACGATAAGACAAGCTCAATCTTTTCCTGTTATTATACTGGTGGTGTCTAAGTCATCAAGGGTCCTCTCATAGCGAACTGTCGAGGAGAAGTAGGACCGTTTCTTCTTGTAGATGACAAAGCCGATGGCTAGGAGGAGAGCGAGGAGGACTATGATGAAGAGTCCCAGTGCAACAGGGGAGCCTGAAGACTCTGATGGGCAAAACGGGTAAAACATCAGTTTTTCTTCCTATTTATACATCAAACTTATTCCACTGGAACGCTGTTGGTTCCACTTCTCGAGCGCTACGATACTCACTTGCTTGAGTTTTGCAGACCACACGGCTCTTGGTGGATTCACAGTCGACCAGCTTCCAGTCGCCGACGTCTCCTGCCATCATGACAACACAGTTGGGGTTCGACTGTTTCCCTGACGACGAGGGCTCAGACTTCAGGTTCGTGTAGGACAGGGTCGAGCCGTCCTGCCAGGACACAGGTTTACCTGGGAGGAAGTTAGAGATGAAGATGAGTTCGACCTCAGTCCGTTACATGATCACTGCTAACTTAGACCCACTATTGGTTTCCTTACTTGACCTAGTATCTTCATAAAAATCAAGATTTTCTACTTTCTTTCTAAGAGGTTGTTCACTGTTATTCCTCAGGATTTTGTTCTTGCACAGTGCTGCTTGGATTGTGGTACCAATCACAAGGACATTAATTAGTTATTAGTTGTATTATTGATAATATAGATTAATAACTTTAATATTTAAGGATCATTGTCCACAGTGAAATGACTGAACTAAAGAAAATGACAGTTTTCCTGTAATGCTAGGTTGTTTCTCTTCTATTACTGCAGCTGCATTAAATATCAATGTTGAGTTGAGTTAAATGCTTCTTCCTGGAACTGATTGGCTGTTCCAGATCAGTCGTGGTGTATTTCTGCAGATAGCAGTATGACCACTGCGAGGAGCCAGAGAAGCTTGACCTAAAATGTGAAGTCATGTGGTTTAAAAGGCAATTTCTACCATTTTCTGCTTCACACCGTTAGCTAAGATCAGTAAGAAATGACCATATGTTCAAGTTTATTGTCAGCATGTATTGAAACTAATTTTGCTGTGACTAGACACCATGAAAATAAACTGAAATAAAATAAACCTTCTGTATTCAGGAAGGGGAAGACATGGTCTCATTTTACAACAGTGCCAAGTAATTTGCTTAGTTCAGTTTTGGGTCTAAAATATTTAGGGAGGGACTTTTGACAGAGTCTTTTGACAACAACAGTTGGTAGCACTGTTGCCTTGCAGCAAGAAGGTCCTGGGTTCGATTCCCGGCCGGGAATTTCTGCATGGAGTTTGCATGTTCTCCCTGTGCATGCGTGGGTTCTCTCCGGGTACTCCGGCTTCCTCCCACAGTCCAAAAACATGACTGTCAGGTTAATTGGTCTCTCTAAATTCTCCCTAGGTGTGAGAGTGTGTGTGGATGGTTGTTTGTCCTGTATGTCTTTGTGTTGCCCTGCGACAGACTGGCGACCTGTCCAGGGTGTACCCCGCCTCCCGCCTGGAACGTAGCTGGAGATGGGCACCAGCAACCCTCCCGACCCCATTAGGGACAAGGGTGAACAGAAAATGGATGGATGGATGGACTTTTGACAACACTTAGCAACAACAACTGAATTCATGCTGTGCATCCTGAAACTGATATCCATCTCATACTTCCGTTTAATTCTGCTGTTTAATTTTACCGAATCTCTAATCCTCCATTTTCAAAGCCTATTTGTCTTTTTATGTTTGAAAATAAGTTCTTACTCAAAGCTTAGCGTAATATTTAGCTATGGCAAAGATATTCAGGTTTTATGCAGCTGCGATAATGTTTTTTGTAAACTCAGTAAATCTAGCAAAATTTCACAATTATGACAATTCCTTACCTTATCTAAAATTAGTTGGATATTTTATAGTCTCCACCATTAATCTAAATATCAGGCTTTACCTGCAGAGTCTAATTTGACGTCGAGCCAAACTCGACTGGTGATGAGAGGGTCGTCGGTGAGGTGCTTGTTCAAGAAGTCGTTCTCCTGTTTGGTTTTGATTGTCAGTAGCTGAGCATCTGTTAGCAGGGGGGAAAAAATAGCTGCTGGATTTCAAGTAGTTCACATGCAAATCAAGAAACCTGATGTACATTTTAACTGTCTGATTGTATTAATGCTAAACCTGAAACACAGGCAGTTTTATTCAAACCAGAAAAAAGAGAGACATTAGTTATATATACATTAATCTGGTTATATTTGAATTAATAAGACCCAGCTCACCCAGCTGCTGACATATTGTCTTGGCCTGGTCCATGAAGTAAACACCGTAGTTATAGAAGCTCCCGTCGAATAAATAACAATGATCCTGATGCTGAACCCATCTAGACGTCCCGTTGCCCTGAGGGCAGTTGTTGTTCTCCGGGGCGTTTTGCAGCTTAGCTCCTGTTTCACAGCAACAACATGAGCAACAATTGATATCAGTCCGTCACATAAACAATCGCAGGAAAACGTGCTGCTTTCAAACATTTGCATAGCTTTGAATGCTTCTTTTTAGCAATTACTGGATTTTTTTGTTGTTTTTTTACAGAATTGAGCAGTCAACACAAATCCCTTTTCCTACGATAGTGGGGGAACAGGCTCGACTTGTCATCTCACTTTGGGAGGACGTGGTGGTGTTGGTGGTGTAGCAGATGGCGCCCTCTTGCAAGGTATCGCAGAGGGTTTTCACCCACTCTCCAGCAGGGTTCATGTGAACACAACTGGGCTCGCTTGAGCTGAAGTCCGTCAGCGATTCTATGATGTTGTAATTGTACTTAAATTTCGTCCCATCTGACCACTCGAAGGCTGAGTCACTGCCCTGTCCAAAGAAGTCAGAAGAGGTATCAGTTAAGAAGAGGCAGAAGCTCTTGTAAGATGGTGTTAATGTGCTGCTTGGGCTATGTTTAACTCGTCTCCATAAAACTCTTACATCCTGGTTTGACAGGCCAATCCAGAGCGGGAAGCCATCCGTCTTGGCGATGAGCTGCAGGTGCTCGTTGTGTTTTCCGTCATGAATACTTGCCAGGTGACCGCCACGCTGACTGCACTCTTCTAGCGCCTGAGACCAATTTAACCGTTTGGTGACAACCTCATAAGAGAGGGTCTCGTAGGCCCTCAGGTTCTTGAGCGAATGCTTGTACTCCTTTTTGGACTCTGCAATGGAATAAAAACGTAGCATCAAATACAGTCAGCAAACTGACTAATTATTCTGTATTACGATGCAAAGCGCAGGACACTGACCATTATCCAACTTGCAGACAACAATTGACTTTTGTCTGAAAGCCTCAAAGGTGTCTTTGTCTTTTAAGAGAATCCAGGTTCCCTCAGAGGTGAGACCAGCCATGAAGGTACCGTTTAAACTGGGTCGGCCTTTCAACCAGTTGGAATACTGGACACTCGTACCATCGTACCACATGGTCTGGTTATCTAGAGCAGAAATACATTTCCCTCACTCCACACATAAGGACATATGGTGCTTTTAGAAGATATTTGCCCACTTACAGATCTCTTGTTTTTGATTTGTGGTCACACTTAGTTTTTAATCAAATAATTTTTATAACAATTTTAAAGATAACCAGAGAGGATGTAAGAAATATATATATATATATATATATATATATATATATATATATATATTTCTAAAGACGACTTTATTTATTAGCATAAAAAAAGCTATCCAAAGTAGATCTGGCACAGTGGGGAAAAGTTCACCCCTAAAACTAATGACTGGTAAGGAACAAGACAGTATATGTTGTTTATTTAAGCAGCCATGTTATAGGTACCGTTTGGAAAAAAGCATTTGTGATATCTATTTGGGGATGGTGCCAATATGTAATAAAAGTACAAAAAAAACTTTCTGTGTAAATATCATGTAATAACATGGACAGGTATTACATAACATGGTGTGCCACATTGGTCCAATGTGGTATATACCACCAGTCTATACTTGTGCTATAGACCACATTGGTCTATACCTGTGGTGTATAGACCAATGTGGCTATTTGCACAATTCTCTTTTTCTTCAAAGACAGTGGGTGTGGCTTATACACAGGTAAGCCACACCCAATAGTCCAGAAATTATGGAAGTCCAGTCTTTTTTAACCATTCAGATGTGGACTTACTGGTGAGATTTGAGTCTACATGCTCTGGATTATCATGCTCCATAATCCCAGTAACTTTGAGATTAATGTTATGAAGCTGTAGCTATTCTAGTTTTTGATGGATAGCATAATTCATGGTCCTATCAGGGCATCATGTGCTGCTTTTTAAGATTATTTAGCCCACTTTCTGTCATTAGACAGGTTCAATTCAAATGATTACTTGACCCTGCAGGTCTGTCCGTAATCAGGCCAGTATTTACTCCGTTCATACTAAACCCCCTGAAACATTCAAGTGTAAAAGAACAGCAAAAATCTGTAATGGGGCAAATACTTTTTCAAGGCACTGTAAACCTCCACAAACACCAGATAAAAGACCTACCGCTATTTCTGAACATTCCCAGCCAAACAAAGTGGACTAAGCTTTCGTAGGATTTGAGCTTTTCTGCGATGAACTTGTTCTCCTCCTCATTCCTGATGGTTAGGATGGAGGCGTTTGGATCTGAAACGCAGGCGATCAAAACCACCCATTACCGAAACATTCCTGTCCAAACATCAGGACGATAACAAGCAAGGTCCAACTCTTACAAAGTTCTTGGCAGGTGTCCGCCACTTTATTCTTTTTAAAAGCATCCCATCTGGTTGGGACGAGTTGAAAGGTGTAACAGTTGCTCATCCAGGGAATCCAGTTTGGTCCTTTTATGTTATGAGGGCATTTAGTGGCAGCGTGCTCCGGCGAGGGAATGACTTCATCTAGAAGAAATAAGTGCACTTTTGTATTCAAAGAATTTAAAAGTGAATCTGTATGCAGCACATTGCAGCTTTTATGCTCTTTTATCCCTTTGAACATGCCTGGGAACAACTGTACCCAACAAGCAACCAAAACATCACATCGATGGTATTTCTGTTGTCTACGTTTGAGAGCTGCACTCACTGTGCGGTTTGTAGCAGATGGCGCCTCCAAGCTGATCCTCACATTCCGCGGCTTTCCAGAAGCCGTCTGTGTCCAGGTACACACACCCTCCGGTGGTGGGCTCCGAAGACCATCGACTGAACACGGTGTGACTGTGGTCGGTCCACCGGTAGTGCTGCCCACTCTGAACACAAGGAGACATCTCACAAAACAAGAAGCGTAGGTATGGGGTATTTAAATAAATTGCGGGGTACTTACATCTTCGCTGAAAAGGCCGATCCACATGGCGGTTCCAACGCGGTTCACGTTCACACCGAGGACGGACTGTACGTAGGCGTCGGGAATGCTCGCTGGATACATACTTTTACGTTTGCAGTACTCCAAAGCCTCAAACCAGGTAAGATTTTTGGAAACCAGTAGGAAAGAGTAGTCTTTGACATTCAAATGCTTTTCTGTGATAATGGTCTTCTCCTCGGTTTTATCTGGAATGAAGAATAAAAAGAGAAGGGGTGAAAGGGATAAAAGTAAAACACTAACATGTAAGTACATCCCAAACATTTTTGTTACATAATGTTTGGGATATTTTTAAACACAAAATAATGTAAATATTTTAGAAAATAAAAGATGAGAGAGCAATATTTCTGTCAGTTTTGTTACATAGATGCGGCAGCTAAAACGTTGATGCCAGAGAGTTTGCTTGATCTCTTTCATTTGCTACAGTATTTTTTCTTAAGCCTCTTAATACAATTTAATATTCTGTACTTCAAAGAGACAACACCTTCAATTTAAGCTGATCATTACAAAACTTTACCTGCATAGTGTTGGCAAATGCCCAGATTTTGACTCTGGGTGCAAGGAGCGTAGTCCCAGGTTCCAAGCATGTCAGAGTGGTTGTTATTGATCAGGAACGCACAAATGGCTGAACCCTCCGGATCTAAAGTCTAATGATAAACAAAACCAATCAGAAGGGACAATGCGACTCTTTGAAAATAGAAAAATAAATCTTAATACACAAACTGTAAGTAACGAGGTGATATGTGGCGCTTACCCTGATTCCCATAGACTTGTGCATGCCGAGAAGCAGAGGGTGAAAATTATAGTAGTTCACTGGGGTCTGATCGACCCATTGGAAGTTGTTCTGCACGATTTTCATACCGATCCATACTCTTTCCATATGTACCACACTTAGTAACAGAGTGTTGATGAAGTCTAGAATGCGCAGAAAATAAATGATGTAGGCTGGAAACAATGCTATTGTTTAAACATCCTAATCTAAAACATTGGTTTGACTTCCGCTCATTGACAGCATCGTCAAAAGCCTGTGCTTTCCTCTTTCATGCGACGGTTTAACACCGCCTGATAGGAATAGCACAGCTAAGATAAAACCCTTTATTGCAGCCACTGCATTTTGTGAGGAAAAGCTTTTATTCTGCTGAAAAGACAAAAGCAACTTCAACATCAGGACAAAAAAAATTTTTAAACCCAAAGCAAAAAAAAATAAAAATTAAAGACAGGTAACGCGTTAGGCTAAGAAAAAGAGCTGGATTAAGCTCATGTGCATCAATTATCATGAAGGATGATTGTCGACTAAAATTTAATGCTAATGAAAATCCTAAATGTAAATAAATAATAGAAGAATGAAAGACATGTCAATGTCCTTACCTTGTTCCACCTGATCTGATATGGTGACCAGGGTTCCCCTCAAAGATTTGCACTCTTCATTGGCCTGTTTGAACGCTATAGAGGTCTTGTTCAACAGTGTGTAGCACTGAGAAAACAACACAAACACTGTAACCACTGAAGCTCAGAGCTGATCTGTGATCCTCCTGTATCATCCCAAATCTTGTGCTGTATGAAAATGTCTTGAAATTGTAAAACCTCTTGAGTAAATTCAGTGGCTAGAAATTAATCCAATATGCAGCTTAATCCAATTAATCCAATATTTGGACCAACAAAGAAACCTAAGGAGGTGCAGTGTCAAATTTTAGAAATATTATATGCATCTGTCCTCAACAGAGGATTCAGCTTTCTGTTCATTTTTTATCTTTCGCTAATGCTCTCTTACGTGACAAAAAAAAGGCTTTAAAGGAATGATGACAATAAAAGGACCCACTTCATACCTTGTTCCTGAAAGAGACTGAGCGGCCTCCACAAGGATATCTGTCAGGTTGGGGTTTCGCAGGGTTTTTCTCCACCGATGTGACGTTGAGCTTTTCACACACAAACGGATTTTTCTGCTGGCAACTTAGATAATGGCCTGCAAGGTAAATGGAAAGGAACGGAAACAAGAGATATTTGAAAAGGCTAGCATTATAAATCAGGTGGTTCTGTTTCAGTGGCGTCCCCAGAAAAGGTTCTTAAGCTTTTTAAAATAAAAACTTTCAACCTGCTTTCGACAAACCTTTACAGCAAAATCAATGCCATTTACTCCCACTTCCACGTTTTTAGATGCTCCATTTAAAGGCAACATAAACTGAAGTCACTGAACAGTGCCCAGTGCAAGAAAATGACATTACTACTTGTCTCTTTAAATATTTTTATCTATAGAAATATAGATGTAATATAATCTCTTTCTCACTTCAAATGAGTGATAAATTTCAACAACAGTTTTTATTTTATCATTTCAAACAGCAAAGCCTGCTAAAGGTCGACTTACAGGAAGGAGTAAATATAACAATAAAAGCGAAGTCACATGACACTTCCCTTTGCTTGACCTTTGAACATGAACAGCAATGACGTCTCTACGTAAAAAAAATAAAAATAAAGAGAGTAGCATGTCCTCACACTAGTAGTTTAGTTTAACTTGTTAATTCTTCTATTCTTCCCATTGAGTGGAACATTAACAGAGTTTTTAATTACCTGGAAAATAATTTTTAGGAGTGATGTGCGTGCATCGGCCCAAAAACTGAGAGCGGTAAAAGTGCATCTTGGTGTACCTGGAACACATGCGAGTTCAGTCAGTGCTGCCATCACCTTGTGAATTTTTTAATGCAGCTATATTTAGAAAAAAAAAAAAAAAAAAGCATCAACATTAGACCTGTGTGAGACTGTTTTCACTTACATAGGGGGGAACAGCCGGTCAGGGCGTGTCATATCGATCCACCAGTTTTGATCTGGTGGTCCACCCAGCTGTTAACGGTTTCAAAACAAAGTAATTACTATTAATTTCAGTTCATACGCATCATAATAAGTTATATTATGAAACATCAACTAGAGTGCTGTGCATTTTCATGAATCTACTGAATTGGGATTTCTTTTGGTTAGTCTTCAGTTAATACATTCCAGTTTCTTGTTAAATCATATTGTATGTGTATCCGAGGTGCCGTTTCACTGCATCTAGCTAGATTCTCACGACTAAATGCTTATTTCCCACGACCCCGGAGAGAGGGGAAATAATTGCGTTGGACTGCGAGGATTTTCAAATCGGCTAAAAGTCCCCCATAGGAATGAAAACAATAATGAAGGGAAAAAGAAGCACAATAATATGTTTATCTTTTTCCCCTCCCCATTTCATTCGGAACCATAATCCTGTTTTACTTTTATGAACCGTGGTTGCAGGGTCTCAACAGTTTTTTAAGTAACTAACAGATAAATTAATCCTCAATCTTCCAAACAACACACTGTCTAGGCTGAGTTTTACATCTTTTATGTCAAACTGCTTTGAGAGGAGGTGAATTATTATTTTCTTTTTAAAGATTATCATAAGCATACTGTAAGTTGCTGTTTCATGGCCTTCCCCGGTTGAAAAACCTCCCTATAGACCTTATGAAAGTGTATTGATCCACTGAAAGACTTTTCAACCTGAGGTTTAGTTGAATTTAAGTTTTTATTTGTAATAATTGAATTTTGCTCAATTTTAGGACGAAATTTGCTGGTAATGTTATTATTATAACATTACCTTGGTTTATAACTGCATTTCATTTGCTACACTTGTGTTGGTTTATTACTTTTACATCTCATTATTCAAAGGAAAAATATATTTATTAACTTTACGTTGGCTCCGTATTTCAATATCAAAGCATCATCTGATGTAAAATAAATATTTTAACACTTAAATCAGTGGAACTTACCTTTTCCAGTTGTTGCTGGATCGTTGCAGCTGCAGTTATGCTTGTTGGAAAAGCCAGTTTGCTGCCATTTGCACTGCAATACAGAGTAGCTTCATCAAAGCTTAGTTTGGGCTCTTTTACGAACCAAAACTCAGCTCCGTCTATGAAGACAGAGGTCTCATGGTGCCCATCTGAAAAACACAACAATACATCGAAGTGTCATGTACAGCTGAAGATGGGAAAAGGATGAATCAAAGAAATTATTGATATATTAATGAATGGATGGATTTTAAAAAATAAAACCGTAGTTTAATTACCAGGCTTGTACCACTCTGGAGTCTTTGGTTTAATTCCTGTTAAAGCATGGACAAACATAAATTCAGAAGCACAAAACAAATACGACTTCACTTATTTATTTTCTTAACAATGACTTCCTAAGTCACACAGTATCCTCCCTTTTGGTTAGATTTACAAAAAGCCAAGGGGAACTTGTGGCCTGTGCTTAATGCAGACAGTCCACAGCTGGGTCGAATGAACACACTCACCGCGGGGAATCTGGCAGACCCACTCCAGCTGAGCGTCACAGTGGAATGGCGTGGCAAAGAACGGTGGGATGTTTATGTCATAAAGGTAAAGCAGCAGGTGTGTGAAGGTTCTCTTCATTGACTACAGGGCACACATTTGGAAAAACCATAAGAGGTCTAAGAAATACACAAGAGATTTTAAATGAATTGTTCAAGGGAAAAGTAAAAAAAAAAGGTTATTAAATTTATAAATTAACTGCAATTCACTATTTAATAAACAAGTATAACTCTCTTTACTACATAAAAAAAATCTAAATTTGGCACAAGAATGTAAAGCAAACCTAAGCAACACAAATCCAGCGAACCTTGAAAGCCGTGCAGTCTCTGTTGTAGGCATCGTCCTCGTGGAACTCGTGGTGTAAAACATCGAAGGACACCTGTGGCAAAAACCATTGATTAAGCACTCAAAATAAATACTCTCTTCCAACAATAAGACTGTGTAACACTGCTTTACGTAATTCACGAAATAAACGCAAGAACTTTTAGGTACATGGTTAGGGTGAGCTTTCAGAAAGAAAGCTTTTAACACACACTGAACATGGGACATGGTGGGGTTTTCCCTTCAATTTTTAATACAGGGACTTACAGGGCGGCCATCGCTCCACTGCCAGGATTGATCGGTTGGATTTCTTCTGTTCAGGCCTACCCAGAAGTACCGATCGTCGCTGCAACGAGACAAAGACTCTTTATTCACACTAATTAATCAAGAAATGACCGAAGACAAAGATATGAGTAAAATCCTCTAAAGTTGGACAGATTGTTGAAAGAATGTTTTTGTTTTCTTCTTTATATTGCCAGACTGACTCCTCTGACTTCAATGTTAATAAGCCATTTTGTCCAATTAACTGTCACTTCTTGGATGTTTTCTCTTGCTCAGATCATTCTCTGAAAAGTCACAGAATGGTCTGAAAAGTTAAGACTCTTCCCCCCCCAAGTATTAATCTCTAGTGTGACGTCTGTATTACGGAAGAAGATATACCTAATTGAATTCCTCATAATGCGGTGCAGAAATGCCATCTCTTTTATGTTTGTGAAACTCGGCAGGTTGGCTCCCAGAGCCTGACAGAACCTCCTGGCTTCCTCCCAGGAGCGTTTCCTGCTGAGCCGCTCCTCATGAAACACCTGGCAGGGAGAAAGAGCAGCTCATCAAAGCTAACCCCCTTTACTATCAACACATTTGTGGAGAAACGTCTTGTACATAGCTCATATCTGTGCGAGTCTGTGGGAATGGACACATGCACGTAATAAAGCCTAAATGTTATTGGTCAGTTTACTGTTGTTTATTTGGCGGCTTGGCGCTTTTTCTGTAAGCAAAATATGAATGAGTGGAGTTTCAACCCTCCCGTAGCTCTAAGAGTGGTCGAGCTTTTTGCCGTGTGCACGGTTCTGGCAGATCGACGGTTCATGAGCATTTTTTGTGGTTTCATGAACTAAAGAGCTGACAGGTCACCCGGTTGGCCGACCATGACATCTGCCGCACTCTTCTTGAGCGACGCGCTAAGACTGTGGGAGAATTAAGTAGTTCAGTCTATTCAAAACGTTTTCCAAAGGAGTAGAAATGAGGCCAACATTGTTGCTTCACCTTCTTCTCTGGGAGTCTCAGAAACATCACCTGAACCTGGGAATCTCCATCCTCCTCCTTTCTTGGATCAGACACGCAGGCTTTGCTTTCATGTCTTTATTATTTAACATAATTTGTAGAAAAGAAAAAAAAGGTCAGCTGTTGTAGTGGGCCATGCGAATTACGCGTGTCTGGCCTGCATTTGTGTGGTTTAGGTTTGTGTTGGTTTTGTGTGACATGTTGGAGATGTGGTTGTGCTCTTGCAGGTCAGGTGCAATGATAGTTTTGTGCGTATCCTCCTATAATATCCTGTAGGCGCCCTTGACTGTACGAACCTTGTAGCAGTATTTGCTGTCTGTTTCAGTCATCCATCCATCGGCACAGGTCGCATTAGGATCCGGTACTGGTTCTGGTTCTGGTGGCGGAGGTGGTTGGAGGTCTGTTCTACAGATTGTGCCGGCTTTGAAAAGGGTGCAGTTCTTTATTTCCCACCTGCCCAGCGGCTTTGCTGTCGAAATCACAGCACAACCTCCGTCCCTATCTGAAATACATAGGTACAGAAAAAAATATGGCCATATGATTATGCATAAGAAAACCAGTATATCTGAACACCAAGACAAAAAGAACTCCAAAGCTCTGCATAATCTGGTATTACGCAAGAGTCTAAATTACCACAGTGTGAGTGGAGCAATGGGCTCACTAACCTGGTTGAAACCAGCCCCAGTTAGTATATGTGACCACGCCCGAGGAGTCAGCCTGGCTCATCCACTGATACTCTCCAGTGTTCTTGATGTCCTGCAGACCTATCCAGAAATACTGAGGGTCTTTGCTGATGTGTTCTGCAAGCAGGCGGTTGATGAAGGCCTGCTCAAACCTAAAAAAAAAAAAGAAATTTGAATGACTCGGCCCCTACCTCAACCTAATAAGACACAGCTCACCATGCAAAAGCAAAGAAAAGGAAACCAGGATTTAAACTGTTGTGCATTTGGGTGCAGGCATGATAAAACATGTGCCCTCTTTCAATACTAAGAGTCAACACAACAGGACTTGGATAGAAAGTAATCTAAAAGTAAACAGGTTATGAGAAATTGTTAAATGTAAACTTCAGTGAACATCAGCGGGGCAAATCCCACTATGTTATGTAACCAACTCCATGTAGTTAAACCTAAAACTCTGTAAAAGCAAGATTTTGTCAGAGTCTATGTTCTGGTGCATGTTAGCCTGCTAAACATAGATTGCTACAGTTCTAGTAAATTTGCACAGGAATAACACGAAAGAACATTGTGTCAGTTTTGAAACTGACACAATGAACTAAAAACTTTTGTAACAAACTTCTCAGGGGGAAATCTCCCACCCAGTCCAAATAAATATAAAACTCAAGAGCCACATCACAGGCCCCAGAGGCAGTTTGTTTTTGCATGCTTAATTATAAAGTTCCAAACTGTACATTAAGAAAATATTTTGTCAAATTGTATCGGAGCAGAAAATAGGAAATCTGGAATAATATGCTTTTTGCCTCATTTGTCCGTCAGTGTGTGTGTAATACAAGAGTAAAAGGGTCAATAATCACCCTTGAAAGGTGATTATTTTGGGCTTCAATTAGAGTCACAAGATCTGGGCTCTCATTCAGTCTAACATAAACTCATCTGTAGAGTAAAGGAAGGATTTCTCATTTAATTGTGGAAGAATCTCTCTGAGAGCTGTGAATAAAAATGTTGGCAAACCTCGACAACATTTTTACCTCAGAGACCCGGAAAGTACTACATAAACTAATGATGATTATTAAAAAAATGATTTTTCTGTTCTAGGACTTACTTAAGATGATTGCAGTTTTATTGATGATTACCAGACCCTACCTGTTTCTGATAGTGACGTTGCAGTGGTCTTTGAAGGGCACTTGTTCAGTCCTCATTAGATAGCAGGAGCTGCCATGCCTCCTCCACCCCTGGGTAATTAAAAACAGTAAGACTCAGATTATACTCAAATTACATGCAAACAGGGACAGTGACCCACATTCAGTTCTATGCAATATCTATATAATTTATATATTTAAAAAGTGAATTTTGGTTGCATCCTGAATATACATATACAGTATATATTAATTTGCTGACCAGAACCTAACAAAATTAACTAGCTACCAGTCTTGTATAATATACTGCAACAATCATTTTTACAAACTCTGATCAATGCTTACATCTTCATAGCGGCATCCAGCTTGTACTGACGACTCATTGAAGACTCCTTTTATCTGACACATGAAAGACATCTTCGTTGAGCAGTCCCCAACCCGCCAACCATGAGACTGGAAAATTAAAATTAGTAATTAGGATTTATTTAAAAAAAAAATATATATATATATATATATAAAATGGTGAAGAAAAACACACAAACCTCCCGAGAGTAGAAGACACAGGTGGGATCCTGAGCGTTCTGGACAGGCTGGTTTTGGTCCCAGTAGGTGAAACTGACAGGCTTCTTGTCAGTCCACATGAAGACGGTGGGTTTTAACCCATAACCCTTGAGACCAATCCAGGCACCAGCAAAATTCCCATCTGCATGACACGGGGAAACTTAGAGAAAACTCAATGAAAGACTTTAAATTAGCCTAAAATGGACAAAAGTACCATAACAGGTCTTTATTTCAAAAGAGATCTTGGATTTCAATCCCTGCAATATCAAATAGTTTGTTGAAATGTTTGGTCCCTATAAAAAATATTTAAGTAATTAAAATAGGAGATTTAAAAACACAATGACTTTTCTGAAGTAGATTGCTTGGCTACTATCCATCACCTCCCTTTGGAAAGTCCCACACACTTCAAAAATGTAATCATCTCTTTGGAAATATTTTTTCTTTTCTTCCACATAAACCTGCGTGTTCTTTTGCTAACCAGCCTGCTTGTTTAGTGACTTTTTTTTTTTTTTTGCCACTTGAGAAAATTACCCAAGTGTGCTTGGATGGGTTTGGCATTGATATCTGCTAACTTTGACACCTGGTACTACTCTTCTATTTTCAGTAAACTATGAGCTGCATGTAGCACAATCCTAGAGATCAACTCCTCCACCTGCAGTAGAGACCTTTTCTTTGCACAAGTCTGTAACCTTTTGTCTGCATACATGCTGTGACCAGCAGCTCTGTTTGGCTTCCAAAATGAAACAGGTGTGTTCAGTACCTTAAAATAAATAAACTACTGGTTTCAATCATTGTTGAGGCACCGCTTCAAACCAGAGCTTCAGGTTTCTGTAGCCAAACTCCCAACGTTCATTTTGTGAGTCATAAATTCATTCAATAAAAGGAAACAAACTGTGCAACTGACTTGTCAAATTCTTTTGCTCAAAAATAAATCTGAAGTAATACAAAAACTCTTTAATCATATGTCATAGATAATCCCCTACTGCTATTTTCTGAATTTTTCACAGCAAGAGAAAAGAAGAGAATTAGTTCAGGAAAACTGAACATCACAGGGTTTACCTGTCGGAAAATACGTGCTGATCATCTCGATGTTGTCAATAGAGTGGAAGCTAGCTAGTTGCGCTCCTCCTTCTGTATTGTTGCAGTATTCTTGGGCATCTACAAAGTTCCTCTGTTCGTTGATGTCGTTAATTAACTTGTAACACCAGCCGTTCCATGGCACCCAGCCCTCTGAACACACCGTCTCTTTATTTACTAGAGGATCTGGAGAGATACAGAAGAGCAGAAAGAAAGGTACGAGAGGACATTACAAAATTCTGGAGTTAAGGGGTTTTATTAACTGTGAAAAGCTATGTTAGATAAACGCACTCTAAATAGGGTGAGGTTTTTAGCATTATTCGTTAGTAAGATTCCCTTAAAAACTAGCTGGTAATATAAATCTTCATGAGAACTGGAGCATGGAATAAGGAAAGTATCTTAAATGATGATGTGCTCCACAGCACCGGACTGTTAGATAACAAACAAACAAAATCATCCTGGTGCAGTTATGTGACAGTTTCACTCAGAGGACAAACAGGTGGCATGCCATGAAGTGCACACTTCCTTTAACCGACCTGCGGCTGTCGTGTCAGAAGCGTTCACCCTCTTCTTGCAGATGTACGGCAGCCGTTTGTTGCATGACTCAGACTCAAAGTTCTTTCCAGAATTTAAGACGCCGCAGTCTGACTCAATAAGGAACGAGGTGAATGGCATTCCTGTCAATAGTAAACACTGTTTTAGAAAAACTATTGTAAAAAAGTACATCCTAAAACACACAACGCAAGTAAACATTGTACACCAACAGTGGGAAATAGACAATACGCAAATAGCAACACGCACAGCTGTAACTCACACACACAGGATTGTAAGTGACATAACATTTTCCTCACTGCCTGATTGAACTCTTACACAACGTGTAATATTTCTCATATTTGGAGAAATATGAAACAGCACATTTGCTACAACAACAATCCACTACTGTACTTGCTGGTCATGATCCTGAGACACTACAAATTATTTTAACCATCGAGCGTCCATAGCAAGGAAAGACAAATTGCTTAAATATAAAATGAAAAATACAATTGCTGGCAGCCTTGGAAGAGCCACCCATTCAGTGCTACTAATGGGTTATTCGGAAACACTAACAATCTCAGTGGCACACTGTGTCCAATAACAAGGCACACGCAGCTCCTTTGTAACACTGGTTATATTGTTTCACTGACTGCTGCTAATGTTTGTAGAACAGTAGACCACAACAGGATGGGGTTCTCTGTGTGGATTAGAGCAGCCTGCATCATGCAGGGCCTGCATGATGCAGGCTGCTGCCAAATGCAGCAGGCTCCGGATCTGAGTTTTGATTTCCTCACACTTTTAGACTTGATCATTTTACAGGTACATTGATTTATCTTTGCATCCATCAGTCAAAAACATAGAACAAAAAAAAAAGGAAAGAAATGAAAACTCCTGACCTGCTTCCCAGCGCAAGACATAAAGAGGGGATCCGTCTGACCACTGCCATCCCTGGGAGCTGTCTAATTGGTGAAGGCCGATCCACATCCTCTCAGGCATTTCACGAAGACCGCCCAAAACTGCACAGTTGCAACATCACAGCAGTCAAGAGAAGCAAGCATAAATGTTCTCATTCAGAAAATGAATGAGAACATTCATTTCTCATGAATGAAATGGGAATTGGCATTTTAAAGACACAGTGAACATTAAAATGCCATAACCATCCATTCATTGAGGTCATTATGACCAGATTAATATAAAAATGTAAAATCCTTATGTTACCAGTGCAGTATAATGTACTGTATATTGTACTGCATTATATACAGTACATACTGTATATAATGCAGTATATTCATTTGAAATCTTTGTTAAAGATTTCAAATGAAAATCTTTAACAAGCCCTGTTGTTAGAAAACAGGTGCTTAGGGAAACACCTAACAGCTTTAGGTGTTTTACTTCTTCAGAGATGATTAATTTACTTTGAAATCTCCTATCAGTGCCAAAACCTGCTTCAGCCAAAGTCCAGTTGATGATTACGCAACACAGTTGTGGCTATCTCGCCGCAAACATAAAAAGGAGACGGGAAGTACAAAAGGAGGAAGTACATGAAAGGATTCCTATTGGAACGGGCACATACGCAGCAACAGCATGCTGTGTCTCAAACAAAAGTAAACTGTAATAGAAACATGGTAACGATCTTCCCACTGGCCTCATTTCCTAGTGAAGCTGAGGTGATTAGGCATGGAGTCAAAAAAGTGAAATGATCTGAGTCATTAGTACTCAATTTAACTTTTTTCTGCTTGCACAAACACAAAAACTTTGAAAACCGGCTGATTAATTACTGACAAATTCGTCTGTGATTTTCAGGTGGGTAGCGAGGTGAAGGTACTTTTACAGAAAAAGTTGGTCTTACAGGCTATTGAGTTGAGATCGGACTCCGACAGACTGAGAAGATCGGCTCCCTGACTGCGACATGAATGCAAAGCTTCATGCCAGGTCACCGCGGCGCCGGAAACAAACTCATAGCAGGGTCCCCCAGGCGGTCCGGAGAACAGGGTCTGGCAGCCCACCTCTGCAAAGTCACGGACACAGAGTCGTTGAAAGTGCAGAAACAGAGCTCAGTCGAATCCGGATTGTGTCTTAGAAAGAAGAAGAAAACTGCTACGCAAATAAAAGTGCACATTAATCCAATTAGCCGACAAAACACATGTATTTTACAACTACATAGAGAAGTAAAAACATGACGTTTTAATTTTAAAAAATGTGAACTTACCAGGTAATAGACAGTTCCCCCACTTCTGCTCATAGTCAAAGTCTGAGGATGTGGCACACCAGGACAGTCTGGGGACTTGTGCATCAGGAATACATCCGTGATGCCAGGTGTTGTTGACTTTGAAGGGGAACTGGCATGGGGCTCCTGCAGAGTTCCCTCTGGTGGTGTGAACAACTGCCCAGACACAAGAGACAAAGTCACAGCTGCATTACAAGCTCCTGCTAACAGTGGCAAGTGGCTTGTGTCACATGGGTGGCTGTGAAACTGAATCACGCCGCATAAGTTGAAAAACGAATTTGGTCCGACATATGCAGATTGAAACCGGAACAAAAGTCAAAGGCCTTGTGAAGATGTTGGTAAGATGGTGTCAGTATTCAGTGAAGCACGTTCAGAACCGAGTGCGACGGCCATTGGTCCGAACGGACAACAACCTCAATCATACAGCCAGAGTGGTCACATAGTGGTGACCAGGTTTTTGTTCACTCTGTAAAGAGACAGTAATCCTTCTGTCTGTAAACCTCTGATTCTGAAGACATTGATAAGTATTTTTTTTTATCTTTCTCTCAGTATTGTGGCACTTAGCAAATAGAAATATTTTTGGTCATGATAGCTGACCAAAACCAACAGAGGTTTGGCTTATTTCACTTGAATCCATTCGCAGGTTTCCATCTTTCCAATTGAGAGAAGATGTAACATGAAACGCTGCAGCACGAAGGCCGGCAGGAGGCTGCAAGGAAACACAATCTGGTGGAGCAGTGATTCCCACACTGGGGGTGCTGTGGAGACTGCTTGGTGGGTGGTGGTGTTGTAGTGGGTGGGGTTTTGGTTTATCAGCTGGAATTTAATGCTAGAAAGACCATCATATTTTATAAATATAATAATAATAATAATAATAATAATAATAAAAATAAAAATAATAAAACACTGAGCTTATCAAAAGGAACGATTTAGCTTTAACTGATTTTACACACAGTACAGTTATTTAAATACTCCTCAATACGTACACTGCATTGGCTATATTTTAATTATTTTCTCTCAAAATAAAAAGATCAAATTAGGTTATCAAAAACCACAGACTGCCACTTAATATGTCATTTTTCGCATCCATTCTACAAGTTCAGAGTTTTAATTTTGAAGAATTTTGAAGAATCACACAGACACACACTGCTCCTCATTCTGCTACCTGGCTCTTCTACTGTGAACGAGCTCAGGATGACGAAGCATATGCAAGTGTGGGAAGGAGAAGTCGCCTCACTCTAAGTGCTTCCTCTCGTACAGAAACGTCCACTCTGGTTGGTCAATTCACTCAGAAATCTGAGGCACAAGCTCATTATTTGATTTGTGCGAGCTAAAAAAAAAAAGAGACAAGCTGCACAATGCACGTTTTGACTTGCACTGGGATTTAGGAAAGGAAAACTGCTAATCTGTCATCTTTAGGTTTGCACAAAAAGCTATTTATATACTCATTAGTCATAATATTTTGACAACTCTTCTAAGACTCACTGGGTTGCTCTTTTGTGGAAAAAAAAATCAACACATTGGGAGATGTTTCATGGGAACATTTAGCCTCTTTAGGTCTACTGGAGGTTTATTTTCACTAATCTGAAACATTTCAAAGAGTCAGGGTATTGTGTTTGATCCTATTCATGCTCTGAACTCAGAGTTCCAGCTGCTTCCTTCAGCGAGTAGATATTGTCTGCTCAGACGCAAAACAGGCCTATCAGAACCCATCAGTTTGGTGTTTTTGGGTAGCTTACGTTGACCTCTGAGGCTTTTTATCAACATTTCACAATCGTTCTTCACCAATTTTACTCTAAGCCACTGCTGCTTCATTAAGGCTAACTGTGTGCGTCTGCCTCTGTGAGGGGAGTTTTGTTGTCGTGCCTGTGAAATGTGTGGGAGGATTTGGTTTGGAAGCAAATGTCATTAAAACCCATTTTAATGTCAGCTTGTCGGTTTTTAAGTAAAACCTTGCATTGTGACTCACGTTAGCGGTAAACGGTTATACTCTCAAGGCTGGTCAGAGCATAATGTCCGATTGTATTTATTAGTACAGATGTTACAAAACTTTTTTTGAGATCCCTGTGGGATCAAACTGTACCAATATGAGTCAGATTATTCCTAACAATGCTTCATAAACATACCCCTCTTATTTTTCTAGATAATTTTAACTTTATGCCACAGTTTCTTTGAACATTTAATAGTTGTTACATGAGTCAACACCTTCAAGAGCTGAAAAGCTTTTTTTTTTTTTTTTTTTTTATTGACTGGAAATTCCCCAAAGGATTGAACTTCCTTCCATTAGAATGTGACGTAACACGCAGTCCCACAAAAAACATCTAAGCCAGATAAACAAGACAGGTTTGTTTTAAAATGTGCCACAACCTGTTTTTTCTCAAAACAATACCTGGAGAGGTATTTTTGCAGGCACAGTACAGAGATCTGAGCAAATGCACTGCAAGGTCACTTCAAGAAGTTAATGCATTCACCAAGTTTAACTTGCTGCACTCCACAAAATTAATTTACCAATGTTTTTTTCCCTCTCCCATTCCCTCAGATAACTTCCTGAAGCATCAAGCACATGGGCGCCCGACAAACTTCTTGTCTTATGGGAGGCAACACTTACCACGATAAGGCCTCTGGCAGATGTTTTCTTGGGTTCCTCCTCTAACCCAGGAGTCTTTAGAGTCCCGCCTGGACCCAACTTTATCTTTGGTGACCGTCAGGCCCATCTGGTAAACTGTGTACACCACTCCGTTGAGGCAGCGCCACGTCAAAGGAACGGTGGAGCCACAGTCAACCAGGGTAAGCATCTTCGAGCTAACGTTCAGCGCCAAGCAGAGAGACGATGCCACGTGGAAGAGCCTTTCGCCTGAACCCCACTTCCACAGCTGGGATCTGACGGTGGAGTTGCAGGCGGTGATTCTAAAGTCTCTTGAGAGTCCCGTTTCCACACATTTACCTGTGGTGGAATGCTGGATGGTGAAAGCATCTTCATCTGAGGATGAGAAAGGGGGAAAAAAATAGTCTTTTGTTCTTATTCAGAGGCCACAGGTGCGGATATTTGGATATTTTTTTGCCTCCATAATGCAGAGAAAAAAAACACTGAGCTAAGACTTCCACTCACTCTGCCTGCAGCTGATGCTAAGTTAGTTATTGTTAAGCTCGATGTAGGCGCTTTTCAGTGTTGTCTGGTGTTAGTTTTAACTTGCTACCAATAGGTTTGATATATTGGACCTGCAGTAGGAAGTTGAGTGAAGCTATCATACAACTTTAGTTCACCTAAATGTTGTGGCAGAGCAGCTAACTGCAAAAGTTAACCAGTTAGACTGAAGCCCTGCTATAGCCTAGCTTGCTAATATGCTGCCACAATCAATTACATTTCCATGGTTACAGCATTTTAAAATGGTCTCTCACAGGTTCCTCCTGTTCTCAAATCAAGTGGTCAATGGTGGCAGTTCTTAATCATTTCACTCTTAGTAACATGATGTCAAATTACAGATTAGATACAAGATACACAACCAAAGCAACAAAACGATTATGTGTCCTGAGAAATGACAAGTCAAGTCAGCTGCGTAAAACACTAATCAGCATGGTAAAGAACGAACCAGAATGCGATTTCCAAATAAGCCATCCTTTGTACACAAAACAGCAAAGTCTGTCAGGGCTGCATAATCTGGCTCTGTGTAGCAGCAAACACAGCATGGAAGACACTGCACAATAACATACAAATAAAAATATTGATTGCCCTTAAGCCTAAAGTATCTAAATCAAATTGATTTAAAGAACAAGAGAAAAATGTGGTAAATATCGAGAGCTAACCTTTTTGGGGCTAAAACCTAGACGAACTTGATCTCCTCAGATTAATGTTTAGTGTAAACTCTGCAATGAATATTAAAAAAAAAGAAAAGTGTGAACCTGAGAGGGGAAATGCAAACTGTTGCTGCATATCCAAATGTGTGTGAGGTAACGTGTGAAAAAGGCTCTAAGGTACCAGAAATTTGGCCTAGGGGGACACTTTCTGCACTGATAAGAGAGATAAAGTGTACACTACACTAAAGTGTTTGAAAAACAAAAACAAATAAACAAAGTCAGCAATTACAATGACCTGTTTTACAGAGACTCCAGACGCTGCTGGCAAAAATGTTAGCTTTTTGGACGCATAAAAAATGTGACAATATCAAGAATGTTGAACTTTATAATTAATCAGATTCACTGGAATCAATTTTTAACTAATAAGACTTAATGATGAAATCAAACCCAAAGGTTCGTTGAATTAAACTTGTTAGAAGTCACAAATGGCAGGCAAAGGCTTTACATGTTTCACTGTGGTTTGGATTACCATGGATGAGCATACGTTTGAAACTTAGAATAAATTATATCACTGGGTTCCATGGGACAAAACCTGAAGAGAAGCTTCAGAAAACGGCAAAGGTTGCTCTAGTAATTTGTTCAAAGTTTTTGAGATTCCCCCATGTTAGGGAGTGCGTCACTCAGCATGTCGAAGCATCAGAATCAATATGAAAGTGAAAGGTGAAATTAGGTTTTGTTTGCACTTAAAGCAAAAAACTTGATGAAATTATATGAAATAAAGATTATATATATATATATATAACACAAGAGTGATTGATTCTAACATGGTGATATACATGCGAATAAACAAGCTGGGTTTGTATAAAAAGCAGGATCTTCTTTGAAGGGACAGAGTATTAAGGTAAAATGTGTTTTTGTTTTTTTTCCCTCAAACATGTATATGGGAAACAGTTTAAATCTACAATTCACCCAAGCTGGCTTTCCAGAAATAGAAAGTGTCATATTACAACTGCAAGGGTGTTTTGTGTCAGTGAGTGATTTGTGTCATTTCACCTCTAAACTGTAAGCAGTATAACAAAAACTGAGCAGGTGCAAGGAGGAGTTTATTAGACCTGGATTTTAACGAAGGATCCCAAAGCGATTGAGACCGTAAACAAACATGAACAGAAGCTTACTTGTTGTAGTCAGACAGGTTTGTGCCAATTGCTGGCCTCGTTTCTAAAAGTTATTACCCAGCAGAGCTGATTGTGAAACGGGCTGACCGGAGCTGTAAATGCAGATGGCGCAGAGCCGAAAGCAAAGTTGTCGCAGATTGCTTACCGTGGCTTTGGACGCTCTCCGGTGAACAAGTTCCCCAGCTGACAGATGTCTCCAGCATCAACAAACAAAGGCAAAGTGTCGCTGCGGAGAATTTCAGCATACTTGTGGCAGTCTGTGGGTTTTAAGGCTTCATAAAGGATGTCTTCTATTTCTCCCTCCTGAATAAAGAGCAGCGAAACTGTCCCTGTCGATAAACGAACTTCTAAACAGAAAGTGAGCAGATAACCCAGCAGTCAGCGCAGTCCCAGCTGTCACATCAGCGCCTCCCAAAGACCTGCCCGAGCCCGTCAAGCTGGCGTCAATTTCCGGACTGAGCGTAAAAACGACCACAACAAGCGTAGGGGGAAAATTAAGCTTGCAAATTAAAAAATAAAAAAAAATATTCGGAATAAATTAGCTGCATTTAAGCATAACCGTAGCTTAAAGTTGAGAAAGCAACATCAGAGGAAAAACCAAAAAAAAAAAAAAAGGGCGTAAAGAATTACGTCAATTTTAAATAATTAATTAAACACATCCTTGCAATGCAATACCAATAAATATCTGTAGAACGCAGATTTACTTTCCAGAAAAACAACAAACTTTTCAGATTTTCAAAATAAAAACTAGACGTCTGCTGTTCAAATGTTAATCTTGAGAGACAAATGTCAAAAATAATTAGAATTAAAAATAAACAAATACAAGAAAAAATGTGGTTCAAACAGCGATGAGGTTAAAAAAAAAAAAAATCAAACCAAAACAAACCAAAACTACCAGGCCCAACTATCTTACAATCAGTAGAAATTTTAATCCAGTAAAAATTAAAGATATTTCCTTTCTTCACCTTGGTCATTATTGCTACGGCTCCATAAGTTCACAAAACTTATGAAATGTATAAATGCCATCTGACACTTTCCACTGGTGTATTTGCGCTTCATAATTTATTTACTTTACTCTTTTCTTTTGCTGATGCTATTGAACGTGTACAAAAAGCTTCTGTCTGTACTTATCTATTTTTTTCCTTTATAGTTTGTTTTTCAATGAATACCTAATACGGCATGTGTACTTCTTACTAGACATAAAGACAGAAATAAATGTTTGCTCTGACAATTTGCTTGCTTTCACGTCTCTACCCACACTTCTGTAAGAAATTCTTTTGTAACACTTTAATTCTGAAATTACCGAACTTCCGGTGTCCTCCCGCTGACGCTTGCCAATAGACACACCCAGACATCTTATCTCTATATTATACACAAACATATTTTAATCACACGCAAACTGAACAGGAAGTCCCAACATTTTGCGCCACACAACTCTCCCTCCTGCTTGCACACGGATTTTCCTGCAGCTGTTGTGAATTATTAAATACTCTGCATTTAGATGTCAGATATTGCTGATGATTCTAAGACTGCACTTTACTGACAGCTGATATATAACACTCTACTGACTGTGTGTTTTACTGAGATCAGTGCTGAGATTTACAAAGGTTGAAAATGCAGAACTGGTTCAACATGTAATCGGGTATATAGGATATTTTTTTTATGCAAATCATACACATAATTCTATTTAAAAATGCATGAAACAGTCTGATGAACCAAACAGCAATTTCTTTAGACATGGTAGCATTATCTTTCATATTTACAAGTCCACTTAAAAAATACATAACCTATCACCTAAAACTAAAGTGGTAAACTTGTAGAAGGCTCCAAATGGATGTAGTTTATTTCACAGACTTTCTATAACCCCGCATTGTATAAAATGACAATCATAAATGGTTTAATCTCACCTCAATTTAATTAAATGTAAATAAAACTATACAAAATGCATTTTTTAAAATTTGCTTCAGATCACCAAACTTGGAATGAAAACAGGACATTGCTAGCACTTCAAAAAAAAAAACCTCGTAAGTCAATATACAGAATGTGTACATACAAAATAACGTGTAAATAAAAAAGTAATACTGACAACTTTGATGTTCCACATGTACAGATCCAGCAAATCCAGATGCTCCTGAATGCATCATTTACAGAAACAGATAAGTAATATTATGTTTTTTAGTGAAAATATGAAATTACCACAATTTTCTTTCGCTCTTTTGAAATCGTTGAAATCAATCGTTTTCTGCACTGAACTGCTACCATATAAACAAATGAATTTCATGCAGTTTTGATTAAAAACATTCTGTTAATCTCCTAAACTTCAAGTTCCCTGCTATCCTGAATATTTCAAATAATCTGATCTTAGTTCAAGCATTAATTCAAATACTGCGTCTCCTTGTCTGCAGAAGGGATCGACTCCCACTCTATCCCCAGCTGAATGCTTTAAATAAAACTGAATCAGAGTCAATGGGATCCTTCAAACACATCCACTGTCATCATCTCAGCCCTGAGGTGCTGAGGAGGTTTGTGTTGCAGCTTTAAGATTTCACCTGGCCTATACACCAGACAGGAAAATGCTGAGATACACAGAAAGGCCAATAAATTGCCAAAGTCCCTGGGTGCTATTCCCCTGAATGAGCCTCCAGGTCTGTAATCAGAACATTTCCATCTGATTCTGTTGCCTGAGAGTTGGTCTGTCTGTAATAAGCGCTGCCGAGCGAGGGGAAGCCGCGAAAGCGAGCCGGGTTTCTCTTGTACAGGAACCACATCGCCCCTGCCAGCAGAGCGAAGATCAATACTGCCACCACCACTGCAGCAGGGATGATGCCATGATGCAAACCTGCAAGAAGCATGATGTTTTAGATCAAGGTGAGACAACTCATGCACAGAACTCATAAAAAATCAAAAATTCTTTGGAAAATATTCTGAAAATAATGAACTCGGTATGATTAGCTTACATTGTTCCCTGTGTGCTGGTGTTTATTGGACTAACTCTAATAAATACATGTATATACTGTTTTCGAAGTTAGTTTTTATAACAATTTACCATTAATGTGTTCCACCTCCACCTTAGTGGCTACATCTGCAAAAGATGAAGCACACTGAAGCTTAGTACATTGCATCATAAATCATCTTTGGCATTCAGGACAGCTAACTGCATGCCAAAAATAAAAAAGAAATTATACATTGTGGCAAATCTCCAGTGGAATGTGTCCTTCAGAAACAGAGACACTAACAATCACAAGCACATTGTTAGTATACACAAAGTAGCATCCCTCAAAAGGTTTGTCTCTGTGATATTGGCAATTACAAACATTAATTTTCACGCTCAAGTACTGAAATGCTTATGCATCTAAAATTTACTTTTGTTCAGTAAATATTGTTATTGGTTTCGGTTTCCGTGTGCTAACCCAAAGATTATCATCCGTCCGCCGCTTTGGTAAACTTCACAAGGCGGCCTTGTCTACCTGAGACAGTTTTGCAGATGAAGCCGAGCTGCCCTCCGCATGTCGACAGACGCCACACGTCATCAATCACCCTGGTTGTAACACAGGTGTCTGCAGTGAGCTGCTTGGTGTCTGGGCCTTTATCTGCCCAGTTGGTGTAGTCCGTCGGTGAGCCATCAACCCAGGCCATTGAATCAGCTGGAAGCAAAGTTTCACAGTTAACATTAATTCATTTATCGTCATTCATTGGTTGAACGTGAGTCAGGAATTCTTACTATCAACGTTGAAGTACATCCCCAACCAAATAGTGCGGTGAAGGGACCCGGAAGAACGCAGCTGCTCCAGAACAAAGCGGTTCTCTGTCTCACTTTCAATGGTCAGGATGTCTGAGGTGTTGACTGCAGGGTGAGAGAGGGACAACTTCAATTATGAAGACGAGCTCAGGTTTCTGTTTTTATGCTTGATTAGACTTGGTGTTCTATGCAAGCAGGATAACAAGAGGTTGTTGTACCTATCAGAAAAATACTCAACATAATTTCTACACAAAACAGTGAGTTATACATATATTCCAATGACAAATCAAAGCAACACTTTACACTTTGTAAAAACAACAACAACAAAAAACCTGAGCGATCAGTTGTTAATCTGAATGTCAACCTTATTTATGTAACACTTTACATAAAGCACAGCAAATGTTAAACATAACAAAGAGCAGTAAAATATTAAAATAACAGACCATAAAACCACCATCTAAGAAGTCAATGAGACGAGACCAGGATTATTTTACTTTCTGTTTCATCAAGTCTAGACAACTTTAAATTCTGGCTTTACTGGTTCTGTGGTCCTTAGACTGTGTCTAAAATGTCAAACAAAACATTAAAAAGAAACGAAAACCAAATAAAGGTACAAAAGTTCTCACAAGGCACTTTAAAGAATCTGCATTTATTGTAGGGATCCTCCATTACTCATTTGACAAGTCCAAGAGTAGCAGACTTTGAAATAGAGCTGATCTAAGTTTGTCTATGTGCCACAAAAGCAGTTAAATGGCCTTATGCTGAACCAACACACACTGCAGCATGTAGTACTCAAACAAGTACAGCGTTAATACTTTGTAATCAAAGTCTTCTAAAAAAAAAAAAGCACAGTAAAAATTTACATTAGAGCCTGGAAAAGAACAAGATTTTGTAATGAAGTGTAGGAACTGTTAAATTGGGTAAATAGATCTGAATGTCATCAGCACAGCAGTGGATAGATTTATCACAGCTCTGAAGATTGAACCCAAATTTAACAAGTGAAATTTGTAATTGTATTGACCAACAGAAAATTGGCGTTTTGCATAATGCTTCTGAGCTAGGAACTAGCCAAGCCAGGCTAAAATAAGTCAAGCTGAGTGGATATTGATTAAATATTAAATACTATCGCTGTCAGACAGAACAGTCGTATGTGCAAAATTGCAGGTTTACAAATAACATTTGTTTTGCTTTTAAGTGTAATTTCAGTGTTAGTGGTTAAAGTTGAATACACTTTCTGATACTTGAATGATCTTCTTCTATAAAAATGCAGTTTCCTTGCAGCTGTTTGTGCATTAAAACCACAAACAGCAGAACTAGAATGACAAAAAAAGAGCTTTTTCCGTATTGTCATAAGGCATATTACTCATTGTCTTATGACTGAGTAATATGTCATAAGATCTAATCTGATCACAGTTGTTCATTCACAGGGCCTTGTATTATATTAATGTCCTATACAAAAACTTTTGATAACTAACAAACATTTTTTTTCTGGTTGCTACTGCTGAGTTTTAAAATTGTACTGTTCTGTCTGTCCAACACGATGTTGTATTTCAAATCAGCTCGAGCTTTGTCACATACAGAGGGGGGTAATTTAAATTTTATTTAGTGAAATATTTGAAATTTCTGTGGCTGCACCGATTAACAGTGAAACAAACAACTAAAGTCTCAACTTGTGAAAACGTACCTTTCTGTTTACAGCGGGTTCTTGACTCTTCAAATGTGAGTTTTTCAACCACCGGCTCAAAGTCGTAGCAGCCTCGTCCAAACTTCACCCAGGTGTGCGGACAGGACATCTCGTACGAGACAAATGGTTTACTGTCTGTGAGAAGAAGAGGTGAGAGTGGGATTTTATCCTTCTGATTATAAGTAGTGTTGAGTATTCAAGTTTTCATGCTTCATCGCAGAAATGGTACTGACTGGGCAGGGGAATGTGACACAGCGCTCCTGGCAACGGAGTCTCACAGTCTGCTCTCCGCCAGCCTCCGTTCACGTCAATGTACACACACTCTCCAGTCACAAAGTCGTCATCATCATCATCAGCTGCGTCCCAGTGTGTGTACACTGTGTCACTGCCGTCTGACCACTTGTAATTGATGCCACTCTGGAAGGATTCACAGTCACCAGCATGTTTGTCAGAAAGCTCCACAAGCAAAACAGGATTTTATTGAGATTTTCAAATCAGGTTTTGGTTTTTTCTCTACCAAGACATGTTTGTATTTAAGTTTATTTTTATCTTTATCTTTATTGTTTATGGCATAATAAGTAACATGGCAAAAGGCAGTGATATGATCAAAGAGCTATGGTTACTTCATCATTTCTGTATTAACAGTTCTGCAACCAGGAGAAAGAACAGAGAAGGTGATTTATGGGGAAAAACATTAACTCTCTCACTTCCTTTGTTTATTTCTCTCTTTTTCCAAAGTCAGCCCACAAAGGCTGAGCAATGACTAACTCCAAATGTTAATTCTCTGACTGTTAAGTGGGAAAGTACATGCCTGCATAATGTACACAAAGTACAACCCCTGAGATTCGCAAGAGACAAGAGAAACTATGAAAAACAAACTGAACAGAACACAGGCTGTGTTTAGCTGTGGCTCGATGTCCATTTATGGAATCGTTTGGGATTTCCCATAACACTTTGTAAATCAGATGAGTGGGTAACATTTTCTTATAGGAAGATTTAGTTTCAACCTATATATTTTTTTCCTTTAATTAAGTTTTCCTTGCTTGCACTCACCCACTCAGGCAATATTAAAACCTAATCATGGGTGTGGTACAGCAGAGTAAGTCAAAAGCAGAGTTGACACCGACTCATATCCACAGTGTCACACAGCAGACATTTACAATGCAAAGCAAAACAAAAGGTACATACGTCTTGACTGTACAGTCCAATCCAATGTGGGCCGTCCAATCTGTTGACAAGGACAGTAAGGAAAGCCTGGTGGTAGGCATCTGTAATGCTCACTAGCTCAGAATCATTTTCTATGCACATGTGCATCGCGTCGTACCAACTCATGTTGCCAGACACAACCTTGTAGGTGGTGCTCCTGTACTCAATATTGTCAGGAAGAGGGTGGTGATAGGAGTGGGTGGGGGGTTTGGATGTGTCTGCAACCAGAAAAAAAAACAAAAAACGGTATTTTGGACGCAGTGCAAAAACACTGGTAATATGTATCAGAATGATTATTTCACTGTGTTAATGTTTGGTACAAAGCATGTTCTAGGATATGTTTGGGATTTCAAGCACCGATTTGGAAAACTAAACATTGGCGTCATTACTGAAAGTCTGCCAGATGAAACTTGGGGCTTCCAAGGTAAAGTCTTGCTCACGTCTGGTTTTCAAATGTGCTATAAAGATCCTAACTTCCTACTATCTGTTATTAATTATACAGATCCTGGTAGCAGATACTGCATTAAGTCAAAGTAAAATAGTTTGGTTGAGGTTACATCAATGCTAGAATGAGTTGTAAACTGCAAATCTGTAAGGTCAAGAGGTCAAACAACAAAAGAAAAAAGCACAGAGAAACAACGACGGACTGACAAGAGGGAAATAAAAAAAAAACTTACCTTGAGGTTTTTGACAAACAAAGCCATACCCGCTCTCGCTGCACTTCTCATCGTACCATTTCCCAGTGAGGTGGAAATTGTGGTTGTTTGACAAAACGGTGCAGAGGGGTTCATCGGCAGCCCCACTGAGCCAGTCATCCTAGAATAGAATAGAATAGATAGCATTTATTGTCATTGAACAGAATTCAACGAAATTTCCATTGCAGCTCCCGTGCAAAAGGTCAAATATATACAGTATAAATAATAATAATCCTGCTAAGAGGTCAACACAAAGAGTCACAAAGCTATGGCCTCCTGACTTCCCAATACGTACAATCCACGTGTTATTACGTGTGCACATGCTCGTCTGTATTACATGCTAATTTGCTGAGTTTGATAAAAACATCACCAAACTCTGGGGCTTACAGTAAGATAACTCTTTGGTTCAACTGGAGACCAGTTGGTGTAGCTGACTGGTTTTCCATTGGTCCATTTCATTGTGTCCTCATCTCGCAGACCGATCCACACACCTACAGAGCTTCCCTGGAGCAGCATGGTAATGTAGGCTGTAGAAATCAGAAAAGTAAATAAGCAAATAAATAAAACAGACTTTGAGAAGAAAAATAAGGCCGCATTGATCGTTCAGGCTTCCTCTACCTTGTTCTATCTCATCTTCTATGGCAACCAGGGAGCCTTGAAACAAAGAGCAGATGGACTGGGCGTCTTTCCAACTCTTTCCTTCGTTTGGACTGCCAGGGAGGTGAAGCAGGAGGCACTGCCAATACAAATATTAATCCCACACAAAACAGTAAGACTAACCAGTACTCCAACAGCACTCAAAATCAAGTGGTCAGGACGCGAAGTTGAAAAGGTCAACGTTACAAAGATATTCCTGCTAACCCTCTTTGTTAATGTTTGAGAGGAAGCAATAACACATAACGTGGTAATGATGTAACTATAACAGACATATTTTCCTCTTTTAGCATTAAAGGGGTGAAGAGCAACAAAATCCACAACTTCCCCCTCCTTTTCAAAATGACTAACGCTGTATAATCTGAGTTTTTACTCATTGTAATTCCCACATGGGACTTTAGGGGAACATTTGATCTGAGCAAATGAAAAAACAAGTGCTATGACAAGAACCAGCTGGTTTACTGTATTCTCATGTTAACAACATCACTCAGAAATTGGAAACACAAACATCCTGCTTCAACCTTAAAGGCAGCTAAGAACCTGCCAATTGTTTCAGATCTGTGGGAGTGTAGTTCGTTTTTAGTTTTGTTATAGAAACAGTGGTAGAAAAAGGAAAGTCCCCATCCAATCCTGTGTAGAGCTTAGCCTTTCAAGGAATAATAAAAATGACTAGATTGTGAAATTATTTAAATTCCATCTTGTGTGCACAAAACGGCAGCAGATTCCACCATGTTATGACTTAATATGCAAAGATTAAGCCAAACCATAATAAAAGTGTACAAAAATAGGTGCACATGTTGATTCAAAAGTTACGCAAGAACGATTTAGAAAAATAAATAGACCGATAAGACTTTACCGGTCGCTCACTGTGGAGGAATTTTGGCACATTCCATTCACGGCATTGGTTGAGTCCTTTGGGATTCGCAGACATTTGTTTCTGCACAGCATTTCAATCAGGCTAAGGTCGGAGTCATCGCAGGACTTTGATTCATTTTGTTTTTGTTTCAACAGACATTTTGTAGCATATTTGCTACTGTGTTTGGGAGAATTTTGTCCTGGTTCATGACCAACATTCAACCAAGCATCAGCTGTCAGACAGATGTCCTCACTTGACCTCAGAGGATATAAACAACGGTAAAAACAACCTGATCTTTTTTAGACACTAACTGCACGAGCGCTAATTTGTACCTTGTGTCCGAAGTAGAGCCACTTCTCTGGACATGCTCCAATGTAGTGTGGCTCCTGGGGAGTCTCCACCACAGATACCGTCCTTCTCTTGCACACGTAGCCGTGAAGTTCGCTGCATTTCTTTACCGACCACTTCCCTGCAACATCCGAGTGAAATCTCACCACTGGCCACTGCCATTAAATATGAATGGGCATGTTTCATATGCCCGTGTTTACCTGTTGAAGACATGGAGAGACACGCCCAGCTTTTTTTGAGATCACTGTTTAAACCGCCATCAGCCCAGTTCTGAAAATCTATCTCCGTTTTGTCGCTCCACCTGGAGAAAAGAGAAAGAAATAGCACTGACATTGGTTCAACTAAAGAAAATCTTTACAGGATTGATTTTCTGATCTTAATCATGCTGTCAGAGACTTGTTTATTGAATCTGGGTTTTACCTCACTGCTTTTGACACAAGTAACTCCTAATAGTGTTTTTCATGGACATGAAGCACATCAGTCACCTGTTGGGATTCCTACACATAACTTTTCCAGACTTGACTTTCCTGAGTCCCCTGTCCCTAGAGTTCGCTTTAAAACACCAAACGTTACTGTGAATTGACAGGAGATGTTTTGTGTGCATGTCAGGACTGTAGGTTGTTTACATTTTTTCGGTGTTTGTATTATTTACTTCCTTGTTTATTCATTATCAGCCATAGTTTTCTGTCTGTCTTAGTTGTTGTTTATGGCGTACGCTAGATCACGTTTGTTGTTTATGACTTGTATTTAGTTATTCTTTATTCCTTTAAATGTGTATTTTGTCTGTTTTCCAGTTTGTTTACTCCTTGCTCCTCTTAGATAGCTCTCTTCTTTCAGCTGCATCCTGTTTCTAATTAGCACCGGTTCATTGTTTAGCAACCAAGTGCCCAGTATTTAACCCACTCTCTCTCAACTCTCCTTGCTTGTCTCTTTCGTTGTCTCATGCTACCCGGTTTCTGTTTGTTCCCTGGCTCCCTGGGTGTTCTTTTTAATAAACATCATTCCTCATCAAGTCCAAACCCATTAATCATGACAGTGCAGGCTTTAAATACGAAAGATGGGAAGCAGGAAGCAAGGAAGGAAATAAAGAAAGGAAGAATATATTGAAGGGAAAGGGAGGAGGGTAGACACAAAGAGAGACAGAAGGAAAGACACAATAAAGGAATGGAGGGAGGATACAAGAAAGCAAATCAGAACACAAGAAAGGAAGGACATGAGGAAATAAACAAAGAGGTCTTTAAGGTCTTATATTTATTGTCTTATTGGTGTAACATAGGAGGATGCAAGGAGAGATAGAAAGGAATGAAAGAAGTTGAGAAGGAAGAAAGGATAGAAGAATATTTATGTAATGGCGTAAGGAATAAAATGTAGGAATATGTGTATTTTTTCCTACCCAACCGAGACCTGGAGAAAAATACCGTACTAAATCTTGTGTTGCCACAGCGATGGTAAACAGCACTTCTCTACTTAGTTGTGAAATTTTAACACAGAAGTGATCCGTAAAATTTATAGGTTGTTTTTCTTCCCTTCCACTTGTTTTTTTTCTTTTAGCTGAGCTTCTCTCCTTGCTCAATAGTTGTCTTTCTTTGCCACTTTTCCAAGCAAGTTGATGTAGTTTTGTGCCCCTTGGTCTTCCCCTGCTTTCCTTCTTTCACACAAACTGTGATGCTGTGTTCAACTTGGCTCCAAAGTCAGAACTTGAATGTAGGAAAAATGCTACACTCAATCTGATTGCATGTTAATTGTGAGTCGGAAAACCTGGCTGGGAACGCTATCCGACGCAGTGCCAACTAGTATTCGCAACACAAGCTTATAACGATGTATTTATCTCAATTTCATGCATTCAATCACTGAGGGAACATGTTCACGGCAGAGGTCTGTATCACTTTGCATTCCTTTGGTTTAGTGCATTAAATAAGCTCACACAAAGGGTTCATTCTGCAACAAGCATATGGTTGTCTTTCTGCATATTAAATCAAAGCCCTCGGGAACATCCAGCTTTCCAACTTGAAAGTTCACCAGGCAGTGTGAACTTTCAAGTTGGAAAGTTCAGAATTTCAAGATGGGTCATTTTCAAGTTCCTATGTTGAAAATGTTGATCTCTGACTAATAAACAAAAGTATGGCAAGTCTCAGGAAAACTACTTGAAGGATCTTTATCAGTGGGAGTTAACATTTTGTCTTTCTAACAGGGTGACCAGCCTGACATATTACACAGATTTACAAATGTTTCAATTTCCAGCTAACAAAATACCAGAGGTGTGACTTGCTGTTGCTGTTTGGAGTGTTGGATTTTTTCTTGGAAACTATAACTCATTTCTAGCAATGATGTCTTCAGTTGAATGCATCTGACTTGAAACTGAGGCAGAAAATTGCTGACAACAGACCTATTACCACAAATACAAGCACACTAGCACCATTTATTCCTGCAACTTCGAGATGTTTGATTTGCCCACCTGCCATACTGAGCAAGCTCACATTCTAAGCAATCAAGTGCAGTTCACCTTCAAAACAAATACAAACTAGATCTCTGGCTACATGAAAAACAAAATTCCAATTTCTACACAGATTTCTGCATAAAATACATTCAACAGATTTAAATACTCACACACCTGACCTCCTCTCCAGGTGGGCCAAAGGAAAGGCCAATCCACCAGTCGGTGTGTCCCAGGGAGAACTGTGAAAGGAGCAGGGATTAGCAAAAACTTTACTTACACTCTACAATAGCAAGCCCTTCTCACACGCCTGAAAGATCACGGGCAGACATTCAGGCACACTCCATGGTCCCTGATTTACTTCTTTCACCACCCTGTTTTGTTTCCACTATCCCCTCATAAGCCTCAGCGCCACAAGAGGCGTCTTTAATCTGATCCAATAGGCTGCTGCCAACAGAAAGCTTTATTCTTACCCGTTCTGTGTTTGGGCACTCGAGCATTTAAGTGTCCGCATGTAAGAGCTCGTTGGTGTGTTTCTGAAAACACTGGAGCGCGCAAGAGAAACGAGTGTTATTGTCTGCACGCTTGTTGATTTTCCAATGAGAGCATGAACTGAATAATGGCTCGGTAGTGCCATTGAGTGCTGGCAAACCTCTCTGATTAGACAGAGGCTGACTGTGTTTGTTTTCGGAGAGATAAAGCATCAATGTTTGTTTAGATTATTGTTATTCGGCGATGAAAGACTGAATAGGTGTCGAATGCTGCTTTATTTTATTCACTTAGGAGAAATACTTTACACTTGCAAAGTGAACTACTTATTTTATGCTTTATTCCCACTCAAAATAAAAATAAAATGCTGACAAGGTATTGGAATATTGTACCATAACGAGTATAAATACAGTTTTAAAGATATTTACAAGTGGCACCTTGTCGATGCTAATCAGTCTGTGAACAAGACCAATGACAAACCCGTCGTAAGCGCTCCTTGATGAATTGCGACTCTTCCCTGGAGTGAATGGATAGCAGGTGGGCTCCCATCATCTGACAAGCCAAAGAGACTGCATGCCAGTTGTAGGGTTGATTAGCCAGCAAGTACTCGGCTCCTCGGTAAAACACCCAGGCCTGGCTCTCTGGGGAGCAAACACAGAGAGAAGATGTCTCCGAGGAACAAAATACAAGTGACAAATTAGTACACTATTATCATTGCTGATTAATTGATAATTGAAGGTCTTTACCTGATGACTGAAGGATTTACTAAAACTTACTTAAAACACTCTGAGGTCACCAGGTAGACTCTATTAAAGTAATACACAATATTTTTGATCGTTAACGCAATGACAAGACGAGCTCTGAAAAACCCTATTTTTCCCTTCCTCTTTCATTTCTTACCATTTTACTCAATGTACTCTCAAAAAAATCACAGACTTCCCTAGATGGTTTATTAATAAACTGAATTGTACTGAATGAACACAGCTCTACAATCTGATTGCCCACATTCGCTCTACTCTCTCTGGTCCTCTCTCCCAAGCTGTTCTTCCTACATCTGCCATCTCTGAACCTCTAACCTGTTCCCCTGTGATTTCAGCAGACGAAGTGCAAAACATAATCAGAAAGACAAAACCCTCCACCTTCCTAACATCACTGGTAAAAACCCACATCAGCACTATAAGTCCCCTGATCACCTTTGTTGTAAACCATTCTCTCCAATCTGGTCATGTCCCCTCCGTCTTAAAGAAAGACATAATCTCACCACTCCTCAAAAAAATCCATCCCATGCTCTCCCTCTTAGACGCCAAATAACTAGTCCATGCCTCTGTCTCCTCCAGAGTGAACTATTGCAACACACTTCTCATTGGGACTCCTAGCAAGAACCTGCAGAGGTTCTAGTATAACCCTGCAGCTAGGCCCCTGATGAGAGTGAACGGACATGACCATATTACGTCCGTCCTCCTCTCTCTCCACCAGCTTCCCATTTCCACCAGGATTGAATTAAAGATTTCCTTCCTCACACACCAATGCAACTATGGGTATGACCCACTTATCTCAAAGAACTGCTTAACCCATAAAACACAACTCGCTCAAACCTTCTCCACACACCCAAAACCAAACTGCTGCCTTCTCCCTGACACTCTGAGGGCACCACAATCCATTCAATAAAGGTTTTAAGACAATTCTTTGTAGCTAATTTTTGGTTCACTTCCTTACATATTTGTTTTAATCTCTTTATTTATTCATTTCTTAAATTATTTTTATCCATTGTAATTGCTTATTTTGTTTTTGTAGTGCTTGATATAAAGGCAATTATAAATAATATCTATTATTACTATTATTATTATTACCATCATCATATTTTATGAGATTATGGGGTTCATAAGTTTCTCAATTTTTCCTACTCCTTTTTGAGCATGTCAAGATTACTGTGGCACAAAAATATGCGTCTTTTGCATTCCTTGTTCTTGTGCATGATTTTATACTACTGGCATGTTCGAAATAAATAAATAGTCAAAAAATAGTCAAATCATCATTATTCTAACAATCTTTCTATTTATTGACATAGATTTCAGAAATGGGCTCCTTGAGGAATGCAAGTTGTTTTTCTACAAAGACGATGAATACATTGAAAAAAAACGTCACTGTGGTGGTGCAGAAATGTAGGTATCTCTGTTGGTCCTCTTCTATTTAAGCAAACAGAAACAAGAAAATCTAGATGCTGCATTAGTGTCTCTAAGTTAGTTTTCAGCTTACAGATCTGTTTTCCTATCTTACATCCGGATGCTCCAGAGTGACATCTAGTGGCAATCAATTGTGAAATTCATCTAAAGTTCCAAATAAAAATCTTTTTACTCACGTTCAGTGTACCAGTAAGGTTTCTTCAGCTTATCACCTGCAGTACGAAACAAAGTTTACTAAACCAGGCAGCACAGATGTGTGTTTATATATGATGCAAACGGTGTGGAGGGAAAAAGTGTGAGCATCTTTACCTCTGGACAGCTTGCAGATCCACTCATGTTTGGTGTCACAAGGCCGTGGCATCATGTTGTTAGTCAGGTCGCTGTACACAGCACAGTCCTTCCTGTCATCCTCCTCGTTCTTATCTTCAATGAAAGACGTCACTATCTGCACAAAGATTGGTCTGGCTGGTATAAAAGCTGTAAAAGTGTCCGTTTTCTACATAGTACAGCCCAGACAGGCTTTCTGCGAGCTGAGGCAAACATCTCTGTGTTCTTACTGGAGAGCCGTCGGACCACTCCCAGGCTCCAGGGTGGTCGGGGTCTCTCTTATTTAAACCAACCCAGAACCAGCGGCCCTCTGTTCTAAAAAATAATACACAAGGGAGAAAGAGAAAACAAGCACACAGAAATTTAAGGCTACATGAGACGGGTTTCCCTTTTGAAAAAAATTGCGCACATCAACATACAGTACTGCCTTCTATCTGAGAAGACATTCAAATGTCTCTGCAGAAACCTGAAAGCAACAAACCACAAAATGTGGGATTGTGACTCTTTCAGATCATTAGAATCCACAATAATTTGTCATTTTATAGCAATAAAATACCTTAATATTAATGCATAGTATTTTTTGTATAATTAAGTTGTCAACTTTGTTATGAAAGTTTAGAGACATTTTTTCTTATTTTTCTGTCTCATAAAATCCCTTAAAATTGAAAAAACACCCATTTGTGTATGTAAGTGTGTAGCACCCACCAAGGGGAAACTGCTTTTTCTGTGTTTCAAAGCTAGAGAAAATAAAAATGCATATTTTAATTCTCACAACAGTTCTGCAACACTGAGCCTCAAGGGGCAATACTAACCCTTCAAACATGGTGCTGAGCAGGTGCTTAACAAACACCTGCTCCTCATAGTGCTGGAAACTGGCCAGCTGAGCCCCGAGGGCTTGGCAGAAGAAGTCTGCTTCCACCCAGGAGCGCTTCATCAAGACTTTCTCATCGTGGAACACCTAGAAAAGCCACTTATCAGGTCAGTGGAGCTTAAACTGGTGAAAGGCCTAACATTATGTCACAGTGTTTTGATCATACTTTCTGGTATTGCCTTTAAAATGTGAAAAAAATATACATCCGAATACAACTCACTATCAAAGAGCATATTTACCACAACGACAAGAAAGTGCAAGTACATTGTATCCCTGAGATCGATGCAAATTCTGTACGTTTGTCCCCCGAAGCATTGCTATATTTTTATTACCCCGTTGACTTCCCCAAACACCTCCATAACAAAACCAACTTCTTACTCTTCAAACGTTTGTTTAAAAAATATCAACAACCTAATGGGCAATAAAAAATAACACACAGGGGGGCAAACTTTGCTTTTCACTTTAAAAGCAACATTTTTAAAATGACAATAGTATATCAGCCTTTTTGTGCCTGATTATTTCTAACATGCATTTAATGAATTTCCTTATTGAATACATGAAGGAGAGTCAGCATTTTGTAATCATATTAACTTATCTGGAAACTGATAAAATAACACTTTATGAAAATAAGTGCCAGCTACACTTACAGGTAAAAAAAAAAGTTGAATTTTATACCTTAAAACAGTGGAGCAGTCCAGAGTGTGATTCCCAGCCTGGAGGACAGGGGGCGTAAGCATCAATGTGGCGCTCTGGCAGGCCAGCATCACTGTGGCTGCTGCTCATCTTACACACCGACAAAGCCTTGTGGGATTTGCAGTCTTTCACCTCCCAGTGACCCAAAGCAGGACCGCCAGACATGACGACACAGCCACCAGCACTAACTGGATGAAAGGGAAAATAAATGAAGGATAAGGATTCACCGATATCTAAACCAGAGTTTTATTAACCAGTGGTTACCAGGTTGATGCTTGTTCCAGTTCGAGAAGGTGAGAGGCAGAGAGGAGCCGTTGTGAGGAAGCCACCTGTACTCCCCCTTCTTCTCCTGGTCCTTGAGGCCGATCCAATAGTTCATGCTGCTGTTGGTTCCATTCGCACTCAGCAAACTGTTGACAAAAGCCTGCTCAAACCTGCCGCAGTGAGGATGAGAGAAGAGAAAAGATGAGAAGAGGCTTGAGACAGACTTAACAAAAATTAGTTTTGTTAACATAAACCACCGGCTTAATGAATCACCTGTTCTCCACAGTGAGGAGAGAAGACATGCAGTAATATCCCAACGCCGCATCTTCAAACGTCTGCTCATGACTAGTTACTGTGTAACAGGAGTGACCGTGTCTCTTCCAACCCTAGAAGAATAATCAGAAATTTAAAAAAAAAAATCAAATAAATAACATAATTTCAAAATGTTTTGAAGAATATATTCACTAACAAATAATTACTTAAGTGATCACAGAGACAGGACAAACTGATACAGCTCAAGAACTTCTACCTCAGGAAGCTAATAGAAGATGCTAATTTCAGGTTTTTGAATTGCAACCAGGAGGAGAGTTTTTCTTGAAACACAAGAACCTACAACCATATTTTCTGATCTTGTATGTAGGTATGTGTGGGTAAACAGTTGATTCAATTCGTATCTATTCAGTCCAATTCAATTCCTCCTCTGTGCCTTTGTGTAATTTTGTGCAACAACATTATTTAAAAGTGTGAAGTGCAGAAGAGAGGCTGTTTAGAGAAGTGGTGTGAATTTTCCTATTTAACCCCCATAAAGCCTTAAACCGCAGTAGCCTTATGGGATCCAGAGTCTCACCCTCACATCTGCAAGAAGACACTTTCCTGAGCCTTAACTTTCCGCAACACAAACGACACAGAGAAAACAGAGTTTGGAGTACGTCAGGCAAGAATCAACAGACTGCTCATGCACGACAGTTGATATTGTGCCCTTAGGGTAATTATTTGGCCTCGTGTTCCTTCGAACCAAGTAGCCTGATGACTCAGGAGACTGATATTCTTGTAAACAGAGTCAGGGAGAACCGTGAATGCCAGACAATACGTCAGCGGGAGGGTGAATCAGCTCTTTGTGCTTCTGAAGGAGCAACTTGTTGGACTAAAAGTTGAGCTGTAACGGGTGTGAGGCTCTTTGTGGTGCGTGTCCCGGCACACAGTACAGCCAATCCACCTTGTACATAAATCCCCCACCCCCTTTTTTTTCCATAATAGATTGTTTTTACAATATACAGATTTTCTTGGAAATCTTTCTACTACATAAGAAATTCAAGGTTATATTTTTAGAAGGAAAATAAAAAGGAAAGAAAGAAATGAGGATAACTTTTTGCTTGAATTATTCTTTTTTGGGGGCGTTTTAACATCTTCTGTGAGCTTTGGAAGACATTCAGCAATTTAAGGGTGAATGTTGTGTAACCATGTAATGAACCATGTATCCTTCACCACTAATTTGAGCCCAGGTTACAGTGTGCCATCTATGACTCCACTTGTTTTGCTCCCAAACACACATCAGGTAACTACATGCTGAAGGGTAAGTTGTGCATTCAGGTTCCTACCGCAGGGCATCCTTCATCCCAGGTTCCTCTGTGCTGAACAGGACTCTGGCTTTCTCTTCTGCATACAGCAGGGTGTTGCTCATCGCATGGGGCCAAGAGCCAGTTACCTTTCTGTGACAGAGGGAAGACTTAAAATCTGACAAGGGGCAGCAGCAAACTGCATAGTTATGTCTTAAAACGCCGTGTCTTACCTTTGTCTCCATTGTGATGCAAAGTGTCGAATCTGTCAGGTTGAGCACAGGCTGATACTGGTCCCAGAGAGTCAGAGTTACTGGTGAACCATCTGACCACTCTACACCTGGCGATGGCCCCTGCTTCCGCAGACCAATCCAGACCTCTGTGACTTCCCTGGAATCTGCCGAACATGAGAAAACAAGGAAAATTCAAATACCAACAGTGATTCAACATGAACTGCGACAATATCAGACAATAAAATGGGCTTGTTAAGATCCAGGCGGAAGCTGGTGAGATACTTTGTATCTACATGGTCTGAAGGGCCACTCACTGTGGAAGAATAAAAACAAAAAAAACACAAAATATATCTTCACAAAGGACAATGACCCTAAACACACTGGCAAAATTGTTACCCGGTGGGATAAGGACAACAAAGGCATTGTTCTGGACTGGTCAACACAAATCCCTGTTCTCAGTCCCAAGACAGAAATTGAAAATGTGTGTGTAACAAACTATAACAAACTGTTGTGTGAAGCTGGTTGAAGGATCGCCACAGTGCTTGACCACAATCATACAGTTTTAATGGGAATTCTACCAAATAAGAAGGAAATGTATGGACGCTTTTGACTTTAAAAACAACAATAAAAATAAAAAACTCAGAAAATGTATGTTTTATTTCTGTTACATTTATCAAATACAATCATTTTAATAATCCTGACTAACTATTCCTGTTTAATTTGCTAACCAAACAGGATTTTTTAGCAAAAATAATAAATACAAAGTTGGAGTCTAATGATTAATTGATTAATTCATTATTTGCTAAATTATGTGGTTTTCTACCACAATTTGTATTTTGTATGACGATATATTTTATTTTTATATGTATAGTTATACGCTCTTTTTGAAACCAGAAATCTCTCCACGAGTGCTTTTTATTTTTAGTGCGTCGAAAACCTCCTCTCCAGAAACTACTCCGACATTTTTATTTTAGCTAATTATGATGCATGAGTAGCCATGACTTACAGTGCAGCTAAATATCTAGTAATTGTAAAAGTCAACCCTAATTTCTACATGCTTGACTTGATGAAGTCAAGCTTCCATGCAATTTTATGTTTACCCAATTTCCATAAACTTTTTATGGCTGACCACTATATTTTTGGAAAATGTCTTCATCTATGGTATTTTTCATTTCTATTATTGTTATTACTGAGTATATTTCATAAAGTAATAGCAATATTGTCACATTCAGAACAACTAAAAGCAGACAAAGTCTGCTAAATGTTTTTCAAAGGGTCCTTCATAAAGTTCAAAAGAGGTTTTGCTCAAGACAACCATTAAAATGACAAAAAAGTGAAAGATAATCATGATTCATTGGCTTTAGCCAGAGAACTTGAACATTTAGAAACACAAATGTTATCTGATAAAATACAGCAAGTCTGCTGTCTGACGCTCTTACAGTTAGCCAGCAGGTTAAGCAGCATCTCCGCCTCTGACAAGGAACGGAGACTGATGAGCTTTGCCCCCAGAGAGCCACAGGCTCGGGACGACTCCTTCCAGCTTCCAGAGTCTTTTTCCGCCAGCACATGGTAGCAAAAGCCATTATGAGGCCACCAGCCATCAGCGCACTCGGTATGGATGTACTGCCAGTTCTCTGAAAAACAGGAAGAACCAATATGTGCGAGAAATGAACCAAGACGAACAGAACAAGATGGACCAGAAAAACAGAAACACAGGGTTCGGTCAAAAGGTCCCTATCCAGCTGTACTGCACATGAGGAGGGACCTCGACTAAACCAAAAGCAACAACGCGTATAAAAGCATGCCTTAAAAGTTATCCCTGCTCTTAAGACTCGTACCTGCCAAGAGAAAAAGCAGGACACCTCCCACCCTCTTTAATGACTTGTGCCTGTCTCTTGTGATTTACCAGAATCTCACCTAGTGGCTCAACTATGCCGGTGTTGTTCGGTGTCTTCTTGCAGATGTAAGGCAGGGCGGACTCGCAGGAGAGACTCTGCCACTGGCCTCCATAGGCAGAGTTGTACACTCCGCAAGGCATGTTGGTCTCTAGCGGTCCAGCGGCCAGAGCTGAAGGACGGAGCAAAGGTTGAGCCAAATGTTATTCAACATAAAATTGGGAGGACAAGCAATTTGAGCAGCAGATTTTGTTCACAGATTTTCTTAAATAAGCAATACCTGTAGTAAAATTCACCAGTGACAAGGGAGCGCCATCGGACCATTTCCATCCATACCCGTCCTTAAGGTGGTTCAGTCCAATCCACACCATCGCACCAACATTTGCCAGTCGATCTAATTAAAACATAACCCCAGTAGGAGCTAAAACTGTTATGCAATAATATCTAATGTTACAATAAAAAACACCTAAACATCAGAAGTGAACATGAGTGCTTCAGCAAACGTTTCCTATGCGATGCCCACCTCGGATATACCTGTGCTCAGCCAGGCTGGTGATGCTCAACAGATTCCCTCCTTGAGCGAGGCAGGTGGACAGCGCCTGACTCCAGGTGAGGATGGTGTACAGGTTGAACTGGTAGCACGCGCTGAGCTCCTGGTTCGACTCCCAGAAATGATCACAACTGGAAGCTAAAAGTTGGTCGAGGCATAAATTAGACACTTAGTAGCTGAGTTAGAGTGACTGGTTCTCAGTTTTGTGCATTTCATCCTCAATTGTCTGTCACTGTCTTCACCTGTGTTTTGGTGCATAAGTGTTATTTCTTAAACTTTACTACTTCCTTTTGTGATCTGTCTAGTAGTTCATGGGTTGGCAAAGTCCAGTTCTCCTACGCTACTATGAATGACTTGTCATCAGGGCTCTGCAGAGTAGAACGAAATGCTGATAAGGGAATTCAGCCATTTGATTCAGCTGTGGTGGAGCAGAGATGAATCCAAAAGATGAATGTTGACAGCTCCAGAGGACTAGAGCTAGGCACCACTAGTCCAGTATATTCATTTTGAGTAATTTCCCATGTAGGCAATCTATTAGGCTCATTTTAACTCCTTGCTTCCTCACCCTTAAATCAAAGTTTGTCTATTTGTTTTAGACAAATAGACAAGCTGCCTATGACTCTGCTGCCTCTGTCCTGCTTGCCTTTGCGCAATTATCACAGTGTTTGTCAGCTGGACTCATGTTACCTTTAACTGGGCAGAAGCCCCATCTTTCAGACTGATCGTAGCGATCAGTAGTGGCACACCAGTGAAGATTATCCTCCCGGCCCTCAGTTGTACACTCAGCGTACCACTTGTTGTTGTAATTAAAAGGAAAAACACAAGAATATCCGTGTGCATTTCCCAAAAGAGTGTGGATTTCTACAAATGAAACATACTGAATTAGAAATGACATGGGCAGGATTTTGTATTTGCAGCATGATCAATAATTAATTCACCTTCATATGGATGTGAGCAGGGGCCTTCTTTGGGAGTGTTGTACCTTTTCCACTCGTGGTACATGTTCTTTCTTACCACCACCAAACGTCCGGAAACCGTCACCTTCCACTCTGACGCCCCATAGAGCATGTTCCCGTGGCAACGCCACCACAGCACTAGATAGGTAGCGTCGCACTCAAACATGCCCAACGGCTGCGTTGTGTCCGAAAGGTTAAGGCCCAGGCACATGCTGGTGCCTAAGTTGAAGAGTCGGTGCCTAGAGACCCACTTCCACAGCATGTGGCGTGTGGGACGCTCGCAATCGTCCAGCACCACATTGGAGCCGTTCACCGTCACGCAGCGCTTCAGCGTAACGCTCTCCAGGATGAAGAGACCTTTTCCTGGAGGGAGAGGGAGCAGAGATACTCACACGTTTGATTGTTGGGGAGAAATATGCAGCAGTACAACAGACGCCTCAAACGTCTGTCACCAAGACAGAAACATTTTTCACAAGAGAAATATAAAATTGTGAGCAAACAATTCCTCCACAAGTTACTGTGTAAATACATGCCAAAACCAGAAAAAAAGGGATGTGCGCTGATTATTTAAGGAAGTTAATGAAAGAATGTGGAGAAATTCTAACTTCCTTCATGTCATGACTGTATACCGAAGACTGGATGGTTCTAGATGGAAATAAATGTTTAACTTGTTTGTGTACTCAGAAATTATTGTTTTTAAAAGGAGCGTTCGGCAAGCAGAGGAAGGTATCAAATGTCTGCATGACCAAAACTATTTTCAGTGTTCAGACGTGCTTGCTCTACTTTCACTGGGAACAACTAGGATGCAGCAAAATACATTATACATAATTAAATATGTCCTGAAGTGGGATTTTATAGTGAATGAAAACAAAACTGCACATCGGAAATTCTCACACTTCACTGTCAAGTTGAAATAAACATTTCAGAAAGTCCATAAATTAGTGCCAAAACAGAGAAGAATCTGTGCAGTTGAAATCAACTTTGTGGAAGTGATGACCAAAAATGCAAAATATTTAACAACTCAAATAAAGGAATGGGATTTTTTTCCCCCACTATCTCAGAAAATTGTTTTTATTGCGCTTTGCAAATTAGAACTAAGCAATCATAGAAACCGATGTGATCTGGAGTTGTAGCACGCAAAGCAAAAAATGTGTCTCATTCAACTGTTTGGGGCTTCATTTGTCTTAATTTCTAAAGCACAGTGTATTTTTCTATAAGCACAGCTTGAGACTACATGATACCAGTTTACAAAAGCTGGTTGGGTATAATGTAACCGGATTTGGCCATGCAGACTGTTTTGTGCTGTTTCACTAAACTATAAGGGTTCTTCCTTTTAAGACGATTTTAAAGTAACAGTTTATGTGTCCTCAAAAACTTGCAGAAGCCCCGCAGAATTACTCAATTTTGCAGATGTGCAAGTTACAGATGTCATAATTGTCCTACGAAAGAAAAAAAATTAAATAAACGAGTGATGGTGTGCTTTTCTCTTTAGCAGCTTCAGATGGAAAAAAAAAGGTTGAAAATAATTTAAAGTGTCTGTCAGAGCTTAGAGCAGTTTTCCACTGCACCTAAATGAGCTCAGCTACTTTCATGCTTCTGCCTCAAATGTTGTTGTTTTTTTTCTTCTTCTTTTTGCATGAAACTCCTTCCACTTTGATTGAGAGGGAACAGAATTAGACCTGTTCTGCCAGGAAGTCCGAAGGCAGCTATTTTGGTTTTTGCTTTTTGACCTTTCATTCAATTTAGTAGTGACACAGTCCCCAATTCTGGTCTTCTGAGAACACAATCCTTTAGGTGTCACAGGTCAGTGGGTGTTAATGTTGACCCCGCCACAACATCTTTAAATCAGGCCGTACCTTGGCGAGTCATTTGAATCAGGTGTTTTGCAACAGGGAAACCTGGAGAGTTTGAGAATGATAGCCCACTCCTCAAACTTTCTCAAGCCAATAATGATTTCTGACTTTTAAATTCAAAGAAAGTGCATGAAAGTACATGCAGACAGCTAATGAATTCAAAGACTTACATTAGAACAAATTTCTGGTTCGTTTGGTACACTTTGTCACTAATGTAACAGAAGTAGTGATTTTATTTAGTACCGGACCGTTCCGATTAATGAGATATAGGTCAATCCCAACCTCTGGCTGATTAATCGTTGAATCTTTAGTTGCATCGCTAATACAATTACAATTTACCTGAGTAAAGTAACCAAATAACATTATAGGTTTTAATTATTCACAGGTCAAAAGTTTCCGCTTTTCCTGAGATGCATATCACATAATTTTTTCAAAGGATTTGTACGTTTTCATTAGTTTTCTTAGGCAAAAATTAAAGAAAGCTGTAAGACCGAGTTCCTTTAAATCACAGCTAAAAACCAACTTGCTCAGAGTTGCCTTTGATTAGTAGTAAGTTGAACATTGATGTGTACTTGCTTGGTGATTTTACAAAACGTAATGTTTATTGCATGTTTCATAATTGGTAACTGTGTGATGTTTTTGTGATGTAAAAGCACTTTGAACTGCCTTCTTACTGCAAATGTGCTACACAAATAAACTTGACTTGTTTGTTTGAAGCTGGAGCTTCTGTGGGTCTCATGACTGTAATCAAAGAGCCACTACAGAAAAGGAGGAAGGTCTAAAGACAGCGGTATTTTTAGTCACACACAACACAGCAGTGAGAACACACGTCCTACCCTACCTTAACATGAAGCAGCGCAGTTCTAAAATATTCTGCCTGCAATTAATCTGTGCCGCCTGGACTTACCGCGCAGGGCTGTGAAAGAAAGACAAGCGGTCTGCAGCTGGAGGATGGATAATAACTTACTGTAGTATTCAGCGAGCTGGTTTTTCCCCAGGACCTCATCGTCCTCCTCGCTGCTACACAGGGAGCTTCTCGACAACAACACCGTTAAATAAATAAGCGCCACAAGAGCAGCGACCGAGTCCATGCATCGACAGGAGCGCAGAAACATTTCGACAGATGGCTGAAATGTTGGAGAACCGAGCGTCTGCACATTCCGGGGCTCCGCGTATTTTCGGGCTCGCTGCTTTTCTTTTTTTTTTTTTTTTTTTTTCTCCCCCCCTCTTCTGTCTCTCCCTTCTAGAAAACTTTCTTCGGAGTGAAGTTTTTCTGCGGGGAACCAGCAGCGACGTCACGTCTGACGGAGGAGCTGCTGGGGCTGCCCGGGTCCGAGCGCTGCATTCCTGCCGCTCTGCTGTGTTTTCACTGGGACACGGCCAGTCGACTTTTTTTTTTTTTTTTTTACCAGAGGACTCCCAAAAGACAAAAAGTCCATAAATATAAGGCGAACGTACTGGGAACATCCGCCGATGTGTCCAAGACTTTTCTTTGGTGGTTTCCTAACAGCAGTACGGGGAACGCTCTGGAGGGGTTTGCAAAAATGGCACAGAGAAATTTTCTACAGGTTTCCCAAAGAGAACCATTCGTAACATCGAAAAGAAAAGGAAAGAACGGAATAAAATAATTTCTTTACATTTCTAAGATCTCTGAAGGTGTTATATGAGAAAATTTCAAGGATATTATTTGTGTAGACGCAATTCGGCAAAGTAAGGCAAAAAGGGGGACTCCCTTCTACATAACATTTTTATAACAAAATTATTTAAACTCAAGCTACAGAAAGTTGCATCATTTTTGCTCTTTGAGTTTCATGACACAAGCTTGTTCTCTAGACGGTTTCCTACAATTTACGAATTTTCAAACTTTTAAAGATGCACCTCTACCTGTGTACCTGCAGAGATTTGTGACATCACCACGCACCATGTTATGTTTTTAAAAATGTGATATACACAGTTTTAAAAGACATTAATTTTGCACTTTCATTAATCACAATGCTAGAGTTCAACACTCAGAGTTATTTATTAAGCTATATATAGCAGATATATACCAGGGTGTAACTTTGTGTTGCAAGTTGGTGCGGACGAAGAGGAGCGGGGGCCCGGGGGGCTTAGGGTGCTGATGCCCCCACAGTCACTGGAAGGCCTTTTCATTTTTAGTAGTGCTAAGAATAAAGCCAAAACTTACATGAGAATTTATTCAGTAAATTATGATATGATGCCTCTTTAATATAGCAAATAATAATGACGCAAAACCTTTTTTGGGTCTGGTTGGGGCAGTTGGTGAGTAGACTGACCATCGATGTTACTTTATTCTACAAAATGTGGCTTAAAGCTGAGACGCTGATGTTTGGATATGTAAAATGTACATTTTCTTCGCTAATAAAACTATAGTTTGGTTTCTCTCAGTTCTAGAAATAGGAGAGAACAAAGAGAATTTCTCTTTATAATGGCCCATAATTTAATTTTACTTAATAGGAGCCAGGATCTAAAATTTAACAAACTTTGGCTCCTATTTGCTTTATGAAATATTTCTTCCTATTTGATGATTGCTCTGAATATCGCCACGTTCTACGAACAAATTATGCAATTTGTCCAGGGGAAAAATTTAGAAAAACATTCGGTTATATATGTATTTTTTTCTCAGTCTGTCAGCTTGTCCATGCCAGTCCTTCAGGAAGTTACGCTTTACTATCAGTGTTATTGCTTTATATTACAAGACATTTCAAATTCATGAAGTGAGGTTCTCTGGTTAGTGTGCAGAATTGCCAAAACAGTTAATCCACATACTTTTATAATAATAATAATAATAATACATTTTATTTGAAAGGCGCCTTTCTGGCACTCAAGGACACCGTACAGAGAACGAAAAATAGCAAAAACAATAAAATATAGCAATTAAAAGTAGGTAGAATAAATACACAACAATGTATCTATATAAAATCTATATGTAAATCTATGTAAAAATCTATATAAAAATCAAGCAAACCAATTGTGTCATGTTGAAAAGGCAGATCTAAAAAGGTGTGTTTTAAGTTCGGTTTTAAATTTAGGGAATGACTTTATGTTTCTAAGATGAGGTGGTAGGGAGTTCCAGAGTTGGGGGGCAGAGCGACTGAAAGCTCTGCTCCCCATGGTAGTAAGACGGACAGAGGGGACAGACAAATGGATAGAGGAGGATGATCTGAGGGAACAAGAGGGCGTGGCAATATGAATAAGATTGGAGAGATATAGTGGGGAAAGATTGTAAAGAGCCTTAAAAGTATACAGAAGAATTTTGTATTCTATGCGGAACTTGGTAGGCAGCCAATGAAGTCTTTGCAAGATAGGAGTGATGTGGTGCATGGATGGGGTTTTAGTAATGATACGGGCAGCTGAATTCTGGACCAGTTGAAGCTTATGAAGAGATTTCTGGGTGAGACCAAACAGAAGGGAGTTGCAATAGTCCAGGCGTGATGTCACAAGACAGTGAACAAGAATGGCAGCGGAATGGGAAGTAAGGGAGGGGCGAAGACGGTTGATGTTGCGTAGATGAAAATAAGCTGAGCGGGTAATATTGTTAATATGAGACTGGAAAGAAAGGGTGCTGTCAAGAATAACACCCAGACTCTTTACCTGAGGGGAGGGGAAAACGGAACAGTTATCAATTTCAAGACTAAAGTTTTTGATTTTGGCCAGATTAGATTTAGTACCAATGAGAAGGACCTCCGTTTTATCACTATTAAGCTTAAGTAGATTAGAGGAGAACCAGGATTTAATTAATAAAGGATTTATGCAATTCTTCTTATGCAATGTTGCTTTTCATATAGAGTTGCTTCCATAGAAGTCATTTACATAGAAGCTCTTTTTGCCCCATGTCAATCACATTGAAATAAAAATAGTATTTTGGCTCTTGCACAGTTAGGGTTAGGGAACTGCTTTTAGGGAACTGCTTTTTGAACACATTTGTGTGTATGTGCAGCGCCAACCTGAAGGGTCTGTAAACGGCAGTCACTAGTCGATGGCGTCGTCCTAAAAACAAAAAGATAGAATGGAGCTTAGACTTGAAAATAATTGAGTTAATTTTTTACATGTAAGCAATTTAAGTTGGTCAAACTTACTTTATTTTCAATTGTTTCACATGACAAATTCATAAACATAGTATATTTACTTGGATAAACTTAATTGGATTACTTGTAACATATTAACTCTTTTTAAAAAAAAAAGTTGAATCACTTAGAAGTGATTTTTAATGGAATTAAGCTTTTTGATAACTTTTATGGGATGGGTGGATGGAGATCAATATTTCTGTTTTGTCCACTTTAGTTTTACCCCAGATTATCTTTCTGCAATCATAGAGAGCAATTCAACTTTATTCAGGTCAACACAATCTTAAAAAACATTAATATGTTAAAACAAGATTTCACCAATAACCCCCTGAAAAACAGTCCACAAGCAGAGAGTGAAAATGTAGTGTTACAAAAAAAATGACCTACTCGCAACCTTAAATATAATAACTTTTCAATGACACTGTGACCAGAGAATATCACAATGCTGCTGTGTTTACCTGATGAAACGTTAACCTTTGATGCAGTCAAGTACTACCAAGGACATACATTCATTTAAAACTGAACATCAATTAATTTCACAGTAAACAAACATCTTGATTTGTTCGCTATTTACAAAAAAAACAACAAACTCAACTGAAAGATTTGCATAATTAAAGGCTCAGCCTTGCTTTATATTAAAACAACAAGTACAATAAAAAATAAAAACAACTCAGTATTTACATACATTTGAATTAATCAGTTTTTCAGTAGTCAGCCACTTGCTATGTAGATCCCTCATTACCAAACTGCATGTAGGAGCACAATGACATTTAGTCTCTTACAGTACAGCAGTGCACTTTTACAGCAGTTAATTTGTCATGTTTTCCCATTGTCTCACACCGTCTCTGAATTAACACAACAAAAATTTTAGTAAAAACGTTTCTTTCTCACACATATTCATTCACACAGACTTGCGCCTGCACTCAAATGCACTCAGGCGACGGCTTTCGCTGCCTCCAGTTTGTCATCAGTAGTGATTTATCGTACAGTCCTTTCTGTGTGTGTTCTTGTAAGTTACATTTTTGAATGTAGATGTTGAACTTTTGAACAGAGGGTTGGTCCCCTGAAAAGAAAGACAGAAAAGACACAACTGTAATGAAAATTATTTATACAGTGAAAATGTTCAGTGTGACTGTCATTGGGGATCTTAATGAAATCATTAAAGGAACAGTTTTATTTTGTGTCTAATCTGAACAGTCCGGTCTATGCGTTTTACATTTACGTAGGCCGAGGGTACAGACCAAGTAGAAAGTCTCTTCTCCAAAATGTCACCATTAACTTGACTGAAATTTGCAGCATTCTACGTGGACAGGGTTAGAGAAGAGAAACGGAAGAAAATATGGTTCCCATTCCAGGCACAGTAGTGGGATCATCATGATATGGGGTCATTTTGTTGGAGTAATGAAGAAGACACGCCACCTCCAGCCTCTTCAACTCAACATGACAGGCGTCCCAAAAAGGACAAACCTGCTGTTTTGCCGTTTTGGAAAGCAAACAGCAGACTAAGTTTCTGGAATGGCCCTAAAGTTGACACTATTGAAAAGTTATGAATCACATTTAAAAGCTGTATCCATGGCAGGAAACCAATCGTAAAGGAACTCCACCAATGCTGGCAAGAAAAGTGATCAAACGTATACATTTTGACAGAGGCTCCTTGATGGCTACTAAAATTTGTGATTGAAGTGCAACTTGTTATGGGACTTTTAACCTGATATTAGCGAGGATTTCTGCGTATACATATCTCACCCTGTGTTTATAATTTTAACCTTCTTCACACTATGAAATAATCTACTATAAATTTCTACTTGTGATTCTTCTGTTTACAATTTATCGAATTTGTTTGCATTATCAGTCCATCTTAGAAAAAGAAAGATTAAAATAAATGCTTAAAAAGCACAATGCTAATATAACCCCAATGTAACCATATAGCTCATAATGTGTCCATGTATGAAGTCTTAGTAAGTCTTAATAGGACGGCATCTAACATGAATTTGGAGACTGCAGGTTCAATACACATACAATTAGTAACAGCATGGGCGAGTTTTAAGAAACAATAAAATATCACCAGCTATGACTTTTAACCATCAAGGTCTTACCGTCTGCCATTTTACTTTTGCCCGCTCAGCCTCAAACCTTGCCACCTCTTTTCGGTCATGCACCGATACCAGTGCCTTCCACACAGCCAGTAGACTCACACCAATACACACAACAGAAAGGGAGACCCCCAGAATAATCATAGGGATGTTGGGGGGCTCCGGGCATCCTGAAACAAGAAAGAGGAAGAGATATGTCCAGGGAAAGCATTAAAAAAGAACAAATGTTGCTTCTACAGCAACCTTGACACTTATCCACACACCCTTTAGAAGCGTGTATAAAGAATTAAAGTCAATTCATCTGTTATACGATAGATTTCACATGGAAAATCTGACAAAAAAATAATTTTAATCTAAGTACATTTAATCAATGTACTTTGATTTTTTTAAAGAATCACTGGTGCCATAATCTTGATCAGGGCTTCAAAGGACCTTCAATTAGAAATCCATGATTCATGTTCTTCTGGAACATAAAGCAACACAGAGGCTAACTTCTTTTAGTCCCTATTAAAAATGGGAAATGAGGATACATTTCCAATTCACCTTTTGATGAACAGGAAATGGTCGCTGTCACAGCACTTTCCAAATGGACTGGAAATGCAGTAGCTTTAGATGATAACCTTTTCAGCAATAAAAACTCCACCTGGGTGTGGCATAAAGCAGACCCGGGTGGGTCTCACATACACTAGCCCACTGCTAGGTGTGGTGAAGAAGCTGTGATTTTGTGGGTCTCTTTTGTTCCCCAAAACTCCTGGAAACCTTGTGAAAGCCCATGGTATCATGGACACTTTAAAATCCCAGGACAATTTAGAATTTTGATCCAACAATCGCATTCAGAACCAAGGTCCGGTTCTGAATGGCCAGGGAGACATCTAGAAAAGCCTGGATTTGAGGACCCTGATCGGGGGTGCCATTTAATTTCAGAGGATGCCAAATCTGTTGCCTTTTGTTGAGAAACTCACCGTACGTGTGGAGATTGTAGATGACATGTCCCGTCTCGCGCTCCGTCAGATAAAACGACACCTTGCACTCGTTCTCCATTTTGAGCTTGCATTTCATGGAAGCGGTCTTGTCATAATCTTAAAAGCAATGTGAACATATACCTTCATGAGGAGTGAATCTAGTACATACATTTCACAGGTCCTTTTGTACTTAAGCTGAGAATGTAAAAGGATAGTCTTTCTTCTGTTGTGCTGCCAGTTTGGATTTCCATATCAAACGACACAATCTGGTGTCTGCGAGTTACACAAAGACTAAAAAAACCTCCAGCGATAATCAGATACACCTCTCAGCTTGCACAGGGACAGCGGTTTTAAAATCAGCCCCTCTATGAAGGATGACCAGCTCCTGCAGCTATTTACCGGCTCTATAATAGCTCTACCTGTACAACATGGTAAATAATATGTTCTCCATTGTCCTGTGGAACCTGAAAGGATGCGGCTGGTTTTGTGTTGGAGATGGGGGCACAGACTTCAGACGGACACATGAGTCGACTGAGGTCGGCATTCCTCCAAATCATTGACCCAAAGGTGAAATTTAGCATGTTGACCCCGATAGATTACAAAACCTGAGCAGTAACATCAAACTCTAATGGTATAAACCATTTATGCATTTTCTTTTAAAGCAAACATGTATATAGTATCTATATCCACAGGCATTTCTTCATTAGTTCTTTTTAGTTTTTAATTGAACATCTAGTGAAAATCGACATGTCTGGATTCAAAACCAGTTCCAGATCCTGTTTTGTTGTCGCCCGGAGGGAAAGTGTGCAGTTTGTTACCGTAGACTATTGCATAATTGTGTCCTGTCAACAGTTAATAACAAAGACTATTTAAGAAATGTTTCCTGTTAGTCTTGTAAAAAAAACAACTGAAATACAAGTTTGGATGCCAAAACCTCTTGCTCACTTCAGCAGAGCAAACAATGTGAAACTAGTTTTGGTGTTCCCTGCCAACTTCTTCTTCTAAAAAAATTTTTTAAGTCACAAGCTCAGAGAGCTAAATTAGGTGAATTTTCATCATTTGGCTTTAATTCTATACAACTCAAAACAATAGCTTGCTTTTTATATTGTACGGAATAAAATTGAACTTAAATAAAACCCCTAAATAAGATATAGATTCCAGTTAATAAGTCAATGATTAATTTCTCAAGAGATTTTAATTGTCTTGCAAAACATTTTTGGTTAGTATTATAAAAGTTAATTCTATAATGGGAGAAAAGGAAAAATAAATTTTACATTACATTTGATTGCTTGTTTTTTGTTTATTTTAAAATAGAAAATACGCCTAATATACTGATAAATGTAATACCTCTTTATGATTAGAAAATAGTCTACAAAATTGAAGAGTAATATCAAAAAAGTCTCAAGATTTTAAATTAAATAATGAATTTATTAGAAGTAATATAGGAAAAATTCCTGAGTTGTAGCCGAGAGAAAACTCTGTGGGTAAATTAACCATTAATATGACAGTATAATATCAATAAAGTATCATCCAATAGCATTGCCAACTTTGTTAAAGGTATATGAATAGCCTGAATAATAATTTCTACTTCTGTAGCATATTGAACTCAAAAAATGTGGGTATATTTATATTATTGCGGTAAGAAACCCACATGCACATTTATTTTTAACAAAATGTAATCAATCTAACATTTACTCATATATAGCTCAATGTTATAATTTATGCTTTACTTTTTTTAGTTGATCAGAGAGTCTGGGATATTTTTGTACTGCATGACTTCCTTATTGGTTATAAATATAATAAGGCCACCCAGAGGTCCAATTTTTTTAACTTTTAAAATGAGAAAGATGGGCCGTTGTACAAACGAGGCAGATGTGTGTTCTCAAACATAACCCAAACAATGGATGCTACAGTTGGAGCAATATGTAAGCATTACGAAAGAACTGGGACTGTTTGGTGTATCTACTGTTAGAGAACTGCACTGTAGGGTAGAAACTGAGGTCACCATGACAACCATTCTTATTTGCACCTTTGTAAGATGGTCCACCACTGTGGATGGTGCTGTAAGAGTCAAAAGTTGAGGGTCTGGACCGTGAAGCACCAAGTGGGGCACCAGCTGAATACAAAAATTGCTCTGTTTTTAAAATGCTAATATTTAACAGGCTAATTACCAATGCGTGTATGCTTTAACACGAAATAGTGGAGGTCACAAGTTGCTGCCAATGTAAGTGAAAAAGCCTGTGAACTACTGATACAAGTAGAACAGGTAGAGTTCATTACCTCCAGTTGTGTTTATGGAAAGTTTAGCAGCATTGCAGTTTTGATCGCAGAACCCAAAGTCATCCTTCGCGAGCAGATGACACTCCACACAGCTCCTAATAATAAAAACACACAGAAACAATACAGATGATTCGCCTAGGAAAAACCTTGAAAACTTAGAATTGATGAGGCTCCATCACTAATAGAGAACATAGGAAGAAATCCCAGCGTTAGACACTTATCAACATTTTCCCAAGGCTGCGCTCCCTCTCCATCACCAGTAATGGTGGTATCAAATGGCCCCAGCCCTGACAGCTGCTCTACAGCAGAGAAAGGAAATCTTTTAGTGCTGTGTTGGGGACATTAGTGTCTTTTGATGTTACATGGAAGGTGTAGACACATGTGAACAAGAGGAACAAAATGTGATATCCCTGGATTTAAAAGAACAGCCAGATCATGTAGCACAAGGAGAAAACATAACACAAACAGATATAACAATGTTGTATCTTTCCGGTAAAAAAGTAAATATATATCCAAGACAAATTCTTCCGGGTGAAATCCGTATTCACCGAGAAGGAGAAGACGGCGTCAGTTTTTACTCACTGTGCATAAGTGCAGGAGTCTACACATGTCGGACACCTTTCACACTTTTCTCCCGATGCCCCAGCAACAGAGCAGATGCACTGGCCACAATTGCATTTCCCCCTGCCACTGCAGAGACTGCCGTTCTCCGACATGCACGCCTCCGTGCTGCTGCTGCAGTTGCAGTATTCCCCCGTCCAGCCGGTTTCACAGTGACACTTTCCGCAGTCACACACTCCATGACCTACAAGCATGAAATTCTTCAGGAAACTGGCTCACCCACAAAAAAAAATAAATAAGAGACAAGCAGCAGCTTTCACATGCGATAACTCACCTCCGCAGAGTTCTCCTCGGAAGCGAACACAGGAGTAATTGTCACACTCGCAGTACGTTCCGTAGATCCGGCCATAGCTGGATGGATGACACACACACTGGCCGCAGTAGCAGTCCCCCTGACCATTACATATCTCAGAGTCATTGGTCGCGAGGCAGTTACTCAAAAAACCAGTCTCGTCATTGCATTCACACTGCGCTCCCAGAAACCCCGGCTGACACACACACACGCCACAGTGGTAAATCCCCTGGCCTTCTGTGCACTGGCGGTTTGCTGAAGGAAGCCGGTGGCAATCACAGGAGCAAAGAGACTCAAGTTCCACTTCCAAGCTCTCCTGTATGCCCACTGGTTTGAGAGAAAAGCGTCGAACTCCCGATAGACATCCTGAGAGCCCCACGGACACGTTGAACACAACCTGCAGAGGAAAGAAAATGTACCAACAAATTAAATTCAAACTCAGCACTGATTTGTGAAGGTTTCGCTAGAATAACTGTGTTCTAACATCCAGAGAATTGCAAAGTAAGTCTAGAGTTGTTTTTTTTTTTCCTAACCAACCCCAATCACATGACCAAAAGGCTTTTGGAAACCTTGACATGAGGGACCATGCAGTGCTTTAATAACTAATGTTTTAGACAAGCGCCAGAACTGGTATTTCACTTTCTGAATCAAAACCTGGTTATCCAATACTCAGTCCATCTTTTGGGGGGTGAACATGAACGTAGAAATGCTCTCTCTTGCTAATCAAGAGGTGCCATTTATGAGAACGAAGCATGTGCAAACTGAATACCAACAGTAGCTCCTGTGGCCTGCAAAGAGGCATAGAAATACACAAAATGAGATTTTTGCAGATCTCATGCAAGATCACCTGATGTTTTGGGGGTTTTTTTAAGTTACAGAAAAAAAATGATTCATACGGAGAGACTTAAACTTTGGACTTATGCCTGTCCATTTAGCAGACAATCCTAGATTTTTTATTTTTTAGATATAAATTTACTTACATTGGGGATATAACAAAATTTGCTACTATTTACCATATGTCAAGGCTTGACTAAGACCTCAGAAAGCAGTTGAGATGTTCACTGCTTATATTACCCGCAGTATATTTTATTGCACGCAGCTGTGTTTCTCATTCTGCTACCTTATCTCTCTTATTAAATTCAGAGTCCTGCAGCACTTTGAACTGCACTGCATGAATGACACACAACAGGTACAAATGCAACAGAAACAAAAGCAGAGGTAACTGACCGTTTCGCCTGGTTTGATGTTGGAGCACCGCTTTAGATTAGGAAAGGCTGTGCCATTTGGACAAATGGTTGCGAAGGACATTTGAAGTTCCTCTGTGTCTCCAAGGACCTCAAGTTCAATCTCTGAACGCAGCTCCTGGAAAACAGTTCATGAACTTCACATTTCAGTAGCCTGTATGGAAAGGAAATCGATACTAAAGAGGGTATTCCCTTGTTTATTCTGAAAAGTAGTCTCTAAGACCATAAATGGTCACCCTTTTGTGACCTGTGACGTTCTTGATGATTGAACCTTCAGTAGCGTCTCGCAGGTGAGTCATTGTGCCAGGTGTGTTTAACCAAACAAGACGGCTGACAGAAGAATGACAATCCACACTCAGATGGAGAGCGAGCTGCGTGACGAATGGGCTCTGACAAACCGTCTGGATGTGAACAGAGGGTTAATTTTAACTGTACTGCACGGTGAGTGTTGCTATGGAGGAGAAAAACTAGGACATTTGTGGGATACACCCAACCTAACCCGGATTAGGTCTCTAAGACTGTTCCAGATGTGTGCAGTGCTGTACAGTAAATAACTTTTAAGGTATTTAAAGCTATGTGGCCCAACTATGTCCTCTCTGAGAAACCAAACCGTAATCCAAAATTCCAAGTAACCACAAATACACATTATCTGCAGACTTTCGCGGAATATTCCTCCGTTTGTATTGCGTTCCCTTCAGGCACTGCGTCTACAATCAGAGTGATAACAGGGACCTCTTTCTTTGGATAGCGTGGCTACAAACGGCGTACGTGGGCACAGTAATTAGAGGACTGTGCTCCACTCCACCACCGGTCACTGCCGCCAGGGGGGATTTACAATGCAACACAGCCCAGAGTGACGGAGGGAAGGAGCAGAGAAGAAAGAGCAACGCTGAATCAGAGAAGATCAAACAGATGGGACAAGCAGGAACTCGCCACGAAACATGTCGACGCAAAGCACAGGCTGGCAGTGGAAAAATAAATGCAGCAGAAGAAAGAAGAATGAAAGAGGAAACGAGTGAAAAGAGAAGCAATTCAGGGAAAGACTGACTGTCACAGAGGGCTAAGTTATGGTGAAATTTAGGAGAGGAAAAATTACTTTATCACAGTATCACAGCTGCAAATGCTGCAGTTCTCTCTAGTGCACAGTCTAGATGATCTGAAGTATTAATTTACCTTGTAAGCTGTTACAATCACGTCCAGGATGTTTCTCGAATCTGATGCCAGGACTCCCACTGTGGCGCCAGGTATGAAATTTGCATAGTTCTGAGAGAAAAACAAAAGTAGACAAACTGTAGTGTCAATGTTATAATGTGGGCAGCCCTTCTCAGATTTCCAAAATTAAAAAGCATGGAAATGGCAAACAAAAAAAACACACTGGGCTAGTTCTAACAGGCAGAATATAGCTCAATAGATAAATATGCTAACCTCAGTAAGCATAGACTCCCTAAAGACAAGTAATTTTCAAGCATGGACTTATTCTATTTGCAAAAAGAAAACATCACAGAAGAGAGAATTTACCTTGTAATTATTTATCTGATTCTCTGTCACTGCAAAAATTAGGAGGATGTTGTTCTCCACCACTTTATCAATCAGCTGACCGAGAGTCGGATACTCCTGGGAAAAAAAAGTTGCATTAGCCCATCTGAAGCAAATGATTCCTTAGCTGAGCTAATAATGGGATTGACTGAAGAATGTTTTTTTAAAAGTCAATAGCTTCACTACCTAATATCTAAAAAAACAACTAAAAATAAATAAGGTTGATGTTATCAGAACATTCAACTGTGTCCTGAGACATGCTCAGATTTGTCACAGCTATGTAATAAAAGACAGACTTGACAAAGTGGTGAGTGCGTGGGTAGCCAGGTTTGAGGGTAGGATTAGAGAAATGTAACTGAATTTATATCAGTTAACAAAAATGTGAAATGATCTGAATTTTCTCAAGGCTTTGGAGAATTTGCAGAGATCTGAAAACTGGATGAATGTGGTTCCAGTGTAAAGAGTTTTGATGACCGGCACAAATAGAAAAATGCTATATAAATTCAATCAATTTACCATTTACAAGTATTAATGGTGCACTCCAAAAATCTGGCCATTGTTGAAAGAAAGCCATTTTATGGCCTTTTTAAAATGTGCAACAACACATATAGGGGACACAGCAAACTGAAAAAAGAGCTCTAGCCAGATGAGACCAAACCTGACATGAAACTCTGCATATGGTGGAAAACTCAACACTATACATAGACATGAACACACCATCTCAATTTTGAAGTCTGGTGATGGCAGAATAATGCTGTGGAGATGCTTTTCTTCAGCAGGTGAAACTTTATAGAAAAATGGATGGGATACATACACGATTTGGCAGAAAATCCATTATAAACTTCAAAAGACATGAGAAAGTGGTGGAGGCTCACCTTCCTGAACACTAATCCTAAACTCTGCAGCTACTTCAACAGATGAATAGATTTGAAAGCATATTGGAGTGTTAGAATAATTCTTTCGCCCTACATTTAATAGAAATTCAGAGGCAAGACCTGAAAAACACCCTGAAAGAGCTGTAGGTGTAATTACAGCAGAAGATGGCTCTACAAAGTACTGACTCAAAAGGACCGAATACGATTCACGCACACTTTGGAGATATCTGTGTCAGTCTATCCCACAAGCCTCTGACAAAATAAACATATATATCGCTGTGACATGAAAACATGTGAGCAAGTTTAATGAATACTTCAGTAAAACACCGTGTTTCAATTTAGGATCTCTGAAATTACAATTTCAAGATGAAAGTATTGGCTTTCACCTCGTATGCCTTCCTTGATGTACCCTTTGCATGCTTGTGTGCAAATTTACCTGCTTTGTGGACATTGAATATTCATTGTTTGCATCCAAGTGACACTGTCCGTCGTTAGGAATCACAATCCCGGCCATTTTACTGTCCATCCCAAAGTGCGAGTCCCCGTCACTGACAAACACCAACAGACGCATGGAATCATTCCTCCATCCGATCCTGTCCTACAAAACCAGCAGAACCCGTTTATTATTATACACGACCAGATACCTGATATCAGACAGAAAATCTTGGAGAAAGTTTCTTTGTTGTTAATCCTACCCCACAAACAGCCGCTTGCATGATAGCGTCAAAGCCAGCTTCCACATCATCATTATTAGCAGACACACGTTGCTTAGCGATTATCTCGTTGAAACTGCTGGTTCTACTTGTCAATGATAAGACGTGCTTGTAGCCAAATGTTGGGTGGCAAGAAATTCCAAAGTCACTGAAAGAAATCAGGCGTAAAGAAACAAGTAAACTTACTAGAAAGAAGGTGATATTGTTGAAAGCTCCAGTTCATTGCGTCACTTTCTTGCTTTCAAATCTATTAAACACCTGCAGGGGTTGGCCAGCTCTTTCTCAGTGATCTTGATGTAGGGAAGGACGGGCTTTTCCACGAAAGACCCGAAGCCCATTTGAAAGTTACTGGTGAGTTTGGACATCTCTCTGGACAGAGATGAGCCCAAGTCTTTGATCATCTTGAGATCGTCAATCAAGGAGGCTGACAGGTCCATCATGTAGTACATATCCACAGGATAATCCGCTGTGGGTTGAACTTTAACCTGAAAAGTCTCCACACTGCCTGTATATACAAAACACACACACACAAAAATCACCTTTTATATTTTTCTGACAATAAGAACCAACCTCCAGATTGTTAAATTCAGATACTCTGAGCTGAATACCTGGTCGCAGCTTGAGGGACATTTTTTGTGGGGAGATCTGAGTGCTGTTGGCATCGTCAGTGATCTTCCCGAGCGGCCGATCCAGGAGGATTTGGCTTTCGGAAATGGGGAACTGAACCTGGTCCCTTGAGCATCCCTTTTCTAGCAAGGAATCCAAAGTGTCACATCGTGATGAGATTGAAACCCAGTCTGTGAAATTCTGACAGGTGAAGAAAACAATTGCATCGGTCAGAGATGTTTCTTCTTTATATTTATATATAGCATACAAAACAACAAGGTCCCGACTATGTAACTTCTTCGCTATTCTATGGGGTTTTTCTGTTGTTTTCTTCCTCATCTCTGGGTACAATCGCGTTTACCTCCTGAGTGCACCAGCCACAGTGAGGACTGAGCTGCAGACATTCATCACAAGTCACAGCACTCACAGTTGAACATGATCCTGCAACACAAGTGAACTCAACATTAAAAAGAGCTTCCACATAAGTCCAATTCTTTTCAAGGAAGGTATCTTAATTTCAGAATGTGTATAATTTCTGGACCTCATTCATATAATAAAAGTTGAACAGGAAACCACATCTAGGAGCTTTAAAAAATAAAAAAAACTTTCAATATATTGTAATAATTCTGATCACAAAAAATGTGATTATTGGTGTTTTTATCATGTTAAAGAGTCACCAAAAATATGGCTCTTTCTTTGCACTTGACAGCCGAGCTGCCCTTTAATGTTTGCTGACCGAGTAAGGCTCCCGCTTACCCTCCACGGTGTAGATCCAGTGCCGGAGAATCAGGCTCAGCAGTAGAAGCCACATTAGTCCGTGAGATTACTGGGTGAAAAGAAACAGAAGAATAATGTTTCAGGTTGTCTTGTGGGCTATTTCCAGGAGTGAAACCAATCCAGCGCCATGTCTCCTTAGACTGAAAGTGTATACTACAGACAGGAGAGCGCTGCCGAACCGCAGCACCTGGAGGTAGGGAGGAGGTGAGCAGCAGCTTTTACCTGGGCTGTTACTTCCGTCCAGGTGAGACTAGAAAGGGAGGCGGGGGCGGGAGCAAATCACAGGCTTTTATTCTGACCTCATCGTTTCCCCTATCGCTTATTTTTTTGTTTGTTTGATTTTTTGTTTGTTTTTGATTATGATTTTAGTAAATAACCTAAATGTTTGCCTTACAATACATTATTCGAGTATTCCTCTAACTATAATGATACATTTTGCACACAAAATATAATGAGAAAGGAAACGTTGAGTCACGGAGTTACAAAGCATATCATTGGGCTGCCGGTTGTAAAGTTGCACAGTAAAAAATGAATAGCAATATTTGGGCTTATTTAGCCTGGTATAGAGAAAAATGCGGGAGTACATTTTTCAAAGTCACTTTCACCAAGGGCTGTTAGTGATGGAGCTAAAACCGTCTCATAGTTCACAAATGCACAGACTAAGATTCACAAATGTACAGGACGAGATTCACAAATGCACAGACTAAGATCCACAAATGCACAGGACGAGATTCACACTTGTATTTTTGATGCAAACACAAATATATCTTGATTTACAAGCTGCTTCTGGCCTGTGAGTTGCGCTGCATTTTATGTGAATTTTGAGAGTCCCCTGACGTCTCAATCCACAAATGTTTTTTTTAATAAATAGTCTATCTGATTGGGTGGTCAGCAACCAATCAGATAGCTTCCTTGTTTCAGCCAATCATATGAACGGACCTTATCTTGGGGTATCCTAACGGACGTATTTTATGTTTTCTCCTACATATAATGTTGTTTTTAAGTTATTTAAGTGCAAAAAGTTCTGTATTATTATTATTATTATTATTATTATTATTATTATTATTATTATTATTATTATTATTATTATTATTATTATTATTATTATTATTATTGTTGTTGTTGTTGTTTTCATTTTCTCTTTGGGATTACCTATGTTTCAGCCAATCACATTAACCCATTCCAACAGCGCTGTAGCCATGACGAAGCACCGACAGTTTAGACAGCGTGGCTTCTGGCAGCGACAGAGGAGCTGTAAGTGAAATATCTAACATATTAGCTATTTATCTCCATGTTATCATTATTGATGTTAATCGATTTAATTGAGCAATATCATCACAAGCCAGCAAATTAAGTGAGTAAGCTGTGCCACTGAGCTATGCTAGCCCGTCTGCATGCTAATAGCGTCAGGCCAGTGTCTTTTTATATAGTTGAATTTCTTGTAATTAAAGTAACAGTTTAAACGCCTGGGTTTGTTGCCGCAAACCGAGGTAGCAGCTCAGGCTTTTGTGCCATTATTGGCGCTGAAGCTGTTCGAGAACAAGATAATAATAGCCTTTGTATATTATGAATTGTTAGACATACCTGGCCCTTAAATGATAAATTATAGTAATGTAATACTTCACTTAAGTCACGCTTTTAGGAAACACAAAGTGATTTTTTTAACTTATCATACAAAGCTGAATATGCCAAAATATGTACCCATCTCCAAAATATACATTGATGTACATTTCTTTTAATTTTCTGTTGGCGTCAGCTGGCCTTTACTGTTTTGTCAATAGGTGATGTTTCGTCTCTGCTCTGCGGTGATATTGTGAGTACTGATGTACTCAGTATTGATGTAACCAGTAAAGCCCAGCTCACACTGAAAAAATATATAAATGCAGAAACCTGGTAGATGATAAATCATACATTGTTTATGCAATGGGCTGCACAGTGGCGCAGTTGGTAGCACTGTTACCTTGCAGCAAGAAGGTCCTGGGTTTGATTCCCGGCCGGGGTCTTTCTGCATGGAGTTTGCATGTTCTCCCTGTGCATGCGTGGGTTCTCTCCGGGTTCTCCTGCTTCCTCCCACAGTCCAAAAACATGGCTGTCAGGTTAATTGGTCTCTCTAAATTCTCCCTAGGTGTGAGTGTGTGTGTGCATGGTTGTTTGTCCTGTCTGTCTCTGTGTTGCCCTGCGACAGACTGGCGACCTGTCCAGGGTGAACCCTGCCTCTCGCCTGGAACGTAGCTGCAGATAGGCACCAGCAACCCTCCCGACCCCATTAGGGACAAAGGGTGAACAGAAAATGGAGGGATGTTTATGCAATATATTCGGGTTCTTGTCTAATACTTTACATGAAGGAGCAATCCGGACATCGATTTTGACTCTTCGGTTATTTTTAATGGTAACCAAGACAACAGAACGTAACTTCGCAACCTTACGTGTGAGCACGCGCCGGTGGGTATTAGTATAACCCCAGAACCAGCATCAGTACATAATAAAAATGAATATATTACAGTTTATAATTCATAATTCACAAATGCAAAAGATTCACAAATGCACAGGAGGAGATCCACAAATGCACAAGATTAATTAAATATTTAGTTTGTAACTCTAATATTTCTAGATGTATCAATAACATTGGGAAAATATGACTGAGCAATGAAGACTCGCATTTTTTCTGTTTGACAAGCTAAAAAAAACCAAAAACATTGATGTTAATTTTTAACTGTGCAACTTTACATTTACTCACCTGTGGCCATCTCAAATGATGTATTGCACAAAACAGATAATAGCAAATTGGAACAAAACCAGTGAGAGCTGTACTTTGACCAAAAGCCCAGCGATTTATAGTACACCTGAAATAAAAACTCTACACACTCCTGTTCAAATCCTGAGGTTTTTGTTCACATAGAATCAAATGAGATTATGGTAAATCATTTCAGATTTTCTTTGTATGTTTATAAAGACATATGACCTGCATAACTCAGAGAAAATCGACCTAGAATCTTTTAGTGAAAAATATAAGCTTCTACCTTTAGTATAATAATAATAATAACAGAGGGGTTGCATAAGTTTGCACACTTTTGATCTTAATACAGCACTCAGTATTTTGTCATAATCATCTGTATCTCTTGCTTTGTTCTTCAAGATTTATGCTTTGCATCATTTTCATGCTTGAAGCTGCAGTACTTCTTCTTACTTTCCTTTCTAATTGAAGTCTGACATGTTGTGCCAATGTTGGATTGGTATATAATTTCTCCTACCTTAATTTAGGCCCATATTTCACCTGAAGAAAAAAGACCCTCAAAGAATAATGCTTCCTGCCACCGCCCTGCTTCACTGTGAATATGGTGTTCTTTAGATGATATACAGTGTTGCTTTTGGAATTACGATTAAAAGGTTTTGTTTTACATTTATCAGATCATGACATGTCTTGCTACATACTTTTGAGAGAGTTTCCATCTGCTTTTGCTAAATTTAGGTAAGCTTAGATTTTCTTCGATGTAAGAAGCACAAAGTAGCTATTAAGTAAAATCTTTAGGAGATTAAAAACTAAACTTTGGCTCTAAATGTTTGAAAGTGCATTACAAGTGTAACTTCTACTTCTGTGATAAATCTTCTGACCTTCCTAGTTGTGTCAGTTTTGCACAGAGTACAAACCATGTCTTACGCTCATTCAGATGATTGTTTTGTGTCTAGATTATATTAAATATTCCTCACACCTTTATGGATGTATCTGTTAGGGATGTCCTAGGTCAAACTATGACTCAGCTGTTCATTCATTGTACTTGGGCTGAACAATGCTAATCAAATACAGACCGGCATGACTTTGTGCAAACACAGCCGGGGCAGAGAATAACCCAGAAACAGTAACGGATATGTTAATGTTTAACTCATGAATCATTGTTGTTGTCGCTGAAGAATTCTTCAGTTTGATGACTGACAGAAACAACCCCGGAGGCCTGTTGCAGAATATGAAATATGGCTCTGAATGCTAGTGTGTGACTATGCTATGTGTGTAGTTCACAGGGTCGGAGGGTGTGGCACTGTGTAGGTGTTGAATCATTGACAGCTGCGGAGAAAATATCACTGCTCTCCCCAGCTAAGAGGAATCTCACAATTTAACGTCACACCCCCCTGACTGAGGGTGAGTCCCATCTGTCACCCCAAACCCGAACCCCACCTCTGCCCCCATAACACCGATCTTTCCCTTTAACTCCAGTCCCTCCGGCTCAGTTCCTTGTATTTTGATCCATCTCACCCTCCTGATGTATGCATCCATGAGGCTCCCTCCTTCATTCATTTGGTTTACTGCCCCTCATTTCCTGCTTCTCTGCCTACCAGGGAATTCACCTTTTCTCCCTCCAACCTCTTGCTTAAACATGATGCAATGAAACCACATTGCGCAACGTTTCACTCCATCAAATATGACGAAGGACTTAAGGTGTCACACTTTGCAAAAGTTAAAATATTAGTTGCCTTTCTGCTGATGTTTGTCAGTGCATCAGTTTTCAGTCATTACTGTGGCTTGACCTTTAACAAGATCCAGATTGATGCACATTCTAAAGTCCTAAAGTCAGATTTCTCTCAGCTCTACATGTGTCCAATAATCCCAGAAAAGGAGGAGTGCATAAACCCCCAATGAGCAAACTCACCTCCAGGGCCGTCCTCTGATAACATGCTGTCCGCTCTCAGTCTTTCTTCCTTCCAATCAAGTGAAAAATGGAAAGAAATCCGACCAGCACCATCAGTCTTTTTGTGTCCCAGCTCTCGTCAGAGTAACAGTAAACCTATTGTAATGGCGCCCTTTATGAAGCATGGCGCTGGGGTGACCCTGCTGCCCATGCTCCTTGGCTCATGTGTGCCTTTGTGTGTGGGTGTGGGAGTGCGTGTGCATGTGTGTGTGCATATGAAAGTGGGTGAGTGGGTGTGCATGCATGGAGGGGTCGTGTGTGGGTGTTTGTACAAGCTCCAGCTTGCCCATATGTGTGTGCAGAGGGAGGCTGCAGTGATAATGAGTGACAGTAACAACTGCGGGCTGTGAGATTTCTACGGGAGCCAGCTTCTTTATTAAGAGTCGACCTGCCTGATGTGCTCGTGTTGCACCCAAGAGGCTGCACCACAACGTTCCTGAATCAAAAGTACGGACCCTCTAATAAATCTGGACCCTGCTTGAGTTGTGCTTGCTTGAGTTCAGTTATTTCTTGTGGTGGAAAGGAGGAGAAGCTGAGCAAAGGAGTGCCAGGTCTGTGGTGCAGCCTCCCTCACGCACTGGTATGGCAAGAATGCAGGTGTTGGTATACACATACAAGCTCAGATGAATGGTAAAAATGAAGACATCCATGCTATAAAAGAATAGATGCGCCGTAAACAAGATGCTATTACGTGTCACAACACATCTATTTTGTGTTGTTATACACTTAGCAGGTATTTGGAAAAAGTTACAGAGCATTTCTTAGTCTACTTTCATGAACACATATGGGAAATTTAACAGCAAGTCATAAAATACCTGGGGAGAAACGGAGCTTGAGCAAAGACCCTGAAACATAAGGGTCGGGGTTCTGGAAGAGTCAGAAATGCACCAAAAATATTCAAACTCGGCCCTGCATGCTTTTTAATGCAATCCTACCACAGGAAGAAATTGGTACCTGCAAAACTAAAATAAAAAAAACAACAAAAATAAGTCAACATTTTTCAAAATAAGATAGTTTTTGCACGTTTTGTTCATAAAAAAGACAAAGGAAATATGCTTTCAAGTTTTCAGATTGTAATATTGCAGCTAATGGAAATAATGATTACAATTACCTTTTCAATATTTAGGAGGGTAACAAGATAACGTTATTGTGACTATAGAAAGTAATAAAAAATTATCCTGAAATTATAATGAAAATATTTGAAAGGATCCTAAAAGATGTAGCTTGAAGTTGTGTATTTATTGGCTGCATGTTGAGTGAGTAACCTCATGGCAAAGACTGAAAGCCAAACTTTGCGCCAGCATACAGATTTATTCCAAAGCTGAGAACATTGTATTCACAAATAACAGCATTGAATTTAGGATTTATCAAACCCTCCAACAATCTTTGCAAAGACCGCTATGTAATTAGTAAAACTGATGGTGTTTTATTCTTGGATCCTGGATTCTTGTAAATATGTATCGCCATGTTTCATTTTGCACTTTTTAAGCCCCTTTTCTTGGATAAAAACATACCCAGCCATTTTTCTGGCTATGTTGATTTGTATTTCATATTAGCATACCCTTCTTCTGCTGTATTTTTCTTACTAAAGCATAAATACGTGTTGAAGTTTTGGTAGTAGTTCAAGAATCACTGCACTGGAAAATGTTGATTTTTTAATTTTATTTTTTTATTGAATATGGGTAATTTGTCTTTATAACAGCACCAATACACTTACTGTAGATATAAATCTAACCCTAAGAAGATGTGCTTGTAGGTGAATCTGAATCTAACATTACCAAACGTTCACCTGACCCCACATGTGCACATGCTGGGTATAAAATGTTGATTTTCATAAAAACAAAAAAAACATACAGAAATAAATTGTGCGGTGATCATTTTATGCAGAAAACTGAAACGACCCCATTACACAGTGACAGATGTGAACTTTTTCCAACTAGGTATTGGAGAAACTTTTTGCCTTCTTTCAATGTTCCATCCTCTGGTAGTGTCGGGGTTTTTTTTTTTTTTACAGACTTTTCTACAGGAACTAATATCCCATGATATGCTAAACCCTCCTGATCTCAGGTCCATCCCATGTGTTGAATTGCTGAAGTGCATCACACTAAATGAACGATATCGGATCACGCTGTCTGCCTCTCCTAAAGTCTGCACCCGGCCTCTGACCTTGGTGTTGCCCAGGGGATCTGTGCCATGTGTCCCCTCAGCTGTGGAGAATTAAGCGCAGACTCTTGATTTGTTTGCTTCTGATGTTTGATGCCCTCACAATTGGCATTTGATTGACACAAGTGAGTGCGGGAGCTCCAGCGGAGTTGCCGTGGATGGGTCGGGATGGCCCTTGTGTTGTGGAGAGTGTAATAGCTAATCTTGCACACTGGCAGTTTTGATCCCTCTGAGTGGTAAGGGATGGAGGCATGGTGCCTTCATGTCTCCTGGATCAGCTGTGCTAAGTCTGAGCTTAAGAAGGAGATCCGGTGTGAGAGTGAAACTACAAAGACTGCGGGCCTGAAATAGTGCAGGAAATGGGGAGAGCAAGAGCACACATGCTGCACATGTTGCTCATCTGATCCACCATAAGCTGCATACATAACATCAGAGTCAGCCATGCCAAAAGATATCAATGACTGAATGTCAGTCCTGGTGGCAACATATTGGACTACATTGGTTCACAGTGCCCCCTGCTGGCAGATAATCAGCGAACATCCGACGTAGCTTGGCATTATTGTTCATAATATGAAAAAAGTCAGGCTAATATAAAATAGAAATTATAATATAATTTTTTTAAAAAATCAGAGAAACTTTATTCCTAAAACCTTCATAAAATACTTTAAGTCATATAAGTTTTATTTAGGACACCAATAGAAGTTGCAAGAAACAGTTTGAATCTATCTGTCTGTCTGTCCGTCCGTCCGTCCATCCCATATGTTATGTTAACAATAATCTAATATTAGATCTGTTCCTTATAAATCTGGCGTACCAATAACAAGAATACATTCATTAATTTCCTAATGCAGGAAACTAATCGGCCTTTAAGGAAAACAAGAGCCATATCTGAGAAAGAGAAGATTATTTTATTGTTTTTATTTCAACGTTTCCAAAGGAGAGAGAGCAAAGAGAGGATTGTTTGAGAATCAGTAGAAGGTGACAGGAGGGTAGCGATGAGGAAAACATTATTTTTTTTTGTTGTTGTTGTTCCATTTAAATTTTTTTTCTCAGCAACAAATCTTCAGGAAAGGAAAATACTCTCAGTAAAAACCCTGCTGTATTTTGTCTGTGTTCAGCACTCACTGTTTTAGCAGAACAGATAAGGAAGAAGCACCACGACCGTACATGTTTGACCCTTTTCCTTCTTTCAAGATGGTCATTCAGAAATAAATTGAAGGAAAACAAAACAAAGTAAAAGTAAAACTCCTCTGCTTTTCACTTTTGGCCATTGCAGTTTGCAGATCTTAGGAAGTACAGTTTTGTGATGTAATTTCAAATACCATCAAATTGCACAAAGATATTGGTTTTTTTAATGTACTTCCCACACGATTCTTTAATTTTTAAGTCATTTTAAGCTCATCCAAAATGTTTGGGATGTGCCAAGTTTTTAATCTTTGCAGAAACCAGGAGAGTTATGAAAAATCTGTCAAAAATACAAACTGCTGTTACAGAGGAACTTTGAGTGTCTAAAATGGAGCATTGCTTGTCACGTTGTGGAAAAAAGAAACACCAGAAGAAAAGCAAAGACAAATTGGGATAAAAATTTCAAAAGCATTTCTTTTTTTTTTCCCATTTCGATGATTATGAGGAGGAGTGCTGCACATGGGAGACAAACGGCAGAAGTCCTGTTTAGCCAGCTCCTGAGCGTGGCTTCTGGTTCGCAGCTTTCAGTCTGGCGAGAAGGGGCTTTACCTGCAAACCCGACAGCACCAACTGACTCCAGCAAAACCGTGAGGTAGATAACCGGTCACACCGACCACAAGAGTAAAACAAAGCCTCCAAAATAGATGCCCATTGGGTGTAGAACTTGTAAAGTCATAAAGGTACGGCTCCTGCTTCATGTTTAGACCATTTAAAAAAAAAAAAAGGAAATAGGAAAAATAAGGAATCACCATGCTCTCAGTTGGTCACCTTTGTTCTTTGTATTGCCGTGGAACTCTCATTGTCTTTATTGCTACCAAACGACTTAGATAGCGAAACACTTCATGGAAAGCTCCATGATTTCACACACACAATTGATCAATTGGAATAGAAGAATGACACCTGATCAAGTTGGATGAAAGAATGTTGGACGATGTTCAATGTTATGTGAGGAAGGCACCGTTTCCAATAATAAATTCATTAATTTCCTAATGACATGGTCGTCTGTGTTAGCTTTCAAGGGCAGCCGGGACACGCGTGTCGTCAGCTATCCACTGTCCTGCCGCTCTGAAAACCTAAACGAAGTGATTCTAAAAGCTTCAGTGCACACAAGGCCCGCTAATGTCGGTCGTACACCACGAATGAAACAAGCTGAAAAATCATGGAGAACTCAGAAAAAGGGAGGGGAGAAATATCTCAGTCCCATGCATTGCAAATGTCACATCATACTTGGATTGGGTGGGAAGGGGGTTTTTAGGTGGGACGGGTGGGAGAAGGTGGGTGGGAGGGTGTCATTGAAAAGGAGAGTAAGAGAAGGATGTTGTTTCTTATCAAAATATATCTACTTTTTTTTTTTTATCTTACTTGATTTCCCCCGTGATTAGCCGACTGTTTGAGTCCATTTAAGTTGTGTTCAATTCCCACTAAAAATGTCGGGGCTGTGCAAAAAAAAAATGTTTGTGTATCTGGTCCAATCAGGGCAGGCGGTCGCTTTTATCCCTGCGATATCCTCAGCAACTTCCCAACTGCCCTCCGGCTCACAGAGCTGTAATGTGGCCTGGAAAATAGAATTAGATTACTAATATTAGGGGGAGGGTTGGTGCAAACTAATCCATTTAGTTTTATGTAATTTACATGGAAAGTTTTTAAAAGCAACTTTTAAAAGAATTGTTTTATTTACCATCAATATATAAATAAACATAAAAAATAAAAATCCTGAAAAAATAAAAAACACGCTTGAGTTTCAACCATAAACTAGAGCACACTGTACCTGTGCATTACTTGCTGAGTTGACTGTAAGGAGACGAGTTGTTGGAAGAATCCACTTGCTGCAGCGTGCCGTTTTCCTGCAAAGCAAGAGCAGCATCTCTCATTTAGAGCCCGATAATAACCGCCCTCTGAGTGAGAAAATTGATGGTTTTGGAGGATGAACGCTTCAAAAGCAACTCGGGGCTTTTATGAATCGAGGACTTCTGGACAAGGCACAGGCTGCTGTCATTTTCTGAAGTAATTACTGCTTTTAGATGTGTTGCATTTAAATGGATGCTGCGCGGGGGGCGATATGAAACGATTTTACGGAGAACTTACAGCTGCTGTCTGCAGTGGGGGGTACTGTGGCATGTAGGCTCCCTGGACCCCGGGGTTGGCAGCGATGTACTGTGAGACACAGAAGAAAAATAAAATGAAATACTCACTTTTGCTCACTGTGTATTCTATAGTATCAAATGCATAGAAATGTGACATGAGAACATTATATTCCTATTGCACTATGATTTCCAAATGCATTGAAACTCGAGGCATATATTAAAAAGTGTGATGGGGGTATTTTAAGAAAATGCTGTAGCAATACTTTTATTAACACAAAACTATGTATGTGACTGGTTTACTGTAATTAAACCTACAAAGACTATAATTGTGGAGAATTTTCTCTGTTTAATTAGAGAAGATAAGGTATAACCTTATTAATCTCCCAAAGGGGAAATTATAGAAAATGCACATGTCAACCATTTTGGATATTGAGATCCTGGCTTCCAATATCAGAACATTTTCCACATAAATTTTAATTTCTGATTTCTGGATTGAAATAAAGCAGAGCATAGCGACTCGTAACCTCTGGACACAACCCCACTATTTGATTGTGTGGATAAAACTAAATGAGGGAACCTTAGCTAACAAATGATTGTCAGTGTGGTTATGTTCGAAAGTCAGACAAATAAAAAAATTTCCCATGTTAAAATGCTTCAAAAGAACAGCAGTTTAACATTCTTTTAAGTCTCCTGCAAACTTTAATCTTATACGCAGAGTATCCGAAGACAGTGTTCAATCTAAAAACAGTGTTCAATCTAAAACCCCTTTTCAATCTAAAAACAAAAAAGAAGTGTAATGGAGTTAGTCCCACACACCGCTCCTGTGTTTCCCAACGACAGCTGGCCCATCTGCTGAGTAATCATGGCTGTGGGATGCATTGACATGGAGGGATCCACAGAGGGAGACATCACAGCAGCCTGCGGCACAAGGCAGTTCAGCTTTAGCATCATGTCACATGATAAAAGAGTTTTACCAAATCAGTCTTCACTCTGCAAGAACAAAAATAGCAAACCCCAAGCAAAAAAAAAAAACAATAACAAACAAACAAAAAAAACAACAACATAACAATTATGGACAAAAATATACCAAAAACCTAAAACATACAGGTGCAGTCAACTGACAGATGATGTGACAATTTTTTGCCATATCTGCGAGAGTGTACTTATTAACCACTGGATGTGTTTTGAAGTCAGATGCGATGCTCAAAAACCACCAAAAGTGTTCATTTGGCAGCTCGTCAATTTCCAAATGGAGTGTGCTCCTTTAAACATTAATGCCTTTCGGGAACAGTTCATTTCCCAGCAGAAAGTGTGTGTGTGTGTGTGTGTGTGTGTGTGGTGGGGGGAGGGGACACAGCAGCAGACACTTGTTCCAGTGGAAACCATCTGTTGGAAGAGTCAAAGAGTCACAAGACTGTCTCTGCTTCAGGCATTTCCTGCTGGATCCACAGAGACGGCGCAGGGGAAGGGAGGGCTGAATGTCTCCTTAGTTATTCATGTTCTCTTTCATTGCTCTCCCCATCACACACCCCAACAGAGAGCGGCTGTATCCCACAGCCTGTGTCAGGTTGGTCTTTCCCCACATTATGTTTAGGGAACTTTGAGTGTTGGGTTGACTGTGTCAGCAGAGCGGGCTGAATAAAGAGCAAACAGCACTGAGCTCAGCCCTTTAGCCTCAACTGCACCACATACACACACCCATTTCCTGTATGCATAAAATGGTGTTGGAGGACTGTTTATATATATATATATATTCTGTTCATTTACCGGGTGTTGCATGATGTATGGTTGATGCGCCACCCAAGAATGACTCTGAACCTAACAGAGGGTGAGAAAGTGAGACACAAAAGATAAGAAGCATTCATGTTACCCACAATCAGATGCCATAAGCCACAGTTTGTGTGTGGGTGTGAGTGTGTGTGCAAATCCAGACATAGATATAAGCAAATATCGGAAACATATTTATCATTGTTAGAATTTTTTAAATAACTAATCCAGCTTTGTGAGGTTGTTCATTCACAATTCTTTAAAAAATGTCTAAACCTTTCAGCTTTTAGCGGGCATGTCTGTTTCACTGATGAGCTCAGAAAGTTTCCTGTGTACTGTGGAGCTGTGTCAGTGTGATTAGTCATTCCTATTAACTTTAGTCATCTGCTCTGGTTGCATTACTAACAACCTGAATAAAATGCTGCCTTTTTTTCTGGTAAGCGGTTCCTCATATAATTGATCTTCTGTTGAAATATCCCCAGTATAATTTTTGACAGCTCTTTTAAATGTGATATACAAATCAATTTCAGAGTTTTAAATAGTTATTCCTACTTTCATAGCGATGTTACAATAAATTGTTATATTTGGGAAATTTTTTTTTTATTTTTTTACTGCAGCCAGTAAAACCGCTGCCTCTTTTTCTTTAAAATATGAGCACATAACACAAATACTGGCCTCACTCACTAGCTTTATATGACTTTTGTTGTTTATTTAAATATTTTATTGATAGTTTTTGAAATTCAAAATTACATTACATTTTTATAGTAAAGACTGGAAACTAGGTACCCTCAGGCGATATATCCAGAGTAGTGCGGTATTATCTCAGTAAACACCTCCGTGAGGTAATAATTTCTTATCTATGGACAGAGGTGTGACCAAGTCACTGTGTTGCAAGTCTCAAGTAAGTCTCAAGTCTTTGTCCTCAAGTCCGAGTCAAGTCTCAAGTAAAGACAGGCAAAAGTCGAGTCAAGTCTCAAGTCAGGAACCTTTAATTTCAAGTCATTTCGAGTCGTTTTTATTTTATTTTTTTTTTATAATTTGCAATTATACAAAAAATTCAAATAATAGACCATTTGTTCGTTTTAAAATATGTATTTATCTCAAATGATAGAACATGTGTAGCTGAACACAAAGTATAAAAAACATTTTTAAATTGGACCACTTTATTGCCCAGTTCTGTTAAACTTGATATTCAATAAAAAAAGACGAAAATGCTGACATTTCCACAGCACAATACAAAGAACCATAACAGCAGTTTTTTCCTCTTTTCTCTGACCTGTCAAAACAATATATTGTCAATATAATTTTCCAACGTAGATGTCTTCAAATACACCAACCATCCTTAGATGATACTAGACCCGCTCATCATCATGATGGGACAGAGAGACTCTGTTCCCTGCGTTCAGGTCCAGAATCTGCTTTCTGTTCCGGAGCCCCGCTCACTATCCACCGGCTTCCTGAGCTAACACAGTGCACATTATTTGTGGAGGCATTTGAAGGACCGGATTTATGGTAAATCATCACCAATTTAACCCGGAGTACACATGCTAACACGAAGTTAGCTAAAGTCAACTATCTTACAGCAAAAGAAAAGTGCCACCTACCGATCTCTGTGAAGCTTCAAATGCCGGACAAAGTTGGACGTCGTGGCATCTCCATCCGATATTCTCTTCTTGCATGTTTTACAAGTTGCAGTTCGTTTTTTAGTCGAAAGTTCATAACCTACGTAGCCAAAAGAAATTACTCGCGGAAGCATATTCGAGCGGTTATTTCGTATTTCGTTCCCTGAGCTCTGTAGCTTTGCCGCGGTTTTTTAAACGTCCAAATCCTGTTAATTTGATTGGTTGTGCTGCAGCTACGTACACATACATACATAAGGAGAGAGGAAAAACATAGTGACGGTCTGCGCATATTGATACGGAATGAGTGAAATTAATTAATGACGCCACTTTATAAATAATGTGTTTTAAATTTTAAGACTTTGAGTAAAAAATATCAAGTCTTTTCAAGTAAACAGCTTCAAGTCGAGTCAAGTCCCAAGTCAATGGCATGAAAGTCAAAGTCAAGTCCGAGTCTTTGAGCATTTTTTCAAGTCAAGTCTCAAGTCGTGATTTTAACGACTCGAGTCTGACTCGAGTCCAAGTCATGTGACTCGAGTCCCCACCTCTGTCTATGGAATTGCGTATCTATGTATTAAAAACAGTAGAGAGCTGAGAAACTTTCCTATAATCTTTAATTATAGTAAAGCTCTAATAGTTGCTTGATTTATGTAGATTTATTTGAACTTATTATTTTGCGACGTTGCTCTTTGTGCCTGCCTTTTTTTGCTTTACCACTCTTAATTAGGGTAGTTTTTTATTTTTGTTTGCTAACCAGCAATTTGTTGCAACATCTATTTTTCTTCAGGACTGTGAGAAAATAAGAATTCCTGAATCCTGATTATGCTTAATTTGGAGCTTTTGTTGCTCATTTTACCATTTCAGCTTGATTGAGATTGAATTTTAGACTGCTGGTGTCCACCAGAGGGCTCTTGGCCTTCTAACCTTAAAACACTCAAACCTAAAAAGGTTAACAGGTGCCACAGTGACAGGTTAAGGTGGAGCTTTATTGGAAATGGACCACCTGCCAATTAATGCCAAAACAACATGTCCTGGGACATAAGTGAGCTGTCTGAGTGTTTTTACTGACAGAGCTGTGAAGAAGTGCAATTTCACTTCTTGACCCAGAGAAGTAAAGATCTCAGATTTTTATGCTTTGTCAAATGTTTCCCTATTTTAATTGAAGCCTTTATTTTATCCAAATATAAAATCGTCAAAAGGTTAAATCTGGCTCACTAGTATCAAATAAAAAAAATACTGCAAAACAGAACAAAACCAAAAAGTCTAAAAAAAAAGTTATTCTTCTCTTTCAAATTATGAGCAAATCTTTGATCTGTTTGCTAGAATTAATAGAAATCGCAATAACTCTTGGCAGAAATCTTATTTTATCTAGTTTTTCTCAGAATTACTTCACTTCCGCAAATACACGCTTTACAGAGAGATTATTTAACGTTTAGCCGTTCAGCCTGCTTTGCATTTTTAAGAATAGCAGTCGATCGCGACCCGAGGCTGTGAGCGTTTCAGATATGGTTTAACACCTTTTTTTGCATTTCTAGCACCGGAGCAAGTGGGAAATTACGAAACCCTGAGACTCATGTAGTGAATGCCACGCCTTAAAATGCACACTGAAGTCAGCAGAGAAATGGTGATAATCCAGACTTTGCTTGTTTGTTTTCTGTGTCTGTTTTCTGTTTATGTCGATTTATTAAAATGACTCTTTGAATACCTGATAAGCAGAGACAGGAGACATGTATGGAGACATTGCAGGCTGCACAGTCATTATTCTATTGGTCACCGGATACGGAGAGGGATAATATCTAGAAGAAAAAATAAATAAATAAAACACAACAATATTGTTGTTATATTTGCTCAATGGGCTCAGAAATAACTAATGTGAAGCTTAAAACTATCCAAATGTTCAAAAATCTTATATTAAAATAATCTGAAAAACTAAAAGTAAGTGAATCTATTATTAACCACAATTTTAAAAGGACAGGTAGAGTTGAATGTTTTCAGTCAATGTGATGACATTGGTATGGCCTTTATTAAAAAGAAAAAAACATGTATCATGCTTTTCTACACAAAGTAAATTGTTATATATTAACAGCAACTTTTAGAGGTAAAGATCAGGACAACAAGTTATTAAGTAATGAACAGGGTTAATATCTTTCACTACCAGGCCAGAGCGCTAACTTCATTTAGCAGACATGTAGCACCAGTTTTCACTGGGGGAAGACCCGCCAGCATTCCACTGTTAAAGTTATTTGTCCAAACAAATCAAAATACCAAGATTGACTTCAGGGCATTTTCTCACAGAAGGTTTTAAAGGACTGGACAAACTTCTGTAAAGAGAGGGTAACTTACCCATTCTGTATGGCTGCTGTAGAGGGGTCATAGGTCAGCGTCATGGCGCCCTATGGCAACAAAAAAAAAAACGTTCAGGCGCTAATTCTGACTCAAATGATACTCATAATTTCTTTTTATGAAAACAGTTTTACAATGTTGTCTGGAAATGACTTAAATAGTTTATTTTTCATATAAATTGTACAGAAGTCAAAAGGGGTACTTTTCAAAGTTTCCTTCTTTGCCATTATCACAGCTATAACAGTCAGTTAACGCTTGCTTACAAAATCACTTATTTCTTTTCTGTCCACTGCTGGTGGACTGGTTAGGATTTGGTTAGGATTTGTTTGAATTGGCTTTTCAGTCCAATCTTCAGTTTTTTCTTTCCAACACTTATGAAACAAAATAAAAATTCAGATTCAGCGAATCAATATGTAGTTTTGGACATTCTTTGTTAATTTAAATAACTGAATCTATTTTAAATGCTTTAGAAAATTATAAATCCATTACTTATTTCTGAATAGAAAGGGTTTTAAAAATGAGCTTTTAAATAGGTTAAAATCTCATACTAGTAGAACAGTAATCAAAATTGCATACAGTAAATAATAGAAGAGGATTTTATACATACTAGTCTGAGGTCGCCTGTCTGTCCGTTGGGAACATATCCACTGTGAGCATGTTTCTTTCTTTGACTGTCAGCAAACTTACACAGCAAAGGCTGAGACGGTCCTGGAAGACAACATGTCAACACACAGGCAACGTGAAATTATCACCGTTATTAATCCATTTTAATGAAAATAGACAGAAAAATGAAGGTCATTTACCCAGAGCTCCAGAGGCTAATTTGATGAACTTGCCATTAAAGTGGGAGATGACTGCGTTGCACTGCTCCGTCGTGTCCATCCTGTAAGAGAGACACGAATGCTGACACACCAACTGGAACAATGTCGTTTTTAATATAAAGCGTTCGTGTTCTGCTACAACATACACTAAAACAATGTTATTATCCTTTGCTTTTTTTCAAACAATGTTAAAAAATTTTGCTACCGTTTTCTCACAGATCGTTGTGTTTGCCAGTCTTCTATTTTTTTGTGCACATGAACAGCAGCTACAAATAGTCGAACCTGAACACCAGATCACATAAAGCGGCGAAGCGCTGAAGGCTTATGCCGCAACTATTTCAAAGGTGATTCATCAGGCAAGAAGCGGATGTGCTTCCTTTCAGCGTATCCTGCGACAGACCTGGCAAAGCCCACGCCTCTGCTGTTACCGCTGTAGTCCCGGAGGATTCGAGTGGAGACAACCTGACCGAAGGGCTGCAGCATCTTTTCCAGCTCTCTCTCATCCACCGACAGAGGCAGGTTGGAAATGTAAAGGTTTGTGGGGTCCTGCTCCTGCTGCTGCTCAGAGACAGGAAGAGAAAATGTGAGAATTTTACATCCCAGAAAGAAAAAAAAAAGAGAAAGAAAGCTAAAACACAGATAATTCACTTTATCTTCACTGACAAACGGATGAGTCAGAACACTGACTTTACTCAGGTTTTGGTCAAGGGAACGCTTGGGTTAAGCAAACATTTTTAAGCTCTTCTGCACACAAACATGTAACCGCACACAGTGCATCCCACTTCATCTGATCTGAGCAGCCGCTCGGCGCCTCTAAGGTCTCTCCTGGAAACAGCACGAGAGCGCCGTCGCCATAGCTACTGCAACACACAACCTGTGTTCTGCCATGTTTGATAAAAACTGAGCAGCCACATGCAGATCTCCCGAGAGCAGCGATTCATCAGCGAACAGCAACACACACATGCAGAAAAACGATTGGACTAAAAGAGATTTCATGCTGCTGTTAGTATTTGAGAGAAACAATTTAAGAAGATGCATAAATATCCCCTTTCTTTATGGTGCTTAGGTGCTAAATATCTCTCTGCTTTCATAGACTTTTGGTAAAACTGTGGAATTAATGTTATTAGACAACAGGAATGTAAAAATGCATATGTAAGCAGCTTGGTTGATAAGTTATTGTGCCATTATGTCACTGGGGTCAGAGGAGGAACAACGTGCCAGCTAAAACACGTTCAGCTTCAACATGCAACTGAGAAGGAGGCAAGCAGTCAAAAACGCACAACTTCAAAGGAACGATTCGAAAGCATGAAAAGTATGCACACACACACACACACACACGTAGACATGCAGGCGTGTCCGTATCAGACTTACCTTGGCCATCTGGGCCTGAATGCCGCTGGTTTTCAGAGCATGTACTGCCTTTAGAGCAGCAGCTGGGCTGTCAAAGTCCACAAAGCCGTAACCTGATGTTTGCGGGACAAGATTTCTATCAGCAGTCATTAAACCAAGAGAACAGTCAATGATTCCAACAATTTCTGCTGTCAGCATTGCGGATTAATCACTTACACCAAATAATTTTGCATGACACAAATAAATAAAAATCACCATATAAAATATTCAGACTATTTGCTGTACGGTAATTAGGTTCTGTAAACCACATGAGGGTCATGGTATCTGTCAGCAAGTCTGTCAAGTCCAAGACGTTGTGAAGTGGATATTCTTTTTTGCAGTACAGCCGGGAACATTTTTCTGCTGCACAAGTCAATGCCCTTCAGGGAAACATCATTTCCACTGAAGGGTACACTAGCAAAGGCCTCCTTTACTTCTGATCAGGACTTCCTCTTGCTCTCTAGGATCTCCATGGACATTTGAAGGCTACTTGATTGTAGCCAATGTAGACAGTCACATTTCAGTGTGAAGGCAATGATGACACTAAGGTTTTTTTCAGACTTTACTTTTGCAAAGTTGCTGCCACAGTTATCACATTTGCACATGGATATCTGAAAATATGTCAGTTTACTACGGTACTCTATGGCTCACCCACTGCAGCTATGACAGCTTCAACTCTTCTGGGACGCTTTCCACCAAAGTTGGGAGTATGTTTATGGGAATTGTTGATCATTCGTCCAGAAGTATGCAAGTCAGGCATTGGTGTTGGGGAATCAGCGTACCACATATGTTCTAGTTTGTTCTGTCCTGACTCAAATGGTGGGTTCTTTAAGGTATCTGTGCAAACCAGTCAAGTACTTATGGACTTTGCTTTTTACCCTGGTGTGCTTGAAACTGTCCAAAATGTCTTTATATGTTGAAGCACTAAGACTTCATTTCAGTAGAACTAAGGGACAGCCCCGCATCATAGTCTGCACCAAACATTGCACTTTACACAATGATGTCAGAGAATGACCAACTTCCTGTCCAGTCCTTCACCCTTACCCATCCAATGGGTTTTCAAACAGAGAGGGATGATTCATCCCTCCTGAAAGAAATGACTCTTCTAGAGCCCAGAGGAGAATGTTTTACACCACTGCAACCACAAGGTCTTACTAAAGACGCCAGGATGTTAGGTTTGGATGCAGCTTAAACCTATTCCATAAGCACTCCATGAGACTTTCTTGAGCCACATGAAGTCTGCAGGCCTGTAGCTATTGACTCTACACAAAGTTCTCTGGACACTATGTGCCTCAGCTTTTGCTGACCCCACGCTGTGATTTTCATTATCAATCACTTCCATTATATTTTAATTAAAAACATCAAAACATTTCTTCAGCAGCACGAGAGGATGCAAGGAAAGGGCTTTCCCTTTCGTGACTCAGTATGGTGAATCAAAGGCCGTGAGAACAGATCACACATCATGGATAAAGTACGACTGTTGCTACAGGTTGCTGTAGGGATTTTTTAACAGTAAGGTGTGGTTTTCTTTTCTTTTTATTTTTGTAAGTGGCCAATCTAAATAGGCAGAGTCAATGATACAAACTAGGTACTACAATAAGTCTGGTATTGTGTAAAGATAAAACTAAAATATGTGTGCTTGTTAACTTCACTACACTTACTTTTGAGTTGTATGAAGTGGGTAACTGGAGACCTGAATTCATAATGGTAAATTATATGGATCACTGATAACTTCTATGCACAATGACATGAAACTAGATGACATGTGTTGTTTTTTTTTCGGACATAGATTTCTCGAACTTTACTTTAAACTGGAAAACATGCCATTTATTTTTCATTTTCAAGTATGATCTTAATGTTTCCCTGTAACACAGCTAGCCACTGTTTTCTGCTGATTCTACGAGGAGAGAGAATGTGTCTGCAGATCTTCTAAACCTGTCTGTCTAGGATAATCCATCTTAATCTGCTTTTGTTTTTGTCAAACTTTTGTTACCATGGAAGCGCAGCAAAGATTTTGTGTAATTCAGTCTGCCTCAATGCGAAGTCACAGAAGTGCGATGAGAATGGGAACAGAAGCATTCATGGTCAACCCTCACAAAGACTGGTTATCAGGCTAAACAACTAAATCCATTTATGAACACTTAGGATATTGATACAAACCAGATGCTTCCTCAAATGGTTCGAAACATACATATATTCTCCTAGCTGCTCTCAACAGAGACTGAACATGCAAACTGACCTTTGCATTTGTTGGTCGTCTTGTCGAGGATCGCCTTGGCCGACTGAATCTTTCCATACCTGTGTACACAACAAAATGCACCTTAGTGTCAAAGAACACTCATCTAAAAAGGTTTGACTGGAGACAGCATCTTTAACTGATGCTGATGGCAATTTCCGTTCGTTCCCAAAGGGAGGAATATGTTCTCCCAAGAGTAGAATAATGCTTTCTCTTAACGCTCTGCAAGGTGGATTCAGTCATTTTTACTTAAGCCTCCGTACCTTTAATCTTAGTCAGATCTCCTGTTTCTATCACACGCTGTTTACAAATGCATCTTTGTTTTTTTGCGTGTTTTTTTTTCACATTTAATGCACTCACAATTAAAGCTTTTTGGATTTTGTAGCCTTATTCACAAAACCAAATAACTTAAAGAAACACCAAAGCAGCATATGAAGTCTGCAAAAAAACATTTGTCACCAACATTCCTTGATATGACTTGTTTTTGAATAACTGCATGATACTGATCTGTGAAACCGGCGTAATGAATTGAAAATGTTGTGGAAACATTTTGCCATTCCCAGCAAACCCTCTAAAATAAAAAGAAGTAATCATTAGGTTGTTTCTGAAGCTTGCACACTCATTTCCTTCAACGTTAGCAAAAGTGTAGTTCTTTAATGTAAATATTGTTCTAGTTCTAGAAGTGGCAGGAGGCACTAGCAATTTATTAGCAATATTGTGTTTTAAAAATACATTTATTTTTGACATTTTGAATAAATGAAATATTTGTTGCCACATTTTCAAAGGGCCCAATGACCCCTAAAGGTCCGATCCTAGAAACGGCCCTGCTGTGGGCCCAATAAAGACAACGACTTATCAGGCAAAGTAAAGCTGTTTGTGTTAATGGAGAGGAGCTACACCCTCCATCAAACGTATTTTCCAACAACCTTAATATAATTTTATCACCTCAGGCTTTTATTTTACGTCTGGCTGAAATGTGACACAAACTGTGAGCTTGGATTTGCGTGGATTTGGAGGCCATGCAGACGGAATGTCTCGCTCATTTCAACATGCATACTGTGTTGCTATGAAAAGCAGTTTCGTTTCTGCTTTTGTGCTGGCAAACACCATTGGGAACAAGAACAAAACACAAGCAAACAGGACACAAACAGCTGCCGCTGCTGCTGGTTATATGGCTGAGTGCCTCTTCTTCCAATATGCGCTTGAATTAAAAGGAAAAACAAAGACAAAAATCCACTAATTATGGCATCCACCACATTAACCACTTGGACTCAAGTCTGTAGTATCAAGTTATATGAAACATGTCCACTGGACGGCTGTCTTTTCTCTATAAAACAATATTTTTACAGCCTTTCACATACCATTGGTGAGTTCCTACTTTTACATATGTATTTGTATTTAGAGACCATTGAATGTTTTAGCACTTATGTATCGCTGTGCATTATGGTCTAATCAAAGTCAATTAAAAAAAAAAAAAAAAAAGACACCAGATTTCCAGTAAAACAAAACAAGGTCTGCAATTCTTTACTATTTAATTTCAATTTATCTACAGCTTAACTATGTTAAAACGCTATTTAATTCAGTGCATGTTTCAACTAGTATATTCCTTATAAATATGCAAATAGGCTTATTTTCAACTTGCTACAAGAAGCCTTGCTGAGCTGCAGAATTTTGCAGGCTTTTTGGTATAAAATTTGAACATTTCAAAATGTCCTCCAATTTGACACATTCGTCCTTCAAGAAAGGCTTCAGCCTGCACCTGTCAGCTCAGCGTAGCACCAAGACTGGAAAAAGAGCTAAAAAAAAAATGCAGCAAAATGTAATTTAATTCTAAGAGGTGTTCTCTACCGTGTTCTCTAATCCAGAGAACAATCTGGATTGTTCTCTGGATGCATGAGTTAAAATGCAAACCTTTTAACTCATTCAACAGCAAAATGACAATACAATCACAATCAATACAAAACACCCCCAAACAGCCACTATGCTGCTTTTTAATAATTCATTATGGCTGCTTTTAACAACAACAACACGTTTTAATAGAAGCTTTTAGCAATCACATTTAGACTGAATGTCATTTCTAGAGATTCCCTTAATATCTCAGAATAGCGTTTCAAGACTTTGACGTTTGTAACCACAGCTGTAAAACGGGAGCATGACGGTGGCGTGGCATCATTCACAGAATTGTGAACCTTGGTTCGGTGCTGCCTAACAACATCCTGATTATTTCTGAATATTAAAGTCGCCATATTTAGTTTACATCATTGAGTGAATGTGGGGATCATTAAAACCTGATTGTGTCACATCTATAAAGAAAACTATCAGAACTATGAATAACTGGCTTGGCATATATTGTGGCTACAATTGTATGACAGGTGGCAGAAGTCTTTAGGACACGCGTCTTTAAAAAATTCAAAATAATAACTGTCTCAATGTTTACAATCCAAGAAATTAACCGACTGAAATTTAAAACCGTCCTATTATGAAAATTATTAGACACAAGATGAAAATTATTAGACACAAGATGTGAATTGGTTTGATTCACAAGATGAATCAAACCAAAAACACCAGTTTTTGGTTTGATTTTATTTTTGAGATTAATAGGACAACAGAAATCCAGCGATTTTTACTCCAAAGCAGACTGGGGTGCTTTAGAGTAATGAAATGAGAATAATTAAAAAATAAATGAATAAATAACAAAGTAGACCGCAGTTAACTGACTGCAATTAAAAACTATGTTTCTTTCTTTCTTTCAGCAACGAAAACTTGCAAGATACTTTTTGTTCCGTGGTGAATTAAAAATTCACTTTCTGCGAAAATCAGACTGCTTCGTTAAAATACAGCATATTTAATGTATCTGATAAGTGGATATTATTTTGAGGTTTTAAAAACAACAATGGCACTTTGAACTTGATGATGAAAAACTTTGCCTGCTACTAATCTAGCTTCTCTTTTTGTTAAGAAGTACAAATAAATCTATGTTTGCATGCAAAGCAGGGCACTGACATTAAGATGGTGAACATTTTCCAATCTCTACCATCAGAGATACAGAGATTCCAAATTATGGAGATGTGATGCGCTGCATTGCCTGCAAAAGCCACCATATACTGTATCTTGTACGCATTAGTTCATGTCATGTTAGACTGCACTGCTTATCAGGCAGTATTGCAGTTTCACATCACTAACATAGGTTGCAACTTGTTTTGGGATCTTCGGCCCACTTCCAATGATGTTTCTCCAGTGGCAAAAAGCTTCTGGAGATACTATTAGCCGTATTCCCTGAAGGCAGGAGGGACATACATCCTTGTCAAAGAAACACTCCAAACAGTCTGCAGAAAAATCTTCATTACCCCTTTAAATGTCTCTTCAGCACGTTTGGACTCTTTAGCTTGAGAGGCAATGAAACCAATGTGAAGTCAGACTCGAGTAAATGAACCACACCACCTCTTCTTATCTCAAAAAGATGTGCTCTTTGTGCTGTTGATACCGAGCCCAAACCATCTGGACATGTCTGCATGCATGTACTCACTGGTGACAGAGTTTGACCAGATCCAGGTCTGTGGTGGCGGGAGGCAGGCCTCGGATGTACAGGTTGGTTTTGCTGAGCTGCTCCAGGCCTGTGCTGCTGCTGTTGCTGCTGCTGCTGGGACTGGACGGAGTCATGGGGTAAGACTGCACACAGGAAACCCGCTGTTAGGACGTGTACGGGGCTCCGGATGATCTAATTTAACCAGACCAACGGCGATCATAAGAACGTCTTGGCTGTGCAGGACAGGAGCGTTGCTTCCTACTGTGTTAAAAGCTAGAGTTGTTGGTCAAGCATTGCTTATTAATGACCAACACTGAACCCCGGTATACTGTGTGCAGCGGTGGAAAGACGGTAAACAAATGGCATTTATTTTTCCCCTACTACTCTGCTATAGGTTTCTAAAAAAGTATTACAAAAACAAACATGTTACATTTCCCTCTGCTACAGTTTTACAACAGCAGCAGATGTAAGTAATTGATTTAAGCTCCCATGAAAATATGATATTCTGCCAACCAAAAGTGAAAAGATTTACTATTGTGCAAGAGGCGCCTTTATGAATCACATTGTGATTAAATCGGCATTTTAACTAGTACATCCTGCTGTGGCATTCCTCAGAAACATGCCTTTTTCTTCGTGCTTGTAAGCCACTCTGCACACCCCACACTGCTCCTGCGAAGCATTTCCTTCCCTTTACTCATTCATTAAAATCGCTCCCAGCCACCCCAAGCGCTCTCCAGAATCAGATCAAAGGCAGAGTCACACCATCTGTCCATAACCAAAGGACAATCTACTTCAAGAGCCAAAGATTATAAAACTGCACACAAGACTGTACAAAACAAAAACAAAAAAATTGAACAACGGAGCTATTCTTACAAAGGCTTGTTTTTTTTGTTTTTTTTATGCCACAGATGAGAAATGAATCTGAGGGGCAGAGACATATGTGAGGTCTGCTCTGTTCTTGAACAATTAGTTGGTATGCAGCTACAAACTTTTCTGTATGGTTGGGCATCCTTGAAAGATGCATATGATGACATTCACAAGGGCATCTTGCAGCTAATTACTACCAAAACCTCATTTCCTGTAGGGATTCTTCTTAGGTTCAGCAAACCACAACTGGTTTTATCTGTATTTGGGTTGAAGCTTCAACCATCTACACTTCTTTTCTTTCTTCCTTTCTTGCTTAATCATCATCATCATAATCATTATTAGCATTATTAGTATTTTTTTTTTCAATTCCCCCATCTAAATTAGAAAGTGTGATGATCTCAGAGGTCAAAACGAAGAAGGCAAGCAAGACAAGTCCGACCCATACAGCACACTGAAATATGCTGTGCTTTGCATCAGGACATAAAGTCCTCTATGGATTCGCCCAGGATTCATTAACCTATAAAAAACGGACTACAGCTACCGCCATGCATATTGACCAGAGTTGGGGCCAGCGAGTGGGCCAAACAAGGTTACTCGGACAAAAGCGTCAAAGTGTCGGTGGAGCCACGGATCGGGGGGGCCCAGCTGCTGTTTTATCTCCCCGTGTATATCAGAGCATCTGCTTGGCAACTGCTGAGAGCGGTGGATCTGTTTACTGATGAATTTAATTAATCCCGTCATGTAAGGAATGAGGTGGGAATGCCATTCCAATGTCATGTGCGCCAGGTGGCATTTCAGTGCATTTAAATGCCCAATCAAATCTGACCTAACACCAAAAGTGCGAGCAGGGAATAAAATAAGTGTGGCCCTATATGTGAATGTGTGTGTGAGAGAGAGAGAGGGTGTAGGTGTGTGTGTGTGTGTGTGTATTTTTGGCCTACCTGCTTTCGATTGCTCGTCTTCAGTGGGTTGCCTGTGTGTGCAAAAATCATCCCGGAGCTTATAGATGTATCTTGGATCCCTCCCCTCAAAGAAAAAAAAAAAAAAAAAAGAAATTAAATAAAAATAAAATAAAACAGAGCGCTAAGGCAGGAGAAACCGAACGACGATGAAAGGATGGAGGGGAGGGGGAGAGGCTTGTAAAACAGCCTTTATAATATCCGCATACTGAACCGGCTGGTTAACAGCGAATAAAGCCTCGGTCCTTCATAGGTGTACTGACACATCTATAATACAGTCAGATTCACACCAGGCGATGGACCAACCCTCCGGTCCGGTTCATTGATCTACGACGTCCTGCTGCAGACCGCTCGGCTGTCCCCACCTACTACAGACCGAACCATCTCCGCCTCTACGGGGTGTTGCACCGCTCACAAACTGCGTGTTCCCCGCCTCAAACCCCCCCAACAACGTTTCGATTCGGTTGGAAATATCTACGTTTAGACCTCCGTTATATTATCGGCGTATATTAAAAACTGCATTAAAGGCGCTTTTTGGGGGGGAAGTTTTATTTGTACGCGCGTTGCTCGCCTCTCGCGTTGTTATCGTCCGGTCCGCACATACCAAGCATTCCTCACCCCCACCTCCTCCAACCACACACACACGCCCGCATACAAAACACACACACACACACACACACATATCCTCTTCCTCTTTATGCCCTTCCCCCCATCTAGCGTGCATGACAGAGAATCAGGATGCAATGAAATATAATCAGCGACTGGCCGGTCAGGAGGTCACAGTGTCCCTGTAAAAACCCCAACTGTGTTGAGGAGGGAGTGGGGGGATAGGATTAATAAACTGAGCAGCCAGCAAATATTTGGAAACAAAGAAGGAACCCCCTCCCCTTCCTCCTTCTCACCATCATCTCTCATTTAGTCCTTTATGTAGATTTTCTGAAATGCATCCAGCATCTATAAACCCCATCTATGCAGATCATAGTTACAATATTGGAAGGTGAGGCTGAGATAAGAACACTTGCAGACCAACAAGATCACCCATACACTGTTGGAGTTCACACACGAGCTCGACTGGCTTGTGTTCTGTGCACAACACAAAACATAAAGAGAATATTTTCTTCGTGCTGATGAAAAAAAAAGAAAAGAAAAAAAAGAAGCAGAACTACAGCAGCTCCGGTTTTCACTTCTTCAAACACTCCAAACCTCAATGGGTCGCCTTACATTCAGCTTTTTGCTCTTCGTTTCTGAAGGCTTGCAGTGATCGCGAACTACAGGCAGCGTACCGAGCCAAACAACAGCTGAAGCACGTTAGATACGTTAGGCTTTTTAAAACAAAATGTTGCCTTAGCCTGAATTCATCTTGGGGGGCCGATGAAGATAAAAGGCCGTTGCACTTTATTAGGCACACCTTGCTTGCACCAGGTTAGATCTCCCTGTGCTTTCCGAACTGCTGTGTTTCACCGTTGCACAAATTCAACCATGGGTCGGAATCTTTCGATGGAAATTTCTGTATGCCAAATTCTGACTGTGTCGCAGCTGAAATTAAGACTCATCAAACCTCAAAATGTTCCAGCCTGTTATTATCAAATTTAGGTGAGTCTGTATGACTTGTAGCCTAAAGTTCCTGTTCACAGTTGGCAGAGACGGCTCCTGTTGTGGTCTTCTGTTGACGAGACCCGTCTTTCTCAAGGTTCAACGTGTTGTGTTTAGAGACTGTATTCCTTGTGCACTACTTTCTCTGTACATACTTTTGCCTTTCTATCATCTCCAACCACTCTTTCAGTTACCACCTGACACCAACAAGGTATTTCCATCCACACAGCCTCCGCTCAGCTGAAACTGTCTCTTTCTTGGACCGTTTCTTATAAGTCGAGAAATGGTACAATGCATGAAGTTTCCAGCAGATCAGCGGTTTCTGAAACACTCCGGCTAACCCGAATGGCCCCAGCAACTACGTCGCATCTAGAGTCACTTCAATCTCCTGCCTTCCTCGATTGTGATGCTCATTCCGAGCTTTCAACAAGTTGTCTTTACAGCTTGTAGATGGCTAAATGCATTTTTTTGATGTCCATTTGTTTTGCTGATTTAAGTCTTTTTTTTTTTAAAGAAAAAAAAGTATTTTAGGCTTTTGAAAGGTCTTTCAAAGTCTATTGTCTGTCTATTTCCATCAACAGCTTTTTCACCCCACTTTTCTTGTACCTGACCTTTTTTAGAGATGCTGTATGTATTTCTAAGCCACTTAACTCTGACCTATGAATCAGTGCAGCATATAAAGCGCACCCGAACCGAAGGGATACTTGGTACTTTAGAGTACTGAATGTTGTACTATGTCAAGTGTTCCTTTGTGAACTGTCATCTTGTAGCCAAAGATGGTGATTCTCCCCCCGAAGACCCCCACCCTATCAAACTGTGTTATCTTCTGTTTCATTGATGGAATGCAATGCATTCTAACAATCCGTGTGTTGTTGTGACAGGCTCGTAGAAACATGGCGCCTAGAGATAAATTTTAAAACTCATGCTAAGTTGTGTGTGATGTTTACAAAACAGTGACTCATCTTTTGAGTCTGGGTGCATTTTTCTTGAGCTTGGATAGTTCATAGGTCAGGGTTAAAGGGCTCATGAAACAAAAAGAACATTCCTCTGAAAATGGGTGGGTAAAAAAACAACAACAAAAAAAATAAAAATAAAATAAAACTGCCATTTTAAAAGCTTTTAAAGAAATCCGGCTTGGTAGCAACACTTTTGCACCAATACTGTAGAAATTTGAGACTTGTTTGGAAAACGGATTTCATATTTTTACCTTGAAATGCTGCAGGGAAATTACCCGAGCATATTATGCAACACCAGAGCTGCCTATCTGCACACGTGCTTCTCACTTTTGTCTTATTTTCACTTACAAAGCATTTAGGAGCTCTAAACAGCAGCCACCCCATCAACTGGTCCTGTTGGACTCTTGCGAGTTAACTCTAAAATCCAAATCCTATCAGGATGGCAGGGAGGCTCTTAAAGCATCAGATTTCTCTCCTGTATTTCCTCTGCAGACAGGATTAAGGTTTCATGCTGGTTTTGCATTTCAAGTGACTTCTAATGTACCTTGAAAAGTCCAATCATTCCTATCGGCACGATCAGCTGCAGATGGCTTGCTGTGCCTGTTGTTGCCCAGCTAGGTGGGTTAATAACCCCTGGACACCAACTGTGCAGGTTGCAGATTACATTTTATTTCGCAGAAATGAAATTTCACAAATCAGAGAAGGGTTGTTTTTTTTTTTTTTAGCTTCTCTATCTTTATCAATTATCCAGAAAATCGACTGATTTAAAGGGTAAGAAATTGGTTTCCAGTTTGGAGCAGTTCCAATTAGCAACGACAAAGTGCATCTATTTAAAAATCTGCTTCAGTATGGGCGTTGTTAACTTGAATAGATATATTATTTATGTGAGCTTTATATATTTTATAATACATTTACATAAATATTCAACAGGTGGAAATGTATAAATAATACAACTGTCTGATGAATTCACTCTGACTTGCTGAGGCCAGAGAGAAGTTGTCTCGGGCCAGCACAAGGAAGGAAATCCTGGTTAAGAATGCGGAGTGTTGTTGAGGTAGCGGCGGGGTGAGAGGGGGGGCCGCTGAGGAATGCAGATGATTATCTGCTCCTTACAAAACTCATCAAAGAAACAGGGAAGTTTGAAATTCTTCCCAAAATGCCAGCTGACCTGCCTGGCACCGCCGTGTGTCTGAGAGAAACGCTGCAAATGTTCCTGCACAAACGACAACCGAGGAGGTGAATTCAAACGGCGAAGCTTTCTCACAACCCCAGAGTTGTTCTGGTTTGGCCAGGAGTTTGTGGCCCCACTGGGAATAATGAAATGGCTGCTTGAAACAGGAGAAAGCGCACAAAATGTCAAGCAGGATTTCTTTCATTTCTTTTTCTCAGAGCACACGCCGCAGTTCTGGGTGCCACTAGTTCAGCTATCTAAAGCAGGGAAAAGTCACAATTAGTCGCAGGTGAACGTCATAATCGCACACTGAGGCTTTGATAGAAATACACAACTTTAAATCCTGCATCAAGAAATGTTTTTTCTCCTTCAATCCTATAAATCACCAGAGCCACATCTACAGTTCGTATAAATGAATTGTACATTAAAAGCGACTGTGACTTGTTGGTAGAGTAGGACTCTTGCAATCCGAAGGTTGCCGGTTTGGTTCCAGCTTCCTCCTCCTCGTGTTGATGTAGCAAGGCACGTATTCAAGTTCCATGTTGATGCATACATTTGTTGGGGGTTTTTTATGCGAGTGGGCAAATATGTCTGCTGCAAAGCAAAAAACAAATTCTTTGAGTCGTCAGTATGATAAAAAGGGTTCTTTATAAATTCAGTCCATTTAAGCGTTTTTAATGAATCGGTTTATGCTTTCAATGCAAATCTTGATCAGTCACAATAAGTAATCAGTGTCTGTTTCCCTGGAGTCTAAATAAGAAGATGGAACAGAGAGGTAAGGTTCATGTAACCACTTTTCAGAATAGGTAATTGCTCTTCTTGACAAATCATGACATAACTGTGATTCACCAAAGTTTTTGGACGGCTGAGTTTAATTTTGACAGCCACATCCTGGAATAAACAGGACTGATTCCAACCAGACCTTTAAAAGCATAAAAACTTTTAAACGCTTAAACTTTTCCGATAACACGTACAGCTGTCTAAAATAACTGTAGCTAAAAGATATTTATGAGATCTTTTAGTGAGTAAGCTAAAAGAGCTCTCACACACACACACCCACCAACCCACGCACACACAAAAACAGCCATCACTCAAAGATCTAAAGAGCTCCAATAACGGAAATAAACACAAAATCATTGAGATCTATAATGTCAGAAACGGTGACAAACTTATTTCTAATGGTTTTGACCTCCTGTGATCCATAGCACAACATGTAGCTCAAGATTGAATTAACTTTATTTGTTGGCAAAGTGCCTATGTTGGGAATCTGTACTATATAAATAAACTGAGTTAAATTAATTTGAATTTAATTGATGGGTGATAAACAAGCACAGTTCCAGTTGGGTAATTCCCAGCTGTTTTCATTGTTTCATTGGTTTCTGAAACTGGAAGTTGGTCATTTTTGACACGAAGTTATTGTCATTAGTTCCAGAATCTCAGCACAAGTCCAGAAGTAGACAATCAACATAATGCTGACTCACTCCCATAAAGAGGGAGTATTTTTCCCAGGACAGAAAAAAAAAATAGCATCAGATTGATTCAGAACTTGCCACTCACACTCAAGAACAGTTTGGGAAGTTTCCTTAGTGACAGTACATAAAATTACCGCAAACTAGAACATTAGGTACCAAAACAACCTTTTCCCACTATTCATTTGTCTCATGTCTTGTAACTCTCCCAGTTGAGTCACCGTAGATTTCAGAGGCCAAGAAAAGCAAACCCTCTCCATCCTCTCCAATTATGAATCAGTTGTGATCATTTCCAACACAAACCAAGATATACGAATGCATTAATTATCCACAAAGAAAGAGTAAACAGTTGTGTGAGACAGGTATTGTTGCCCTTATTAATATGTAAATTTTCAAATATTTGTTTTACTTTTTCAGTAGTAGGCTAGCAGCTAAGTAAAACATCTTCAGAGGTTTCATAGAGAATGAGTGCAACCAAAATGGTGTTAATTGTGTCAATACATGAAAATTCTGAAACAGCATTATATTTAAGTTAAAACACCTTTCATTGATTGATTCACTCAATCACGCATTCAAAGCAAGTTTTCAAGTTGACAATAACAAGTGAAGTGTACAAATTAATTTGCAATAAGGTAAACACTTCGTTTTATCACTAAGTTTGTTTTTATGTTCATCTTCACGCACATTGTAAAATATAACCATTTAATCAGAATCAGTATCAAATTCATTGTCCAAGTTCTTTTACATGCAAGGAATTTGGCGTGGTGCCGTTATGGTGCAGAGCATTCATTGTAAGCAGAGGATTTCTTTCCCACACGTGTCGAAGCATTTTAGTTCGTTTCTTTGTACTGTTGAACCAGAAATGTTCAATAGTCTGCAGAAGCTTCTCAAAGACTCTTTATGTCCAAATCTCCCTTTTTAAAAGGTCATTTGAAGGCAGAGACTTCAGATAAGTGCAGGAAAGTCACCTGCAACAATGAACGTGGCGCCCTCTAGTGGTTCATTTCTGTATGCGCCAGACGAGCTTCAACACTAAACGTAAATTTCGTGCGACGGAAGTAGTTCCGTATAAAAAGACTATTCTGGTTTCTGGCTGATTCATTGTAGCTCGCTGGTTTGGTCTGACTGTGCGCTGAAAAACATTCATCTAAACGCTTGAAACATCTGACAGCAGGTAAAAGCAGATGTACATTGAAGACGCTCCGTAGAGACTTTTTAACAGCTTTGGGTTCATGTGATGTTCACACAAAAGCTCGTTTTCCTTCGCTAAGCCATCCAAGCTAAGTTAGCATGAGTTAGCTAACGGCAACATAACGCTAATGTGTATTTAGCAACCAGGCTAATTTAGGTGTACGCTTTGTTTGAAAACCACTTTTTACACCCTAAATATGACAACTTTCAGTATGGTTCATAATAAAATGGCGTCTGTGAATAGTTTAATATTCATTTGAGTGTTTACGTTTCAGAGCAGTGAGCAACTCGGCTACATCAGCCTAGCATTAGCTGTATTATTTTTGATTTCTCATACTAAATCATTCTCCGTTTAGTCACTTTCTGAATACATAACGAAAGTTTCTATAAGAAAAAAGAAAGAAAAATCATTATATAAACACTCGGCCTGAATGACATTTTAAATGTAATTTTCACCACAAACATCCAATTACGATAAAAACAGAATCGTCTAATAATATTTATCAAGAGGACAACGTAAATAGTTAATAAACCTCACTTTATTCTTGCTAAGCCATTTATGACTGTCTGATCTTCAAAGCCTTTACTTATCCACTTGTTTATTCCATTTTTAATAGTGTACAATATTTGTAACAAATATTATTACATTAAAATGCACTCTTATTAAAATAATTGCTGCTGGAGTTTAATGGTATGACTCTGGGAATGTGTTCACAGATCTCAATATGGACCGGCTGCTGAGGCTTGGAGGTGGAATGCCAGGGCTTGGCCAGGTACATTTTAAATGTCCTTGTATATAAAAGAAAGGCAGTGAGCTTGATTGAGGTTTGTATTGCAAAGTTATTTCACTGTGGCTTTCAAGCTCAGACTGATGTAACTCATCATCTCAGCCTTTTTTTTCCCTCATTTCCTTGCACACAAATTTCAATGTAGTCGCATGTGGTGTGTAACGATGATTTATCTGTTGCTTCATAAGGGACCCCCCACAGACGCTCCTGCTGTGGACACTGCAGAACAGGTGTACATCTCCTCTCTGGCCCTGCTTAAGGTAATAAAATAACTCATCATCAGAGATAAGTCTGTCATATACCTGAAGCCCAACCTTTTCTAATCCTCTTTTTTTTTTTTTTTTTTTTTGCCGTTCCTCCTCATCAGATGTTGAAGCACGGGCGTGCCGGTGTGCCAATGGAGGTCATGGGACTGATGCTGGGAGAATTTGTTGACGACTACACAGTGCGAGTGATCGATGTGTTTGCCATGCCTCAGTCAGGAACAGTACGTATCCCCTCTAAAATCAGGATTGCATGTTGTGGAGATTTTGTGTTTGTTAGAATAAAAGTGTTTTCTTACCTGAGCACAGACACACACACACATAGTTACTGCTGCACACTGCAGTTGGAGGGGGAGGGGGGATTCTCTGCATACACACATTTGTTGGAAAGTGGTTGCAACTTTTCTTAAAAATTTGAAGGGGAAAAACATCATAACACCTAAGAATATTTATGTCAACTGATTTATTTTCTTCTCACCAATAGCTAATATTGCAATCTTACATGGTACATTTCTCACATTGCTGCAACAGCTTTGTAGACACAACCTGGACTCATAGGAAGTCCTGTAAAAACGATGAAACTGTCATCACTAGTTGCCTCAAAGTCATCTAGACATAAATTATTGCAATTAGGTTAATGAGCAATAAGCATACCAGGCTGGAAAAAACTTATTAATTCACCTAGGAGTGGTTGTGCAATTTCCAATTGTTTTTTGAAAGGATATTGCATAGTTTTATTTTTGCTTCCCCTCCAAATCTTCATTTATTCTCCTGATAACACCATCATTGAAGAATTCACCATTGTTGTGCCAGGTTTAAAAATTGCTGGTTCATTTTCATAAATTTCTAGTTTTGAAGTAGTTTGGCATCCTTAGTTCTTGTTGTTGTTCATTTTCACTAAGCAGTGTGTGTGCCTCACAGGGCGTGAGTGTAGAAGCTGTGGACCCCGTCTTCCAGGCTAAGATGTTGGACATGTTGAAGCAGACGGGCAGGTACGGCTCAACAAGATCAGCATTTTGAATTTGTTAAAGAAGGAATCTCAAATCCCACACTTGTTTTTACAGAATTAAATTTGACTTAAAAGCAAATTGATGAAGGATTATATGAACGTGTCTTTATTTTTTAGAAAAATGAAAAAGTTGTTGCTTCCCACCTGCTTGTTTTCTTCAGACCAGAGATGGTTGTAGGATGGTACCACAGTCACCCTGGTTTTGGCTGCTGGCTGTCGGGTGTGGACATCAACACACAGCAGAGCTTCGAGGCGCTGTCGGAGCGAGCCGTCGCCGTCGTAGTTGATCCCATTCAGAGTGTCAAAGGAAAGGTGGGCACAGGGACCACTAAGTTAAATTAGTAGCACTCTTATCAAAGTTTGAATTATTTAGGAAAACTGATTTATTTATTTTTTCTGCCACTGTGTCCCTCAGGTGGTTATTGATGCCTTCAGACTGATTAATGCCAACATGATGGTGCTGGGTCATGAACCGAGGCAAACTACATCCAACCTGGGTCATCTCAACAAGCCATCAATCCAGGTAACTTTTACATTAGAATAAAAACGGGAGCAATTTTAAAATTGCAATTATCTTGCAGTTGGTTCTGTAAGCCACATACAGAACCAGACAAAAGTTAAAAGAGTTTATCTGAAATAAAACCTTTAGAATGCACCATGAACTGTTTTATTTCCACATTTAACAATTTTTTTTTTCTTGTGTTTTCCTGTGACCTTTCCTGATAATCAATATAAATCTGTATGTTTATTGTACTTAATAATCTGTTTTACTCTTTTTTTTTTTTAGGCCTTGATTCATGGACTTAACAGACACTACTACTCCATCACCATCAATTACAGAAAGAATGAGCTGGAGCAAAAGGTTTGAAGTTCATATTTTAAGACCCCCATTTAGTGTTATTTTTGTTTCTTGTGAAACGTGATTCATTCTATTAATTTTTCAGATGCTGCTGAACCTGCATAAAAAGAGCTGGATGGAGGGCCTGACTCTGCAGGACTACAGTGAGCACTGCAAGCTCAATGAGACGATCGTCAAAGAAATGCTGGAGCTGGCCAAGAACTACAATAAGGTAGAACCTGAACACTATTACTTTGCAACATGACAACGTTTTATTGAGTCTGTTAGAGGGGTGGCTCGCCATTTAGAAATATTTCAAACAAAATATGAGGTCATTTTGATTTTAAAATATTTCTGTGCTTAATAACCAAATATAGTTGGTACCTTTTTAGAGGCGGAACGTTTGCCCAATAATTTTGATTTAGTTCAGTTACTCACTGCAGTGCAGCGGTGTGGATATGCTAGATTTCCCCCATTTGTTTACTTTTTTTTTGTAAAATAAGCTGGAAGGTGTTTTGCTTGAAATAAAATGAACTGTTTTCACCTCAGGCTGTGGAAGAGGAAGATAAAATGACCCCGGAGCAGCTGGCTATCAAGAATGTTGGAAAACAGGTACTGATTTATTATTTTTCTTTCTCTCTTTTTTTTAAGGTTAAAAACCCCCCAAAATATTATTAATTTTAAAGCTGACTTATTGCTCATATGTCAACTTGCTCTCTTAGTAATGTTGCATGTTTGTGGAGCTGATAAGTCCTGTTAAAGCACATTATGTATTTAGTAAAATCATCATCATCCTCATTTCTTCTCTCAGGATCCAAAGAGACACCTGGAGGAGCATGTAGATGTTTTAATGACCTCCAACATCGTTCAGTGCCTAGCCGCCATGCTGGACACCGTCGTTTTCCAGTGATAGATCCCTGTGTGTATAACTGTTAATATTACAACCATTGTTTTTCTTTTATATAAAATAAATGTATGTATGAAATACTGCTTTGTCAATTTTCATTACTTCCGCCTTCCTAAGATGTTTGCAGATTATTTTCTTACACTTATTCAATCAATCAATCACAAAACGTCTATAGTACAAAAAAAGTTAAAAACATACAAATAGAGATATTAATATATTTGAAAAGAACAGACGATGTATTATTTCTGTTAATACATTTTGCGCAAGAAAATTGCTATCATAGGAAGAAGCATCTAAAGATGAACAAAATGGTGAAAAACACACAAAATGACTCCTTGACAAAACAATAAAATCTTATCACGTAGCTGAGGTGATGCAGTTTGCATGAAAGAGTTGAGACATTTCTGCCAGAAGGCTCCAGACACTGTTGGACGGAGGTGTTACAATGATCCTAAACTGACCTTTTTTGTTGTTGTTTAGCTTTATAAGCAATAATAGGTTAAGTTATTTTTAATATCAACCAAACTGCATTGATCCAAACTATTGCAGAAATATTCATTTACAGTCTTTGTTTACGTCTCAACGTTGATGCAATGCTCTTGCCAGCCACTAGATGGTGAAAAGTAGCCTGTCAGAGTCGGATGTAAAAAGTCAGATCAATGTGGAATCATTTGTATAAGGAAACCTGTGGTTTATTGCATAAGTGTGAAGTTCACGGTTTCCTCCGTCATTCTAATCTAACAAATAAATACTACAGTTATTTGGATGCCAAAAAAATGTCCTATTTCTCAATTTGAACCATGTAGATTTTAAGAAGGTGAACATTCATTTCAATAAAGGTTTTCATTTTATAAAGTAATGATCTTGCTGACCTAATAACACATAATTCATTATGTTGGGTTAACCTGTGTTACCTAGAACCAAAGGTTTTAAAAATGTGCAAACATGATTTGAAACAAATTTCAGCAATAAACATTTAATTAATAGTTTATGGACTTTGAAAGGAATTTACGTATAATGATCAAGTCTATATTTACTGTTTGCCAGGCTGTGTTTGAGCTTATGAAAACCTAAAGATGATGCATTTAATTTAACTGAACTTTAAAAGTCTTTTCGATGAGAGTATTGTCATTTTAGAACTAAAATGGTGTCATCAGACTTGCGTACAATAACTTGGCCCATAGTAGTTGTGCATCGTGCAGCTGTGGTGTAGCTGGAGACAATCTTTGTTATAGTTTTGCTTCTTTTGTATTGTTTAAAACCAGTACAGTTTTAAAACAAAGCAAGTTACTTTGCCAGTGACACAGTGAAGATGTGCTTTTCACTCTGAACCGACTGGATTCGCAGTCGTTCTCTTCTTAGACATGGCATAAAATGCAAAGACAAAATATCAGAATTTCTTATGTAATCTGCTTTAAAAAAACAGAGAAGTTGAACTGTTATACTGTCTTTTGATTTAGCTGATGTTTGCAGATGGGATTCTAGTGAAGACGGGCATAAATGATCATACTGGCTATTAAAGAGGAAGTGTGCACATTGCAGCGTAAGTGGGAAAAAAGAAAATGTGTAAATTTTCCTGTAATTTTTTACTCTGTGTCTGATTTATTCTAGACAAAAGAAATTGTCCAGGCCCATCAAAAAACATTTATTTAGTCGTCTTCTCGACTAAATAGGATTAACAGACGGCATCATTTTCTTCCAAAAGAATATCCAAGCCTGGCTTAAACTGGGATTGTGTCTGATAAAAGTCAATTTTAATTTTTGTCGAACTAACCTAACCTGAAGGTAGATTTGACACAAAAATCACCTCGTATCATCAAAAGAACAACGGCAAGATTGAAACACGGACGGCGGTGGCAGCAAGTATTTCCAAACACTTGTTAGTTATGATCTAAAACCGTAAGATGACAAAAAGCTGAAAATGAAGATGGGTGTTATTTTTCAGCATCACAGGGCCACGTAGAGAAGGATTTTTAAGCTGATTTCCATTGATAAGCAATTTAAAACTTTAGTTTAATAAAGAGCCTCTCGTAGTGGGAGTGCTGTCGAGCAGCTTTTATCCCTCTTACTTTTTTAAGTTAGGGAAAAATAGGATCCCAGCTTTTATTCCAGTAACTATTTGTGGACAAAGAACATGAAGCACATGTTCCCCCTCCAGTCTTTCCCGTATTTACCAGTGTTGTATAAAGTACTGAAATCTCAGAGTCAAGTAAAAGTACAAGTACCTCTCCAAAATATGACTTTGGTAAAAGTCGAAGTCACTGACTGAAATGTTACTTGAGTAAAAGTCTTAAAGTATTTGAAACTTCTTGTACTTAAGTATGGAAATTACTGTAAAAATGGATGTACTCAAGTAATGTAATGAAAAGTACAAGTAAAAAGTAAAACAAAGCAAATGCAGTTTGAATGACATTTTTTATATTTTGGTAAACTTGTCAAATACACTTAAAATAATGTACACAACCAAGTGCAGGCAAAATTAAACCTGCTAATAGATATGCCTGCAGGCATCATTTAGTTAAGAAAATTAGGTGCTTTACCTATAGCACAAGGTTAACTTAACCTGCTTTACAACTGAACCAGCTTCTTAGTATACCCTCCAGGACAGAAAATACAAAGTTTTTGTAAGCCTTAAGTTTTCCCTTCAAGTAAGGTCAGTGCTGAAAATGAGAAAAATAAATAGTACAGAAAATGCGGCCAACATGAAGAAAAAGAGCTGTTACGATTACTCTACTTCACAAATCAGTGAATCAGTCAATCCTACAGTCAGTAGGTGGTGCACACAACTGGTCATTATGCAAAAGAAAAAAAGAACTGGGAGGAAAATGCAGCTTATTGGCATCTGTAAACCTGGTTTTGAACTTGCTTGCCTTTCCTATATTCGTTAAATTTAGTCTAAATTGCTATCGCTATGGCTTCTGTCCCCCCTTGAACAGAGGAGTCTAGGTAGCCTGCTACAGTCAACATTAGGCCTAAGCTAAATACACCACGTGTGGAACTGAAACAATGCCAAACAAAGTTCATTTATGGTCAAGATTTCACAATACAGTAGTGCCTAGTGACCAAGCTATAGTTACTGAAACACGAGGATTATAACCATTTCATAAGAAGTTACCTCGATGTGTTTCTTCAAGTTGGACGGGGAGTTTTTGTAAGATAGAATTTCCATGTGACTGCTACTGATTGCGAGACTTGCTTTGTGTTTAATGGGAGAAGCGAAACAGGTGTATCCTAATTAAAAGTAAAGAAATCAAGAAATGGCAAAAAATGTGGAATGAAGATAAGAAAGGAAGAAGATTATATGAAGTACAAAAGTCAGTTTGAATTCGAAGCATTAATGAACGAAACAGAAGAGAAGAAATAATAATTAGTAGATTAAGAGTAGGTCATACCTACTTAAATGACATGCTTTATAAAATAGGGAGGAAAAATAATGATAAATGTGAGAGATGTGGAGAGAAAGAAAATGTAGAACACATATTGATGAACTGTAAGTCAAATGAACTCAAAAGGGAAGAATTAAAGAGAATAGTTAGAAATATGGGGCATGAATGGAATCTTAAAGGTATATTAGGAAATGAAGGAAACATAACAGATATTCACAAATTAAGGAAAGCATTGTTTATTTATCTTAAGAATACAAAATTAAAAAGTAGAATTTAATAGATATGAAGTAATGCTTCTACACACTCATGTACAGTAGGTGGCGGTATGCACCTTAAAGTTGCTTGTGATCCGCCATAATAGAAAAGAAGAAGAAGAAGAAGAAGTATCCTATTGGTGGTGATGAACAAGCCCAGGCACTTTGTTCGGTAGCCTACTTGCTACTTGCTAATCAGTAGGTGGGGTCAAAACACTTGCGTTTCTCTCTCTCGCTTTTTTGTAACGAGTAACTAAACCACACATTGAAAATGTATCGGAGTAAAAGTACGCAATTAAGTTCGGAAATATAGTGAAGTAAAAGTGAAAGTCATCAAAAATTTTCATACTCCAGGAAAGTATGAAGTACTCCAAAATATACTTAAGTAAAGTAGTGAAGTATTTTTACTTCGTTACTATACAACACTGGTATTTACAAACCAAAAAGTTAGAACAGACATACCCCTCCTAATTAGGGGAGGAGGGGACGTCAAGTTACATAACTAGAAAATTTCGGAAGAAATTTAGCCGGGGCCTGCCAAGGCGCGCCCGTGGGGTTTGGGCCCGGCGTCGTCATGCTACAAATTGGCATCGACGCTAAAGAACGCCGCAACATAATCAATGGCACGCGGAGAACCACAAGAACGTTAAGTAAGGCGGACGTGCACCATTCAGTACGATTTAAAATTTTTGTCAAGGCTTTTATTTTGGAAGTTTAGTTAAACTTCATTTCAAAGGGCCAACCTAATCCCATGAATAACAGTCATTGGATAAAATCAGTTATATAGTGCTCAAAACAGCAATAATCTCATGTAAAAATTCTCAAGGCTTTTATTTTGAAATTTTCAGTATGCTCCATTTTAAAGTTCTGAACGAATCCCATGTGTAACAGTGCTTTGGATAAAAAAGTCACATAAAGCCAAAAAGCGCAATTACCTGATGTAAAAATATGCAAGGCTTTTATTTTGAAATTATTATTATGCTCCATTTTAAAGTTCCGAACTAATCCCATGTGTAACAGTGCTTTGGATGAAAAAGTCACATAAAGCCAAAAAGCGCAATTACCTGATGTAAAAATATTCAAGGCTTTTATTTTGAAATTATTATTATGCTCCATTTTAAAGTTCCGAACTAATCCCATGTGTAACAGTGCTTTGGATGAAACAGTCATATACGGCCAAAAAGAGCAATTACATGATGTAAAAATATTCAAGGCTTTTATTTTGAAATTTTCAGTATGCTTCATTTCAGAGGGCCAAACTATTCCATTGTGTAACAGTGCTTTGGATAAAAAAAGTCACATAAAGCCAAAAAGCGCAATTACCTGATGTAAAAATATTCAAGGCTTTTATTTTGAAATTATTATTATGCTCCATTTTAAAGTTCCGAACAAATCCCATGTGTAACAGTGCTTTGGATGAAAAAGTCATATACGGCCAAAAAGAGCAATTACATGACGTAAAAATATTCAAGGCTTTTATTTTGAAATTTTCAGTATGCTTCATTTCAGAGGGCCAAACTATTCCATTGTGTAACAGTGCTTTGGATAAAAAAGTCACATAAAGCCAAAAAGAGCAATTACCTGATGTAAAAATATTCAAGGCTTTTATTTTGAAATTTTCAGTATGCTTCATTTTAAAGTTCTGAACTAATACCAGGTGTAAGAGTGCTTTGGATGAAAAAGTCAAATAAAGGCAAAAAGAGCAATTACGTCATGTAAAAATATTCAAGGCTTTTATTTTGAAATTTTCATTATGCTTCATTTCAAAGGGCCAAACTAATACCATGTGTAACAGTGCTTTGGATGAAAAAGTCAAATAAAGCCAAAAAGGGCAATTACATGATGTAAAAATATTCAAGGCTTTTATTTTGAAATTATTATTATGCTCCATTTTAAAGTTCCGAACTAATCCCATGTGTAACAGTGCTTTGGATGAAAAAGTCATACAAAGCCAAAAACAGCAATTACATGATGTAAAAATATTCAAGGCTTTTATTTTGAAATAATTATTATGCTCCATTTTAAAGTTCCGAACTAATCCCATGTGTAACAGTGCTTTGGATGAAAAAGTCATACAAAGCCAAAAACAGCAATTACATGATGTAAAAATATTCAAGGCTTTTATTTTGAAATTTTCAGTATGCTTCATTTCAGAGGGCCAAACTAATACCACGTGTAACAGTGCTTTGGATGAAAAAGTCACATAAAGCCAAAAACAGCAATTACCTGATGTAAAAATATTCAAGGCTTTTATTTTGAAATTATTATTATGCTCCATTTTAAAGTTCCGAACTAATCCCATGTGTAACATTGCTTTGGATGAAAAAGTCATACAAAGCCAAAAAGAGCAATTACATGATGTAACAATATTCAAGGCTTTTATTTTGAAATTTTCAGTATGCTTAATTTTAATGTTCCAAACTAATCCCATGTGTAACAGTTACTGAGTTAAATCAGTTATATACAGCCCATAGCAGCAGGTAGTTCTAAAGGCCAGTTCTCAGTCCTGATCTGTTTCAACTGAGGATAGATAGAACTACAGCGATGCGTATTCGTAGTCCTAACCAGCAGCCAATAGCCTCTTGAGTTCCGTTGCTATGGTAAATAATGGTCTCAGCAGGGTGTGAGCTCTGAGCTCTGAGCTCTCAAACACACAATTGTGTGTTTGAGCAAACACGTTTTACTGACAAAAAAGCATTGGAAACAAATCCTTCTTGTTCGGGAACCGTAATACATATTCGAAAAGCGTTTCGAGCGTATGAGAGGGCAATGTGTCTTCTGCGATAGTCCCGAGATTCATATCTGTACCTCACTCAGAGCATTTACAGCGATGAGAGAAAGAAATGTTGTGCCCAGATCTGAACCTAGATCGGCTGTCACTCTAATTTGAGCAAAAATGAGAAACTTTGGGTCGCTTAGAGGCAAATTGTGGACAAACCATAACTGGTATCGACGAGCCGTCTTCACTTTCGAAGAGATCACAGACGTATCTACAAAATGAAATTTGAATGGCATTTCTAGGTGAATTTGTGACGACACAGCAAATCCTCAAAAATAGGGTATTTCTAGGATTTTTCCCATTGACTTATAATGGGTTTTTTTTCGTAGTTTTTTGCGAATTATGTCGCCACGTTAAGCCCAAATCCCACCAGAAGTAATAGCTCCAATGGTGTGAATTTTCTGCACGTTTTGATACCTCATTTGTAGGTGTGCACCCAGCGGTACGAGCCGCATTAACGGTTACGGAAGAAAAATAAAGATTAAAGAGACGCTTCTCTCCGACAATAGTAATAGGTTCCTGCCATTGCTTTGCATGGCAGGCCCCAATAAGTATTTCTAAGCAAGATTTCTCCAGCCCTCCCAGAAGGAAATCGCTGTTTTTCCATTCTCAGCCCAGAGAGTGAGTCGATTTAGAACTTGAATGAGAACGAAAGGGAAGAAAGTGAGAGAAAATATTCCTATAAATGTTAAAAAAAAGGAACTATTTTGTTAGGATACTTTACAAGGTTCTACAAGTAAAACTAGTACAAAAAATAATGACTAAAAATGCTAAATCAGAATTCAAATTCATTTAGCCTGAATTTATTACATCCGGTAACCAACTTGATCAAATCCAGTTAGAGTAGCAGGACAAAAGGCTTTTTCATAATAACTAAACTGATTGTAAATATTTTAGTGATTTGTTTAGTCTAAATGTTGAAGCTTAAAACACAATTTTAGAGCATTTTATCTTTTAAATTTAGTTTGGTCACTGACTCTCACCACAACCACGACGAAGTGTGCCTGCAGTCAGATTGATTTTAACATGCAGCCTTTTGTTTTTTGTTTTTTTTTTAATAATCTGAAACCATTTTAGAAACTCAACAGCTTTCCTTCACCCAATATGGGAAAACCAACTTTGAAGGATTTATACCAGTGTTTACATCGGACATTTTCCTCTGAAAAAGCCAAAGTCGCTTGTAACACGTCTATGCTTCGTCTCTGAAGTGCTGAATCATCATCCTGTGTTCAATGATACGCATACATTTTCAGACACATTTTCCTTTTGGGGATGTCAGGAGACGCCTCGCAGAGAGAGATCGTCGATTCAGTTCAAAGCAGTCCTGCTTGGAGGTCTTTCAGAGCAGCAGCAGCTAAAACATAACGTTATCTTCTAGTGGCTTTGATAAGAAACTTGGGCCCAGAAAAGTTTGGTGTGGCACAAGCTTCAGTCTGGTTTGTGGCTCCTCCATCTGTTTTTGATGGAAAGAAGGGCTTCAGGCATTTTCACAAAAGGTTTTCCGCTAAACGAAACGTTTTCTCCTCACTGCGTGGAGATCCACCTCTGTGCTCCTATTTCTGTGCAGCCCAACTTTCTTGAAAGAGGACTTTCCTGCTTGCTTTGATTAGACGATACACCCGAGAGGATAAGCTGGAGACTAGACCGAGGCTTTAATAAACGCTGGTGTTTTCTTGGTGTGGTTCAAGAGGACAGATCACTCCCTGGATGCCAAGGCCGAGTGCGCAACACGCAGCCCCGCCTCGGCGGATGGAATGCAGAGGATGACAGAGTTGGATCTGCTTTCACTGATTTGAGCCTGAAGTGCGGTAAAAATGTGGATGGCTACATAAATAAGAGGATTAGTTGATCAACCCGCCAGTGGTTTGTTTAAAATTCCTTACAGATAAGACGCAGTGAGTGAAATCAGGTAATGTCTGATCCCCATGGACAGCATGGGTTTTACTGTGTTTATTGCGCGTTTCATTACATCTTTGCTCATTTCTCACTTTTCCTTCAGTCGCAGTGAAAAACACCAAGAAAATCAGACACAAGAAACAATTAGATTCTAACAGGAACCCCAGGCATTTCTTCAAACCATTAGGTCCAAGACTACTCTTTAAATGTCATTTTGGTTTCCTCCCTTGTATTTCACTTTTTAAGAAACCACTGTGCTGTGGGATTAAGTTGACAATCTGTGCCTCGCTTCTGCACATGCTGCACGTTGAACATCTGGAGGAGTATTTCTCTGGACCAATAATAACCCATCAATCTTTGTAATCTTAATATACCACTTTCTTCAACTTCACCACCGGGCAAGTTTGTCCGTGCAAAGCGAACATAAACACCGCGGGCTTAACGACAGACAGCTGTGTTGTGTCAGTTTAGAGATTAAACTCGGTTTGAGAACCTCCAGCTTCATCAGCCAGCGTTCTTAACCTGCAAAGCGAATTGCCTGCTCAGCACATCGTTTCCGCCAAGAAATAAACAATTTGTACTTTTACATCATCTAGCTTAGTCCAACTGTGGATTATAGTGTTTTCTGCCAATTACCGCTTTATGCAGCACGTGATAAATGGTACCAGGCAGTGTTGTATAAAGTACTGAAATCTCAGAGTCAAGTAAAAGTACAAGTACCTCTCCAAAATATGACTTTGGTAAAAGTCGAAGTCACTGACTGAAATGTTACTTGAGTAAAAGTCTTAAAGTATTTGAAACTTCTTGTACTTAAGTATGGAAATTACTGTAAAAATGGATGTACTCAAGTAATGTAATGAAAAGTACAAGTAAAAAGTAAAACAAAGCAAATGCAGTTTGAATGACATTTTTTATATTTTGGTAAACTTGTCAAATACACTTAAAATAATGTACCCAACCAAGTGCAGGCAAAATTAAACCTGCTAACAGATATACCTGCAGGCATCATTTAGTTAAGAAAATTAGGTGCTTTACCTATAGCACAAGGTTAACTTAACCTGCTTTACAACTGAACCAGCTTCTTAGTATACCCTCCAGGACAGAAAATACAAAGTTTTTGTAAGCCTTAAGTTTTCCCTTCAAGTAAGGTCAGTGCTGAAAATGAGAAAAATAAATAGTACAGAAAATGCGGCCAACATGAAGAAAAAGAGCTGTTACGATTACTCTACTTCACAAATCAGTGAATCAGTCAATGCTACAGTCAGTAGGTGGTGCACACAACTGGTCATTATGCAAAAGAAAAAAAGAATTGGGAGGGAAATGCAGCTTATTGGCATCTGTAAACCTGGTTTTGAACTTGCATGCCTTTTCTATGTTCGTTAAATTTAGTCTAAATTGCTATTGCTAACGCTTCTGTCCCCCCTTGAACAGAGGAGTCTAGGTAGCCTGCTACAGTCAACATTAGGCCTAAGCTAAATACACCACGTGTGGAACTGAAACAATGCCAAACAAAGTTCATTTATGGTCAAGATTTCACAATACAGTAGTGCCTAGTGACCAAGCTATAGTTACTGAAACAGGAGGATTATAACCATTTCATAAGACGTTACCTCGATGTGTTTCTTCAAGTTGGACGGGGAGTTTTTGTAAGATAGAATTTCCATGTGACTGCTACTGATTGCGAGACTTGCTTTGTGTTTAATGGGAGAAGCGAAACAGGTGTATCCTAATTAAAAGTAAAGAAATCAAGAAATGGCAAAAAATGTGGAATGAAGATAAGAAAGGAAGAAGATTATATGAAGTACAAAAGTCAGTTTGAATTCGAAGCATTAATGAACGAAACAGAAGAGAAGAAATAATAATTAGTAGATTAAGAGTAGGTCATACCTACTTAAATGACATGCTTTATAAAATAGGGAGGAAAAATAATGATAAATGTGAGAGATGTGGAGAGAAAGAAAATGTAGAACACATATTGATGAACTGTAAGTCAAATGAACTCGAAAGGGAAGAATTAAAGAGAATAGTTAGAAATATGGGGCATGAATGGAATCTTAAAGGTATATTAGGAAATGAAGGAAACATAACAGATATTCACAAATTAAGGAAAGCATTGTTTATTTATCTTAAGAATACAAAATTAAAAAGTAGAATTTAATAGATATGAAGTAATGCTTCTACACACTCATGTACAGTAGGTGGCGGTATGCACCTTAAAGTTGCTTGTGATCCGCCATAATAGAAAAGAAGAAGAAGAAGAAGTATCCTATTGGTGGTGATGAACAAGCCCAGGCAAGCAGGCTACGGACTTTGTTCGGTAGCCTGCTTGCTACTTGCTAATCAGTAGGTGGGGTCAAAACACTTGCGTTTCTCTCTCTCGCTTTTTTGTAACGAGTAACTAAACCACACATTGAAAATGTATCGGAGTAAAAGTACGCAATTAAGTTCGGAAATATAGTGAAGTAAAAGTGAAAGTCATCAAAAATTTTCATACTCCAGGAAAGTATGAAGTACTCCAAAATATACTTAAGTAAAGTAGTGAAGTATTTTTACTTCGTTACTATACAACACTGGTACCAGGTGCTATATAATGTCATTGTGAATTAATGGATACTTTTCAAACAGCATCAGCTAGAAAACATGTTGAAGAATCAGAAGTCTTTAAAAATGTGTGGATGCGCCAAAACTTTCTCCAGCTGAACAGAAACAAAACTGAAGTTATTATTTTTGGACCTAAAGAGGAACGATCTAGAGTCAATGCACAGCTTCAGTTATTACAACTAAAAACCAGCGATCAGCCCGAAACCTGGGAGTAGTGATGGACTCTGACCTGAACCTCCAGAGCCACATAAAGACAGTCACAAAGTCGGCCTTCTATCACCTGAAGAACATTTCCAGGATTAAAGGACTAATGTCTCAGCAAGATCTAGAGAAACTCATCCATGTGTTCATCTTCAGTCGTATTGATTATTGCAACAGCGTCTTCACAGGTCTGTCCAACAAATCAATCAAACAGCTGCAGCTGATCCAGAATGCTGCTGCTCGCGTTCTCACTAAAACCAGGAAGATAGAGCACATAACACCAGTTTTAAAGTCCCTCCACTGGCTCCCTGTAGCTCAAAGAATAGACTTTAAAATACTGTTGTTAGTTTATAAATCACTGAACGGCTTAGCACCACAATACATTAAAGATCTGCTTTTATTGTATCAACCTTCCAGACCTCTCAGGTCTTCCGGTTCTGGTCGGCTCTGCATTCCCAGAACCAGAACCAAACGAGGAGAAGCAGCTTTCAGCTTCTATGCACCACAAATTTGGAACAAACTTCCAGAAAACTGTTAAACAGCTGAAACACTGACTTCTTTTAAATCTCAACTAAAAACCCACCTGTTTAGAATTGTATTTGAAACGTAATCAATTATAAATTTATTGATGGAACTTGACTTAATGCTGTGTTTTGATTGTTGATTCTATCTTGCATTGTGTTTCTGTGTTTGATGTGATGTAAAGCACTTTGAAATGCCTTGCTGCTGAAATGTGCTATACAAATAAAATTTGATTTGATTTTGATTTTAAAGCAGCAGTGTTATGTAAAATCAACTTTTTTTTTAGCTTTGCATCCTGTGATAATGTTATTACCCCATCCAAAACATACCTGGAGTTTTGCCTTGATTTTTTTTAGCGCATGTTTGAGAAATCTTTTAATCCCCATGGGAACCATTCAGCTGCGCTGGGTGAACCTAGCACCTCCCTCAAGGGTGAAGCTCCTCCTTGGATCTGCAGTTTCCAAGTTTCCGAGCTTCCGCATTACGGAGCAGCCCTCCCTCGCGACTTCCCCACTCAGCTCCTTCAGACTAGCCAGCAGCAATTAGCAGACACCCGGTGGAAGTGCTCATCTGCTGAGCTCGAGATATTTCGCAGAGCAGCACCGGTAAAAACGTTGTCAAAGGGTTAATAGAGGAGCGATGTTGTAGTGACTTCCTGAAGGCGGAGTTTCAGAAAGAGCCAGAGTTTTTAAAGAGACAGAGGCTCAATTTGTAGAAAGAAGTCAAGTTTCTTTTACGTCATTTAATATACAGATAGCATTTTTATAACAACGTGGTTGTGCTAGAAAATGGCACTATGTGCCTGGAATATGCATAATGCCCCTTTAGAAGCATTTTTTGAAATGATTTTTGTTTTATTTAGTCAGAGAAAATTTTTTGTAGTTCATGAAGGCAAAGTAAAGAATAATTGTTGTCATCTGTAGGATTTCTGTCATCCTACAGATTTTCAATCAGAGGCTTTGAGCTTTTCCAGGTTTTTGATCAGTTCTTTGCGTTTAATTTGAGCAGTTCTTTCTTAAAGGGACGTTTGTCAGAACGAAGGACGGATTTCCATCCCACTTTGAATTTTCTAGAAGACTGAGACAGGTTGGCTGAACTCTGCACTGGGAAGCTTTCGCCCTGTTGAGTCACGCTGCACGCCGTCCACACTTTGTGTTATGTAATAAAGCCATATGATTTCAATCGAGTAAGCACAAAATTTCCCTAGAAACTAATCTTCAGAAGCTGACAAACAAATTGAGGAATGGCTCACGACCACCAGTGTTTGGTTAAAGGTGCCTCAGATGGAGAACCGATAGAAGAAAATAGTATGGTTCAGAAAAGGTACACAAAAAACCATCCAGTAACTACTCATTGCTTCACTCATGCAGGATTTTTGGACCGCTTCTACAGACTGGCATTGATGTTCTGTTTTTTTTTTTTGCCAACATCTTGAGTGTTTGTTCTGTAAGTAAGCACTGCCGGTATCCGTTCCCCCATCTGAATGTCGTGTTGTAGTGCTGCGGTACTTAAATCAAAAGTCATGGCTTCCACCTCTCTATTTAACGTTACTCAGTGGCGCTGGAATGATGAAGTCACTTTCCACCGCGGCAGAGAGGCACTCTGTGGATGAAGTGAGTGGGTGTGTGTGCAAAGTCAGACCGGCTGCGTTTGCAGAGGGAAGAGGGTCGCTCCGAGCCGGACCACAAAAGAGAGAGGTGCTGTTCTTTGGGTCTGGTCTGCAGAGAATCACTGTCTGGGACCGTGTTATTTAAGTCAATAACACAGTACTAACACACGTCCGCTCGAGCGCAGACACAAACAACTCTGGGTCTTCACCTTTTGCCCCTTGAAGGTTTAGGGGAAGGAAGTCCAGTTTTGCAAATCGCGTTTAGGAGAATTTTCTTTTAAGCAAAAATGTTTATGCCAAATAAACATCACACTTGACTTAACTTGCAGTGTGTTTAATACAAAAGAAACAGACCGAACTATTTATTTTTCCAGGAAAATGATAAAAACATAACAAAGAAAAGAAAGAAAATCCATCAACCATAAACATGTAGGGGGCTGAGAACCGCCTTACAGAGCTCCCAGTCCCAGCAGCTGTTAAAACATGAATCTTGTAACTTAGTTTGATCTACAGCTCCTTCACTGTTGCTTCCAGTAACATGTTTGCTGTGAAACAGAACATTTATAGCGAGAACATGATAACGCCAAGCCAGGTTTTCACTCAAGCCTAAACAAAAGAGATATTCAGATTGTGAGTGAGTACATTTATGTTAGATAGCTGGACAGGAATACTTACCAATTGTTATGTTCTCTGCTCCTTTCAATAATGATGTTAGTATCTTTATCTATGCTGAGTTTAAATTGACTCAAAGTGAATTTTGTTCAAATCTGTTGTTGAGCCATCATCAGCACGAGCTGCATTTTGGTTCTTTTTAGCCTGATGTACAAAGGATGGTGAAAAAACATTGAAGCATGTCACAATTTTCACTTCTAAATGTTTGAGTCTCATATAGAAAGTGCTAAAAGGTTTCTAAAAGCCTTTAAGCTCTCTTATGTCTGCACAAAATGTGCCAATGATTGTTTCCTCTCATCTCTGTCTGCCAAAGCTTTGGTACCAGTCTCTGCTCTTTTAGATCCAGGATTCTCCTGGTTATGTCGTTGTTGCACACCTATTTCCTTCTGTTGACACAGAAATGTGGAACATCTAAACAATCTCATTCCTTAAAAAAATAAATGATGGATGTCGAGTGTGCAAAGAGAATCAGATGAGCTTAAAACATTCAGTTCGGGGTTTATGAGTGAAAACTACACAAAGAGCTAGAAGTTGTTCCTCTGAGGTTTGGGAATTCAAACAGGTCATTGAAATGAAAATGTATTTTGTCGTCAGACAATTTTCCTGATTTGTAAATTGTTTTGCACTTGTGTTTAAAATTTTAACCCTAAAGCATATTGCTAAACTTGATCTTTTTAAAAATAAAATCTAAAGAACACAGTCTATAGATTTCTCACACTGTGTTCCCAGTGACTTCACCTCAGCAACGCCCCGATCTTTATTTATTTATTTATTTTTTTGGCTCAAACCAACGCGGCCACAACATCTCCACAACAAACCCAAACTTACACAACACCTCTCCGCAAAACCGTTGCTTCAGCAGCCGCAGGCGTCATTTATAAACTGCACTGTAATCATTTCCGCAGCATTTGGTTGAACTTCGGTTCAAACTGATGTCCTGTGTGTGTGTGTGTGTGTGTGTGCACGTATATTTCTGCTTGACACTGAATGATTATATGCCTGAAAGATTATATGCCTGAAATCAAACTTGCATTACCTTTGCTGCGCACTTTTATGTTCCCTTTCCCAGTGAGTCATATAAACAACAGATCATATCATGTGGAGCAACATGTGACGATCCAGCTCATCCTTTTAAACAAGCAACTGGCTGATGGTCGGCCTGACGTCACCTGCTGGATCCCTGCAGGGTAGACCAAAGTGTGTAATTACAGGAGGCAAGAATTGGAAAGAGGCATCCAAAACACGGGCGTTTGACCTCATCATCTGGTCAAAGCTGCAGGGCAAGATGATGATTTGTAGTTTGTCTTCTAAAGAGCTTTTAAAAATGCTGCAATGGCTGTGAAGCATTAAATGCTTTAAAGTTTCCAGATCTTCTAAAGTTTATACGTCGTCTTCTTTTTTTCTTTGCTACATTTTCTTGTAAGCGATTCCCCAGATGAGGAATTAAGTTTACTGGCACTACTGAGTGGACACCACCAATTTCTCTGACTGTACTGTACAAAATTTCTCTTCCAAAAGTTTTTTTTTTTTTTTCCTTTTTAAAGCTTGCTCCGTCCAAGCTCTTCCAAATGGTTTCTCCATGCAGAGAGAGTTTCTGCTGGGAAAGGTCTGTCACTGTGCCCGTCCACACACCGTGACTCACCCTCTCGCCGCTTCCCTGAGATTCTGTCGAGCTGAAGCCCCCTGCATGTGAGTCGCAGCCCACCTGGAGGAACAGGAATCACTGTCAGAAACATATTTACACCTTATATTTCTTGTAATTCTCTTCGGTAAATCATTCAGTGTTGGTGTTTAAATAGAAAACACACTGTAAGGGTATTGTGTTGAGGGCTAAAGTGTGCAGCACTGCCAGTAAGACATTCTGGCATTTCCTTCAGAAAACAGCACTGTGGCAAATGGTCTAAAAAAGGGGAGGCTGCTGCCAGGCTCACATGGAGCCAAATGGAGAGCAGAGAGACGGTTGAGACCAAAAAAGGCTGCAGAGAGGAAAGAGGAGGCAAGGAGTGGTGGGTGGGTGGGGGACTCAAAAGGGGATGACAAAACAAGGGATAATACTTGATGAAGGGGAACAACATCCTCACACACATGAAATTATTCAGAGGCGATGCTGCTGCAGTGCACTGCTGCTACTTCCTCTTTCCTCAACTAGTTTTGGTTTAAAATCTTCATTTGTCTACATACATACATAACGAATGAACAAATTATTTGTGTTTTATTTGTTTTAACTGTTGCATAGTTAATGCAATCCCCGATGTATACATTTCCTCAATAGGGAAGAAGAGCAAAACAATCCTGCTTAGGTTTGATGAAGGCCAGTGATGATTGAGAAAAGAAAACATCAAAAATGTGAATGTAACTTTCAATCTGGAGTTCAGCCTCCAAGATTTTGAATATTTGAACGGTTTTATGGTATTTGTTGAGGAATTATTCCAATGAAACAGCCTTGAGAACCTCTTTATCATTCTCTCAAGGACAAAGTTTTTGCACATATTTTTTTTCCTTTTCATGTTTATCTACTTTCACTTTTTTTATTCGACATGCAGTAGAATAAAGAAATTAAAAATTAAACTACATTCAACACGCATCATAACCTCTTTAAAGCGGAGTTATTCAATCACCTTTCTCATTTTGCTCAGTGAATTTAAGACAGAGTTCTAAAGTATTTGGAAGGTAAAGTAGGAATGTATTTCATACGACAAACAAAACTGAATTTTGTTTTGTTAGAATAAAATTTTGTCATATTTTTGCCTCTCTAAATGCCTCTCTGTGGATGCAGGAGATAACTCACTCATCACCATGACCTTATCAAATTTGAAGAGGTGCAACTATGTCCGTCCCGTCAGCCACTGGTGCAATTATTGCCTGGGTGTGAACTGTGAGCCGCGCTTCGCTCATAAACTACAGCCGCCTGCTCATCCACAGCTCCTCTACCTCCAAACTTTGTCCTCACTCCAACAGAGACCCTTTTTGCTAATTTTCATCAAAAGCCAGTAACTTAAAAACAGAACACCACACAAAATAACATCTCAAATAACAATTTGCTGCGTGGCAAACGTGACCAAAGCTTGAAGTTTCATTTAAAAGATGCAGCACAGATGTGTTGAAGGAGAGCAAATATAATTTGCTGGCTATGTTTGCAGAGGTGTCTGCGCATCCCTGTTCATGACTTTGTTGGTGGATGTGTCTGACTGTGTGTGTGCGTGTGTGGGTGTGTGTGGGGGTGTGTGTGTGGGTGGGGGTGTGTGTGTGTGTGCGTGTTCTGGAGAGGTCTGTACACGACCATTTGCGTCCGTCCCTGAGAGCCACATCATAAAGCCGTCACGTTTCTCTCTCTTCTTTCATCTTCCCATCACAGTCACATCTGACAAAAACAGTTTCCCACCACATGGGATGATTTCTTCAAACAGCCTCACGTGACCTGGCACCTCTATGCTGTCTAGACGGGAATGAGTAACAGTGATACCTACTCCTATATACGCACGTTTAATGACATTTCCTCCTCTCACAACTTTGGAAAATATGTTTGCTTCATCACAGTCCAGCTGTATTTTATATGGGAAGCAGAATAATTATGTTTGGGAGTTGTCGGCCCATAAACACTGCGCTCTTGCCCTGAGGATCTTTGCTTTGGCGTTAAGCTAATCTTTATGCAACAACTATAATGGGGAAGGGCAGACAATGAGAAAAACAAGAGAAATAGGAGGCTTCAAAGCTTTTTTTGGTTTTTGTTTTACTTCACTGAGGTCTTTATTTGGGGTCCTGCAGCTCACCAGTGGATGTGATTTATGCAACAGATGTTCCCTGCAGGAAAGCTCCGACCTAACACGTGATATAACACATTTATCATACTCCAATCTCGGAAAAACGTGTCTAGGAATTTTATTTTTTTTTGTCAGTGCTCTCAAGTATTACAGGAAAAGGTCCACATTTTCTCTGCAGAGCAGTTGCAGTGCCAGACTGAAAGTGCTCTGGAAATAATATGTATGCACAGATTCATTTTTATGTCCAGTTTGTGGTGCGTTACAAACTTTCATGTCAAATTAGAGAACTTTTAAGGGGTTAATGGCCAGGAACTTTTTCCCAAGGCCAGCAAAACATCCACTAATTCACCAAAAAACACTCTGTCTGTCTGTCTGCTTCCTGCAGGATCTTGTGAGGACAAACTCCCCTTGGAGGGAAGAAGTCAGCAGCAGGCTGGTTCTGGCAAAGGGGTGATGCACCAGTGCACATCGAAAACACACAATCATAGAGGGAATGAGAAGTCGGAGATGACTGGCTCTGGAGTTTACTGCAAGTCCTGGAAATGTTCCCTGAACGTGTGAAAACGTCACCTGTCCGCATGAGGAGTTCAGTAATTAGATGCGAAATAATAAATTAACAGTAAAAACAGTTTTAGTTGTGACAGGTATAAAAGTTAAAATGGTTTCCCGTGGAGCATGTAGGCAGAGCTTGTTTTGCAACACAAACGAGTAAACAGGATGCAGACATGCTTCCTCTGCTTTTAATTTGGTTTTATTAAAACTGCTCTTCAGTCTGGGGATTACTCCATGGGGAAAAAGGCAGCTTGTCTTCCATATATCCACTAAGCCCAATCTGCATGCTTGAGGACACAGGTTACAAAGGTCCTCTTTCACCGAGTTACTTTTTGATCAAGTCTCCTGCAGCAAACACATGTTGACATTGCAGAGGTCAGACTCATTCACACCCGATGCGAGGATGTAAAAGCACAGGCCAGGTTTTCATGGCTGAGACGGGGAGGGAGAGAAAGTCATGACTGGGTGCCATCCGGCAGCTTGCAGAACAGCTAATGGGAGGTTTTTGACTCCTGGAAGTGTAAACTGTGACTGGCCTGGAGGTACGCAGCTGTCTGGGGAGGAGGAGGGAGTGGCTCTGCGTTCACAAAGCCGAACAGAAGAGGTGTTACTCTTGGATCGGGATGGAGAAAGGTCAGCGAGGCCGTGCACGACGGACTCCCCTCTGTGACAATAGGTACCCTTGTGGCTTAGATTGCTCCTTATTACCTAACGTCAATTAAGGTAGCTATAATTACGATGGATAACATTACCGGCAGCATTTATAAGATTGCTGCCTATGATACAGTCATGAGCAAGGTTTTCCTGGCTTCAGCGCTTCGGCAGCTCTGAGCATAATTTCATCATCCTTCAGCCTTATTCATATCCGGTCGATACCAAACAAGTAGGCTACTTCATGGCTGGAATAGGCTGCTCTGCTCAGGAAGAAATGCGGGCTGATTAAATCTTTCAATGGCAATAGACTCAGTGATGGAGTGACGGAGTGGCTCAGTGGTAGAGCAGACACATAATATTTCGAGGCTGCTGCTCTCAACACAGTTGTCGTCGGTTCAACTCCCGGCCCTGGATTATTTACTCCATGCTTTCATCTTCTCTCTCTGTCCTTCTTCCTGTCCAGCTGCTGGAGAATAAAGGCCATTAGAACCACGTAAATCTTTAAAACAGAGTTTGAACTGTATCTTTTTTAATTATGTTTCATGTACAAATGTGTAAAGTAATACCTATCTATTTGTCAGAATAAATAAATCAAGAACATTTACATTTTCTGCTTATTTGGATGTTAGGAAAAATACATGAGGAAGTGTAAAAAGCAAATTAGCAAACAAAGATTGTATGCCTCTGGGCTACTGCTTAGATATTGTGTCTCGCTTCTCTGCAGTGTGTTGGATAAGTATTCATGCTCGCTGAACGCTTGTCCATTCGCAATCACAAACTGGGCATGGTACGCAATTGCTTATGAAAATTGCTGCTTTTCAAACATCCTTTCGCAGCTGCATTGCTAAAATGAGCTGGTAGGTCAACAAGAACATGGAGAAAGGATTCAGTTTAATCCGTGCTGCTCTTTATTTCTTTCTTCATGCCAATTCCAATTTATGAACATCTGCTTGTATTTAGCTAGGTCTTAAAGTTACTGAGTTGCTTTCAGCATGAGGACAACGAAGACTTCAGGTAAAGCCATCCATTCTTTCGGTGCTAACAACTTGGCACGCCGTTTTAGCACCGACTTGCTCCTCTAGACACTGGGTACCTCATGACATGGGCGTGTGAATGTTGTCTGTGACTCAGTATGTAATTCAGTGGACGAAGATCCACCATCAGCGCCCATGACTGACCTGACCTTTGTATCACTCTACAAAGGGCCCCCACTCAATCTTGTTTCCACAGCGACGCTGTTTTTGTTGCACTGTGTTATGGAATCTTTGATTAATGCATCTTCAGAGCGTTTGCCTTCGCAAGGGTGACTTCTCCAATGTGTCAACAGCTAAGCAGCGCACGGTCCTCACATCCTGTGCAGAAATTTTGGACTGATTCATGATGCTGACCGGTGAGAATGCTGACAAACTAAAAGTGTGTTGCTCAACTATTTTCAGTCACCAAGCGACTATCTGGGGCATGAACCTCTGCATAACTGTCATGTCCTTTTATTATTCAACATTCTGTTTATATTCTGCTTATATTCTGAACAACAAATGCACGGGTGGGACATGGAGACAGCAGCGGACGATGCTCATTTCCTCCCTTGAATTGCGTAAACCCGTCATCTCAACCTTCAACATTTCTGCTCCAAATCATCATTAACTTATTTCAACCCCAGTTACTTAACGTCCCCAGCCCCCCAAAATACTTCAATCCCCACCCCCACTCCTAACCCATCCATCTGAGGCCATCTGGCTCTCACTCTCTGAAGTGCCAAGCCACAGTTTAGTGAGTTTAGGGTGGAGAACCAAACTTTGAAAACAAGCCGACCCAAGGCTTTCCATCTGCTGAGCCTCTGAAGCTTTTGCTGAACTTTAAATTAGGGACAAATGGAGACAGCTGCACTTGTAGGCTTAATTTGTTTTAGATAAGGCACCTCATAATGGAATATTATTCCCTTGTCCATTAAAATGAACTGTGTGGAGGTTTAAGAAGTTTAATTTTCTGTTTCATTATTCAGACAAGACAATGCAAAAGCCCTTTATAGCAATATATTAGCTCAGCTGCAAATTATCCCAAATCAACCAGTAAAATAACATTTTATCTGTGCACTTTCATTTAGTTTTCAACACCAATACATTTTTTTTGCCGAGCGAGACCTGAACCTAATCGTAGATCTTAAAGAATTATTTTCTTTTTCAGATTCATCATCAAATTGTTAATCGTTAATCAAACCCTTTAATCTTTTTAAGACAACAAACTTTGCCTTGAAAGACTAAAAATGCTGAACTGCTGAGAAAAATACTTTACTTGTGCAAACTTTGAAATATAGAAGTTGTATGCATAAAAAGAAATGACTTTGTAGCTACTAACAACTTTTTAAATTGTACTACAAATTTGAAAAAAAAAAAAAACCCACATAAATTTTAGAGTATGCAGCCATTTCTTGAGCATAAGCCATGTTCAGTGTTGTTTTGATATTCTTGAAAAATGACAACAGTCTGAAAAGTGGAACTCTGTGTAGGAAAGCAGGCCCCAGCTAACTCCTTCATGTAAGTCACTACAAAAACATACAGTATGGAGATGAATCCTGCTGGAAATATGGATGTTATGCAAGAAAAACAAAGAGAGAAAACAAGAGATGAGGTGAAACACTTGACAAAAGCCAGCCTGCCTTCCAGAAGCTTCCAGAGGGACAGCTCATAAATTCACGTAAAGTTCACCAAACGTCCAGAGACATTACATCACAATACCCAAAAACCCATAAAGTACGATAATAGCAGGAATTCAGGATGGTTTTGTTTTTATATGTTTTTTGCTCTTACACACGTTTCCCACCCAGGCTGCATGAGTGAACATCCAGGAAGCCTGGTGTATCGCATCACTGGACCTGGAAATGCCAGTTAAATAATACCTTAAGGTCTGAGGTATTTTGATCCTGTACAATTTAGGACTGTTTCACAAATGGAAATAATTTAAAAGCTTTTTCCACATGGAAGAAAATGATGACTCAGTTTTGCTCACGTAAGCCAACAGGGTTCATGCTTTCATTTCCCCATGTTTCCCCAAATTTTGGTTTTATGTTGGCGGCCGCGGGCACCGCTTGTTTCTTCTGCATTGTGACAGGAGTTGCTATATAGCGCAAACTACTTTCCAGGCGAGATCCATAAATACATTTGGCAAAGCTGGATGCTCAAGGATCATAACAAGACCTCGTGCTTTGTCTTGTTTCTAACTGAAGCTGACTGTAAAAGTCAAGAAAATTAAAGGAAGCTGTTTATTTATGTCTGGTACACTGAGCTTATGCAGACAGGTCAAAATGAAGGAAAGGAAAAGCGGCATGATGAACAAAACCAGGCAGTTTGGAAAGAAAAAAAAACCAAACAGCTGTTCCGTGTAAGGAAACGTGATTATGTTTTTGTTTCTCGTACCTTAATTAAATCTGTTTCTTGCTGAAGAACACATAATTTTATTAGAGCAAATTATGAGGCTTAGATTTAAATGAAGGTTTGGCATAAATTGTGGAACAAAGAATTGCTTTGGAAAGCAATGCTAGAAAAGGGTCTGGAAGGTTTGGATGTAAAGTTATCTACATTCCTATTCATTTTAGCACAGAATAAGCAAAAAATGCTTTGCAAACACATGTAAAAATGTTGCAAAATGACTCATGAGAAAGTCTGAGGAAATAAAAGTATTTCTCAAACTAGACAGAAATAATGTGTGACCTTCTGCCTCAGTGCCCTGCCAGATACTTTTTATCTAGCAGGGTTTCACTTCTCCTTATTCAGCGAGTCGTCATGAGTGTGATGTTGTCTAGTAAATTTAATAAATAATAATAATAATAAAAAATTCTGCACCTACTTCTATGTTCTTATAGTAAAAGTATAAAGCTGGTTCAATTTTCCTGTAGCAGGAAAACACCAGAACTAAACTTCTCTGGTGTTGAAAAACCAAAGTGTAGGTAAATAAATATAAAAGGTTTGGAGTTTTTTTTTATATTTATTTTTCTATGGCTGGATGATGCTAACAATCAAGGCCTACTGTTGAGAAGTTAATAAGGCCATGTATGTGCATGTTGATGGTCTAACTGACTAGATCGGGCCTTGAAGACAGCGAGTACATAAAGTCATAAATAAATCAGGTTGGTATATATTGCATGACTGAGATGAAGGTTTGAGCTGAAATTACTGAAGGTCATGTCATGTTACAGTTTGAGTCCAGTTTTAAAAATGTATTTGTGAATGTGTTTGACTTTATTTTACCATAGCCTATTATAGTCCCACACTTCATTTAGATTTTTTTTGTAAAAGGGTGCATATTCTTTACAGAGAAAATATATTTTGCATGTTGCGATAGATGCTATTAAAGACGCTACGGAAATTAATTTGAACAAACGTAAGTGTAGCTGTCCTTGCACAGAAATACCAGTAGATGGAGGTAGAATAAATATTGTCCTTGATTTATCAGTACAATAAATTACTGCTATCTTGAATTTAGAACAATTCGCGCACAAATATTTAGTCCGTTCCTGTAGCTTTTACGCTCTTTTCACACCTTACAATTATTTTTGACTTATTTCATGCACTGAAAGTGACGGGTGAGTATTACTCACACGCAAGAGGATGATCCAAACTCCAGTAAAATCCCTCCCCCTGGGGCAGAGCAGCGTCCTGGTATAAAACCGCTCCTCTCCCCTCTCCTCATTCTGGTGCAAAATCTGCCTGGAGAGGCAGCCGCAGAGAGCTGAATCTCCAAAATCTCTCCAAGCTTTGACTTCAGCACACCTCCTTCTGTCTTCCTGTTTTTGTAGATGCTCTTTTGTAGTTAAACTTTTTTATCAATATTATTAAATTCTGCATTAAAATCCGTGTCCATCCACAAAATGACTAGTGGCCCACTGACGGGGTTGCTGGTTGCGCTGTGCGTAAGTAGCGCAGTCCACTGCGCCCCGAAGAAGAGCAAAAGACAAACGGGTCAGTATCAGGTGTATCCAGACCCGCATGACGCATCTGCTCTCTCTCCAGGTAAACACAAGTTGTTTCGTGTGCGAGTTTGTGATGCTTTTAAACTTACTGATTGGAATGAGATGTGAGATGTTGCATCTAATGTTTGTTTGAGAAAGATTAAACTTAGCCAACTGCAACTTTTAAAGTGTTATTTCCACGTTTTTACTCTTTAGACAGTTGTGAGGAGAATGGTAACTCTTACAGACGGAACCAACAGTGGGAGAAACCCTACCGAGGAAGTGTATTGGTTTGCACCTGCAATGGAGCAGCAGGCATCAAGTGTAAAACAAAGCCTGAAGGTCAGTCAAAATCTGAAGTCCAACTCTCCAAGCCAAAATCAACAATTTCAGACGTTATTATTAAAGCACTGATAAGCAAAGTAAAGGTGCTCAAAAGATCCAGATGTTAGATTTGAGTGTTTTTACACACATGCAGGACAACAGTCCAAGATAGGCTCACAATAACTCTTGACCTTTCTGTTTCCTCTGTTTTTGTCTCAGCGGATGAGACCTGTTATGATAAGGACAATGCCCGGACATACCGGGTGGGAGAAATCTACGAGAGACCAAAGGACGGGTTCATGTGGGATTGCACCTGCGTTAGCTCTGGGAAAATCAGCTGTACCATAGCATGTAGGTTACACTCTCATTCTAAAGCTCACAGGTCAAATTTCAATGTGAAACGACAGAGGTCTTGTTTATTAATGCTGCGTGACACTGTGTTGCCTTTTAGTGTTAGATGTGTGTTCGAGATGCAAAAGTAATATTTGATATGTCAATAATAAACTGTCTGATCCTTTGGGTGATTGACAGACCGTTGCCATGACAGTGGGAGGTCTTATAAAATTGGGGAAACTTGGCAGAAGCCTCATGAGAGCGGTGAATACCTGCTGGAGTGTGTTTGTCTTGGGAACAACAAGGGAGAATGGACATGCAAACCTGTGGGTGAGTGTCTTCCCTGAAAAACGCTTTTAAGCGTTTAATCCTCAACCATGCTTACCTGTTGCTTTACTTTTTATCCTTGCAGCTGAAAAATGCTTTGATAGCTACTCTGGATCATCGTATCTGGTTGGTGAGACCTGGGAAAGGCCATACCAAGGCTGGATGATGCTGGATTGCACCTGCTACGGAGAAGGAAATGGACGTATCAGCTGTACCTCAAGGAGTAAGTATGAATTAAATCGGCGATTAAGCTAATAGGCCTGGTTTGATTTTCAGTGCCAGCTCATTTGTCATTATTTTCGAACCAGACCGTTGCAATGACCTTCAGACCAGGAGGTCTTTTGGGATTGGAGACACTTGGACAAAGACTGACGACAAGGGGAATGCTATGAAGTGCGTGTGCTTGGGTAACGGCAGGGGAGAATCGAATTGTCAAGGACAGAGCACAGGCCGAGGTGAGTTCTGTTAAAGGCAGTCATGTAAACAAAAAATATCCTCTCACTTTAGTCTTTGACATTGTTTTATCGATCTGTTAACAGGCCCTGGTGTAACCCAGGCTCTGCTGCATCATCACGTGCCCACCACCGAAGGAACCTGCCGCACAGACTCTGGTTCCTCGTACTTTGACGGGCACCGCTGGATCAGGAGCCAGGGCAGCAAACAGATGTTGTGTACATGTCTGGGCAATGGAGTCAGCTGCCAGGAATGGGGTGAGCGTATGTTATAATGGAACAAAAAAACATGCTTCCTACTGAAAACTAGGGTACCGCTGTAGTGAAAATTGAATTTTGCGCAAATTCAATTTTGATTTCTGTCATTTTACGTCTGTTCTTACTAAATTACTTCCTGTTTGTGTAGAGGCCAGGAACCAGGCGTATGGTGGCAATTCTAATGGCCAGCCGTGTGTTTTCCCATTTGTCTTCATGGAAAAGACGTACTACTCTTGCACTTCAGATGGACGCACTGATGGGCAGCTCTGGTGCTCCACAACATCCAACTATGAGAGAGATCAGCAGTATTCCTTCTGTACAGAAAAATTTGGTGAGACTCTGAAACAGAGATGTTGTTTTTATCTTAACAATGACAGTGACTTTGTTGAGGTATTGTGTTGACTTTTGTCAGTTACTGTTATCCAAATTAGAGCTCCGGAGTAACTATATAAATTTCTGTGAAAATTGCAGCCGTTGTGGTGACACAAGGTGGGAACTCCAACGGTGCCCTTTGCCACTTCCCATACCTCTACAGCGGTCGCAACTACACAGACTGTACCACCGATGGCCGCCGTGATGGCATGAGATGGTGCGGTACCACCTACAACTATGACGTGGACCAGCGTTTTGGATTTTGCCCCATGGCTGGTTAGTGTGAAGTGTTCAGATGTTTTGTAGGATTTCCAATAAATTCACAGTATTAAGCAAAAAGATTCAAAATAACTTCATCTAATGTTCATTCCTAGCAGAATGTGTCCTGTGTAATTTAATATCAAGACGAATCAGAATGGGTCTGAGTTTATCTCACCCAACACATGTGGTTTGGTTCAACCAAAGCAGACTTGCTGTTGTGAAAATGTGCTCCTTAGAGTTATCTCTTCCTGTTTTATTAGACTAAATTTCATTTTTCCAGGGCAAATAATTAGTGACTATGAAAAACTTGTTGGTAAAGACTATCACATCCAAAAATGTAGCACAGCTCTAAACTGAACTGTTTGAACTGCATGTGCAAGAAAAAAAAAAAACACAGTTGATTGGATGCATTTTATTACTCTTTTCCTAATTAGCCCATGAGGAGGTATGCACCACCAATGATGGAGTGATGCATCGTATCGGAGACAAGTGGGACAAACGGCATGACGTCATGGGTCACATGATGGAGTGCACTTGCCTGGGAAATGGCCGTGGAGAGTGGAACTGCATTGCCCATTCGCAGCTGCGAGGTGAGACAACTGACTCCATGTGGAGTTGAAATAAAGATGATTTAAAGTCATCTTGAGAAGATGCGCATATGAAAGCTTTCCAGTTTAGAGAGTAAATTCTCGCTTTTCTCTATGTGTTCAGACAACTGCGTTGTTGATGGCTTGACCTATGAAGTCAACCAGCAGTTCTCAAAGCGCCACAACGAGGGACACATGATGAACTGCACCTGCTTCGGACTGGGACGCGGCTACTGGAAGTGTGATGCTATAGGTTGGTTTGTGGCTCACTGCCTTAGCTGGTCAATACTCCACATGTCCACATCCAACCTTCTCTGTCCAACCAACTCAACTTTCCCATCTGCTTGGTTTTTCTCTACTAGATCAGTGCAGAGATCAACAGAACAATGCGATCTATCAGATTGGAGAACAGTGGGACAAAGTCATCAGTGGATATCACTACAGATGCACTTGCTATGGCAAAGGAAGAGGAGAAATGGGATGCGAACCCCTGCAGGCCTACCCAGGTAAGAGAAAATGCTCTTTCATAAACATCAGAATTTAGCTGTTTTTGTGACAGATTTTTTTGGTCACAACATATTGGGGTTTGTGGCACCTTTTGGAACCCAGCAGAAATGTTTCCTGCGTAATACACAATACATACATAAAATCTTCATACACAATTTTTAAATATTTACTTTTTAATGGCCAAAAAATTATTCTGATTTGCATGTATTTTCTTTTCTTTTATGTTTTTGGGTGATTTAAGATTCTCCTGCATAACAGTGGGAAATGCTGACATAACTTTGTATCTGTAACTTTTACAGATGCCTACATTTCTCGTGATAAATTCCTTCATTTCCCACAATCCGAGTGGATACTAGCAAGTTTGATAAGCCACCTCGGTGCCTAGCTCACAAACGTAAAAATCTACCTTGGTGGACGTCCGCTTTGAGTTTGCATGGACCTCTGAGGAGTGAAGTATGTAGGAGTATGTTGGGGGTCCTTAGAGCATTTTATTTTTTGCAGTTTGCAACTTCACCACAAGATGTCACTAAATCGTACATGTCATTCCTTTATGTTAACATGAAGGTTTTTTTCTGTCATCATAACTTACCAAACTGTCAATAATTATAAATACATTCAAAGCTTAAAGGCTTTGTTCAGTATTTGCAATTATTTTTACCTTAGTTTTAGATAATAGATCCCTCACAAATGCTTTTTTTTTTGAAAGTTACCTACCATCCCATGTTGTATGTAAAACATAGCTCCTGTTCCTGTTTGGTGCATAAATGCTGGATTTGTTTTTTTCAGTCTCAACACCCCTGTCATTTCCTTTAACCTTTGAAGTTTAAAGTTTGTGTTTTTTCTCCTCCCCCACCTGTTGCTGAGTAATGTTTGTTGTCCTGCTCAGATAAAATATTTCATTGGACAGGCAAAAGTTTTGGAAAACCTCCTGTCCTTATTTACACAAAAGTTGCCTAAACTGTTACTTTGAACTGAGTCGAGGAGCTAATGTTGACCTAAATAGGGACAGTTGTGATGCTTATCGTTCTATCAGGGCCCTGTACTGTTTGTGCAGGGTGAACAGCCAGTGAGCCCGTGCAATGAGTTCATATGAGAACGAGGGGGCCAATAAAAGTGATGAATATAGCATGAAGGTGTCATTTCAGACTGTAAGCCGTCAGTAGGTGTTGAGCTGGTTTAGCATCGCCTGGTGGTTTGATTCTGACCCAAAACTCTGAATCGCTTAGCTGTAACTCATCAAACAGTCCCCAGGTCTCCACCGCAGGTCACACTGTCATGTTACTCACAAGTCTTTTTCTTTTTCTTTATGTAAGCCACATTTTCATTTTGTGCTTTTTATTGATGTTTCTTCAACCATTTGCTGCCGATAACTCCTCAGGCGGCTCAAGACCCGTCCAGGTGCTTATAACAGAAGCAGGAAACCAGCCAGATTCCCACCCCATTCAGTGGAATGTGCCACCGTCTACCCATGTCACCCAGTACATCCTCAAATGGAGACTTGTAAGTCACACTGAGATGTTTAGAAATGTTATCTTTCCTGGTGATTTTTTTTTGTGAGAATGCATAGAGTTTGAGGCTAAAAGTTGCGAATGAGGTGGAAAATCTTTGTTGATTTAGTCCAAAGTTTGAGTCCATGAACTCTCTGTGACACACACTGTCGTTCCAGCTAGTTTACACACATTCCCTGTGCAGGTGAAGCCTTCTTTTGAGTGCTTCCTGTCCAAATGCTGCATATTTTTTGTCTCTGAGTTTAGTTCTATGATGGACTGTAACCTGTCTAGGTTGGACACCGTGTATCATCAAATGACTTCTGGGATCATTAGTTTAAGTTGAAGAGCTCTCATAGATGCAGTTATTTTCATTTAAAAAGCTTACTCTCACCTCTGTTTATGTAAAGCTTCTCAGCAGCATGAGAGTAAATATTCGTTATCATAAAGAGTCTTGGAAGTCTTCAGCTCTTTGTCTTTTTACTCTGTCATGTAGAAAAACAGTCGCAACCCATGGAGGGAGGTCATCATTCCTGGAAACCTCAACTCCTACACCATCAGTGGACTGCGTCCAGGTGTGACCTACGAGGGTCAGCTGATCAGCATTATGCACTACGGGCAACGCGAGGTCACACGTTTCGATTTTACAACCGCTTATGGCTCCTGTAAGTTCACTGCAGGGTTTAACAGTCTTTGAATGCCACAAAATCAAGAACACTTTCTTAAAGAAAATGTTTTTTCCCCCTACCCAACTAATCTCAAAAAGTGGAGACATGGGAAGGAGAGACGACGCCACCTCCGCCAATTGTGGACATGTCTGAGTCGATAACAGAGATCACCTCCAACAGCTTTGTGGTGTCGTGGACCTCGGCTTCTTCTACCATCTCTGGCTTTAGGTTGGAGTATGAGCTCATCGAAGAGGGGTCTACACCAAAGTACCTGGGTGAATTAATTTACTTTGGAATAAACTTGAAAAGCACATTCACATTTAACTGTTTGAGTTGTGTTGTAACTAATAACCTGTTGGGTGTTTCATCAAACCTTTTTGTGGTTCTTCAGATGTTCCCCGCACCACCACGTCGGTCACCATTAGCGATCTTGAGCCTGGCCGCAGATACAACGTCAGCGTGTACGAGATGCCCGAGGGAGACGGACATCCGAACCTCATCCTGACCACCTCACAGACCACTGGTTGGAAACATTTCTCCCACTCTTCTTAAATAACAATAATGTTTAGAATACATCAAATTTTATCCAACTTTGTAAAAATTTGTTTGCATAACTTCCCTAATTTCTTTTTTTTTCTCTGCCAGCTCCTGACACACCCACTTTGCTTCCTGTGGATGAGATCACGGAAACCTCCATCCGCATCAGCTGGAGCAGACCTCAGGCGCCGATAACTGGTAACAACCGACTTTCTGCATTTATTACTTGAAATGTTTGGGTTATGTAAGTCAACTCCATGCTTCTGCTCTCAGGGTACCGCTTGGTTTACACTCCGTCAGAGGAAGGCAGCAGCACCGAGCTCATCCTCCCTAACTCGGAGACTTCAGTGACCCTGGTGGACCTTAGCCCAGGTCTCCTCTATAACGTCAGTATCTATGCTGTGGAGGAGAACCTGGAGAGTGAGCCTGTTTCTGTGCGGGTCAGCACGGCTGGCTCGCCAAAACGAGGTACACATTATAAATGGCTGCTTTGCAAATAAAATAACTGCACAGATAATCAAATTCAGCCCCCATGTATGAGGCTGGATGGCTCTTTGGTTTAGCTGGTTAGATTTAGAAAAACAATTCTTAAAATGACGTGGAAGGCTATTAAAATGAGCTGTCAGGTATGAGTTATATATGTTATATATGTTATATATGATATAACTTCATTAGTAACTTAAATATTTTTCTCATCTTCTCAATCTAGGTTTTGACTAGCACGTGATTTATGGGGGGTCTGCAAAGTCTTCCGAGATAAAGTTTTAACACTTGGAAAGACAAATGCTTAGAGAGCCAACACCCCTAAAGCACAAACACCTCATCAATCTTTAGCACATAGTTTAGAAAAGATAATAATTTCTTTTACTTCCTTGTGGCTGGACTAGGAAATTTGTTCTTGAAAAATAAAAACAGATGTTGTAGGAAACGACTATTACTTTAATTCCTTCTCTTGCTTTAGTATTTGCTCTGGATTTTCCACCTGGTTTGAGCCAAACTTAGGCAAAAACTCAACTTGGGAACTGTTAAAACCTTTATTGGACTTACCTTTCAAGTTTGGAATTTGAAAACAAGCTGGATGTTTCCTTTTTGATCATTATAAACAGTTGTTTCTTTTACTATTACCTTTCTTCCTTATCTAATATCAATATGGCAGAGGTCTTGCAAATATTTTAAATATCATTTGCTTCATGATAAAAATAATATGTACATAACGTAAAGGATAACTATTGGGTTACACAGATCATCAAATACCAATGAGGCAAAAGTCTTAGCTGTTCTAAACCATAAAGTGAGTGTTCAATCTTTTAAGAAGAAATGCTTAACAGATGTTTGTTCTCGAGAGTTTCAATAAACGTTATGAGAAACACCTGATATTTAACTATGTGTGACCAAATCTTTTCCTCTCCACAGAAAAGATCCCAGCTCCGACCGACCTGCAGTTCTACGAGGTTTCGGATACCAGGATCAGCATTACTTGGACGGGTCCTCCCACCGAGGTTACCGGCTACAGGGTGGTCTTCTCACCAATGGGCCAGGACGGCACCGAGCTGCGGCCCCTTCAGCTGCCCGTTTCCCCCAACGCGTACGCTGAAATCACCCATCTGCAGCCCGGCACGCTCTACCGCTTCTACATCTACGCCGTCAGAGGCGATTCTGAGAGCCAGCCGCTTGTTGGAGAAAAATCCACCAGTAGGTGGCACTGTTGTTTTTTTTTAAACTTCAAAACTCAGATTATAAAAAAATCATCAGATTACAAAACACATGCTGACTTTTTCACATGGGTTATGTCTTCTTTTCCCCTGCAGAACCTGACTCACCAACAAACGTACGTTTCACTGACATTGGACATGACAGCGCACTGGTCATCTGGGATGCTCCCCGCGCTGTTGTTACTGGTTTCCGCCTCCTCCTGAGCATCGAGGGCTCCAACCCCGTTGAGAGGAGAATCCCTGGAGTGGTCACACAGTACTCTTTGAAGAATTTGCGCCCAGACACACAGTACACGGCACAGTTACACTCTGTGCAGAACAATGAGCTGAGCGAGGGAACCACTGCGTATTTTACTACCGGTCAGAAAACTTTCACCCCAGACTAGAATATCTTTTTATGTGGAGGTTTTACTCATGTCTTCTGTCTTGTTTCCAGCTCCTCGGATGGGAAACGCTCCTCCTTTCAGCACAGAGGTCACAGACACCTCCATCGTTATTAGCTGGACGCCTATCCACAGATTCAGCTACAAGGTAGGTCATCGCCCTTTTGCTCTGATAACTCCAAAACTGTCGCAGTTTTTATGCATCAATGAAAAGCTACGTCTCCATCTTCAATGTACGAAGCTGATTAGTTGGGCAACTAACCCCAGGAGATTAGTCGTTTGCTGAAATCTCAGCATGTTGTTTTGGTCAGTTGTGAGGAGATTTTAGGTATTGTGCTAAATTTTATGAGTATCTGCTGATCACAATGTTTTCTCTCTGCTTTCTTCAGCTTTCTGTGCTCCCGAGTGAGGAAGGCGAATCTCCTAGAGAAGAGACCTCGGACTCTGGGCGCATTGACATTGGCGGCCTGTTCCCAGGAACTCAGTACACCTACAGCGTTCAGCCCATTTTCAACGGCCGCAACCGTGGAAACCCCATCACCCGCAACGTTGTCACCAGTGCGTCTGTATTTCATTTGACTGGAGGAAAAACACAGCCCTGATAACAACTGCTCAACATGAATCTTTGTTAAAGTGTTTATAACCAGAATGATGTAATGCTTTTGTGAGCCAATGCAGCACTGTTTAAACAATTTGGCAAGACCTTAACAGCTGCATAAAATCCTTTCTCATGTGCAGCTGTGTCTCCTCCAACCGACCTCAGAGTGGTGTCCAACCCGGACACGGGAGATCTAACCGTCTACTGGATTGCCTCCAGAACACCAGGTAAATATTGACTAAGCACCCCACGCGCCGCCAAGCTGTTGGATGGGACCAAGTCTAGACCTTGGCTTTAGATCCCCAATCCACCTGGACAAATGTCTCTATTACCTCTTTCTCACTATCATTTGATAATGTGTCCAACTTTTTCAAAATCTTTCACTCCCCTATTTTCTGCAGGGATCTCTGGCTACAGAGTGACAAGTGCGCCAACCAGTGGCCACAGAGGGAACTTTTTGGAGGAGTTTGTAGCACCGGATCAAAACACATGCCTTCTAGAAAACCTCAATCTGGGGGTGGAGTACAACGTCAGCGTATTCACTCTCAAGGGACCAGTGGAGAGCGTACCGATATCCACTGTTATCACCCCAGGTAGAGCCACCAGGAAGGCATCTTTCCCTGTTAACCACACAGCTGTGCCAAAAGAAAGTGTCTTGTTAGTAGGCAGATTGTTTCTTTATTGAAATAATCAAAAGCTGTATCTTTGTTCTCATCTTTGGGCCAAAGTTTCAAACCAAAAATCTCAAAGCTCTATAGATTAGGAACAAAACCTAGGGCAGCAGCACAGTAGGCCCTGTCTACCATGGTGTTAACATGTCTTCACCTTTAAAGAAGCCTGATTTCCTATAATTGTTGTAAAGCTCCTGATCAACTGTTTTTCAGCCAGTCTACAGGTAATTGTACACAAGTGAAAATATCTTGTGGATGAACAGAATCTGAAAGTTCTACTTTTAAGAATCTGGGAAAAATCGAACCCTCTTTAAAAGACCATAAGAAAGGTTGATTCTTATTACAATGAAGTGGAGGATAAAGCCAAATGTTTTGTCTTATTTTGGCAAATACAACAAACACCACTGTTAGCTGCTTTCTATCTCATGCAGGGACAATGTTTGTCAAACATTAAGCCAGACATTAAAAACCTTCAAGAAGGTTTTAAATTTTTGCGCAAATGCAGTGCTAAATACTAAAACTAACATGATCACTGGTTGAGCTGTGAACTGCATGGAGATCACAGTTAATAGATGATGGGATCAAACTTTCCAGCATGGCCAATAACTTTAAACATTGCATGCATTTTTCATTTTAATTGATGGTTATTGTTTTTTTCATTTGCTGTATTGTTATTTGGCATGGCTACTGTTACACAGTACTTCTCTGACTGCTTTAATTGGAATGACAAGTTGCTGGTGTAATTCTATTCTCCTTTCTGTCTGATTTTTGCTTGTGCTTGGGAACCGGTCTAACCCCTTTTCAGAAATCCCCATCCCAACTCACGTTGACTTCGTCGACATTACTGACACCACCATTGGCCTGCGATGGACCCCTGTAAACTTTACCGCCATCATTGCTTACCGCATAACGGTAGAAACCTCAGGCGAGAGCATGCCCATCTTTCAAGATATGGTGGAGGTGTCTGCTGGGTATTACACGATTCACGGCTTGGAGCCCGGCGTGGACTATGACATCACTATCGTCACAGTTACAGAGGAGGGAGAGAGCAAGGCGACCACATACACAAAACAAACAGAAGCTGGTGATTTCTTTTTTACCACTTAATTAAAGGGGAGGGACGGGAAATTGAATTTTAGAGACATAGCAGCACACTGCATTTTATTTGTTTGACCCTTGTGTCAATTTTTATGTGCAAATACAGATTCCTAGGAAAATCTGATTTATTCTTTTTATCAAATCAAACCATTCATATGCCTTTTGTTGAATTTAGCTGTAAAATATGCATAATGTCTCGTTTAACTAATGCCTTGTTGATACATAACCTTCAATTTTCCGTTCTTCCAGCTGTACCAGCTCCGACTAACTTGCAGTTTGGAGGTGTGGGTCCAGACCACATCCGGGTGACATGGACCATCCCCAACATCGCCACGCCCAGTGAAATTTCTCGTTTTGTAATCCGCTACCACCCCGTGAACACGGACGACGATGTAAAGGAAGTCAATGTTGGTGGCGCCACTAATACCTTCCTGCTGCAGAGTAAGACAACACGCAGCTTATGGTGTCTGTTGAAAAAATAAAATTGCATGTTGCAACTATTATTATTTCTCATTTTTTCTATAAAGACCTGCAGCCCAACACGGAGTACCGTATCAGTGTTGTCTGCGTCTATGGTGAACGAGAAAGTGAACCTGCTACAGGGACTCAGAGAACGAGTGAGTATTATGGAGTAGGCTGTCTTATGAAAGGTGATGTGAAAGCTGACGGAAAACGACAAAAAACCCCAAAAATCTCAATTTTCATCATTTATATGATGAAAACTATAGGAAAACTACATTTTCATGTACATTTTCATGTAGTTTAGACCTTGCAGTATACCATCAGTGGATTTACATTGTTCTCAATCAGTAGTTCTCCAGACTATATGAAAGTTTTCGTGGGAATTTATGTGGATCCTAACTACTGTTAGATGAAAACCCAATGAACAGGAGATGGGTGATGCATATCACTTAAAGACATAACTTTCCAATAATGCTCGTCTGCTAAGGATTTTGCTTTAATTTCTTCTTTTCTTCTCCCTTGTCCACATTTATTAATTTGAAACAGTCTCTGAGTCATTTCAAACCTTTGTTTTAGATTTCTCTCCAGATTTGTTTTTATGCTGACTTCCAATTCAGCTCAATTTCCTAAAACCTCCTTCCAGTTCTGGACTCGCCGACTGACCTGAGTTTCACCGACATCCGGACCAACTCCTTCACTGTTCAGTGGCAGGCTCCCATATCTCCTATCACGGGCTACCGATTTCGGTACCAGAAAACAAGTGGTGGGCGAGCCAAGGACGATAGGCTCCCCCCATCCAAGAACCACTTCACTGTGACCGGACTGGAACCTGAGGCTGAGTACATGATCTATGTGTACGCTGTCTATGACAATGAGGAAAGTCAACCTCTAACTGGAACACAAGCCACCAGTGAGTTTTTTGTTTCTTTGAAGTGGGATCCTGCAGCTTGATCCTTTAATCTTTGATTATGACTAATGTCGTTCTTTTACCTCTTTTCTGTTACTGCTTTTCAGTCTCTGATGCACCCACTGATCTTGAGGTAACATCATCCACACCTACCAGCATCACCATCCGCTGGGACGCCCCTTCTGTGGAAGTGAAGAACTACAGGATCACCTATGGAGGCACAAGTGTGTAGTTGTGATTAATTTCCAAATTTGGTCCACACCTCACCAAAGTGCAAAGTTTGACAGTGACATTTTGTTTATTCCCTTGTAGGTGGTGAATCTCCCCAAGAGTTTACAATCCCAGGCTCCCAGACCACCGCCACCATCACTGGGCTGAGGCCCGGCACTGACTACACCATCACAGTTTATGCCGTCACAGCACGAGGAGACAGCCCTGCCTCCAACAGACCTGTCTACATAACACACAGGACAGGTATTATAATGTGAACAAAGCAAAAATACAGTTTTAAGAGATCTGATTGTTAGAAGGGATCTAAAGGTTTCATTAATTCCCATTTTATTCAGATACCGAACCCCCCACTGACATGAAGGTCACCGATGTGACTGACAACGGCATTAAAGTGCGCTGGTCTCCACCTCAGGGTCCAGTCAGAGGCTACAGAGTCACAGTTGCCCCCAAGAATGGTTTGGGACCTTCCTACTCTGAAGTAGTGGCTCCCCGTAAGATATGCTATGTTCTTACGTAACGTTCCTAAATACTTAAGGTTATTTCCCTCAAAAACTGACCTATTTTATTTTTGCTTTGCAGAGACGACAGAAAAGTCTTTCGTAGGTCTGATGCCCACAGTTGAGTACGTTGTCAGCGTTTTTGCCTTGGGCAATGGTGGACAACCCTCTTCTCCTGTTGTGGAGAATGCTTTCACTGGTTAGTTTAATTCAAACATCTAAAACTGATGCAAGAAAAGGACTGCTTTGATAAAAAAAAAAATGTGTTAGATGCTGTTAAGAAGCTTGCAATGACATTCATATGTAATAGAAAAGCATACTTTAAATGTGGCATATGGCAGAAGGGAAAATCCCTGAGAAATGTCAGAAAACAACTGGATAGGATGGACATCTGCGGACAAGCCGCCATTACTCAAAATAATTAGATTCATTTTAAAGCTCCTTTAGAATTATTCCATCAATTAGAGACCAGTTTAGCACAAAACAGAAACAACGGATTTGCTGTTCTCAGTCTCTACAGCAACATTGTAAAGCTACAGTATGTCTTTTGGGATGCAGCCCTGTAAAGACAGTGTACAAATTGTGAACGTCATTTAAGGAAATGTACAGTTTTAAACAGCTTAAAGGTTGGAGTTAAAAAAAATCTTGAAAGATAGAGACTTTGTGGAGTTAATCTCATTTTGGGAACAGGATGAGATGTAAAAATAGATGGTGTACAAAACGAGTTAAAACTCTGGCTTTGCTATGAAAGGAATATTTCATCCTCCTTCTTTGTTGCAGCCATGGATCATCCCAAGGACCTGATCTTCTCCGACATCGACTCCACCTCCATGCGCATCACGTGGGACAGCCCCGACGGCATGGTGACGTCTTACCGCGTCTTGTACTCCAGCTCAGAGGAGGGAGAGAGAGAACTTCGCCCAGCCCCCAGAGGTGATCAGGACAGCGCTGTGCTAAGAGATCTCCGTCCTGGGACTGAGTACACAGTGAAGGTCATTGCCTTCAACGGCCGGACTCCCAGCACGCCTTTAGTGGGAACCCAATCAACAGGTAGAAATTTAGGAAACATATTCCTATGCATGACTGACATACATGCAAGCTTAATGTTTGCTATGGTGACTTTGTTTTAGTAATCCCTGCGCCGACCAACATGATGGTCTCTGAGGTTGGACCATCTTTCTTCACGATTACGTGGCGGGCTCCAGACGCCCGCCTGACAGGCTACCGTGTGGTCATCACCCCAAAGAATATCAACAGCCCCCGCAAAGAAATGAACGTTGCCCCAGATACCACGCGCGTAGTTGTACCAGGGCTTATGGTAAACAATGTTTTTGTACATGAATGAAAAGTGAGATAAATGCATTTTATTCGGTGGCAGCACATCAGTAATATGTCTTTGTCCTTTAGGTTGCAACAATGTATCAGATTCAGGTCTACGCCTTGAAGAACTCTGTCACCAGCAGACCACTGGAAGGAGAGGCAACCACACTGGAAGGTCTGTGGCTTCTTTACTTCCCAAAATGTGTTCATCATTTGCTTGCCAGGAGGAAGCCATTTTGTAATCTTTCTGGGTGGTTCCTGGTCAGAACCATTAGTGGAGTCATTGCCGGCACCAACTTCATGTCCTCGGTTTTTATCTCGTCTTTTAAACAATTTTTGACCCATGAATTCTGTGTTTGTCTTTTTCTTTACTAAACTCTCACCCTCATAGATAACTTTTCACTAGTTGGGATTTGGTGATCAGCTGAATCTGACTTTATTATAGAATAACTGCACTCAATTACACTGTACATAATACAATCTAAATCTGACAATCTCATTGGATTGGGATTAGTTTGCTTCATTTGCACTAAATTTGGACCACTTTGAATTCAATAGACCAGCATATGAATTAGATTTGTTTTTATTGTAACAGGAAATTTGCTTTTTGTTGTAAATTGGTGGCATAGAACACATTTTTTAAAATGTAACCTATTACTGGCAGGTCAGAGGGAAGAGACCTCTATGAAAGCTTACTAGAACAGGGGGCCTCTTGGAAGCAAAACATAAAGAAATGACAGATGGCTTAAGACTCTTCCACCATGATGTAAACTGTTACATTTGTAGAGCTCACTGATCCGTTTGTAATTTGGTCAATACAGAGGTCAGCGCTCCTCGCCGTGTGCGGATCATCGATTCGGAGGAAACCTCTTTAACTTTGAGTTGGCGCCCCAAGGGGGAGACGATCACTGGCTTCCTTCTTGAAGCTACGCCTATGAGTGGTTCTCGTGACACCATCAGAAGGACCATCCCAGGAGACACATACATCTACACTTTGACTGGTAGGCCTCATGTCTCAGCTAAATGAACTGGTTTGTCATCTGAAGTGACTTGTTGAATAGGTCTCGCTTCACAGTGTGAGTTTTTGTGTTTTTCAGGTCTGCGGCCAGGAACCCTTTATTCTATTAACTTGTACACTCTGAATGGAAACACAAGGAGCGCTCCGTTTACTCTCCGGGGTGAAACAGGTATAAAACAAGTGCCTTATCGTTTAACACACCTTGGGAAGCATCGATGTGGCAATTTTACATATTTTGACCTTTATAATCACACATGGATATGGTTGAATAAGAAGAGTGATGCATAATAAAAAATACACTTTCTCTTGAGTAGGTGTAAAGTTAAATTATTAGTTTTTATTTTTTTACATACAGTCTGTTAGTAGAAAGTCTTGGACTACACCAACATTCACAATAACAACACATACTGAATTTGTTGTAAAACTTTAGTTGATTTATTTGAGGTATACCTTCCCTTTTTAAGGTAAAAAAAAGGATCCCTGTTTTAATTGATGTTTTTGCTTATCAGAACATAAGTCATGAACTAATGGAGGGACTTTCTCCTTCACGATTTTCTGACAGAATTCATTGTTCTATAAATAATGGCAAGTCATTCAGGTCCTGAAGCAGCAAAGCAGGCTCAGACTACCATCATGTTTTCTCTGTTTTGGGGGCAGCAGCTCTGGTCTAGCACATGATGTGTTGTTGTTTAGATTTTTGTTTTAGCCTACTTCATGTTGTCGGTTGGGTCCTTTTAGGTGATTTCTTCATTCTGACTGAATGGGTTTTGCACTCTGCAGTTAAATCATGATTTAATAGGGCAATTATATTTAATATAGGGGCAGATTGGTTTGAACAACTCATTTTCTACTGTAAATGAAATCCTCATTTGTTGGGAATATTTTTTTTTGAAAATAGTTCATGACACACATGATTTTTTTTCTTCTTCACAGTTAAACCCGTGGTCCAGGCTCCTACCGGCCTCCAGTTTACATCTTTGACCCCCACATCCATCTCCTTCACCTGGCAGCCTCCTCCCACACAAATCACCGGATACTACATCACCTATGAAGAGACTGGAAGAGCCCCGCAGGAGCTCATCCCACGACCCCACGCTGGCCAAAACTACGCCACCATAACTGGTAGGTCCAAATCATTTCTTGTCCAAGTAATAGAATCTAATTTCAGAGTTAAATAGTACCAAAGTCGTCTTAAAATAGCCACCCTTTGTATTTTTATTTAGCACTAATGAATTAACTGGACGTGATATGTGATGTTTCTGTTCAGGTCTGAAACCAGCCACAGAGTACATCATCAAGATTATCGTCATCCAGAACGGACAGAGGAGCACACCTCTGGTGGGAAAGATCAGGACTCGTAAGTATTCAGAATATTTACCTTTTATATTAAAAACAAAGTGGTTGCAGGTAAATGAGTTGAAAAATGTCATATTTGAGCCTCTGCTTTTATTTGCTCAAATGCATTTTTTTATTTGCTGTAGGACGCCTACAGTTAAGCAGTGTTTGGCTCTTAAACATAATACCTATTTATAGTTTGAATGTCTTCACAAATGTCATTCAAAAATATATGCGTGTGTTTGCAACGCTACATCATGAAATAGTTGAGTTTTAGTCCAAAGCTGCCAATGTGCTGCGTCCTGTGTGGCTGTGATAAATTAGCTTCACCGTAGCTCTGCCTCATCTAACCAGCTTGCTTCCCTAACCTCGTCTCTCCCGCCCAGAGTCAGACTCCCTGCTTCCCCAGCCTCTGCCGCCGCCGTACCGCCCTGGGGCTGGCGACCAGCTAGATGTGCCCGAAACTCACTTAGACAACCAAGTCCAGTTTACAGGACCCAACCAGGATGTAGTTGGGGGTCAAAGCCAGCATGTGGAGTACACAGAGTTTAACAACAATGGAGGCAACCCACAGTCGCCCAATGATCAAGTCCGTGAGCCCCTGGTCTTTCTCCCTCTCCCCGATGCAGAAGGCCGTAGGCAGCCTGTTGTGAAGCTCAAATTTCCCATCAGAGCCTCGCTTTTTAACGCGACAGGAGTACCACAGGAAGCCCAGACTCAAACCAGCATCTCCTGGAAGCCTTACAGGCAGAGCAATGCCTACCTCCTGTCCTGCAATCCCCTCACAAGCAGAAATGAGAAGATGTTCACGGTGAGGAGTGAGACCCGAAAGATTTTAGTCAACGCAGCATGTAGCCGGAGTCATGTAACTCATTTCAAATTCAATCAATTCTTGGTCTACAGGCCCGCCTGCCAGGCACAGCCACCACCGCCACCCTGATAGGACTCACTCCTGGAGAAGACTATAACGTGATAGTGGAGGCGCTGCTGGGAGCACTCAAACACAAGATTCTGGAGCAGAGAGTCACCGCTGGAAACACAAGTAAGCTCAGTGTTCAGGGAAACAGCGATGCAGCGTCTTCAATGATCTGCTGGGGAATCTGGACTCCAAATAGGACAGACAAAACAAAAATGTTTTAAAATATAGCATCTCTGATCTGTTTGGGAGAATATGCAGCAGAAACAGACTCATAGTCGTTACTACTGTAATGATATTAAATGTTGGGATAAAATATTACAAAAACTAATTAGAAACATTTTTTTATCTTATGAAAAAAATGACAGAAAAATTGTAAATGAGGTTCTTTAACATTAATGAAATTTGTTGTTGAATTTTTCTTTTTTATTATTCTACTTGTGAGCATAAACTTCAGCACATGGATGTAGTTCAGAAATGTTGATGCTTCGCAAGTTATGGCCCGTTTTACAGTTCTAGAATTGCTAAAGAAATCTAAAAGAAATGTTTAAATCCTGTTCTTTTCAACCAGAAAATTCTCACAAAAAGAACCCTTAAGATGGAAAAATATTCAAGATAAATATGAAACAATTTGCAACACTCATATCAGATTTCATATTTCTAGAGACCTGCTTAGATATTCACCATTATACTACTGAAAACTAAACCGTGTTTATAAGCAGACTACAAAAATGATGTTGATCTGTCATTTTTTTTTTTTTTAATTCTCAATCCTAATCTTCTGCCAGGATCGAGTGGAGTCCCCACCACCAACGACCCATGCTACGATGCCTTCACTGCCACCTACCACGACGTCGGAGGCGAATGGGAGCGCATGTCCGAGACGGGCTTCAAGCTGTGGTGCAGGTGCCTGGCCGGCGGTCACTTTAGATGTGATTCATCGAGTAAGTTTTGGGGGTGCTCACATATGAACACAACCGAGCAGGTTTCTCTCGACTTCCGTAACAGTTTGTTCTTGTATTGCAGAGTGGTGCCATGACAACGGCGTGAACTACCGCATCGGAGAGCAGTGGGATCGCCAGGCCGAGAACGGACACCTCATGAGCTGCACCTGCTTGGGAAACAGCAAAGGAGAATTTAAGTGTGAACCACGTAAGGCTTCTTTCACACCCAGAGATATTTTCTGACGTGATGAGGAGTTTCCAATACAGCCGAGTTTTACTGTGCGTGACTTTTCACACAGACGCGTCAGTGTGTTATGATGAGGGCAAAACCTACCAGGTGGGCAGCCAGTGGCAGAAGGAGTACCTAGGCTCTATCTGCACCTGCACTTGCGACGGAGGACAACAGGTTTGATAAATCAACCTTCACTTTATTTGTGGTGAATTAGATGGAGCCCTAATTGACGTGTAACCGTGCATGTTTGTGTCTCACAGGGATGGCGGTGTGAGAACTGCCGCAGACCAGGCTCTGATGTCACCCTGTTGGAGTCTGTTAGATATGGAGAAAACACACTTCGAAAAGTGAGATGAATATTATATTCTTTTACAAGTATTGAATATAGTTCTTTTTGCCAACTCCTCACGTTGACGTTGCACTCTTCTTATTTTTCAGAATATCCATTGCCCCATCGAGTGCCTCCGACCTGAGCTGCTAGCGGATGGAATCACTCATCAAAATGCTCAGAAGTAACTTCTCATACGGTGGCGTGACTCTTGCGTTTGCTCCGTCACCGCCTCAGTTGCTGCACTGTCTCACCTTGTAGAAGCCATGCTGTTAGTGTGACTGCATTATCACTTTCTATGGCACGTTCACCTAGCTTCCTGCCCTGCTGCCTGATCTGTCCAGATCTCTTTTTCAAGCCAGTCAGTTCACTGTTGAAAACACCTGCCTAATGACCGAACTGAGGGCTCTAATGACCCATTACATCTAAATGTAAATAAGGTTATAAAGGCTACTTCTCCAGCTGGCATTTGTTTTCCATTGACATGTTTTGGATCTACTCATCACAAAACATTGTCAGAAAGTAAGCACTGTGTTTAAGAATGCAAGTAGTTAGCATTTGTAACTGTCTGCAAGCATCTGGTTCTTTCTGTAACCCTTCGTTTTAAGGTGGAAGGGTCACACCGTGTGTGATTGACAAACTTCAAACATCTTTTTTTTTTTACCAGTTCATCCCTTTAATCACGGTATTCGAATGTTTGAGCTAGGCTGTGAGAATGTGAACCGGTCTATTTTTGTACTTTGTCAGTGACAATGTGGTTTTTGTCTTTGACAAAAGTCCCTTGTTTTAATAAAGCTGGAGAGATTCTAAATTTTGCGTATTGTGTGATCATCTATGCTATATCTTTTTGTTCTGCATACAAACAGAAACTTAGACACCAGGGGAATAACTGAACGTCCCTTGGTGTCTTGTCTTGTATAAAGCAAATAGATTTTTTTCTGGGTAGTTAGCTTGCATGCTAACAAACCTTGGCTTGCTAGCATGCAATCAACTGCTTAACATTCATTTTGTTCATATGTTGCCAACTGAGTTTTGAAATCAAATGAGGAATATGACCAAAAATAGTAGTTGCAAATTTGTTCATGCATATTCTGTAGAGAATCGTGATGCTAAAGTGGTTTTCTAAATATTGGTGGAACAAACTTGTCATTTTTCAAAAACAGGAATGAATGTAATAAATTCAAAATAACTTAAAATAATGTTTTGACCTAGTGATGTAACTGAATACCAAGTTAAAAACTTGAGAAGCAAGATAACAGACCACAAGAATAAAAACAATACTACTCAGCAGTTTATTTGAATGACCTACATTCAACATTCACAGCTACTTTATTGCTCCCCCATATTAGAGCGCAACTAATGTTACAAAAACAAACCAGTAGTGATTGCTACACTTCTCCAATGGTAACAGTAGGAATGTCTCAGTATCAGAAATGTTGGTAATGCTCAGTGATGGAAGAGTCGCAGGCTGGTGTGCACCAGAGTGATCCCCTGTTCATTGCAGGCATTAATCACAACCTCATCAGCAGCAGAGCCCGCAGGAGCTGCGATGTACTCAACACCGCTCTGCATACAGACAGAAAGAAGAGACATGAGAGGTGGTTAGCCTGCAAACTGGGCTGATTTTCACACATGCTAAAGAGCGTGTACATGCTTGGAGTGCAATTTACCCGTTTGGCTCGATCTATGTTGTCTCTGAAGGGAAAGAAGGCATCAGAGCTGACAGTGACGGCCTGCAGGGAGCTGATCCAGTTCTTCTTTTCAGTAGCCGACAGAAACTCCGGTACCTCATCGTACATGGACTTCCAGACATCCAGGTCTGGGCCCTGCAAGCACAAAACACACATACGACCTTGAGAAACAAACATCAATTCCCGTAAATCTTTCAAACTAAACACTCTTCTGTTTTCTGCTGCTGGTCTCACAGCTTGGGTGAAGTTGTAGATGGGCTGAAATGATTAATTGGGATGAATTAATTATTTAAATAATCAACAACTAATTTAGTAATCGATTAATCATTAAAAGGTTTATGAAGACTCAAAAGGGTAATTCGCTGAAAGAACACACAGAGCAGTAATTAAGCCAAAACTGTACAAAACAAAAAATACATTTTGCATTAAAGATTAAAAAAAAACCCATCTTTGTAAATATGTACTACCCAGATATGTACTATGACAGTTTTAACATAACCTGGTTCAAAATGTGTAAAAAAAAGAAGAAAAAAAAAACTTTTACCTTTTGCTATCCACTTATAAAATCGCTCAAACAGATCAGCCCTGCACTGAATTGACTTTAAGTCAAGCAGAAAGGGTGTTTAGCACGTTTATGTTAGATGTATTATTTTCATTGCATAATTTGCTACAAACAATGAGGCTAAAGGAATGCAATTATTGCAATGTAGGCAAAAAAACCCTGTTCAATTCCATTTTTAAATACAGAAATAAATATTTTTTTATTTGCATCTTTTAATGGATTTCTAATCTGCAGAATGCACCATTTTTTATCAGATTGTCAGAATAATCAATAGATTAATCATACACAACAATCATTAGTTGCAGCGAAATCATGATTTTGTTATTGCATTCTGTTCTTCCTGCACAGATAAAACACACTTCTGAACTGATGAAATGCAGGCAGAGCAGAGCTACCAGAAACATGGTGGCCATCTCCTCCTCACCTCGCCAACGGTGTCGCTGACAAACTGGTCGATGGCGTTGGCCATCTCGGCTCGCTTCACACCACTGCGAAACTTCATGCTCAGAACACGAGGGTGGTGTCTGAGCCACCAGTTGTCCGCCTTGTCACCCGCCAGCCGCATGCAGTGGATACGAGACTGCTGACCGGCACCGATGCCAATGACCTGGACACACCGCAGACGAGTGGAAAATTAACACCGAGTCGGATCATTTCATTCAGAATGCAATAACATCCTTCCTGACTGGACTGACCTGTCCAGCTTTAGCGTAGCAGACCGAATTGGACTGGGTGTACTTGACAGCGATGGTGGCCACAGTGAGGTCACGCAGGGCGTCCTCAGTCAGCTTGTGGTTAAGGTCAGAAAGCAGTTAGAGTTGATCGTTCAGGCCGTGCAGGTGAGCAGCGGTGCGTCGCAGAGACTCACCGAACCCTCGGAAACAACATTCCTGAAGAACTCCTTGTTGATCAGAGCGCCGTTCCTCTTCTGCTTGAGATAGAGACCAAACAGCACCCTCACCTCGGTGCTGTCAGGCTCATATTCTGGATCCATCTGGAAGAAAGGAACAAGGTGAAAAACGAAATCAATTTTATTAAACAGGAAAAAGCATTAAACTGAAGCAAACGCAGCACCGGGTTTTGCTTCAGTGTTTTTGTGCAACTCCTTTGATTATGTAGGAAGATAAAAATGTGTTTTCTCTATTAACAGACTTGAGGAAAGCAGAGTTAAACTGTCTCCTTTAGTGAAACTTGTGCCATGTTCACCTGAAGCACGCAGTAGTTGCCGTTTTTCTTTTTCGAAAGAATTTTGAGCGCCTCCTCCTCATAACCAGGAGCTATGATACCATCTGACACCTGAAAATCACCAGAGCGAAACAAACAGCGTTAAATTCAAAATAAGAATCAACTACTCGTATTCATTTCTTTTTTTATTCACCTCTCTGGATATAATCTTGGCTGTAGGAACATCACAAACATCCGACAGAGCAATAAAATCCCCAAAAGAAGACATTCGGTCTGAGCCTGGAAGGATTTCATTAAGGTCAATGGCATAGAGATTCAAACACAAAATACTTTACATTAATAAACACTCAGCCTGTTTGACCTCTTGCTCTTGCATACGCTGTGGCCAGAGGGGTGAGATCCTTCAACATGTCATGGACCATGCACACTTTGGCTTCCTCCTCACTCAGAGGAACTCCTACTGCAGCTCCTGCAGAGAGGAGGCGGAAAAACCATGCAGATAAAGCAGCACAGATCCCTCCTCCGACATATTGAGGAGCGGCAGTGTGTCATCGTCTCACCGGCAGGGCTGACGTGTTTGAAGGACGTGGCAGCAGCCACGCCGAGGGCGGCCTTCAGCTCTCTGACCAGCTGCCAGGCGTTCAGAGCGTCGCAGAGGTTGATGAAGCCCGGAGAGCCATTTGCCACTGAAGGACAGAAAACGTTGAGCTCAAAATTGTTCATACCCCCAGGCAGATGTTTCAAAAAATATTTTCATCTGAACAAAAAGTTTGTTGCAGATAGGAAATTATGTTCACGTCGCTGAGAACATTGTTTTATAATGTGAAAAGGAGCCCTAGTTTGCAAAAGATAATCTGTTTTCAATTATATTACAGTTGGCAGGTCAAAAAGAGTTTCTACTTATTAACTGAAAAAAAAACAGCAATCGAATCTTGGTGGTTTTTCTTTTCCTTTGACGCATCAAAACTACAAAGTTTGATATCCACATTAATAGTAATCACAGAGAAACTTGCTTTGTGTTCAGGTTTTCACACTTTTAAATTTTAAATTAAAATATTCCAGTCAGCTGAGCCGTCTGTGATGCATCTGTACCCTTGAGCGGGAGCTCAGAGCGCAGCGTGAAGATCTGGGCCGGGGCTTGGTGGGGGTTCATGCCGTAACGGAGGGGCAGCTGGGACACTCCGCGACTGTATTGCCCACGGAAGTAGTCAGATATGGCCTCGTCATACTGCGCTGTATGTGTGAAGGCCTGGAGAGGGAATCAAATTCACATGCATGAGCCCAGTTCACATTTAAGAATTTGACTAAAAACTCACTTTTTGCCACTAATCCACCTAGAGTAAAATTTGAGGAAAGTATTTGTGTCTGCAAGCTTCACCAATCAGTTATGGTTAAAGTTCAGGTGCCTGAAATGCTAAAGCTGTGACCTGTGATAAAAAGTTTACTCTGGACTTTGTTCTGCTCTGACCAACACCTTTACACATGCACACACAAAAGAAGAAGAAGAAAAAGAAAAAACATCATATGACCCTCTATGGATTTTTTCCCCCTGACCAATTCCAAGTCAAACGCACACAAAAAAAAAATCCATACATTTAATTGCTTTCATGTCATCAGCCTTGGCTGCAAATTCCAGAAGTAATGAAACAAAACAATGATCAAATGGTCTTCCAGTTTCAGAGTGTGCTGTTTGGCATCTAGACTCAAAATATATGAACTCAATTTTGAAATATGTAACTTTTGGATTTGTAGAAGATTTGTGTATAAGAATTGGAGTTTATTCAAGCAAATGCAACTCAAGTATAAGCGTTTGTGAAAACCTGCAAATGTATTCAATTGTTTGAAAAAAGTTAAATGAACTTCAAGGGGGAAAAAAAAATAGTTAATGTAGTGAACTGGAGAACTCCTTCAGTGACAGACTGCTGCATCCTAGAGGTACAAATGAGCGTCACTGTAGATCCTTCTGCAGACTTTATAACCACCACTGTTCTCAAGACGTTTTTACAACCCTGCTGTTGTTTGCACAGCTGGCATTTTTGATTTTCTTATAATTTGCTTTTCTTATCTCTAACTTAAATGCAAAAATATACGTACTCATTTTGCACATTTTTAAAATCCAATTATTCTATTATCTGTCTCTTATTTTGTAAATTTGTTCTGACTGCACAGTCACAGTTGTTACTGTCCATCCATCCATCTTCTAACACCCTTGCCCCTAGTGGGGTCGGGAGGGGCGTTGGTGCCTCTCTCCAGCTAACGTTCCAGGTGAGAGGCGGGTTCACCCTGGACAGGTCACCAGTCTGTCGCAGTTGTTACTGATACAGCTGAAATTCCCCACTGAGAGGCTATAGCGTTTAATTCTATTTCTAAATCACTGAGAAAAGTTTGAAGTTTTCAAACAATGAAGTTGTGAAGAGCAATACAGGCTTTGATTATAACATGATACAAAACTAAAAAAAAAATTACGCTCCCATCCACTTTTTAAGGAGCACGTCTGGTGACATGAGAGTCCCCACTCTCAATTTTATCCCCCCCACCCCCCATTAGTAAAGACATGGAGAATGGTAAAAACAAATCATACAGTTTTCTAGTATTTCCAAGAGAGTCTATGAGCCCCATAAAACTCTGTTGTCACATAATTTAGTTCCTATTAAAATAAAAACTAATGAAAAAAATTAAACCAAGACCAATTTAGAAGAATCTCAGATTTTAGAAGCAATTAAAAATGATTTGTTTTAAATGAAAGACAAAAAAAAACTCTTTAAAAGTTTCTAACAAATCTGGAAAAAAATATTGTAGTGAAGGACAGAAAAACAAAGCATGACTTTTCATACGCGTGTCAAAACTTGAGTCAATTAGAAACTTCTGCATTTTAAACACGGCAAGGGAAAATACTGGGGGGAAAAAATGAAAATGCCTCACTTTTAGGGCCAAAGTCCTGCGGGTTTCCAGGGTCGTATCTTTGTCTCCTGAACTCTCCATCTCCTTGGCAACCAGCGAATAGTCAGCCGGATCGCACACAATGGTGACGCGAGCGTGGTTCTTAGCTGCTGCTCTCAGCAGAGTTACACCGCCTAAAGAGACACGAAAAGTTCAGACCTCTACATAACAACTGTTGGTGGTTTTATTTAAAAATGTAAATCTTACACAGACTGCATGAAGGCTCTCACTAGCTTGACTTACCAATGTCAATCTGCTCGACGGCACCCTCCACAGTCACATCTGGGCTTGAGATTGTCTTTACAAAAGGGTAGAGGTTGCAAACCACCACTCTTTAAAAAAAAAAACAAAGAAACAGAAAAACAAGTTTACTAATTTTCTCAGGAATATACTCAAGCTTCATCCATTCACAAATAACCAGAATTAACATTCAACTGATTAAGTACGTACGGGTAGCATCATAACATTGGATCTCTGAAATGCTTCCTCGTTTTGTTTTATTAATCGTCAGTGAAAATGCAAGTTTATATATAAAAAATACTTGGACTTTTAAGTCAAACCTTTAGGCTTACATCAGTTTTGGGAACAAAGATGTTTCAATAATTTTAGTCATGTGGACCAGATTTCTGAAATCAATTAGATTACGGATCCAGTTCCTCTTTTTTGCTTTCTGTATAATAATAATCACTAGTAGTAAGTTCAAGAACCCTAAATATTCAGTGTGCATTGCTCTTATTTCACCGGCTTCTGCGACACTTTTCTCTAAAGCCTCATACAGTAAATTTCCCTAATTACCCTTTTTACAGAATCTACTGGTTTTGAAATAAATAATTATCTTCACTGCATTTGATTAAAACTCTTCACAGAACTTCACCCAAAAAAAAAATTTCCCCCACAAAATCAGCTCCAGAGGCCCCCGCAGTGTGTCTGCGATTTAATCGTTTTCTGTTGGTCTCAGTTAAACAAGAGTCACAAGATGATCAGCAGTTGTCCAATTATCAAGATGCCAAATCCAATGCGCGTGCTTGCTGATAACATGTGCACGCACTGCCATTAAATCTGATGAGCTTGTAAAGTGCTTCAAAGCCAGAGGTTGCAGAGGTTGTTTGATTTAAGCCAACCTCGCAACGGCTTCTCATCTGCTTTTAACCCTCCTGTTATGTTCGTTTCTAGGGTACAGCAAAAATGTTCGTGGGTCAGTTTGACCCAGGGAGTGTTTAATCATGCAATAGTGTCAGAAACCAAAAAATTCCTCCAAAACATTTTTGTATCTGATTATTAACTCCAATACTAACCATTTCAATCAATATTTGTGCAATGATGTTTTATTATTTCTCAGAAATTAAGGATCAATGACAACCTGCTCATTTACTCATTTGGACATAAAAAATGGAATTTAGATTTTTAATGTCCACTGAAAAAAACCTAGACACAAAAAAACAATAATTTCCTTGAAGTTGACCTTTGGTAAATTATTTTATATTATACTTTTTTTTTTTACCAAAGGGTGATCTTTATAATTGAACTTGAGACACACATACTGTTCTGGGTCAAATTGACCCGCTGATTAAAATCAAGATAAATGAGTCATGCAGAGAGTATTTATGTTTTTCTCCACTTCTGCTGAGTGTCCACTCAGTGTGGGTGGAGTTTGTCCACAGGAACAGAAAAGATTCCCGTCAAAGGTTGTGTGAACACCTGCTTTCTCACAGTTTCCTAGTGAAGTAAAGATAATAGTGAGAAAGTGGGCTTGTGTGTGTGTGGTTGCGTGTGTGTGTGTGTGAGTGTGTGTGTGGTGAAATATGGTTCATAACTGCAAGGAAACATATAGAATTGGACATTATAAAATCTTTTTTTGCACTTTAACCTGACTGCCGGGTCAAATTGACCCGAACAGTATCGATGTAAAAAGTAGACCTAGGGTTTGGTACAAATGTGTAAAATGAATAAATTTTCAACTTATGTCTAGAGTGCACCTATTAAGACAAATAGAAAACGTTTCATGCAAAAAAAATGCTTCTATTTATTTTTTTTTAATTTGTAAATTTTAAAACGGGTCAATTTGACCCGGAACATAACAGGAGGGTTAAAGAAGCAACCCCCCTCACTGTGGTGAAAGAACTGTAGAAGGTAAAAAAAAAATATATATATATATATATATATATATATATATATATATATATATAAATAAAATAAAAAACTGAACGTGTGTTTAGATATTGGAAATGTTCCCTCCTCACCTGACCAGGCTGTATCCCAGTTTCTCCATGTCTGCAGAGTCAGAGGCGCTTTTCCTGGCCAGGATGCCTCCGTGGACAGCAGGGTGCAGGGTCTTCACTCTGCCTCCCAGCATCTCCGGATGTCCGGTCAGCTCAGACACATCCCTGACACACAGCAGAGACAGGTTTTTTAAAAAAAGAAAGAAAAAAAAAAAGAACCGCCCTCAGCACAGGGTTTGAATGCAACCAAGGAGTCCAGCTAAACTCCCAACCTGACAGCCAGTCCGGCATCGCGCAGGGCTTTGGCTGTGCCTCCTGAGCCCACGAGAGACAGGCCCACGTTAACCAGGCGTTTGGCGAAGTCCACCAGCCCAGTTTTATCTGACACACTCAGAAGAGCTGCAGAGACAGAGACAGAGACTCGTTCAAAGTACGTGTTTCAGCGTAGTAAAGGCTCTGCACGCTGGCTAATGCTAGCTGCGTAGCTAGCTCTGCGCATGTGGCAGAGAAACTCTTCATCAGGGGACAAAAAGCTTGAATGGAAGTTGGGAGAGAGAAAAAAAACACGTCTTACCGAGCTCCGTGGAGGCCATGTTCACTGCTGCAGCGTCAGGAAACGCTCTGTCTGGATACCAGCTGGCTCTTTCTGCGGAGGCTGTTTCACTTTCAGTCAGCGCTGAAGAGCAAAACCAGCAAGAGACGAGAAGTTTTCAAGCTCTTCACCGATTCATCGTGCGCTTCCAAACTCCAGGGAACCGCCCCTCTGAGGCCAGTCCCACATACCAAACGAACCAACTGCGCAGAAAATGTGCGTTTTTGTTTTTTTTTACGCAAAGGGCTACGGAGCCCGTCTGGAGACATGGGAGAAAAAACAGAAATCCTGGCCAGAACTTTATAATTCGTGCCCACGACTCCCATGTCACCAGACATGCTCCTTAAAAAGTGATTTCTTTTTTTTAGTTCTGTATCATGTTATAATCAAAGCCTATGTTGCTTTGATTCTTCCATGCATATTTGATAAATCCTTTAATCATTGAATTCAAGTCTTTATGCAAAAATTCTGTTTTTTCAATATGAAGTCTAAAATTTTCTATATGAGCCTCATATTCTTGTCTCTCTGATATTTTGCACCTAAGTCAATAAATTATGTTTTTGTTGTTTTACATTTTTTTTAAAAACCTGCATCTGCTCGCAGTCAACAAAAATAACAAAACAGACCAGACATGAATAAAAAAACACATAAGACATGAACATTTCAAGGACCAATAAATAAATAAATATATGTGACAATAAAAAAAAAATTACAACAACGATGCAGAGGTATGGAAATAGCAAAAGCTAAAAATACCACATTTAAAAAAAAATAACTGAATAGCTTTTGAGTGTTTTGAGAGTGTCTTCTTTTATTTTTCCACCAGAGGGCAGACATGTACGCAAACTGAACGAATGGACGTATCTGACCAGCAGTTTATCAGACGCATAATATAGTAAATACATAATATAATAAATAAATACAATTATTTTGTTTCAAGTCTCTTTACATAATTGAAACTTCAAAGAAAAACAATGGACTTTACTTGACGAGTCATGCTGCCCTGAATCAGTGATGTAAAGAACAAGGAGCCTCAGCTTTACTTTTCTCTATTTGTTGATCCAGTTTAAGTGTTTCTGCAGATAATCGGGCGCTGAAGGTTACGCTGACGTGGAGATTGGCACCATTCTCATTATAATTGGCGCGACACCTGTAACGCATATTTCCTGCAACAATAAATGACGCTCCATGAATATATTCTCCCCGCTGACGCCTCTTCAATAGACTTTACTGGTAAAAATTAAAAAAAATGCTGCATTTTCATGCTTTAGAACAGCGTTTTAAGTCGGACAGATGTGGATTTATTGGGCCCCGCAGTACTTGTCCATTAGTTAAGTGACAGGACAGGGCCTTGAGAAAGTAGCAGCAATACGTGTGATTACGCTAAAAGATCGCGCAATCTGTTCATATTTACGTAATGAGTCCGACGTTTTGCTGATTGATTAAACCGCGGGGTGTAAATATTTTAAGGGGCCCCTGATTTATAATCCAACAAAGCAAAAAGACGCCAATTTTATTTGTGTAACCATGAAAATGGGGGTTTCTGGTAACCACTCTGACATCTCAGCGGGGACGTGAGTGATTCAATAGACCATGAAACGTTTTTATGGTAAAACACAGGCTCACTATGCGTTATTGGTTCAAAAACGAAAGAAGTGATGGAGCCGTCAGCACTTCTGTCTGAGGGCCGTTGAAAAAACTGACAGCATTATCAGCACTAAGTGTAATTTATGCGCAGGGGTTTTTTAAATTAACATGAAGCCTGGATTTGGATGAAATTACAGGATGAATAGGATCAATGGCCTCCATATATTGCTCTCCTGCCTTATCAATTAGCTGTGATTTTTGTTCTGTGTCAAAGGGGCCTTTTGTCAAACAGATGACAAGTCACACAGCTAAATTAGGTCCTATTGATTTGCATGATTTTTCATCAGCCCAATTTAAAACACACACACACACACACAGAGTGGTTGATTCATTCCAGTCTGCAAAGGAAGGTATTCTTTGTAATTTGAGTTAAAGGAGAAAAAAAAAAGATTCTCAGAAATCCTCTCGTTGGAGCTGGGACATTTGACTGAGCAAACTATTCAACAATCAGTCAGATGGATTTTTGAAACAATTTGTTTTGAATACAAAGTTTATCTTAATCATCAGTTTGACTTGAAAATCATGTTTGCTTCTTCGCTCGGTTTGATTGTTTTGTTTTCTGTAAATCATTTTTCAATCAGAAGTTGTACCTTTATGAAAGTCACAGAACCAAACACTGAAGCTCATATTTTTGAATCAGCTGGATGTGGACAAAATGTGTGCTTCAGTGTTCTTCCTCTCACACTACGATATTTACTCTTATTTACATGAATTTACTCTAATTTACACCATTAGAGTAAATTCATGACGTTAACAAATATTGATGTTTATTAATTTTGATGTTATCAGATTCAGTTTTCCTTTGGTCAAAGAATGACAGCGGCTCTCCTATGCTCTCAATGTATAGCCATTTTGAATTAATATGTATATAGCTGGTTTGTAGATAGTGTACATATTATTTGCTTTGCACACTCAATTGTCCTTTTTAGGGACATGCTATGAACATTTTACCAATAGTAGAATTCATTTAACTCAGCTGAATAACAAATGCTTCATTTATTACAGAGGGAAATTCAACTATTTGATTTCATAATTACTGTTTCTATGTAGTTCAATTCAGACACATGAATGATGCACACCGGAACCAGCTGCAACCATGCAGGAATGAAAGTGACAGCTGAACTGTTTCTGGTTAATCAGATTTACAGTAATTCGTTTTAGGTGCAAACACAGGGAAACCACATAATGTGATTGGACAAAACAGTGGCAAAACAAAGCATAAGTTTATATTATGCTCCTTTTTGCTTTTTAACATTTTCATCATAAATCTGGACATTTCTAACAGGTGGATGTTCACTGTGAGAGCCATGTTGCATATGTGAATTTGTGTGCATGCTGTATGGTTGCTCTTGATTTCCTTCAGCCTTTTCCCACTCCATAAAACACGCGTGATAGTTTAATCCTTTATTCTCCATTCACAACTGTGATTGATTCCGGGCTGCCAATGAGACTGAAAAAACAGGACAAGGAAACAAACTACAATTCCAGTTTTTAAAGAAACTTATTTTGTGCTAAAAAGAGCCAAGATCTTCTGTGAAATCATGTGATCTCACACGTGGTTGTGGTCTAACATGGGGTGAAAACACCTCATCAGCTGTACACCAATCTGCTCCTTAATCACACTGGTGCCCAATAAAAGTCTGAGCCAGTTCAGTGCTGTTGCTGTTAAGAAATGGCCTTGTGTGACCGCTCACCATCAGGCTTTTGATGGCTTTACTTCCCTTCATTAGCTTAATTATTTGGCTATCAGTAAACACCACCAAATAATTAATATCTGGGAGCCTCGGTGGTAAATTGCAGCTGACGTGAAAATTTTGATGTGCATTACACAACTGCAGGAAGCAACCAGCAGGAGTGTAAACAGGCACAGTCTGCACAGAAACAAACATGGTATTTCTATTACTGACAACTACAGAATTTCGCCAGGTGAGTTTTATCCACACAAATTAATTCATTTTATATATTGTGAACTGGGAAATGTAAGGTTTGAATTCAGTTTGGCTTTAATGAAAAGCTTACCAGATGCTTACTTTATTTCAAGACTTTCCAAATTGTTCCACCCTACTTGTAGGTTAAACATAAAATGATTTGGGATGTGTTTGGCTAAAAAGTGCATACCAGTGGGTATTGTATTATTCTTTACTATTTTGTTGTTGCAAACAATCAGGTTTTTTTTTTTTTATTTTGTTTACCAACGAAAAATGAACGAGAGTGTGAAAACTGTTGAATAATTTCCAGTCTTGTGTTGCGTTCGCTTTTTTATTTCACAGTTGTACCACAGACAAGTTTGACATAAATACGACTCTAATTAATCTTTGCAATCATTCAAATAAATTAAACTCATTCACTTGCATGTCAGTGACAGGAACGGATTCATCAACGTTAGAAATGACAGACAAACGGTGATATTTACATTAAAACAATGCAACACGTGATGAGTACCATGCAACCTGTTTACCTTCGTGACTCTTGAACGGAGCACAAGCTGTTTGTCCTCAGACTGTCTTTACATCCTTCATTTACAGAAAGTGTGTGTGCAGGGTTGAGCTCCAGCTGTCAGCAGGTGGAACAAACAGGATGTTGACAAATAATAAGTGACAGATCTGCAGGATGCTAAATCTCATTTTTTCACATGCTACAAGGTTTACAGTACATAAAGTGATTTTATTCAGATACTAATTTGTCCAGAATGTGCTGTGTTAATTATTAGTGGGTTTTTTTTCTTAAAAAAACAAACAAACAAAAAAAACCTTTTTTTGATGGAAATGAAAACAGACACATTTTCAGATTTGGACGCTGTCTTTTAGAGTAAACACAAACAGCTGCTTTTTGAGCAGTTTTCCTGGTAAAATCTTTGTAACATTCAGGGTCTTCCTGGGGTCTCCTCACAGTCCTGCCCCAATCTTCCGGTCTCCTCCTCCTCCTACCTGAACCCCCTCCAGCTCATCATCAGAGAACGGGCTGAGGGGATCGTACCCGAGCTTGTTGCTGTGCTGCATGAAGTCTGTGGACCGTGATATTTCAACTTTGTTGCTCACAGTGATGCGATACCCATGCTGGCTTCCGTCCTCCTCCTCCTCTTCCTCTTCTTCTTCCTCTTCGTCTACCTCATCGTCTTCCTCACCGTCCTCTCTGTCCTCCAACCCGTAGTCTGCCCGTCTGCCGTCCACATTTAAACCCCGTCTGGCCTCGTCTGTTTTGGCGCTGGCTATTTTTCCTCCACTTCTGAGCTGCTCCCCCTCCGCCTTGCTGGAGGCGGATGCCTGCTCCTTGGCTTTCCTGCTGCGCTTCCACTTCATCCTCCGGTTCTGAAACCAAATCTTGACCTGCCGGGGGAAATGGAACGTGATAGATATTTTTAATACATCTGAAAAATAAGATCTGTATGACAACAGTTGCTCTTCAAACAATTGAATTTGTAAAGAAATTGCTGGGAGCTAAATTTTATCTGATGTAATTTCATTCTTTCTTTCTTTTTTCTTTTTCAGTTGGCGCAAATTGCCTTTGGAGAAAAGTCCAGTCTTTCATTTAACCCTGCCACTGGTAAAATGTAACACAAAATGTAGTTTAAGCTTACGCAAAGAAATGAAGCAGAATACTTCTAGAGTTGGAGATCATTGACATCACTGACTAGATTTATGAACAATCTAGTCCTTGTTAAAATCGTGTATAAAGTTTCGTGTTTGTGTGAAGTACTGGTCGTTTTCAAGTCCATGCAATATTTTAATCAAAGCTTTTATGGTAAAAACAATATATAGATTTTGTTTTTAAAGCTGTAAATTCATTTGGTTTTACAGTTACTCTGTTCAAAGGTTCGCGTGGCTGTGACAGGCCAAAACAAGCCGTTAGAAATTGCAAGAAAGTCCTGAGATTTAGCCACAAAAATCCATATGTCAACGTTAAAGGCAATAACTTGCAGCAGTCTGGAACGAGAACCTTTTAACGTGTTTGCGTTTGAAGACTTTCACCCCGAGACACGAGGAGCTCAGAAGCCAAACCTCCTGATCGATGATGCCGTCTTACCTGCGTCTCGGTCAGCATCAGGGACGTGGCCACCTCAAAGCGCTTGGGTCTGGACAAGTACTTGTTTAGTTTGAACTGGTTTTCCAGCTCCAGGAGCTGCTGACTGGTGAAGGCCGTACGAGGCCTGCGACATTTCCCCAACAGGCCGGACTGAGGGCCTGCTGGAAGAGGAAGAGCATCAGTTGTCAATCATATATTTCAACATGCTACCAATTTCTTGCTATTTGTCCCGAGAGCAGCAAACAACTTTGGTATAAGACGTATTTGAAGTTGGTTGCACAGCAAATTTAGGTTCATTTACATTTTTTTTTCCATATCAAAATATTTGGGACAAACACAGACACCTCTCTTAATTATAAAACACCAAGGACATTGGAAGTTCACTGTGATGCTGTGGGTGGGAACAGGGACACATATGCCAGCACTCTGTGGCCATCATTAACTATAATAGCTTCACTGCAGTTTATTGTTGACGGGGGGACGCAGCAGGCGCGGGCCATAAAAACGCAGGCATGCCATTAACTTAATGAAAATCCAATGAAGGCTTTTGGGGTTTTATTGATGATCTACAGTACGTTTTAGGTGTTTGTTTATAGTTACTTCGTCACACAAAGACAATTTTCATCTTGTTGGCGTTTATAGAGAAATAAATGAGACAAAATTAAAAATATGACACAAGGATAAGCAATAAAAAAAAAAAAAAAATGGAGACGCACTGTACTGCGAGAGACTTGAGGCTTGCAGAGATGGAGCACTACAACTTCAAACTCTGGAGGAAATGCTATACAAATATTATTCTTTAAAAATACATTTTAAAAAAGTAAAATATATTTTTTTTAATTATGAAGAAACAGTAAGAAAAATAAAAGGTTAAAAAGAACATTTATTGATTCAGAAGAAAAGGTTATTTTATTTCAAGTGTAGATTGTGCAGCTTTGAAAAGATGGAAAGAAAGAAAAAAAAAGAAACCAAACGAAAAAACATCCCAACTATCAAAATGCTTTGTAAATAATAATAATAATAATAATAATAATAATAATAATAATAATAATAATAATAATAATAATAATCTATCCCCGACGTCTCAGAAACATTATAAGCGATATCCTCTATTTGTTTTTTCTTGGAACCTTTTTGTTTGTTTTCTTTTCTCCCATATTTTAAAATTCACGCTTTGGGTGGAACTAATCTCATTTGCTCATACTTACAGGTGTAATCCGGCATCCGCGGCATCATGATCCCGGCTCGGATCCAGTGTTCCAGGGGCAGTGATCCGGCCATGGCAGCCGCCTTCAGGTGCTCCGGGTAGCCCTGTGTCAGCTGCGTGAAGCCGGTGTATGCGAAAGCTGGGTGCTGCCCTCCCAGAGCGCTCAGTGGATACATCGGTGCCGGGTACATACCGGGAATGGCGCCCGGCGTCAGAGAAGCCAGGCCTGGGTGCGGGAAACTTAGGACGCTCGGTTTGGGGATTATTCCCGTCTGAAGGTGAGCGCCCCGCGGGGATGGGGTGTCGGCGCGGTGGCAGGAGACGGGGCTGCCCCCGGGGCTGTCGCTGCTCAGGCCCGGGGAAACGTTTCGACCGCCACGGTTAGTCGCATCGGCGAGGAGGGCGTCGATTCTGAAGTTTTGGGACTTTTCCATATCGTCCTAAAGGAGTGATGAAACTTTGAAGCCTTTTTGACGAAAACAAGCTGAGGAGATGCGCACCTGTGCCGTGCGTCAGCACGCAGACAGTGAAGCCTCTTCAGTGAGACGTTTTCATAAAATTAGTCTGGGAGCGAGCAGGGGGGGGAGAAAAAAACAACAACATTCATTAACGAGTTATCACAATTTCAAGGCTGTTTTATGGCGCTTGCATCCAGTCATCCTTTCTTCTTAAGCGCACCTCATACATATCGCTCTGCACCATTAAAACTACAAAGGTATGCGGCTCTCCGCCAGCCGCCCCTCTCCACCTCAAGGGGCCGGAGTGAGCCGGGATTGGCTGGAAGCGGAGCTGCTCCGACGGGCCTCTAATCAGCTAATTACTCGCTCGTTTCTCCCCCCCCAGAAAGCATTCAGAGTGAGGTAATGTTCAACCCTTGTCCCGCCTGCAAACACCTTCAACTGTATTGAAGCGCGGGGGTTACATTAGAAGATTGGGCACTTATATGTTCAGCAGGACTCTCCCGAGATTGGAGCAACTCGGCACAAAGAAAAGATGCTGCGGAAATCCTCCTCAGCATCAGGAGGATGCAGTCAAACAGCCTTCGAACTGCTCAGAAAACAATCTGTCCATCATTTGGGTTTTTAATACGAACTCCTCCGTCTCGTCTCATGCTAAGGGCATACCATTTCCATTAAAGTTTACGATCAAGAATTGCACACAAATCGTATAAAACCGTAATGACTTGGCAGAGGAGGCCTTAAATTAATTGGCCTCCCGCTTAATGTGGACTAATGCCATTTTAAGACTGAAAAAGTCAAAGGGCGTCAGCTAAAGATGAGTCTCATTCAGCGGTTGCTGGGGGAAATGACAGGAGGTGATGGATGCCTTAAATCTCTTCAGAAATGTTTCTTCATGGCGCATCACTGACAAATTCTCATCAAACATCACTGAAGCTCCTTCACTTGTGTGGCAAATGTCTGCAGCCTACTTCAACAAATGTCCTAATCTCTAATTTATTTTGCACATTTAATCAATTTTGCATGACTTAAACATATGTTCGAAAAAATATATGACAGAATTGCTTCATTGTGTGCTGTGCGAAAGGACAGCTGACCTTAAGCATAGATTGGCAATGACTGAATTATACATGCGGTCTTTCATAACATGTAAGGGACCTTTATGGGTGAATCATGCAGGCATCTGCTCTGCATATTTGTGTAAAATAAAAGATGAAAAGCTGTGTTCTAAACCACGAATCATTTTCACAATCTGAACATGTTTGGATCAGTTTAACATGTTTGTTGTTAAATGTAATCATTTTTGCTCCTCCACCTGCACTGTTCCTATCAGCTCCCTATGACCAAAACAGATATTCCATTTAGAGTCTTTAACACTGGTTCGTAAATATGATGGTAGGAAAGAAATTGATTTTTTTTCTCTTTCAGTTTGTCCCAAAAAAGGGTGGAACATGAATAATTGATATAACCTTATAAAACTTGCACACTTACCATTCGGAGGGTTTTTGCTCCTTTCACAGACTCTGTATCGTCATAGCTTTATTATAATTATCGCAAGATGTTTAGATTTAGTGTGTGTGAACACACTAGGTTGCAATGCTGAAAGCGTGTCCTGAATGTAACAGTTTCCATAAATGGTCAGATCTCAGCACAACAAATAAAACGTGACAAACGCTGTTCTTACCGTTTCTCATTTCTTGGCTTCATTTCGCAATTATTGTCCAGAGATTTTCGCCCAACAAAACACCCACACAGTTAAGGGACTACACTCATTTGCAATAAATGGGTGGTAATATAAGAACTTTCATCCATTTATTTGGCAGGGAAAACGCACTTTACGTAATATTTCAGTAAATGTGCCAGAATTAGCCAAACGGCTGTTTCTCACATGCTGTCCCAGAAACTAACACTAAGACTAAGAACTTAAGTTGAGAAATTGGGTTTCTGCCATTAGATTACTTTGTTGATGGAGAGTTAAAGTACAGGCACATTGTGCTATTTAGTGTTGCTCCATCAGTAATAACTTTAAACTTGAGTGAGAGTTGTAAAGTGAGAGTTTTCAGTCTTGTGGCAGTCAGTTCAATATCTGGTTTTCCAGGATGATTTGGTAGAAGCATTCAAATGAGCCAGTTTGATTTACCTTTGATTATGTTTACAGGTGAATTTGGAGCAAAGAATGAAATGTTAGCCCCTATAGGTCATTATATAAATTAGCTCACTATTGCTGGTTAGTTCGTTTTTATTTTTACTTTGATCTGAACTTTTTTTCCTCCTTCCCACCTTCTTTCATCCTCTATCACAAGCCATTACATGCTCGTGCCCTCTTGAACTTTTTTCAGCGCTCTGAAAATTCAGCGCTCACACCCTTCTCACCGTGAGAGGACAATTGATTCAAAGAGGCCGCCGGCCGTCGACTACAAAGCCAGAGTTTATCGACGAGTTATGCGTCAGTAAACTTAGCGGCCAACAGGAGTTTACTGAAACATTAAAGAGCTTATCAGCAATTACAGGCATATTTTTCAATCATTACCACAGCTCTGAGACGGCTTGCCCTGTCCTTAAACTAATCCAGGTATGCTCTTGTGCTCTTTGTATGCCCCGGTGCAATATTCACTCTTCAGGTCACAGACTCCCGCTGATTTCCTTAACATGCTGATAAGATTTTTCACACTGCTGTCGAGTGATTAGGGAGCACATTTCTGGAGCTTCTGCAGTTTGTCCTGTTGAAAACCTTTGATGCATCTCCAGATGATTTGATTCTCAGTCACTGGTACTCTCCAGGTGTGACGATTTGCCACGATTCAGTCAGCATTGATGGTGTGTGTTTGTGTGTGTGGGGGGGGGGGGGTGTGCGTGCGTGTGTGTGTGAGCGTGTTCCTGTGTCATCTTGTGACACACACGAGGCTTTCAGGGAGATTGTGGATGGGCACCACCTTTCCCACCAGGCCTTGAGAGCGGCACGGTGGCCGAGGCTGTGATAAATGATCCGGGTGCACAATGAGCTTTCTGTGAAGTGAAAATCAGCTCTCCCTCCCAGTGGTAATTAGACTAATTCCCACAATGTCTAATGCATGTGATAAATCAGCTTGCTTCTGCCAGACCTTGAGACCAAAATTAGTGTTGTCTCATTATGGAGATAAAGGTAATTTATTAGAGTTTTACTTCTCTTTTCAGGCTCTGTACCTTGTCCCCATCATTTATTAACCAATATTGAGCTTTGCCATATGACATTTAGCCCACTGGACATGAATCTCTTTCTGTCTGACTTTGCTACTTTGGCCCTTTCTGATTCCCCTCCCCTCACCCCCACCTCACTCCTCCCATCCCCATCAGGTGTGAATAAGCACTTCCATCAGAGATAATGAAGCTGTTTACTCGGCCTGGAAACCGTTCTTGAGCTGATTATTTTCCACGTAGTTGGATGTTTACTTTCACGGTTGCCCGGGCGACCCGACCAAATAAAGCAATAAAAACGGAGATGCTTACAGATGCTACACCATAAAAGCCAAATCTGTCTAGTAACAAGACAGTTGATTCATAAATGCGAAGGCTTATTGCAGACAAGAAAGTTCTTCCCTCAAGTGGCTGAAATGAAAGGCTTTACTTACTAATAACTAAATAAGTACATGTATGTAATCTAGAGTGTGCAAATCCTCTTTGCTGTGCATCACAGCTATAGTGCAAGTCCACAAAACTTTAGACAATTCGGCTGCTTGACTGTTTTTTTTTTATGCACAAAATTTCATAGAAAAAATCGTCTAAAGCAAGAAGCTTCACCTTTTTATTGTTCTGATTCTAGAAATTCTATAGATGATTCAGTTCTGTTCCAGTCATCGTAAAAACAAAGCTTGAGCTCCTTCGAGTGTTGGCTCATCAGGACCTCGTGCTGTCTTAAGATGAAGAAGAAGAAGCTGAGACGACCCAGGAAACAAAACAGAACAGAAAGAATCAGCAACTCTGTACACTGATTCTGCACTGATAGGAATTAAATTGAATGCTCAGGCTTTTTAAGTGGGGGGTTTTGTTGAGAGTTTATAAGCAGTAATCATCTTTCCTTCTGTAAGTGTGTGATTGTTTTACCCTTTATGAAACAGAGATTGGCTTTTAAGCTAATAAATTTGCTGGCTACATTTTGTTAAGAGTTTTATGTCAAAGCGAATTATGCCATCGGAAAATAACTTAAACCAATCAAATTACACCCAGACTGTTTTTCCTAGGTTATACATATTAAGAGAGTGACAGCATTTTAAAATCACCGACACTCTTCTCTGTGGGGCTAAAACATTATGGGATGTCATAAACAGTGAGTTTAAGTTTGGGAAAATAAGTGCTTGATATATAAGTGAAAACATGGACTCTCAGATTGTTATGTTCCTTTTAAAAACTCCCAAAAAGGGTTAAACAGTTTTGACGTTTCAGAAGTCTCTGTTAGAAAGATATTAGCTGGTAGGGAAAAGGAACCTGAAGATCAAAATTAGAACAACTCCAAATACAAACGGTGGTGTTTAGCATTTCTATGTTCAAAATTAAATAAAACAGTTTAAAGGCTTATCAAGTAACATTTGAATGAACTACGACTCAAATTCTTTCGGCCAATACGACTGGTCGTTAATCTGTTGACACACAGTGAAGATGCTGGCAAATTCATTTACTGTAGGTAAGTTAACTACTCAAAGTGTCGCGGCAGAACTCGACTACCAAAACAACAAACTGTCCCTTTAAGAGAATTTGTAGCAGCGCTGTGTTGCTGCTATACTGCTGAAAACATTGATTTGAGCTCTGCTGTTTGGGCAATGTTGTGTTGCTTGGAGCAGGTCAGAGGTTTTTCAGAAAAGTTTATTAGTCACCTGAAAGCACATTAGCCTCAAGTAACATGTGCAACGTTAACTTTAATGGAAGAATATAACACAAACACAAACTCGTTTAAATTAGAGAGTGGAGGGATTATGATTTGGACTACTTTGTGAGGGTAGTTGCATTTGTTTTTTAATGTTTAAATCATGGGAACTTTCTGTTATATTTGTACCTTTCCTGGCTTTTAAAAGTAAAGGTAAAGGTAAAGATAAAGGCAATTTTATTTATATAGCACATTTTCAGCAACAAGGCAATACAAAGTGCTTTACAGGAATTAAAAGGAAATACAAACAAAATAACAGGGCGAAAGAAGAAAAAGCTAATAATGTTGATCCAAAGTAAATAAACTAAATACTCCTATTAAGGAGTATCTGAATACTCAGTTACTATTCAGGGTTGGTAGATAAGTATAAGTAAGGTCTGGTCTGATTCCTTTTCTGGGTTGGGAGAATAGGAGTCTAAAAAGTAGTTGCTGAGGTAATTGTTCTGGATTCCAGGTTCTAATCCCTGTTCTGGGTTGCTAAATAAGTGTAAGTAAGTATCCTATGGCCTAATTTTAAGTTAAGTTAAACCTAATCCCCCACCCTAAAAAAAAACAAAACAAAGATACATAAAAACAACATTGCTGTTTTCACTTATCTTATCTCAACAACTCTGTTAGATCCTTCTTGTTAGATCTGAGCTTATTAATGACAACGTAATAAAGTTTTCACAACTGAGACACCATGATAGATTCAGAACAAATGCATCTGCCCTGGTCCAATTTAGGGAAACCTTTCAACTTCTCAGTCTGCTTCCCAGATCACTGGTTTCACTTTTAGAGGTCCAACGGTGGAAACAAAAGCTCCTTTTCAACAGTATCCAGCCCAGTGTGACTTTTATTATCATTTAATGGGTCCTTCTATTTAACAGCCCGGAGTTTTATAGTCAGTCATACAAGTGCCCCATTGTGCATAGATACAAGAGATAGGAGATAAATACGCTTTATCAGCCACAACAAGGCATCATTACTTTCACCCTCCTATCTCGCCGTTCCTCTTCATCACACATTATCTGGCCACTTATGAGTATATTCAGAGTCATCAAGAGCTTTGAAGATTTCCGTCAGTTGGGTGTTTATAGTTCTCTCCTCTTTACAGATAAACTTAGCTTCAACTCTGCAGCGTGTTATAAATCCAGCCTCTTTCCCTCCAGCCGAGAGCCAAACCTCTTTGTCAGAAATCACGTTTATTAAATCAGCAAATAATCGGCACGTTGTGCACACGCCGGTCAAAGCTAGCCTTCTGGCATGCTGCAAAAATCACCTGCTGCCATCCACACTCACGAGAAATAAATATCCCATGGTTCAATCTGTCTGGCAATCAAAGGTTAGAGAGAAGAAATGGACAATCAAAGAATAAAATACCAAGATTTCAATGAATTCCGATTAAATGAATGACTATTCTGACTTTGAGAAATAATATTTGCATGAAAAACTTTTGAGCAGTTTGTGATCTGTCGCCACTTTGGTCCAAACTGAACTACAGTACTTCTCCAATACGACTGATGGCCTGCCACTGTAAGCCTACTGTACACTGCAGAACAAGACATCATAAATCCGCTTGTTGAAGTCTCTAGTTTTGGACACAGCGTGACTGAAGACAAATGTCTCACTTGCAGCGTCATCCCGGCTCAATAACCGACTGTGTGGGTTATTGAGCAGCTAATTCCTCAGGGAGGGTTCACGTTGAGTCATTCTGCAGCTCGGCACATCTGGTACGTTTCCCAAAACTCAACACGTCAGTGCGCCCGAACGCAAACAGGGAATCACAAACAGTACTAATCTACTGTGAATATTTAGACAGACGTGAATGTCAATAGGCTGTACATGTGTAAACATGGTTGGTGTACTAAGTACTTTACAAAAACAAGGTATGAACGTAATAAGTGAAGATAAATTTAGGACATGTTTGGAAAATTTGGTTCTGAAAAAGGCCAATATATTCATGTGGTGGCGAACTAAATCAAAACTATCTTATATTAAGCTTTAGTAACTTCACAAAAGGCTCCAATTAAATAAAAAAAAAAAGAAAAATGTATTTTGTTTGTAAAAAGCATTGAAAAATTGTTTAAAAAGCTTGAGCAATTAAAGTTGCATTTGTAAATATTCATTTCAGATCACAGATGAAAGCTGCTTCAAAAATATCTGAGCAGAAACCTTTTGTTCTTATGGTTTTGAAGAATATTATTTAAAGTTGAGAACATTTAATTTGTCAGCTTATTTGATAGCTTCCAGAGTAATTTTTATTTTTTTATTTTTTGTGACAGGTTAAAACAATGATGAATCAAGCAGACCATGTGTTGTTTATTCGGAGCAGCAGCCTATAGAAACCAATTAGGACACATGAAGAGACAATTGCTGCTCTTTTGACCCTTTTAGCCAGTAAACACAACAAACATCAGAAACAAAGAAAAGGTACAAAACATGAAACACTCAAAACTAAACAAATCAAGATACTCACTACTGATTTGCACTTGTGTGAAGATTTTTTTTGATTCTATCTATGCAATTTCCAATTTGCATTTAAACTGTGCTATGACAGGGATAAATTATTAATATTTGTTCAAGGTGGAAGAATTATTTTGTCGCTTCTTTACCATGTCATTTAAAGGACTTACATGGCTCACACTTTGTCAAACCTCTCCAAATGTTTTCATCAATTCAGCGTCATTAAAAAAAAAAAAACGGCCACAATGCTGTGATTTACATCTGACCCAATTTCATCTATCGACAAATCTCAACTGGGCTCCATTACTACTTATTGATGAAATACTGACTGAAGGGTTCATTCCAGTGTTTGGACTATTGACGACCTCCTAACAATGATTACTCCGTGGAGGTGGCACAACTAGCAATAATACAAAGAAGTTAATTTGCTTAAAAGATTAGCCTCATGTGCAATTAAGTGAGATTTTGAATTTATGTAATTCTGCCCCAAACCCTTATGCAGCATTTGCAGCCTTATAACAGAAATATGACATATTATTAAGATATGTGAACATTTCCGAAAGCTATAACAGTTCTACTCAAATTAAATATTCAGATAAGTCTGTTTAGCAAATCAGAGGCTGATTTGCAGCAGTTTATGAAGGTGTTGAAAACATGAAACGTCTTATTTCCTCTCCATTTTTACTGTTATTTTTACTGATGTCGCCTATTGACACTGTTTAATGTGTGTGAGGCATAAATATCCGCTCTCCCTCGCACTGCCTGTTTCAAAGGGGTTAGGTAACTCTGAGATAACTCTGGAGTTATTCTGTTATTCTGTAGACTTAGGCTGCAGAAGGAAAAACTGGCCATGTTTCCTCACTCTCCACGTTTGATCTTTTATTCTTCAATTTGCACTATTCTCCACTGTCGCCACATGCTCGTCAAGGAGGAGTGAATGCTCGATGCAAGCTGCTGGGTTTCCTTAGATAGAAAACTTTCTCCTTTTTTTACAGATCTGAGTAATACGCCAAAAACAAGAAATGAAAAACTTTCACTTTCTTTTCTTTACCATGGGTGTATTTTAGGAGTATTTGAAATAAAGAAAGGGGATAAAATTTGCATCTTTGTTTCCTAAACCTTTAACATTTTATTTATCCAAACAGGAACTTTGATTAACGTCGCTAGTTAATCATCCCCACTTTTTTTATTAATCACTAAATGCATGTCGACTCAGAAAGCCTAAACATCTTCCTAAAAGGCTTTTCATAATGTTGAAGTATGACTGCTAAGAATTTTTCAAGAAATATGGATATTCAAAGAGTCTATTTTTGTGTCCTTGGTTATAGTTTGTTTCCAAAATTCTGCATCTTTCCAAATCTTATCAACCTATTGCTTTTCAATGTGCACAGAAAAAAACATCATGAAAAAAAATGCTTGTTTCACCTCCAAGTAAACGTCTTCTGGAGCTCTTCTAAGCAAAATTCAACTCAACACTTGTGCATCGCATGTTAAACTCACAAATAAGGGATGCGACATCATGGGAGCAGAAATGGCCGTGCTGCCTGGCTAGGGTTTTAGAATATGTCTTGGTGTTTGGTGCATGAATCCATTAAAAAATGTTGGCCTCATATTGTTTTGGTACAGATAGTTTATTAGAATTATTCAGGCCTCATTCCTTTCCTCCAGGAAGAAGTGTGTGTGTGGGTGTGTGTATTGGTATTGTGTAGCTGATCCCATTTATCAGACTGGTTAACCCTTGGCAGCAAGTAGTAATTCGGAACAGGACACTGGAGGGGGGATGCAGGCACTTGCTCTAATTAAATCCCCCCACCGTCTACCCGCCCATACCAACACAGACGATCTCCCCTCCCCTGGCGGGGGGAAAGAACTGACCTCCCGACCTCTGTTCCTCCTTCTCTCCCCCTTCGCTGCTCTCATCTCCCACCTCAGCTCCCCAAAACTGCAGAGACACACGGAGACAGTTCAGGTCTAATCAGAGCTGACACTCAGTGTCACTGACATGGATAATAAATAATACATTTCAATTAAATGACCAGTTTTATATGAAGGATTGTCCTTGGAACGTATTGCAGCGCAACGATGCATGCAAAAGCATATTTATACATAAAGTCATCTCAACTGCAAGAACATTTAATGGGAACATCCTTATATATTTATAGTAGCAACGGTGGTCGCAAGGTAACAAGCTGAGGAGTTCAAAACCCAAAGAACAGCGGTTGTTCTTATCATAATTAAACACAGTAACTGTTTAAGGTTTCTTTCTGCACTGTGCTTGTCTGTAATAACAATGTTTGCTTTCCCAGGCCTGCTCAGGTAATCAACAAATGATGATGATGCTGACGATGATGATGCTTTTGTCCTTTTTGTCTGTCGCTACAGTGTTGTTGACCTTTTCTAATCTGTCCCGTTTTATAAAATTGATTTATTATTATTATTATTATTATTATTGTCACATATGATCGTATCGCTGACTCAAAACAAACTTATCCTTCCTCTGCTTTCTAAAGTGACAACGGCAAATAAAAATGACATTAATGTGAAAAGGTGTTTGCGCCGGTTTCTGGCTTTCGTGCGGCACGCAGGGTTCAAAAGCAGGTTAAGAGAGGGCCCATCTGTCCGGATGACAGCATCAAAAGAACTGGCACCGTTCACATGGAGGGAGGCGTTCCCCGGGCCGCTTGTTTGGGAAAGTTACACATGAACTCACGGTTATGTGAGCGTGCCAGTACCTGGATCAGAGATCGCATGGGAAGACGCATTAATTAGAAAACTGCCTCCAGCTTTAACTAAAGAAAATCAACTCAATATGCAGCATGAAATATTTCTAATCTGAAAATAGAATATATCAACAAATTCGTAAAAGTGTAACTTGATATTTTGACAGTTTAATTTTTTAGAGGACGTAATTTGCAGGCAAACCTGAGTTAGAGATGAATTAAATTCTCAGTTAGTGTTCAGGAACCGATTAAATTTGGTTTGAAAACAAATATATATAACATTTAAACATTGTATAACTTTTAAACTGAAAGGTGTTTAATTTTGAACATTTAAATGTATTTTATTTGTTGGGAGAAATAGTCCTTCCAACTACATGCGACCCGAGGAAGAAATTTGTCGCTGTGGGATTGTAATTTAATTTCTCTTCAGCCAGATACCAAATAAGAACAAAACATGTTGGTTGGCAAAAAAAAAGTGTGCCTTTGAAAAACTGTCAAACTGAAAATGTATTCTGAGCTAATTATATTTACAAACAAACATCTTTGCTTTTTAAAATTAATTGGTTCACATTGTTAAACATTGGGTTTACTTATGCTGCAGAATAATATGTAATCCAGATTATATGGCACACATTACAGCAGGGTTAAGGGTTAAGTTTTTGACACATTTTGGAATTACAAGATTAAATCTAACAATATTCAAACAGATTTTAATTTTAAAGCTAACATACCCAGTAAGGTAAATTGTAGCTTTTTGGAGAAAACTAATTAAAAATAGTCATTTTTTCTACAGAAACAGATTCTTGAACAAAACCAGTCAAATAGCAACAATAAAAAAAACTAGTTAATAATCAATCAGTAAAATTCCAATAAAATCCTAATTTACATACAGTACAGACCAAAAGTTTGGACACACAGTTGTGTCCAAACTTTTGGTCTGTACTGTACATAACTTAATTTACCAAATTGAACTTTTCAATAACAATTTTTTTTGTTACTGAAAGCAGCCAAGAAGAGAAGCTTTTGGTGATGTTACTATAACACAGCTACATATCTGTACTGCAGCTCTCAGACACTTAAAGTTACCTAAGGATATTTGAGCAGCCTTATAAAAATATATGTTTTTTTTCTCCTCAGTGTCTGATAATAAATCTGAGAAAATGTTTCCTTCTTACCAGACAGCTAGGATTACCAGTGTTTTTATTTTACATTTTCTTTTTTCTTTTAAATGTCTTCATGCATCTCCTGACTATTGAGTATAAATTTTATTTGAAGTACATACTGTAGCTTCTGGGTGTCAATTGGCAGACTTAAGTATTTTGCCTCTGGTGTTAATACACACATCTTTCACCAGATTATATGGCACAAAACCTGTTTTCTTCCTAAACAGGTTGATGGGACATTTCAATGATATTAATAATTTTGGGGCTCCACAATTTGCTTCCTGATATTTTAGCTGATTTCTTTTAATTTCCCTTGATGCCACACAAGGAAGCAGCGTGTTTGAGCTGTTGCCTATAGTTCAACAAAAGTGCAGCTTCATTTAACTCAAAAGTTGACCAAGCCTAAATTAACCAGTCATTAGCTTAAAAACCATGATGACATAATTTGTGTTTTCCCAACTTGTCTACAGCCGTACTGCTATTTAGTCCATGACTTCTCATCGTTCTGGCATTTGGTGAATAAAAAAGTATCGCGGTAATTTTGACTGATCTACAACAGGAGCGTCTGACGGTGTGAATAAAAAAGCTGTGCATTTTTCTGCGTGTACATATCTTGTTTCAACTACATTCATCCACAATTCTTTGGGGTTACTTGATCACAGAGCAACTTCAGTCACTAAATATGATAATAATAAATTTGAATGCACCTGATTTTGACAAATCTTTCCTGATGTTGCTGGTCTTCTGGTGCTGCTGCTGACACACGGAGGTCAAGTTATTCACCAGATTTGTCTTCTATTTACATAAAAACTGCGTCTGCATGCATGCATACCGAGGGTCACGTCAACATCTCATTTATATAATAGCTCTACGTTTTTATCGCACCCGGCCGTGACTGACAGGTGGAAATGACATCACTAAAAATTTTTAGTTGTTGTCCTTCTTTCAGCAAAGTAATACACGCTAATGCAGATTCCACCAACAAGCTGTTTTCTACACTCATCTGCAGCATCTTTAATCCACCTTCTCCAACACCCACACACACAATTTCATCCCCCCTCTCGCTTCATTTTACTGTCCCCGCCACCTCACTGTGTCACAGGGATATCCAATTGGCATAATTGAGCCAGGTCAGATGATAAAGAGACCTATAACAATCAGTGGAGGTGAAATAAAAAACAGCTCCTGGTTATTACTTCTTGTCCTCGTCCCGCGTTTCACCGCCCAAATTCAGCCCCCTTCCGCTCCCTCCCTCAACACACTCCAGTTTAACAGACTGGGACTGCTGTGTTTATTTAAGAAAAAGCTTTGACATCTCGGATGGCGGGGAGCAAGAAGGAGGAGGAGGAGGAGGAAGAGGAGGAGGTCCGGCTGTAGCAGAGCAGAAATAGATGAGATGAGACTGGCTGCCACTCCTCTCATCAGCATGACACAGCTGTCACAGCCCTATTTCAGGAAAATTAAACAGCCTTACGGTAAACGGGCCGGGCCATGGGAGGAGGGGCTCAAGGGGAGTGGGTGAAGATGAATAAACTTGAAGTATGCAGATAGGCTCTGCCCCTCCCACCTCCTCCTCCTCCAACTTGTTCCCCCAAGCACCGTCCTCGCCTTTTGACATGATAATGGCTCCAAATTGATGAAGCCACTTCACTCATTCAGTGACAACGCCACCAGCGAGGGGACATAAAGGCTTTCCCCCGCAGCCCCTCATCCATCACTCCAGCAAGGATCTCCCTGCTGCCTGCTCAGCGCTGGATGGCCAGCAACTTGTTTAATCAACTAATTTGCCCTCCTCTGGTCACCCTTAAAGACCGGGCCACCTCTGGATTATCTTGTCGTTTCAGCCTCTTAATCAGCGCTGATTAACTGCTCATCAAACTATTAGCTTCTACTTTGCTTTGCTGAGCTTAACAAAGGTTAAAAGCCTGTAATTAAAAATTATCTGCCGGGCAGCAGTTCTTCTCTTTAATTGGCAAAAGATAATGTGCAACAGAGGTTTTTTTTTTTTTTTTTTTAAATGAGCAGAAGACAGAAGAGCACAAGTGCAAATTAAAAAAAGAAATCTCACAGCTCGGAAAAACGAGTTTCAGTTTAAAATAAATTAAAAAAAATAAGTTCAGTTGCCTTTGACTCCCCATTTTTGTGAAAAGATCTGGTCTGGATTTCCGATAACAATGGTTCACTCAGTCCTAGTGCCTTATCCTGTCAACAAAAGTTTATTTTTTACCATGGCTTTATTGTTAGGTTCACACCAACTTCAAGGTTTTTAGACCTTGTTCACACCAACATGTTTTGGGCAAATGGTTTTAATGGTGCATTTTTAAAACGAGCTTACAGCATCATTTCTAGGTGCGTCTTCATCCATACAACAAAAAAAAAAACTTAAAATGTCATGGTAACTGTCCCAGCCCTGTTCATGGTGATGTAACACAGTCACTGAAATAAAATATAAAGAAGTGGACTTGGTGCCTGCAGGTGTAATGCCAGGGTCGAGGGTTAGGTCAAAGGTCGACATCATTGCTTCTAAATTTGTTGTTGACGCAAAAAAAATACAAAACTGAGATTTAACTTGTTTTTTCAAACCTGTCACTTATTTAAAAATTATTAAAGAAATACAGGCCCCAAGACAAAACGGCCACTACCTTGGTTAAGCTCTTGCTATGGTTGTGCCAAGAATAAAATGTTCTGCTGATCAGCATGTGCACCGCCATTAAAATTCAGTCTAAGAATACGTGGAAACAGACGGTCACTCAAGCAGAAATTCTTGCAAAGTGTGTAAGTAACCCATTTTTATAATATATGGTTTATTTATTAAGATGTGTTAAAGTGTTGGGTATAAATGTGTCACAGAGGCCAGATTTTCTAAGTCAAGTTATGTGAACACATTTAACAAGAGAACGAAGCCATTGTGTAATAAATAAAAAGCAACTTAACTATGACTGTCAGGACTCAAAATAGATATATGCTGTTGTTACCACCCCCCCCACCACACACACAATAAGAAGAGTGGTAAAGAGGTTATAAGAAATCCTGTGCACTCACTGTTACATCTGTGCAAATGAATGTAAGGTTCATGTTACAGTGTGTAAAAAAAACATCACCCTAATTCCAAACATAAGAAAAAATTTTTAACACTAATAATGAATTTGTACTGAAGATAAAATTAAATGTGTAATAATCTTCAGGAATAGGCATTGTAAAACAGAGGGATTTTTTTTTTTAGCAACAATATAGCTGGTTTGGGTCCTTAAATATTTTGTAGACACAACAAATAATAGAGAGGGAAGGAGTTACTGTGGTTTTGTAAAACCATCATAAAAGAACGTTTCACTACATTTATCAGAAAAAAAGTGTTGGCATCCCTTGATTTTATTTGCACCATACTTTGGTTTTCACCCATCTGCTACATGTCGCATGCTTGAACAACTTCTATAAACATGTCGATTTGAAAACTGACAAATCAATTAATAGGTTCAATACACAAAGTTCCTCTGAGGAAGTAGTTAATTGTATCAATTGTTGTGGAAACTCAATGCAAAATGTATGTGTGTACCTTTCGTATTCGGTTTCTTTACTCTAATACCGCTAAATAAAATCTGGTGCAACAAACTGTACTGAGGAGTCATTCAATATAAATGTAATAATAAAATAAGATGTTCTGTTGAGGCCTCAAAGATTTGTTCAAAACATTAATGAAAGGACTAATAAGAAAAGTAGCCAACATATTCATGGAAACTCTGGAGGAAGTGCAAGCATCAACAACTCTGGCAGTAGACTTTGACAAATATCAGTTGTGCAATATACAAATCAGCCGTATATGACAGAGTGACAAAGAGAAAGACATAAGGTGAAGCCTTGTGTCGCTGCGATCTCTTTAATTTTAAACTACTTGCCTTGCATTTTGTATTTTCCAAGGTTAGAACCCATCTCTTGAAATATTAGGCTATTGCCAAAAATGTCAAACTCACTATTTTTAAACATTAGGTTTTTAAAAATCAGTAAAAAATAAATATTCATGTTTTAAACTAGTTGAAGACTCACAATATGTTGTTATTTTTTAAGCATTGGCAAAAGTGTAGAAAAACAAGATTTTGCCTTTCCTGGTGGTTTGGGTGCCTTGTATCTATTTTAATGCTGCAACTCCTCTTTTCAGCTTCCTGTTTCAAGCCATTTTCTTGCTTCTTCGCATCAGACAGGCAGCTACGCGGCAGGTGGAGAGCCTGTAAAAGAATCTACAACGACCGACCTGTACTACCTGTACTGACCTTATGTGGCAAATAAAAACTATCGATCCTCCTCTCCCCCCAACTCCCACTTTAAAAGACTTATTGTGGAGCTCCATTCCATCTAATCACTTGGCAAAAGAGTCCAGGGTCTATATAAAGAAGGAATAGGTAAATAAATAAAAGAAATTCCTGGACCAACGTGTTGCTCTCACCTTTGTAGATGAAATTACCCGAAAAGCTGTTACAAATCAATATAATCAATGCAATCAGCTAACTGACACAGGCAATCTCCTGCCAGTAAGTAAAAATACCCCCGATGGAGATCTTTCAATATCTAGTGCCATAATTGCCCCCCAGGGTGACGTTAGGTGTAGCGTTTTGTACACTTAATTAAATTAGTGAGTCCTGTGGACTGTGGGTGGCCGGCCTTTCCAAGAACGGATAGGTTTGGCCTGGTGCCAGTAATTAAGGCAAGACCTTTCTTGATTACGCCAATCCCCCTTAATGAACTCATTATGCATTTTAACCCAAACATTCCCGTGAATTAATGAGCGCGCAGAAAGCTCCTGGACGGAAACAACGCCCTGATCGCAGGCAGAAGTCATAACTCATCCACTCAACGGGGCAGACGTAATGTCCATATTTTACTCTTTCGGCTGCAGCCAAGACCAATTTGGACTCAAGTGACAGCAAAAGTTCTGACTCTGGCCACATAAAGCCTTAAAGAAATAAGATCTCCCTGGCAAGTAACAACAGAAACTCACTAGATGACTTTACAAGGTTTTACCGGAATCATAAAATAATTCTCTGTATTTAGTCGGGCTTATTTGGCCATTTTTTTATAGACACGTCCTCATGGCTTCCAAACGTGCAAAATGATTTAGAAGATTTAGACGCACTGCAGGCGAGGAGCAGGTTTGCGCTGACCCATAATGCTTCGCTAATTAAATAATTCACTAATTGATTCATTGCCAAATCAATAAAGACTGCAGATGGTTTATATATTGTGAGACCAGTTTGTGCAAGAGGACTTGGGTGAGGCTGCAGATGAAATGCATGCGGTTTCCAGTAAAAAGACAAGGTGCAACCAACAGCACTGCCCTATGAATGAATGGGAGAGGTCCTTACAGTTGTCCTTAGGTTCAAAATAATTGACCTTGTGGTTGTGTTGTAGGACTTCACTCTGCCCCTCAGAAGACCATGATTGTCAATTTAGAGTGTGAACTCCCTTGATCCTTAGGGAATCCAAGCTTTGTCAGGGAGTTTCTGGAAGAAACCAAAGAAGATTTTATTATTTCAAGCATAAAGACTTCTTGGGATATTTGGAATACTAAAAGGCATCTAAATTAGAAACATCAGGCAGATCGTGCTTTATTTACAATAAGTCACATTTGCAGGCCTGAACCTGGAAAGGCAAAAATTTTTTTATTAAATGTAATTGAACCAAAGGCACAATGTAATATCTCGCTTATTGGAGAGGATGTAACTGTTGTAAATCCACCTGCATGAACAGTTTAATATTTGTTTCCAAGCACGCCGCCGGCACAGAGGTAGATGAACAGTAAATTCTGCCTTATTGCCAGATGAAGGTGGTATTTAGAAGTACAAAGCAATATTTAAACTTACTTCAGAGGCTTTGCTTTAGAATCAGACAAACTCTTGTTACATCTAGGGTAGCTCACTTTGTACGAAACAAAAACTAAACAGATAATCCTAATAAACCGATTTCTGCATTCCCTGCTGAGGAGATACGAGAACAAATAAATGTGTGGAGAATTTTTGATCTAAAAGGAAACAATCAAATGTCAGTACACCGCTTCTGTTATTACAGATGGAAACGACTGAACAGGGAGGATATCTGTGTGCGGTGATGGACTCAGACCTGAGCCTTCACAGACACAAAGGCATAGTTACAAAGTCAGTTTTCTATCACCTGAAGAATATTTCCAGGATGAAACGACTAATGTCCGAACAAGATCTAGAAAACTCGTCATTGCGTTTATCTTCAGTCACATTGACTGCAGGAGTGCACCAAAATACGTTTAAGATCTGTTGTATTAATCTTCCACTCAGGTCTTCTAGTTCATGGAGAAATAGCATTCAGCTTGTATGCTCCAATAATCTGGAAGACACTTCCAGAAAACTGCAAAAATGCTGAAACTCCATATTCCTCTAAATCAAGGCTTAAAAACTAATTTGTTTAGTGTTGTCTTTGATAACAACCGGAATACAAAAAACTACAGTTCTTCAATCTCTCATTGCTTTCCCTTATGTTGCTTCTGCAATGTTTTTGCTCATTTGTTGTTTGATTTTCCTTTTACTCATGTAAACCACTTTGAATTGCCTTGTTACTGAAAATGTGTCATACATATTAACGGCCTTGTCTGGTCTCTAGATGCTGGCTGAAGCTGGTTAGACAGTGTCATTATTCACAGTGAAACATTCATGACCTGAACAGACATGGCCTGGATGGCCACTCAGCGAGGAGGAAACTATTACTCTGAAAACTATCTTTGAATAAAGCAACAGATTTTAGTGCATTTGTGTAACTAGAGTCCACTTTGTTTTTCTTCTACTTTACACATTTGACATTTCAAGAGCGATCAACTTAAATGACACAGGAGTATTCAACAAGACCGACATAGCGATGCAGCTCATCTCATCTACACATATCATCTCAGTCATTTCTATTCAAATAGCCAAAATGTATATTTTCTGCATGAAGTTTGAACTTCCTGCCTGTGCATGTTCAGGTTTTCTATGAGGCCTCAAGCATATTTAATCAAGATTCAATTTTGCTAAGTCTGACTGCAGCTTCTATTCTAACTACATCAACGATTGCTTAAAAATTGGATTTAAGTCTACAATTCAGTTTTGAGATTTGTTTTACCATTTAGTTTTCAGCCAAAACATTAAAACAAGTGAGACAGAAGCCATCATGCTGTTATGGTGTGACATTCTGCTTGCCGACCTTGGTTCCTGGCATTCCTCGTCTCACCTTTACGCGCCGTATTTCACCGCAACACCACTTCTTGACAGCAGGGGGTCTCCATTGGCTTGTGTTTATTAAAGTATAAGCAGAGGAAGGAGTGCTTAGAACAGAGCAAATTACAGGAAGTAGTTTTATTTCATAATTATTAAAAAGTATACGGAATATAGAATGCTACATATTTAACATTTATACACTCATTGCAGTGCGGAAAATATGAGATGTTTTTACCAATTTCCAGTAATGATAAATAACCTTTAATAACGACTGACTCACATCGTTGCACTGTCTTACCAGCAGCATTAAAGTAGGATTTAGTTTGCAAAAACACAAGACCTTACAGTCATTGCTTGAAACCAACCGTTGCATCAAAAGAAAATGTTTTTACACCAAAAAGTCAAATAAACTCCAACTGTACAAGTCCAATAACAAAGCCAAATTGACTCTTCATGGTCGAAATATTACTGTGTTACAGTCACAAAAGCAATAAATTAATCATGAATGCCAAAAACATTTGTTTTTCCAGGTACCTTGGTAATCCTCTAGTGTGGATCTTGTTATGTAAGCATACCCTGAGAAAAGTAAAGTGTGAAACACACACACGCACTCAAGCGTGTCAGAAAATCAAAACTAAACACAAGTAATTGTGGAATGCAAAATACAAATTTGATTAAAACACCATTATAAACATAAAAATTACAGGATAAGAAAAGTGTTATCCTGCAGTAGCATAATCCGTCCCCCGTCTGTCAATAGATGTTTTTCTATAGGATTACTGAATCTAAAAAGCCGTTTTCTTGATTATACAACCTTTGTCTAATCATAAGATTTATTTTTTTACCTACTTGTGATGCAAGACGCTGAATCTGGAATTGTAAATAAAGTGTCAGTACGCACAGATGAATAATCACAGCACCATGTAGACACATACTGCACTGGTGACTCCAATTGGAACTAAAAGATTGCGATTAGAAAGAGAAAAGGTGAAGCTGTTGTCTAAAAATAACAGCTGACATTTTAAAAACAGATGTTGGACCGAAACTGAGGAATAATAAATAATCATTAATCCTTTTTCAGGGAGAATGTAACCCAACATGCTAAATTCAAGCAACATTCATTCACTGGAAAGTTTCAATTTCATTAAAGTCTGACTATAATAATGACAATATTCATAAAAACTATAACTAGGTCCAACAAGAAAACAACGCTTGCTTCATTTTTTTTCCCCGTTAACAGACATAAAATCATTTTCTTTGTTAAAATACATATTTCAAGCTAAATATTAGGCATTCAAACTTCACAAAGCTGGGTCTCTACAGCAACCGTGCCTTATGTGTGTCAAAGGAAACAAATTTAGGCCGTCTATTAGTGCAATCAGCTGGAAGCTGATTTCGGCTTCAATGGCAAAGCAGTCACTGCATTACTTTGCCCAAATGTTACAATATATTGCTTACTGAAGCAGGTCAGGAAGCTGCAGGTACTAAATATACACCATTGGCTATTTGTCCCAGACCAGCTTTGGAAAAAGGAGGACAGAGCTGACACCTTTAAGGTGTAACTAACTAAATCCACAAGTCATTTACTCATAATGTACCTTTATACGTAATGTATGTTTTGATTAATTTTATTCAGAACAGATAAAGCCAACAAGATATAATATGATGAATGATTTGTCTGCTTTCTGGTAAACCCAGCTAGCACCTTTTTCCCAGATCTATTCAAGAGCTAAAATAAAATGCCGATCATTTAAAGAAAAACCTGAACTATTCATCCCCTTTAACAACTATTAAGAAAGAAATAAAGTGAAATTATCCTAATACCAACGACATGGTAATGCATTGCACTTCAGAGTGTGAAACAATTTAAGGCATTTCTTTAATTTTGCTTTAAAAGGATTAAGCAATTAATTAGATAGCAACTGTCACAATAAAAAACAACCCAGAAACATTTTACACTTTAAAAGAACAAATAAAAGGTGAGATTTCAACCTGGAACTAAGCGAAGGTACACCGACGTGGCGAAGTGTCCATGGCGCAACATGAAGGAATCAAACCATGTTGGTCTGAGTGTTTGGACTGCGGCTCTGCAGGTCCTGTACCTGATCGAGGACCCAGCCGATGCCCGGTCGCTCCTGGGGATTCGAAACCATTATGGAGCTCAGCAGCATCTGGAGACCATTGGAGTAACTGAATCAAAAACAGACAGACAAAAGATTAGCACAGTTTTATTCACATCCAGAGATGCAGATGTTGAGCTAATAGTTTAGATTTGAATCACAAACAACAAGAATATGATTTGTTGTTATTTTGCTGGAAGAAGTCTTCATAAGCAACAAGACAAGCTATACTTACAAAAGTAATGCTTTAATTTGATGACAAAAAAAAGCAAGATGGTACATTTTAAGTTTTAACTTTGTTGTGGAGGAAAGTACAAGACAGAAGTAGTGAATGAAAAATGCAAGAAGTGTAAAGAAATCTTGGTTAACAACTGCTACAAAACTTAAAACTTTGTGGTAAGTGCTCATCGTTTTGTTGCAGTTTGAATACGGACCTACAAGTTGAAGGGATGGTCACTGGATTCTGGACAGCCAGAGCAACACTATCCCCCTTCTGAAAGATCAGATCATAAGGGCCCTCCAGCATCATCATGCAGTACAGCACGCAGCCCAGCGACTGGAGGTTTATGAAAACACACACAGAAGATGTTATTAGCTGAAATAAAGATTTTCACTTTTATTTCAAGCGTCAGAGAGATACAGAGGCCAATACAGAAAATAAACTAAGACAATTTGCTCAAAACGGGAGGGAAGATGTCTTACCCAAATATCAGTTCGCTCATCTATAATGCAGTGACTTTCTACGTTAAAGAGCTCAGGAGCTCTGTAGGAAATGGTACATCTTTGGGCCGCCCAGTCCTGTACAGTCATGGCTTCTCTGGATCCCCTGACCTATTCAAAAAAATTAAAAAATTGACCAATTAGTATTATAGTCCCGACAGGGTGAGTAACGCCTAAAAGTAAATCTAGTAAACTTCAATGTTCACAGCACAAATGAAAATAAAATAACAATTTTGACACCATTTCTGAACATCCAAGTTATGAATTTAAAGAGAAATGTGTTTTTTCTGTCATTCTTACAAAAAAAAAAGATTCTGAATTAACCGATTAAAACAGTGCTGTTGATTTGAAAACAAAATACATTACAATGGCTGCCCTGAGAAAAAACTACCAGAAAGACAGAAGATGTTAGGACGTGAACCTCATCTTATGAAGAGTTACAACAGCATCAACAATGCTAAGCTGCCACCTAGTGGTAAAAAACAGAACCATTTATTGAAAAAGAAAACCTGTTTATAAGTATTCAATATTATTTAAGAATCAATTATTTGCAGTGCTTCTGGCTACTGTATACTATGTTTTAACACTTCTGTCTAAGTGACAATATGTGTCGCACTCTGTCGATCACATCAAATTAACTTTGCAATTTTATAGGTGGCTATCACCGTGTGAAAATATTTACATTTAATAAGTAAAGATTTTCCAACTTTCTATAGATGTCCACTCTTACCTCAATTCTTGCCCGGTTCATTGAGCCCAGATCCATTAGAACTGGCCTGTCTTCCTCATCCAAGAGAACATTTGTGGGTTTCAGATCCCTGTCAGATTAAATAAAATGACATAAGTGGTGGACAATAATAACCAGAAGGCTTTTTATACACAAGACAGTCACAAAATTATAAACACTGGAAGCTAAATTCTGTAGAAATGACAAACTTAGAATGTTTGGGGGAAAAAAAACCCAAAAGAAAAACAGCACATCAGCAGACTTGCTAATTTAAACATTTTTACAAAGCAGTTTTGTCAAATATTCATACACATCACACTTATCACAGTATGTTTTCAATAATCAAAAGCCTTAATCACTCCTCTCGTGCTTTTCTGTGATGGACGAGCAGATTGGGCACAGATGAATATACTAACTAATCTTATTAATCTGTTCATGAGCATAAGTATCCACTTCTGTAGTTATGACATCAGGCAAGCTGAGTGTTAACATATAAGATATGATTAGCTGTTCCGCCAGATCGGTCAGATAAACATAGATGCTCTTCACTGTGCAAACATCACCCCTCCATAATGTCCATCTTCAATAAGTATTTGCAGTGTTTCTGTAGATGGTTATTTCTTTCTTGGACCAAATAACCGAATATTTACTTAAAACAATTGCATCTAAAATATATATGAAACTAATCTGTATTTCTTTATGGAAACCCCTGTGATCATATCTTTTACATAGACATACTTGTGCTTCGTGTTTTGGCACATGGATGCATACAACTTCACATAAAATACAACAAATACAATTTGCTCGTCTCTGAAAGTTGGGCGACTTTACCTGTGGGCATAGCCTTTGTCGTGAATGGTCTTCAAACCAGAGCAGATTCCGCGGAAGATTTTCAAAATCTGGTTTTCAGGCATTGAGCTCCCTTTGTCTCTCAGCTTCTCTAAGACAGACCACAGGGTTCCTTTCTGTTCACAAATACACAAACAAATCACAACAGGACCACATTCTGACAAGTTTCCTTCGTCGTCCAAATTACAGTATCAACTTACTCTAACGTAAGGCAGAAGTAGCCAGGCTTCTGTCTTGCCTCCGCTGTCAGAGAAGGCATATGCAACCAGGCTCAAGATGTTGGGATGATTAAACGTCTGATGCATTTCCACCTCCGTCTGAGCCTCCTGGCGAGCCTGGCGATCATGACATAAGATCCTCTTCAGAGCGTAGAACTGTCCGTCCTTTGCCCCCTCAACCAGATCAACATAGCTGAACCCACTGAATTGACGGAGAGACAGCAGGTTAGAGGAAGCATGACATTAAAAGGGGGGTAATGTGAATCCTAAATGTTATAATTACAATAACAATAAAGTTGCACAGCAGTTGACATGAAACTTTACAACACAATCAAGTCAACTCACCCTTCATCCAATTTCTGGACAAAGTAGTACTTTTTGTTATCAATGGTGATGGAGCCACGGGAGCATATACACAGGGCCTGTCCCATGCCGACATGTACATTGTTTAACCAAAAACTTTAAAAAGAACCTAAGAGAAACAATAAAGACATTCGAAAAACATGCATGAACACAGAGGGCAACTGTTTCTATCCTCTTTGTAGGCCTCCCATCCAAAACGCTTCACCAGTTCTAATTGAGGGGCAATTCTTGGTGCTGTAAACTTTGAAATGCAATTTGTTTTCTTGATCACTGTCAAGAGTGAAGTTAATTAGTACTGACGTGTCATGTAGGCAATCCGTCGTCTATACCTGCTTATCCTTGCAGGGTCACTGGGGTTTGGTGCACATCTCCAAAGGTCATTGGTCAGAGGCAAAGCCTTCTCCTATACTAATGTGTGAGTGTACTTTTTTTTTTATACCAAGCAACATTGGTTACTCTGCTGTCAACTCAGCCATCACTTGGCTCTTGAATTCTTATACTGAGTTCTTTTTGATAGGGTGGAACAGTCTGACAGTGACACTGATTCTGTTATCCAATTGTTAAGATTCTCCATAATATATGTCTTCAGTAGCCTGTCTACACTAGCGTACCTATGGTTTTACATATGCTAGTTGATGGGTAATTAACCTTGAAGCCTGCGGTAGCATTAAATACATTAATTCCGAATACCTTAAATTGTTTCATGTTCTATTCAAACCCAGGAATATAGGAATTCCTTCCCTGTAATGACTCAATCATCAAAGAAACCTTTTCGATTAGAGGTAACGTTTCAAAGCTCAAGAAAATAAGCTGCAAAAAATTTCAACCCCTGGGTGGATTTAAAAAAAAATACCAGCGAAAAATAAATTATGCTACATTATTTGGTAATAATGTGGATTAATATGAAGGATACTAGTCGCATGCTACCTTAAGATAGCATGAAAACGAAGGTTAGCTAACGCATCACACTGGCAATATTTTCAAGCAATCTGGAATACCGTTACCGTCTTAATTTCTTTTATATGTATTATTTAAACTGAGCCCCTGACAAAATGTTCTTCTTAACTTGGTAACTGAATATTTCTTACCTGCTTCCCTCTTTCCCTTACAAGTTAGCTTGCTATCATTTTTGTGTTTTTTTTCTCCCTTCTGCTGCTGCTTCTTCTTCGTCTCTAGTTTGCGAACATTGTGAAGACCATAAATCAAACAGCGCCAAATAAAGACTAGTGGCAGATGCCAGAGAAAGATATGATGGCGGATAACAGGCCTAACAGGAAAAATAGCTCCGACGACGGAGGTGATACTTGTGCTGTTTTGATGTTTAAAATCTAGTTAACATATAAAAACTGTTAAATTTTATGTGCTACCCATTTGCTTAAAAGAAGCTCGTCCTACAAATAGACGCTTTGTGAACTTACTACATGTTAGCTTTAGCTGGCTACTGCTAGCATCATTAACGCTGGAATAAGGCTACAAGTAATGTTACTTAAAGTGTGTTAATGAGGCTACAAACCATGAGCGAAGAGAATCACTCATCATTTACATGAGTTTGGGTAACAGTAGTCTTTTGTTATTTGCTAAGTTGAGCTAAGAATTTGCTAAGCTAACTTACCACAGGCAGTTTCAAGGTAAACGTCTTGATGCAAGAGGAATTGGAGACAGAATTAAATGACTTTTTGATTTAGTGATGGCTAGACTCGCAGAGAAAAGGAGCAACTGCATTCAGCTTTGAATACTGTTGGCTTTATTTTGTCATTTTTATTTGGCTCGTGTTAAATGCCAGATAAAAATGTGTCTAATTAAAATCACACAATCAGTTATTTATATGGTTTGTATCCGACTGAAACCACTATTAATTTTTGTTTTAAGGTAACCATGCATTGGTAGTAATAGTAGTATATTAAATATAATAATTAGCTTGTTTTTTTAAGAATATGCTCTGTTTATGCTGCATTATAATAGTGATATTCATGTGCATTCATGTTCACAAGTCTTGAATAGACTTTTTAATATAATTTTTCACATCTAATCATTGTTTTTCTTTTTCTCCCCCAACACATCAAAAACCATTTATCGAGTTAGGGAGAAGGGATTGAAATTTTCTACCTACACTACTTACTACGTAGTCACTACATTGTGACTACCTTGATATAAAGTAGAAAGCCTGCATGATCAGGTTTAAAGGCATTTGAAAATGTCTTTAAGAAACTAACCTTTTATTCTAGAATAATTTGACGAGCACTGTCACTGTTAAAATGGCAGCTGCAGTGACTTCAGTGTATCAATCCATGTTTTCTTCTAGTTTGTTCTGTACTAGTAAAAGTAGTAATATCCTTGGCTTCATGTGTGGTGTAAACTCTTATCAGCTACTGCCATTAACTGTGACGTTCATAAATAAGACTTGTAATCTGAATTCTAAGCAAATAAGAACTTAAATTGTAGCTTTGAACACTCCCAGATCCCACAAAGCAGTTGTTCACCTTGGCGAGTTGTCTTGCCTCAAGCAGGGCCACAGGAGGAGGAGGACAGAGTGAAAACTAAGCCTGTCTCTTGTAGCACTGGGGGAGGAGATGGGACTGCTGTCAAACGCACATCTCAGCATCTTACCCCTGAAGACGAGGACGAGTCCTCAGCAGACCAACCAGCACCATGCAAAACCTCCAAAATTGGCTTCAGCATGGGCAGTAAGATGGCGAAGAAATCGAACCCTATTTCTATCAAACTAGGAGCAACGGTAAGTGTTAAGCTTATTTTACAGAACACCATTTGTGCAGATAGTATTGTGAAAGTAGTTGCAGAACAGCCTGAAAATGAGCACACTGAGGTCTGAGCCATGAAAATGTTGAGGCCTTTGGGTTATAAAGATGAGCAGATTCTATTCCTACGTGTTTGGGTTTTGAAACAACCTAAAGTTGGTTAATTATTACAATTTTTTTTTTTTTACTTAACTCTTACTAAATATGAGGACGTCTTTAGTTATGTCACAAAACAAAGAAGTGTGGATGCTGCTTAGCTGTTTTACTTTATTTTTGTCCCTGACCTGTTCTAGAAACCCAAGGAGACAGTGCCATCACTTCCTCCAAAAAAGCTGGTGTCAGTTTTTAACGAAGATGATGATGTAAGTACCTGCTCATAAAAAAAAACGTCGTATGGAGTGGAATCGATGAAAATTAGCTGATGTTAGTTTTCTCCCTTGTATAGAGCGAACCAGAAGAAATGCCTCCAGAAGCAAAGATGAGGATGAAGAACATTGGGAGGTACAAAAGCTGCGACAGTTTTGCCCGTTTTTCTTTTAGTAAATCAGTTTTTGATTTTTTTTTTTTTTCAAAAAGAAAGAAAAAAATAAAATTTTTGTAAAAAAAAAAAAATTTTTTATGCAGTGTATGTAAACATCTGCTTTCAAATGTGTGTTAAGTTTTTTTTTTTATAACTTGACGTAAGACGATAAACTTATCTTTTCAGGGAGACCCCAACATCTGCAGGCCCTAACTCCTTCAACAAGGGCAAGCAGGGCTTCTCTGATAATCAGAAACTCTGGGAGAGGAAGATGAAGACCCAATCTGACAAGTTGTAAATCTCTGCCACAAACTTCTGTCACTAAATGACATTTTTATACTTGTTAACGTTGTGAGATCTCTACGAAGGCTCTCATTTTTGTCGCTGCAGCCTTGGTTTGTACAACTCGGCGCACAGCAGTGGAGGCTACTTTCAGTCTTCCACCTTGTGTTTACGCTTCTAACCACAGCTGGTTGATCTTAACTCGAGAGGAGAAATTGCCAGGTGTCTCTGGCTCCAGAGATGTGGAGTGGTGATGACAAAGGGAGGAGTTGGCCAGAAAATAATTTGAAATTTTTTTGCTACGTGTTGCTTTTGTTTTGTTGGCTAATTAGATGATTGGGATAGTTCTTGCTCTCATGGTGTTACCGTTCTTGTTCCCTCCATGCGCTGGTTTGGTTTAATCCTAACAAGCACGTTGCTTGTTTGATGTTGGTGTAAAAATGTACATAGTGACAATGTTTTATTTCTTAATTCACAAACTAGACGGTGGGTTAAAATATTAAGTGTAGGGGTTTTTTTTGGTTTTGTTTTCAGATTAAATTCTTTTTTGAATTTAGATCCTCACTTTTACTGCACAGCCCTTTGCTTTCACCAGCTTCCTCACCTATGAGAACACACTTTTTCTTTTTTTTTTTCATTTCTGCCTCATTCAGCCTGTCAAACATGCAGCCGAACTCCAGTTTGTCACGCTTACAGTAAATGTTTTCTGTTGTCAAATATTTAAACATTGAATTGTTACCATATACACTTTCTTGGTTGCACTTTTGTTAAAATTAGGTACTTTCCCAAACTCTTTTCCTTTTGAATTTAATATCATAACTCACCAACATGTTATGTGTCTTAAACTCTTTTCCCACTGTCCAAAATGTGTAGTTTAGATTTTTCTGCGGATTACGCAACCATTCGTTCTGACATCTCCGAATAAAATATATCAACACCTATTGCTATAGTCTTTGTTTCAATCATGTCTAGTGAATATGAATAAAAAAAATGGTCTTATTTATTTTTATTTATTTTTATTTAACAGTTCAGTTTTTATTTCTTTCCATAGTTTTAAACTGAAGAATTGATGAAAATTTGATGAGACGGACGAATTCCTGCAGATGGAAAATGATTTTTTATCCCCCCCCCCCCCCGAGCATTTTAAATTAACACTTGGTACGCCTGCATGTGCGTCACCATGGAACCGCTCTTCACACATTTCTTTGTTCAGACTCAGCTTTAGCTTTCTGATATGGTCTTTTGGTGACGCACATTTATGAAAACTAACGCATATTGAGTAGAGTGCCAGCGGGGAAACGTGTTTCCCACACCTCAGGCTTATTGCAAATGTGAAGCCAGCCTCGCTCCACCAGCTGGCATAGCTTTCTGCAAAGAGATCCAGAAGCTCCTGGTGGCCGTGGAAGGTGCGTCTGTGCTCCACTGCAGACTGGGAAGCACCTTCAAGGCTCTTTGCACCAGTTTGGGCAGTGGAGGTTCTGGCTGGATGAAGGACGCCGAAGTTCCTCTGGTCCAAATCAACAGCATCTTGAAGGCAGAGTTTTGCAGTAAGGCCTGAAGATGTGGAAGGAGATGTGAGTCACTGGGGTTAAAATGACTTGACAGTGAATCAGGATGGTAAACTGAACCATTCAGAAACTACAGAGGATTCTTTGTGCTTTGTTGTGGATTGAGCGTCTTTATTTCTTGTACCGGTGCCAGTTTCTGTTTATGTCAAAACAGCCACAAATAAAACCAAGCTGTTTTTGTATTACTCTCAGAATCAGTATAAACTGGATTTTTAACAGTTGTGGTGTTTTCTCTTTTTCCTTTAAAAGTCCACAAAGTTTTGGGGGTAAAATATTATGTAGAAAATATAGAAGAACTAGAGATTCTTGTGAATGAAAGCAGTGGGAATGGTACTGGCTTGCGTTTGTTCTTCTGGTATTTAAAAAAAAACATGCAAAAACATTTAAACCCACAAGTATGTAAATAAAAAACTTAGGTGGAATTCATTTTGAATAATTATGTGCAATCCAAAATCTCAAAGCATAATTTATCATTTGTCCCATAAAGCTGACAGATCAGAATTTGAACAAATTTGCCATTTTCAGCAAAACTTTAATAATGATGCATTGGCTGTGAGCTGTAATAAAAAAAATGCCATGTTTATTTTAGGCCTACCCACACTAAGCTGCATTCATGCAATAAATGAAATCAAAGTATTGAAAAGGAAGTTGCTCTTAACTTATTTTGTCCAGTTTCTAAATGGTACCATTCTCATAATTGATCATTTTCTATGAAAATACAGAAACTGTCCTTTAAAAACATAAATTTTGACTAATTAAAATTTTTTAAATTGTGAGTTTTTTTAATTGTATTTTCCAGTTTCCACTGCAGTACACACTCAAAAAAAGCAGCGACAGCGACAGAAACCAAACCACTCTGAAATATGGCGGCCTACCTTGACTCCTGATTCCAGTACAAAAACAGAGTTGCTGCTGGCGAAATATTCAGCTGACAGGACACAGATGAGCATCCGACTTCTGTTTATAGTGAGAACCACATCGTTTGTATAAGCTGTAAAGCAAAATCAGATAATTAATTAAAACATTTGTGGAGACACACACACACACACACACACACCCCGCCCTCCACACACACACCCACACAGCTGATGCTATTACCTCCTCCTGGAAGAATGTCCCTTTCCAGCAGACAGACGCGATACCCCCACTGGTCCTCTAACACCTGTGGCAGCCACATTTCTATCGGTTCCTCACGGCTCTGCATCTCTACGTTTGATGTACGAAGGAAACAAAACTTTACTTGTTTTGTTCTCTTTTAAATCCAAACAATGATACGCATATTCGCTCCTACCTCCTGCATCACTGTAAGGCCTGGAGGAAATGGTCAAACCATTTACCGCCTCTGCTGATGGACCCGTCCACACGTATGACACAAAAACATCAAATTCCTTTTCTGTAAGGTAAAAAAAAATTAAATATTAAAATAGGAATTACATTTTTTTTTTCTACCATAAGCAACATTACTGTGTATTATCAGAAAACTGCATCTGCATTTGCTTGATAAAATAACGTGAGATTTCACAATGTCAGATCTTAGCAATGAGATCAGCCGTATCATGCGGGGTGTGTGTGTGTGTGTGTGTGCGTGTGTGTGGGCGTGGGTGTGTGTGTGTGTGTTTTCTGACCTCCATCATCTTTTCCAAACTGGAAGCGTGATCTGAAGATGAGCTGTAATTCCACCCACTTCACATGCAAGGTGATTCCCAGGCAGACTACCAGCAGAAAGCAGCCAAACGGATACCCAACCAGTGACGGCCATTTTACTGGAATGAAAGCACACACACATCTTAAAATTGGCATTACTGTGTAGCTTAATTACTACAATACACAATCAGATAAACTGACTATTTATTTTCTTATTGGCACCCCGACCAGGCAATTAATTTTTTTAGCATAATGAACAAGCATGACATATTATCGATTTTTACTAAAGGTTTTAAAATGATTAAAAAATCAACTAAGGCTGCGAAATGATTTGACCTCTTTGGGATTCAGTGAGAATGGGGAGAATTTTCTAAAAATAATGAAAAAAAAGGTTAAGTTTGGCTTAAAAAATAAGTTAAATAAAAAATTTTAATTGATTTAAAAAAAAAAAAAAAATCTTGTAATCTACTATATTAGGAAATACAATTACTACAACCTTTTGTCGAGACAAAAATTAGCAATAATATTTTTATCTTGGTACGGCTACCCGAGCAGCATTCTTCTTTATAGGTGTTGTTCGGCTGACATGATTATGTTATCTTCTCAATCAAAATCTGAGCCTCAGTAAATCTATGTGGTTTTAAGCCTTCGGTTTGGCTTCATCACACAGCTCACACCCACGCAAGTCTTAAAAACTAAACGGAATAACCAAAGCACCTCGTCATACCGATGTAGCTGACTCAGTCATCGCCTTTCATATGCAGCTGTTGGAGCAACGATGTAATTTTAAAAAAGTCAAACACCGAATTGGAAATGCCCAACAAATGGAGCACAAATGGGCTACCTTGCTTTTTTTGTTTAAGTGTAATTGTGACGCTGCTGTTTCCCATAGCGTTTCTGGTGAAGCAGGTGTACGAGTGCTTCAGGTGCTGAGGCGTCACTTCCTTTATGGTGTGTGTCTGCGTGACCTTGGTCTCTGAAAACAAGACTTCACTGGAACGTAGGAGAACGTTAACTTACTTTCTGTTTCAAAGCAAAACTGTCAGTTGAAAGTGCCATTATTTACTCACTGATGCTGCTCCGTGTCTAACAGGGTCATGTTGTCCATATCGCCGCCATAATTCATGAACCACTCTACCTTTCGAGAAATGTTTACCTCAAAATCAAAGTCTACGTCACATGTGAGGTTGTGAGGCTGACCTGAAACAGAAAACAATTTGTTTCAGATGTACAAGTGTAAAATGCTTGGTTTAACTAAGCTGGGATATTCTTAACAGTCTACATCATTTACATAAAATATCAGTGATAAAAAATAAAAAAATCTAAGATTTTGATATTAGTCCAGATAGCGGCATCATAGCACTTACCAAGCTCAACCTCCTCAGTCATGTTAGCAGCTGGATACTTAACCACAGGAGGAGAGTTTGCTTGCAAATATGCTGTGGTAACAGGAAATAAAGTTATATTTTCATTCTGCAAAACATGGGACTTCAAAGGTGCTACACTATCCAGACCCAAACTTTGCTAGAAAGTCTTACATATAAAAATGCAAAAAGAAATAACTCAACATGTTATTTTCAGCAGTCTTTTGGACTACAACAGATTTATTTTTAGTTCCCGTTCCGTTCTACGTGAGAAATAAGAGGTTAGCGGGTAATTCACCACAGTCAAGGTGAAGTCTAAGGTTTTATGTGAATAAGTCATGAAAAAATTAGGCACCTTGATTCTGTCTCCAAACAGTCCCTTATCATCAATCTTCCAGCACTATGCTGGGCAGATAGTTGGAGTTTGTGATGAAAACCTCTCTTTGATTTTCTCCAAAAATAGCCTTCTGCTTTATGGCCCCAAATCTCCACTTTGACCTTTTTTGTCTGAAGAATATTGTTGCAAAACTCCTACATTTCAGTCAGGTGAAGGTTTGCAGACCTAAATCAAGCTGCTATATTCTTGTGACCGTTTTTTTATGTTTTTGTTGTCTGCTGTTTTATCTGTTGTGGTACTAATGTGTGTTTTCGATCAGTGTATTGATGATTATGGCTAGTGGATGCATTTTAGAGGTGAAAGTACACACAGGTTGGTGACAATTACCCATTGGCATTAATAAAGTTGTCTGAACTAAACTAAATCATTTTTCTCACTGTGGAATGATTGATTTCAAATTATTTAGAAATAAACTTTTACAGATCAGTCGGCAGCAACCACTGCTATGTAAGATTATTGTTAATTTCTTCCTTAATAGTACTGAACTAAAGTGCCAGCTTTTATAGTGTTGGTCACTATAAAAGTTAATCTAGTGCATCTAATTGACAGCACCAGTCTTCCTCTTTTCCTCTTCAGTCATAAAAAATCAGTAAGAATGTCTGTAGTTGATGGTTATTGAAACAATATATTTTTTAGATGACTATAAATCCTATTTATGTGAGTTTGGTTTAACAGGAAAAAAAAAATGAGCCCAGTTTTTATGCCTCACATGTTTTCGCAGCGTTTGACAAAATGTTGTCAAACGTGTTGTGATAAAATGCTTCCGTACAACCTGCTAGTTTAAGTAAATATTTTTGATACACTTTAGAGTTGGAAACCATATTTTATGAGTCTGGAAATCCTCCATCAAACTGTAAGAGATGAAGCTCAGATTGCCGAGATTAACACAACAAAACCATTTGCAGCATGGCTTCCTGCAAAGCTCCAGATAACTTGTCTCAGAATAAAAACCAAATTAGATAATGCTTTCGAGTGGAGAATGCACACAATGAAAGTGACTGAGAAACTCAGAGGTGAAACAGTAAAGCACTGGTAAGCCACAGATATGGGAAGACTAGATTAGTTTCATTTTTCTTAAAAAAAAAAAAGATAGTCTAAAGTACTGTGAAAACAGAGCTCTGTCAAACCAGTGAACCAAGAAGGATAAATAACATCATTCTTAACAGATAGGGCTTCTTTAATACTTTTATAAATACATTAAACTCAATAAAGTAAGCAGCTAGTTTAAGCAAAAAGTGGTTTCAAATGCTACTGTGGATGGTAGCATCAAGTATTCACTTCTAAATAAACATTGCAAACTGCAGAAATGAAATAGTCACGATTAGGAAAATCAAAGTTAACAATGCGAGGGAAAATACTTACAATGGCAATATGTCATTGGGACTATTGTGTGTGTCCCTATCGAGACACACACTTACTCAGTGGCCTTGAGAACTGCCCTTTTCTTAGAGCCACAAAATGTTGTTTTTGAAATATTCATACTAGTCTGGCATGCCTCCAACCACCATGTTACTTAATCCACATTCTTCCCCTTTCTTATGGGGAAGGAAGATGAATGTCTACACCATGAATGCATTCATTCAGTCTACAAGCATGAATGCATGTAGACTGCATTCAGGCGTCTACATGCATTGAGTTGTGCACATGCAATTAATTAATTCTCTGCTGGAGCTAAAAAACACTTGAATCATTGTACATTATGAAATGTCCAGTAAGTGTGTTAAATAGTATGAATTATCTCTTCATTTATCTGTTGGTTTTTATTATTATTATTATTATTATTATTATTATTATTATTATGTAGATTTGCTGCATCTGTACTATTAACACTTTGCTATATAAAGTTGGAAAATTAAAAACACAAGACAAAGAAACCGGAAAATATTTCAAATTTTAAACGAACATGAACTTTACATTCAAGTATAACTGCAGGAAAGCATTACTTGCTGTGTGTACTCTCTGTTTAGTGGGAAAAGGAAAACCACAAAGTGTGAGTGTGAGCATGAGCGCTAACAGTGGAAAAACTGAATCTTGCATTTCTGAAACTTCCTCTCTGCCTCAGGCCTAAAAACTGACTTCACATTAATATATATATTTTTTTTACCAATACACCTGATGTTAAAAGTTTGTGAAGGTACTATTTTTTTAGATGATGTGCATTTATTCAACAAAATATGATATACACAGAATATTCAGCCTGTATATTTCATATATTTGTGACACTACACATCTACCACAGCAGAGCAAAGGCTCCAGCAACCACACCAACAGTCAACCACTTTCTGCAGAAGACGCCTCCTAGTTTCAGGGTTATCAGTGAACTAATTTATTGGTGGGGGGGGGGGGGGGGGGATAAAAACAGTTATGATGAACATGTTTGTCACTGGGTGATCTAGAAAAATAGCTGCCATATTTGGGGCTAATGCAACATATTCCCCATATAATGAAGACCCTTAACTTTATAAACTGTAAAGGTTTTTTGAAGTTTTTGCAATCCTTCGAAAATGATTCTGCACCTGCTTACAAGTGGATGCATGCATAAACTGCAATCCTTTAAATGGGGTGTTGCTTGAAAAGCTAGGAGAAGGTAGATTTTGCATATGTATGGAAGAAATATGGACATTTATGGTTAAAACACCCAGAAAATATTTCTGCTTGAAAGCATTTGCCAGCATTTGTCTATTAATTATTGAATGACATGGCAAAAATGTAAGACTTATTCGTTTTGTCTACAGATTACACACACGCTGCATTTTGCAGAAGTGTGACTCTGTGTTTTTTCAGTGCAGACTTTTGTGTGTTCGTAGAACAGGTGTGAGCAGCATGTCTGGTTTGCAGTACAGAGGAGGTGCTACGTGATAAATCAAAACTTTCAGAATTATCTTCAGACATTTGTGTGATTCACTGTGGCAGTTGTGGCGCAGCACATGCATGAAATGGCTTCAGGTTAGGTTTCTAAATTATAACAGAAATATCGAAGTCTTACGTATGACTTTAACGTGGACGGCCCTCCTGAAGATCCTCGCGACTCCTTGCTCAGTTATTCGTCTGTCACAATAAAATACACCCGTGTCCTCTTTGTAGACTGTGCAGAGGTGAAGCTCCCCGTCTTTAACACAGGAGTCTCTAGCTATAGACACAGGTCTGTTTTTCTGCAAGAAGGCATACAGGAGTGAATTTCTGTTGAGATCTAGGAGCACGTCGCCTTCACACTGGCGAAGTACCTCAGTCGTGAAAAACAATCAGAAATGGATTTTGCAAGGAAGCGGTTTTGGGTGTTGTGAAAAGTTGCTACTTTGCACTGGTATGTACTTCACCTTGTACCAAACCACACCTGTGTTGTTATAACAGGCATGTCCGGGGCAGGGGATGCTTCCACCAGCGTCAACCACCAACATCACGCTGCTCTCTTCAGGCTTAAAGCATCTCAAACTGGTTTTTGCGATGACCTGCAGAGTCGAATTTGACCTGCAACAACAGTCAAGTGGCGGGGTGGGATCAACAATATTTCAATCAAACCACTTTTAGTATGCAGAGTATTAAAACATATGTATTAAAGGAACAACATATAAGCATGAACCCGACGTTCAAGGCACTTTAGTGAATGGAGTTAAACTCTAGCGTTCAGTTAAAATAAATGTTGTTACAATGACCTCATTAGTTACCCTGTGAAGCTTCTATTTGCTCCAGCATCTTTAGCCACAAACTCTTCCCCACATGTTTTGCCTTCACCGGCATCGGCTCTCTTCACGTTGAACTTCTCAGATGGATCGCATGGCATCACAAAGACTTCCCCCTCCACAGCTTTGTAGTGATGAAACAGCTGATCTGCAGAGAGGAGCTTTGCAGCTGCATCAAACTCTTTTTGTTTCTTCGACCAAATTATTCAGTTGTTTGTAAATTCCTGCGTGCTAGCTTTGACTTTTTAGGCACTTTAATACAAAGCTGGAATGAATACCTGTCAAAATCCTCTGTTGTTTCTTCCCACAGCATCCCTTTGTGATAGTTGGAAAGAAAAAGTAAAACAGAACGATCCCGGTTCGCATGCTCCGTCTCCAAAACCACAGGCTTGTTGATTTTGTCAGTGGAAGATATTGCAGATCTTTACATCGCACTAATTCTTTTTTTTTATGACCAGCCAGAAGTGATGCTTCGGATATGTTCTTTTCTTCATCTTAAACGTTATCAACCTCTCTCTTGAGGGGTGAATCTTGTGGTGTTATTTTCAAAGGGCAAACTGCTCTCATGGTGGGTTGACGCACAGTTTCCTGTTTGCTTGTCTTTGAACTTGATTTCTATGAAATCTAACATGATCACAACTTCCTATGTAAACATAGGAGGTGGCTACTTCCACTTCATATGTTTATATGTAGGAAGTAGATGATGTTGAGATGTCTTTTTTTTTTGGTGTTGTGAAATTATCTGTTTGGCATTTTGGAGATAAGCATAAAAGCAAAAAAGGAAGAAAGAAAGCATTAATAAAAAAGGTCAGACAGAAATTAAAAACTGTATATATATATAGGTATATATATATTGAATGCAGTTTTTCTCTTGCATCAGATGCTCTTCTTTAAACCTGTAAGTTATGGTTAGCCCTGCATGACCTATTTGAAATGACTTCTCTAAACCTGACCTACATCATTCCACCGTTTCTTGTGGTCCATGCAAACACAGCACTTGATTCAAATCTGCTTTTTCATTTTTCCATCCCTGCCACATTTTGCATCTCCATACTGTGTAATTCGGAGGACAATGCAGGTATGTACTTTAAGACCATGTCACATGAGCACAGCACTAAAATTATGTGAAAGAGTTTGTTTCTATGGCTTAATTACAATCTCCTGGATTTCCATATAATGAGGAAGTTTTCTGTGATTTCTGTGCCTTTGTGTCTCCTACAATCATAAAACGCTTTTCCACTGCAAATTAGAAAAGCCTCTTCGCTTACCATTTTAATTCTGATTTTAAGACCCACCTCTTCTTCTTAGCTTTCAATCTAGTATAAGTGGTTCATTTTACTTTTGTTTTCTTTATATGTATTCTATTTTGTATTTCATATTGTATTTTCTTGTATCTACATTTTTCTTGAATTTTATTTCCACTTGTTTTTGTTCAGTACTTTCGTCAGTGCCTGCTGTATTCAAAGTTCTTGACAAAGAATGTTGTCTTGGCTACAAAGGTGATAACAGAAATAGGAATCAAGTTGGAAACCGCCAGAAAATCCCATATGCAATAAATTCAAAAATAAATCATCTTCATGGCTAAAATTGAAGTTGAATTACAAATAGAAAGAAAATTTAAAATCAGAATATTTTTCCTGCACTAACCTTGTATGCCCTCATGGTGTAATTTCAGATTTTTAAAATAGAGCAAGATATTATTTTTTTTTTTACAATTTTGAGAATGTATTTATAAATTAAGCAGTGTTGTGAAACTGCATCTAACATAGCTGACTGAATACCTTGGTGACATGTTTGGCCTGTGAATGTGAAGTCTAAAATCTGCCTCATGACCAACACCAATTTTCGGAGGACGGTAATTTATTTTATGCTAACTGTGAGTCACAAACAGCACTGGTCATTCAGAATTGGATGATTTTGTATCGGGACTAATTTAGTTTCATGTGCACATTTTTTGTGCAGAAACTTTAAACTCAGTGGAGTTGACTTGTACTATGTTCATAAAGTATTGAAGCAGAAATGGAAAAGCGAAGTAGCAAAACAGATGCTGCTCTTTACCCTGACAAGCAGCATTGTCTGAGCAGATGAGACAAGATAGTCTGAAGAAGTAGTTCACCACATCCAGTATCGGGACATGTTCTAATCTTCAGGATCTCATGGGGTTATATCTGATGTTAAAATGCACTGCTGTGCTAAAGTTTCAAATCACCCATTATTTGTTTACGCTTTGCGTAAATAAATCCAGCCTTTTTTTTGCTTTGCAATATTTAGAAGAGTTGAAGAAAATGAATATTCTTCTTTAAGTAATTTTAGCATGATTTTTTAACACCCAAAATATTTCTTTTATGCAACGCTAATATCTTTTGAATGTTTTCATATTGCTCCGTAACATTGTGCAGAAACAGTTTTATTGTGATCCATCGTTAGACACTTGGCTCATCAAAACAAAAGTGTAAAACTAAAGGTGGCAAATATAAAGACCTGAATGCATCAGTGGTCTTTTGGTTGACTACATTTCTGATGAACTGTTGTTTAAGAGGAGCGCAGGAGGGCATTGAGAGATAACTGAGAGATAACTGTGGAAATAACTTAAACGAAACTGAGATGAGCAAGAAGATAGGAGTAGAAAATAAGAGGAAGAAGACAGCCTCACAGCTACTAGAGAGAGGAAGTAGGGTTTGTGAAGAGCATCAGTCGCCAAGGTGCTACTACCAGCATCCAACAACTATGAACTTGAATGGAAACCCCCCTCCCCGCCTCACACACACACACAACAAAGTTACAAGATGAATAAAATCTATTTCCTGGGGAAGCCTAGGTCTTTTTTTAAAGATCTTAAAATGTGCTTTTTGCTTTAATAGTGTGTTGTGACCATTGCGACTTTCTTTGTTGTGGTTTGCTCAGAGAGCTGTCAGGATCTGTGTTTATTTTGAGTTTCTGTGTCTCTTAGTCTCCGTATTGTATTGTCTCCCCTTGTTTGTTCCCAGGTGTTTCTTGTCTCCTTGATTACCCTCTGTGTATTTAACCCCACCTGTGTTCTTTGTTCCTCGTCGTGTCTGTCTAGTTTCCAGTTGTCACCTGTAGTGATCATTGCTCTCTGCTTCTCTGTGTTCTGGACTTTTGGATTTTGGATTTGCATCTTATTAAATCATCTACTTTATCGCTACCTGGGTTTGCTGCCTCTGCCTCACCACCACTCACACCGCAAAACCTGACAAGAGCAGCAAAAGAGCCAGCAGCAGTAATGTTGTGCTGCACCCTGAACTGGACTGGACCATTCGCCTCGCTTTCATAGCAACTGGCTATGGAAGTAGCTGAAAGCAGAATTAACCAGCAGTAAATAACAGCATTTGAAAAGATTTGTATGAACAGCAGAATATAAGAAAATTATCATAGTAAATGGTGAAAACAAATTGTATGTACTTTATTCCAGAAAGTTTTTACTAATCAATATTCAAAATTATTACTAATTGTAAATTAACATCATAAAAAAAAATTAGATTATGTATGTATTCTAACAAAAACCTTTCATTCGTCTTAGACTTTTCATGTCTTTTGGCAGCTTTCGTACAAACAGAGGTTACAATGAGCAAAGGCACACATTCTTCATATTTTACACTTCTGGGACTTCTTTTGTGGAAATAAAGTTATTTTGAGTAGTTGTTCACGATCCAGTGAGAACATGTCGAAGAAATCTTAGCAAAAGAATTTAAAATAGACGACGAGCAAAAGCTGAGGTGTTGGTGTACGCAGCAACAACAAAACGCATGACAGATAAATTCACAGTTTGCTACTCAGTAGTATTGTAATGAAATCCCATTACTTGGATGACTCAAAGTGACACATTGATCCCTGCTGTTTTTCTGTTGCTTACTTTTAAACACAATAACCCTCTAATGTCTCATAGTTGTACGGCAGTTTCATTTAAACAAAGGGAAACAGAACACAACTAATTAAATCTGAGAAAACATGAATTACATAAACAATAAGAAATGTTTGACTATTGAATAGAATACAGTTCTTATCGCTTAGCAAAGCCTAATTTGAATTTGCAGATTTTCTGCAGGATTAAAGATCTCAAAACTTATTAATTCATAACCATAATGCACCTCTGGCTTCATGTTTGTTTTAGCATTGTATCTACATATATTGTCCTGCTGGAAGACTCATCCAGGACTCATCGATAGATTTCTAATTCGGGGTTTCACCATTTATGGTCTTAAGTCAAGACCATAAATGGAGCTCCAAACAGAGGGTGAATTTAGTATTTTTACCAGTTTTCAGTAATTGCTCCAACAGCTGTTACTTTCTCACCAAGCTTCCAGTTGTTCTTGGAGCTCATTGTAGTCTTTTCCAGATTGTCTGTTTTGCCCCTTTGCTCTGTTAAAAATGGTGTCAGTAGTCGAGGACTAAGGCCTCCGTACATGGGCCGCACTTTCCCCGGTGCCACCACGACACCCATGATCCTAGCATTCTTGTGATAAAAGTTGCATTTTTGGTGTTTGCTGTGGGGCCGGTAAGTGATAACGCAGCTGCTTCCAGAAGGAGGTGGAGGGCGGCCGTCCCTTCCAGGTGACGCTATTCCCGGCTTTACTCAGAAGCTGCAAAGCCTCTGGAAACGAACCCGACGTCGACGCCTCCGTCTGCTCTGTGTTTATAAAAATCAAGCGAGTCTTCCGCTCCACTAGAGAAGAGTGGATGGCGCTCAGCACTGCACTTCCTGGTTCAGGATCTGGAAAGCTGGGAACCAAAACCACAGCCCGGCTCTTCTCTATGCAGTCCAACACAGCATCGGCTACAGCTGCAACGGATATGAGCGCAGGGTAAATATTACAATTTTACTATACAATAGGCCGCGTTTCATTTCAGCTCACCTTGAGCAGGTAAGACATCTCGATCATAAAGACAGATGCTGTAGCCAAACTCATCTTCCAAAGTGCTCGCCAGGCACTTTCTGTCTTCCTCACTCAGTCCTCCGTCAGTGATGCTTTTATAACACATCAAAAATGCATCGTAGCTGTTTTCATCTGAACGCAAAGAAAAAGCTGCCGTTGTAAAGGAAGCTGGAGTCCATCAAAGATCATGGCTAACTTAGAGATTAATTTTCATGTTAAATAAACTAAGAACTGAAACAGAAACAGTTGTTACAGTCTACAGATAATTGTTGTTTCTTTTTGTAACTTTAGGAAGGTTTTTTCTTCATTTTCAGATTTTAAACCATGTTTGGCCAATATAATAATTCAATAGGAATTTATGCTGCTGATATTAGAAAACTTACACAGATAAAATCTATAAATTCCAAGTTTCTTTGTCTGACTTTGAGACTAAGGGCATCTTATTATTTTTATGAAGCTTTTGTCGGCCTGATTCAGCTGCATTTTGTTACAAGGTTTGCTTTTCTAGTAAAAAAGCCAAAACAAAAAAAGAAACTCACCTGACTTGTTGCTCTGGCAACCGCTAGAACCAAGTTTGTCTCTTAGGAAAAGGGTGACGTCAATTTTAAACTTCACATATGTAGCAACAATCACAACCATCACCACCAGGATGCAGGCGACGCATGCGGTCAGAATAACATATGAAGGGCCAGCTGCAGGGAGAGTTAGCAGCAGAGAATTAGTACAGCAACTTTAAAATTAATTTTCCACTGCATAGTAAACGTTCTGTGATGTACGATTGTAAAAAAAAATGTGATAAGTTTACAAATTCACACACCTGTTTTATCCAGGGTGACTGAGACGTAACGTGTGAGTTCAGCACTTTCAAGTTTACAGCTGAAATTTGTGGACAGATCCTCTGCCAACACTTCTCTGAAGACTAAAGTTGCGCTCAGATAAATGGCGTCATCCAGTGATGCGTTCCTGGAAAGCACGGGAAATAGTGGACATCATCAAGATATTAATGTGTTTGTCATTTAGTTTGTAATATCAACTCGATTTGACATAGAAATGTGAGTTCTGCACTTACTTTGAGGATGTACTGTTGTAGAAATAGCGAAGGGTGTCGTTATTGTCCACAAATTCATCATTTCTCAACCAGAACAGCGAACCGTCGCTAGAATCTATGAGTGCCGTACAAGTAATCGCAGCTGTTTTGCCTTGAAAAACAAAAAAAGTCATCGAACTGAACATAGCATAATGCAAAAAATATATATATTTGTATCTCAATGCTTCAAATAATAAAAAAAAAAAAACTCACCAAGCTCTACTTCAAAAACTTTACCATTCTTTGGTGAATAGATTCCTATGTTTGTCGGCGGCTTTCCTGCACGTAGAGAAACCCACATTTATTTGTGTTTTTCTTTAACTAACTAACTAGCTAACACTTAATCTGGTAAATAAAGGGCCTTTTATACCTGTTTGGACATCAAGTACCACTGTGAAGGAAGCGTTGTATGTTTGACCAGAATACAAGAAAGACCTGGTGCAGAAGTAGACTCCACTTTTCTCTACATCAATATTTGGGAAGTAATCTTCTGAGATCTCACCATTCTCCTGGGAAAGCAGGAACAATAAAAAAAATATATATACATACAATACTGAAATTCAAACTGAAATGTAAGAAAAGCACCATTAAATGTTCATGGCTATTGTTGTTATGACATCAAGTTACATCCACAGTGATTGATCTGCTGATTATTATACCTTGTGCCATGTGATTTCCAGCAGCTTCCAAGCAGTGCTGCAGGGGAGGTTTTCTTCAGGGCAGTTCAGTTCGCAGGTTTGGTTTTTGTAACATGTTTGACTGTACCTGTTTCCAAACTCAGCCTCTCTGGACGACTCTGAGTATACTGTAAGCCTGAACTCCATCTGGCACCTGGTGATACTGATACTGTAAATCATCAAAGTGAAGACAAAAAATTATTTTCCAGCTGTTGCAGAATATTAACAAGTTTTAAAATCAGACAAAAAGCCAATTTCTCAGTTTTTATTTAATTAAGGATTTTGAACAGGTCACTTTATAGAGAGCCTTTTCCTCCATTTGGTACTAAACTTGTAGGTGTTTAGGATCCTTGTCCTGCTGTATAACTAAGGTGGAAATAAGCTTAAGGTCACAATCTAATCACCGACCATCTCCTTCAGGATTTTCTGGTAGAAAGCAGAATTCATGGTTGCTTCTATTATTACATGCCTCCTAGATCCCTAGGAAGCAAATCAGACCCAGATCATCAAAGTGTTGGATGTACCAACATCAATTCCACTTTAGTCTCATCAGTCCACAGAACACTTTCCAAACATCTTTGGTGTGGATTTTGGCAACTGTGATTCTAACCTTTATGAGTTTTTTTGTTGTTTTTTTTTCTTGAAACTCGCCCATGGATGACGTTTTTTCTTGCTGCTGAATCATGAACACCGACATTAACTGAAGCAACATGAGGTCTGCGGTGTTAAATGTTGTTCTGGGTTCTTTTATCTCCACCTGGATTAATTCCCAGTTGTCTCTTGAGGTAATTTTATTAGGCCAACGACTCTTGGGGAAGGTACAACAAATGTTTCATCCAAATTCTCCTCATTTGTGGATAATGGCTCTGGAGGTGGTTCACTGGAGTCCCCCAAGTCTCAGAAATGGATGTGTGAACATTTCCTGCCTGAGATGTCAGTGACGTTGTTTCTCATCCGACTGAAGCATGATGTGTTGGTTTATGTTCAACCCTGGCAGTAGCAGGGTTAGTAGTCAGGCTAGTGAAATTTACCTTTACCTTTTGCAAAATGTTATGAACAACATTTTCACATAAGTCCAGGCATAGATTGCTTTTCCCATTATAATGAAATCATCATTTGGAAAACAAGAGCTTTTTTTTCCCAGGTAATTTTATTTTGTCTGATATATTTTTAATATAATCATGAAAGATTTAAGTGTAATATGGACAGAATGAATCAGTTATGAATATACAGAGTGATTGTAGATGTGTTGAACAGGAATCAGTTTATGGGTCGTACCTGAGAGGACCACACGAGTAATTCCCCTGATGGTTTAAAGATGCACTGAGAATCACAAGGCTGTTCTGATACAGAACCAAACCAAGCCGCTGCTGCTCAGACGCTGACATGTTGCTGTAGAGTTGTGTTTTCTGGCCAGTCTCCAGTTTCCAAAGCACTACAGTACCGTCATATTTACACTCTTCACATTGCAGCATCACCAGGTCACCAGCTCTGACATAGATCTTATTGGTTGTCATGGGGCAAATGCCTAAAAAAAAAACCCAAAAAAGAGAGTGAGCAAATTTATTTCTGAAATAACTCAAGTTTACATCATTCTTGTTAACTTGAAAAGCATTGTGGCTGTGCTTCCTGGCTTTAGTTTCCCCATAAAAAAGCAATTTACTATTCTTCTAAGCTTCTTGTAAAATCTCATTAAACAAAAAAACATGAAAAAACACAGGGACCCTTTATGTTTCACCGCCAAATCATCACACAATCTGGTTAACTGTGATAACTATGCTCATATATTGCTTCAACTCCATGTACTTTTGTAACTTTAAAAATGAAAAGCTAATAGACAAACTTTTCTGAGAAAGGGTAAAGTAAGACTCTTCCACATTTGTTTCCACCTGAAATAGCTAAAATTGTAGATTTAATATGATGAGTTTCTGACTGTAGAGGTGAGCTAGACTCCACTGTATGGTCAAATAAGCAGTTTGAGGCCCTCAGACGAAAGATTGTATCAGCCTCCAGACTGGAAAGGGAAAAAAGAGGTCTGACAAGAATTTAAAGTCAGTTGTAAGGGAAATACTCTACAAGTGGAGGACATTCAAAACATGTACCAACATGCCCAGGTCTGGCTTTCCAAGCAAGTTCACCCTGAAAGCAATCTGCAAAATACCAAAAGAAGTCCCCAAAAACAAATGTTATTGTGTAAATTAAAGCATCCTCTGCACATATCTGTCAGATTATTCTACTGAATTTTATAATATTGCCCACGTTCATGTTCCCCTCTACCTTTACAAGCCGTCTACGCCCTGACACCTTACTGCCACCACCATGCTTCACGGCATAAATGTTATGTTTCTGATGGCGTGCAATGTTTGATGTTCCCCAAACATAACATATCGTCTGTTAACGAAAATAGACAGTGTTGTGGAAAAAACTGTTTTACCAAGCACTGTCAGGTGAAATCACTCAATCAGGTTTATTCATATATTGTGCACAATACAGAGAGCTTGTAGGACAATCAGTAATGAAGCAAGTCTGGATGAAAAGCTCTGCCAGGCAGAGACAACACATGAGTTTTATACAAAAGGATAAGGGATCCAAAGCATGGGAAGCAGACTGGTTCCCATGCAGCTGTGAAAAACAACGTCCAACCTTGTACATGTAACCAAAATAGCTTTATCTTGGTGGGACTATACAGGAACTTAGAATAAACATATAGCAATACAACTAGCAGGTGTGACCTTATTGTAATTTTCCACATCAACAGCTTTTCTCTCACCGACAAAATAACATTCTTCTTGGAGTTTCTCTGGCATGTTTGGAAAGATTCCAGGCAAGATCTCCATTAGATCTATTTGTTTTCTGTCTTTCCCACACAGCTTTGAGCATTGAACAACCTGGAACGGTTTTTCAAGGTAAACTCTCCCCCATCTCACCCACTTAAGCTTCAGAGCGGTTTTAAGTGTCTGGGTTGCTTCCTTAATAAGGCTTATTCTTGCTGAATTCATACAGCTACTTGCACAGGATCCTTTTTATTCTGTATTTCGAGTTAAAATTCTTAAACTAAATTTTACTTGATAATGTTTAATTCATAACTTTAATAATCTCCATAGGATCATGGTGTAAAGAACAGAAAACTTTTAACCGCACGAATGTGGAAGTAGTGCTCGAGGGAAACACATCCAACATCTGACTAAGCAAGAAGTACATTGTTATTTCTCCTTTGCAGACATTTCCCGACTGGCGCCCATTCTAACTCACCTGAGATAAATGCGAGGAATGAAAGTAGCAGGAACATCTTCAGTAGTGCCAGGAGAGACTTCACTGTGAACAGTTTGCCCTCTGCCTAAATTCCTTCTCCTTCAGAGCAAACAGTGATTTCCTTAATCTGACTGCAGCGTGAGGTTGGAGAGAAAATGAAACTGAAGGAAGGAAGAACATCACGCTGTCTTTTATGCCTTTGAATCATAAACCAAGACTTCTTCCTCTGTCCCCAACTTCTGCAGTTTTTAGTAGAAACGTATGAATCTTCTTCAAAACTGGTTTCCAGGAAAGGCGCGTGACTCACCGTGAATGGAGGCTTGGAGTGTAGGAGATTAGAAAGGTGGCTAACTCTCAAATATATGAGTAAAAGAAATAACGCACACAGGACTCAATTCCTTGCTGCTTAGGCCAAAGGCGGGTGGAGATTTATTACCAGCAGTACATCTTCTCAATCACGTCAATACAAAATTCAAAAATCCCCCCTTCTATTCCTAACATCACCGCATTTATAGAGTCTCATCTCTAGTGGTGTGAGTTGGAAAGAAGACCCTTGATTTACTTAAGGCTTCTTGGCGTCATTTATAGCGGGTGTGTATTGGGACTTCCTAGAAATTATTCGGGACCTCTTGATATCAACATCTGCTCCATTTTCATTTTGTTTTAATTTGTCCAAACAGCATTCTCTCCGAGTCATAGATAGTGTTCAGTTCTGACTTCACACACAAGGAAGAGAGGAGTACGGGTCACTTTGACCCAGAGTGATGCCAAGAACCCTTTCACAAAAACAACTCCATAAATACTGTTTCCTCTCTAACAGGAGGTCTTGATGCAACCGTCCAGTGTTTGATTCCTGACCCTAAGACCATCGCTGCATGTTTCCCCCCCGTTCCCTAGTTACATATTTCCTGTGTAATATACAACAAGTAAAGCTCATTAAAAATGTATTTCAGTTTCATTTTACGTATTCCATCTTAATTGGTAAATGTGAGTGATTTTGTGTCAGTAACAACTTTCAGTTTACCATCCATCCATAGGCATCCATTTTACTAAGGCTGGCCCTTTCCAGCCTTGTGGAGGTCTACAATTTTGTCTCTGGAGTCTTTGGAGAGCTGTTTGGTCTTAGCCATGTTACTAGTTGGAGTCTTACTGACTGTGTTTGGTGGGCAGGAGTCTTTATGCAGCTAATGACCTCAAACAAATGCTTCTAATTAAGAATAATAAGCGGAGCGAAGGTGGACTTTTTAGAAATGAACTAACAGGTCTTTGATGGCCAGAATTTTTGCTGATTGCAAGGTGTTCACATACTTATTTGCAGCAGTAACACACAAATAAATTCTTTTAAAAAATCATATATTGTGATTTTTGGATTTTCTTTTTTAATACTATGTCTCTGACAGCATATATGCGCCTAAAATTAAAATTTCAGACCCCTCCATGATTTCTAAGTGGGAGAACTTGTAAAGTCGCGGGGCGTTACGAACACTGATTTTCCTCATTGTATGTTTGCTTTTCATATTTAATGGTGCAGCAAAGACAGTAACAGTTGACAATAAACACAGAAATTTAATTTCTAAATGAAGAAACAAAAATGTACAAATTAAATAATAAAACAGCTGAGATTAATTCACATTCTGCTGTTCACTTTTACTGTGCTGTTCACATGTTACATAAACAACTGCAAATACTCAACTTGTACTGTAGCAATAAGATAGAAATATAATTGTTGCATTCACATGTCAGTTTTTCTTAGTGTACTGCACTGAGGTACTCAGTAGACTAAAGTCATAAATAAACAGGATATTTTAAATATAAACACATTCATTAAATTGATTTCTGCATTATTTTGTTAACGCATAAACAAAATACTTGGCATTTCTTATCGTTCATGTTGTATGTCCAGTGTAAAATGGTTAGAGTTAGGTTTGGATATCATCCTAGCATTCTTGTGATAAAAGTTGCATTTTTGGTGTTTGCTGTGGGGCCGGTAAGTGATAACGCAGCTGCTTCCAGAAGGAGGTGGAGGGCGGCCGTCCCTTCCAGGTGACGCTATTCCCGGCTTTACTCAGAAGCTGCAAAGCCTCTGGAAACGAACCCGACGTCGACGCCTCCGTCTGCTCTGTGTTTATAAAAATCAAGCGAGTCTTCCGCTCCACTAGAGAAGAGTGGATGGCACTCAGCACTGCACTTCCTGGTTCAGGATCTGGAAAGCTGGGAACCAAAACCACAGCCCGGCTCTGCTCTATGCAGTCCAACACAGCATCGGCTACAGCTGCAACGGATATGAGCGCAGGGTAAATATTACAATTTTACTATACAATAGGCCGCGTTTCATTTCAGCTTACCTTGACCAGGTAAGACATCTCGATCATAAAGACAGATGCTGTAGCCAAACTCATTTTCCAAAGTGCTCGCCAGGCACTTTCTGTCTTCCTCACTCAGTCCTCCATCAGTGATGCTTTTATAACACATCAAAAATGCATCATAGCTTCTTCCATCTAAAAACACCAAAAAAACATTATTATTAACTTCTCCCATGTTCGCCTTCAAAAACCCATTCTGATGTAAATTAAATACAATAACTTCTTAAACATCTTTTTTGTTGCTACTCAGAGCAGACAGGCATTTGTTAAGTCTTTAAAGCGTTTGAAAACATTTTCCATCGCCGTTGACATTCTGCCGTCAAGGTTTTAGCAACTGGACAACTTTAATAATTTCTCAGAAACGTTAACTACACTGTCTTGATAGAAATAAATCCAGAAAATGTTCTGGATCTGCAAATTATCTGACGACTAGAAAGATCACTTATAGGGAAACAGTGTGTACCACTGACTATGTGCGGTCTCTAAACAAATAAAGTTAGATGGATGACTGGTTTAATAGTCTTCTTGCACAATCAAAATCTGTGTAGTGAATTAACGCATCCCGGGCCTATTTTCCTTTTTGAACTTAAGATCAAATGAGCTTTTTCTGGTCAAGACTCACCTGAAGTGCTGCTTCGGCAATCTTTAAAGCCAACTTTATCTCGTAGGAAAAGGGTGACGTCAATTTTAAACTTCACATAAACAACAACGATCACCACCATCGACACCACAACGCAGACAGAGCATACGGTTAGCGTCACATGAGAAGGTTGAGCTGCAGGGAGGCGATTGAATTGATGAAATCATTAGATAACTCATTTTGCAATTGTTCTGCAATAAGAGATAATCTGTTCACGAAATGAGCAATCGAGAACACTGAACGTTTGAAAATTCCCACACCTATTTTAACGAGGGTGATGTTGACGGTGGAGATGAGTTTGTGACTTGAATATGCACATGTAAAAGTTTTTGACAGGTTTTCAGGTGACACCTCTCTGAAAATTAAAGATGTATTCATCCATTTCGGCATTTTTTCATTTTCACTGATGGAAAGGACATAAGGGACGTCAATGAGCTATCACTGACAGCATTACATCTACATGACATTTCTACTTATCATCAGTTGCAGTATATGTAAAATGTAAGTTCGGTTCTTGCCATGGATCTGTGAAAAAATCCGAGTCGTCCACAAACTCCCCGTCACTCGTCCAATATGGTTCATTTTGGCAAGAATCTACGAGTGCTTTGCAAGCAATCACTTTTTTTGTGCCTGCAATAAAAAAAAAAAAGAAAATCACAGAAGAATAAAAACATAATAATAACACAGAAAAATATAGAATGTATTTTGGTGTCTTAATGTTATAAACAAAACACTCACCGAGTTCTACTTCAAAAATCTGACCATTCTTGGGTGAATAGATTCCTAACTTTGGCGGAGGCTCATCTGCACGCAAGGACATGTATTTTAGGTTTTGACAAAAGTTTAACTATAAAAACACATAAATAGATATCAAGAGGGCATTTTTGTAACACCTGTTTGGACATCAAGTTCCAATGAAGAGGAAGTATTATATATTTCCCCAGAATACAAGAAAGACCGCATGCAGATGTAGACTCCACTATTCTCCACTCCAACGCTTGGGAAGTAATTAACTGAGCGCTCACCATTCTCCTGAGAAAGGAGCCATATTGTAAACCAATTATACTATTGGATTTCAATATTAGCAAGAATAATCTCACTTGAACTTGTCAGACAGATGTTATATAATCAGATCACACCCACTGCTGATTTTAATACCTTGTGCCACATGTGTTCCTTGCTCTCCATGCCGGGGATTCCTGCATCGGGGATGCTTCCTTCAGGACAAATCAGTTTGCAGGCTTGCTTTGCGAAACATGTCATAGAGTACTTGTTCCTGATGGCACAATCTGTGGACTTCTCTTCGCATATTGTAAGTCTGAACCACATCTGGCTGCTGGTATTCCAGTAAATCATCAAAGAGAGATGGACAGAGCATGAAAATCATTATTCAGATGGCTTGGTCTATGTTTAAAGATGTACATCTAAAGTAAAGTTTACGGGTTTTTTTAAATACATTTCTACAAAGAGACTCTTAAGGTATGGAGTGTGAGCATCAGTTCGTACCCGAGAGGACCACATGAGTAATTCCCCTGATGGTTTGTAGATGCACTGAGAATCACAAGGCTGCGCCGATAAAAAATCAAACCGAGCTTCTGCTGCTCAGACGCTGACATGTTGCTGTAGAGGTGCATCTTCTGGTCTTTCTCCATCTTCCAAAGCATTACGGTACCATTATGTTTAGACTCCCTGCAGTTTAGCATCACCAGGTCACCAGCGTTAGCATAGATCTCATTGGCCGTCACGGGACAAATGCCTGCAAAAACAAAACAACAAATTTCATTTGCTATGGTAGTTTTTGTTTTTTTTATCAGTGGATTTCCTTGTAAAAAATATAGCTGTTCAAAAACTAATAATGATAAGAAAAGGAAAGAAAAATCTTATTTAATTAGTTTTGAATTTATAATGAAATGATATCACACTGAACTGAGTTTTTGTTGGTGGATATATACTGCTGAACTAGTACATACCTCTACAACCTTTTACAAACCAGACATTTTTGCCATTAATCCAGCTAGTAAAGACAACTTTACAACTAAAAAAAGACAACTTTGAATTTTTTGTATGTTTTTTATACATGTTTTTCTGGTAAGAAATCAACATGAGAGAATCAAGTTCAGCCGATTGTGCAGATCTTGAAGCAGAAAGGCAGCCTCTGACCATCACACCACCGCCATATTGGACTCTAGATACGATCTTCTGTCTCTGAAATGTTAGTTTCACACCAAATGTGCCTGCTCAATCCTTTCACACAGCACAGATGGTATCATGTATGGATTAGAAACCACTATTGCGTTTCCCCTGAGCAAAGGTTAAACAATGTGAAATAGTGGTTTGAAAGGTAAAAGGTGAAAAGAAAGCCACATAAAAGATGTTTCTTGAAGTCTAAATGCGGGTTAAATTGACTAACCAAGCCTGACTTTGAACATCAGGCTAAAAAAAAATAAGTCACATTTCTGTTTTCTTTCTACAGTCCAACCTTAAATGATCATTAAAAAGACGTCCGTCTTCAGTGATCGTGTGGTAAATGTTGCAATTTTGTAGGGAGCATGCAAAGGCTATCTGAATTTTCTATAAATAATCCCTTTAGCTTGATGCAAACTTTGATAACAATGCACCATGCTGCCAGATGTGTCAACCACATGGTCTGCAGTAGCTGTCAAGTCACCGAAGGCAACAAGTTAACCACATCCTAATTTCTAGGAGGGGCCAGGGGTGTGAAAACAGACAAATTTCTTCTGAACTACATGCAACATTTTCCAGTATTTGAAGATCCCTCTGATTCTTTTTGCGAGGGTTTAGTGTGTACAATATTAAGGAAGGTTTCTTGCACCAATGCCTGTTTTTTTCCCGACAGCCTTTTTTTTTTTTAAAAGTTGAGACACTTTCCCCTTTTTTCTGCTTTCATGTTGATGATATTATGCAGCTTCACTCAATGTTTCCCCTGACATAATCGCACAAGAGCATTTCTCACGTATTATGATAAAATTCCCTACGCAACATTTTGCCCACATACCTAATTATCATTAATTATCATGTAGATAACGACATAAATACCCTCGTTTTTCGCGGGGGTTGCGTTCCGAAAAGAACCCGTGATAGGCGAAATCCGTGAAGTAGTTTTTTTTTTTTTTTTTAAATTACAATTATGACGCAGCATAATTAAATACTCTACATTGAATCCAAAGAACAAAATCTGTTTTCAGGCCCAAGCATTTTTTTTTAAAACAAATATAACACTTTCTTACAAATAGGCTAACTACAGTAAAATAATCATTTTAATCATCAACACGAAGTACAGTGGGACAAATTGTGACTCGCGTATTTCACTGTTCCTCTGACTGTGACGCTGCGGCCTCACTCCGCTTTGCAGTGTCTCTTTCTCCTGAAGCCTGCGGTGCAGGTGAGTTTTTTTTTTTTTCGAGAGAAGAACATACAGTAGTTATCGGTAGTTGTTCTGGGCAAAAATATTTGCCAAAATTTGCCCAGCTGTATTACGTATATTTAAATACCGTAACGGTATTGGCACACAGGTGGAGAAGGAGCGCAGACTGTTAAGCCAATCAGGACGCAGAACACGAGGCACTGTGGAAAAAAATCCGCAAAGCCGCGAAAGGTGAACCGCGTCATAACGAGGGTTCACTGTAAATCAAATATTTTTAATTAAAGAGGACCCCGCATCTAACCCAGCGGTGTATAAATCACTCTCATTTATTTTGCGGCCATTACAACGACAATGTGTCAAAATCATATTTACTACAGTTTCTCCTATCTCCTTGCGTGACGTCATTCCGCACATAACCATCATTATAGGGCACCTGTCAAAGGTAAACGTGTGTAGAAACCATCAACGTTGACTTACCCGTATAAAGGACGAGAAGAAGCAGAATCATCCTTGGTTGCCTCCAGCAGCGTCGTGTCTGTGAACAGTTTGGCTCCTGCCTAAATTTCCCCCCACGCGCTGAAAGCCACTTCCTCCACGTTACCGACGTGCGATGGAAGATTAAGTGAAACTTAAGGAAGATCACGGCACAGTTGCTTATTCCTTAAGCCGCCCTCGTTTTCTTTTCGTCTCAATCGTCCAAGAAACTGGTAAACTGAGTCGCGGTAGTCCCTCCTCCCACCGTTTATTCCGGCGTAATTGGAAAAATAAAAAAAATATATATATAATCGGGAGTTTTGTGTCAGTGACAAGTAAGAGCTGCTCTGTAAACGAGAAAAAAACCCACCCACAGTACAGCTGTGGGGAAGAGTCCGCCACGAACGCTCTCAGCTCGTGTGATTTTTTTACCTCCTGTTCCAAAGAAGCTGCATAATCTGTGTTCGGGTTTTCTTTACTCTGCGTGTGACCAAAAACACAGTGATTATCGAAACCATTTCCCCCCACATAGGCCTACAGTGGTATAAAGTTATTGATAGGGTTTTTTTTTTTTTTCTCATCTAGAATTGAAGTGAAAAATACTCAGCAATAAAACTGTGGGCAACAGAACTTGGATACAGATTTGTTGACGTCATAACATTTCATTTTAAAATTCAAGTTTTTTGTTTTTTGTTTTTTTACTGTCAAAGCCGCCCCTCTCAGCTTGAGAACATGTCAGCACCTTTTAGGAATAAACGTTTTATGCTAGATGTTACTTATCATGTAAACCAGGGTTTGTCAAACTCCAGTCCTCAAGGGAGGACTAAAACTGTCCTGCAGTTTTTAGATGTGCCACAGGCACAAAACACTGGAATGAAGTGACTTAATGACCTCCTCCTTGTGTAGATCAGTTCTCCAGAGCCATGACCTAATTATTCTAGTCAGGTGTGGTGCAGCAGAGGCACATCTAAAAGTTGCAGGACAGCGGCCCTTGAGGACTGGAGTTTGACACCTGTGATGTAAACCCATAGATTACTTTCACCTTCCTGGTACCGTGTAGCACAGCTGGCCTTCGCCACAAGTGAGCATTACGGCTGGTTAGCCTTCCCATACTCCAATGTCTGTTAGCATGTTGGCCTCAATAGACTTGAGACAAAAACAAAGTGATAATTAAGAGCTAATATAATATGTGTGAGCTCAGGAAACATTTGAAACGGACCAAAAAAAAACATTACTAGACCTAAAAGACTATTGAATTCAGGACAAAGGAGGAACTCTATGAATCTTCTGTCTGGTCATGCTGTTATCTGAGTTGGAGAAACTTTTATTGAAATAAAAATATATATATTTTCACAACGAACGCATTATGCAAAGTGCTGTTCATTTAATAAATATTTTGAAGTGACTCGTATAATTTTCAAACACAAAACATTCAAACAGTCAGTTTAGTTCATCTTTGTCTCACTATTGCCTGTGAACCAGGGATTTATGTGTGCAGAAAGCCTTTTAAAGCAAACACTGAGCAAACACTGATAATAATAGTGCACCGTGTTGAATGACGCATCAACCACTGTCTGTGCAGACACGTGCATTAACCACAACTTAACTTCTAGAGTCTGTTTGATTATTACTTTCATTTATCTCTTCGTATACAAGACAAGTCAACTGGAAAAAAATGGTGGTCGGTTAATCCAGATGTTTTTCATCTGTCTCGGATTTGACGAAGGGCGACTGAAAGCCAAGATTCAGGGTGAAGTTGAGGTTGCTTCTCCTAAAATACTTTAACCATCTCACACTTTAAAAAAAAAAAAAACTGCTTCACTAATCGTTATCATTGTTTTTTTTTTTCCCAGAATGCTTACAAAGCTTCTCCATAACCACATCGACGTTATGCAATAGTTTCCTTTCCCTGAGTCTTTATTTATGTTTGACCTTCATGTGTTGTATCAATAAATAAATTCCCTCTATCACTGACGAGGTTTCCCCCAATTCTTTTCAGTTTATTTGCTGGGCAGAGAAATGATGCTGTTCTGAAGTCATGTGCTACTTATGCAGTCAGCTTCACAATCTCTCTTCTTAATGTTGGATAAGATTTTAGCAGCACTAAAATAAGTGTTGCTGGTCTGCTAAAAATATAAAAGCATAGCGCAGTAGTATGCGAGGGAATCCTCCCCTTACCTGTACGTAACCAAAGCAAGACATAATCAGGTTTTATTTCAAATTAAAACATAAAACAAGGAAAAATAGTTGGATGCATGAATGAGTCCATGTGTGCCAGCTTAATTATATTTAAACTCATGAACAACTAATTAGCTCTATTAAATTCTGAATACTTAGTAAATTGAAGTAATTCTGTTCCATTCATTTCAAATTAATCCAAGCTCATGTTCAGTGCTGAAGATGTTGATGTTCTACCACCCCCTGCTGGCTAACACTGGTTGTTGCAGGTTGAAAAAGTAGAGCAGTCTGAACTGATTTATAGTAGAGAAATGATCTCTGCTGTTTGTGGCATTAATAATAAGACTCCCTCATTTGTACTTGCCACATTCTGTCATTCCTCTCGGAGAAGTTATTTTAGTTGATTCAATAAAAAAAAATAAAAAAAATCATGAAATCCTTAAATACTCGCAAACACTTTTAACAGTCGGGTTGCTAATTAAACACCCTTGGAGCTTCAGACAATAAAAAGTCAACTTTTAGGTCATGAGTGTAATAAATAGTATAATACATAATGTACAAACCAAGAAAACAATGTCAGTCAGCTGTCAGATAAAAATCAGACTACACCTTTACTGACTTAAATGTTATGTCAGTGTATATTTGTATGTGATTATATCACTGAGTGCCTAAAAACCCACCTGTTTGGAGTTGCTTTTGAAACATAATCAATGAAAAATGTATCTATGGCACTTGAATAAATGTAATGTTTCAGTTGTTGTGTTTATGACTTTTTATTTTTTGTGTTTTTACGATGTAAAGCACTTGGAAATGTCTCGTTGCTGAAATGTGCTGCACAAATAAAATTTGACTGATTTGATTGATATATATCATGTTCTTACGCTTTTATGAAATGAGTTTTCATGTTTGTTTTTTTTCTTTTATAACTTCCCATTGTACTTGAGACAAAGCAGAGTTACGCTGGTGGGTTTGTTTTCTTCTATCTTAGCAGAATATTAGTTGTGAAGCCAGTGGAAGAATGTTTAATACACTACGTAGCCTATTTTTGCTTAATTGGCCTCTTAGGAATCATCTGTGTGATTCGTATGTGTAAAATTAAACTTGCGCTTACAATTGATCTCCACTAGGGGGAAACCAAGCATAAAAAACACTGCTAAATGTGCCGCATTATCTGCTTGCAGTGTGAGGTAGAAGCAAGTACTTGAAAACATGAACTCCTCCAGACTTTAGTCTTTAGAAACTGACAGTCACAGCCTTACCGAGGCTTTGTCTTGGTGCTGAACATGTTAACCTTACTTTGCCAAAGCTATGATTAACTGATCCGGAGCTCCACAGACGCTTTTATACTCTGCAACTGGAATATTTGGACCTTTTCACATGGAACGCCAGTAACAACACCATGATCACAACAACAGCAACGACGGCCAAAGTGCAGAAGACTGGGAAGAACGAGACCAGATGAGCTGTAGGAAAATTTAACATAATATGTAGTAATTAAGATAAGTTACGTCGAAGATTTAAATGTTATAAATCAGCAGATTATGACTTCAGTTTAATGGTGGTTTATTAAAGGTTAATCTCATCCTGTAAATATTCACCTGGCGTACGTTTTTCAGCCAGAGAGATGGTGATAAAGCTTGACTGTTGGTGGTCAGACTCCAGTTTACATGTGTATTTCTTCAACAGGTCCTCCTCTGACACGTCTTTGAAGACTAACGAGGCTGTCATATTTACTTCATCTATATATTTGGTACTAAAAGGAGCAAAACAGAATGGAAAGAAAAGAAGCAAACGTATTAGCTCTACTAGATGTGGGCGAAATGTTGACTGTGTTGTGTTTTTTTTTACAAGCTTGGTCAGACAATATGTAGAAAACGTTTCACCTTGAATAATTGTAGAAAACGGGTAGGCTCTCATCCTTATCGACAAATGAATTCTCACTTAGCCAAAACACCACGTCATAGTCGGAGTACGCAACTGCTTTACATTCTATCACTAATGTTGATCCTAAGAACAGAGTTGAAAAAAACATAAATTATTGATTCAACTTTGAGACGCAGTCTTAGAATGAAACCAGACAAGAACTCACCTAAGTCTATGTGGAACACGTCATTTTGCTGTGGCGAGATGATCTCGGATTTTCCATATTCTATGCAACCAAAAAAAAAAAAAAAGGTTTCTGTTTAAAATAGTTTAAAATATAAAGAGCATAGATATACAGTACAGACCAAAAGTTTGGACACACCTTTTAATTCAATGAGTTTCCTTTATTTTCATGACTATTGACATTGTAGATTCACACTGAAGGCATCAAAACTATGAATAACACATGTGGAAATATGCACTAAACAAAAAAGTGTAAAACAACTGAAAATACCCCTTATATTCTAGTTTCTTCAAAGTAGCAACCTTTTGCTGTGATTACTGCTTTGCACACACTCTGCATTTTCTTGATGAGCTTCAAGAGGTAGTCACCTGAAATGGTTTTCACTTCATAGGTGTGCCCTGTCAGGTTAATAAGTGGGATTTCTTGCCTTATAAATAGTCATGAAAATAAAGAAAACCCATTGAATTAGAAAGGTGTGTCCAAACTTTTGGTCTGTACTGTACATCAAAGTGTGTTGTCCTTACTGCTTTTCTGGATTTCCAGCATTACTGAGAAGCTCATATTATAAATTTGACCGTCGTACAAGAAAGATCTGATGCACTTGTAGATGCCACCGTCTCTTTCCACTGCACTCGGAAAGTCGTGTGGTGTTGACACTGTCTCGCCCTCCTGCCAGATAGAAGACATGTTCAGAAGCAGTGAATCTTTAAACTTGGAAAGATATCGCCACAATGTAATACCTTGAAGTAAAGCTTTCAAAAGAAAAGGAAAGAAAATCATGCAACCTTCTCAGGCTGACCCTATCCACACCGATGCTTCCTCTGCTTTCAAATACCTTGTGCCACGTGATTCCTCTGCCTGTGATATTAGGAGTATCATGAGCGGGGATGTTCGCTGTAGGACAATACAGTGTGCAGGACTCCTGTGTGTAGCATGTTGTGGAATAACGATTCCTCTCTTCATACTCTCTGGACTGGGGTTCATACACAATCAGGCTGAACCAGAACCTTCTGCTGGCATTCCTGTCAAAACATTAAGCAACGTGACAAGAGAGCTTTCACTTAGCATCTGTAATTAAAACAAGGATGGCTGGTGTATGAAAAGCCTGATTGCAGTGCCTTGCAAACGTATAGGTGAACTTTTCCACTTTTTGTCACATTGCAACTACAAACATATTTTATTTGGGTTTTTAAGAGATTGTATAATTAATTCAGCCTTCTTTCTCCTTATTTTCAAGTGCAGCATGAACACTTGTTGATGTTTATTTATTTCTAAGGGACAATGCCCAACACATGATATGCCAGAGTTTGCCATAAAGGCTAGTTTTTATCTGTAGTCCCTCAGGGTACATCAATATAAAAACAATAAACAGTGCAATACAGAGAAATTAACAAGCTTCTTCCATCAAAAAAGATAATAACAATTATATATAAGAATATTTTGTCTGAAAAGCACACCAGCTTACAGATTTAAAAAGAATAAAAAGCCTTAAGTTCATCACAATGCAAACAATACAGTTTTACTGACTGTTAAAAATATAGTCCAATAAGACGTAGCAGGGCAGTATTGTGTAAAAATCAACTTTTTTGAGCTACATGTCATGTTATGCTTGTCTAAAACATAGCTTGATTCTTTCATGGACGTTTGAGAAATCCTTTAATCTCCCATGGCGACCATTCAGCTGTGTAAAACGTCTGGTTGGACCTAGCACTGCGCTTTGAGGCACAGCTCCTCCTCAAAGTTGCAGTTTCCAACCTTCCACCTCACAGATCAGTCCTCCCCCAGGACTCCAACACTCAGCTCCTTCAGACTAGTCAGCAGCAATTAGCAAACACCTGGTGGAACTGTGCATCTGCTGAGCTCATTATATGAGCTACTTCCCAGAGCAACGCTAACAAAAATTGTAAAAGGTTACCAGAGGAATGAGGAATTCCTGAAGGAGGAGTTTCAGACAGTTTTAAAGCGACAGAGGCCCAATTTCAAGGCATTAAGATCTGGAAGTAAAATTTCCTTTGAGTCATATTAGATAGATATAGCTCTTTTTTCATAGTTTTTTTATTTTATTTTATTTTTACAACTACTGAAGGTAACATAGTTATTGGATTATGCCATAAAATGATTATCTGAAGAGGGGTGAAATACAGTTCTGAATTGCCTGTTCAGATGATAAATGAGTCTAAAACTGAAAGTGAAACTAAATATGTGGATATTATGTTTCCAGGCTTAATAACAGACTTTTATGTTCAGATGTAGCAGCTCAGCAGATACTACTGAAACCACTGACAGATTTTATGAACAACTCTGATCATATTGTTGAACAGGATGTTCCACAAGACAAATGTAGAGGCTGCCTTGACTCCAATCTGAACTGAATAATGCTTCACACCTATTTCAGCACTCTTTCAGAACAGAGGTCCTACCCAACAGATGTGTAAGGAACAGCTCGAAGAAGACGTAAGGATTTAACTTCCGGGGTTAATCTGATCAGGCATCCAGATGACACACTGAGCCAGCCCTTATTTCTGGAATTCAGCCCACATGCAATTGATGATGTATGCTAATATTCAGATAGAAATGTCATTTTGAAGGTCTTGAGTGTTTCATCTTACCTCGCTGAACATGAGTAATTTCCCTGATGGCTCAAAGAGGTGCTGAGTATCACAAGGATGTGCCCGTGTAGAAGCACGTCCATCTGACTCAAAACAGCTGACTGTGTTGACAGGATGCTGGTCACATCCATCCCCTGTCTCGTCTGGTTGGTCCACAGGATAGTCGTGTCAGAATCATGTTTCTGAGGGCAGCGCAGCACCACCATCTCCCCTGCCCTGGTGTATATTGTTTTAGGTCTCAGTGAAAATACACCTGCAACAGAGTCAGATTTTAGCTGATTTATTGGTTGGACTTGGTTGTAGGCAACATAAGTTTGTTTGAAAACGGCACACTCTTTAGCAGCTGCAGCCTGTAATCCGTTAGCGGTTCAGAGACAAAGTCAAAAACAGAAGAGGAAAGTTTTTATGTGGTTCTGATAGTGCAGCGATAACTGTGCTGTCTCATTAAACATTATTGAAGATAGCAAAAACATCTTAAAGCAAATATTGTCATGAATTGGTGGTGAGAGATGGTGAGGCAGACGCTGTAGACCCAGGTAAGATGAATAGTAGATTTTAATAATAAGTCATGCTCCAAACAGTCCACAAAGTTCTGGCAGCTGAGCAGAAGCCAGGGCTCACACCGGTAGCAACAGAAATATACTTGGCAAACAGGCAGACAGAAATGACGTCACAAATGACGAGGACCCGACAAAACACAGAGACACAGGTGAGACTAAATACACAGGAGGTAATTAGGGAACGAGAAAGTAATCAAAGGGAGACAGGACAACACGGAGACTCAGAGACACAGGAAACTCAAAATAAACACAGAAAAACGCGGAACATGACAAATATTTACATGGCGCCTCCGTTGTGAATCACTAGCACATGACCAGTGACGTGCGGTCAGGGGAGGCAGGTGAGGCAGAGCCTCACCTGTAATCATGGAAAAATAATAATGATAAAATCATTTATATTGCTATTTTCACCCTGTGGTTTGTACTATACCTATTTTTCATTTAATTTAAAAAAGTTCAGATTATTTTTTCTTCAAAATCGCTGAATTTCTGCATTTTCCCATTCAAATGCTCGGAAGCGAAGCTGGTGAGGCAGCAGCGAGCTGAGCCTCACCTGGGATTGCGCAACTTCTCGCTAACTGCACTGGCTGCCATTCTGAGAGCATGTTCGCCAATAAAATGGCTAAAAAAACATTTAATGTATGAACTGATTTTCCATAATTTAACTTATGTATATAATGTACAGTGTTTTTTTTTTTGTCACCAATTGTGTGTGTAACGTGTTTCATGTGCTGAATTGCGATCAAAAACGGCAGAGAACAGATTCGAGGTGAGGCAGGCAGTTCTCTTGCCTCATGGCAGGGGGCGCTCATGATCCCAGACATTGTGATTCCACAACTGCAGAGTAAGATACTGTAAGCGAGCTAGCCATGGAGCTAGCCATACAATAAGGTCAAGTGCAGCGATATATTTATAGTTTTCTCCTCTTACCACAGCAATTAATTAATAATCGCAAAATAATACTACAACAATACTACGGCAACAAACTGAATGTTCTGCTTTTTGCTTGGGAAATATTTGAGTGTTTTTTATTGTGTCGTTGTTGTCAGTTGCTGTGGCAACGAGTCTGCGCGTAGCTGCGCTGATACCGAGAGCGACAAAAGACGTGGTTTTGGGTTGTACTTTAACGGGTTTCCCCTTCGCTGTGGAGCACAGCACGAAATGAATAATATCTACATGTCCAAGTTTGATTGAGTGAACGGAAATAGTCTTTTTGCCCTCCAGCGTTGTCCACATGCGCGCAATTTCCTTACATAAACAATAACATGCAGGGGGTCTATATTTGTAAATCTGAATATGATTAAGTCAGTGCCTCACCAGCTATGAACCTCACCGCACGTCCCTGCACATGACACTAGACACTGCATAGTTAGGGGGTCATATTTTTCCAAGAACAAGTCTTGTTCATATTTGACTAAAAGGATTTTTGGCAGTCAGTGCAGAAGATATATATATAAATATATTGCCTGACATTTAAGTAAACACGATTTAGACATTGCAGAACTTGAATTACTTAATCTTCGGGTGGCGCAATTTTCATGTTGACAATTAGGTGAAACGTTTCTTGTTGCTTGCTTAATTCTCACGACATTTAAACGCATGAACAGGCTTGTTGCTCAGCATGAAAAAATCGTGATCCTTATCTTTTACAATGAGCCTCAAGTCTTTGAGGTTGAAAGACCTCCCTTGTTACCATCCTAATCTGTTGCTTCCTCCACAGATTATCAGATTGGAGTAAGAATTTGGCTCTGGTCCAGTCCTAAGCATTAATATGACGACCAATCAGAAGAAAGATCAACAGTTGTTGACAAGATTACTGGTAAAATTACCAGTAATAATTACCAGATGTTGGTAAAATAAAAAAATAAAAACTTTAAACTTTATTATCGCGGTATGAACAATACTGGCTCCATAATTATTTACATTTTACTAGACAGAACAAATGAATAACAGATAGTTAATTTTATTTTTGAAAAAAAAAAAAAATTATATAACACATTCCAAACAGCATCTGTTGACCAGAGTACTGGACATTTAAAATACATCAGGTGAGCGCTATGTCTGACGGTGATTGTGATTTTATTATTTTTTTTATTTCCTAGCGTGGCTCCGATTCTCCGATGTTCAATCTTGAATTAGGCCAAACTGAAGGTCTAAGTTTCTTTTGTGTCACATTTTGTGTCACACGTACGAGGGGGTACATAAAGAGTACTCAACAGTTTAGACAGAGCTCACCTTATGTATTTTAAATGTCCAGTACTAACTAACTATCTATCTATCTATCTATCTATCTATCTATCTATCTATCTATCTATCTATCTATCTATCTATCTATCTATCTATCTATCTATCTATCTATCTATCTATCTATCTATCTATCTATCTATCTATATATACATACATACATACATACATACATACATATATATATATAGAGAGAGACGTAATAATGCATCCAACACAGGTTAACTAGTGTAAAGAATAAAAATTACATTACCTGTCAGGAAAGGAAGGAGCATCAGTAGAACGTTCATCTCCATTGTGATCTGGATTGACTCCGACGTGTAAATGACTTTGATGCGTGAAGTCACTTTTCCCTGGAAAACCTCCCCCTTCTTGATCTGTCAGCTACTGACAGATCAAGTCGTCAGGCAGTCCACAACTGCGTTGAATGTTCACTGCTTTTGCTTTTGTTTCTTTAATTGTGTACGCCACACGCTTGGTAAAGCCTTCTATTCACCACTAATATCATCATTCCCCCACGTCTTTCTATTGAATCTGTCTGCCTATTCAAAAAAAAAAAAAGTGAAAAATATGACGCATGTTCCTGAACATTTTTGGTTTCCCTTTAGGCTTAAGTTGCAGTTTGCCGTAACTCTAACAGAAATCAAGAGCCCGGATCTTTGATTTTCTTTTCTTTGCATGATTCGTGCAACTCTGTCCTCCAAGTGCGTCTCCGCGCCTGTCCTCTTCAAAGGCGCATCTGGACTCTTTCTAAAGCTTCTGCGGGTCTGAGGCTTGATGAGATGAGCAACATCCTGCTGCAGGTGTCCGAACGGGACACGCGGATGTTGCGGAGTCTGGCGCAGTTGTCGAAAAACGGTATATTTTTTCTTCCAATAACGCTACGTGGTTATTCATTTTCTTTTCACAGTTTAGGTTGCTCGGCGCTGGTTGTACAGAAAAACGAGGAGATATGACGACCTTTTTTTTTTTCCTTCCAGATGTTGAATGAGCGGAAGTATCATTCTATATACGATGTCAGATGAACTTGCAGAAGGTAAACCTATCTATCTATCTATCTATCTATCTATCTATCTATCTATCTATCTATCTATCTATCTATCTATCTATCTATCTATCTATCTATCTATCTATCTATCTATCTATCTTCTACAGGGGGTCAACCTATCAGGATTGGGGACTTTCACATTTTCAAGTCAACTAGCCTATCGGGGTTTTTAAATGTTTCTCTATTACAAATTCACTTGTCTTTAAAGATGCCTTTGCAGAAAAGAGCCAAGAAAATAATTGAGCAATTAGGGTCATGTAAGCTAACTTAGGGAAACCTCGACATGTGGGATAACTGGAGCTGGGAGATATTGCTCAAGAGGAATAATTAATCTGCAGTAGCTCTACATCAGTATCTGTCTACAGTACTGTGAGAAATTATGTTCTTCTTTACAACTTTGTTCTGTTGTTGCTTTTGTATTAATGTTGGTATCATTCAGAGAAATGTTAATATTGGCCAAGAAAAGAGGAAATACAAAAGAAATTATGTTATTTCATATCTTAAGAGAAGAAAGTCTCAAACCAAACTTCTCTGTGAAAAAGTAATAACCCCTGTACATAATAACTGGTTGTGCTATTATTATTATTATTTTTATGACAGATGGGTTCTAGGTTCTCTATCTGTAGCTCGTTTCATATTATCACATACTGTAGGTTCTTTTTAAAAGAATTTTTGATTGTTTTTGCTGGCGTGGCACTCATCAGACCTGGTTGTTGTTTTTCTTTCATGGATGAAATCTTTTGAAAACTGCTTGTTTTTCATAAGATAGACGTTTTATAGAGGAACCAGCTCAGCCTGATCACCAGATCTCACTCCCACCAAGACATAATCTGGCATCGTTTGTTTTTTTTTCCTATGTTATGCTTGACTCATCCTGGCACTAGCTCTTTGTTTCTCTACTTGAAAAACCGTTAATCTTCTTCCTGATAGATCAAGCTGTGGCTTGTGGTCGCCTCCTTGGTCTCTTTTTTCGAAGAAGAGCTTGTTCTCCTGGATGCTCCTCATGCTGCGCTCCTGCCCTGGTCGAATTCACACTTGTCTATCGGCTGATCACCTGCCTGTCCAACCTCCAACAAATCCACCAGCTGTCGACAATATCAGAGGAAAAACACGAGAACGGTCAGGCTCAGATCAGCTACAAACCTCCTCTCAGATTCTCGACTCCTCTAATAGCTGGAATGTTGAACACTGCCGGGTTGTTCGCCTCTCCCTTCGGTGTCCTCCCCTGGAAACCCGGTCCGTGAGACACACAGAACTTCGCTGAACATTTCAATCCTGTAAAAATGATCTTGACATCTGCCTTTTTAATTGTTGCCTGCACCAGAGTCGATATCAGAACCAAATAATACATTGTGGTTCTTGAACTGTGTCCATTTTTTTTATTACACGCTAAAGATATCAAAGCTCACAAAATGTGCTTTCAAGAATTTGTGTGTTTTATGATACTCCAATCCTTATTCAACAAGTCAAAGAGTCACGGATTTTGAAATAAAGGTGAACTTAGTTCAGATGCCAAAATATAATAAATGTAACGTTTGTTTCCCTTTCAGTTGGTGCGGTTCGCTTTCACATTGCGCCCTTTAAAAAAATAAACCTGTCCTCCTCCGCAGAGCGGAGTTCACTTTTTTGGTCCGCATCAGAGATCAATTACGCATTCACATCTCACCAAGCGAACCGGACTTTCTAGGCAAATGAACTATGAAGTTGATTAAAGCAGACTGAATGGAGCTGGTGTGAATGAATCCTAAAAGAAAATGAAACTTTGAAATGAAAAGCGTACCTGTGGGAACCCAGAGCTACTTTCAGCACAACTCCATCAAAACAGTGTATGTGTAGCAATTTTTTTCTGCTACAGTTTTTTCCTTCCTCTCAACTTTCCTCAGACAGTTTAAAGAGGCTTGATCCACACGGTGAGGATGAGAGATGGATGGATGGATGGATGGATGGATGGATGGATGGATGGAAAATAGCTTCATTGTGATTTAAGAAACAGAAAGCAAACAGATCTGTTTTTTTGTAATGTCATTTATTAACCAATTCGCTCCAGACAGGCAGTAAAATCAATAGTTCATGATCTTATCTTCATTTGCCCTTTGGTCATAGAATTTCCTGCACTCTTGCTTCAATTTACTGATACATTTGTTTTGCCGGCAGTGACAACATCGCTTCAGCGTTTCAGGGAAGCTGGTAGTCTGTCATAGTTTTTCTTTAGTACTCTGAATTACAATCAGAACAGCATTTTTTTAGTTCTCAGTGAGAACCTCAAGCTGATTATTGTAAAGGATTAAGAAGTATTTCCATATGACCAATGGATACATCTAAAATCAATTAGATTTATCACACAAAATATTTCAGTAATTCAGTTTAAGAAATTATAAATAATAAGGGAGTATTTGGAGTTGTAATTCTGGGTCATTTAAAAGTTCATAGCTTATAGTAAAAGAAAACCGAAAATCCAGTTTCATTGAATATTTACATAGTACATCAGACTAATAAAAATACATTTGAACACAAAAATGTACATAGAAAAGTAAGTCACTGTTGGATGCATGCACTCACTTGACCAGCTCTTCTTCTTGCCAAGTTGAGTTCGGACTTGATAAAACGCAGAGGATTGAATGTCTCCTCAAATCACCAGCGACTGTGGAAACTTCACACTGGACCTTGAGTAAGTCCTGTTCTGCAACCTTTCTTTCTTCTAGAGATTTTCAAATTCAATCCTAAGCATACTTTCATCAAAAAAGACATTGAACTGCTGATCATGTTTTTAAAGTTGCTTATGGTTCAGAGACAACAGTTATGTGATGGCTCTGACTTTAGCTTCAGTCCACAACTTGTACATGTCCCCCAAGATGTTCCCACGTCGCGGCTTAGATTCAGTCTTTAGAACAACATAATTAATAGCTTCCATCGTGAAACCAAGATAGTTAGCAGAACCTTAAAGCAGTGAAGCCACTCAGTGTTGTGTTTCTTTGCAGAGGTTCCCCAGCAAAGAGAGTCTAAATCCAATCAATCACTGCAGATGAAAGCTGTCGGCCTGACTGAGAAACTGAATCCAATCCCCCCTGCGGAGCCCACAAGCAGGTAGTCAACACACACGTGGATGAAAACACACACAGAGACTTCATACGGCGGGTCAGTTTTCAACGCTCCGAATAAGCAGGTTAATTAGGGAGAGCTGAGAGCTTCATGGGGGTCTCAGATTAATGTCAATGCCTCTTTAACAGCTTCAGACGCCATAAATGATGTAGAACGGACAGATCCTCCTCTGTTCGCACCTCCTTTCACTTCAGGTGTCTGCTTGGACAAGCACATCTGAAGCCTTTATAATGCAGCTGGTACATGAAAGCGATCTTTGGAACAAATGTTAACACAAGAACAGTGAGTTCATCTAGGAATGTCTGAAGGTAAATCCAGGAAACTCTCAGAATCATGCTCTGTCTTTTCGTGCGTTTCAGGAAAGAAACACAATTTGAAGTGCACATGTACTGTAAGCAAACACCGAAACCTCTCCATGGTTCACCTGAGAGAACATGAAAGTTTCAAACCTTGAAGTCTAGTGTAAAATTGACTTTATTTGGGCTTTACATCATGTTAGAATGTTATTCCCTCATCACAAAAAAAATAGAAATATACCAGCAGTGTTGCCTTGAGTCTTTCATGCATGTTTGAGAAATACTTTATTTCCCCGTGGCAACCATTCAGTTGTGCAAAACGCCTTGGTGGACCTAGCGCCGCCATGGGGACAGAGCTCCTTCCCGGACCTTGAATGTGCTATAAAATGTCTCTATGTGGCTGGATTAGTGAACTGTTATAAAATTAGGTGTTTTACATATTTCTTAAAATTGTCACTGTGTCATGACAGAATAACAAGACACAGATAATCTGTGAAAAAAAATGAGCTCCTCCGCCTTCTCCCTATGGTCCTATTGTCATCTGTAGAAATACACCGCTTGGTCAGAAACAACCAATCAGAGCGGGGAAGAAGGACTTAGCGCTATTAATCACACTCAAATCCCACACCCCATAACATAATACAGAAAGGCCTTGTGCGAAGGCAACAGAGCAGATGCCAGCGAGGCCCACAACCACACAGGACCCCTCAACAATCACCAGTATGACATCAACTCACCTGCCAAGCATCTCCTGACAGGAGGTGGGCTAATGGCTCCAACCGCACTCTTAAACCTACAAACAAACATACATCACTTTCACCGCCCAGGGAGAACCACCACCCACTCCAGCTACATACCCAACCAACCCAAATTCTGACAATCCCACATCCAAGAAGGGTCAACACCCTCAACTCCTCTGTAATATGTTTAATGCTATTGATAGAAATGTGTTGAGGTTGAGAAACTTTTTGTCTTTTCTTTTATTTCAAACATCGTGTTGGTCTTTCTGATGTGTGAAGCAGTCTGCTTCTACTCTCATTCCCACATTCTCTAATCAAAAACATACCTGGAGTGTTGCTTTGATTCTTCCATGCATGATTGAGAAATCCTTTAATCTCCCATGGCAACCATTCAGCTGTGCAAAATGCCCGGGTGGACCTAGCTCCGCGTTCAAGGCGTAGCTCCTCCAAGTAGCTGCAATTTCCAAGCTGCTAATGCTTCTGCATTACAGAGCAGTCCTCCCCCACCACTTAGATCTGTTGCTTGCAGCCACGTTGACGGTTTTTATGGAGATTAGAGGTCAGGAGGAGAGCGTGGGCTCTGCGGTTCGGTGAATGTGGTGGTTTGAGCAGGGAACACTTCTTGAAATTCTTGACATGTTATAACCACTCCCAGTGCAACAAACATACATTTTCCCAGTGCAAAAATACATTTTTCATAGAATGAGTGGAGTAGCTGTGATTTAAGATGGTGACCAGAGTCACTAAGAGCAGGGTTCACACTGTGTGACTGTCAGCAGTTTTTTTTACTAAATCTTCTGTCAATGTGGGGAAAGCTTTGGTTGTGAGATTGAATCGTTCAAACAGCCACACCCATCATTGACTTACTATTGTTACATCTAAAGTTGATCTGTGGGGAATATCAAGCATTGTTTAGCGTGACAACATGACTGTTACTGCAACTCATATGTCACTATTGTCCCTTTGTTCTAAGTTATGACCAGACCAAATAATAACATCAGTGAGGATGTTTGTATACTTATTGTTGGACTTATATTTTTTGTTGAATCATTCTGACAAGATTCCACTGAAGCAACCAACTGTGGACTCATTCTGTCACACACACCCAACATATTATGTAATGTAGAGTATGCTGACTGTGAGAGGTTCAAGTCCTGTTGGGCATTTTTGGCACAATACTTGCCAGGCTAAGAATACAGCTACTGTTGCTCTGTGCTTCCAAGAAACCTAACTCTCCAGCTCTCGCCGTACGAGCTGTGCTACTTGTGCATGCAACGGTCTTTGAGGAATGTTCTAGAGAACAGACGAGAGCAACGAGACGCAGAGGAGAAAGCTTGTGGAAACCTTTTACTGCTTACAGAACAACTGAGAGATGAGCAGGAGATGGAGCAAGAGCTGGGGTGTGCCAGTGTACAGCCAGAACACACCAGTTTATTTGTATTTAGAGTATTAATTACAAAAGGCTACATGTGAGGTAAAGCTGTGCTGTGCAAGTCTGAAAAATGTGAATATGACTAAAATCCCCTACGTTTCCTAAAATTTCTTCCTTTAGTTGAAAAACAACTGGGGCTTTAGTGCCATAAGTATTTATTCATCTTGATTACCTCATTCTTTTTAATATTTTTGAATTTCTTTCTGGAAAATCTTCTCCACGTATCAGGATGAATTGTTTCATGGAAAAGCAAATTTTACTGGCAAAATTAGGGAGTTTTTGCTTGAGTTCTCAGATTGAGTCCAGGGCCAATAAACACAAAAGAAATTACCAGGAAACAGAGGACTGGTTTACCCAGAAAAGAACACGTCTACAAGCTGCTAGATCCTGTGGTGGTGATTTACCAGAAAAAAATTCTGCCAATAATGACATTTTCCGATTCCAGAAACAAAAAATTCCAACGAAAGGTCAGTAATGAGGTTAACTCCAGCCATGGATCTAATACTGAACTAGAGGAAATGAACCCCTCTTGCAAATCTCTGTTTACAAATTAAGAAAGGATACTCTGTAAATAACAATGTAGTATAGTGGTTTACTTTACTGCTCTCCATTGGCTGAGACACAGCTGAACAAAGCAGCACATGTTGTGTGATTTATTGACGTCACCTTACCTCACTGTTTCAGTGAAGATGAGATCTGATCCCCACAACAATAGTCACAAACTCTTTGTTATGGCAAAGAGTTTGTCGTAACAAACTGCTGAAATTAAATTTGTAGGTTCCCCGTTTCTGTGAAAAACAAGTCACTTTGTCAGCCATGTATGCCAGTATGGAGATGAATGGCCATCGACATTATGGCACCCATTTCAAAGGTGCCAGAACTAATGCTTTTCTCAAAACTGGGACAATCCCAGTATTGGTAAGATGACCTCTGTGTTAAATGAAACGACTACAATAAATTACATTTCTGCATCCAAAAGAGTACGTTTAATTACGCTGATTTATGTAAAAGTGAAAAAACTGCTAATAATGATCGTCAACATGTTTATTGAAAGTGTGTTTGTCTTCAGGCAAAGCTAACTGAGCGGCGTGAGCAGGCAAAGAAGGTGGCTGCGTTCAACTTGCACATGTCAAGGCGGGAGAAGAGCTCCTGTTTCGACTGTCCTGTGAGTAGAAGTAAACATAAAACCAACAACCTTTACACATCCTTTTTATTGTACAGCGTGATGGCAACTGTGGTTACTGCGGTAGGAGAGCAGTTTGCACCAGTGAGTCGGTTTGTGGGAATTTCTTAAGGGTGTTTTTGATTGCTCATCTATTTGCAGTTCAGCGACTTATTGTCACATGCGTCAGTTTAATGTTTTGATCACAACAGAGATCAGTTTTACTTTACTGGAATCAGTTTGGTTTGTTTTAGCAGGAAGCTTAGATGCGTCTGAAAGAACTGTGGTAAAGTGGATGAAAAACATGACAAGCAAGCACAGCAGCTTTCCCTCTTGAGCCTGTAGTTCACTGACCTCTGAAGACCTTTTAAGTTATATTTAACTTAACGGGTTAAATATTCCAAGTCTTTGCTTGAAAACTTAAGTGAACTTTATGTCCACGTCACAGACTCCTCCGGACTGCTTGGCATGAAATTAATTTGTTATCGTTATCATTTTTTGCCTCATTTTCACCGATAAAACAATGATCAAAATCAGACATTACCAAAATCCTGCCCACTGATGAGAGGAACGCAGACATATAGGATTACTGCATGTTTCTCTATTGGACTACTTTAACTGATCACATGTGGGCTTTAACGGTGAACTGGTCTTACTGGTACTGAATACTGACTTTTCACTGGAGGATCTGCAGTGCAGGAAGTTCTCATTCCATGCCAGTGCAAATGCATCGGCGTTCTTTGCGAACACACAACAGAATCCTTCAGATATTTCTTGTTCACGTCAGGAGAATTTGCACAAGACTAACTTAAGGAAAATAATGACGTTTTTTTTTTTTATTGCCGTGTCTCCTCCGGGTTGTGCTTAGAGATCATTCGTCTTCCCGGCTCGACCAGTCACTCCCCCGAAGAGGATACGGCAGCATCGTTACAGGCGTGATCTACGGAACCAGATGGAAAGGAGACAGCAACTCGTGGCTCAGGACCAGCAGTACCGCCTTCTTACAGAGCGACTTGACCAGATGCAGCTGATGGAGGAGTGAGTTACTGAGCAACAAGTCAGATATCTGGATTTTATGTGTTTTGCAGCGGGTGTGCGTGTGTTTGTCCATATGTTTTAATTTCAGGATAGCTTTGCAGAGGGCTCAGCGGCTCCAGAAGAAACTGGAGAAAACCAAGCATTACAGGAAGGCTCTGGACGCTCAGGCTAGGAAACAGAAAGCCATCTCTGATTATTAGTATTTCTTTCATTTACTTGGAAAGACTTATCTTTGTGCCCTTCCTGTTTCTGGAAGTGATAATAGCAAGTAAATTGAGGCTAATGGTTAACATTAACGGTGAATATAGTCTTTTTTTTAAATGTGCTTTACCAATGTTCATCCACAACCTCCTCAAACATAGCTCAACATAAATTTATGAAGCATTTGCAACCAAAATGTTTCGTGTTGATTGCCTTTCAGGTGGAGGACAAGATGTTCACATCGTGTCCCGAGTGTCCGCCTGACAAACCAAGACTAAATCGCTGCAAAACAGCAATTAGGAGGGCAGAGAACCGAAAGAGAGCACAAAAGGTTACTTCCCTTTTGATTTTTAGCTATTGATTCTTTTTTAAGGGCCTGGGTATTCATCAGAACTTCTCTTTTACACCCATGTTTCATACTCTTACAGCTCTTTCAGGCAAACTTCAGTGTTGCCACTCAGAGGGAGGAGATCCAACTACACTTTTTCTTTTTCCAACTACAGCTGGATGGAGTGAGGACATAAAATTCGATCCCAGAAAGACATGCAAGGAAAAAAAAGTGTGCATCAAAAATGTGCTCCCCCCACCCTCCGGACAGGTTAATGCAGGACAACACCAATCATTTTGAAAAGAAGCGTGCCTTCCGAAAATTACTGGAGGACGACTGGAGTCGAAGTGTTGAGCTCAAACACAAGCGAGAGGAAGAGGAGAGGCGCTTCCTGAGGTGTGTTGCTGAAAGACACTCAAACTTCCTGAAGCAGATAGAAATATGAATCTGGGTTCCTCAATTTTATTTGTTTTACTGAAATTTGTGGAAATAAAGCAATAAATTAGACGGGTATTCAACAGCGCACGATAAAACCACGGGAAATGAAAGGAAGGATGCAGGTGATTCCTGAGCTTAAACTCTACGTCTTCTGTGGAAGGATTGTAAATCGCTTTTCCATATCTTTTTTTTTTTCTTTCAAAATATAATTTCATTCGTTTCCAAACATGTTCCCCTTCTCTGCCTTCTATGCCTCCCTGATTACAGGTCTGCTGGAAAACTGCTGGTAGACAAGCTCAAAGAATGCCAACGCTGTTGGAGGTGTAAAACGAGGACCACCAACTGCGGAGAAACCAACATATGGAAGGACTCGTGTTGCCCCTCAGGTTCACAGCTTATGATCTGAAGCAGAATGACGTTACGAGGAAAACACTAACAAATTGAACAAGTCGCTGCTGCATTGCAGCCCAGTGAAATATACACCAGTTTAATTGTTCTTGATCACTCTTTCACAATTATAATGCGCAATTCGCAGCTGCTCTGTGTTTTATTTATTTTTTAGTCGTTTTAAACTCTGGAAACTTTTTTTCAGAGATCCATAATAAGTGTTTCTACAGAATAAGTTTTAAATAGGATTTGATGATTGTGAGCTTCATTTTATTGCTCTGCCTTTATTATTATTAAATTAAAGAAGCAAATCTGCGATGATACGAGCTTTCTCAGACAGAATCTGTTCAAAACAGGCGACTTGTAGTTAGAAAGATTTAAAGTGGAATGGAAATACCCGCAGAGTTTAAATGAAGCTTAATTAGTACTTAGGAAATTCTTGAAAAAAAAGTATCCCTCAGTGTCCCCTAATTTAACCAGCTGCAACTGGAACAGGATTACTACACATTTTCTGCTGCAGTTACTGGGAATGAGTGCAACACCCCCTGCTTTGCAGTATTTATCCTACTTGGAAGCTTTTCTAAATAATACTCTTAAATCTCCTGGGACCACCTGCGAGTTCCTCAGAAACCACAACAAAAGTGAGCCTGCAGAAACCGTGTGAAAGATCACTTTCCATCCTGGGAAGTGTGGGGATTTTTCTTTTGACTAAAAAGATGGGAAATGGTAAATCAAAACGGCATCTCAACAAAACCACTGTTTGCTCTACATGTCCAGGCTTTGTACATGGCAGTGAAAAACATGATCAAATAACAGAGATTACAGATAATAACAGCAAGCAAAGACATTTTTTCCCCCAAACTCCCCAGCTTTATCTGCCATTCTGTTTCACTTCAGGATATGCTTTTTTAAAAAAATAAATACAAACATTAGTCCATAATATTGAATAAAAAAAAAAACAGATTTAGGAAAGACTCTCCTCAGTAACTATTTTGATATATTCTGGAATTAAATGTTCAGTTTATGCTTGTAATCATCTCTAAAGTGATGATTACAGGCATCTCATAAACTTACCAAGATTCCTGCCCCTTTATGCCCCTTACACGAGACCCACCGTTAGAAAATATCTACTACAACAGTAAGTTTCAACATGTGTAACTTGGGTAAGGTTCTTGCTGTTGTCATTTTATCGTCTCCATTTTCATCTATTTATTTGGGTTCACGTTATATTAGAGTTTTACATTAACTAATTACTTAGGGCTCCCAGCTACATTGCCCTTTTTATATTTGGGAATCCTTAATGAATGCTGTCTATGCTGTCTCTAGGATCACAAATAGAAATTCAGTAATATCTAAAGCTGAACTGTGCTTTTCTTAGTTGAGCTGAACCCCAATGCCACACCTGCATCCCACACTGTAATCGCTCAGTGAAAAGTCACAAACTGTGCACTAGTACAAAAACCGTTTCAAGTAACGCCTTAGGGAGGAGACTTCAACCAGACAGACTGCACATACTGGTAAAAGTGCTGCAGCAAAAAAAATAAAAAATAGCAAGCACAGATTCTCAGAGGTGCTTTATTTAAACCAGTTAATGTATTGCTTCAAAAGTGTCAGTGTGATTAATTGTTAGCTTAAGCAGGGGCGGTTCTAGCCAGTTTGATTCCCCGTGCGAACAACCTGCTTTAAATAGTTTTTTTCTATTTTAATTTCAAATACACATTTCATGATGTTTCATATCACAACAAGAAAACTGAATTAATTTTTAAAGTTTGAGTTATTACGTTTTAATGTTATAAACGTTATGTTTACTTTATCATCGATTACTTTCTGAACCAGGAACAAAAGCCAGCACTGCCAGTGAGTCAAACAATTGTTGATTCACTGATACATATTCATTTTACTCTGTATTGATTGCAGAGACAACCAATGAAAACTGTTTTGCTGGCTAACTCAAGTACACAATGAGTAATGTACACCTTCTCTAATAACTTGGAAAATTAGAGCAATAATGCTATAGACGTTCACTAGATGTGTTAAACGGTCTGTTTAACGTGCCTGAGACAATTTGACAAGATTGTTCAAAGCAATTAATTCCTGGTCAAAGGTAAGACTTTGGGTACGCAGGCATTTGAGTGCTACTGCAAACTTTGACAGGTTGCAAACTTATTGCTAAAATGTCATTGAATGTAATTTGCACCTTTCTCCAGAAGTGAGTCAAGGATAACCCAACACTAATTAAATCTGCTGCAAAGGGATTTGGTCGGAAGACAGGATACTTTGGGGTATTTCCACATGTTTTGAGTAAAACCTGACAAAGATATTTTATCAACTTGTGCATACTTGTGGAAAAGGGCTGTTATTTCATCCTTCACAAATTTGTGAGCCAGTGCAACACAGACTGTGTCACTTAGTTTCTAAATGTTGTTCTATTTTTTGCTCAAGCATACCACATTTTACCACAGAATGTCTGCTTACGGTTAGGAGAGGCTAAGATGTGTCATTGTTCAACATCATAAAATGTGTTCTCTTTGGTTCAAAGCGGATCATAGTTCATTTAGTGAAATATGGACACAATTCTGTTTCTCTCTTTCTTTCAGGCTTTCCATGTTTGGATGTCTCGCTGCTTTCTGTTTCCAAGAACAGGAAGAAATCCATTAGAGTCCACTGGCAGCCAGATGGTGCTTGACTTTATTATAGCACCTATCCAAAACATCTGTTTAAATATCCTAATGGTCTCAGCCTCCCCCACAAGCCATCCAAAAGTGACCAGAAGAGAAACCCGAATAAACAGGCTGCGACATGCAAACAAGATGCTTTCCTAAATGTCAAGAGTCCAGTCACTGCTTGAGAAACGAGCAAGAAATGTAACTGTTGAGTGAGTCAACACCCTGCAGGGTTTACAGTGGAAAAAAAGCAGCAAAAACACATTTAATTATAATTGTTCGCATCAGTTTACCACAACATAGAAAGGTCTTTTTAGAGTGTCTCATAAGTCTTCTAAATATTGCACGTAATCAAAGCTAAAAGAAATTTTTGTCAAAAAACAGTTTCAAAAATTAGATTATTGATAAGTTGGAGTCTTCATTTCAAAATCCCCAGTAGAGGGGGTGCAGGAGATGGGAGAAAACATCGTGTGCCTTAGCTAGATAGTTCAGATGCAAACAAGCAGATATAGATGTTGAATTTCAGCACTTCCGTCAAACACTGCTGACTAAATAATTACAGTAAATGTTTCTTGTATTTCTCTTAATTTTAAACTTTGTTTGCACACACAAATATGTCAGTTTCATAGATATTAACTCGATTAAATCCCCTACTTGATCCATGTAAAATGTTGTAAAATGATGTTGCTTCATCATTTTACAACATGATGTAAAATGATGTTTTGATCATTTTATGATCAAAAATGATAAAATGATCCCAGCTCTTCTGGGATCGTTTTTCACAGGGGTTAGGGGTTGTGGGAAGCTTTGATTCTTCTGGAAGTGAATATGTGAGGTCAGACACTGATGTTGGATGAGAAAGTCTAGCTAGTCTATGGATTTTCTACCAGTTTGAGGACAAGATGTTCCACACCAAACTCACCTACAGCTGGCAGCAAACACTGGCAGGACAGCATGGATGTGCCAAAGTGGAGACATCTGTGGTTTGTGGAACTGAGGAGTTTATTTTCAAGACAGAATTGATCTCCTAAGCTCAACAGTGAGCTCAAATTTACTCTGAACAGAACAACATCCGAATTAGGCGGAGGATACATCTAATCTAGTGTGCTGCTGATAAAATTTAAACAGTGTGGGCAATGAGATCAAGGGTGAACTTTTTTTTCTCCTTTTTTGCTATGACGTGGGTAAATATTTCCACAGTTTATTTTAGCTGATGATTTGTGCATATTTGTGTGTTTCTCCTAACTCTGCACTCTCTCTCTCTTGCTCTCCATGTTTCATGCCTAGTTATGGTCAAAATATGACTGCATAGTCTCCCACTGCTCAGCCAGTGGGCATTAAAAGGAAAAGAGAAAGCGATAGGCTGACCGAGTAAAAACGGGGACAAAAAAAACCAAAACCTTCCCTAAAGACATCTGTCACATAAATGGTTTGATCTGTTGATATTTCACAATGTTTCCCAAACCAAACAACAGTATCCTTTTGTAATTCAGCTACTCCCCTGACTTTTAACTGTAAATAAAGGAAAAGATTTTCACCACTCTACAAAATTTATCTCAAAATAAATCTTGGAACCGTTTCTCTTTTTTGAAATGGCTGAACGTGACTCAAGAAGCTGCAAGAAATGTGTTTCTACGCCGCCACTGGGCATTTAGCAGAGTTAATCAGCTCAGAAAGCGCAAACTAATAGCCATAAGTGGAAGAGTGAATGAGGTGCTAAACTGGAAATGAGTTTGGAAAATGCTGTACTGGACTGAGTTATCAGCTCAATGATTCCTCCATCCTGCAGGCACTTTTATTCTTTTTTGTTCACAGCTCATTGCAGGAAGGGAAACGGTGAGTTGAGTTGCTTTTCCCGTAGGGATATTGCAGCGGTTAAGTTGAAATGTCAATATAACTACAGCTACCAAAAGCTGCTGTGCTGCTACATGTTTGTGGAGGGTGGAGGGCTAGCTAATTGGAAGTTAATTAAGAGTCAGTAAAGTGATTCACTAGTTTTGAACAATTTGTTCAGGACTCTTGCAAAACTAGGGGTTGTGGACGGGACAGCTCACTCGCTGCTAGCAAATCTGACACATTAAGAGAGACGACCGTTTTACCAGTTGGTAGGAAATCTAATGTCACATCCAGTTAGAACTAGATCAGCTAAATTTGACTGTTTCGTATCATAATTTTCATTTAATCTGGATATTAATTGGGTTTGAATCTGACTATATAGCTTAATAATTTTGGAATCAAGTTGGTCTGTGGTGGGTTTTTTTCTGAAATGAGTTGGACAGATACGCTATGTACTGTGCCTGGTGATGAACACAATTGTAAACCTGTGTTGCATAAAACTCTTGACTTGTCTTGACTTGAAGGATTCATTGGCTGAGGACCAAAGCATTTTGTGATTCCTGTGATCACCCTGTGTATGAGTCAGTGCGTTCATGGAAAAATGAATTTGTACAATATTTGACCTTTAGCTTAAAGGTTGTCCTTACATGAGATCTGATTCATCTCACACTCATTATTTGAGTCATACGTTTACTGTTCAAGAATAAATGACCTTTTCAGTTTACCCGTCGCCAATGTGTTCGCGATAGAACAACCACTAATTTTATGGTGCATGCTGTTCAGACTTGTCTGATGCTAAGAGGAGGCAAAAATAATTTTCTCTGTATACAGAGACAGCAGTTTTTTGAAAATTAAAATGTCAAAAGAAGCTTAAAAGCCATTGCATGAAGATGTTTTCACGAGCACTTATTTACAGTGTGGTGTTAATTAATTTACACAAATATCGAATGAATATGACCAATTTATTCTGCACAGAATAAAGTTACTTTTTCCAATTATTAAATGTTGGTATAGTATTTGAAATCTTTGCAGTTTATCAGCTCATGCAGGCTTTAGTGAAATCAATTTGGCATTGACTGAGAACTTTCAGATTTAATAAACTATTATTTTTGTCATAAACGTCTCTGACTACGTTACAGATCAGAGTAGGACACACTTAGAGTTACAGGGACACGTACACGCAGCCTGAAGGCTTCAACTTAGAGTTTTACTTCACAGTCTGAGGTTCTGCAGCTCTAGTGCAACACCCAGTGGTGTCTTGAGGATGTGTGCACAAATTTATTAGGTCCTTTGTGATCACACAAACACTTTCTCATCGGAGACTCATTCATTCACTCATCACCACTTGCATACAAGATAAAACAATCTAAATAGCAAGAGGGTTTAAGTTGTAATATGTTAGAGGTCTTATCACAGGAGGAAATATTCACATTGCAGTACTATTTGCAGAATACTGTAAACTATCTCACAGTGCTTAATCTCCCTTTCACACAAACGTACACAGCTGTATTTCAGGCCTCGCCCCATGTCATCACCTGTTAATCAGCCCATGCTCTCCAATCTCTTTGCACGTGTTATGTATGCTGTGATAGCTGACTGCTACATTGTGAAATAACAGATTAAAGTCAGTCTGGCTCATAAAGCCAAGAGAAACCTCAAAGGATTTCAGCAAATCCACTGTAAATGTATTGCAGCGTGTCTAATTACTTTTGATGTCAGTCTGATTTGGTCATCCGACAGGAATTAGTACATAAAACAAGTCTAATTGATCCTGTTAATTGTCGGCTGTTAATGAGTGGTGAACTGACAGATAATGACAGCTGGAAAGAAAAACAGACAGATAAAAACCCTGAGAGCCTTCCAAAACCCGGAGGTGAGGCCCATCGTGTGCTGGGATGCTTTCCAGAACTTAGACTTTATAACCAGATGAAAACACTCCGATTTCTGGGAACAATTTTCACAACATGGAAATGCAACTTTTGGAGTAAGTGAATAAGATCAACTTGAAAGCTGATTCAGCTAAAAGGCATGACATGAAAATGGCCTCTGTGATGTTTGAATATGAACCTTTATCCTACGCTATTTGTTTCGTACAGAGGGTCTGGGCTCTCGGCTATTGAGAAACAAATGATTCCTGGAGGCACGGACTCCAATGAGGCTTTAAATTTTGCCCAGTTGCTAGCATTTGCCAGTGACGTATGTAATATGCCTACTTGACGCTAAAACTACAAACAGACTACAACTTAAAAACAGAGCAGAAATCGATATTATTCACAACTTCTTCTGTTTACTGATTGAATCTAACAGAGAATCCAAGCATAGGGGAAAAAACCCAGATTGTGCTAAAGTGAAATTTCTTTTATGCACAGGAAGGCAATAGCCAGGCTCCCTTCAAGCTGGATTTCAGTACAAAAAGATGATCTCCAAATATCAGTGACCTCACATGCAGAGGAAATGTAACTTTCACTTAAATAAGAACTGCTGTACTAATGGTGTCTTAATTTAAACACTCTTTTGCACTGTATCACTTTGACTGCATTTGTTATTTTTCAAACACACAGCCAAATTTAAAAGTTGGGAGTAAGTTGCTCAACTTCATCTTAAAGGTAAAAAAAATCTGAAAAGGATATGGTACATCATGTTAGTATTATTTTACCATAAACCGAGCCAAAGTTCCCGAGTAGAGTAAAAACTGAAACATATGTTGATTGGACAGTTTGTATCTGCAAAACCTTCTTGACCTCCTTTTTATTAGAATTTTCCCACCTTTGCAGTGTTGCTCCATTTTTACAAAGATTGGCAAACTGTATTCATGCAGCTCTGAATTTTTATCCAAACGAGCAACACAACAAATGCTTTTCTTTTTACTGCCTTTCTTTTTCTTTTTAGTGTGTTTTAATTGCATTTTAGTCTGTTGAGAACTAGATGCAGTTCTCAGTTATTGTGCCTTTTTTATGTTTTTGTTGCTTTAAACCCTCTGAACTCAGGCTGAACTTGATAGATCATCTATTACTTTTCCAGCTAACTCGACTGCTTTCCACCTGTGAACAATCTTTCCCACAGTAGAGTGATAAACTCTGACCAGTTGGGAAATGTCTCTGTAACTCTTTCCATGTTGAGAACAATTGAAAGGCAGCAACAATTGCCTCTGGAAGAATCATTTGTCATTGCTTTCCTGATTGGCATTGCGGTAACGCTGATAAGAAGGCTCCAAACCAGCCCAATGCCAAAAGCTCTGCGTTTACAGAACTCCACAAACCTGATGTCTATTTGTAATTAGTCGGAAGCCTGATGTATAAATGTCGTCATTAACTGTTCATCAGTTTGAATGTAAATACATTTAATTGTCATGGACCATTTGGTTTCCTTAGGTAAACCCTCAGAGTAGTTTTTTTTGGTCATATCTAGTCTAAAATAAATTGTCTTAAAGTTAACAAAAAATCATTAGATCAAATCTGATCATTACTGATTTTTCCTTCAACACACAAAAAATATCAATATCAGAAATGTGTAATGTCATGGATACTAAATGTAGTACAATTGGAGTGAAATAGAGTATTACACTTTTCAACTACAGATCTCACTATTGTCATGAATTAATACCTTAAATTAAAGTAAGAGGTAGGGCTGGGCAATATATAAATGAAAATATATCATGATGAACACATGACCAATATCAATAGACAATATGTCTGATAGAATATTTAATAATTTCACTGAACTCCGATCCAGAACCGAACAGCATTCTGGGGGATGTAGGCAGAGGAAAGGCTTTAACCACTCTACTTCTCACAGCTAGCTAAGAAAGGTTGGGAGCATCAACTAACTCTCTCAATCTTTCGTTACCTAGCAACAACTTTGTTAAGTACCTTGCGCAGCAGCAGTTTCAGGTTTTGCCACAGTGCTTCATAACTACTGAAAAATAAAAAGAATGCTGTGGAGTGAAAGGAGAAAACGAGTACACCAGCTAGAGAAGAAACTGAGGATAAAACAGGAAAGGCCACAGCCCCAGTTTGGCAATGTTTCAGATATAATCAATACTTATCAATAGACTGATGTGAAGCACTTACAGTATATCATGATACACTTTTCAGCCATATTGCTCAGCCCTAGCAAGAAGTCTTATTTGGAAATGTTCACCCCTCATTATAAAAGCTTCTTTAGTTCTGATTGTAGATTAAACTGTTTCTCATGAAGGTCACATGAGTTCGCTCTGTGAGTCATTCGAATTGTCATAACATGTGAGGCGGTTCTCAAAGCTCACAGGATGAAGTATGTCAGAGATTTATGTGACTTTACAACCTCATCAGCCTAATTTTCCAAACAATAAGAGAGAAATCAAAGGAGAAACACCTCCAGCATGCAGTCAGTAAAGTTTAATTTTCAGGCCGCAGATTAAAGTTTGTTGATAAAAAAGTGTATGAGATGAACTTGATCAGACCATAGAACAGGTTGCAAATTCAGTCTATTGTCCTCACAACTATAGAGCAAACAGTCTGTAAATGTTTATGTGTGCTTGGGGACTAAAGCTCAGATCCAAAATCAGCACATATCACAACAAAATTACTCACAGACCTGAAGCGGAGCCATGCTGGACCCCGGCCATTTCCTGCTGCAGGCCCCTGGTTCAAGCAGGATGAACTGAATGCTACAACCCTACAAGCTCAGTGAAAAACAGTCTGAACTACAGGACACTCCGTTTGCTTTGAGGAACAGTTAGGAGCAAATATTCACCAAATCTACCCAATGAGAAGATGATATAGAAAAAAAATATGTATGCAATTTTATTATTTTTTTTATAAACTTTCAGTTAAACTCTGAGTTGGCGCTGACAGGGTGGGGCGGAAATAGTTTGCACCTAATCTACACAATAGTCGGAATCCACCTATGGCAACCCTGACAGGAAAAATAAAAATACCTTGAACACAAAGCTGTTTGGGTGGCGTGATGTTGCTTCAATTATTCCAACGCAGGGATGCTTTGAAAGAGTATTCCTACATCAAAACATGGAAAATCCCTTTGTCTGAGTGACGCAGTGGTCTCCCTCCTGCTGTGGACTCACTCCTTCCCACACGGCAGCTCTCATTAACCCGAAATCCTCCACTCTTCCTGCTGGTCAGTCACCATGGCCTGGTTACGGTGTTACAATGGGAACATTGGTTTCGTGGGAGTGTGGAGGAGAGGAAAGATTGATGAGTACACAAAGATCCAAAAGGAATGAGATGCTGTTTATCATCTGATGCAAACATGTAATGGATTTATTGACTGAAACCGAAAGATTTGCATGAAGAGCTACAGACAGAAGTAAAATTACCTTGTAGATTGTTTAGCGAATCTGCACAGATCCTGCTTTACTGGTGTTTCTGGGTTCTCTGAGTCATGCAGGTCATTTCCTAACAAAACAAAAAAAAAACAAGAAGCCCAATCCAGCTTTTATTGTGTTAAACCATCGGTATCCTCGTGTCAGCTTGGCCTTTCCACCTGACGTGCTCTGCTTCATAAGATAAACATCTTCCCCCTTCAGCATTGTTTTCTGGATGTGATACAGCACATCTGCTTCTTCTCAAGGCAGATTACTCCAAACACACTATTAAAATAGGATGCCGTGACTGAGTAGACCGTTATCTGCCTGCTTGAATTTGAAATGTAAGAATTCACCCATCCCGTAGCTAATCAAAGTATGTGGAAAAAAGAGAAATACTTTATATAAACAGATGGAAACAGAGGACAAAACACTGTTTAAATTGGAAGTGGTTTGGAAACTTGCACTTAGGGGGTTACAGTTGGGATTTCAGCATCATAATGTGTGTCTAAAATGTGTAACAAAAGCTAACTGCAACATTTTCCTTTTCTCCTGTTAAGTTGGTGAAACAGTCATTGAGGTTCTTCCCATATTAAGAAAACGCCTTCATAGGTTTTTTCCTCACTGTAAATATCACTAATCTTTATAGATTCTTATCATAAGGACTCTTTTCCGGTTACAGTGTAGGAAAAATATATATAATTGAGTACTAATATTGAATTAAATGTGTTTCACCCCCAACAGCCTACCCAAAATTAAGGTTTCAATTTTCCTTTCAGCGCCTCCATGGAGTTGCCACAGCACAGCAGCTTCCACCGCTCCACACACACGCGTCAGGTTTCATATCTTGGTTTTAGTTCCTGCTCCAAGTTTGGTTTTCTATGTTTCTTACTCCTCCATGCTAAATCTAGTCCTGTTTATGTCATGTTTGTAACTTTGTTTCTTCCTTTTGGTAAATCTTCACCATGCCTCAGAGTCGCCATCTTACGTAAAATCTGCACTTCTCAACTTACAAAAAATGTATTTCTCACATTTTGAGTGAGGATATTGTACGTATTAATGCCCTGATAAATGCAAGTTTGTCTTGCCTTCTTTCTTTTTCTGTTTTGTAAAAGAAAATGTAGGATATATAATTTTAGAAGTAATACGAAATTAAATACCAAGTGGTTGTCTGTAATAATTATATCAAATTAAGCACTTATATTAAAAAAGCCCCAAGCTTAAAACCCACATTCAGACTGACTCATGAGGAAAGGGACTGAACAGATCAAGTGGATCAACAACCTCAGTGACTCACATATTCCTAAGCCCATTATTAACATCCTCCGCACCTCACGCCTGGGGTTTAGGCCCATAAGGACCAGCCGGCCCTCACAGTGTAGTGTTTGTTGGAAAAACGGGCCTTACAGTGTATCAAATACAAGGCCACACACAGTCAAACAGGCATCTAAAACTCCCTGCAGAACAATGCAGCCAATCAACAAAGCTTAGACATAAGAAATTGTGACCATGTCATGAAATCACCAGTGCCAAGATATTTCATTATGGTGTACTGACTTTTATAGACAGATGACGTTACTGCTCTTTTAATGGACTCTAGGTTTGTGTCACATTGACAGTCCATTTCTGGACAAAAAGAATCTAAGCTTTAAAGTTCGAGTGACAATGAGACAAAAAAGAAGGAGGAAATTTTAACCTGTGAAAAGATTTTTTTTTTGATATCCGAATCTAACAGTAAACTCATTGTTTTGGAAAAAGGAGATTCTTTTCTTTCTCCTTAAAATTTTAAATACTTGGTGAACCATTTGTTCCCCCAAATGCAGGCTCACACAGTTTGATAGCCGTGGGACAAGAGTTCGAACTGAACAAGATGCTCCAACTGTGACCAAAGAATGGAGGTCTTTATCTCTGAGAATGTAGCAGGCTTTGGATGGTAGCCACGGAAAAGCATTGAAAAATAGTCACAAGGTTTGAAGATTAATTAAATTCAGAAGGATTTCTGGGATCTGTGGCTCATCAGTGGCTGACGGCTACACGTTCTGCAGTGTGTGGTTGCTCTCTCAGGGATGGGTGGATACACTTGGATCAGACAACAATCAACCTTGAGCAAAGACGGCGTTTGTCTTAGTTACCGTCTCTGCAGGCAAGCTGGTGGTTTGATTTATAAAAGCATGTTAATATATTATGAGTAGTCATGTGAATGGTATGACAAGTCTATTAGATTTATTGTGCTTTGTTGGGATTCACGTTGAGGTCATGTTTGGTACTGTTTTCATCTGAGAAACAGAGCTGTTTAAATGATTTGTTTTCAAGAAACAGATGAAGTTCAGAATCAGTTTCAAGATGCTGTGATAAAACAGCAAGAAGCGGAGTCATAAACAGATTGAAAAAGCTTAAACTGCAACATGGCTTTCCTGAATGCGGCTGTTATGCAAAACAGGTTTATGTCATGGCCTGAATTTTGAGATCTTATAAAGTACTCACATATATATTTAAGGAGGGAGTTTGACCTTTTAACACACTAACAAGATAAGATAGTTGACTGTTGCTTGAGATAAGAAATTATAACAAGACTCTCCAAGCAATGGCTGCTGATGGTCCTCTAAGGGTAACTCAACAAGATATTAAGAGGTGTTAGACAAGTCAGTGGGTCAAGTTAGTGATCAAGAGAGATAGGTCTAAGCCCTAACACTGTGAAAAAAAATCTCTAATTTATAATAAAATACTGGCAGCTGTGGTTTCCAGAATTTTACCGTATAAATACAATAAAATACATATTTTTACGGTAAAATTTCCCAATGTTTCAGGTTCTTTTGGGGGTTTTTTTCCTCCCTTGCTCCTTAAGACAAGGCATCATGGTTATCTTTTAATTTTCTGGCATAGCGCGCTACAAACAACGATGCTCTTCAGACCATCAAACACTACTGGAGATTTGCGTGCTTGAGACTCACAACTTTTGTAGATCAAATTGGCATGCTCAATGAAAACTTCAAGATATCAGTCCCCTGAGTCACTCATTTTGCTAAAAACTGGATTTTATACGTATTATAATTGCACTGGATTAGACCCTGATCAAAAGGTCAAAATAATAATGCAATGATCATTTGATCTCACTGACATAAAGCAGATGCTGCATTTGTAGATTTGTGGTCTTCGGGGTGGAGGACAAAACATCAGATTTACTTATGTTAATTCAACCCAGCCTCCCAGACGCCATCAACTGGACCTGCCAAGTTTAAGCTTTGCCTCAACAACTGATTTGCCCGCTTTGTTTTATTTCTCCTCCATCTGTTCTGTCGGATAACTCACATAAAACGTCCTCCCATGACCCTCATTCCTGTGACTTACAGTTACTTACCACAGAATTGACTCAATGTCAGACGACGTTATGTTGCAACTCTATTACAAGCTCCAGCCTTATGAGAAAAAAAACAACATCAGAGAAACCAAAGTTTAAATAATTATTACCTGCCGATAAAACAAACTTGGGTTTGTGAGAACATCAAGTACAACAACCAAAAGAAAAACTGACACAAGAAAACCCCAAATCTCACAGGATGCCATAAATGCTTTGCCGTGAATTTCACTGCACAATCCAAGTTTGAGCTCTACATGTCATGTCAAACTGTATTTACCCTGGTCAAATGGCATGCACACACTTTGACTAACCTTTAAATTCAATTCTAACATTCAGTATTTTTTAATTTAAACTTCTATTAGTCCTAGAGTTTTACTAACTGTAAACACAATCCACTCGATGCTTTACAAATTTTTATCTTGTGGTTAAAGCCATAGTTTGCAGAGGTTGCAAAGGATCAATTGTATGAAAGTCTTAGTCACCAGAGAGGCACAAAAACCCAACCATGACACACTAAATACAGTCATCAGTAATTTGATAAAACATGGAGCCGTTGGGAAATAACTAAAATTGGCCATTTTTCCAAAACAGAACAGAAAACTTTCAGGAAGGTTGCCAAGAGCCTGACAGCACTGTAGGAATTTCTGGTTAGTACTGATTGTTTTCCACATGTGACAGCCATCTCCTGTTTTCTCCATATGTTTGGTCTGATGAGTGGGGTTGAAAGGCAGAAGCATTTTCTTCCAAACATAAAATCTCTCCAACATAGCGGATGAAATCATGGACAGTTCTAAATACAGCTTAGTTTTGACCCCAAACCTTCAAGTGTCTGCTAAGCAACTGAAGGTAAAAATAAGATTGAACTGTTCAGCATCCTTGTGACTTCAAACATTTAGCAAATTTGACAAAAGAATGGTTTCACCAGAAGAAAATAGAAGTTTTTGAATGACCAAACCAGAATCCAGGAAGAAAGCTGACAGAAAATCTGAGGTCAGCTATAGAAAGCTGTGGACAAGATAATGTCATCACTATCTGGGCAAATATGATCAGGTCAAGCTGTGAAACAGACTCCTAATGACGGAAACTAAATGCAGGAATTGAACTAAATGTCAGGTAAACAATCTTTTAGTTCAGCTGTGCTAACAGTGTCAACACTTACGCAACAAAGATATTATAAGTCTTGCTTATTTATTTTAAAGTTTTCTCTCCGCCACATTTGTTCACCACTTTATGAATTTCTACATTATGTTCGTTAAGTCCCATCATCCTGTTGTAAAGGACCAGTATTATGGAAAATCAAAAACATACCTGGCATTTTACTTTGATTTTTTTCATGTTTGAGAAATCCTTTAAATCTCACCTGGTAGCCATTGTGTTTGCAGAAACATGGTCTCAAAAGGCGTTGCCTTTTCCACGAAGCTCATCCTCAGAGCTGCAGAATATGAAGAGCTAAAAGCTAGACGCGTACAGACACGCGCGAGATCGACTGACACGTGCGCACAAATGGCAGCAGCAATTAGCAAATACCTGGTGGGGCAGCCTCTTTTTCTCAGTGAAATGCGGGTAAAAACGTCTTCTTCTTCTATGGTGTTTACTGGCTTGGAGTATTACCGCCATCAACTGGACGGAGGTGTAATCCAGAAATGCAATTTATCCTTTAAAACCCTAAAATAACTATATTGTATACATACATACACACACACACACACACACACACATACATACTAAAATCCTCTCAGCTAATTTCGTGTCATTTAAATATTTAATAAGTGCTTGAATTATTATATCTTGTGATTGATGCTTCCCTAATAAATTAGCCATAGTTATTGAAACGCCTGTTACCCTTTCCTGGTAAAAAAACAAACAAAAAAACGTTGTTAGAAGTTTGCTATAGCAATGTTGGTGTGATGATGTGCTGAAGGCAGCATGTCGGAAAGAGCAGGAATTTCTTAAAGAGACAGAGACCCCATTTCAAGGCATTGTTCAACACTCTTACCCCTAGTGGGGTCGCGAAGGGTGCTGGTGCCTATCTCCAGCAATCAACAAGCAACACCCTGGACAGGTCGCCGGTCCATTGCAAGACGAGACAGACGGACTGTGGGAGGAAGTCGGAGTACCCGGAGAGAACCCACGCATGCACAGGGAGAACATGCAAACTCCATGCAGAAAGACTTCCAGGATTTGAATCCAGGACCTACCAACTGCCCACAGTGCAGCCAGGCATTAAAAGACGAAGTCAGATTTATTTTATGTCATGTTTGATATACTGCATTTTTATAACAACTGAATGTAACAGTTACTTTACTGTGAAATGAAGTGGCTCTATGTGCCCAGAAAGTACATAATACTGTCCATTTTAATGGATAAATTTGAATGCAGTGTTGTGAAATTAGACACCTCATGAGAAAAATAATAAAAGCAAATCTAATAAAGGGTTCGTCTTTCAATGATTTACCTCAGTCCTGATCCAGCCGGGACCCATAACTTCATTTCTCAGTGGGGGGTTAATTGTTAACACTCTGTTGTATGGGAACTTTGCATTATCTGCATTCATTGTGTGGTGTGCATAACATGAAGTGAGTACATGGCTGCAACCTATTTACCCTGTAACGTTTCTCTCTAGCTGCTGCATGCTATCATAAACACTATTACTGTGGGAAATCTGCTGTGCTTTTACATGGCAACACAAGGCCTGGCAAAATGACAGCATGTGGCTTACTGCAGGATGGAGGAAAGCAAAAACTCCACATACATGAAAAAGCTCATTTCCTTTGACTGCAACTGAACGAGTGTTAACAGGCTTTTATAAGAGGAAATAAACGCTAGATGTCAAATACGCCTGCCAGCACTTTTATTATCCTGCCTTGCAGTGAGTGGTGGACTTGGCTCAAGGTCATCCAAAGATTTCACAGCAAATCATTTCTCCAAAGACCTCCTCGGTTATCTCATTTCGCCTAACAGCTGTTCTGCGACCACAAGGGATGGGTGAGAGAAGAGGTCCAGGATGGGAGAGATTAATCAAACACGAGAGGCACAGAGACGGGAAAACACGGCGACGGAAGGAGGACAGGCAGAGGAGGACCGAGAGAGGCCATTCTCACTGGTGAGTCTGTCCACACTCGCTTGATTGTGTCTGTGGCCAGCAGCGAGAGGAGGACGGTGGGAGGAATAAAACAATTAACATGAGCAGCACTCCGGGGAATGTTGGTTACCTTGACGACAGTCGGCAAAGCCAAACAGACGGGTCCTTTCATAACATTTCAAAACAAACAGACATGTCTCTCATATTAGCACTCTGGCTTTGGTAAGATGGAACCATCCCCTCCAGTCAAAGTAAAAAAAAAAGAAATTAATTCTTCCCTTGTATCTCATTTAGCTCTAATGCAATCTTATTTCACGCGCTTCTTTAACATGTTTTTATCTTTAGAAAGGATCAAATCAGCTGGTCTAAGGAATGTGGAGCTGATTAGACCCAGGAGAATAACAACAAAAAGGTTAAATTGTGAGTTCTGCCCACTTTTTAGACATGGTCCAAGTGTGTAAATGACTGCAACAATTTGTAGACTTGAGCGGTAGGATGGGTGTGGCTCTTTTCTTTTTTATTCTCAGCAGTGTTTGATGAGCCAGCAGGTCCGCCCTTTGTTCTGGCAAAGGTGCCGATCCGTAATCAGTTACAGAAGACCCTGAACAATGTTTTTGAATTGTATGTGCTTCCTTGCCAAAAACCATAAAAAAAGTAATAAAATGTTTTCTTCTTTGCAGCTACAATGTGAGCAGCTTTACCTTTGGCTTGTTCAAAGGTAAAGCTGCCTTTACCTTTGCCACAGTATATGCATATACTGTGGCATGTGTATACTGTGGTGGTCTCCAAATTGCTCTAACGTAGGAAAAAAAAATCCGTTATGAGGTATCTCAGGTAAAAATGTGATTCCAACAACTTCATATTAAATATTTTGCTGCAAGGATTTATTTGGATGATTTGGATGATTTGGTAAATATGACAACATCCCGTCATGCAAAGTGAACTAATGGACTACGCTTGTCTTCCTCTGAGGAGGTTCTGCATTGAAAACAGACGTGTTCCTTATTAAAATCACTCCAAACAGCTCAAAAGTCCTATAAACATTATCCACTGAGTTTTTGCTGCATCTACAAATCCTCCCAAAAATCTGCACCATGCAAAAACACAAACATTCAAACAAGATCCAGAATGCCTCCTCCTTGTTAGGACCTAAACAGATTGCAGGGGATTACAGTGAAATGGAAAACAAGGATCATAATCGTGGATATAAGCAACAAGGGCTTGTGGTCTTTTGTGGATCTCATTGTCTAGGTAACATGTAAAACGTTGAAGGCACCGTCGGTGACAAAAACAGCAACATCTCACAATTACTGCCAAATTTATTAGCTCGTCTGAAGAATAAGATAGAGTAAACAGGTTGGTACTTAAAGCATGGTGTGGATTAGAGGTATAGCCAAATTAAGGCTTGGATGTCCCCAACAGAAGTAACAATAACAGGTGTCCAGTTTTGCCTCCTGCAAATTGTTCTCAAAAAGGCCATAGAAACTATTTACTCAAGACCAGACCAGGTTATGTCTGTATTTTGTGGCCGCCAGATGTCAAAACAACCAAAATGTGTTAATATGTGTGTCTGTGAGTTTCTACTTAGATTTGTTTTTAAGGCCAAGTACCGTTATTCTCCATTCTTTGCTAAATGTATAGATAAATATATTAATCATTAACACCATGCTGGAAGAAAATAGAAAAGATATTACCCAAAACAAATTGTTAATCTACTTACTGGTATTACTCAAACAAACATTAGAACAATGCCTGATCATAGGATGATCCCATAGGATCTAGTATTGGCCCAATGGGATCATAGGGATGAACTATGTTTCTGATTTTCAGACAGTTTTCCTCCAGAACAGCTTGTTGGATGGGATCCCTTGTGCTCTATATAAATGTTAGAAAATATAAAACCTTTGGGAAATTGTAATACTTTATTTTCCTAAACTTATGTGCCTGCATTATAACTACTGTTCCAAAGAAAAATCCCACCCCCCTCATTGTCACAGTGTAATTTGTACCCTGACAGTAAGGAAGGTTACAAAATGCCCAAAGGTCCTTGTTTAAGAAATCCAACAAAAAGTCTCCCTACTAAACACTTTGCCTTTGAACAGATCTGTCTTTTTTTTCTTTAAATAACACATTTCTCAAATGCAGTTTTACTGTATTTGTAATGTTTAATTCTTATTCCGCTTTCCACGAGAATGCAAAGCCAAATTTTCAAACGTATCCTTGAACACTGCGAAACCCTGCGAAAGTGTTAGGATGGGTGGAGGCTTGGGCATCCATTAGTGCCTGGCTCACTTCCAGCAACCCTCTTGTTATTTCCTCTGCTCTCCCTTTCTCTCTGCTGGCAGTTCTTCCTACTGAAATCATTAGATAGAATAATATCCACTGACGGTCTGCATATTTTCAGCATGGGTGGCTCAAGTGGAAACACTTCCAACACTGGCGTTCGAATCCCTCTTTGCCCACATCCAACATTCCCAACAGCAACGAGGCTGCTGTGACACTGATGATAGAAATTACACCACTTCAAATTCTGGAAGTTTGGAGAAATATCTGCAATGCGCATGGCAGAGCAAACCAGGCGAAGCCTTTGTTTTGCACTAAACAAAATGAGGATGTACAATAATGACCAACGATCAACAATGTCCAAGTCTGACTGGAAACCACTCATGTTTTTGTATTACTTTTAGGAAATTTGACCAGATGCGGATGTAGTTGTCATTTTAGAGTCTGCGTGATGAGTCACTTACAGATAATGCGCAGCATCTCAAATTTTCCTTCAAACACACACACACACAAAAACAAACACATTCAAAAGCCTGGATATCATTTTCCATCATCCTCTGTGCAGCTTTACAGTCCCTCCCTTCCTCTTCGGTTCTGGCAGAGGGCTCGGTCCAGCTGTTCGGTCAGCGGATCTTGATTTGAAAAGAAAAGCCTTCAAATGCACAACTTGGAAACCAGTGCAGAAACTCTGGAAGATATCCACTTTATCAGTGTTGTCTTATGCAATAATAACACTTTGGATGGTATATTTTAAACATTTACATCTATTAATTCTAATGAATACAGACACAAAATAACCTCTCTGTCGTTCAAAATATTTGAAAAAAAATTACACAGGACTATCTGACAGGATTTTAGTATGGAGAGGTTATGGCCTACAACACAATCATGAAGAAGACTGTTGATTCAGCAGTTGTGCAGCAGAATGACGTCCACAAGGAGAATAAGTTACAAGAAGCTGGCTTTTTGGAGAGCATATTCACAGAAGGTTGAGTGGGAACAAAAAGTCTGACTAAAAAAAAAAAAGAAAAGAAAGATGCACCACAGTCTTAGCATTGTGAAATAAAAAGAGTTTGGGGAATATTAGCAAGATGAGGTATGCAGCATGCGGACGTCCAAGATGGGAAAGTTACTGCTTCTGAAAGAAGTCCAGATTGGGAGATTTTTTTGTGCAAGAAATAATAATAATAATAATAATAATAATAATAATAATAATAATAATAATAATAATAATAATACACAAAACTACACAAACATTCCGCGTTCTGTGTCATGAAAATGTATATTTTTAATATTAATTACCAAGAACAAATTAAAATTCAGCAATGCCTATTATAGCATATGTTGGTGAGAGAGAGGCAAAAGCAAATGAATATTTTGATAATATTCGAACTTATTAAGATGCACTCGAAAACTTTTTTGCATGACGAAAACCAACAACATGCATAATTTGACGTAGCTGGACTCAAACCAGGAAGCCTCGCCTGCTCCGTGCAGCAATCGGCAGCAGCGATGTGATATCACATGACGACACTGGGCTTGGCGCTGCGCGCTCTGGATCCTCGTTGGCGGATGTGACACTCTGGAGATCAGGCAGACGGCAGATCCTCCTCCAGCAGCGCACAATGATCCCGCTCATTCGCTCTGGACGGAGTTGCGCGTTGCGGACCGGACCGAATGATCAGGACTCGACATAAAACCCCGACGTCTCAGTTGAACAAGGCGACTTAAACAAAAAAAAATTCGGAGACACCGTCGGTTCTTGTTTTATAGGAGTGTCTGTCTACCTGCGGTGGATTGAGGAGGGGTTGCTGTTCAGCAACAGGCTCACCTGCAGAGGCAGGACCATGCGCTCCAAGGCTGCGCTTCCCCGGTAAGTCACATAGCAGTGATGGAGATGTGAGCGTAATGAAAGGATGGATATAGAGAATTAAACTCGTCTATTTAGAAAGAGAAAAAAAATAGAAGAATAGTTTATTAATTGAAAGAACAGCAGACAATAGCTGCGCGCTTTATCTCGTATTTATAAGCTTTATAGGTTGCAAGAAGCAAAGGGAGAAAAGGACGAGGTGAATTTAAAACTCATAGCCATACGTTGTGTCCCACTAATCCATTTACAACATCCCACCCTCCTCCTCTGTTCTCCCTGCAACTTGCTTCAGCTGCTCTTTATGGTTTAAGGTCAGTCCCTCAGGCCAGTTCAGGAATTTTCCCTCAGAGAGCCCATCTTCTCCTTGTTTGTCGGGTTTACTGCGTTGAAAACAGTGGAAAGTTACAGCTGCAGATGTTCATCTCAGATCAGAATTCCTCAAGATTAAAAGCCCTCCCTCAACTCTCATGCATGTAATTAAAAATGTATGATGGAGGATTCAGGAATGAGGATGTTTGATAAGGGGGGGTCCAGACATCCGGTCACAGTTAATCGCTTGTGTCTTGCAGAAATATTTGCTGTTGCACATTTCACTTATTTCTTTCACAACGTGATTCACACGCTCTCCGCTTCTTCACGTCCACACAGGTTTGCCTCCCTTTTGTGTCTCCTTTTCCTTCCCTCGGTTTTGTCCTCCTCTCCTCGGCGGCAGTGGATTCTCCAGCGTATCCCTGTGGTCCTGCCCCAGCAGACAGAGGCTCGACCGACGCCGCAGTTTGTGAATGAGGCACGCCTGGACGTTGCTTCCCCCTGCGACCCAGAATGCCACAAGAAAGCCCCTCGTCCCAGCTACTGGGATTTGCGGAGCCTTCTGGCCTACGAGACCCTAGACTCTAACGGCCAACTCACTGAGACCGCCATTGGGATTTATGGCTACAATCCCTATTCCAATACTAGTCCTGCTTACTCCTCTGGTTCCTCTGGTAAGGCAGAGCGGTCACATGTCAGAAGAAAACGGCAAATATTTGGACATGATGGTCGTTTTAGTATTGCGGGGCAGAACTTCCTGCTTAAGTACCCGTTCTCGGTGGCTGTCAAACTGTCCACTGGATGTTCTGGTACACTGGTGGGGGACCGTCATGTTCTCACAGCTGCTCATTGTGTTCACGATGGCAAAAACTATGTGAAAGGAGCCCAGAAGCTTCGGGTGGGCTTTTTGAAACCAAAGCAACGGGATGTACAACATTCACCTATTTACCTTCCCTCTAACTTTACCAACCATGTAGAGGGAGGCCCAGATCAGTACTCCCCACCTGCTAATGACAAAATGAAGTTCCAGTGGATCAGAGCCAAGCGCACCCACGTTCCCAAAGGTTGGATTAAAGGCAATGCCAATGACATCGGGATGGACTACGACTATGCTTTGCTGGAGCTGAAAAAGCCTCACAAACGCCGCCACATGAAGCTAGGGGTCAGCCCCCCAGCTCAGAGACTTCCCGGTCGTCGTGTCCACTTCTCAGGATTTGACAATGACCGCGCTGGACAGCTGGTGTACCGGTTCTGTCGGGCAGGCGAGGAAACGTCGGACTTGTTGTACCAGCACTGCGACGCTCAGCCTGGGGCCAGCGGCTCTGGAGTCTACGCCCGGATGTGGGATGGGCGGCGGCGGCGTTGGGAGCGCAAGGTGATCGGTGTGTTCTCCGGCCACCAGTGGGTGGAGAATAAAGGGACATCTCAGGAATTTAATGTGGCAGTCAGAATCACACCTCTTAAATATGCACAGATCTGCTACTGGATTAAAGGAAACTTTGTGGATTGCAGAGAGGGGTGAAGGGGAAAAAAACGTAGAGAGGACTACACAGGGGTGTAGCCACAAAAAGAACTGTGCCAATCTCTAGGAACCTTTTCACATGTTGTGACGCTACAAACACAAATTCAAGAATGGTTTTAAAAGTCAGTTTTAAAAATGAATCTTTAAAAAAAATAAATAATGTGACATAAATGTATTCAGCCCCACTGACTCAGTCCTTTGTAGAACCACCCTTTATTACAGTTACAGATGCAGCAGAGATTTGGGTCATTACCAGCTTAGCAAATCTAGACACAGAAAATATTGACTCTTCTTTAATAAAATAAGTCATATTGGAGCTAACATTTGGCAGGACCAATCAAACCCTTAGATTTAACATATGGTTACTGTTATACATGGCTCTCCCTCCAGGGTGTCATTAGCATTCAAAAAAAGTTGTCAGTAGCAAAGTTGTACTTGAAAAGGTTTTGTTTTACTTAACTGCAATTCTAGTCAATGTGGAACTAACCTCTATCCACAGCTCAACCTTTGTATTTTGCATTGATTGAGCACTTAGAAAATATCTGTGCACCAGATGATTCTGAAGTTGGTTCAGAAATTTTCAAAAACACTTTTTAAAAAAAAGAATCTGGGCATGATTTGATCATCCCATCTTTAAAATTCAAAATATGTTTAGGTTTTGTTGAACCATCTATAAAATTCTTCTTGTGAAGCAAAAGACTAGCAGCAAACTCATCAGTATATTTTAGTTCTTAATGTTTCTGATAAGTGCATCATATTTCTTTTCCACAATATTGTTTATTTAAAAGGTGGGTGTGTTTATGTGAAGTGGCTGTGGTACAATCAGGATGGTTAATCCATGGGGGTATTTATGTTTGGTGAACCTCTTTCCCTGCCCCAACATTTCTCCAGCATTGCCCAGCATTTAGCTCCAACCTTCCCTGCAATGCTGAAAAAAGAGGCTGCCACCTCCTGGTTTCATCGTGGGGGGTTTTGTTTTCAGGGTAATTCACCAAAATAGTTTCCAACCACCAATTTTCCATGTAGCCCAGAAAGTTACATTTCAGTCTCATCTAACCGGAAAACCTTCTTCGTTTGCTGTCTTTTATACGTGACTCGTGGCAACAATAGCTTCCTTCGTCTTAATTTCTGGAATGCTATGCTAATAGTTGTCCTATCAACAGCATTCTCCTACCTGTGCTGTGGATGTTTGTAATTTCTACACAGGCGCCCCCGGCATGTTGATTGCCTTATTATAGTTCTCGTACCATGTATGTTTGCACTGTTGCCATATTTTTTGAAATATTTAATTTAACTTTATGGATTTAACTACTTCTTGAGGTGTTCAAAGTCTGGGATATGGTTTTATAAGCTAACCATTATAAACACCTCTGTAACTTGTCCCCAGTCCGGTCTGCTGTGTTCTTTGTGTCGTTTTTTGATGTTTTAATCACGTTCTCTTAACAAACCTCTGAGGCCTTGACTGAACACCTGTTTTTAAGCAGAGATCACAGTAAACACAGCTTGACTTTCTTTTTCCATCGTTTGATTTCTGGGGCCATTTTTTTTCCTAATTCATTGTTTTTTGGGGCATCAGAGCGATGGGGCTGAATACAAAGGCAATGCACACTTTTTTGTTTTCTTTTTCAGAAGGTTTGGAGAACTATTCATCTTTTTACTCCTACATAATTATGAGCTTACTCTGTTGGTGATAAGAAAATCCCAGTTAAATACATTGAGGCTTGCGATTGTAACGTTACAACATGAACATTTCAAGCCATCTGGATACTTTTGCGAGGCGATGCATTTTCTTTTGGAGTGCTGGAAGCCAGAGGATTCCACATTTATCACCATTTTATGTTCAACACAGACACGGTAAAACAAATAAACGTCAAGGTTTTGTCCCATTTCGGGGGAGGTAAAGAAAGCAATGAAAACCCTTGGTAATGGCAAACTATTCAAACCGTTATTTTTATGTTCATTGTTGCACCTGCGTTTACGCCTCTAAAGTCCTACATATTTTCAAAGATTGTATTTGTATTTTAAAAGATGATTTTGAATAATCAAAGTATCTGTTAGCTTTTGTGATGTGAAATGCAAACTGATGGAGAGGATACGTCTTCCTTTGTTAGTTATGTTGACTAAGAATGCACTGCCAAGACTTCTACTGAGAATCATACCTGTGGATGAATGTACATGTCAGCTAAGCCAAAGTTGTAAATTGTATTTTGCACCTTCTCCTAGTTGACATAAAAGTTAATCAACAAGCATACATTATTTTCAGTGCTAATGGAGTCTAATAAATGAATCTTTATTTTACAGGATGATTCGTAAAAACGTGTTTTGTGTGGGCCATGAGTTATTGGAGCTTGTTGTATGGCGTCATCTCCTGGCGAGATAAAGTACTGCATGCATCCGCAAATTTTACCTTGTCAGCTCAGTCTAGATTCAGATGAGGCTTTTCTAAAAGTCAGACTACAAAAATGTAAAAACCGATCCTTAAGAAAAAAAAAATATATATATATATATACAGTACAGACCAAAAGTTTGGACATACTTTCTCATTGAATTCAATGAGAAGGTGTGTCCAAACTTTTGGTCTGTACTGTATATACATATATATATATATATATATATATATATATATATATATATATATATATATATATATATATATATATGTCTTTATCTTCACACTGAAAAAAACTCAACTAGTTTGAACATAATTACTTTATTTCAGGTGTCAGAATATCCAGAAATGATTTGCAGAAGCTGAATATTGTCAAAAGCTGAGATATGAGGATCGGGTCCTATAACTTCACCATCGGTGACGCGCTGAATAAACAGGAATCTGAACCTGGATCCTGGGATTTGGCACACTGAAACCAAAACAGAACCCCCCTCCCCCAAGTCTTATTTTCAGTTTGAAACAATTGAGTCGCATTATCATTTTGTAAAATTTTATGTAAATTCATATAAGATCAAATACATTTCACAGCAATGGGATCAAAAGGTCAACATGTAATCTGTCAACATACAGACTGATCGCTTTTTCTTTTTTCGACCTACTTTGGAGTTGCCAATTGGAAAGGAGTAAAGATAGAGCATTGAAGTAAACTAAACAGATGCAGAACCTAAAACCCTTAAGCAATGTTACTCAGTTATGGGCGAGTGAAAAGACGGGAGAACCACAACATTCAAAACCAATATTTCAAATCACCGTACTCTTAAGGCTGGTTGGAATCAGCTACACAAACATGCAATCTCAACAGAACCATTTCGTTGGTGATATTTACTACATTCGTGTGAAAAATGTGAAACGCATAAAGCACCGAAGAGCAAACCTAAGAAGAAAACTGGCACTTGTATTTCTCATTAAGTTTAACCGAAGATTCAGGAGTTTCATTTCTCTCAATGCTGAAACTAACGAAGGTGGTAGCGACGGAGCTCAAACAGAAAAGGCAACAAAGAACATGAGGCTGCTCAATGAGTGAGACGAAACAAAAAGTGACCTTTGTTTGGAAACTTTGCATATAGGAACTGGAAATGTTAGAAATGCATTTCCTGCCAGCTTTCACTTTGGCTTTCCCCCCAACCCAACAGTAGCTTCTTCAGATCAGTGTGTGAAGACAGCTTTTTCATGTTGCAGTGGAAACCAGGCGCTGGGACAGCCAAGAACATCTCTTTATTCGCCACGTTCTCTTCATTTTCTCCACTCTAACCCAACAAAACAGCTAAACTGGACGTTTTACCGTTACAAGTTGTACCATCCTCCCATTTAATTCCCATTCAGGAGTTAAAGTGTTGTGGAATCAACCTATGAAACAGAAACCTACACTGTCACAGAAAGTTGAATTTAGCAGGTCAAATTTAGGTCGGCCATCTGTCAGAGCTTTGAACTAAATAATGCACCTGTTGACGGTACATGCGAGCGCTACGGTTTGGCCACAGGTGGAGCTGTAGCTGATGTGAAGAGAGGGGAAACAAACATTTAGCGCAGTTTAATCAAATTAGCTTTTTTTGTAGACTTCTAGGATCAGTTTTCCTCCAGTTGTACTTAGTTTGATATTGCTGACAAAACCAAACAAAACTACTAAAAAAATCTGCTTTAGAAATAGTTTGTCATTTTGAAATTTATATATTTTTGGGTATAGTCGGATAAAAAGTCACTCATGTTTGTATGGGTGAGTTATTCAAATAAAACATGAAAAAGCCAGCAGAGCCCACATTACAGCTGCATACTTCAGCTTTATTTTGATTATACTAAGGAATTTAGTTATGATCCCAAAACAAAATAAGTGACCTTTCCCATCCAACTCTGCCAATGAGAACATTTGGTACAAAATTACAAACTATTTTAAAAGCAGAATCTAAGGGTTGTCACAAATTGCAGCATTGATGCTGAAATGATCAAACCTGTTGCCTCCCAAAACACTGGCTGCCTGCAGAGAAAAGAGTCTGGGTTGAAGCAAATAATAATAACAAGAAGAAACAACAACAATCTGGATCTCAGGCACAAATCCTTCCTCTCATCTCGAGTTCCCCACTTTATTAACAGTTTAGGGCCACATCTGATGTGTGAGTGGCCGCTTGCACTTGAAGTATCTTTGGTGAAAGTCACCCCCAGGCATTCCCCGACTTCCCCGTCGTCTGGCAACAACGTAACAACATGCTAATGTCAGAGCGGTAATGCCCGGTGTAACACGAAATAGTATACAAAATAAAAATATTCTTTTAAATAGGCATATACAAACATCGCATTAAAAATAGAACCGTATCAAAAACACAGTTATTGAGTTCACAGTCTGCACCCCCTCCGGCCCACAGCTCCACATCCAGAGTTTGTAGGTGAGGTTTTGCTGTCCTTTACTGCGACTTGAGCCCCGAACTGTTGGAGGACAGAGGGTAGGAGTAGGCTTTGCCCAACACTATGCGATCTCGAAGAAGTTTAAAAAGCACGTAATAGTTGCAGAGCAGAATAAGCCCCAGGGACAGCGTGTGGTTCCAGCGCTCAGAGCGCAGCAGAGAGTATAACTGGTACAAAACCACGCTGGACTCGATCCCGATCAGCAGGTTTAAGATCCGCAATGGCTTATGAAACAGGAACTGCAAGGACACAGAGGAGAATTGAGAATAAAAATTACTTTGGGTTTACTGGGTCAAAATAACCGAGGGCTTAACAATTTCTGTTTCAAAATTAAGATGAGTATTTCATTAAACTGACATTTTGTGCTGCGTCTGCGCCTCTTGTATATTCACAGAAGTAATTATTGGTGAGAATAGGAGAATTTTTCTAGACTATGGTGTGTTCATGCAGACCAGGCATAGATTTCTAAAAGCAATGAAGTGGTGACACGCTTCCTGCATGCTAGCTATCGCTTTCTGTTTTGGAACTACAAGATCAAGAGTGTGGAGTGTTTCGATATCGGAACTGCTTTGTCCCGACTAGGACGGCATTAAACTTTACATGCTAGTGGAAAGTGTATCGGCTCAGAGGAAATAATAACTGTCAAATAAAACTGTTTTACAAGAGCCCTTCCAAAACAGCTAAAATAAAGCACAGCCCCGCTCTAATATGCTCACTTTGAATTATGTTGTGCATTTAGCCTTTAGTGCTACCTGCCGACCAGGGGTATTTTCTAACATTTGTGTACATTTCAGAGCCTGTGTGGGTGCAGGAAATTTTAGAAACAAATTAAAAATCTGATCTTGTGAAGTGAGCAGAACAAATGTTGTAATTCTCATTTTAATTGTTTGGCTGTTGTGGAAATTCAGGGTAATTTACTACATTTTTTATTAGATATTTCTGATTTTTCTGTTTCTTTCAAAGACTATAAACCTCCCCTCCCCCAAAAGTTGCACATAAATTCAAATCCACCATCTGAGCAGGTTTCCTGTGGGTTTCCAGTGCATTAAAACCTTATTGGTAAAATTTTGAACTCAAGTTTTGAAGTGGAAAGTATAGATAGTGATATTTAGGTTACATTCGATTCACAATTATTGTAAAGACGCTCAGTTAATTTTTTCTTCTAAAATAAATTTTCTTTAAAAAAAAAAAAAAGAAGCTTAAAATGCAAGTATTTTTTTAACAAATCTAATCCGACCTACATTTATCTGTTTTGACTTTTACCTCCTGCTTTCTCACTACAATGTCTTTGACTGGTTAAAACGTTGTCATAGTTTCTGCTTGTCACATAAATAACGTGACATTGTCACACAACCTTTAGACATCAACTCATCAACATTGATGATGATGAATTGTTTTATTTTAGATGATCTTATTTTTTAAATACACTGTTTTTTTCCCTTTTGATGTTAAGCAGGGCCATAATTTGAAGGCTGTGGTTCGTCATGTGGGTGAAGTTTTATTTGTGTTTTATAATCTCTTTAATGTCAAAACTTCTTGTACTGGAGAAGTAGTTGACAGAGCGCATGCACCATGTGCAGAGGCTGCAGACCTTGCTCTATTCGGCTCTATTCCCATTTGCTGAATATTTTTTGCCCCTTCTCTCTCCTTTATGTAAAATCAACTCAAACGTCCAGAAAACAAAACAAAAAACCTCGTACTGGACATACAGCACTGTTGAACGTATTCTTCCCTTTACAGATTTCTTCTACTTTTGCTCTTGACTCACACAGACAGAAGTTGTTGCACCAACGAAAGCAGAAGCTATCCACTTTCTTCCGTTCCCATCACAAATATTGCTAAATTGTAAAATCAGGCAGAAATTAAACATGTTTATGGCTCCATCCACCTATTTTCACACATTTGGCCTCCTTTTTCCAAATATGCAACACTTGAAAATAAGACATGCAATTAAACCAGCTTTACATATTCACCTTAGGGAAATTCATTTTTCTAAATGCTCTATTATTAAAAAAGGGAACTGGTAAAAAAAAAATTGCATTTTTAATTAACTTTTGCCTTCACTGATTACCTTACAGTTCAAAACTCATTGGGGGAAGTTCAAAACTGCATGCATTCAGTTTTTTTGTGGTTATGTTCATGTAAGTTAAAGGCCCCATTTTCATCAGGATCAAATGCTGGCCGAATACAAATCTAAAAAGCACCAATCCTCACTTCCCCATTTCGGGTTTTTTTCCAAGAACACATGAATATGTAACTGGGTCCGACTAAACAAAATGAGATACTCACATAAAACCTTGAATGGGAAACATCAGAGGGAAGCGCAACATTATAGGATCCAACAGCTTTATATAGACATCGACTGTGTCGTACCAACACCCCCTGGGGCCAAACAGTGCTTTCTGACCACCTGAAAGACACCGACACCACACAAACCACAAACATCAGCTTCATTTGCCTCTGTGAGAATAACATTGTGTGTGTGTGTGTGTATGTTGGACACCTACACATGCTGAGGTGTGTTACTGTATGAACCGGGCTCCAGTTTCTGCCAGCGGCCCAGGTGAGCCGCCGAGCGATGGAGCAAGTCGCAGTAGCTGGGAGGCAGCAGTTGGCTCATCAGCATCACAAAGGCGTTGATCCACACCATAATCAGATGCTCACAAGACCAGCGCATGTCGTAGTACTGTGTACTCTGTTGGAAGGAAGGGAATCAGATTAGTTTTAACTTGGCCAAAAATGAAGGTACAGTTATTGAACAAATGGAAGGCTGGGTATGAACCGGATGAAAGGACTTCATGTCAAGAAAACACCAACCTTGACAAAGCAGAGAGGCAAGAAGGCTACATAGTAAGCACTGAACAGTGAGTTGAATAGCACTTCTTTGATCCGCCGGTTAAAGTCGCTTTTCAGCTCCTCCACCTCTGCTCGAATCAGCTCGGGCGTGTCCGAGTGTATGTGCTGCGGGCAGGTGTGAGTGGGCATGTGTGGGGGGCTGGAGAACTGTTCTCTGATGTTCTCCCGCAACAGGAAGAGGAAGTCGCGAGGTCGGAAGAGCTGGGTCTCTGCGAGGTCGGCCTGCTGGTGTTCGGAGGGGTATTCGCAGTCAGATCCCGGCGCTTGGCTTTTCCCTCCTTCCTGATGGAAGCAGCAGAGTGGGACGTACACGCCGAATCTGAAGAGGACAGCGAGTGAAGCGAGAGGGGGAAACAGAGAAAGAAGGAGATTCACATTATGTGTAACGTGAACACATCATGCATCTTTAAAATGTTGAGAGACACCAAGGGAGAGCAAATTGCATTTTCTGGCTCCATTAGCACATTAAACGGAAAGAGTCCCTGGCATTATTGAACTGTTGTGGATAAGCAGATCAATTAGCAGCTTTGTAAATCTTTCCTTGTAAAGATTTCTGATGAAGATACATTTTTACTAGCAATGGCAATTTATCAGATGCAACTGTGAAAATATGCTTTGTTTTGCTTAGGTAAGTGCTTAAAGGACAGTAATGGGAAAAGCACTGAATAGAAATCTTGTTCCAAGTAAACTAATCCAGTTCAGGCTTTACTGAAGTATTTTAGATTCTGGACTGAAGGTGATTAAGTGTAGACCTGTGTAATTAATCACGTAATGAGTTAAAACAAGCTGAATAATCTCCATTTACATGATTTATTGTTTTCTCACCTCACTCTTTCTACCAAAACCTGGATGACAAAAGTCTTCAGTGTGGTGGTTTTGTCTCAACTAGACCTTTTTTTAAAGGACAAATTTATTTACTGATACCGCATAATTAATTTTGTCGTTTCTGTTGCAATAACGAATTTTGGATGATTAGAATGTCTTCCAGTTCCAGTGTCAAAATGTTCATTAGAATTTCAATTAATTGATTTTTGAGAATGAGTTCCTGGATTATTATGCCATTACTATTGTCTGACTTCAAAACAACAGTATTATCATTTATCGCAATAACTTCTGGGACAATTTGTCATCCAGCAAATTTTGTTGTCACGACAGTCCTAATTCCACTGGTGGACCTGAGAGTGGAAGTGTGTGGGAGTGGGGTGCTCTGTGAGAGGGAGCTTTGTGAAAATTGGCTCCATTTTGAATGAGCAAGCGTTTAGGCACAAGCGATTAAAGGATTCCTCAAACATGTAAGAAAGAATCAAAGCAACATTTGTATGTTTTTAACCAGGGAGTAACATTATAAGATATTAGGCTCAAAAAAGTGGATTTTATATTATACCCTCCTTTAATAAACAGTCTGATGGCAGACTTTCTGACTTTACCTCCCAACAGTCAGTATAGGTGTAAATGTCTGAAATTAAATATTAGGCAAGCACAGTGCTCTAGACAGTGATCTGCTCTGAGGACTCACGGGTATCCCAGGAACAAAAGGTTAAGGACAGAGTGGTTCCTGCACAGGTTGACCAGCGTCCAGCAGAGCACCCAGCCGCACATGGTCAGCAGGCTGAGCCGGGCAGTAATAAGTACTATGTAGCGGAACAGGGACCCTCCACTGCTCTGAGACACCTGGAAAAAGAAAATAAAAGTGATCTAACAACTACTTTACAATCATCAAGGCACATTTTGCAACTTTTGGATTAGAGCGCCAGCCAGCTGTCTGAATACAGTATGTTTACCTCTGACACAATGGTCCAAACAAGCCTCCTGGCTAACATAACAGTGATGAAGATAGCCAGGTGGTAGTCCATTAGATGAAAGTTCTACAAGGAGAACAGAGTTTGTTTTTCTACATTAGAAAAACATTTAAAAAAACCCATTGTTCTACATTAACTGAACTAATGTCTATGTAATCTCACAAGTGAGGTAGAGGCAGCCGGGTGACTGTAGGGGTACCACCACACCGTCCTGTAGATGTTGATGTACTGGACGAACAAAGCAACCAACAGGTAGAGAAAGAGCAGGAACTCAAACAGGAAGCTGCTGTCCAACGGCAGCTCGGGGATCCGCGAGTGACGGACCGGCTCCGGAGTGATGAGAGTAGAAATAGGCGGAGCAGAAAGACCCACCGAGTTACTGCTTCTGAAAGAAGTCCAAGTAAACAGTGCATTTTACTGTAGTCAAATTACACCTTCAGTAAATTGTAGAGACTAAAACTCCCCAAAACATTTAGTTAAATTTGACTTCCTCACAAACAGTGAAAGACAACAAATGAAATACTGGAAACATAAGCATGTGATTTAATAATCCTCACAGCTTCATAACAAAAAGTGAAAATGACCAAGTTCAACAAGTTTATTAATCAGTGTGCTAAAGTTTTTTCATAACAAAAATCCACAATTTTTCTGTGTCAAATTTCTAGCCTTTGCCTGGACTTCTTTTTATGAGATTTGACAACAGAATCTTGACCTTGAACTTGCTCTAGTAGCAGTGGGATCCTATTACCAGCAGGCTCCACAACACTGGAAAATGAAATGCTAAATTTGGTGTCAGATTTTCAATGTGGTGAGATACTTCACTTCTTTTGTGACATTTTGACTGATTTACTTGGTCTGCTGTTACCTTGAAACCTACTGCACACCTTCTCATGAATACATTTAATATTTGAAACAAATCTGCAATTTCAGGAGGATCCTAAACATCCTAGAGACAGCAGAGTTTAATCTCATTCTGGTGTAAAGCGATCTTCATATCCAGGACCTCGAGGTCTGGTTCGATGCGTCTAAAAGTTCTGCAACTTTTAGATGCGCCACCGCTTCAACACAGTCGAGTCAAATAATGAGGTCATCGCCACGACTCTGGAAAATTTGACTGCATACAGGTGGTGATTCATCGATTTGATTCAGGTGTGTTGGACCAGGGGTGCAGCTAAAAGGCACCAGAGCTTGAGGCCTGGATGTGAAGACCCTTGGCCTACAAGTTCAGTTGACAACTTCTCCATCAGTCCTTGTAGTTGGACGGACAGAAAAAGCTCAGCCTTATTTATTTACAAACTGGGTAGGAACCACCACGAGATTGTGACTAATTACTTCTCAAGAATAATGTTACCTGGTCGAACAAGTTCAACTGACACCACAATATTGAAAAGCGTGTCTGAACTGATCATTTGAAAGCTACATGTGTTAAAACAGACATAATCTGTAAAACGTACAAATTATATCCAAGTTACACAGGGTAAGACTAAACTCTGGAATAACAGAATGTTATTTTGCTTTTGAAATTTCTCCATTTGCATAATGGTGGACCTATTTTTGGTGGCCGACCAAAGCTGGTAACTGTGCAAAGGTTTGACAAGCAGAGCGTTTAAAACGGGGAAAGACAGAAGGAGCTTCCATTAAGAAGTCCTGATAGAGACACGACGATGTGGCGACCGTCCTGACACAGCTGTGGTGGCTGAAACACTGACAACACATGCAAAGGTTCAAATGTGGAAGGTGCCACAGTGACGAGAAGAAACTCATCATGCAGGGCCAGAGGGATTATTCAAAACCCATCCTCTTATCTGATTCGCAGTTAAAAGAAAACGATGCCAAGCTGTTGATTAAATATCAAATTTCAATGATTTTTTGTAAACAGGGCCAAAACGTGTTGTATGACAGGTTCAAATTACAGCAGGACAGTTTTTTATATATAGTTCTTTATCAAAATCTGATTCACTGTTAGAGCTAGACATGGTAGCAGCTGGATAGTTTGGCCAAAATTACATCACATAGCAACAAATGTTTGCCTTGGAAACAACAATTCAGATTTTTGCCACTAATCTACTTCAGAACTACATTCACCAGGAGGAAAGTCGTAGTTTTTTATATTTACAGTTGTGAGAATTTTTAATCAGAATTTTGTAAAACCAAAGACAGCTTGTTTATTTTTTCTTTAATAATCAATAAGATATTGTTAAAGCTCTTTAATTCATTTTCCTGCAAAAAAAAGTCCTTGTATCAACACAGCAAACACCGCCTTGACACAGTTTGTGTTTTATGTTCTTTTCTCCACTTATTGACTATGTTGAGCTCCATGTTCTAAACAAAGTCCTGTTGCAGCAGCTCCAAGTGTCCTCAAAGCTGCATATGTGCATTACCTGTTCCTGAGGCCCGTGCCATTGCTGACGCTGCCTCCGACCAGAGTCTGCAGGGACGGCAGAGAGGAGCGACTTAGCTGCTGTCTGCTGGGACCCCTGCGGCCTCCTGGCATGGTCGCCAGTTACCGTTCCTCTCAAAAACCCACCATGTACTTCAAGGTCACTGCAGGGTGTAACGAGGAAAACAAAAGGTTCAATTAAAAAAAATTAATAAAAAAAAAAAACGGGTAGGGGGAACAAAACAGGTCATAAAAAAGCAATTGAAAACCAGCAAACCTGAAAGGTAAACAGTAATTAGCGTAAGGATGGGAGACATTAACTTTACAACCCATATGTAATAAGTACACGTTCGAGAAGTTAATTAAGTGAGAAAAAATAAGCTGCACAGATGCTCCTGTTTGCCAGTGGGCGGGTTCCCAGTTGTTAATGCATTTATGTGTCATCACTGTAAAAACTAAATGTCACGTTAATGGTGGTGAAAACGCCACCATGATTAAATCTGACAAGATTTTCTACAGAACTTTCTTACTTAACTTTGGGGACTGCCTGTAACTATTTTCACGTTCCTAAGCAAAAAATAAACATAGTAAATCTGCCACGCCATGGCAAAAGTTCAGGAAAAAATACTTAAGAGTATTTTGTGAAAGTGGATTGTGTTTTTTTTTTTTTTTTTTTGGCTTTGGATTGGGATGTAAACAAAGATCTTTACTACAACATCCAGGCTGTAACCAGCATAAAGACAAAGAGATTTATGTCAGATCTGTCCGAGTTTCAACTCAGCTTGGCAACGGACCGGCGTAGATCTTACAGACCAAACAAAGCAGCTTTCTGCAGATGGAACTTCATTGAAACTCTGTTTGTTTCCCATGTCGCTACCGACACAACCTCATCCAAAGCCTCCCTTATTGCAACATCCCTGGTTTTTGTCAAATAATATCTCAATGACACAAACGGAGCGACCCCCAATTCTCAGCGGGAAAAAAAAGCAGCCCTGCCTGGCTGAGCTCAAACTGGAAAACAACTGGCTAGAAGTGTTTGTAAAGTTAACTTTAAAAAAAAAAACAACTGACAAATACAGGAGCAATTTACCTTCATTGTGTTACTATGTACTAAGTACTATGTGTCTGACACAGAAAAAAAACAATGTAGTAAAAAACAAACAAACAAAAAAAAAGCTTTTGGGTCAGACTTTATTACAGTAGGAAAGTTGCAGGTATAACTGCGGTATAGTAACCAGTAATGTGCTGCATTTATAGAGCAAGCAGGAAAACACACACAGTAAAATGTCTGACTGGAACATAGACAACAATTATGTGGGCACTTTAATACTTTTTGGAAAGTTTGCAGGTTATTAAAATACTGCAAAGTTCAGAAGCTGCCTTAAATATTTTTCAGCCCCTTTGCAAAGTTGGCACCAAATGTGACACTTTAATTAAAACAATGAACTGTGTATCCCTACATCCCAATTGATGGGGGACTTTTACTTATCTTAAAATTAATTTTAAATTAAAAGTGTTTCTTCCAAACCAAATTTAAAAGCCCCAGCGAAGGCAAAATCAACTCGCATAATAAAAAAATAATTGACAGTCTCTATTAATGGCAACAAGATTTATATTATGTCCATGTTAAAAAGAAAAAAAAGCAAAACAACAAAACTGTCTGATCTCTGAAATGCTACCCTAGTTGAAAAAACAAAAGTAAGTTTAGTGTATTAAAATAAATCCTCTTTACTCATATTTGTCTGAGTTCATGTAAATTGAATCTTAATATATTTACTGTTGTCGCTATTCACTAAGGATTTAAAACAAATCATTCATAACTTGTTTCTTCCTCTATTTTACCTCTTACGTATTTCCACTAAGTAGACTTGTAATGTCTCAAGCAACTGATCAAACCTGTGGCTGACAACAAGTGAAACATCACAAATTTAAGCTTCGGAAACTTAAGAAGAAAGTTGTTGACAACGCATCTACAAATACGTAAACATTAGGAAGCACATGAGGCAGCACCTCTTAATTAGGTCAAGTTATGAGTGGCAGATGTTGTTGTCCTGGTGCAAAGGTTATTTTTAACGGGAAAAGTAATCTACTGAAATGAATTGAAGTGTTATAGAAGGGTTTTAATTAAATTAAATTGTGCTTCTTGTGTTTGAATGCCACTGTCTTGACTAGAAAACCACATGTGGTAGAAATCAGATTTTAAACTGTGGCGTTCACTTTGCCACAGAGCAACACAGAAAATCCTTTCTGCCTGTAACCATCAGGCTTTAAGACGCCCAAGTCTGAGTTACTTATAAAGTATATTCCATCTATCCATCTTAGATTACATGTAGCAGAACTAATAAGAACATTTTGCTGGTAATTTCCAGGTAAATCTCAGTATATGGTGGACAAATACTGGCGGCTGCCTTAGGTGAGTCCAAATTCCCTCTGAAGTCCCAACTTCAGTGTGAAATTCAAAACCTAGTAGGATCTGCCGAATTGTTTTCCTCGGCTGCTTCGGAGCAACGCAAGACAGCAATGAATTCTTCTGCATTTTGTATTTTTAAACCCTGAGGCAACATGTTCACTGAGGAGGCTGTATAATATTCAGAGTGTGACCAAGACAAATAAATCTTTTCTTGCTCATTTAATCACACGATGTGCACAGTTAAGGTCTGCTTGTGCTGCAATAAATGATAGCTAATCATTTAAGCACCATGCACTCATGCACCGTGATGCCTGTAATATGTGATGCCTGTAATATGCGCTTAATGCAGCGCAAAGCGTTGTAGAAGGCAGAGAGGCGGCGGTGGTCAAGTCATTAAGAAAATATAGGTGTCAGCCAGAACTCCCCACTTTTTTCAATAATAAGAAAAGGACAGAAATATTTTTAATTATTTTTCCCAGCAGCTTGAATAGACGAGTCTCCGGTCTGTTTGCTATGAGCTGAAAGCCAAACACTGTTTAATTACTTCTTTATCCATATCAAGGTGAAATTGTCAACAATAATCAATATCGTCGCACATTTTTCTAATACAGTGGAGCCCTAACCACCAAGTTCTACATACAAGGCGGCCATACCGGATTTTGATGTTGGACCTCTGACTTTCGCACTTGGGATTTTGTCACCTAGAAAATTTCTGTCAATGTTTCAAGTTTTAAGATGTCAACTTTAAAAAAAAAAAACAACACACTAGTTCCTTCAACCAATTCTGCAGTTCCACTGTTTTTATATAATTACACTTAAACTGTAGTAGCAGTGGTATTTATTGAGGCAGTACTTTAAAAATAAAAGTTGGAGATCCGCTGTTTTCTGGTCGACAAAAACCAAGCGCTTAAAACAAGACATTTGAATCCCTATGTTAAAACAAGCTGTGAATACAAGCCCAACCAAAACATAATCTGTAAGACCCGATTCAATCGTCACATAAAAGGGGCTTCATTGTGTGTTTTGTGCATATTTTTTTCTTCTTCTCATCATGTATTTTACATGTTATTATGTTAACTAATCAAGCCCGTTTTCCTTGCCGTTGTCACACAAAGCAGAGGCTGACAGCATCCAGCCTTTGAGTGAACCAACATCTCCTCTATGCTGATGTACTTTATGAAACATTGTGGAGATGCTGATAATGGGGATGACGCGTAGCAGCAGCATTAGGCTGTTTGAGCTGCATCTACAAACAGGAAACAGACGTTAGCATGCACGCAAACACACCACAAGGGACCCGAACTACAGCTGTAAGTCAAAAGTGAAAACAGGAACTGTTGACTACAGACATTAACTACAATGACTCGGTCTTTGTATGCAACCGCGCGCCTCTCTTTTGGGCTTTCAAGTGGCTTTTGGAGATGATGACGTCCTGAACCGATGCACTTGTTGGGACTCTGCTGTTTTCTTTCCTCGAAGGAACATTTTTGCTGTGAGGTGTTTTATGGCCACCGACTTGCTAAGACATGCACTAAAAGCTGCTTGCGTGAATCATGCCATAAGGCAGCGTTGTCAATTTGTTCACCCCACGGAAAACTTGCGAGAACACTTTATAAAGCTTGCTTTGTACAAAGACACACGCGTGAAGCTGCTAGCCCGCTGTTCAGCCTGTTGGAGTAAATGAGCAGCATTTTAAAAGCTAGGTCTACTCACACAACATCGACAACATGCGGAGGGCTGAACTGAGCCGAGCGAGGATGCATCAGTCAGTTGTGTGACGAGTCCAGACAGCAACGGGCATTTCTCCACCTCCCAGCTTCAATATCCAACACTATGCGGCCGTGGCGACGACTTACAACGGCAACGGCGACGCTGGGGGGTCGCTCTCTCCTCCTCTGGAAACATAAAACGGCTCTGAAAGTTAGTGCTGGGCTGGAGGAGCAACAGTGTGAGTGCGCTGCACAGAGACCGACGTGGCAAAGCAGCACCTCCTCTGCTCCCGTCGTCATCCAAACGCGACTCTGAAGAGCTACCCGCTGCATGGTGACTGGGACGAGAGCCTCGGCCGGTTCTTTTCTGGGACCCGAATCATTTGGCTCAGCTCACCTGGAAAAGTGAATTCTTTCCGCTAGAGATGTTCACTTAGTTTTGCTCCTTAATTTGCAACTAAGACCAGCTTTGATGTTCATTGAGAATATGTCAATTCACAAAGGTAGCTCAGTTATAAAAAAAACAAGATTTTTTTTTTTTACCCAGGGGTCTTTTTTTGTGTGGTGTCCCTTATATGAAAGAAGGCTGACAGGAAAGGGGGAAGACATACGGAAAATATCGTCGGGTCCGGGAATCGAACCCGCGACGAGGACTCAAAGCCGCCAAACATGGGTCGCGCTGTCCCCTACGCCACCACGGCACGCCCATAACCTTATATCTTTTTATAAGGTTTTTTTTTAATACTATAGGTTATTATTTCAAAAGTAACCTATAGTATAAAACACAATACACTTATGTGGTACTTGTTTATGTTGTCTGTTAAAGACCTATATCCCTAATGAGGGCCAAAGCCAGTTCCTAATGTTGCAGATCTCATTAAGGAATAGGAGCTTACCAGTTCTGATTTGCATCTTTGGCAGTATTCTTTAAATTAGAAGCACTGAGCTGTGCAACATATGTAAGCATGCTCCTTTAGTGTTTGTATTCCACATTTCAGGCAGTGTAGGTACTGCTATTGATGGCACACACCAGACATAACACTTTAGGTAATGCAGGTGTGTCAAACTCATGTTCATTTTGGGCCAAATCGAGGTCACAAATATTCTCAAAGGGCCGTTGCAGAATATATTGATAAAACTACCACATTAATAAACTGTTAAAACATTACATTCTGTTGGTATTTGTTAAAATTAAATAGTACTGAGCATCTTTTAATATATTTGGCACTGCACAGACAAAAACTGCTTTGATTTGGCTGCTAAAATAGCATTTCTGTGTGAGGCTGTTTCCTTTAAAGACCTATTTCCTATTTTATGAGGGCCACATAAAAAAAACAATTACGGGCCGATTTGGGCCCCGGGCCTTGAGCTTAACACATACAGTATACTCTAATGCATGCCCTGACCCCCTAACTGTAAAATCCAACATAAATATTGTTAGATTATTATTATTATTATTTTACTAAGACTGGTATTTGAGGAAACGCAAGCTGAACTGGCTTTCCTTTGTACATGCATCTGTCAAAAGTTCACACATGCAAACGTGAGGGAAAATACTTGGAGGCTCAGAGAGGCTTTTTCAAAGAGCAGTATTTATGTACGGACCACACTAGTTGTAATGGCACAATAACATAACGGAAGGACAGAAAGAAAAGAAGAGGCTTAAAGCTGTTCACATAAATGAGTGGGCAAAATGAACAGGCTCAGTCACAGCTGACGCATCACAACTCCAGAAAGCTACATCTGCACAGTCGCAGTTCAGGCACAGTTTGACAGATATGAGTTATGAGCTGGAGATCAAAGGAAAGCGCAAAACGGCACATCAGGTTTATTCCTTGTATCATCAACACAATATTGTTCTGGTTTACAGAGTTCAGGAACACTTGAAATCAAGGTTGTTTTTCCTCTCATCCATGAAGCCACAGAGATGGAAAACGATAAACAGCGGCAGAAAAATAAATAAGACAGACAATCATCCATCTGTGAACTGAGACACACTGAAAGTCAGCTACTCCTTAGTGCACACGGCATCATATCCATGAAAACAGTTAAAGGGAAGATGGAACTGTACAATTGTAGAGTCGTTCTAGTAGAAAAAAAAAATAAATGTAAAAAATATGGGATTTAATTTGCTTTTCAGGCATTCTTAAACGTATCCATAATACATTTACCTCTTTGTGCGACTGCTGTGACATTGTAAGAATAAGTTAGAAAACATTTATTGTTATAACTTTCTTTAAATGTTTTGATTTTATCATTTGTGTCGCTTTATATCACCCTTTTCTGATATATATATGGGTGAAGTTGAAATTTACTAGCTGATGGAAAAAGGAATGAAAACTAGAACCAACTGTGCCATTTGATTTTATATGCAGGAGGTTCTTTTGCAGGGAAATATAGTGAATATTTTGTTAAGGGAGTCTTTATTCCAAACTGAATTTACAGCTGATTTCGTGAAGCTGAATATTTATTCATGCCAGTTTTAAACAATGTTGTGGTGATTTCAGTCACAAACAGGGTGAAGTAATTTTATACAAGACAGATTCATAGATTCAAGCCAAAACAAGACAATTTTTGTCACAATGCTAGTTAAGATTTTGTACCTTTTTCTAAATGACAACAATTTTATATTATTCTAGGGAGGGTGATGTGATACATCTAATATCTGTCAAATGATTCAAAACATCTATAGAATACATCCCTTACCTTCAATCAAGAACAATATCAGCACATTGACAGGGACAGAATATTTTTCTTCAACTGTTAAGTTTCAAGACAGAGAACAATGATACCTAAAAGGTATAAAGTTTATTAATAAATTCACACCAACTGTACATGATTTTAGGAAACAGAGAAATCAAAGGCAACCATATGTTCACAACGTGCAACTATAAAAAAGAAAAAAAAAAAAGTTTGGAGTGTCTCCTACATCACTCAAAATCATCACTTATTTACACACAAAGCTTAATTTTTTTTTTTTCAAGTGAGCACTAAGTGCAAATATGTAATTTATCGCCTCCACAAAGATTTACAAACATGTTCAAAAATAACCCCGACTGCTTTTTGTGGCACAGCTTCCTTCAAAACGTTAAAAATTATATTCATTGCACTCACTTTAAGATGTCCAGCAGATGTAAAAATACACTTAGAAATTTAAGCATAAGGTGGACAAGGGTCTTTTCATATTATGAAGGGTTCAAATAGGTCTAATGTAACAGCTGTAGTTAGTTTTGGCCCTGATTGCAATTGCAAAAGCATTTAATATCATAATATTACCAGGAAAACATCCAACTTGAGGTTTACTTGACATTACACTGACGGTAATCCGTGACTTCGATGCTACCTCAGAGTACTTTAAGCACACAAGCAAGCCAGCAGAGGGGAGTGTTACTCAGAATATTAAACAAAGGAAACCATTAGAAGCTCGCAGTATTTCACACTTTACAGGCTGCGTTGAGTCTTTCAAATAGATTTCCATCTTCTTTCCATCTAATTAGGCAAAAAAGTTAAATGAAAAACTGTTGCGTCGTTCTTTTTAAGTGTTTACCCATAGCCACAAAAGGCAAATGAGTTGTGCACGTTTGCTGAGAGGTCAGAAATTGTTTCCCTGCTGGACAGCTTAGATGACAATGCTGGTGGCGCTCCGGGAACTTTTGTCCTGTGAAGGAGAAAACCACTTTAGATCCACTTCAGAAGTGTGAGGGCAAGCCAAACATTTCATCAAGTCTATTTTGATCATTTCTGTGTTTACTTAAACAATGAGTGCCTTACAGAGTACTCATTCCTCCGTGGTCCTGGTTTCTGTCCTGGCTCGTATTCTGTGTACTTGGGAGGTTTGTCAGCCCAGCCTCCTCCTCCTCTTCTACCCCCTGCTGCTCCTCTCCTGCTGCTGGAGTCATCATCAGAGCCCCATGATCCCCTGGAGCGTCTTGCTGCTGGAGGAGAGTAGTCCCCTCTGGACCTGCTATCAAACAAATCATCCCTGGAACGGGAGCGAGGCCGATCCATGCCCGGCTTCGATCTATTGTGACCTCTTCCGTCCAGGGATTCCTCGCTGTAGCTCCGGGGAATTCCTCTAGATCTGGCTGGAGAGGGGTAACGCCGTCCGCCTGTTGCCCCACGCTCATCGTAGCGGCTAAAGCCACTGCGGTTGCTCTCGCTGGAGCTGGGAGGGCGGGTATTGGGTGCCGGGGGTCTTCCTGACTGCTTCTCCCTGATCGGCGGAACTGTAATGATGCGGCGGTTCATTGGACCGTCATCGAGAGCGGAGATCATACTGGGAGCCCCCGGGGAAAATGGGACATTCATAGGCATGTGCCGGGGAGGAGGAGGCATATGCTGCATGTGGGAGGGTGGCATGGACTGGCAGAAAAAGAAAAATATCAGTTTATTTCACCTTACAAATGTATTCAGTTATGCACAAGGACATTAAATAATGTGAACTGTGAACAAGATCTTTAATCCAAGAAAGTGGGGGGAAAATAAAAATTACATTCTGCATCAGTAGCAAAGCTTACAGATAATCATGCCGGGATAATTCCTACAGTATAAAATAAAGCCAACTCCTACTTTTTACGTGGGAAACAACAACAACAACAACAAAAAAGGAAGCAAAAATTACAGACAAGACTGCAGCTGAAAGATCACCACTTAACATATCAAAAGCTCTTCTTCAACCTACCAGGGATCTGGACAACATGGCTCTCAGGATCATAGAGGTACTCAAACCAAAACGTCTAGGGAAGTCTGAGGCCATGGATGTTAAACCTGGACTTTTAATATCTATAGTTACAAACTACCAAACTTTTAATTCTACTAACTGTACGTTGACATCAATAGGTCCTAAATGAGCAACAATTGAAAACTGAGGCACATGTGGAAAGGAATGGAAACAGTGGGTGGTGATTTCTTTAGAGCACAATAGGAATAATCGAAGGAGCAATTAATGCAGCCGAACTTATGTTTTTAAAGGAAGCACTACGTTGATGCATGCATGTCAGTAGCAATAGCAATGAATCTGTGTTAAAATTATGGACAGTGATCTAGTCTCATTTCATGCAGTGAATTTCAGGCCAAGTCAATAACTAAATAATATTTTATCAGCTGCAAAAAGCTAAATGCTAAAATTATTGTGATAATGTAATCAAAGTGTGTTATTTAATTTGTAATAATTTATATTAGCTTCTAAATAAAAAGCTAAAAGAAGCAAAGAAAATGAATCAAAGCCCACAGGAACAGCAACACATAAAGTCCTATGTAAAGTTCTAATTTAAATATTCGAGGTTAAGCATTAATATGGGGAATATACCTGTAGAAGAGGACTTGTGACATCTATTCCTCGCACCTGGTTCTCCAGGTAGTCGAGCATGTGATTGGTGTTGGCAGAAACATGGGTGCCTTGGACACTGGGAGGGGGCATGCTGTAAGCTATGGGCTGAGGGGTGGGCAGGGGCATTGGCTTTAGAGGGATGCTCTTCCCAGAGACAGATCCTAGAGAGGAAAAAACAAAACACAAGTTCACAGAACAGTTAAAGGAGAGTACACATCCATTAGAAAGCTGATATTTTTTAGCGTCAAACTTTTCCCTTTTTGAATGAAACTTAGTGGATCAATAATAATGCCTCAAAGGCCAAATGGGCTAAAGTGAACTCACAGTTTTAATTTTCTCAGTTTAGTCTTTAGCCAAATTAAGTTACTACCCCACCACCAAACCTCACTGATTGCTTTTTATCAATGATTGCAATGATAAATTGCGATAAAATGTATCATTGCAATGACAAATCAACATTCTTTTAAGAAGAAAAAAAAAATCACAATGACGATACGATAAATGTCCACCGCTTGTTCACAGAACACAGATGCTGATCAGAACCCCAACAAACACTAAAAACACAGCTGTTGTTTAAAATTGTGTTTATAAATTGTACGGATAACAATAAGACACCCATTTGCTATAGAAGTAGGAAAAAACAAATACTAGAATCAGTGAGAAGAAGAAGCAGACAAGTAGCTTGTGCACCTGGATAGAGGGCTGGGTTCATCTGTGAGGACACATGGCTCAGTGGTGCATAAACTTGCTGTCCATTCATCCACGGAGCCATGGCCCTCTGAGCCTCCTTCATCATGCGATGCTGCATAACAGCTGAAAGGTAACAAAGGTAATGTTCAAAATAAGTCAGAACTTTAAAAATAAAATGAGGCAAACAGCATATTCCAAGTAGCAACAGCTATGCTATTTGGGATACGACTTTATTAAATCATTTGATGGCTACATCATGCAACATTTACCTCTTTCAGGACAGCAGCATTTCTGCGGACAGCAGGGACAGCGGACATAGCAGCAGCAAATCTGCGGGCAGCACTGGCAGCAGCAAATACAGATGAGCAAGAGCAGGAGGAGGGCCCCGATGACGATGAACAGCACTGTTAGCCAATCTAGGAGAGAGAAGAAGAAACAGTGGCGTCTGGATGAACTGTGCTACAGAAGGAACCATCCCGGCTGAGAAGCTGACGTTCTCCGTTTCTTACGGTAGACGATGAGCTTGACTTCTTTGTCCGAGTCGCCGGTGGTGTCTCCAGGAGCGTCAACAGCACAGAAGTAAACGCCGTTGTCCCACCACATCACCTCATTTATCACCAAGTCTGCCTCTGTGCAAAAACACACAAATGTACATCAATGTTAAAGTCCGGTTGTCTGGATAAAACTGCCTGTTTGAAACATTTTTTTTTTCTCACATTAGTTGTATTGATGAGTATGGGATGAAGAATGGCATTAAATTTCAATGAAGAAAATGGACTTTATTGATACCCATTACCTCGCAATAGTTTGAGTTAAGTGAAAATATTTTAAGACTGTTCAAAATAATAAAAGGGTGGGATGATAAAGCAATCTCCTAATTGAAATTAAACATCTTATAGAAACTTGTATGGACTCACTATTTTGTATCGAGATCTTTCGATTCCGATATTCAGATCCCAGAATCGGCTCATTGCTTCCTCTCTTCTGGATTACGACTCGAACTGTCCGCTGACTGTCTTGGCAATCGTTAGCCGGGTCCTGTCCCAGCTGCAGTGCAGACTGGTACCCTGTTAAAAACAAAAACAGAGGCATGGCTCAAGTCATAACTGTTTCACTTATTCAATTGTGTGTGCTCCAAGGGTTTCTGAAGTTTTCAGACTCAAGTTTCAAATGTTTGAAGCATTTTTGATACAAATCTACAAATATAGTGATTTTGTGATTGACTTTCAGTAGAATAGAAGATAAGATTTATTCAAAAACAAAGAGCTGAGTCTCAAGTACCGATTGTTTCCCATAATTTAAACTCTACGTATTGATTAGGATGTGAGAAACATAAAAAGACGACTCGCTCTTTTCAAGACTGAACAGGAGTGTTATATTCAACTTGACACTCTGAAGACATGCTCTGTAGCATAATTTCTTGACTTGTAATTTTCTCCTTGTCCTAAATCTAGTTCTATGAAAGATCAATTGTAAAATTTGCAGCATGTCCAACATTAACTTGTTTTAGGTGCAGATTTTGGCATCCAAATTAAGATACGTTAGCTACCGACGCCTGGTGAATGGATGCACCACTGTCTTTGAAAATGCTACATATTTTGTACACAAATATTTTAACCGCAATTGTTGTTTAGGTCCAACACAAATTTTAACTTAGAATTTTGATGAGACATCAATTCATGTCTTAACAAATAATACTTTGCCAACCTTGTCTGTTTCATCAGAAGAAAACAACTGGGTGCTCATCAGTTCACCCCCTTTACCAGTTTTGTGCTCAACTCTTTCAGCTACAAAAAGAAGAAGTCAACCACAAGATGACCTGTTTCCATATTGTTACAATCTTTATCCACTGCAGGGTAACCAATTAAAGTCATTTATCATAATCTGCTCATGGCTTACTGTCAGAAAACGTGGACATGTGACTCAAGTTTTAGCAGGATGTCACTGGGAGATATTTTAGTTTCATCAGGAGTTGTGGTCTGTCATATCTTATATGAACAAACTGGCCAGAACAAGGGTAAGAAGCTCACTCCAAGAAAATAGCATGCAATATAAAAATATTCACAAAAAGAAGCATAAGTGTGAAAGTTGATTTATTTAGCTCTGATTTTTAAAAAAATATTTGAAAGAAATAAACTGGTTCACATTGCTAAAGTACATGGGAACGAAACTGGTTTGATTGCAGGCATGAACTTTAAGTAGGTTGGGAGGAAATGTCAACACCGCCACCAAACACACCACCCGTTTTCTCTGACATGAAATAGATCTACTTTACCTGTGGAGTAGTACTCCAGGACAGGATCCTTGCAGAAGGACTTGAACCTCCAGGTGACAAGAACTTCATTGGGGTTTGCAGACGTGGAGTAATCACAGTTGATAATCACTGAGGCGAACAGAGCTGTGGAGCGCTGTGTCTCAGAAACTGTCACTTGAATACAAGCTGACTCTGTGGAGAAACAGATTAAAGAAGTTTCAGATCAAAACCAACGTAAAAGGTGAAGCTGATTTAGAGGACTGGGCTGTCCTTCCTTTGGAAGCGGCTGGCGTCGAGCAATGTGTGCGGGGCCTCTCTTCCAAACAAGGAGGTCATTTCAGACTGGCAAAACCAGAAAGACGGGTAGTACAGACACAAACACCGGAAATGACTCTCAGTGAAACTGCATACACATCTTTCAAAAAAAACTGGAATTAAAACTCTTTTGGCTTAAAATTAAGTGGTTAAAAGTAAACTGGGCCGGGAAGCAGTGACCTGTAAACATTGTTTATAAAAGCATTTTTTTCCCTCCCCCTATTCTTTTGGACCTGAAGCTAATGAAGCAACAGAGTGGCCGGATAGAAAATGAATGTTAACAGTAACAACAAACAAATGTATTTAGATACAAATAAAATGTGCAAATGTCGACTTGATACCAAATATAGGCTGTTCAAAAGAAGAGTTTCATTTTTATCTATTGAACATCGTCACGTGACCGATACCTTAACTTCAGAAGGTTTAACTCGAAATAAACTAATAACAACCAATTTATATACAAATAGGTTTAATAAACTACGAAGATAGAAAGCAAAAGGGTGTCACTGACCTTTCAGAAGAGACAGTAGGAAGACTGCGGCAAGTATTCTCCACATGATGATAAAATAGACACACACCCCCACACACACACCAGAAAAACAACCTCCGACTCCAAAATGCTCACTCAAACTTCGACCAGGCCACAAATGTTAAAAACTTTCTGAAAAACAAGCAAAGCTAAGACTTTGTTTCCACCTCGACCTAAGACCAGCTAATCATCGTTCCCCTCTACAATTTTTAGCTCCCGTCCTCTTACGCCTGTGGCTGATACTGAGCTCGCCTCTGGCCACACCCCGAAACAGGTGAGCTCATCCGGGGCTGTGACGTAAACAGGTGAACTGAATTCCCCCACAGGCGCCTTATCAACTGTTGGAAAGTAAAACAAAGGCAAATTTGGAAAAGCAGAAACATAAATATGTGATATGTAAGAAAAACCTCCAAGTACAAATAACATCAGCTGGTTTCTCTATGCATCCGTTGTTCTGGAAAAAAATACATTGACACATAATTTTGTAAATCCAGGAAGTTCCACCGGGAGAGTGAAGAGGGAAGCCAAATTACTATAAAGACACAACTTATGAAATAATTGTGAAAAAATGTCATTAAGTTATTAAAACTAGAAATAAGACGATAAATAATTTATTAAATCTATTATATTTGATATAATTCTACATTATATCACATTTAATTTTTGAAATCCAAAACTAAATGTTTTGGTTTCGTCTTTAAAACTATTATTTCATAATATTATTTAAGTTATTTAATTATCTGTCCATCAAGAACTAATTTAATCTATAAACAAATGGCTGTAAAAAATATGCTACAAACTTTTACCACACACAAGAGACACAAATATAACTACTTAGCTCATGACAATATAAAGCAAATTTAAAGGACTACGCTTCTCTGCTGCTACCACTAGTCTGAAACTGAAGATGCCGAGCTACAAGCAGCTCTAATAAAAAAAAAGAAGGAATAACAACAAATAACTGCTATTTAAATTTAATTAAATGATTAGATCCTGTTATTCATTGTTGTTTTAAAATTTATTGTGGAGAGTGTGGTGCGGTAAAATTATTTACTTGTGAGTATAACACAAGAATCTCACACAAGCTTAGGGTTGAAGATATTAGACTCAAATATTGTTTTCTTAATATGAGATTCATTTGAGGCATCTTCAGTACAATTTGAATATAGCATCGAAGGATTGAACTAGTTCACTGTAACGTCAACAAACCTGCAGTTCTGCACAATGGGTGAGTAGGCAGCTGCATATTCAATAATGATTTTCCACCCCAGTTATATAAGGTTTGCAGGCTTTCAATAAAATCAACGTTAACCCTTAAAAATATATCTAAATGTCTTTCAAAAGAAAAAAAATATTTTTTTTGTCCCAAAGTTGCTGTCTGTCCATCCTCCTGTCTGTATGTAATATTTTACCAGATAAACATGAAACTCCAAAACCTTCTTGATAATTCATTCAAAAAGAAATATGAATCATGCATTTTTAAAATAAACTATTTTATTTTGTTCACTTCAGATAATTGTAGATTACATACAATCCACAAAAACGTTTAGTAATCACAAAGTCTGTGATTATTATAAAATGGTAAAGTATCCCAACAGGTCAAATAAATAGTTTCTATTTCCAAAGAGAGTTTATTTTGGGGGCGGGGGGAGACTTGCCCTCACTATGCAGGATTAAGTCTTTGTAGCGCTTACACATTTTTTTCAAAGCTACCACACCCTAGAGAGTTATTTTCTCTGTCTCATAAATATCTGGCTTGCAGTCATGTAACAAATAAGAAGTGCTGCTCTTCCTGACTGAAGTTTTTATCTTTCACCCAGTACTTTTAATCTGTCCAGGTAGAATAGCCAAGCAATTATAAAAGGATTGATGCAATTCCTAAACCCAAGTGCAATCCTGTCTAAGTTCAGAACAAAATGTTTTGTCACGTTGTTGGATATAAACAGTACGGGACATCTGGTAGTTTTGGGTTGTAGTTTGACCAATGGGCTTTAAATGAAAAACTTTTAAAATAAAAAAAGATACACTTATATATAAATCATAGGTTTTCATTTTGTAGCGTTTTTTGTGAAGGCGTAATGCTTATTTCAAACCGCTAGGTGTCAGTAAAAACTGTACTCTCCCATTTGCTCACACACATCGGGATGTGGTTGTTTACAAAAGTATTCACCCTCTTATTACTTCATCAGACTTACCCATCGTTTTGTAAATATACACACATTATCTCCCCAAAGAATCTGGATTGATCTGCATGTAAACTGGACCTCGTGTGTTCCTCAAATTCCCAGAACCTGTTTTGCTTCTGTGCTCAGCCCCTCTGCACCTGGGGCTCCTCAAACTATTTTTCTAGGAAATATCTGCCAAGATCCACTCGCGGTTTCCTGCCTGTGCTCGCACTCATCCTGACCATCTGCTGAGGCTTCAGTGCAAAAACAATGTATTCACTCTCAGATTATTACATTTTTTGTTGTTGGGCATTTTAATAAATTATTAATCTATATACTAAATATAACTTCTCTGCACATTAAGGTTTTTCACAACTTTTGTTATTTTTAAGTGCTTTAAATTCCAGTTCGTTTCATGTGTTTCTTTACTGAGACGGAGTCCATTAGAGTTAAAAAGCAGCGATGTTAAATACACATTCATTTTATCTAAGGTTTGTGGTTTAGAATCAAACTTCATTTTTACTGTACTGTGTATCTAACCTCTGTTTTACTAGTTAATTTCTCTGCTACTTTCAAGTTATAACCAGAATGTTTAATCCTGCTAAAATGCATCACGAGCATACAACATATAACTAGTGCCACATGCGCGTAATGTTTGAAATTATAATTCAGCATATAATTTGTTTGAGCATTTTACTAATTGTTTTTATATTTTACTAGCTTTCCTTCTTAAAAACTGGTCTATTTCATGTATAAAGATGTCTTATATCCATCTATTATTTTCCATTTCTGTGCAGTGGCTCATCTGACCCAGAAGGGGAATCTAAACATCCACCATCAGTGAAATGCTCCAGGTGTGAATAGAGATTTAGTCTGTTCAGCTTTTATTATTTTGAAGTTATTATTTACAGCCTCTGCAGACAGTCGTTCTGTCACCTAAAATCTCACGTAAAATACATGAAAGTTTTTGATTGGAATGGGACAAAAGGTTTATATAGTTTAAGTGCTACGGATGATTTTTCAAGGGAGTTCTGGGTTTACCTCAGGATCTCCCCCCCACTACATGAAGATCCTCTAAAGGCAGGCAGCCAGGAGGCATCCTGATTATTTGGTCAAACTATTTAAGCTGTGTTAAACCCTCTCAAGGCAAACCCATAACAGGAACACAAAAAAGGAACAAATTTTACTTGATGGTGATGTCATGCTGAGCTTCTGTAGAAGTGAGAGCTACTCACTGACATTCCTGAGATATTATCAGGCTGGTCACTGTTGGAGCTCTTCCCTCCGATCTGAAACAAGCAATGAATGAAGGCTAAGGTCATGAAAGGAATTGATGTTCCCTTTCAAATCTTCAACTTTGGTAAAAGAAATAGCTAAAATCCTGGATTCATCTTTCTGCAAACGTTATTGTTGCAAAATTTCTTTTTTTTTTAATCAGAATTAAACATGTCACTCCAGACTGCTTTACTTTATATCTATTTGTACAAATAAAAAAAGGAGTTCCTGCTCATAAAATATGGGTTTGAAATATGTGTTTGAGTAGGTTAATGTGTAGGTTCTCCGTAGGAAAAACCTGAAGAGTAGTTTTTATTAAAATTGTCAAAAACTTTTCACAGCCTACATTTGCCAATAAGACAGTGTTTTATTGTCTTACAACATTTCAGAGGGTTTAATTCTTTAACCGTTCTTTGCAGAATCTCAATAGATTCTCTCAAGTTCTGGGTCTTCCCAACTCTCTTATTTAGTATTTAGATCTGGAACTTCTTTAAAATGACACATTTTAAAGAAATCATCATGCCTTGCAGAGAAACATCCCAGGAGGTTCACAGATCCTGCAGCAAGAAAACAGTGGAGCTTTTCCACATCTTTTGTTTTATGCCTGATCCACCTGAAAAGTTTTTTTAATGAAAAGTTCAAGTTTTATCTCATCCAACCAAGGCAGCTGATATGAGTTGATATTTGCTATTGGTTTAGCAAATATGGCAGATATGTTTTTTTTTTATGTATTTTCCTTGCAGGCCCCCTAGAAACAGTTGGCACAAAGATAATGGTTGTCATGGAGATTTAGCAATCCCAAGATGCCACATATGGAGATCAACACACATCTGCTGTAACTAAATCCAATGTTCTCTCGTCTTGCCCACTTTGAAAGGTTGCTAAGAGAATTTTGGATCTGTGCTCTGTGGCTTACACGCCAGAAAATCATGAATTCATGGATTACTGATTAAAAGTTCTCCAATCAACTCCAGTCAAAAAAATAACATTAATTGCAAAGATAATTTAGTTCACATTTTAACTAAATCATTACTATTTAGTAAATAGTAACTATTTACTATTCGGTAAATCGAATAGTAAATAATCTAATATTTACTACGTAAATATTTACTAAGTAAATATTTACTATGTAAATAGTAAAATATTTAGTAAATAATAAATATTTACTAAATATTTACAATTTACTAAATATTTTACTATTTTGTAAATAGTAAAACATGTACAAAAGATTTGAATATATTTAGTAAATATTAACATGTGAATAATTACTGGTGATTTTGTACAAAAACAACGATGATTTAATGTGGTGTGTACCTTTTGCTGTCTTCCTGGTGTTTCCCTGAGTTCTTTAAATATTTCTGTTATTTTGTGATTAAAATTCTTTGTTTTATCACTCCACTGCATTTGGGTCCTCTTCAATCCTCGCTGGTTTTTAGCACACCTTGACAAGAGGTACATTTTTAATGGTACTGCAAAGCCAGAGGTTTATATTTTCGTTTATTTGAAAAAAAAAAAAAAAAAAACAATTTCATGACATATATGTCATATGTGTATATGACATACATACGTAATATATGTCATGACATATATGTCATGACATATTTGAAACAAAATATAATATTGGTGAATTAGTAATGAAAAATCCGGGCAGATATTTGCACTTGAACTGGCAGAATGGTGTGTGACTTTACACACAGCTGCATAGTCACAACAGACGCTCCATGATGACAACAATGGACAAAGGACATGAGTCACACTCAATTACATACTGTTTCTTTTTTCAGAAAAGTAAAGAGTCATCTCTCTCTCTCTCTGTAATGCAAAAAGCACACACAGACACGCGGCAGTCGGAATGAAACTGAAAATATGAAGTATGAAAAGCTACGTTTAATTTCAATTGTCAAACCTAGAGCTGAAAAGTGCGGGACCTACAAAATCACAAAACACAGGAAAAGTCAACATGAACATGTCATCTCCCAATCGAAAAGAAAAATTTGGAATAGATGAAAAACAAAATTCTTGACCTCTGTCTGTAAAAGGTTACAAACCAATTTTGATGTGTTTGGAAACCAATTAACCAAAGTGAGGGCCATTATCCACAAATTGAGAAAACATAGTACCGTGGCGATTCTTCCCTGAAGTGGCCGGCCTACAAATATTCCTCCAAGAACGAATCAATGACTCGTTCAGGAGGCCATGAAAGAATCCAGAACGTTTCAGTTTAAGGAGTCTGTTCATGATTCATTATTCAAAAATAGCTTCCATGGGAGATTTTCAAGGCAGAAACATCTTCTGACTTCTGGAAGGTGTGACGACCAAACATTATACCAGTAGTGTAGTGACTTGTACCGTGACTTTAACGGCTCATTCACAATCAAAACCTTTCCAAAGTGGTTGAACAAATTTTTCAAAGAGGGCCAAGTTGGTTTAAATATCTTTTTTCTTTCAATGAAATCATTTGACCTTTTGCTTCTGCTTTATCCCATTAAGACATTTTAAATACACAGAAAAATTCCAATTATAAAAAAAATTAGATCACTGTAAAGCACAGAAATCCTAAGAGCACAGTCAGCATTTTAACTTGAAATGATTTATGTTTTTGTGCAATATTATGACAGCTGTGTCAGAACAATCTTACATATCCAGTCACTTCTTCTATTTTCACTTCAATGTAAAGTCAAGCCTAAGAAATGGGTTAGTAGATAAGGCACAGCACGATGCAAACCTGTTTTTTCTTCATATTGTGCTTCCCAGGGAAACAACTAACTTGTTTAGCAAAGAGTTTTCAGCTTTTATTTGGATATTAGCTGCTTATAACTCATTATTGTTACTTGACTATGTTCAGGGTAATGTTATTTTTTGGATACAGTGATTATTTTATTTAAATTTTATTAATGGATCTTGGATTTTGTGAAAATGAATTATGCAATTTTCCTTAGGTTTAGGTCAAAAAATGCCTTTAATGACATGGTACACATTTCCTTGTTATGATAATAAATAATAAAAAGTAGCTGAAAACCTGAACTGCAGTCGACGGAGCAACAGAAAGATGCTGTAATACTTTGAGATGATGTTTGGCTCCTTTAAAGGAAAATACAAAGAAATGAGAGATTTGCCCAGTGCTGTAAACGAATTTCATTTCAATCTTCATTATTAATAAAACATTTATAATGTTGCTGATGTTTGTCACAACTTTCAACTTTATATAAAAAATAAGTATCTGTCAAATATCTCTTTCAAACCTAAGTGCTTTAGTTGTTAAATGTTAATAAGTGACATCATGCACATTGTTTTCTGATGCAGTGGCAGGGTGTGAAGGGGTGGGAGGGGGAGGTGTTGTTTACAATGAGCGTGTTGTCATTTTTATCTGTTCCACTGGTGGGCTCTTCTACTCCCATGTCTCATTAGATAGAAATGAATGCACTCATTGTGCTTGAAGAGTTAGCAAGTATCTGCTGCAGCGCTTTCCTAAAGTGACGAAGAGGAGACGGACTGCCTCCCACTGAGAGGAGCAGCCCAGGCCACACGTCCCGCCGACATTAGTGCTAGTCCGGCGGAGATATGCATGACACAGCGAGTGACTTCATCGCTCAGTGATATCACAGAGTTACTGTCACCCTGTATCTTTACTGATTCAGCTGTTCTTACGGTCCTCCCAGGCAGCTGTCCTTTGCAGCTGCACATAGGTTGATAAACTCAGACTCAAAGACTCTGCTCCGTCACCGTTTTCCAGCTGGCGACTTGCTCCTCGTGTGGAGTTTCACGGTTGCACTCTTACTCGGCTCCGCTCCTTCACTGTCTTTGGCTTCGAGTCGGTCAGACGATAAGAGAGTCTCGGCTGAGAAGCGTGCTCTGGTGAGGACGACACAAAAGTGAATGTTGAGCGGAGAAACGGCGAGAGCAAACGTTAAAGCAGTGACGTGAGGTTAATATGGTGACGGAGGACCTGGGACAAACTGCTCTTCAACTGTTCTGCACATAGTTTTTGTTAATGACGATTTATTTTAAGGCCAGAAACAGGACGTTTGGTTGAGGTTGAACACCACTCTGCCCCAGGTATGACTGTGAGTAAACAACCGGTTATAAATGTTATGGAGAGAAGTTGGATACAGAACAGAGTATTCTACCTAGTTTTCATTCTGGTAGCATCTGAACCTGACCTGTCAAAGGTACAACAACAAAACTTACTGTGGGTTTTCAACACACCTATTGCCCCCACCCAACACAGAATCAACGGAGAGATAAAAGAGTAAAAACTTTCACAGATTTCCCGACTTTTAGCGTCAAAGATTCGTGTTCAGCACACGTTCAACTGCAGGGCATTTTGTCAGCTAAATAAGAAATCAAATAGTAAAAAAGAAAAAAAAAAGGTTGTTAAAGCAGAAATCTGTCAAATCTGGCACAACAGAGAAGCACCTACAGCAAAAACAACACCCTTATGTGGGGAAGTAGATGATTTTGTGGCCTTTGGTGCAATGAAAAAGCTGCCAACGCATCACAGAGTTTTGGTTGAACTTTTTCAGCCCTTGAAGTGAGTTTTTATTTTATTTCGTAATATGTGGTGAGTTTGATGATTCACATGAGCAGAACTCAACACAGGAGGGCACTTAATTTATAGAAATGTAGCTTTGCTTTTCTGACACAAAATCAAACTTTTAGGGATTTTTTATTTTTTTTAAATTTTTTTACGCGAGGTTCTGTGAAGTGCGTCGGTACCTTAACTAGAGTAGACAGGAATATTAAATTTGAAGGATACTCATAATTACACAGACATTTTACAATGGTGCAATCCATCTAATTATCGGTAGGTCATAAACTGGAAGACATTTGCTTCATTGCTTAGTTTGCTTTTGTTTTCTGCACATACAGTCATAATTCCAGGGATATTCCTTCAAAACAGCAGCGAACACAAGCTGCTTTTCTCTGGTGAGATAGGAGGACCTCTCTCTAAGCAGGGACATATGATAACAAACCTTTGGTTCGATAAAAAAAAACAACAAAAAAAGAATATTTAGAAAAGACAAGATCAGTGTGCAAAGACCAACAATCTACCTCAAGATGCAGAACTGAAATCTTTGCAGTTTTTGCTGCCAGTAGCAGAATATGAAAGCAACTTTACAGTGAATTAAGAGGGGATACCAAACATCAGCTTTACAGATAAATAATAATAATAATAATAATAATAATAATAATAATAATAATAATAATAATAATAAAATGTCTGACCTAAATATGCTGGGTCCAAAAGTAAAGAAGTAGGTCATCAAAAGTAGCCTTGTCTGTCATCTGAAAGATAATCTACTAGTTTAAGATATTGACTCCATAAGCCAATATTTTGTCTCACATGGTGAAATTATCTTATGTGTGAACTGAATCTCTATGGGCATCATAAAGGAAACTGACTTTCAAATCGAGGCACTTTCTTCACACTTTCACAGGAATGAATAAATGCATTAAAGTTTATACCAATAAAACTTTCTTACAATCCTCAACCATTATGCCTTAAACATGTTTTACTCATAGCTTTGAAGCTAAGCATTTCTGGCTCACAATTCAAACAGGAACCTTAACTGTATCTGATGTTCCTCACCACTTTCCGGGACTTGTCCCTGTGCTCCTCTCTGTGAGCGGGCAGGGAATGAAGAGGCGGAGGGGAGCGGGCGTTTGGGTGGAGCGGCCGTGGAGACGGCCTTTCAGTTCTGGTTCTCTCTGAGTTGGATGGAGATGGCGAGTCCGCCTCTGGCCTGTTACTGGGAGAGTGGCTGCAGTGGCGACTGGACTCTCTGCTGTTTTTTTTGCCGCTCCTTATTGAGGGCCAATCTAAATCTTCCTCAGCCCGGGTCCCGTTTCTCCCGTGGGAAAATCCTCGCAGCTTCGCTTTACGCTCCAACAGGCTGTTCAGGAAAGTGGCATCGTAGTCCCTTTCCTGAGAGGAATTCGATGGTGGATCCATTTTGGGGGGAGGTGGCTCGGCCCTCTCCCTTTCCTGTGTGTTCCCCCTCTTTTTGGGAGAAGGTAGAGGGCTTATGTTGTGTTTGCTTTTATGGCTTGCTCTGGTATGCCCTTCATGCTCACTGTTGTCGTCAAGCTCATCCCCATTGCTGTAATAATGCTGAGGAGGACCCTTGCGATGGGAGGGATATCCACCATACTCCAGCACCTCCATCTCATACTCCACCATTTCTTCTTCTCTCCGTTCTGCTCCTCTGCCTCCTCTCTTCTTGTAGGTAGTAGCAAACTCCTCCAGTTCATCCAGAGAGACGGTCCGTCCCGAAGAGTGATACGTCTTCCTCTGCAGATGTTCTGAACGAGGGTTCCACCTACAAAACGTCACAGAAGGTTACTGCATTCTTGTTTTTAACAATAAAGCCACCCCAGGATTCACATGTTTCCTTCACCTGTCATGTTTGTCTTCATCACTCGAGTTCTGTTGCCTCTGACTTCGGGTGATCCTGTGCGATTGAGAGGAAGACGGCGGGTCGTCACTGTATCGCCGTGGAAGCAGAGGCTCATCCTGGCTGTCGAGGTGGTCTGAGTCAGGGTCGTGACGGTAGCGATGAGGCGATGAGGGGTTCCTACGGTGGCGCTGCAGGTCTGGACTGCGGTTCTCACGGTAACTGTGTGGTTCTGGGGAGGAGTCTCGATCAGGGATTGCGGGCAGAGCTTTTTTCTGGACATTCCTGAAAGTTTGGTGGAAGTTGGTGTCTCCTTCGTGGAGGGAGCTCAACTCCGACTGATTACAGGCTGGATAGATTTAAAAAGAATTAATTAAATATTATAATAAAAGGAATCATTAAAAAGAATCTTTGCAAAAGAGCGTACAGGGGTCTAAGAAAGTCAAAAGTCTGGAAGAAAAATGACCAGAGGTTGTGAATAAGATTTGTGTAAAACCAATCAGAGAGGCTGGCATGCTCATCTGCTACATTTACACATGTGCACAACAGGAAACCCAACAGGCAGAACATTTGAGAGTGGAGAGGCATGCTGCGACAGGCTGAGGAAAATAGGAATCCTAAATGAAACTATGCCACAAAGCAGATAGCATCAGCAGGCCTGAGTAGCAAAGCTGCAGAGTGGGTTTACTGAGCTTACACTGTTTGCTGTTGGACCCAGAAGGGTTGAAGTGAGCCAGCTGTTTCTCTACATACTGCAGCACCCTGAGAGAGTTTTGATCCTGTGATGAAGGTACGCGGTAGGGAATCCCTACAGCTTGCATGGGCATCGGAGATACTGCAACAGTCACAATTGTAAGAGACTACTTTCAGACAGCGGTACTTAGCAAGCACGAGTGATGCCGAATGTGGCCTTTGGTTCGTTTACAACGAGCTGGCACTGTCACCAGAATCTGCTACTTCTGCAAACTGTCTGCAACAAAAAGGCAGGAAATCCTAGTTCCAGTGAATTTGTATATTTTGTTTTGATTTATGCCACAAATACAACCTGAAACTGCTCCACTGACTGGTGTTGAGGTGACCAGAGTCAGACCAGTTATAGATGGGACTGTTTGGTGGAGAATCAGCAGATTCAAAGTGTAATTTTGCTTCACTAATGGCACATTTTGATAAGACAGTTTTTACTAATAAAGACTGAAAGTGCGGATTATGTGTAATGTCAGAATGATAATAGAAAGAACAGAAAGTGTGGGATTTGCAAAAATTTGATATAGGAACTTGTGAATCAAACTGCAATTGGTTCATTTCTCATTATGGCGCTTAATTCAGCAGCCAATAAAATTCTTAATCTGAGGCATATTTTGAATTTCACCATACGATTTTACAGTAGTCAATAAGATTTGGCTGATTAACATTAACAGAGATGCATCCAACAATATTTAAGCAATCACTTCTTTTCCAAATCAGATCTTTTCTAAATATTTTTCAGTTCATATTGAGTCTCAAACCAATAATCTCTTTCTCATAGGAAGACAAGATAAAGGTAACACCTCACCTGCTGCCACTAGAGTCCCATCTGAAGGGGGGACAGTAGACACCTTGTCCACCAGGGAGGGCGGGGCGATGGGGATCATGGCTGGAAGTCCAGACACAAAGTATGGAGGGTAGGCTGGTGTCTGAGGGGTGGAGGCGCCAGTCTTTATGCCTTTACCAGCTTCATACACTAAAAAAGAAACAATTATACTCACTTCCAAAATAAGAAAGCAGTCTTTTTTTTTTTTTTAGTCGGCATCATTAATCTTGGCATGAATTGCGTCCCAGTCCGAGTGTGTGTTTATGCTCACGGTGTCGGGGGCAGCAGCACGTGTCGGGGCAGCACCAGCAGCTGACGTAGCAGCAGCAGGAGTGGGGACAGCACTGACACCAGCAAACTCCAACCAGGAGCAGGAACAACACGCTGCCGAGCACCACGGCCACCACAAACGCCCACTCTGCAGGGACACACAGACAAATACATGCTTGTCATAATATCTGCTTAAGAATCAGGGCCTGATTCTGCTCTAGTATTTTTTCTAGAGGATGCCACGTTGTCATCTAACATGGCGGTTTACAACCTCGTCGAGTTTGGGCAGATGTGTAAATGCTTAACAGGGAAAACTTGATAACTTAGTTATATTCAATAAAACAACTCTTTTTGTTTTTTGTTTTCACTACCAGCTTGAACTTTTGCACTTCTGTCCAGGGATCAGACGTTTTATTTTTATGTACATCCTCAGTGCAACTGTTTTTTGACAACCTCGCTCCATATAAACATCAGCAAAATGAGGATTACTCTTTTAAATCAACTGACTAATTTGTTAGATTATAAAGCAACACTGGCTGGTGACCCGCCAAAAATACTTCCCACCTCTCAGTCGTGTGACCACAATGGATAAATGTTGCAAACCTGTGCTGCAACACACACATGAATCCCAGCACCACACAACACCGTAGTGCTACCAACACCATGGCTGCTACATTTTATTGCAATTTATAAATAATGTTTGAGTCACATGATTTGTGTCAGCAATCAACACCATTTTGCTTTTAATTTTCGTGACCAAAATAGCTGCTGTCAAGCTGAGAGAGAACTGTGTCACTTTAGATGAGACAACTAAATGGCAGCAGAGTGATAACATTGTTTTAAAACCTTCGTATCAAATCAGTTAAGTGTTTTAATGAACATATGGAACGAGAGATCTCCAAGGAAAGAACGCTAGATTTAAAATGTGACCAAACCAACTATCATCACATTGTCTGTGACAGAAACAAGAGGTAAACATTTTACAGACAAACAGAGGAATAACCAACTTGCAGAAATGTAAGTCTTTTTCTACCTTCTTTAGAAATTCGAACAAATGACAAAAAAAAGAGGTCATTTTGCTCAATATTTTCTGAGTGTAACAGTACAGACATGATGCGTGCAATCAGTGCAGCTGATAGACCACATCTGCTGCCTCCGTCCACGGAGACTACACAAAAAAAGGGGAAGGAGAGGGAAGATAAGGAAACCTTCAACAATGTTATGTTCCGCTCGGCATTCTCTCGCTGTCTCGTAAACACAGCCAGCGGCCACGGCTGCCGAACACACACTGACAGGAAGCCTGCTCCTGCTGCAGGAAGGAAAAGGGCAGTTTATGCTGCTCTCTACAACACTGAAGATCTGTGGCCGTTTCAGATAAATAACTCGTAATGTGATCTGATTTACAGTCACCGGGACGCCTACGCCAACACACGATCTCGCTTAAGCGTTTTTAGCCCCCACAGAAACCTGTGCGTGAGTCACTGCAGATAACACTCATCGACACAACGCTTGCAGCTGAAATAAGCAACTTCTAACCATCCAGCCTCAGAGTCAGATCACGTCACATTGGGAGTATTTCAACACCGTTCCTTCGGTTCGTCGATCATAAACATGTGTGACATAAGCCAAACTCCCCCTCCTTTTCTAGCTGCTGCCTTTTTACAGACCTTTAACCAAATGCAGTGGGATGACATGCTAACCCGAGCCATAAATAACTGTAATGACCATAATAACTGTTTTCCAGCACTGCTCATCTTGGTGGGAGCAACGGCCAGCTCATTATTTGATGGGTGTGGACCAGCCTGTTATCTAGAAACTGGCTCTGTTAAAGTGTCCTTGGAGCTAATTCACACAAAAAAATCTGTTGTGTTATCTATAAAAAAAAAATATCAAGAAAATAGAACATTGCACATGATGAGCATGCTTATGTGTGGACAATTATTTATTTTATTTTTGTGGCCCATTTGTAAACCTGATTACAAGATGTTTTGGGAAAACTAAGATAAAAAGTAACCGATATGATGTCAGCCATCTACAAACTAACTTTTGATTTTAATTTAGCAGACGATCTAGAAATTGTCCTTTGTCTGTTATCAGACAAAGCCAGAAGAAGCCAAGATGCGGTTTAAAGCCAGAAGGGTTAGCATGAACGAAAGAAAGCAGGTAAAGAGTAGAAGACATTATGCCCCGACTGTACCTGGCATAATCTTCAAATCAATGTCAGGCAGGAGATCTTCAGGCACACCTGAGAAACCTGGAGAGAGACAGAGCAAAGGTGACCAGAGCAGAGGAGAGCGGATGGAGTGAATCAAATCAAGTGATTGGTGTAATTAGGTGGAAGTATGCAAGCATGCCATAAAGCATAAACACAGCAAAACGGGAAGAAAGAGGGAGAGAGAGAGAGAGAGCTGACAGGTCAAGGAATGAAAAGTAGGACATGTTTTGTCTGGTTTCAGAAAACCGATATATCAGAGCTGCTGATGAGAGCAATCAGCACGTCTTTTCTGATTTTAAAGGTCTTAAAATGTCATCTGTCTGATAGTAGCACAGACTGAAACTCAAAATTATTCCCATGAAGATAAACAGGCAGGACCCGTGAGAAAGGAAGAACTGTAGACATCCCAGATATGAACATTTCTTCAGTTCTCAACAGGCAGCGAAAACCTTTTCTTAACCCTTTCAGGCATAAATTATGATCTTTTGTGTCAGGATTTTTTTCCAATTTTTTTTTTATTTTCTTAAGGCATAGAAAAAAAGTAGGAAATTTTTTTTGTAAAAATGTTTTTATTTTATTTTTTTAGGTGATCAATTGTAATTTTCTCCATATTCAAAGTTGTCATTTGAAAAATACATCAGCAATACTGTTCTTTAGGGATTATCTGATGATCACAATATTTTTTTACCTGCAAAAAAAATGCAGGTAAAGGTCCCTGTCCCTGTCCCTCCTTCTCCTGGAAGGACATTTTCAGCTGATGGCCAGTAGTTGATTTTTATGATGCATTAGTGTCCACTTCAGTGGTCTGTGTGCATTTATAACATAAAAATCCACAAGAAGAACAAGAAAATGGCTTTTAGATAGCTGTCCACTGTAGTGACCACTATGCATGAAAGGGTAGGATTTCCCCAAATCTGACCAACAGTCATCTCATCAGGTGTGAATGCACTTTGTAGGTAACCATAATAATTTTAAGTCTTTGTGTTTTTGATTGCAAAATTGCAAAGAGTTGGTCAAAGCTCCTCCGCAATGAAGTTTGCAAGTTTGACAAAGTTATTTAAAAGACAACTGCCTGAATTTATTGGTGCTAAACATTGTTCAACAACATACTCTTTAAAATGTTCTACTACCACAACATTAGAGGCATCAGCTGAGGTACAATATGGAATATTAGAGGCACTTTAAAAAGAAATTTGGTTACAAAGTGCATGTTATGTGTCCAGGGAAGCAAACTGCAGCTTTGTGAGAAGTGAAACCTCCCGTAAAATGTCTGAGATGCAAACAGAACCTGGTATTTAACAGCTGAGGGTGTGAGTATTGGCAGAAAGGACGAAATGAATATTTGCTGTGCCAGAAAAGAGGGCAGCAGAAACAACATGCAAGCTGATCGTAGCCTGACTCCAGCTGACAGTGCACATACCTCACTTAATATCTCTGGCGGGCTCAAACTGGTCTTTGCTGGATTTGAACAATGTTTTTTTCTTCAGTTAAACAACTACAATTTGTCCTTTTGTAGTTTTGCATATTTCAGTTTGTTTTACTTTGCCTGTTTTGTATTTTTTTTTTCTTGGTCATGCGCACTTGGACTGACTGAAACCTGGTGATTCTCTAAAATTGACTTCCACGGAGCTTTAGATTGTTTTTGTGCCCTGCACACGGTGATGTTCATGAACCGCTTCCCTTCCTTCTCTCCGTTTCAAGAAGAAGCATAGAATAGACTTGAGCTTGGATAAAAATAAAAGGTGAATAATGGGAGGAACTGCATGGTTTTAGAAGAAAATGAATCCGGTATCTTTCAACCTTGATGCAATTTTAACCAGCTTTTAACTGGTTTAACCAAAGAGACCATATTAAACAGCTAGTCTTGTACAGTATTCATAGTGCTTGGATATTGGGCCTTACTTGATATAGCTCTGTAAAGTACCAGTCAAGTGTCTATTGTGCCGCTGTGCTCTGCTCTGCTTTCTCTGCATCATTAAATCTTCCCTGCCTTCTTTTCCGTGAGGCGATTTGCTGTAAAGACAAAAGACACCCCGAGCGTGGCCTCCGCTGTTGTTATGGGAACACAACAAGCGCCTCACATGGTGCAGAAGGTCAGGAAATGCACAAATTTTGGGGGCTATTGCGGATTTAGCTCAACACCCAACAACATAGCAAGACTATCTTCTTCTTGTGCTTTTAGTATTACGCTACCTCATCTTTATCACAGTGGAGAACATTCCCGCAGCTTAGAGAAAGCTGCAGGAGCTGCGTCCTGTGAGTCTGTCGAACACCACCCAAATAAAAGTTCAGCCTCTGGAAGCTGAAGGCACCAAACGGTCCAAAAATGTTTCTTGGCAGTCTTTGTGATAATGTTTGCAACTGAACACACACAAAACACACACACACACTTGGCATATTAATTTTAAATGTTGAAGTTTGTTTGATCGAAACTGCAGTTTGGTAGAAACTGAATGCAGTTCTAGTTGTCATGTTCCGTGTTTTTCTGTGTGTTTATTTTGAGTTTCCTGTGTATCTGTGTCTCCGTGTTGTCCTGTCTCCCTTTGATTACTCCCAGGTGTTTCTCATTCCCTGATTACCTCCTGTGTATTTAGTGTCACTCGTCTAATGTGCGCTGAGTCCTTAGTGATACCAGTTGCTACCGACGTTGAGCCCTGGCTTCCACTCAGTCGTGCTGCCTGTGTTTTTGGACTGTTTTGGATTTTTATGTTCATTAAATCATCATTATTCATCTACCTGGTTCCATCTGCGTCTGCCTCACCACCTCAACACCACCATTACATGACACTTGTAGTTTCAAATGAAGGAAGAACTCCTTGTTCTTCAGCCCCTCAATGAGTGGCTCATTTTAAAAATTTTGTTATGCAGAAAAGTCCAGCATACGAGTTTGTTTCCCAGTAAACAGTATGTCACTTAAAAATCTGCATTAAAAAGCATTTTAAAAATGACTGTCAAAGCGGTCACAAAGAATAAAATCCAAAAGTCTAGTGCCGGTAAAAGCATCTATTGAATCGGTGACACTGTTCCAACTGGTATGTCAAGTTGATTTAACAGTTAAGGATTACCTGACAATATTTACAAATAATTTTTTTTATAGATCACACGTTCCTATTTGTTGTTGAAATTCTTTGCATCACAAGGTGATGAAAGAAGCAATAGGAAAGCAGAAATAGCTCACCAAGAACCAGCAGCTCCACCGAAGCTTCATTCTGTCCTTCTATGTCATCAGCTATAGTCACTTGGCAGAAGTACACACCGCTGTCTCCCCACTGGACCTCTCCTATACGCAGATCTGCTGCTGCATGAAAAATGAAGACACAATTTAAAGGCACCGACTCTTTTTTTTTTAACAAACATCCTCTAAAATAAGTGCATTCTGGATTAGTCTGGAATGAAGCGTTTTTAAATTAATTTTTAGTTTCATTTGCACCCTGAAGGACTTATTCTAAACCCAACAACAAAAAAGTTTGATTGTTCTGGAAATATGTTATAAAGTGACTGCTGGGATTATCGCACTCAGTATGTATATTTTCATGAATCAGGGAGAAAAATTGGTCATTAAAATACTCATAGTCATATTAGTCATATAAATAGTCATATATTATTATTAACTTTATATTATTGTATATATTATTACGTTATTCCTATATATTTTGGTTCTGATTATCATTTAAAACAACTTTGTAACTTTTACAGATTATGACCTCATATCAACCAAAATAACTACAAGTGATTTCTTCCTGGTCAATGTTTAATCATATAACTGTAGTTCCTTAGAGTAGAATATGGTAAATCAATCGATGGTCAAAACCTCATGATGCATGAACAGAACCATGGTCAGTATCAATTTGTACTCGGAAAAATACAAAGTAACCAAAATGACAAAGACATGATATGTTGAAAGGGTGAAATAATCACCAGGTAAACCCTGCGCCAAAACACTTTAATGGAAAAAAGAGAATTCTTCTATTTGGTCAACATTTACTTTGTGTACTTAACGTATAATTCAATGTTTTTTCAACCGTTTCAGAAATGGGAGAATATTTTGAGTCGTCCAATGACACTTGTATTATATATTGCTTTGACGGAAGATGATGTTCTATCTAGGTTATTATTTCTAAATAAGAAATAAAACTTTCTTATTTAGAGTGAGATTGATCTGAGGCAGAGCGAAAAATAGGGGAAAAGTTCATGTAATGCAGACTTTTTAAAAAAATTTTATCCCTGATGCTTCTCCTGATACTTCTCGCTTTGCCCGTCTTTGGTCTGATTTCCTCATTGTGAAGCAGAGTATCCACAGCTTCTTCTCTTAGACAGGCGCAAAGAGGATCAGGAAACTTGAAAAATTACTGACAAATACCACTTTAAAGATTTCATGGGGTAACAAGTCCAAAAGAAATAAAGAATGGTTTAAAACTTTTGTGCAGTTTTACAGATTACAACTAAAATGGCGGTGAGAGAAAAGTAGTTATAAAGAAAGGCACTTCTGCAAAAGTAATTATTTCTGTGAACTGAACACGAACACAGGAATTCAACAAGTATTTCCCAGTTCTAGAGGGGCGGTTAGATTTAATTTGTGTGATTAAAATGTGATTTATAGAACTGAAATATCATTGGCTTGCTGACAATCCTGGGTCTCCAACTCTATTGTAAGAGGGTCACATGCATAAATACTTCAGACAGGAAACACTTTGTAGAATTCCCTTCCTTTTCCTGTTGGCCAAGGAAAGACAAGCTGGGACCAGTCTCCGATTCTCTTATAAAATCTGAGTGTCTACATCGCCTTTGGGTTTGTGGATTAACTTTTTAGCTAATGTATGACTGTATCTTCTGAGCCGTGTGTATGAACCGTGAAGTGTTGAGCTTGTTAGCCATGTGATTACCAGAGCACCCGACCCGCCCAGAGCCCACTGAGAGAGACTCCAGACTCCAGCCTCCCTGCGACCCTGAGTAGGATTACATGGGTATGGATGACTGGACGTCTCCAAAGGCAACAAAGGATTTTACGTTTTTTTTATTGGGGGGGGTTAGGTTTGCCAGTTTACAACATTGCTACTCTGAAAAGTAAGACAGGAGGTGGAGTGGGACAAAGAAAAGAGTGTGATGTTGAGGGGGGGAAAAAAGATAAAACTTGGACACAGAAATACATCAGAGGGAACAAACCAGAGGTCAAGATGAATGGAGAGACAGTGTGAAAGCCTTTTCTTTTGTCCAAAAATCCTGGCTCAAGAAGAGAGTTAGAGCTCCGTAAATCTAAGGCCAGCAAACAAGCCTACCTCTCTTTGCTCAATGAGTCTTTTCAGACACACATGCATAAGAACAGTCTGTCCCTTTAGTTAGTCTTTGAAGGACATGATGGCAATACAGCGACACAAAGGGAAAACTAAGGGCAGTGGAATGGCATGTTTACATCGAGAGTTTGCATCCACAGCTGAAACATCACTAGGCAGCAACAATGACCATCACCAGGTGATCAAGGAATGAGGGGATAGTTTCGATGACAGAAATCGGCAGAAGGGGGAACGTCTTACTGTTGATGATGGTAACATCTCTGTTCTTGTAGTACTCTGAGAGCGTGACCGAGGACCCGGATATGGAGGCCACGGTCCTGACGGTCCTCCTGTTGTCGGAGCAGTCGAGGTGGCTCGCAGCGGAGCCCGCCTCGTAGCCTCCGCCGACCCCTCTGCTTCCACTCTGCAGCCCGCCTCCGCCCAGGCCTCCGCTCAAGCTGTCGGGGAAGCTGAACGAGTCCCTCGTGCGGTCCCGGCAGTACGACTTGTAGATCCACTTCACCATAGCGGACTGAGTGGAAACACTGGTGTACTGGCAAGGCAGAACCACTGACTGGAACAGAGTAGCGTACCTCTTCTCATCTCTCACCACCACATGGAGCCCTGAGCATGGAGGAGGGATGACACCTGTAAGGGAAGAAAACATATATAGGTTGGTAGACTGAGGAAGCTGGGATGGTTAAAAGAATAACGTGATTGTATGTTAATGGAGCGTAGAGCATAATCACTAGCAAACTAGTAAATCAGCTCAAAAATATACTACGGTGCTAAGAACTCACATCTTCTAGTAATTATCAATAGTTTTTCAGTTTTTTTTGATGGTCTTTCAAATGTCTTTGGATTAAGTTGTAATAATTGTGTTAATGATAGTGAATTTATAATAACATTTGTGCTTAGTTGCCACAATGATCTTTAAGTCAGAGTTCAGAATAAAAACAACATTATCTCTAATGTATCTGGACAGCAAAAAGATGAATAAAAAGGCAACAAAAGCCCAAAGAAAACCCCTAGAAAGCCTAGAAAATTATGACTCAAAATGCTTAAAGTGAGTACAGAAAAATGTTGCTCATTGGAAGTAAGAAATGCATAAATCAGGACACATTTTGACTAATAGTTGTTGCAACTGTTTGAGCTGCTTGTGTTCGCAGAAACCCAACAGAGCTTTGCTGCCCTGCTGGTCACTTTGCAGCTTCTGACAGCTTCGACTCACAGCATAACATGGAGACTATGCTAAAAATGCTAGGAACTACAGTGAAGCAATAATGTGAGGAAAAAAAGAAAAAGGACCAATAAGACATACACACCCAGAAACATCTGTGCCTGCTGTTCTGCGAATATTTTGATTTGTGAAATATAGGCTACAGGGGGCAAAATGATCCCTACCAGTAAAAATGACTGTGGGCTGAAATGAGAGGAGGTGTGTGAAAACAGATCGCCTGAGGCAATCCGACATACAGTAGGTGATAGTGTGTTTTCTCTCACATTATCACAATTTAAAGAATCAGTTACATTTACTCTCTTATCTTACCTTATAACCTAAGGCTATGAAAGATCTAGATAGGTTGCGCAAAGAAGAAAATCCATCTCACAAGGAGGTGGTAAAAAATATTAATAGAAAAGGAGAATAAACTCTATTTAGTTGAATAATTGCAACGAAACCACATGTCATTTACGGTTGGATTTTTCATTCGGGAATCAAACTACTGCAAGTGACGATATAAACTGCCTGGCTCAAACAGGTAGTTTAAACAGGTGGGGGTTCCTATATCATTTAGTCGTAATTACATTATGTCATTACAAGGGAACACCAGGCACACTCTGTTCTTAAAATGAAAAATAACCTGATAAAACAGATAAAACATTGATTCTCTTATCAAGTTATATAAATGATAAACGCTGAGCATCTAAAATCTTTAACTCAGAGTTGTGGTACTATCCTGCATTTATTAGTTTTCAGCAAAGGAGGACTGGGAGTGTTTTGGATGTTCGTATTAAGGTCTTGTGAGGAAACACTGAGTGTGTTTTTTGGTGCATTGGATCAAACCTGTCTCACTTCAAAAAGATTTAAACAAATTGATTCAATAATCAATATGAGTTGAAGAAATTAGTTAAACTGCTGTTTGCTTTCTATGTTGTACTTTTTTTCCCTTTAACTTTATTTGGCCCCAAAATATTAAGGGAAGATTAATCTCTTTCAGATCTATAATGATATAAACCCATAAATAGAGAAGGTATATTTTGCGCAGAAAATAAACTAAAGACACAGAAGGAAAGCGCAGATTTAAAGTTTTTGATATATTGTCAGTTTCCGACTGTTGTCACTATAAGCAAGAAAACGTATGAAGATTACATCACAAGTATTCCCATACTTTTCTAATTTAATTTCTATAATTTGATGATTAATACTTTTTAATCCTTTCTATAAAGTTCTGTTCATACTTGGTCACATTTTTAGTGTATTTTTAGAGTGCTGTCACATATTTCCTCCAAACAAGCAGAGGTCAGCTCCTTTCTCCGAAAAATCCAGATAAAATGTAGCCTATCTGAAAAAAACAACAACTTTGATCCCCAACCCCCAAAGCTTCTAACCCGACTCATTCACACATGACTTAATCCGAAACAAACAGTCTTGGCAAATGAAAAGCACAGCGAAACTGGCCCCAAACCTCAGTACCCTTAACTAAAACCTGTCTTTGACAGTTTTTCCGCAGGCTGGATCACTTTTTCAGCCTACCTGCCAGAAAAAGGATGAAAATCCGCCACATTTCGGTGGAAACCAGCTTCCAGATCCTCGTGGTAAATATTGTGAATATTGAAGGATAAAAACTTTGTTTTATTTCCTCCTCCGTCTCATCCCGGGATGATGGTACAGGATCGCGGAGACAGTTTATAACGGGACTACAGCGCCCAAGAGGACATCAGTCAAGCTTGGAGAGGCTGAACACTTTCCGATTTGCGACCTTTCATAATAAAGTGATCACTGACGCAGACAGACAAAAAAAAATAAACCACTTGGTTAAAATGTAGCTAATCATTTGCTGTGGAAAACAATAAGTACTCGTGTCGCTATAGGCTTTAAATATAAAGATCAAATTGTGGGATTTCAAAATTTTCCTTAACATGGGTCGTTTAGGACTAGCCTGCAGCACACTTTCCCTCTCTGATTTGAATCTGTTTTACTTTAATTTGAAGATAAAGCTCAATCTGCACATTCCGCAGATTGAGCAAAAATACTTGAGTGTAAAAAACAAAAAGCAAAGGAACAAAAAACAAAAACAAAAAAAAAAAACTTAATTTTATTTTGAAATTGTGAAAATCTTTTTTCCTCAGTAGATAAGAGGCATCTTGGTGCAGCAGGTTGTGAGGCGTCAGGACGCTCCCCCAGTGCAAACAAAAGATGTTGGGAGAGACGGAGAGATGTGAAAATGCCTAGATTGAACCCTGACAACGTGGGTAAATAACCGAATCCATAAATGCACTATATAGAAGTTAGACATGTGTAGGAAAGTCTGCAAAATGAACTTGAAATTATGATATGGACTTCTCGCCAGGGGGGGAGGGGAGGCGGAGCAAAACAAACAAACAAACAAAACTTAAAAAACTAAACAATTAAAACTGGTTAGCTAAATTTCTCACTATTTATCGTTTAATGCTTAATTTGTTCTGTCAATATATAATTTGTTTATATCCATTTTTGATTTAATGGCAAAGTTTATGCTGCATTAGTAAATATCTGCAAAAAATAAATAACTCATTTTTCACTTTGCACATTTGGTTGTTTACAAACCACTTACTTTTTATGCATGTATTAGCAGTTTGTTTTAGGCATTCTCTTTAGACAACAGATTGTCTAAAAAACATTCTAGAGATTCCTTTTTAAATTTAGAAAATTCAGCTTTGAATTTTGAAAGCAGATGCAAAATGGATAATATACAGCTCTGGAAAAACAATTAAAACACAGCTGAAATGATCAGTTTTCTGATTTGACTTTATCTAGGTTTATGTTTGAGTAAAATGGACATTATTTTCATAATGAACTACTGACAACGTCTCTGAAGTTCCAAGCAAATATTTTATATTTACATACAGAAAATGACAAATGGACAAAATAACAAAAAGGATGCAGTGCATTCAGACCTCAAATGATGCAAAGAAAACAAGTTCATATTCATTTAGAAACAACAATAGCCTACTAATATTTTAGCTCATGGAGAGTTCAGAAATCAGTATTTGGAGGAATAACAATGAGGTTTTCAATGGGGTTCAGTGCAGTGAAGCTCCCAGAGCTGCAGGTTCGGATCAAGCAGCTCCTCTAAATCCTCGTGGATTCTGCAACAAGAAATATTGAAAGAATGCTCTATGTCGCCATTTAGTGTCAGGATTTTAAAATGTCCTGCTTATCCTGTGGAACAAACAACTTGGATTTTTCAAGAGAAATCTTTAATAAATGTAAACAGCAAAACAGTACAGCACGGTGCATTTAAAAATGTACATCACACATTCAGATTGAAATTATTTTTGTAGATTGAGTTTTATTTGTAATCAAGGTTTACTATAACAGAAAGAAAACAGGACGAGCCTTATTAGACCAACGACCAGCATAAGAGAAAGCTCCATTTTAATGATATTATGGTTAACAAAAAGAAAATTAGATGGTTGAATTAATACATTTATATGCAGTGATACACTATTAGCCTTGTGCAAAATAAACCAAGTAAGCATAAAAAAAGCACCAAGATAAAAGACTTCATCTCTGCCGAGGAGGTAGTCTTTCAAATAACTACAGCTTTTATACCCAGCAGAAGCAGATGTTTAAAGGCACTATAAAAAAATAAAATGAAAAAGTATTCAAAAGAGTAAAACACGCTAAAATACCAACTAATCTAATTGCATAGATCACCTTACACACATTTGGCACCATTTCATAACAGCCTTCGTATTTGTACAAAACAAAATCTCTGACTGGAATGTGATCCAACAAAAACAACTTAAAATGTAACTGAATGTAAAAACTGAAACAGTCTTATATATTTAAAATATTTACATTTTCACTTCTGAGGATAATTTTTCAAAGTACACCTGATATTTGACATAAAATCCCGTGAAGCCTACCATTTGCTATAATTAGCTCGACACATATGAGGAAGTTGTTAGGCACTTTAAATAATATGCAGCAATCCTAAAAATATATATTTTGTGTGGTGGATATGTGAAATGTTGTCCACCTCCTAAAGTGTTTATTATCTGGATTTTACATACAAATGTAATTAATATTTGGCTGCATTTAAAGGGGCAGTATTATGCATTTTGAAGGTACATAGTGCCTTTTTATAGCACAATGATTTTTACCAGCGTTGCACTGACTAGTAACTCGTATAATGAGCTCAGCAATCATCTCAAAACAGATTGGAAAACACTTCGTTCGTATATGGCAACAAGATGTTCTGGTCTATTTCCTCTTCTCGTATAATTGATAACTGAACAATCAAAAGAGTCAATATCATGTTTTAAAATCTCAGGAAAATTTCCAATGGGGAATAACTTTTGCATTTGGGTTAAAAATACCAAAAACATGTGAAACTGTTAAACAAATCTGTGATTTAACACACATTAGCTGGATTACCCTCGTCATTCTAGTCCAGCTTCTCTAAGGTTTGTTGCGGTCATCTTCATAGCGGGGGTCTCTGCGATCATTGTAGCGTCGCTCTTCATCATAGCGGCGGTCATCATCATAGCGGCGGTCATCATCATAGCGGCGGTCACCATCATAGCGCTCATTGCGGTCACTGGGTTTGCTGCGACGGTCATCGTAGTCACTGCGCCGGTCGTTATAGTCGCTGCGCCTATCATTGTAGTCGCTGCGTCGGTCATCGTAGTCGCTGCGTCGGTCATCGTAGTCGCTGCGTCGGTCATCATAGTCTTTGCGGCGGTCGTTATAGTCGCTGCGCCGGTCGTCATAGTCGCTTCGGCGGTCATCATAGTCGCTTCGGCGGTCGTAGTTGCGTTCACTCCTCTCCTCGTAGTTATCACGTGGATTAGCTGCTTTGGTCGCACTGGTATCATCATATTGTCTGCTCTTCTCTTCATTACCTTTGCTACCCTCCCCTTTTCGAACAGACTCTTCGTCACCAACTCTGGAAATGAGACAACAGACAGACAATTAGGGTGAGGGGATAAGCTCCATTGACAGTCCACAAAAAGATGAGCTAGACAAAGCTGGTTGTACTTTTGAAGAAAAAAGTAGCAAATGTATCCTTGCAATTTTGTAAAACCTTAAAAAATATCTGAGATACAAATGGACAGTAAACATACCATCTGGTTGTGAAGGCAAAAAGGTTTATAATAATCACTGGGAAATGTATAAAGTTATACTTATTGCTAGCCAGGCTTTGCTTTGTACAGAGGGTTTGCTACTGAGAACCGACTGTTTTCTGGAACCGTGGACTCCAGAGAGCAGGATTTAAATTTTACAGCTTTTAAATTTTACCCAATCACAGCCCAAATAGTTCATCAAACTTGCTTGTTCTCATTAGGATTGTGTGAAATAAAGTAATTTGTCACGAGAGAATTTTAGGTAATCAGTACGCGTGAGTATGAAGACCCAACCGTCCGCGGACAGTCAGCGCGGTTCATGGAATGTGCTCAGTACGCCCGAGTATGTGGGGGCCTTGAAGCTTACCAGAAATTGCCTGCACTGTAAAAAACTATCCCTCACTGCTAAGAGAGACATGCTGAGCTGAACTAGATGGCTGTTAATGTTAATTCAATATTTGGAAGCGTGACCAACATGAACTGAATAGCTTTGTTCACTTCCTCCTCTGCCATTTGCAAACTAAACACATACTACAATTCTAAAACAGCACGGAAAATCAACCTTATTGTCCACAACTACTTCTTCTGCTTACTGATTGGTTTGATTGAAATTCTACCAGAGAAATCAACTTCAATGGCAGAAAGACCAGAAAGCTGAAGGGAGATGAGAATCAAGCGGAATAACATAAGAAGGCAGTTGCCAGGCAAACTAAAAGCTTGTAACGTACTCTTCCTGTAAGAAATTAGAATTTCTTTCAATATTCTTCATTTTTGCCACAGTTAATTCATCATCAAAATGTACAAATATTTCCTGTCAAAATATCTTTTTAGTTATAACCTGATTTTCTTGTAAACTTGAAAGCCCCGATGTGAGCAGCTCACATATTCAACCTCAAACAAATCTCAGCCTCAGTCCGGGACAGTTGAGAATCTTGTCCATCATTTTGGATTTGCATTGTTTTATAACTAGCATGTTTCGTTTAGAGCTAGAGCGCGGGAGAAATAATAATAATAATAATAATAATAATAATAATAATAAAACATTACGGTGCCAGGGCATAATTCTCCTTCTCGTCATCCTTCTTTCGGCAGCAACAGCAATAGATAATAATGATCAGTATGATCAAAGCTGCAACGACTGCTCCAATGATTCCTGCAGTTGAAGCGATGTTCATGGATGCTGCATAAATCAGAGAAGATGAGTTGAGACAACAATGAATAGCAGAATTAATTATTTTGATGATCAGATCTGTTAGAAGGTCATATATTACGTGGTAAGACTGAGAGTGTGAGGTTGCAGGAAGCTGAGCGAATCTTGTTTTGTGAGGTGCAGATGTAGAATCCGGAGGTCTCTTTGGTGATGTTGTACAGAGACAGGATGCCTCCCTCTGAAAGACAATCACAAACAAAACAAATAATGATGTATACTTATATGTAAGGCTGCACTACATCATAGAAACACGCAGTATTACTTCTAAAAATCTGGAATGACGACATCTGTTGCAATCAACCTTCAATACTGTAATAAACCAATAGTGCATTGATGCAGAGGAGTGTAATGGTTCCTTATCTGTGTCTATGAGAGCTGCACACAGATACCTAATTAAAAAATTAACCAAGGATCAATCTCATTTTATTGCTCTACTGCATATCAAAGTACTAGCTCATAAGTAGATTTCATTGCCAGCAGTGTTAAACAGTTGTCATAAGATATAATTGCAAACTGTTTGCATTTTTCTTCCATGTTTTACTTTCATTAACTAAAATACGAAGTTTTCAACACAGTACGTAATTCTGGATCGCTGCATGTTGCTGCAAACTTAAATCTTTCAGGATGAGTACATTTAAACTTTAATTTATTTCACCCTGATTGTCCAAATTCTCACTGAACTGTCTGTTTACAGTGATCATTTCACAAGAAAAAAAATACTATTGGCAAAAGTTAAACATCAAACTAATTTAGTCTCATTTATTTTTTTTCTTTATCAGTTCCACAATTGTTTTGCAGAGGTTTACTCTCCTTTGTGTTTTTGTAGCTTCTGTTTGTCCTAAATACTTACTATCAGTGGTTCTGGGGTCATTAGCACGAGGATTGTTTAGGACATCATAACTGTTCCACTTGTAAGTTGGAGGAGGAGACCCTTCCTCAGAAACACAGGTGAGGTTGATGTTTTGGCCGTACGTTGCTGTACCCTGAATCTTGCAAATGGGTTTAGATGGAGCCACTTGAAAAAATTAAAAGGATAAAGAGAGTGATATTATTTGTCTTTGAGAAATCTTTTTTTAAAGACAATTAAAAAAAAAAAAAATTCCCGCTCATGGTACATTGGAACTATTAAAAAGAATAATAATAAAAACACTGTTACTTACAATCAGATAAAACATGTGCAGCTACACAATCTCTCAGAATGCAAATTAAGAATTACCTAGAACAGTCAATGTTGCTGTGTCAGTATTTTTGCCTTTGTTGTCATTTGGGATATTTATATGACACTTATATTTGTTGTTGTCTGCCGATGTGACAGAGTAAAGCTTAAGGTCAGCTCTCCCAGTTCCACCATTAACATTTACATCCAGAGACGCCCGGCCTTCTAATATAATGTTTATGTCTCCATCGGGATGATAGTAGGTGAGAACGTCGTCCTGTTGAGAATCACAGCATTAGAGAAATATGTCGATTGATTCAAATGAAAAACACACATAGAGATACTTACTTCACCAGCAGACCATGTGATAATGATCTGTTTTGGACTGGGTAGAGCGCTTGTAAATGTGCAGGGCAGTGTGATGTTGTCTCCTCTGGCGAACTCATACTGATCGTTAGGGATGTTAACCTGGATGGCAGCAGCAGCTGACCACACTGTAATAAATTAAAACGATGGTCATTTCCATGATCATGTGATCATACATTGTTGAATAAACAGCAACAATGTTCAACGCTGAAGCTCATCATTAGGACTCGGCAGTGCTTCTGAGTTCACAAAAACACCAACTCACAATTTTAATCAAACATTTATTTTTCGTGTTGATTTGCTTTAAATTATTTAAAATAAAATAAAAAAATAGAAGCACGCGGCAGTGGCGCGACCTTTAGTGCAGAGGCCTTAGTCCTTGGTGATGTCACCAGTCCCTATCCCGGTCGCCATCGTTGTAAGTCTACCCGCCTTCCTGTCTGTCAAATGTCAAATAAAGGCCTCTAGAGCCAACTGAATCTCTTTAAAAGAAGGAACGAGTCATCATAAGAGCGTGTAATGGACCACTTTTCCAAAACGATCGACAAAAATGCTCATTTCAAAAATTTTATTCAAATTCCAAAATACTTCATTGATATCCATAGCGAAATTAAATAAATTTGTCAATAATGCCGAACGTATTTATTAAACCGTTTAACAAAAATGTTTTTTGAATATTAACCATCGCTGTTAAAGTAAAACCTTGCATGTTAAGGCCAAAGGTTTGGAATATGGTCTGCTGGGCCTTGCGTTTTAAAATGGACAGTGTTTGTATTGACTATTTGTCCCGAAAACTTAATTCCAAAATCGAAAAAATTCAAATCTCAAAAGTGATCAAAACAAAATGAAATAAACTCAAACAGTCAATACTGGGCATCATGGGTTCTGGTTTACGCAGTCCAACAAAAGGTCAAACAGTCAAAATGCTCTTAGTTTACTTTTATTCAATCTTTTGCTAAAACAAGTTACAGGCTTCGGATAAACCTATCCTAACTCCTGCACCTGTTCTCACTGATAACACTGACTAACTGACTGACGGACAGACAGGTAAAAAACCATATGACCACCCATGTGCCTAAAGACTCATCTAAACTCTACGTATTTATACTGTGAAACACACCCACTTCCCAAACTGAAATCAATTAACTAATTAAGTGAATTACTAACCAAACTTATTTAGAAACAACAAAATAAACAGTCTAATTATAAATCAACTATAAAACAAAAAAAATAAACTAAATAATCAACATTCTAAACTTTAACTGAAAATAATGGAGAAATAGCTCCTACACTCCAGCCCCTAATTGTGCATTAAATCACAATTAAATCTCTAATTAAAGGAGCTATTCTAACAACCTCAATATTGTCCTACATTAATGCAAAGACATAAATTCTTCTTTGTCCTTCATTTCCATAATGACGAACCTGCAAGAGAAAAAAGAAAGAATAGGATAGGATAGAGTAGAAAGAATAAGAATGTCTTTAGTCTGCAGATGCCTCCAGGAGCAGACAGAGCTTCGTCACTGGCCTCTCCAACACACTGGTTTTGGTCTGCAGTTGCACTGAACGAACCAGTCCTCCTCCATCAGCTTTGACTGCCAGGACTCTCCCCATCTGCCAACATCCTCGAGGTGCAGTAGCATCTGCGATCAGGACAATGTCTCCAGGAGAAATGTTTCTTTTCTGTCTCATCCATTTTTGTCTTTCATGCAGTAAGGGCAGATACTCAGTGATCCATCTTTTCCAAAAGAGTTCAGCCATATACTGTACTTGCTTCCATCTGCGTTTGAGGTACAGGTCTTGTTTCTGAAACAGTCCAGGTGGCAGAACAGGTTGGTTCTTTAACATCAGGATGTGATTTGGTGTGAGGGCTTCTAAATCGTTTGGATCATCAGAGACCAAAGTGATGGGTCTGTCATTCAAAATGGCTTCAGCCTCACAGAAAACAGTTTGCAGAGTTTCATCATCTAAAACCTGCTGTTTTAAAACTGAGGTGAGTACACTCTTGACTGAACGAATCAAACGTTCCCAGATGCCACCATGATGTGAAGCTGCAGGTATATTAAAATGCCAATTTATGCCATCTTGGACCAGAGCCTTTTGGATTTTACTCTGATTTAATGCAGCCAGACCTTCTTTTAGCTCTCTATTGGCTCCCACAAAATTTGTGCCATGATCTGATCTGATAGAAGAGACTGGACCACGCCTGCAGATGAATCTTCTGATTGCATTAATGCAAGAATCAGTATCAAGGGTATGAGCCACTTCCAAATGGACGGCACGACTAGTTGGGCAAGTAAATAAGACTCCATAACGTTTGAGAAGACTTCTGCCTCTCTTAACATCAATGGGGCCAAAATAATCAACACATACATCTAAGAATGGAGGTTTGTCTGGTTTTACCCTTTCCTGGGGCAAGTCGGCCATTTTTTGTTCTAGAAGCTTTCCTCTATTTCTTCTGCAGGTGACACAGTCAGACAGGATCTTTCTGGCAGCAGAGTTTGCGCTGATTATCCAGTATTTCCGACGCAGCCTGGACAACATGTGGCTCCTTCCTGCATGACCAAGCAGATGGTGAATGTAACGCAGAATTAACGTTGCCACGTGCATGTTTTTACACAGAATTACTGGATGCTTAATTTCAAATGGCATAGCAGCTCTTTTAAGACGTCCACCCACTCTGAGGACTCCATCATCGATCACTGGATCGAGTCGATACAGCTGGCTGTCTTTGGAGACTGTCTTGTTGGCTCTGAGTGCGCTGATCTCTGGCTCAAACCTGTGATGTTGTTCGAAGAGAATAATGAAATGCTCTGCTGCAGTCAAATCTTCAGATGTTAAACACTGGATTTTTAGCATAGTTTTAAACTGCTGCATCTTTTGCAACACCTTTTGCTCTTTAATGTTTGCATCTTCTGCAGACTCATGCATCATGTCAGAAAACTCTTTTCTTTTCTGAGACAGTTGAAGAAGGAGTTCTTTAAGCTTTAAAACCCAGGCTACAGATGTTTTTAGCTTCATCCAGGATGAGAAGTAGGAGATGAAAAAACTGGTAGGGTTTTTAGCCTCCTCAACAACAGCATTAACAGTTACATCCTTTTTTATTTCAGCATCAGCAACAGGAAGTGAGTCATACTTTACACCCAACTTAGGCCATTTGTTTTCAGAGTCGTACAGAAACTCAGGACCATCAATCCACTTGCTGTGCTCCAAGAAGTCCTCTGCTCTCATCCCTCTTGATGCTTCATCTGCTGGATTGTCTTTGGAACTCACATATCTCCACTGGTTAGCTAATGTAGCTTCTCTAATGATTGACACTCTGTTTGCAACAAAGGTATGAAACCTCTTTGCTTCACTACAAATGTATTTTAGGACAGTGGTGCTGTCTGTCCAAAAAACAGATGCCTCCAGAATTACATCTTCACAGAGAAGATGCAGTTCTCTATGAAGCAGTTGGTCCAGTCGTACAGCAAGGACGGCTGCAGTGAGCTCCAGTCGAGGGATGGTTGTCTGCTTGAGGGGAGCAACTCTGGCCTTTCCTAGGAGGAATGCCAGATGCACATGATGCTCACTTTGAAATCTTATATACGACACTGTACCATACCCCACTTGGCTGGCATCGGAGAAATGGTGGAGTTGTGCTGTAACAGGACAAAAATTTTTAGGTTTAATGCAGCGACTCACTTCAAACTTTGAGATCCTCTTCAGGTCATCCAGCCAGTCGGTCCATTGTTTGGAAAAATGATGGTGAACTGCATCATCCCAGCCCAAGTTTCTCCTGCAGAGCTCTTGTAAAAGAAATTTAGCAGTGATGATGAAGGGAGCAAGAAACCCCAAGGGATCGTACAGTGAACTCACCACTGACAGTATTCCTCTTCTTGTGCGAGACCGCTCTGGAAGGGAAGCTTTAAATTTAAAGGAGTCACTTTGAATGCACCACTGCAATCCAAGTGCACGTTCCATTGGAAGCTCCAAATCCATTTCTAACATTTCTTTTGCTTTGGTGTTGCCCGAAACCATTTGCAGAACGGCGGGACTGTTACTGAGCCACTTTGAGAGCTTAAATCCTCCTTTATTGCAAAGAGATGTCAAATCTTGAACAAACTTTATTGCTTCCTCTTCTGTAGGCAAAGATTTTAAGCAGTCATCCACATAAAAATTATGCTTGATTGTACTGACCACTTCAGCTGGAAACTGCTGAGAATTATCTTCTGCTGTTCTTCTTAATGCATAATTTGCACAGCTTGGGGAGGACACTGCTCCAAACAGATGTACTGTCATCCGATATTCCTGTGGAACTTGCGATGTGTCACCATTGGGCCACCAGAGGAAGCGAAGACAGTCTCTGTGTTTCTCTGGAACATGAACCTGGTGGAACATAGCTTGAATATCTGCCATAACTGCTATTGGCTCTTGTCTGAAACGCAGAAGAACTCCCACAACTGAGTTAGTCAGATCAGGTCCTTGTAGCAGCTGGCAGTTCAGTGAGGTTCCCTTGAATGTTGCGGCACAGTCAAAAACAACTCTTAATTTGCCTTTTCGGGGGTGATAAACACCGTGGTGGGGTATGTACCACACCTTACCCTCATTGCCCATTAATTGATCATCAGGTACAATTTCAGCATATCCATTACATAGCATGTCATTCATAAATGCAATGTAATCTTTCTTAAAGGTGCTGTTCATGTTAAACTTTCTTTTCAGGCTCAGAAGACGTTGTTCTGCAACACAACGATTAATAGGCAAGACGGAACTTTCAGACTTAAAAGGCAAATCAACACAATAGTGTCCATTTTTTAATTGTGCCGAATTATTCATGATATTCATGAACTTGATGTCTTCTCTAGACATTTCAATTTGCTCTTGGGATGTTTTTTCATTGAAATCATGATTGTATTGTTCAATCAACATTGTTTCCAGATGTTTAACAGAAATCTTGTTTACAGTGAAAGCATGATAGCCTGTTTTGTTCCTTTCACTCCGGAGTGGACCATTGATGACCCATCCAACTCGGGTCCAAACTGCATATGGGCCTTCCTCCTGACTGTTGATCAGCTCCCATGGCTCCATTACTTTAGGTGCGTCTGTGCCAATGAGCAGATCTACATCAGCATCTATGTCATGGAGCTTGATGCTTTGCAGGTATGGCCACTTGTCGATGTCCTCCTGTTGTGGAACATTTTGCTTTGAAACAGGCATTAATTTCTGTGTCATGACATCTGGAAGGTCAATGAAATCATTTCTATCAAGTGCTGCCACTTGAAGTCCAGAGATGATGTTTGTACTCACAATATCTTTATGTCCCATTGTTTGCAGTTGGATGCTTGTTCTTTTACCTTTCAGTTGCAGCTTCCAGGCCAAACTTTCAGTGCAGAATGTTCCTGTGCTTCCTGGGTCCAAAAATGCATATGTCTGCACAGTGATGTTCGTTTTTGGACTCCTGACTTGAACTGCAACAATAGAAAGGTTTGAGTTATCTTCATCACAGACCCTGACATGACCACAAGTCTGAGTCATTGTGGAGGTGGTACTTGGAGGATTCTGTAGATGTCTGGAGAAAACCTCTGTACTCTCCTTGTCGATGTGCAGGACACTGGGATGCTGCTGGTGACAAACAGAACAGACAAAGCGACCTCTGCATTCTCTGCTTATGTGACCCACCTTTAAGCAGCCAAAACACATTCCCTTTTCCTTAATAAAGTTCACTTTATCTTTATGTGACTTGTCTTTAAACTTAAAGCATTTGTCAATTGTATGATTACTTAGGAGACAATACAAACAGCTATAACCCTTTGAGGACTTGTTCTTATTTTCAGATGGATCTTCATTTTTTACTGCAAGAACATTTGTAGCAAAACTATTCCCCCTTTTCTTCTGTTTGGTAAAGCTGCTGTGGGTGTTTTTAGAGTTGAGCTGTTGAAGATCTATAATGTTACCAAACAGTGGATCAGATACAACTTTAACTTGTTTTTCAATAAAAACAACCAAATCAATGAATAATGCCCTCTGACCCCTGTGTTCCTGCAGGTCACAGGCTACATTTCTCCAGCTCTCTCTCATTTTATAGGGAAGCTTTAGGATTATGCTCCTCATATTTGATGGCAAGTCCAATTCTTTCAAATGAGTAACATATTCTGTTAAATTTGAGCATCCCTTAAGAAACAGAGAAAATGCTTGCAGTGATTTAATGTCCTCATTTTTAATAGCTGGCCAGTTGTTAATTTTGTCCATGTAGGCCTGCGCAATTTTATATTCGTTTCCAAAATGTTCAGAAAGAAGACTTTTAGCTCTAGGATAGCCCAGTTCTGACGGCAAATGCTGGCAACTATGCACAAGGTCTCTAGGCTGCCCCCTAGTGTATTGTTCTAAAAAGTGCAAACAGTCACTCAAATTAGACGTTTTGGCCTCCACGCTGTTCTCAAACGCTCTTATAAATGATCCATATTGAAGAGGATCACCATCGAAAACAGGGATGTTTCTTGGTGGCAAGACAGAGTTTTGGTTTTGCTGAACCAACATGGCAGTGATGTCATTTTGCCGCTGCATGATGTCAATAATACTGATTTGTTGAACAGTTAATTCATCACAGACACTTTGTGGCTTATCAACACTTTGAATTGGTGGCTTTTGTTTCAGCCTAACAACTGGTTTCTCAGCGATGGCAGAAGCCATTTTAAAATCGTCCATATTTCTCTCTGGAACGAATACTTTGGCACAAGGATCAAGCGCTAAGTTGGAATTGCGCTTTTCAATATACGAATTCATGCCATCAGAACATTTTGAGCCACACTGTGAATTTATTTCCAACACACGAAGTTTCGCGTTAGCAGCCGCTAACTCAGTCTCAAGTTCTAGTTGCTCTTTTTCTTGTTTTAGCTTTTCCTCCTGCGCTTCCAACTGATGTTTCTTTTTGAGTCCTGCAGCGCGCTCCAGCAGCGCCGCTCTCTCGGCCTCCGCTTTAATGCGAGCCGAAGATGTAGAGGAGACACGGGACACCTGAGAGCCTGACTTAGACTTTACAGAGCGCACATTGGAAGCGCTGTCTTCAGGATTAATTGCGTTATCAACATCATTCTTGCCTTGATCGTAATCATCTGCACTGGGCTGCACAAAGGGCTTCTCCCGTTCACATAACCAGCCCCTGACAAGCTCAGTAAACTCGTGGTAAGAACTCATTTTATTCTGGAAATGTTCGTTTTGTTTCATGAGTTCATCATAGGGGAGTGGCAAACTTGTTAAGGTTTTATGAGACGCCTCTGCATCCTGAGAACATTGAATAAATGTAGCAAGAAGAGAATTCACTGAGTCAGCTTTATCATTTGACTCCATCAAAACATTTAAATCGTCCATTATTCGTCTTGCTTGCTTCAATTTAGCATTTCTTTTATCTTGGCACATTTTTATATAAGACATCAAGCCTTTCTCAGTCAGTTTAATACTTCGTTTAGATGAAATCTCCAAATCACTCTTGGTTGACTGTGCTTTCAATACATCAGACATTTTAGCCAAATACTTTGAACTGCTTGCAGTTTTGTCTATAACTTTCCTTTTTCTTTTAAAGTCACTGGCTGTGCGTAAAGGTGCAGCGCTTTAACTCAGTCTTTCATTCAAACTTGTACGGTAACGTTGATCGCTATCATCAAACTCCTGTCGTTTGGCCGTTTTCCTTTACAGCATTAGCAATCATTGTACATACCGCTGTCACTGAAGAAGGACGTGAGCGTTTAGAGCTTGGAGTTGAAGCACCTTCATGGCTTGTGGGCGTGGCCGCTTCCTCCCGCTTTCGGCGTCCAGAGAACAAAGGAAGTGGTTCCTCCAAACGTTACGGATCCATCCGCCCATCCGCAAACTTGAGAGTGTTGATTAAACTCCAGGATCGTCTTTCTTACTTGTTGTCGTATCAAAAATGCCAAGGTCGGGTTTTTTACTTGAAGTGTATTGACTATTTGTCCCGAAAACTTAATTCCAAAATCGAAAAAATTCAAATCTCAAAAGTGATCAAAACAAAATGAAATAAACTCAAACAGTCAATACTGGGCATCATGGGTTCTGGTTTACGCAGTCCAACAAAAGGTCAAACAGTCAAAATGCTCTTAGTTTACTTTTATTCAATCTTTTGCTAAAACAAGTTACAGGCTTCGGATAAACCTATCCTAACTCCTGCACCTGTTCTCACTGATAACACTGACTAACTGACTGACGGACAGACAGGTAAAAAACCATATGACCACCCATGTGCCTAAAGACTCATCTAAACTCTACGTATTTATACTGTGAAACACACCCACTTCCCAAACTGAAATCAATTAACTAATTAAGTGAATTACTAACCAAACTTATTTAGAAACAACAAAATAAACAGTCTAATTATAAATCAACTATAAAACAAAAAAAATAAACTAAATAATCAACATTCTAAACTTTAACTGAAAATAATGGAGAAATAGCTCCTACAGTGTTTATTCTTAGAGCTGCTACTTGACACAATGTTTTTCGTAAAACTGTTAGAGGAAGAAGAAATTTAAGTTAAAAAAAAAGTACAGTTTAATACGAGAACGGGGCCTGTGTTGTCTTTTTTTTTTCTTCTTCAGAAAGCTGATCCTGGATGTGCGCAAACAGGTGTGGTCTTTAGCCAACACAAGGAAACAAGCAAATTCACATTGACAAATACTCACCCACACAAAGCAGGGCCAGCGTAGAAGTTCTCCTCTCCATGGCAAAGGTGGTAATTTAATCAAACCAAACTCACGGCTCTATTTTCTTCAATCAAATAAGAAAAGCGGGCAGCCGATCGCCCAGGCTTTCATTTACATCGAAACTTGAAGACTCTCGACAGTGATGAGCCCGATGGGTGCGTCTGCTGCCCCGAGTTGATTGACGGCTTTCTCGACCAATCACTACACAGCCTGCTCTGTAGGTGACTCTTTTGTTCCGCCCACCGCGCAGGTTTCTGCTTGTCCAGACATCCAGCAGGATATTTTGTCAGGAATCCTCGTTAAAGAAGCCTCGTTTCCACGAAATGGTCGAAAGCAGGAGAACATATTATTCTTTTTTTCACGTTTCTCTCTCACTCAATTGGTAAAGATATTCAACTTTGAGAATTGTGAGCAGGGGGTTGCTGCTTAATGCTCTCCATAATTTTAACAGAAATGTGTTTGTTTTCTTCCCTCACCTTGCAAGAATCACCTTAATAATGTTGTAAGACAGACAAAGTTTAGGAGGATTGATTAGCAGACGGTAATTTGCTGTCATAACTAATGTGTGCGACTGAGTAACAGAAGTGTTTTTTTCCCCGGTCAAACTGGTTTTGTCAGGTGTTGCACAAAATGACTCAGACGTGCCAGAACAGACACAGCAAAACAAAACAGGAAGGAAGAATTTAAGAGAATGCAGTTTCTGGTTTTGATATCTGTGCAGAATATTTCTAAGTATTACGCACAGATACCATAGCCTGTAGTTGGCACAGGCCTGTGTTGCTTTATGTGTGATGAGTTCAATCGTTTTTCTTTTTTTTTTTAATGAAAAAAGGCTCAAATCATCAGACAGTGTTTGTCTGAAGGCTTTAGTATATTCGTTGTATGTAAACAACTGCATGTTGATTTGATTTTACATAATAATTTCAACAATATTAATGACTTTCCACAGCCTGTCTTTGTCAGATGAACAAAATGAACATCTTACAGAGTTGCCAAGTCAGTAACAAAGCTTAGGGAAAATTTGACCACCTGTGCTGCCTCGTCGTTTCGTAGCTCAGATAAATAGCTGAGTCGGTGTAAGTCGGTAGCTGCATGTCGGCGCTACGTGTCTAAAACTTTTACCGGGATGTTTACAAACCGAAAACTATAGCAGTTAATGTTAAATATGATTTTTTTATTACTAATTTCTTTATGTGACGAGACTGAAGTGGAAGCTTAGAGGTTGTGCTTAGCATAGCATTGGAACAATTTACACCACAAACACTAAAATATCACTTCATCAGAATATCCGACCCGTTTAAAATGAAAAGCTATCGTAGATGTTTGCACTAATCCTTTTATGAGAACTCTATATTCAAGAAAGAATTTGATGCAACTTGTACGTGTTGTGATTCTTATCCTTAAACTGCTGTCCACTTGTTTTGTCCCTTTGGTGCTTTTTGGCAGAATCGGTGTGACTTTATCCACAACAACATAGAAGCTCAATTTATGCTGTTATAGGAAGATGTCTTACTTGGCCTCACTAAAAGCTCAACAGTTCAGAGTTTCTCATTAATCCTTTATTGTCACTATTTAAATATCATATTCATTGTTCCAGGTAGGGGAAGCCATGCTTTGCTGCATTTTACAATGAACTTAAGTTTTATATCCAGACTATCAAAGACAAAAAATAGCTATTAAAACAATTGAACTCTGTACTGCTTTGAATGAACAGTTGGGAACCGAAGCCCCGTAGCTTTTTCTTCATCTTGAATATATTTATCTGTATTTGTTTTTTTCTGGAGGCAGAACAAATGTTTCACTCTGTCGTTGTGCAGTGTGTCTGTGAATAAAGTTTTAAAAAAAAACATCCCCCCTCCCCCACACCCAACAGACTTCTTGTGGCTTTGATGTCACAGTGATGTCACTCATCCTGTCTATGACATCACTGGCGGCTGCCTTTGTATTCCCAGATTCCACAGAGAAATTCATTTGCAGTTTGAACCAGAGAGCAAAGATGGAAGAAGATAAATTTTTGTTGACAAAAATTAACAATTTACAGAAGAACCGCAGCAAGCTGGCGGAGGAGAACCAAGAGCTTCAGAAAATCGTGGAAAGTCTGAAGATTAAACTGGAGCGACTCAACAGAACAAACACCACACACAACTGGCAAAAGGAAAATAACATACTTGTAAATACGAATGAATATTACAAGAAACAAATCAGAAAAATTCATCTGGACCTGGCGGAAGTAAATGCAAGTATACGCCAACTAAGTTGTGATTATGAAGACAAGTTAAGAATAAAATATACACTGGAAGACGAACAGAAAAAACTGAGATACACTCTAGAGGACGATTTAAGAGAAACAACAGAAAAACTCGAGTGGCTAGAGACAGAAAATGGAGAGTTAAATAAAGAGATTGAAGCTCTGAAGATTAAAAATGATAGGATCAAATCCAGGGTGGCAGAAAAAAGCAAAGATGTCCAGCAAAGGGAAGAACCAGTCAGGGAAAATATCCAGGAAGAGGAACTTTCAGTATGTCAGAAAGTAGGGAGAATTTTTATGCATTTGTACGGTTCAAGTACGTTGGCGTATTGGGTGCCACCCTGGATTTTTTTTTAACAGAAAAGGGTATTTTGGGTTGTTGGAAACAGGATGTTTGTGGGATAGTGATGATTTAAATGAATTACAAATATAAATACTAGTGTTTGCTTTTGGAATTTGTGCCTAGTGAGAGATGCTTGCAGGAAGACATCTAAACGGGTCAAACTGGAAGCTGACACCAGATGGTCTGCAGCAAGAGTGATGACTGACGGATGATTAAGGCTCAAAGTTTATGAACCAGAAACAGAGGAACTGTACATGAGACAGGGATGCACAAGACACCTCATTGTTCTGTGGGTTCATCAGTTCCTGCATCGTTTCTACAGAAGGGAATAAACAAGAACTCTGAATTTTGCATTCTACATTATGGCAGCTTGCAGGTGCAACACACCTGTGACTCAAGAGAACAGAAGAAGCAGCTGCTATGTGATTAACTCAAGATAACCAAATCCAGGGGTCTCAAACTCCAGGCCTGGAGGGCCGCAGTCCTGCAGTTTTTAGATGTGCCACAGGTACAAAACACTGGATTGAAATGACTTGATGACCTCCTCCTTGTGTAGATCAGTTTTCCAGAGCCTTAATGACCTAATTATTCTGTTCAGGTGTGGTGCAGCAGAGGCACATCTAAAAGTTGCAGGACTGCGGCCCTCGAGAACTGGAGTTTGAGACCCCTGAATAGGCTCTGTAACTAGGACCGCCCTAAGGAAATAAAAAGAAATTCTCTGGGAGGAGCTGTTTTAGAGCGGGTAGATTGTAACTAAAGCACGCTGCTGTCCGTTCTCCTTGCAAGTAAATCTAAAACTCACTTGTCTCTCTCTTCTTTTTCAGTTTGAGAATGCTTAGGTAGATGAACCTGACATTAATTTGGTCCTTCGAAGCCGGATCCCAGGATCCTGAAGGAATCCAGCGACCGAATCCAGAAAGACCGTGCGCACGGCTAAACTCTTCAGAATGAGTTTAGAGATCCTTTTCCGGGACTGGTATTTGGTTTACCAGCTGGAATCTGACGCTTGACGGGACTCCGTGGAAGGGGAGAGACAACTGAGAGTAAATTCTCTTTTAAAAGAAAAGCGTGAATGAGTTGATCGCGTTCGCGTTAAAAGAAATCCTGTGTAAGAAACGCTGTGAATCCTGGGCTCTAACAGCTGAAACTAAACGGCTTTAACTTTATGCTGTTGTGGTGATAATTGGATGGCGGAGTCCAGCGAGCAGCCGCTTAAATCCGTCTTAAAAGTTTCATTCGGTAAAAAAAACAGGGCGGCGGAGTCCTGCGTGAAGACGCTTCAGCTCCGTAACTGAAGTGTGATTGGAGGTATAAACACCTTTAGGTATTTTATCTCATTTAAAGTAGCGGGTTTGGAAGGAGCAAACCAATTGTGGATGCAGAGGCAAGAATCCTCCACTCGTAAGAGTCCAAGAAAGGATTACCACAATTGGTATTTTTAATTGTTACCCACTATAAAAAAGAAACCAGTTTTTAGAACAGCCTAGGTGTTGACAAACTGGTCTAAATTGTTTAAAATGGGTAAAAATAGCAGGAAGTGGAGAGAAGTGTTTCAATATGTGTTCGTTTAATTTCTTTTATAAATGAATTCATTTAAATTGTCCGGAATGGTAAAAAAATAACTGCAGTACTGGAGAATACACAGCAGATGGCGGCATAGCAACCATTGAACGAATTACTGCTTTATATTTCAACAGTAAATGTAAATCAAAAGATTAACAGCAGTGAAAATATTGGGAGTGTGTTGAAGGGCAGGTCCCTGATAAAATACAAAATATCTGAATAAATGGATCGTAAAGTACAGGTTAAAAGGTTAATTAAATACTAAAATAGAACTAGAACTATAGGATAAAATAAAAAACTAAAGAAAGAGCCAAGAAATTAAGGAAACAGAAGATTGTGATAACAGTATGTTGGCAAATAAATAGATGACTAAATGAAAAACTAACTAAATAAATACAGGAATAAGTAGATGAATATAATAAAAAAATATCTAAAAACTGGAACAAAAGTCATAAAGGAAAACAAGTAACAGACAGGAATGTGAAACACAAGAAAGGGGAATATGAAAGTTTTTTTAAGAAGGAAAAGGATGAGGAAACTTTAAACAGTTAAAGTTTCATAGAAAGAAAAATAATGATGAAAACTACTAGCTCATGGTTTGCAGGAATTAACAAACTGAGTAGTAGGTTTGGTAAGTAGGCACATGTGGTGATTTAGAAATAAGGAGAAAGGCAAGGAGCAAGTGAGTCAAAGTAAGAGAATGGAAAGATGATTTGAACAAATATCAAATTAAAATGATTGTTGTGTTCAAGGTTGCTCTCATAGCAGTTTGGAAGAACTTAATAACTGGAAATAGAAAATAGATCTTATAGAGAAACAGCTAAAATGCTTTGCATGGTCCAAAGGATGTTTATAAAAATCTGAGTAATAATTATACAGAATTATAAGAATTAAAATATTAGATAAGAATGTTAATTATTCTTTGCGCAGATTAAAAAAACAACAAGCTGCAGCTGATTCTGGACATCTTAACATTCTTTTAATAATGAACAAAACTTTATTAAGATAGAGAAATATTAAATCTACAGGACTTACTTTTAATTGATTCAGTGAAACTAAAACTAACTCTCTTATTAAATAGTAATTGATCAAACAGAGGAACACATAGCCTTCATGGATTTCAAATGCACCATTAGCTCTGCTCCTGAAACCTTTATTTTTATTGCCAATATAAAACAAAAACAAATGTTTGCAGTCCAGTTTAAAGAATCCAAAACAGATTACAGTTTCTCTGGCTACAAGATCAATATACCAATGGGCTCTTTGCACCTGCTGCGCTGACGTCACAACCGCATAAGCAAATGCGGCTCTCTTTTTTCCCACGCTTTGAGTTACCATGACAACTAGAAAAGACAAAGTCGTATTTCAGACGCAAATAAAACAATACTATGAACATTGCTGTCTTCCTAATATAATGGGCTTTTAAGTTTTCATGGATTTCTGTTGCGTTTTCTTGTTCAGTACTCATATTTGCAATGAAACACACTTCTTTTCGTTAGATAGCCGTGTTCGCTTTATTGCTAACGTTCAGGTTATAAACTTCTTCACTTCCATTGGTTAGAACAGTGCTGCCTATACACAAGAACTCGCTCTCACTGCCCCCAGTGGACAACAGCAGTACAACATGCACATAAACAGAAAGTGACAGGATACAGAACTTGCCACTGTACCTTTCAAAGTACATTAGAAAACATGAACACATAACACAAAATAACTCAACGATAAGTTAAGAAGAGAACATATTCTAACACCCTCCCTTGTTCTCATCTTCTTTACCTCCAAATATTTAATGTCCAAAAAACCCTCTTTTAAATTTCAGGAATTTTGCTTTTGGTGCAGGTTTGGTTAAGATGTCAGCAAACATATTTTCAGATGGGCAGTACACCACATTTATTTTCCCTTCTCTCAGTGCATCGCGTATAAAATGATACTTTACATCAATGTGTTTGGATCTCTGTCTGTTCACAGGGTTCTTACACAATGCAATGGCCCCTTGGTTATCACCATGAAGCATTGTACAGCTGTACTTTTTGCTATCCATACCATTTAAGAGTTGACTTAGACTTTCTTGTGTAGCAGCTGTTAACCCAATGTACTCAGCCTCACAGGTGGAAAGAGCCACAGTTGGTTGTTTCTTGGATTTCCAGGAAATGGCTGGACCTTGTGTCGTTAAACTGAAACAATAACCTGTGGCGCTGCGTCTGTCCTCTACTGAGGATGCCCAGTCAGAGTCACTATAGGCTATAAGGTTCAAGTCTTCATTGTTTTTCTTGAAACTTAGTTCATAGTCACAAGTACCTTTCAGATACCTCAAAACATGTTTAACATTCACTAAATCCTCTGTCATAGGTTTAGCTAAAGTCTGGGAAAGTTTGCTCACTATCCAACTGATGTCTGGTCTGGTGCAGGTCATGGCATAAATCAGACTACCTACTATCTCGAGATAGTTGGTAGGATTCATTACTTTTGCTTCATCGCATCACAATTTTCTTTGTGATCAAGTCTTAGTTCGCATGGGGTGGATCTGGGTTTGCAGTCCAACATTCCATATTTTTCCAACATGTTTAGGATGTACTTCTTTTGGCTCATTTTTATTTCATCTTCTTTTTGTTCAAAATGTATGCCTAAAAAATGTGATATTTTGCCTAAGTCCTTCATGTTAAACTTTGATTTCATTGTTTCTTTGGAACTGTCCAAAACCTCAACGCTGCTAGCAGCAATGATCAAGTCATCCACCCAAATGAGCACAATAACCGTGTCATTTTCTGTTTGTTTTCTGTACACACAATGATCAACTAGGTTCCTTTCAAAGTTGTTTTGTTCAAGAAGATCATTCAGGAGTTTGTACCAATTTCTCCCTGATTGTTTTAATCCATACAGGGATATCTTTAATTTATACACACATTTCTGTCCTGTTTTTGATTGTTGTTCAAACCCCTCAGGCTGTTCCAAGTAAATTTCTTCCTCAATTGGGACATGCAAATAAGCTGTTTTGACATCCATCTGATGTACTTTAAGGTTGTTCTGAACTGCTATCTGCATTAATGCTCGCACTGATGTTATGTTAGCTGTTGGAGCAAAGGTTTCATGGTAGTCTATACCTTCTGTTTGGCTGTAGCCTTTTGCTACATACCTAGCTTTGAAAATCTCTTTTCCTTCATTTTCTTTGAGTGTGTATACCTACTTCCCTCCAACTGTGTTCCTACCCTCTGGTAGAACGCTCAGTTCAAATGTTTCGTTTTCTTTAAGAGAGTCAATTTCGTCCCTCATTGCCTGTCTCTATCTGTCTGCCTGTGGTGACTTCTGAGCCTCACTGAAAGTTTGAGGGATACCAAACACAGCCCTGTAACAATGATCAACAGTTATTTGTGTTGCATCTTTAGTTTTAGGATCTAATTGGTAATCTTCAAGGTAAATAAAATAAATTCCCACGCATGGTACATTGGAACTATTAAAAAGAATAATAATAAAAACACTGTTACTTACAATCAGATAAAACATGTGCAGCTACACAATCTCTCAGAATGCAAATTAAGAATTACCTAGAACAGTCAATGTTGCTGTGTCAGCATTTTTGCCTTTGTCGTCTTTGGGGATATTTATATGACACGTATATTTGTTGTTGTCTGCCGATGTGACAGAGTAAAGCTTAAGGTCAGCTCTCCCAGTTCCACCATTAACATTTACATCCAGAGACGCCCGGCCTTCTAATTGAATGTCTATGTCTCCATCGGGATGATAGTAGGTGAGAACCTCGTCCTGTTGAGAATCACAGCATTAGAGAAATATGTCGATTGATTGAAATGAAAAACACACATAGAGATACTTACTTCACCAGCAGACCATGTGATAATGATCAGTTTTGGACTGGGTAGAGCGCTTGTAAATGTGCAGGGCAGTGTGATGTTGTCTCCTCTGGCGAACTCATACTGATCGTTACACTGTTATCCTTTGCTGTATTTTCTACAGCTAAATACCACAAAATGCCCAGTAAAACTACCATAAGACGTCTTTACAAGTAGTTACTGTAATTTGCATTGCATTATGGGTATAGTACATAGTATTACAGTAACTTACTGTATGTTTTGAATTTGCAGTAATTTACTGTTTACACATTACAGTAGTGGTACTGTACTTATAATATACAGTAAGAATTATATTTGATTCCCAACGGTCATCATACACTGTTAGCCTTTGCTTTATTTTTTACAGTTAAATACCACAAAATGCCCAGTAAAACTACCATAAATAGGGTGACCATATTTTCAGTTGGGAAAACCAGGACACGTTGTAGCGAGGGGGGGGGGGGGGGGGGGGGGGGGGGGGTGTCTGAAAGCGGGGAAACTCTTTTATAAATAGTAGGTAAACATACATTTGCGCTTTCTATGTTGTTTTCGTACTGACAGCCACGCTATCTATCTTCTGATTAAGAACAGGGCTGCCCGCACTGACGCGGCTCAGGGATTACGTCACACGCAGGGCCGTGCGCAGTGTCCTAGTGCCTGTAAATATAATGGTCCAATGAAGGTAATTTAAAAAACAGGACATTTCCTCACTTTCTAAAAAAAACCCGGGACAGGACGTGAAATACGGACATGTCCCGGGAAATACGGACGTTTGGTCACCCTACCATAAGACATCTTTACAAGTAGTTACTGTAATTTGCAATGCATTATGGGTATAGTACATAGTATTACAGTAACTTACTGTATGCTTTGAATTTGCAGTAATTTACTGTTTACACATTACAGTAGTGGTACTGTACTTATAATATACAGTAAGAATTATATTTGATTTCCAACGGTCATCATAGCTGCTTCATCGTGGTTCCCTGTTTCTGTATTTTTACTCCTTTAGTGGTTAACATATTTTTAAGGCAGAAAGAGAGAATGTACTTTTGTTTTTTTCACATCCTAGCTAACATTAACATGCAGTTTATCTAGCTACGTCATCAAGCGTGGCTTCGCTTCCAACTGTTTTCTGATGACGTTTGTTTTAAACTCCGAAGCTTTTTCTCTCCAAGTGCAAGTGCAGCTCTGTCTCCGTGCTGTGGGCTCACACTGCTTCAGCTCTTCAAGACAGGTAAAAAAAAACACTTCTTAGAAAACTGTTTGAAGCCAAAACCTAGTCTGGAAATGTACATTTTAGATGGAGTTAACGTAGCTTATAGCATCATGCTATAATGCTATAACTTAGAATTGTAGCATGAGCTGGTTTGTGCTGGTTAGCCTGGTAAAATAACGTTACCTTTACGTCTGGTGCATTATATATCAGGCATATTGCAACGTTATAAGTTACGTGTCTGTAAATGAGGTGAAAGAAAGGAAAATATGATGTTGTTATTTTTTGAGCTGGTTCGGAATTAACATTAGCAAAGGTGCTAATTTTACCGTTGAAGGTTTTAGCTTGACTTTTGCCGCTTAATCTTCCTCGGGCGGCTTTGGGTTGAGATTAGCTCAGTGCCTGAGTGTCTGTTAGCATTGTTGTTACATCCTTTGTCGAACAATATAACCTTAACTGATAATTGATCCCCCCCTTCTCTTTTTTTTTTTTTTTTTTACATCTAATGACTGTTCATTTGTTTAAACCATGATCTTGCAAATGTTAAAAGTGCAGATTAGCTACGTAGGTCAGCAAGGATGAATTTCTAACTTTGTTCTTTTTTTTCTTTTCTTCAGATGACTTTTTGTTTTAACTCCCAAGCTTTTTCCCTCCAAGTGGCTGTGCAGTTCTGTCCTGCTGACTGCTAACATAGCTTCATCTCTTCAAAAGACAAGACAACAGGTAAAAAGACAGCTCTTCAAACATATTTGAATCCACAAAATAGTCTGGAAATGTAGAGGAGCAGCTAACCTAATCTATAACTTTCAGCTTTCTACAGCTGGTTAGCCTGCAAAAGTACCATTACATCTCCAACATAGTGTATAAGAGTCTGTAAATGAGGACAAAGGTGAAAAAAATTAAAGTAGTTTCTGTTATTTTTTGAGTTTGTTCAGCCACAGTGGCAGGTGGACAAAAAAGTTAATTTCCAACCCTGGTTACACATAAGGACTGTTCACATGTTTAAACCATGCTCCTGTAAATTTAAAGTTAAGTCAGTACTAACAGGTGCAACTATGTACAGGTGTAAATTCTGCAGCATTTGTACTTCAGAATTTACAGAATTTTGTAGTCATGTGAAGAAACATCAACACACAGCTAATTATCGGTTTGCATGTGGAATAGAGCAATGTCCTGCTTCCTTCAGAACATTTTCTGCATTCAGGTCCCACATGCACAGGAGTCACCGCCATTGCAGAAGTCAGACTGAACACTTGTGGAATGTAATGCTTTAAAAAATGCATTTAGCCCCACAAACTGTCATTCACATCCGCTGTTTCAGAGTGGTAGCAGGATGTAGGAGTAAAATCTAGTCTAGTCTCCGGGATGAGGTTCTCAAAAACCTGTTGTAATCTGGGTGAACTGGCCCTTTAAATATAAATTACTACCAGTAATTCATATTTAAGAGAGTATTCCTTTTATGTTTTAAAGGTATCTTCCACCAAGATGTCTGTTGAAATGGAAATGACCTTACCCACTACACCAAGGGTAATCATGCTTGGTAAGAGGAATATTTTCTATCACTATAATTTTTTCGTAGCAATGTATGTAATTGTTTATGGTAGTCTGTACTTTTACTCACTAGCGTTAGCCTGACAAGGGTTTGTCTATTTTAGGAAATAGCTTGATGTCTGCAACCCGGTGGATGGTCAGTATGGAGGAGAAGGTATTTTCCAGCCTGAGCAACTACATGACTTTGCCAGCGTCCTTGCTGTCTTTTTTGGGTCATATTCTGTCTTCAATCTGGAGTATCAGGAGTCAGCATCCACCACGCTGGAGATGATACAATGGCAAGTACTCTACACCAAGCAATTTATGAATTAAATTTAATGACAGTTTGACTGATGATGAAGAACCATAGCTGATTGCTGTATTGTACGTCGTCATTAAAAAATACAATTAATATATTTTATTTCTGTTAAAAGATTCTTTGTGAGGATCAATCCAGATGTTGGTACCAAATGCACAGCCAAAGTCGGTACAAGCCGCAAGACGGGAAGTCTTGTCAAGAGGAAAGTAGTCAGTGTCAACTCCCAGATCACCACCTTCTTCCAACGACTTGCTGAATTTGAATGGAGGACTTCCAACTAGGTAAGTATTTTACCAAATGTAAATGTTTATTATTTTGTTGTCTTTTCCTCCTATCTTGCATGCTCTGACTTTACTTTAGCCTTTTTAATCTGATTTTAATGATTATTTATAAATGCCATGTGATTCCTACACAATAGCCCTTTAGAGTAGCCTACATCTTTTCTGTGTCCGTGGTAAAAAGTGGATGTCGCTGCATCCCTTAATAAATCACAGAAATGTATAAGTGTGTAGTCGTTTAAGTGTGGTGTATTTTTATACTATGCAGTTTTCAGTTTATTTGGCACACCTTTGCAGTAATCCGTCAGCACCAACAAAATGACTAAAAAGATTGTTGTACTTCATCGTCCCCTTGGGGACATTTGTAGTACACAATCTTTTGAATTACTGAAGACTGACTGACTGCTTTTGCCATAAACAATCCAAAAACCTGAAGTGAAGCCAGTCCTGCTCATTCTTTATGCAGCTTCTATTATCACTTCAGTCCAATTGATTTTTTTAAAACAAATTATCAACTTAATGCTGCTTTATGACAAAGATTTTATGCATGTGAACATTGTCACTTCAGCTTAATTTGTCAACTTCCTGTCGATTTGAAAATGTAGATAACTTCCTGACCATCTCATGACCTCCCACATTGTCTGTCTTATTCTTTACAGTTCAGCTTCCACAAGATGGATCCCACTGATTTTGTTTGACGAATGGAATAAAAGTTCTTCTGATGTAGGAAATGTGTTCTATGGTTTTGTTGTTTTACAGCACATTATATTGTATTGTGACATTGTTTTTTATGACATTGCGAATATGTAAATGGATTTTATTTCTACAAATCTGCTGAAAATAAATACCTGTTATTCACAGTACTTGGACTAAAATTTCTTTTATGAAATTTTTCGGTTTATGGTAAAATAATCTTATCTTAAAGAAATGTAAACTTTAATTTACAGTAAAACTCTGACATTATGCTGTGAAACAAGTTTACAGTAGACCAGCTTTACTATAAAATACAATTACTGTATTATACTAGAAACTACATTTACAGTAATGCAGTTATAACTGTAAAGCACACTCACAGTAAAAATTAACTGTGAAATATCATAACAGTAAAGGTACTGTAGAATGGTAATTACAGTAACTTACTGGCAACACTGTTGCCAGTAAGGGTACTGTTGCCTTACTGGCAACAGTGTTGCCAGTAAGAGTACTGTAGAATGGTAATTACAGTAACTTACTGGCAACAGTGTTGCCAGTAAGAGTACTGTAGAATGGTAATTACAGTACCCTTACTGGCAACACTGTTGCCAGTAAGGGTACTGTAGAATGGTAATTACAGTAACTTACTGGCAACACTGTTGCCAGTAAGGGTACTGTAGAATGGTAATTACAGTAACTTGCTGGCAACAGTGTTGCCAGTAAGTTACTGTAAAATTACAATAAAAGGTCTAACAGTGTAGGGATGTTAACCTGGATGGCAGCAGCAGCTGACCACACTGTAATAAATTAAAACGATGGTCATTTCCATGATCATGTGATCATACATTGTTGAATAAACAGCAACAATGCTCAACGCTGAAGCTCATCATTAGGACTCGGCAGTGCTTCTGAGTTCACAAAAACACCAACTCACAATTTTAATCAAACATTTATTTTTCATGTTGATTTGCTTTAAATTATTTCAAGTTAAAAAAAAAAAAATAGAAGCACGCGGCAGTGGCGCAACCTTTAGTGCAGAGGCCTTAGTCCTTGGTGATGTCACCAGTCACTATCCCGGTCGCCATCGTTGTAAGTCTACCCGCCTTCCTGTCTGTCAAATGTCAAATAAAGGCCTCTAGAGCCAACTGAATCTCTTTAAAAGAAGGAACGAGTCATCATAAGAGCGTGTAATGGACCACTTTTCCAAAACGATCGACAAAAATGCTCATATCAAAAATTTTATTCAAATTCCAAAATGCTTCATTGATACCATAGCGAAATTAAATAAATTTGTCAATAATGCCAAACGTATTTGTTAAACCATTTAACAAAAATGTTTTTTGAATATTAACCATCGCTGTTAAAGTAAAACCTTGCATGTTAAGGCCAAAGGTTTGGAATATGGTCTGCTGGGCCTTGCGTTTTAAAATGGACAGTGTTTATTCTTAGAGCTGCTACTTGACACAATGTTTTTCGTAAAACTGTTAGAGGAAGAAGAAATTTAAGTTAAAAAAAAAAAGTACAGTTTAATACGAGAACGGGGCCTGTGTTGTCTTTTTTTTTCTTCAGAATGTTGATCCTGGAGTAATTGTGAGCAGGGGGTTGCTGCTTAATGCTCTCCATAATTGTAACAGAAATGTTTGTTTTCTTCCCTCACCTTGCAAGAATCACCTTAATAATGTTGTAAGACAGACAAAGTTTAGGAGGATTGATTAGCAGACGGTAATTTGCTGTCATAACTAATGTGTGCGACTGAGTAACAGAAGTGTTTTTTTCCGGTCAAACTGGTTTGGCAGGTGTTGCACAAAATGACTCGGATACAGACACAGCAAAACAAAACAGGAAGGAAGAATTTAAAAGAATGCAGTTTCTGGTTTTGATATCTGTGCAGAATATTTCTAAGTATTACGCACAGATACCATAGCCTGTAGTTGGCACAGGCCTGTGTTGCTTTACGTGTGATGAGTTCAATCGTTTTTCTTTTTTTTTAAATGAAAAAAGGCTCAAATCATCAGACAGTGTTTGTCTGAAAGCTTTAGTATATTCGTTATATGTAAACAACTGCATGTTGATTTGATTTTACATAATAATTTCAACAATATTAATGACTTTCCACAGCCTGTCTTTGTCAGATGAACAAAATGAACATCTTACAGAGTAGCCAAGTATAGTCAGTAACAAAGCTTAGGGAAAATTAGGGCTGCACCGTACTGCACCGCCCCCTGGTGGATCACAATAGACGTGCAGTTAAAATGTTTGAACAATATGAAAGAAAATATTTAAATAGGCCAATACTAATCTGTCTCTAGTTCTTTTATATGTAGCAGTATTTAGACAGCAGTTCGCAGGTGATAAAGTGTTCTTGGAAACCAAATTTCACATTTCAGTACAAAATCATTGCAAAAATCAGAATCATGGGCCAACAAAGTATTGGAAATAGATTTTTTTTTTTTTACCATAAGCTGTTTGACTTTATGAATGAATTAATGATGAAACATTTATTTAGTTTTTTTGTTTGTTTGTTTGTTTAAAATTTTAGGCTTTAGTATAAAATAAAATACCTGCTGCCCAGCTATGAATGAATATTGAAATTCTATATTTCAATACCTATTCATTCAGTGACAATATTAATCACTGTGGGGAAAGTGACTGATACATTGTCGACTTTTCAAGTTTCCCCAGTTACAAAAAAGGAGGGGTCTGTAATGTTCACTGTCAATACCAGTGAGAGACAGAATCAGAAAAAAAATTACATTGTATAATTTTTTTAAATAATTTATTTGCATTTTATTGCATATAAAATCAGTATTTGTTTCAATAAAAAAGTAGCACTTCAGATTTGGTGCAAAAACCTTTGTTTATAATTACAGAGGTCACATGTTTCCTATAGATCTTGACCATTTTTGAATTTTGCTCCACTGCTGCTTATACGCCATGGTATAAGTTTGACTTTTGGAAATGAGTGACAAAGTATATCGAACTTTTCCAAAAGGTTCTGATTTTTTTAGCTGTTATTGTGTGTGTCCCTTTATTTCACAGCCAATAGTTGTGAAGGGAGGAGTGCACGAAACCCCCTTTTTCTACACAAAGCAGGTCAAATTTAAGGTTTGCCATCTCTACAAAGCTAATTTATTACAATTTACAATTACAATCTACTTAGACTCATTACAATCAACCGTGTCAAATCATCATGCAACAATAAGCACTTCATAAAAGGTTTTCAAATGATCTGACTGACAACTTGAGTACTTCTTCTTTATCTGTTTAGCTTCTGCATTAACTTTGGTCCTCCAGGCCAGCAAAGCCTGTTTGTGCCAGTTTTGTACATGAACTCTGTGCTTTCTGTAAATACATTACTGCAAAGAAGTTAAATGAGCACGTTTTGACTGATATGAGCTCACATGACTGACGTCTGGTCCTGAGCAGAAAGCTGCAGAGGACAATCACTGACAGATGAAAACTGAAATAGCAGATTGAAACAGCAGATTTAAAGCAGAAATGCAGCAATTCAAAAACAAATCTTACGTTTTGGAACTGCATGTGAATGCCTGTACTTAAGGTTTTGTTTCTTGTATTCAGATAGGTGAGCGTGAAAAACGGAAGAAAATGAGTGAAACTGGCAGAATGTAAAAAAAAAAGATCACATTTGCTATCGTAGCTCTTTGTGGTTTGCTTATTCATAATTTTCTTGCAACTGTGCATTCTGGGTTTTTTTGTGCAATAATGTGGTTCTTGATCTTTCAAACAAAAAAAGAAACTTCCTGTTACTTTGAGTTATGTTTCTGTTCTGTCTGTACTAGTTTCTGTCAACTTAAGATTGAACTGCGACATTACTTTATCATCTAACGCCGCTGTAATCCCACACTGGACATCTAAATTCGTCATTTAAGGATGAAAATACTGGAGTAGTAGACATGATAACACGGCTGGTGCTAAATTTCCTTCCATACTCGCCAAAACAGAGAAAATCAACTAATCACAAAGTTAGATAGATAGATAGCATTTATTGTCATTGAACAGAATTCAACGAAATTTCCATTGCAGCTCCCGTGCAAAAGGTCAAATATATACAGTATAAATAAGCAAACACACAATAATAATAATAACAATATATACAACTAAATTAACTAAAGGCACTCAACCACACCAAAGAAGTAGCAGCAGGTCCAATTATGGCAAAGTACAGATGATGTGACAGTGCAAAGTGCAGAACAATATGGCTGTGTGGGGGTGGAGGATATGTATGTGTGACTGTGAGGTTATGATATGTGTGGGAGGGGGGGGGTGGCAGGGAGTAATGGCTCTGACGGCTGTGGGGAAGAAACTGTTTCTCAGTCTATTTGTTGTAGTCCATATATTCCTGTACCGCTTGCCTGATGGCAGCGGCACAAACAGTCTGTGGCCCGGGTGGCTGGAATCCATCACTATGGATCCAGCTCTCTTCTTGACCCGGTCTGTGTAAATGGAGTCCAGGTCTGGGAGGGGGCATCCCACAATGCCTTGTGCTGTTCTCACCACCCGTGTCAGTTGTTTCCTCTCCAATGCTGTGCAGCTGCCATACCACACAGTCATGTTGAGGCAGAGGATGCTCTCGATCATCGCCCTGTAAAAGTTCACGAGCAGCCGTGAGGAAAGTCCAGCCCGTCTGAGTTTCCTGAGGAAGAAGAGCCTTTGTTGTGCTTTCTTCACCAGGTGGGAGGTGTTTGTGTTCCAGGAGAGGTCAGAAGTGATGTGGAGGCCCAGGAACTTGATGTTGTCCACAGGTTCCACCACTTCTCCATCTATGAGAAGGGGAGTGTGAGCCGTCCTCCTGGACCTTCTGTAATCCACAATGACCTCCTTGGTCTTCCCTGTGTTCAGCACCAAGTTGTTGGCTGAACACCACTGAGTGAGCTGCAGAATCTCCTCTCTGTAGTGGGTCTCGTTGTTGTCTGAAATGAGACCCACTACTGTTGTGTCGTCCGCGTACTTCACGACTGTGTTGGTGGGGTGGATGGCCACGCAGTCGTGTGTAAACAGGGTGAAGAGAGCTGGGCTGAGCACACAGCCCTGCGGCGTGCCTGTGTTGAGGACCAGTGGGGACGATGTTGAGCCACTTATTCTCACCACTTGAGGCCTGTTGGTGAGGAAGTCTCTGATCCAGTGGCACAGTGAAGCGGGCAGCCCCACCTCGAGTAGCTTCAGCACCAGCTTGTCTGGGATGACGGTATTAAATGCTGAGCTGAAGTCTACAAATAGCATCCTGACGTAGGTGTTGGGATGCTGCAGATGGGTCAGGGCTGTGTGCAGAGTGATGGAGACAGCATCCTCTGTTGACCGGTTCGCTCTGTAGGCGAACTGAAGGCTGTCCAGGTTTGCGGGGATGAAGTCTCTGATGTACCTCAGAAGAATCCTCTCAAAGCACTTCATGATCACCGGGGTCAGAGCGACGGGCCGGTAATCGTTCAGGCTGGTGATGGACCTCTTCTTCGGTACAGGGATGATGGTGGAAGACTTGAGACACTCAGGAACCGTGGCGAGCTGCAGGGACAGATTGAAAATGTCCAGAAACACTCCTGCCAGCTGGTCGGCGCAGGTTTTCAGCGTCTGGCCTGACACCTTGTCCGGTCCTGGAGCTTTGTGGGTGTTGATCCTCCTCAGGGTGGACGTCACCTGATGCTTCTGTAAGACGAGGGGCTGGTGCTGCTCTTCCAGTTGGGGTAGATGTACGGCTTCTCTGCTGCCCGCCGTGTCAAAGCGGGCAAAGAAACTGTTTAAGGTGTCAGGCAGGGTGGGGTCGCGGCTGGTCAGCTGAGTGCTGTGTTTGTAGTCCGTCATGGTTCTTATGCCTCTCCACATGCTTCGGGGGTTGTTGTTGATGAAATGTTCCTCAATCTGCTGTTTGTACTGGAGCTTGGCCTGCTTAATACCTTTTTTCAGTTCCGACCGGGCCCTGCTATAAGCCAACCTGTCTCCAGACCTGTAGGCAGCATCCCGGGCTTTCAGCAGGGCCCGTACTGTGCTGTCCAGCCATGGTTTCTGGTTTGGAAACACTTTTATGGTCTTAACAGGGAGGACAGCGTCGGTGCAGAACTGAACATAGGACAGAACGGACGATGAGTATTCCTCCAAGTCTGCGCCGTCCCTGAACACACTCCAGTCTGTATGCTCAAAGCAGTCCTGAAGTGCAGAGGAGGCCTCCTCAGTCCAGACCTGAACTATTCTGGTGGTCGGCTTAGTTCTGCAGGCCAGAGGCTTGTAGACAGGAATCAGCTCCACTGAGATGTGGTCAGACATGCCCAGATGTGGAGCTGCTACAGCCTTGTAGGCTCCGGGGATATTGCAGTAGACCTGGTCCAAAATGTTATTGTCTCTGGTGGGAAAGTTTATGGATTTGTGGAATTTGGGAAACACAGCCTTCAGTTCCACGTGATTAAAGTCCCCCGCCACAATCACGGCCGCCTCCGGGTTGGAGTTCATCTGCACGCTGATCAGGCAGTACAGCTCCTCTAATGCTAGCTTAGCATTAGCCCTCGGTGGTATGTAGACGGCCACGATCACAATGGACGAGAGTTCTCTCACCAACTTGAAGGGTCTGCATTTCACCGCCAGATATTCCAAGTCAGGAGAGCAGAATGTTCCGACAGAGTGTGTGGCTGTACACCAGGCATTGTGTACATACAATGCCAAACCTCCGCCTCTGCCCTTACCCGAAGCTGCAGTCCGATCCGCCCGGAACAGAGCGCGCCCCGTTATCTCCACCGCTGCGTCCGGGATGTTATCCTCCAGCCAGGTCTCTGTGACAACAGTCACACAGCTGTCCATCCGGCGAGAGATAATCCGGAGTCGCATCACGTCGATTTTGTTGACGAGGGACCTGGCATTGGCGAGGAAGAGGCTGGGGAGGGCCGGTTTATGAGGGCTAGCTTGTAGCCTAGCACGCACGCCGGTGTTCTGTCAGATAGCCATGCGTTGTCAGATCGTCATACGCGTATGACAAACTGATGGCTATATCTGTCAGATCAGCATACGTTGTCAGATAGTCATACGCTTAGCTCAGACATGTATACGTTGTCATTACCATATGATTTTATTTAATCAGCAACATAGAATCATGACGTAGATCATCATACACTTTGTTATTAACAGTTATATGGCATCCTGACTTAGCGGTTAAGTAGGTTAATGAGTTTTACACGGGCCTGTGTTGTAATTGACTGCAGCTGCAGCCAGACCTGCTTTAAATACACTTTGAAACCATGACAACGCATGTATATTTATCTAGTTATCATATTATGTCATATTATAAACAATTTAATGACTTATTTTCGTCATAACTTGTTGTGTATGCTGAACTGACAACTCCACTGACGGTCGGACTTCTTAATGCGCATGCGCGGGCATGCGTACTGACTGCATGTGTGCTATCCTGACAGCGTATGGCTATCTGACAGAACAACGGCAATTTCACCATATTTTATATTTAATCATCTTTATTAAAACGGTGTTAGATCGTCATAAAGCTGCTAATGTAATAACACTTTATTAGCCACTGTATGACTTCCTGATGCATCTCTTAACCTGTCGGATTGCCATACACTTTGTTATTAGCCACTGTATGACTTCCTGATGCATCTCTTAACCTGTGGGATTGCCATACACTTTATTAGCCACTGTATGACTTCCTGATGCATCTCTTAACCTGTGGGATTGCCATACACTTTATTAGCCACTGTATGACTTCCTGATGCATCCCTTAACCTGTCTGATTGCCATACACTTTGTTATTAGCCACTGTATGACTTCCTGATGCATCCCTTAACCTGTCTGATTGCCATACACTTTGTTATTAGCCACTGTATGACTTCCTGATGCATCCCTTAACCTGTCTGATTGCCATACACTTTATTAGCCACTGTATGACTTCCTGATGCATCTCTTAACCTGTCGGATTGCCATACACTTTGTTATTAGCCACTGTATGACTTCCTGATTAATACCAATGACATCAGTTGTATGATGTACTATATTTAATGTAGAACATTTTACTTCTGTATTTTTAATAATCCACACTGTCACTGGTGGGGTAAAACTGTTTAATTTAAGTTACACTTTTTACATTTGAACATGTCACCCATGTCTGTGGCACATTCTTTGTGTGTCCACCTTGAGCAGCAGTCACACTGTATCTGTGAAGTGGACAGAAAAAGAAAACAGTTATGAGTTAGCAAGTGTAATGTGTTTGAAGCGTTAAGTTGTACAGTTTAGTTGTTTACCATGTCAATGATGTTCTCTGAAGCATTACAGTGAAGCATATTGCATTCCACACAGTACTCTTCCACCTTGTCTGGGAACAAATAAAGGCATTTAGAGTGTACTTTACCAAAAATAGTCAAGTACTACCTCTTTATATTCTGTTGACAAGCCATCATGTTATACTAGTACATAACAGAAAATACTGCAATTTAGTATGTCATATATCTTTGGATTTTTTTAATGCTTTGGACTGTTCCGGTATAGCCTAAGGGAAAATTTGTTCCGTTTGGAATGAAAAATTCGGTGATATGCTCCTAAGCCATCTTGTGTTTTTGATTGTTAGAATATTAACAAAACAGATCAACAGGTTTCACACAGACTTCCACAGTTCCCTGAACAGTGGAACTGGTTCTTAATACCCAACATTAATAAAATTTCATGTGTTCTGACCAAAAACTTCTTAGAATCATAGCTGTCCAAAGCTATAAATCTCCGAACATTCAGCCAGTGGTAAATTTTTCGGCATACTTTCTTAAAGTTTGCCTCTGCCCTCTGTTGAGTGTCAATGGGTAGGAGCCTTCAGAAATAAAACTGAAGACTTCCCCCCATTTGCACTCCATGTTTGCTATAAATGACACAAGAAAACATGTAAATTGCATCAACAAGCATTTAAACAAGACAATTCATTAGACACTGCAAATTGTTCAAATATATAATAATACCCTGCTGCAGCTGCGTACACAACAAAACACACCTACTCCTGCTACTAAACACGCCAACTGGTGCTGCAATATTATGACATTTCTGTGAAATATCAGCTCTTAGGACAAGAAATACAAAATTAAAATAAATTTAAAAAAGTTTGTAGTGAAAGCTCCTTCATATCCATCCTTTTTTATTCCGATTTAATACAAAAAAACCTTGTAATCAACATATTTATGCATGTGCATCCAACAATGCAATTCTTGAAATACTGCAGAAAACACAACAGCGAGTTTAAATGCAATTGAGAGATCCCAATTTTTTATTGACAACACTGGTGGATGCCATGTCCTTCCTGGCAACGCCTGGTGAACACAGGGACTTCAAGTGACTCAAGAACATCTCCTGTCTTTTATTAATTGAGGCAAAAGTCACACTGACAGTGACTAATACATAACCCAGGTGGCTGTACTCGTGTATGTGATCTGTTAACCTGAAAAGCCTTCATGTTCCAAAAACAACCTCAATTTGCATAAACTAAATATGTGTAAATGTAAAGCACATATAAAAACAAAATTAACATGAACGCTTTTCATATACATTAATGAAGATAAGGATTTGTTTCAAAAGTGAAACACTGGTTTTGCCCCAGTTTCAGTGTGGGTAAAAATTGCGTTTTCATACGTCTGATTCATTTAATGTTGGTAACGGTGGATGCCAACATTAAGTTCATCTATGTAGATGTTAAAAAGGTGAGAGGACAGTATACTTCCCTGTCTTACTCCGGAACATGAAGGCTTTTCAGGTTAACATATCACATACACGACATGCTATCCAAGTTAGCAGACATGTTATCCAACCCAAAAATATCAAGGAACTGGGGGACGTGAATTTAAACAGGGCGTGTTTTGTAGTTTACTGCAGCTGCAGCAGCATTAAATTTAATTTATTTACTTACTTTTTATTGTGTCTCTTCTCGCGTATGAGTATTAAATTTAATTTATTTACTTACTTTTTATTGTGTCTCTTCTCGCGTATGAGTATTAAATTTAATTTATTTACTTACTTTTTATTGTGTCTCTTCTCGCGTATGACAAGCTGACGACTCCTCTCAATATCGCGGACCTCCTGCAGAATGCGCATGCGTGCGCATGCGCTCTTACCATATGTATGCTATTCTGACATGTATGGCTATCTGATAGAACACACCTGTTCAGCAACCATTGAACGAATTACTGCTTTATATTTCAACAGTAAATGTAAATCAAAAGATTAACAGCAGTGAAAATATTGGGAGTGTGTTGAAGGGCAGGTCCCTGATAAAATACAAAATATCTGAATAAATGGATCGTAAAGTACAGGTTAAAAGGTTAATTAAATACTAAAATAGAACTAGAACTATAGGATAAAATAAAAAACTAAAGAAAGAGCCAAGAAATTAAAGAAACAGAAGATTGTGATAACAGTGTGTTGGCAAATAAATAGATGACTAAATGAAAAACTAACTAAATAAATACAGGAATAAGTAGATGAATATAATAAAAAATATCTAAAAACTGGAACAAAAGTCATAAAGGAAAACAAGTAACAGACAGGAATGTGAAACACAAGAAAGGGGAATATGAAAGTTTTTTTAAGAAGGAAAAGGATGAGGAAACTTTAAACAGTTAAAGTTTCATAGAAAGAAAAATAATGATGAAAACTACTAGCTCATGGTTTGCAGGAATTAACAAACTGAGTAGTAGGTTTGGTAAGTAGGCATATGTGGTGATTTAGAAATAAGGAGAAAGGCAAGGAGCAAGTGAGTCAAAGTAAGAGAATGGAAAGATGATTTGAAAAAATATCAAATTAAAATGATCGTTGTGTTCAAGTTGCTCTCATAGCAGTTTGGAAGAACTTAATAACTGGAAATAGAAAATACATCTTATAGAGAAACAGCTAAAATGCTTTGCATGGTCCAAAGGATGTTTATAAAAATCTGAGTAATAATTATATAGAATTATAAGAATTAAAATATTAGATAAGAATGTTAATTATTCTTTGTGCAGATTAAAAAAAAACCAAGCTGCAGCTGATTCTGGACATCTTAACATTCTTTTAATAATGAACAAAACTTTATTAAGATAGAGAAATATTAAATCTACAGGACTTACTTTTAATTGATTCAGTGAAACTAAAACTAACTCTCTTGGTAAATAGTAATTGATCAAACAGAGGAACACATAGCCTTCATGGATTTCAAATGCACCATTAGCTCTGCTCCTAAAACCTTTATTTTTATTGCCAATATAAAACAAAAACAAATGTTTGCAGTCCAGTTTAAAGAATCCAAAACAGATTACAGTTTCTCTGGCTACAAGATCAATATGGGCTCTTTGCACCTGCTGCGCTGACGTCACAACCGCATGCGCAAATGCGGCTCTCTTTTTTCGGCTTTGAGTTACCATGACAACTAGAAAAGACAAAGTCTTATTTCAGACGCAAATAAAACAATACTATGAACATTGCTGTCTTCCTAATATAATGGGCTTTTAAGTTTTCATGGATTTCCAAGCGATCCTGAATTAAGAAGATGGTGGCTTGTAAATATTCGTCGCTACCAGTTAAATCTCAAGCAGCACAGCAAAGTTTACAGCCTTCACTTCACTCTGGATCAACTTCTTCAGCCTAAAGCAGAAGGTAAAGGAGCCTCCTGTGTTATTTCCATGGAATCACTTCTGTATTCAGCCTGAAAGAGAGTTTATGGGAACCAGAGAGCAGACCAGAGCCAGACAGCAGAGCTACTGATCCGCCTGTACACACTGCTGTAAACACCATCCTGCTTCACAAGAAACATGCAAAACTAATAAAGCGAAGTAACACGGAGACCTTAAGGAACACGGCCATATTTTTCTAAAAGCAACAACTTTGAACCTGAACAGTCAGCTGAACTAGAGCTCCAACACCAGAGCTGCTCTACTGTTAAGCTATGGGCTTGTTGTTCCTCAGGCTTCAGAAGCAAAAAGCCTGAACCGTAAAATCCCCGTTACTTGGTCTCTGACACTAACGACAATAAACCACGTAATATACTTGAAAACAAGGTAAAAACATTGTCCGTTAGAATGGATGAAAAATGTTTAGATACTTAAATAGCACATTTTTACAAGAAAAATGTCTAGCATAAGCTTAAGCTAATGTTAGCCACAAAGTTTAAAGAAAGTTAAACTCACCTTCATATCTGTGTATAACGAGGCGAACATCTTAAAACCTTTCTCCAGCTTACTTGTCGGGGCTTGGGATCGATGTACATCATTAATTGTTACCTTGGACAAGCCCTGCAAATACCCAGTGTAAAGAGCCTTTTTCAATAGATTGGAAAAAATCGAGCCGCTTTTCCACGAAAGCGGAAGCTAAGGTGCAAAGAGCCCATAGTCGTTAGTGCCACGGTCTTTTAATTGTTTCTTTGCAGGATTCATGCATTCATTTTACTTACTGTTAATCTCACAGATTTCCATGGAAAACAAAGTAATTCATTTTTTTTGAAAAAAATATTCTTTTGAAATTTAGACTCAACAATATGAAACAATTTGTCGAGAAGTCCCTTAAACTTCTGAGACTGTACAAGTATTTGGTCCTTTGCACAACAGTGAAGAAACACTCTTTACTGGTGAAGAAGCCTTCTGTTAGCGACACTTTCTGATACTTCTGTCGAGACTCGCTCCTGTCTTCATCACAGCAACGGTGCTTTTCTTCTAACATAATGATGTTCACCTTCTTCACACCTCTCCATTTGTACAAGAAGCCAAAGCCAGGGGTCTCATTTAGCACCATTGGTTCATCTTCTATATAAGCCTGTTTGTCTTTGACTTGGACACATGCCTAATGAGGCGTAAAGCACCTTTTCACATAAACGCACAAGTAAAAGTCTGAGTGTCTTTATATAACGGAGGGCAAGCTCTGTCAAACTTTCTTTGCAGATGCATGTTTCTTGTTGAAATAATGTAGCATCTCAAGATGAGAACAAGATGTTTTTCTTTCCCTTTTGTTTTCTGAAGTTACAAACTTATAACGTAAACACAAAACGAAGCCAAAAAGCCATTTGCTTTTGGGAAAGATCCTGTTTGTACTTTACTTGCAGCTATTTCCATCATGTTTTTATTCCCTCATTGTTTAAGTTGAGGGAATAAACTCGACTTAGACAAGTTGAGTTTAAGTTGTTTAACTTAACAACTTAGGTTAGACAACTTAAGTTGTTAAGTTGTTTTCTTCCCGTTTTCTTTTTTCTGTGGACTTTAAGTTATTTCTAGTGTTCTCAATGTGGAAAAAAATAAATAAAGATATGGTGAGAAGACTCCAGTTACCAATAATTTTCAAGTTATAGAAAAATATTTAAGTCTTTTATATTTTTTCCCATTTTTTATATTTTCTCTCTCAGTTTTTCCTTTTTACGTGGAAAACTGCTATATTTTTTTCTGACCTTGTTACTCTGTTTTTCTTCAGCCATCCAACAGAATTGCTGACAATCTAAATCTTCTGCTCCACCCCCATCTCTCCGCTTTCTTTTACTTCTTCTTGTGGCTTCTTTACTACTCGTCGTACATTTTCTCTTTTTGAGGAATTGAGGAACAAAGTATTTACTGATCCAGCGCCGACTTAACAGGTCTTGTGGATTTCCGGTTCTTGAACAAATCATCTCATCATCAAACATAGCCTGTTTCCACGTAATTTGTCAATAATTTATTCTTCTGAGGACAACAAAAGGCAGCCTGAGTACAATCAGTGGTTCTTGTATCAGAAGTGACACAGATCCAGAGGTTTTTATTTGTGAGCTCATCGCTTAGAGTTGGTGGCTGGGAAGATTTCGTCCGATCACTCGCTGCCATTGTTCTCTTTAACTCCTGCTGCCTCAGATGTGTGCTAATTTCCATCACGTCGTCCAAATGTGCTAGCTCATTATAGATTCAACATGGATTTATGTTCTTTTTCAGGAGATGTGGTAAAGGTTAAAAGGGCTCTGTTTTCATGTGTCTGGTCGTGCTCAAAGCCTCGCAGCGTCTTTGCTTGATATTTACATGACATTTCAAGCTTGAAGACAGACTTTTTTTTATAAAACTTATTAATTTCTTTGATTTTATTTGCGCTAAGCCAGAATCGGTTCATTAAGGGTGATGAATTATCGAATTAGAGGTTTGTTTGTTTGTTTTTTCTCGCTCTCTTCAGTCTAGAAGTGTAAAATTTCCCCATTAATGTGCCTCCGCTTAACAGACAGAAGTTTCCGGCTCTCCTGGCTTTATCATCTCACCTCAACATGACTGAAAAAGCAAATTAAAGGTAAAATGGGGCTTGCAAGCACTTACTGCAAATTCAATTTTCTTCCAGCTCTCTAGCAATAATCCAGGATCATAGATGTTCTTTCTCCAAGTGGCATTGCTAACCTGCTGCTCTGAGTCATTGACGTATTGTGTTTATGCCCAAGCATTTTCTATTACATCAATGTTCCGCTGCAAAGGCAAAAAGGTGTTTCATGGATTACTTTTCTCTTTCATGACCTGCTGCTGAAGATTTTAGAGGTCCTTTATCGTCTCCTACACCTGTGGCGAGCCAGTTTTCTGTAGCAGCCACATATCTGTTCAGATGTACTGCTGCCTGGAGACCAGCTGAGCATTTGTCAGGTGTGAGTTCGACTGTTTGGTCTTTAAAATCCCAGCATCTTTTGTCACTTTAAGAAAGAATAAATGCACCTACTCTTTTGACAATGTCTCAGAAACTTTCAGAAAATGCTGGTTTATGTTTATGCACTCAGCTGTGAGTACAGATATGCAACAGGTTGAAAAACAATGGATTAAAAAATGGCTTAAATCAAAAAGAAAAAACATTTAAAACTGAAATTACCATTAACATTTACTGAGTAATGGAGGGTTAAATGGTGGGGCAGCTGTTAGTGCTGTTGCTTTGAATTGAGAAGGTTTGAATCTTGAATGGTGCCTTTGTGCACTGAGTTTGTAGAAAGTATATATTTGTACATTTGTCCCTTGTCCACTTTAATTTTTAGTACGTACAATAGAAAACCTTTTTTATATAATTTAATGTTACAATGTTACAATCTTGTTTCTTTTTGCAAATATTTTAATATAAATGTAATAAAAAGTAGATCTATGTTAGCCCAGAACTCCCAGTCAAACACAACTGTCACAGAAATTAAGTCTAATTCGGTATTACAAAGATGAGGGAAGATGTAATGAGAAACTTAACCAGGCAATAAACAGAGTAAATCCAAGAATATATATATATACTCACTTTATCAGGAGCACCTGATTAATTGATTGTTAATAAACACAGCAAATCACAAATACAGAGGCAGTAATATACGGCACTTAGACACCTAGAGGTGGTAAAGAACAACACTCTAAACCTTAAAACAAATGGGCTATAACACCAGAATACACCGGATGCAACTTCTTCCAGCTAAGAACAGAAAACTGACCTCATTGTCTTGGGAAGCTTTAAAACACATAGCTAAATTTATACCATTAAGATAGTTCTGAAGGCAAAAAAGAAAAGAAAAAGAAGAGAGAAACGGAGTCTCACCCGTATTAGCGAGATGTAGGCTACCTAATAAAGTGGCCGGTGAGTGCACACCCACAAATAAATAAATAAAAAAAATAGGCAACAGGTGCGCTGATTAGGCAGTAAATCTAGCTGAAATGTCAACGTGAAATGAACTTTTAAAAATTAAATCAAGAAACGAGCTTCAATAAAATAACAGGAAACAAGAGTTAATTTGATTTCACAACAAACCCAAAGCATTCGGCCTCAATAATGTCGACTACTGTATGTACACCTGTACTGGATAACATGAATTAATTAAACTAAAAAATAAAAATAAAAAACTTTAATAAAAAAAACAACAACAACAAAACTATGTTACATAATGCAAATTAAATTCAAAAGTTTAATTAGTCTTGCTTTGAGCGCACAGAGTGGCTGCGCGCTCAGACCCTGAAAGTAAGTCATGCGCACACCTCCAAAGTTGGACACTGAGCTTTATCAGCTCCTCTCCATGGATGTACAAGAGCATTACGAGAACATATTTCCTGTCATCTCTTCTGCGTTCTGTGGCAGCCAGAGAGATGGAGAGTATTCACTCTAACGCATCGCGCTGCATCACTTGATCGCGCAGCTCCTCGCGGAGGATGTGGTTTGCCGGCGCGGCCATCGCCTCCGTTTACGGGGCCATCAGCGTTTTGGGACTCATTGGCAACATCACGCTCATCAAGACGTTTTGCTCGGCCAAATCTATCCGCAATGTTCCCAATCTGTTCATGTCGAGCCTTGCACTGGGGGACGTTTTGCTGCTGGTGACATGCGCTCCGGTGGACGCCAGCCGCTACCTTTCGGACGAGTGGCTGTTCGGGAGGCTGGGCTGTAAGGTCATCCCCTTCATTCAGCTCACCTCTGTTGGGGTGTCCGTGTTCACCCTCACGGCCCTCTCTGCTGACAGGTAAACTGTTGTTTCACTTGTAATCCGTTGTCTAAGCAAACATCCAGTATTGATCAGCTGAGTATTGTGATCAGCGTGCTTTAAAAGTGACTGTTCTTAGTTCGCAAGCAGAAAATTGGCAACTACTTATTTATTTTTAGTTACTAAGTGACGCTGCTTAGCAGCGTTTCATAGATTTACCACTAAACTAAAAATGTAAGGACTGATTATAAACGAGGATCAGAATAAAATAAATAAATAAAAAAAGTGTGAGTCAAAGCTGTTGGACAATTCTTTAAACACATAAATCTACATACATTAGACATTCCTTCCAGTATTTAGTATTGTAAAATAGTAATGTTTTTTTTTTTTTTAAATCACCATAGTTTCTTTTACAGAGCATTTCATTCGCTGAATTGTGCCTGAGTCTTTTCCTCCCTTTTCTGCCATTTGCCATAGTGCATTGAAAACTGATTAAGGTTCATCATTATGGAGATTTCTCTAAACCTTTCAGTACTGACAAAAACACAGCTGCCAGGCTGATTAAATTTAGCTGATTAAATTAGCTTTAAATTCAACTTCATGTTTGATCCAGCAATGTCACGGGAGGAAAAATTGTGTTTGACAGTGTTTTTTTTTTATCGTGGCACAGGTTACAAACAGGTATATATATATATAAAAAACAAAACAATAATAAATAGATGTGCATTCAAACTTTGTTACAGAGATAGAAAACATATAAAACAAAGACTTTCTATTTATCTTCCCTTTATACGTTCATTTCCCACTGGCCGATTGTTTAACATGGTATTACATAAAATGGTTTCCCCTGAATGTATATTTATTTTTTTCCTTTTTTTGTTGTTTGTAAAGATTTTTACCACACGAAAATATTGGTGACATTTTTATTTTAATGGCAGATGAAATTAAGCTTTACAGTACATCCGGTAAGTATTCACTGTGCTTCAATAAACCTTGGGTCAAGGTTTATTACTTTAGAGCCTTGACCCAAGTCACATTAAATTAATCTTTTTCTGAAAATTATCCACACCACATAGCCCATTATGACAATGCAGAAAAAAGTTTTTGTGCCTTTTGCAAATTTATTACAAACAAAAATCTAATAAATCACATTTAAGTAAGTATTCTCACCCCTTGCTCAATACTTTGTTGATCCATTTTTGGCAGCAACGACAACCTCAAGTCTTTTTGAATATGAAACTCTCCATCACCATCATATTTGAAATGGTTTCCTTAAATATCAGACAGGATTACTGTGCTTTTTTAAGACAGATGTCACACAACAACTGTGAAAGTGTTTTGACAATTCCCTCTACAGCACTGGCCACTCTCTGAAAACACTTGTTGGATCTGCGTCTGTACTTCCCAGTGATACTCTCTGAATAGAATCGCTGTTGAAGTAGGTTTTTCCATGCTGAGGCTCATCACCTTTCTTCTGCCAAACTCACCACAAGTCACGCATTGAACTGGCCAAGGTGATTATGCAAATGCAGCACAAATGCAGACACTCAGCTGTGTAAATGTCAGCTAATTAAGACGTTGCACTCATGACATTGTCGGGACCTCAAATAGCCAGGAAACTCGAATTCAAATTCAAACATACTTTATTAATCCCAAAAGGGAAATTAACTACCATAGGTACATTCCTCTCATGTCAGTCAAATGGTATTTCTGATCAAGTTTTCACTATTACGGCAGTCATTATGCGAAAAAAAAAAAAAAGATCTTATGTCAAAGTTATTCTCCAATGCCGTGGTAAATTCAAGTCTCTCTTTCAGGCTGCCTGGCACAGGTCACCAGTGTTGTATAAAGTACTGAAATCTCAGAGTCAAGTAAAAGTACAAGTACCTCTCCAAAATACGACTTTGGTAAAAGTCCAAGTCACTGACTGAAATGTTACTTGAGTTAAAGTCTTAAAGTATCTGAAACTTCTTGTACTTAAGTATGGAAATTACTGTAAAAATGGATGTACTCAAGTAATGTAATGAAAAGTACAAGTAAAAAGTAAAACAAGGCAAATGCAGTTTGAATGACTTTTTTTATATTTTGGTAAACTTGTCAAATACACTTAAAATAATGTACACAACCAAGTGCAGGCAAAATTAAACCTGCTAATAAATTGTTCCAGTTTTAAAGAGTAGCACATGTTAATGGTTTGTGGTTTTGAACTTGCATGCCTTTCCTATATTCGTTAAATTTAGTCTAAATTGCTATCACTATGGCTTCTATCCCCCTTGAACAGAGGAGTCTAGGTAGCCTGCTACAGTCAACATTAGGCCTAAGCTAAATACACCACGTGTGGAACTGAAACAATGCCAAACAAAGTTCATTTATACAGGTAACGTTATGCTCAAGATTTCACAATAGTGCCTAGTGACCAAGCTATAGTTACTGAAACAGGAGGATTATAACCATTTCATAAGACGTTACCTCGATGTGTTTCTTCAAGTTGGACGGGGAGTTTTTGTAAGATAGAATTTCCACATCTTCGGGCAGGAATAACATAAACTGCATGCGGTACGACGAATCTTTAACACCCACGAAAGAGTATATTGTGTTTAAATAAGGCCATGGGCTCTCATCACCAGCTGGTGGTTCCCCTGGAGCCGTGTCCGACGTAGTTGCAGTCGTTGTGGTCTCCGTCTCCTCCTCCATGTGGCTGCTGCTGATTGCGAGACTTGCTTTGTGTTTAATGGGAGAAGCGAAACAGGTGTATCCTATTGGTGGTGATGAACAAGCCCAGGCAAGCAGGCTACTGACTTTGTTGCAGTCAATCAGTAGGTGGGGTCAAAACACTTGCGTTTCTCTCTCTCGCTTTTTTGTAACGAGTAACTAAACCACACATTGAAAATGTATCGGAGTAAAAGTACGCAATTAAGTTTGGAAATATAGTGAAGTAAAAGTGAAAGTCATCAAAAATTTTCATACTCGAGGAAAGTATGAAGTACTCCAAAATATACTTAAGTAAAGTAGTGAAGTATTTTTACTTCGTTACTATACAACACTGCAGGTCACACTATTGTCCTGACAGAAATGAAGACTGGTGGAACCAGTGACTGTTCTCTGAGCTATTGATTGTGTTGATTATCAAGAAAGTCCATTTTTACTGGCTGTATCATTACATCCTTTGGTGGCTTAGAGGCATAAAAGCAACAATCTTCCATCCCACCTTGCTACTTGCAGTACACCCCACACAGAGAGAAAGAATGGTGTTCAAGTATAAAAGGTTTTTATGATATGTGCCTCGGAAAATAAATTCCCATTCTTCAGCTTAGAAAAAACACACACACATACACACACACACACACACACACACTTTTAGGTGTTTCAACGTGAGTTACTAATTTAGTTAAAAGTAGAGGTGTGAGTTCTTATATACATATATATCTAGGAAGATGCGTACATTTTCCTGCAATTTAAAGTACTTACAAAATGACAACGTGTCCATATAAAAGCTCAACCAAGCCTACTAACATCTGACTGGTATTCTGTCAAGCAAAAAGAACAGAACTGACTAGAATAGAAAGATTTATTGCTGTTGTACACAACTGGCCTTGCTGCCAGTGCAACAAAATTACAGATGCTACATTCAAAGTGCTATTTGATCCTATTATTAAAATTAAAAGAATGAGAGAAGCGTTTTTACATGTTCCCACGAATTTCTCACTTTAATTAAAAATTAAAAATATTTATTATCTGTTTTTTAATCAGGTACAGGGCCATCGTGAAGCCCCTTGATCTTCAAAAATCGACCACCACAACCAGCATTGTCCTGCGAGCCGCATTCATCTGGGTCTTCTCCCTCATCTTGGCAATCCCCGAGGCTGTGTACTCGGACCTGCACACCTTCAATGTGACCTCTACAAACGAGAGCTTTGTTACTTGCGCCCCCTACCCCCACGCTGGGAAACTGCACCCTCAGATTCACTCCATGGCCTCCTTCCTCATTTTCTACGTCATCCCCCTGTTGGTGATAAGCATGTACTACACCTTCATCGCCCGCAGCCTTTTCAAGAGTGCGTCCAACCTTCCCATGGAGGGGAATGTCCATGCAAGACGACAGGCTAGTGTTAAGCTGTATAGTAGCTTTGATTGTAGTTTCCTTACAACTTGCTGAAAATGTTTGTGTTATTTTCTTAAATTTCACCACTTCAATTACGTCCTCAAAGGAAAACTATCCATCCTGCCTTTCTGACCGTTATACTCTTTTTGCCTCTAATTTCCATCATCTGTTTTGGATTTACTTTCAAAATACCAATATAATACAATACAATGTCTGCAAGCTGTGTTTAAATGTCTTTTGCCATTAGTTTTATGTTTGTTTTGATAAACATTAAAAAAAAAATCCTTTATTTAATGCCAGGCATGTATTTTGTTCCTCAATAACATTTTGAAACGGTTTCAATCAACAGGTAGAATCCAGAAAACGCTTGGCCAAGACAGTTCTTGTGTTCGTTGGTCTCTTTGCAGTGTGCTGGCTGCCCAGTCACGCCATCTACTTGTACCGCTCCTATCACTATTCCCAGGTAACCATGAACAACATTGTCATCGTTTTTGGTCTAGCTAAAGTTTAAAATCTTCTGCAGTTTCTTTTCTTTAAAAATCTCTTCCTCACAGTTTCCTCACTGCATTAAGTTAAATGGACTGAGATGTTACCTCATACCTAAATCTGTTTGGAGCACCAAACCGCATAAAATAAGCAAAAAAATATAGTTAGTCAGGATTGTTACTTACAAAGTTTGAGCCTTTATTGGTTTTACATTGAGGATTTTCAATTTGACTTTCAATCTAACACTTTTTAGTTGTCTATAAATAAAAGCCTGACTATAGTCCTGCTGTTCCAAAATGACAAACACAAATAAATAATTGGTTTTTAAGGGGATGTAATTCATAATAGGAATAATTAAATTTATCAAGAGACTTTGACAAACATAACATTTATTCTTTATAATGCGTGAGCCGGTTATAATGTGATATTCCTGAAACGATGCTGTTGAAGTGCCTGCTTGGTTTGCTGAGCCTTTTTCCATGAACAAACTACAATTAAAAAACAAAAAGTGTATTTAGTCCCAGCATGTTTGACTGACATATACATATGAAACACTAAGGTGTGAAAGAAAAAGGGAAAAAATGAAGAAATGGACAAAATCCTTTTTCACACTACTGTACATATGTATAATCCGTTTCTTTCTCTCCTCTGCCAGGTGGACACGTCTCTGGGTCACTTTGTGTTCAGCGTTGTTGCTCGGATTCTGGCCTTCACCAACTCCTGCATGAACCCGTTTGCCCTTTACCTGCTGAGCAAAACCTTCAAGAAGCAGTTCAACCAGCAGCTGTGCTGCTGCCGTCATTTCATGTTCAAACACTCCCCACAGAGCCCAACACATTATAACACACGCATGACTTCAGTCCACAGCACACGTCACTCTGTGGCAAGTCTGACAATGATCAATGGCAGGCAGCTCTGTCAGGAGGAGTATGTGTAAAAGTGTTTGTGAGAGAGAGAGATGTAAATTTGTGATCTTTTTCTCCACATGAAAAGCTAAATGTTGAAAATCTAGACTTTAAAAACACTATAGAGTTCTGTGGTGATGACTTTGTGTAAAATGTTCGGTGTAGACTTGCGATTGTGGTTATGAAATAATTTCAGTGCTGTTTACATTTTTTTTTTACACTTTTAAAGTTTCTAGGCTGCATTTATGCATTTGAGAAGACGGCCTGCAATCTTTTCATCTTAAGAGTCTTGTACAGTTTTGAAAATTATGTGGTTAATGATCAATTTGTGCTTGTATATGTCTATCAGTTTGTTTTTTAATGAATCTCCTTATGGTCTATTCCTAAAATAGCATAAAACATAAGCAAAAGAAAGAAAAAAAAACAGAATAGGTACATCAGTTGGAAGCAGTCTCTGTATTTTGATGGACAAAGCATTGAAGAAATGCATGAGAGAAAGACTCTACCTCCCAGAGAAAGAAATTAAGCCCAAATTGCCATCTAAGAACATGTTAAAACTTACTTAATTTCCCAAATATTTTTTAAAATAATTAATCATTAGTTAGTTTTAAATGGTGGTTAGCGTTTTAAAATATTGTAATATTTAGGTAAAGTTTGTTTTTTTCTTTCCATCTCACCCTCAACTTGATCAGCATCAATGGGTTCTGAGTTACTTCAAATCCAAATTTTCTCTGGCGTGAGCCAAACTGGGAAACAATCCACAGAAACCAGCCAGGGAGTTGGGCCAGATCTCCCAGCCACAGAAAGGCACATTGGTTCAAACAGCTGTTTGGTTTGAGACCCGGTCCGTTTCACAAAGAGTTGACCCAACAAGATCAGTAGAATAAAGATCACAGCTTCTCTACTGCTATGAAGAACTCATTATTTTTCTTCTCCTAATTTTGTTTCTTTAAAATATCACTAGATATAACAACGTCATAGTTAAACTCTGGAAAATCTTCCTTTAAACTCCCGAGAGAGAGAGATGAAAAAAACTTTTGATTAAAGTAAAACCTTTAGTTGGCATAGATAACATCTGAGACTTAATTTTTTTATTCCTATTTTTGGCAGAATAAAAATTGTGGAGCATGTTATTTATATTCTGTTAACTACATCAGTAGGAAATAGATGTTGATGTGATGATAATGGATGTATTTGTTGACTATGTGCAGTTAATTTGTTTAATGAAATACACCTTCATGTTGACAAATGCCCAGAGCCTCCTCTCTTCTTTTAAATGGCAATAAATCATTCACCGTCTTAGGTGAAGAATTCATAATCCAAAAAACAATTATGAGATTGAGACTGAAGTCAGTTTATGTAAATTAAGTCATGCACCTTAGTTTCTGAAACCATACAAATAAAAGTTAGCAGATGTGAAACCTGTGGTAACTGCGACGTAATTAATTCAATGTTTCTAAGAAAGAAAAGCTCAAGCCATGTTGTGTGAGTGTGTAATTCAGTCTGTACCGTATTTGTACAAATTGAGTATTTGGCCAATTTGTTTGAAGACTAAAATGTAAATTATGCTGAGTAAAGTATGTTTTTAATAGTATTTAGGCATTTTTTTATTGCAACCATTGTGGAAAAAATAATGGCACTTTTGTTAGATCTATTGGTTTTGTTATGTTCTTGATTTATTTTTCTATTTTAAAACAGGACGTTTAATGGACAGCATTTTTGAGTAAAGATAAACAAAGTAATAGTCTGTTTTATTTTTGTTTACGACAATAAAGCTATGTAATGCAAAAATGACATGAATATTGTTTTAACCATATCACAGGAAAGGTGTTAAGAAACTTCAACCAAGAAATAATGCAACAAAAATACAATTTGTGCAAGATAAAACCTGTCAGAGATATTTCAGTCTTAATTTATAGATGTTGTACGTTCCAGGAGCTGAACCTGTTGTTTCAGCTCCCCTAAAAGACCCTCTTCCAACAACACATGCAGCCAGCTGACTCGTTATTAATGCTGATGAACGGAGCTTAATGCGATGATCTTCATCCAGTGAGACAAGGTTTCAGTGGCACGTTAAGATATTTTTAGGTCTTTTAAAAATACAGAGGAGCTCTATCTCGCATCCCGTCAGCCACTGTTTGTCAATTTGCCAACAAATGTGCCTAATGTTGGAGCTAAATCCATTGGAGCCACTTCTGTTTTATCAACAACATGCAAGAAATTTAAATTTATTCACAAAATTGTGATAGAATACCTTAGCCTGGTCTCATTGTTAGCTGGTTTTGTAAATAAACAAGTTTCTGTCCACCATCAGCCTCATCAGAGGAGTCCTGCAGCAACCCTGTGTGTGATTTTTGCACATTTGGTGATGTCTGCCCACAGGATGAGTCTTTTCTTGATCCACTGTTTCTGCTTGGGTTTGTTGTCTTTTGTCATTTTACATTTAAGTCTTCTGATTTTTTTTTATTTTTTAGAAATGCTCTAGAAATGAAGGCAGCAAGACCTTCAGGGACATCACATTATGCCTGGCTCTGACCAAGCTGACAGTCTTTTTAGGGGAAAAAATAACAAAGACATCTTTCTTACACCTTTATTACATAAAATTCACAGTATTGCCAATTAAAAAGGCAATATTGGCTCACAGGGGAAACTGAGCCAGTAAAGACTCAACCCTGTGTGAGTGTCACTGTGACAAATCTACAGCTGAGACTATAAACATGTTTCCTGGAAGAGTCAAGTTCTGCCTGCTTATTGTATTTAATGTGGTGTCCTGTAATGTGTTTTTGCTTTGGATTTGAACTTAAATTCATCATCTTGTTGCTGCTACTCTAAACCACCACTGGTTGAAGTTGTTTGTGGGTCTTCATATTTTCCCGTCGACATATTTTGACATATTCTCACATTGTTTTTTTGATGCAAGTGAAAGTTCTTATTGAAATCAAGGTAGGAAGCATTACGAGTTAAAAACATTAAACTAACCACACACTTGCAATTTGGTTTGAATTGTCCTTTTCAATTAAAATAGTTTTTTCTTCTCAGAAAGACAAGAGAAAAAGCAATATGGAAGAACCATATGTCTGGATCTTGGGTGGTTTGGTTTTTATTATTTTTTCTGGGTTTCTCCCCTTTGATTAGACTGTTTCACTTTAATTCAGTCTGTTCTTAGTTATTTTAGTGAGTTCATCTTTGTTGTTTATTTCTTGTGTCCAGTTGTGGCCAAGTCTGTTTCCTCAGCTCCTCCTGCTGGTGTTTTTGTCCCTTTTCTCCTTTGTGTTATTTCTCTTTCCCTCTGCTTGCTTTCTGCTCTTCCCTCACAGCTGCATCCATTTTGTAATTAGTTCTGCTCCATTGTTCCAGCAATCACACTTCCCAGTATTTAAGCACTTTTGTTTTATTCACTCCTTGCCATTAGCCTCATGTTTCCCCAGACCAACATGGATCCATGCTTTACTTTTTGTTAACTATAAAGTCACAGCTGAAATTAAGACTTAGTGAACCAAGTACCAAACAACTAAATAGGGTTTATGTGAAAAAAAAGGTGACACCGGGTGTTTATTCACCCCTAAAACTAATAGCCAAATTTCATACCTGTTTGAAGTGGTGAGGCAGACGCTGAGGACCCAGGTAGGTGTGCAAAAATGATGATCTTTAATGACGTCCAAAGTATAAAGTCCAAAAAAAAAAGGCAGCATAGCTGAGTGGAAAGCTAAGGCTCAATGCTGGTAGTAACTAGAAACACGAATGGACAGCGCAACAGATAGACAGGTTAAACAAGACAAGGACCTGACAAATACACAGAAACACAGGTGGCATTAAATACACAGACGGTAGTCACAGAAGGAGACACACCTGGGAACAATCAAGGGGTAGACAGGACAACACAAAGACTCAAGACACAGAAATCCAAAATAAACACACAGAAAACTCAAATTAACACAGAAGAAAAAACAATCTTGACAATACCTCTTTGTAGGGATGAGATGTTGGAGCCTGTACACTGCTCTTACAGGCTTTTGCTTTGTGTCAATAAGCTAAATTTTCCAAGGTGAAAGGGCTGACTGAGAGAAACTTCAGAAATCTGTCAGTCTGAGCAGATGAGATCCTTTCACAATCCAAACTTTCATTAATCAGCTTGAAAAACAAACAAGGTCAGGATTTTGATATCATCTCCAAAGTATCCATTTTAGAAAGCAAGTTCTGTGTTAAAATAAAGATCTGATCAGATTTCCTCACAAATTAAGTTATAATTTTGTGTATAAAGACACAGTTATGAACCATGGGGATTTTCAGAAGATGGTTTACAGCTGCCTGTTAATTGTTAAAAATTGTTTCGGATAAGTGGGAGTCACTTTAAAGTATTCTAGGTTTGCATCATATTTATAGACAGCTTCAGAAGTCCCCACTTTGTAGATGCTAGCAATTTTAGTTATGTTTCCTAAAAGGTATTTGGTCATAAATGTATATATAAAAAACATTTCAAGATTTAGATTATATTACTAGTTCGTTTATGCAGTTTTTCCTTGAAACATTAGCAGAAAGAGTTCAACTCAGGTAAACATCAGGAACATTAAAAGAAAAAGGAGTACTCCAATTCTACAAGAAGAGGGAGACAAAATTCTGCCTTTTGTCACCGCTAGCAGCAGCTGACTCCTTTTAGTTTGCCTTTTTTGAAAGGAAGAACAAAAGAGAAACAAATTTGCTCCTCAGGTTTAAAATATTTTGCGCTCACGACAGAGACGACTGCATTCAGACACTGCAATGTCTGACCTATTAATGAATCACAAAAATCAATTAAGAGCCTTGTACAGCAGGAATGTACCAACATCACGCCTTCCTCTTCACATTTTATCGACTGGAAGCATTGTTGTGGAAAGAAATTTCATAAACCCACGTGAAAATCAATTCTTTTTTCCTGCTTCAACAGCAAAATGAGCAGAAAAACAAATGTTGGCCGTGACCGCTGAGACGCTCCGAGTCTTTTGCTCACCCTGCTTGCTCATGGTTCTGGGGTTTTTAAAGGAGACATTTTTAGAATTGAATAGATTTCCATTAAGAAGTCTGTTTTATTGTGCTCTTTTAAATTAGTCTGAGCAAGACTTCATTTATTACTATTTTTTATTTTCTACATATAATCAACTCTGATTGCAGAAGTTTACTTAAGAAGCTATTTTCTTCTAGTCATTTTTGACTTAAAAGGGCGATGATAGCCTGTTTATGACAACTAAAGTTAGCATAGTTACTGATTAAGTTATAAAATGGCACTATGAGGCTGGAAAACACTTTTTTGTTTGTTTTAAATCACATTATAATGTTATTCTCTCATCACAAACATACGGATTCTTTCATGCATGTTTGAGGAATCCTTTTGCCCCCAGTGGCAACCATTTGGACACTTGCTCATGCAAAGTGCCGCCTGTTTACTCAATGCTCCTTCATGGGGTTGCAGACCCCAGTCGAGCACAGAGCACCACTGTGAACCCACGTTCTCCACTCAGCTCCAGCAGACTAATGGCAGCAGCGTAAATTTACTAAGTCAAATTTCTTTTCAGTTATCTTTGATGTAAACAGCATTTTTATAGAAACTGAAGGTAAAATGGGCACTTTAATGTGCTATAAAATGCCCCTTTAAAAATCAACACACATCTGTCTTATTTGAATAGCATGTTTTCCTATTTTGAAGAGGTGAAATGACCTTTATGTTAGCATTCAAAACCACTACTACTAGACTACATCGCTAATGTAATTAGAAAATACTCAAATAATCTGTTACTTTAATGGGACTTTAGAGGTGTGACTAAAGCTAGCCCTGATGATTTTATTAAAAACAAAAATTGCATATATTTAGTGTTATACAACTTTTCAATTAAGTAAATATAGTCAAACTGAAAACCATATTTTCCATTCTAAACTGTCAGTGCAAGATTGTTTTAAAGCTACAAAATAAAACTGAGCCGGTATATATATATATATATGTATATATATATATTATTAATGCCTCTCATAGAAGTGGCAATGAATGTGGAGAGACCTTCTTTTCCTAAAATTTTCCACACAGACCTGCTCAGACATTGGTAATAAAGAATGAAAGAATAAGTATAACTTTGATTATGAACAAGGAGTTTTGGGCTAACTTGGATGTAAACAGCAGAATATCAGAGAAACAAAGATATCAGCAGTTTTGAATTATAAAAATAATCTTTTATTGTGTATACTACACATTCAGCGCACAAGGAATGAATGCAATATCATACAAATTCATACACTGTACATTGATGAAAGCCTAATCCTGTCATGTGAAACCAGTCTATTAACGTGGTCAAGTGAGCTGATATAATTAAAGTGATTTGCATAAATAAGACTAAATAAATTATAGGACATTTTATGTTAGTCATTGCTCTTCATTGAGCAGCTTGTCGTAATTGTTATGTCCAGTGAAGCTCTACTTGGGCAGTTTGCACCTGCAAGGCAAAGAGAAATCAATGAGGATCACGAGGTACAAAGAGGAAGCCTTTCAGACTTTTATTTCCTATGGATTAAACTGAGTTCAGCGGCGGTCTTAGGAGCAGCACAATTTTATGTACAGAAAGCAAACTTTGGTTTTTTCTTCTCTTGAGTCAAGCAAGTGTATTATTTCCACCGCAAAGTATTTCGAAAAGGTCTTTCAGGCAGGTTAAATTAATCAAAGCAAAACAAAAAAATAGATAGTGATTTTGTAGGATCAGATTTTATAGGTCTGATCCTACAAAAGTTGAACTTCATAAATTTGTTTCTTTTTCTGTAATGATTTGTTTGTACTTTGACAATATTTAATGTAATTGAAGGAGTAAAGATTTGGGAAAAACAAGGGAGTTTTAGATCAAACTCACTACCACTTCTACCTGAACAAATCTTTATCAAATTCCTGTGGGTGCCCACACAATTGGCTGAGGTCTGGGCAGACATTCACAGCGCTCCACGTCTATCTCACAGTCCGACAACCAGGACCTGAGGGGAAGCTCTGCACAAAAGATGTTACTGATGCAATAGTGGTAGTGACAACATTCCAAACTCAACAAATTCCAGGGGGATATTCCTGCATGGTAAACATTTCCCTTAAAAAAAAAAAAAAACAACAACAAAAACATGAGCCTTTAATTCTGGAACATGTCGAAAGACTGAGAAATATTTCACCAAAAACAAACCTGATGTACTGGAGGGGTAAGGTATGCATTTTTCACTTGAACAGTCCCAAATCCATCCACTAGCACAAAGTCTCCCAGAGTCCTCTGCTTCCAACATCTGTCTCATCAGAGGGCAGCTAAACCACAAGGGGAAAACATGAACTCCAACAAAGGTGATAGCAAAGCGTTTTGAGACTTTCTCTACCCACCCACTGCGCCTGCGTTGCTGAGCGTTACGTCGAATTATTGCCGGCTCCATGCAGCTGCATGCGGTGTGGTTTGCGACTTTTATCAGCACGGGTTCTGGTACAAGTTTAAAAGGTGTAAAGCTGAAAATCTAAATCACAGACAGAGTTGTTAAATTCAACTACTGAAAACTACTTTTACTCCTTCAAAACTCAATTGCATTGTGAGCTACCCACCGTTTTATTCACATATAAAGTAGACGTATTCCTGCAGGTTAGGCCCTCGTCGTTGCAGCAGCCACCACACCTGTCAGCAAGAATCAGACCTTATCAATGACTGACATGATACTATGGTGTTAGGGATTTTTTTTCCCACCGTAAAAGTGATTAAAAGTTGGATTACATGAACTTGTATGCAAAACTCACCTGTGGACAGATACACAGGGTGGCTTGAAGAAAACTGAGGTATGAAAGTCCAACTCCTGGGCCACATCGATGCACGTCTCCCTGGGCATACACTGAATACTCTGCCACTCCTCTTCTATGGCTAAAGAGGGAAAGCAATGATGAATAGTATTACAAACCCACATCCAGTGATTTGCACACGATCCAACCTTTAAGTATCTCCAGGCTAAACGGTGTTGCTGCGTAGCGTGTGGAGCGGTGCGACCCGACCGAAGGTGGAAAAGAGGAAGCCTCTGTTTGGACCTTTAGCGGCTGCGGCTTCAAGCGACACTTCCACAGCTTCCAGTCCGGGAAGTCTGTGAGTCGCAGTAGCTCGTCCAAACTGGAGGATGAGCGGACCTGCTTCTCCCACTGTCTCCTTGCCCCCTGGGTTCAAGAAAACACACAGAAACACTTAAACAATCCGTTAACTGGGGTGCAGTTATGAGTGATTTGAAAGTTATTCATGAAAACTGGAAAATTTTTAGTGATAAGCATAATTCCACAATGAAAAAAGCAAACATTTAAATTAACATGATGCAGATGTCTTCATCAAGTGTGGCTATGGATTCAGAATTTAAATTTTATACACAATAAATGAACAATTAGTATGAAAACTATAATCTGTGAATGCTTTAATTTCATTTTCAATATGACGGCTTTTAATATTCAGTATCAAATGAACATGAGAAAGTTGTACTATAAAGTGACATTAGCTGTCAGTTTAAATTACATGTGAAAATCCTTCTGGTGCAAAACATTATTTTGTACACAGAAATCTCTGAAAAACCCAGAGTGTCTCTGGCAGGCAGTTCATGTCACAGGATTGGTTTCATTACCGCTCCATGTTTTCTTCATTTGGGTATGTTGGCTCTCACCTGGCGTTCACTTCAGAATCCCAAAGATTCAAAAATTGCTTTGCAACCATTTTTAGACTGATAAATAACTTAGTCTAGACTTACATTTAGTCATTTCCATGTGAAACCACCAACTGCATGCAGGTGTTTCTACACTAAATCTGGCTGTAATTGGTATTGATTGAACAACACTTGCTAATTGTCAGTGTGTAGCACCTTTTACATTAAACACATAACATCACCAACAGTATTTACAAATGCTAAAACAATTAAAATGCCAAGACACATGTGCTGGATGTACAAAGAATAACAAAATGTTGTAAGCTGGCTGTAACATTCTTGCTGGCACACCTCCAAAAGGCGTTTTAAAGCTGGGATTTAAGGGTGTGAGAAACCCATAAACCTCATGTCATGCTACCACAGGAAGGCAGAGTTCCCATGCTGACCAAACCAGAACAAAATAGAACCAGAGCCACTCAGAACCCCCATTGTTTGATAGAATCTAAAGTTGCTTAAGTGTAACTAAGCAGCCAAATCTACGTGATTTCAGATGCCATATCAGAAATAGTTTTTTGTGAAAGTAATATTTTTTTCAGCTCTAATTGCTCTACATTTTAAATGGCCAAGCATCTAAACTACATGAGAAGGAAACTGGAAAGCACTTCAGATGAAAATAAGACCTTCCTAGACTAATGTCTGAGAAAAAATATGATCCCATATGGCAGGTCTGCAAACAGGGGTTGAGAAACATGAAATAATCAAAATGTTTGGTGTATTTCCAGTATAAGCTGAAATTGTGGGTTGTGACTGCGACTGAGTATCAGAGTCAATCTAAAGATTGTGCATAAAGAAACAACTGAAATTGAAAGAGTTTACCTGGATATATGCCTGCATAGTTTGTAATAAGTACAAATGAAGTCAAATGCCTAACATATTTCTAACTGGTATTCTTGTTAAAGCTAAATAGATGAGCATGGTTGCTGTTAGGACTAAACATGTGTGGGGGACCAGTTGCTGGGGACTTTAGATCAAGGAACCCACTACCCCTCCATTAAAATATGACTCTATTCTCTCTCCTATGAATATTTTGTTTTGTTTTGTTATTAAAAAGCACTGTGTTTCATTGTCCATGTTAAGCTGAACATTCATATATATGTTGGTAACTATTCTGGCTGAGAGTGAAATGAGTTTAGAAAGGGATCAGTTTTGAACAGGCGCACGTAAACTCAGTAGAACATAGCAGCCATATTGTGACGCAAGTCGGATTTATGAATGTTGTTTGTATTTTCAGAAAAAAAGGAAAGTAAAGAAAATTTACAACTACCGCATGTCCCGTCATCACTATTGTTCGAGTGTGCAACACATGCATCAGTCTACTGCCCTGGCAACACGTGATTAACGTTTAATTTATTATAAAACGTCTGAGCAAGATGCAATCTCAGACTCGTACAATGGCTTTCCTTATTGACCTGTGAGAAAAGGCCATCAGTTGCAAAATTATTATTTTTTTTTGTCACTTTGTGCTTGCACATGGAATAAAACCTACAACAAAACCTACAAAAATGATGCAAAGTTTCATAAATGAACTTACCCTGTTGCCACCATCCCTGTGCATGCTGGAGCTCATGTTTATCCAACCCAGCTCCAACAGCAAGAAAAAGATCCAGCACAGACTGCATTGCATCTTCTTCTTCATCATCCACGGCTGACTCCCAGTTTTCTGTGAGCAGGGCTGTGAAAGCTCTGAGAGTTTGCTGCCTCTCCAAATGCTGGATCAGCTGAGAGTCTCAGACCACACACTTTGTCTTTTCACGACTCATCTGCGTCAAAAAAACAAAAAAAACTCTTGATCTTCCAGCTGCATGTAGAGTGTGTGGTGTGTGTGGGTGTGTGTGTGTGTGTGTGTGTGTTTGAGCCAACCTGTTACAGCAACCAAGTCAGCTATGATCCAAAAGGAGAGATGGGCTTTTAACCAGGACGTTCCTGCTAAAGCTTTGATGGAGAAGTTGAGGTTTCCAGTCAGATAATGAGGCTGCTAAACCTGCTGAGTAAAAAAGCTTTTTATTACTGCTGTATTTCAGAACTTCCTACTTTACAGCTTTGCTACCTTAAATGGCCTTAAATTTTATGGGCCAACAACCCTACGTGATAGTAGCTACGAAATTTAGTTTTGACAAAGTCTCAAGAGTTGGTAGTCTTACAGCACCAAGATATATGTAATATATCTATTAACTTATAAATTTCATTTCTATCATTTGTCAAGTCTAGACTTACTGAGCCGCGCCAAGAGCAGGGACATAGAATAGAATAGAAGTATTTTATTCATCCCAGCAGGGAAATTACTTACATGTGTTTTAAATATGATCCAGACCACCGTAACGTGTGACGGGAAATAAGATGCCAGCACCACACCCGTCTCCTAGACATCCTACTCTTCCAGACCCATTCTGTTTAGTATTTAATTTGCTGGAAATGCACACACACACACCCCGCAGACACACACACAAAAAACTTTTAAAAAAAGCTGTACAGTGGCACAGCTGGTAGCACTGTTGATCTGCAGCAAGAAATTCCCAGGTTCAAATCCCAGCTTGGGGTCTTTCTGCGTGTAGTTTGCATGTTCTCCCTGTGGAAGCGTGGGTTCTCACGGGGTGCTCTGGCTTCCTCCCACAGAGCACAAACATGAATGTTAAGTTAGTTGGTCTCTCTAAATTCTCCTTAGGTGTGAGTGTGCCTGGTGGTTTGTCCTGTCTGTGTCTGTGTTCGTGTTGCGCTGAAATGAACTGTCAGCCTGTCCAGGATGTCAAACCTTTAAGTATCTCCAGGCTAAACGATGTTGGTGCGTACCGTGCGGAGCGGTGCGACCCGGCCGAAGGTGGAAAAGAAGAAGCCTCTGTTTGGACTCGAGGCGGCTGCAGCTTCAAGAGACACTTCCACAACTTCCAGTCCGGGAAGTCTGTGAGCCGCAGTAACTTGTCCAAACTGGAGGATGATGCACAAAAAAGAATAAATCAATGGCATGCATATACTGTGTGGTCTGTACCTTCAGATAATACCAGACTGTTTTGCTGAAGGAGTCTGGCTATGAATAATTATTATGTTGTGAGACAATTATTAATAAAACTAGTAATTTAGATCAAAATGGCCAAGCTAGGGCACCAAATTGTTTAGTCTCAGTTACTATTTATAAATACTTGCTGATAAGAGCTAGTGTATGAAACAAACGCAACGCAAACGCAAACGCAACTACGCAACTAAAGCTACAGAGAAGAGAGTAAAATAATGAAAACTAAAGATTAAAAACATAAAAATAGAATCAATAAAATAATGCAATCATGTCACACTCCAGTATAATAAACCAGATTTACTTCATGAGGTATTTTTATTATGTTAGTTAGTTTCAACTGATTCAGACTTGTACTCTTCATGCAAACACCGGATATATGCAAAGAATTAAACATTAAAAAAAAGAAATTAATTTAGTACAAAGCTGAAACATAAAATGATGCAATGTATCCATTCATCAAAGTCAGCTGGTTCTGATTTAGGTCAGACGACACACAGAGTTAGAGACTTGAAACTCAAATAGCTGCTTTAGTCTCAGCATCCCTTCTTATCCTCTGGTGTCATTAAAACATCTGGTTGTGATTACAGTCAGTTAAGTGATTCTTCAGGATAACAAAGGACAGTAATCAAATGTAGCAAGATTTTATAGCAGAATATTAAAATCAGTTCAAATAAACCAAGAAAGCCTGTGAAAAGAAGTCCAGTGTCTGGAAGAGTCTGTTCTCATGCAAAGGGAGTTTCCTGAACCTACAATGGCTACCCAGTGAGAAACATCAGGAATTTATCCACCAGGTCAAGCGGTTACAATCATATAACAGTTAAGTTACATGTTATTGATATCAGTGTTGTATAGTAACGAAGTAAAAATACTTCACTACTTTACTTAAGTATATTTTGGAGTACTTCATACTTTCCTCGAGTATGAAAATTTTTGATGACTTTCACTTTTACTTCACTATATTTCCGAACTTAATTGCGTACTTTTACTCCGATACATTTTCAATGTGTGGTTTAGTTACTCGTTACAAAAAAGCGAGAGAGAGAAACGCAAGTGTTTTGATCCCACCTACTGATTAGCAAGTAGCAAGTAGGCTACCGAACAAAGTCCGTAGCCTACTTGCCTGGGCTTGTTCATCACCACCAATAGGATACACCTGCTGCGCTTCTCCCATTAAACACAAAGCAAGTCTCGCAATCAGCAGCAGCCACATGGAGGAGGAGACGGAGACCACAACGACTGCAACTACGTCGGACACGGCTCCAGGGGAACCACCAGCTGGTGATGAGAGTCCATGGCCTTATTTAAACACAATATACTCTTTCGTGGGTGTTAAATATTCGTCGTACCGCATGCAGTGTATGTTATTCCTGCCCGAAGATGTGGAAATTCTATCTTACAAAAACTCCCCGTCCAACTTGAAGAAACACATCGAGGTAACGTCTTATGAAATGGTTATAATCCTCCTGTTTCAGTAACTATAGCTTGGTCACTAGGCACTACTGTATTGTGAAATCTTGACCATAAATGAACTTTGTTTGGCATTGTTTCAGTTCCATACGTGGTGTATTTAGCTTAGGCTTAATGTTGACTGTAGCAGGCTACCTAGACTCCTCTGTTCAAGGGGGGACAGAAGCCATAGCGATAGCAATTTAGACTAAATTTAACGAATATAGGAAAGGCATGCAAGTTCAAAACCAGGTTTACAGATGCCAATAAGCTGCATTTCCCTCCCAATTCTTTTTTTCTTTTGCATAATGACCAGTTGTGTGCACCACCTACTGACTGTAGGATTGACTGATTCACTGATTTGTGAAGTAGAGTAATCGTAACAGCTCTTTTTCTTCATGTTGGCCGCATTTTCTGTACTATTTATTTTTCTCATTTTCAGCACTGACCTTACTTGAAGGGAAAACTTAAGGCTTACAAAAACTTTGTATTTTCTGTCCTGGAGGGTATACTAAGAAGCTGGTTCAGTTGTAAAGCAGGTTAAGTTAACCTTGTGCTATAGGTAAAGCACCTAATTTTCTTAACTAAATGATGCCTGCAGGTATATCTATTAGCAGGTTTAATTTTGCCTGCACTTGGTTGTGTACATTATTTTAAGTGTAATTGACAAGTTTACCAAAATATAAAAAATGTCATTCAAACTGCATTTGCTTTGTTTTACTTTTTACTTGTACTTTTCATTACATTACTTGAGTACATCCATTTTTACAGTAATTTCCATACTTAAGTACAAGAAGTTTCAGATACTTTAAGACTTTAACTCAAGTAACATTTCAGTCAGTGACTTCGACTTTTACCAAAGTCATATTTTGGAGAGGTACTTATACTTTTACTTGACTCTGAGATTTCAGTACTTTATACAACACTGATTGATATACAGCTTGGTATGGTCATATTTTCTACTTGATTTGGTGATGTTATGCAAATAAAAACACCATTAGTAAGTCACAGTAAGAAGTGGTCAAGTTTTATAGTGCAATGCATGCTGATCCAGTTTAACTTACTAGACATATTCCTAACATCTTTCAGCAAAGTCAAACATAAAGAGTGAGGTTGTTGGTAAAGAAAACTGAACTCACCACCAACAACACTGAGAAATGAAGCAGGTCCATCCTGTCAAACAAGGAAATGTTGTTACAAAGCAATGAAGAATTAGGCGTATGATTAAAAAAATTACAGCTTCGATTCCCAGCAATAAACAGGATTCTGGCATTTTATTATCTCAAAGGTAACAACCAACAACCCAATGCTGGTCTAGTCCTGTTCAAACTACTGAATATGTTAACTCTATGATGAGCATGTCTTCTGCAAGAGATACTTGGATAAAGTCATAGCCATACAGTCAAAACTAAATGAAATGCATCAGTTCAGCCTTAAATTGGTCATGTCACAGCATGGATACTTCCAAACCTGCACATTTCAAATAGGTCTCAAGTGAACAACTAGGTGTTTTTGAGTAGGTCTGCTGTGATCCTTCTGTTATTTCCAGTCCATCCCTGGTTTGAACAACAATGCTTTTACTAGTATTTATTTAAGGTCAATTCATGAGAAAACAGTATTAGAGGAGAATTATGAGAGGGAAAAAAAAACATCACTGACCAAAAAGAATTCTAAGCTAAAAACATCTTATTCACCCCAACTACTCAACTTCCAGAAGCTCGTTTTTCAGCCACAGGGCAGGATGGATATTTTCAAGGAGCAATTATCCGAGGCCATGAGGAAGTACGTACCGAAACATTAAATTCAGTTTTGGTCCGACGCAGTGGAAGAATGTCTCACCGTTCTTATTTTCTCATAATGTAGAAAATAAAATCTGATTTTGGAGCTCATTAATCATTGTTCCTTCTGCCTCTAAACTCATAATAGCCGATCCTCTCTGCCATGAATGATTGCAGTATTTATGTTGTAAACCACACACACCATGACGTATGTCTCAGCGGGAGAGTTTTCACAGGAGTTTGGCTTGGTGTGTCTTGAACACCAGGAAGGGCAAAAACAAACATCCATAAAACACAGGTGACCGTGTGTCCACAGTTTGACTTCGCTCCGACCATGCCAGACACTTTACACTCTAATGGCTTTAAAGAATTCACAGTTTTACCCACTCTTGATCTCCAAGCTTAAAACCTTGGAGATCCCCAAACTCAGTCAGGGTGGAGTTACAGATGATATCTAGCAAAGTCCTTAGGAGTGAAGGCGCGTGTTTGTTTGTGAAAGAATCTTTATATTTCAATGGCCTGTTCATCATCAAATAAACAGAAAACCGTTTGCTGCGGTTCCTAAATCTTCTCATTTGATCCAATAAGCAAATACCTAAATGTCTATATGCCTTATTTGGTCTGTGTGTTAACGAACAGGGCTGCCTGTTTACCACAATGTTTGACCGCGGTGGTTGGAATGACTGTTTGGAAAAAGGAAGCTAAAAATGAGGAACAGAACATTCTTGAGGAACAGATTCTTTTGGCATGCGAATGATGACTTGCAGTTTTGTGGCGGCGTCTTGTTTTCCTACATGTGTGAACAGCGGTGGATTCTGAGGTGGCGTCTGATTGAGAAAGTGTGAACTGATGACAAACTGTGGCCAGCTGTGAGGCTGAGAGTGAAGCATAACTACAGGCTCAGTGCAGCTCAGGATAAGCTAACCCCTCTGAACGAGGCATGAGAGAGACAGAGCCGGGGAGAACCATCGGTCTGGACTGCTTTCACCCCAACCAGATTGGGCCGTACACTCTACCTCCCCCTGCTCACCCATTTGACTGGGTAGACATTGTTGTTTTAACTATAAGTTTAATCAAAATGTAAAGTCTTAAGCTAAGTCTTCATAGTCCCACCACTACTTTTTTTTCAGTGGAAGATTAAACAGCTGTAACAGTAGTAGTTGTATAATCTTGACTCACTACTGAAAAAAATGTAGGACCCTTAAAATAAAGGCTTATTTTAAACCTTTTAACTTATCTCGATCAAGGCAGTCTAAAAGTGTGGTGAGTGGGGTACGCACCAAACAAACTGCTTACATCAACCTGAATTTGCTGAATAATTTATTCCAAAGATTTATTCAGAAGACTTGTTAGTGGTTTTGTAAGCTTCCAATGACCTTGTTTACATACAGATAGAGTTTGATGCAGAATTTAGTACTTAATTATGAAAATTGTAAGTCTGAATCTGCCACGAGAAAACATTCACACCTGATATGTTGCCTTTGAAGAAAGATTGTCTGAAAAGGTTAACAAAAAGGTTTTGGACTTCCGGTAAAAATCAAGTGAAACATGTTTACCATCTAATTATGACCTTTTTATCTTGATGTGCCCTCAGTATTTAAGTTAAAAAAAAAATATGTAAAAACATTATTTGTGGAGCCACCAGTCAGCTTGAGTTCATAAGGTATTAATGAAAGGGAAAATTACAGGCGCAATTAAACACACAAAACCTGGAAATACAACCAGAAACAATCTGATAGCTGCGTGTGCTTGTCGTTTTCAGAGAAACAAAAATCTTCTTTGAAGCTGAGCTGCTGTATGCATTTTGTTTCAAGGAAACATTTTAATTCTTGATCATATTTTTTGTTTTGTGATGGTTTCTTTCCTTAACAAAAGCATCCTTCTAAGAAAAAAGACTTTGAAGAGTGCAGCTTTCATGACGAGCCCTCGCCCACCGAGGAACACTGTGTGTTAGAGCAAGCTCAGCAGGACACGACTGAATCTGTGTTTCAAACTGAACTTGTCCGCAGGAGTGCACAATGATGTGTATGCGTGTTTATGTGTGACTGTGTGCGTTTTTATAATCTTACTGCTTTAAAAACCTTTAAGAAACAGTCATCAGGGCATCATACTGTATCTATATTACTGTGACATGATTACAATACATGTGTGTTGAGATCAAGCGTATTTGGTATGTCTCCTTAGTTGTTCTGCTAATGTAGCTTCACCTTCATGCACAATGATAATAGTAAAAGGAACTCTGTAACATCTGAAAGAATAGAAATCATTTAATGTGGCAAATTTACTGATAGTGGAAAACATCTTTACATCAGAGCTTATCAGCAATACCAAGATTTCTGGTAGACAGAGAGTGAGGAATGTTTCTCCCCCCCCTATTTTAAGTGTTTGTCTAGGCTAAAATAATCTGCAACTTTATAATAGATAATTACTGTCTGTTGTCCATTCACTCTTTATTCATTTCTATAGCTTAACCCTGAACCTTATCCTAAACCTGATTGCATATGCCTAACTCTAACATAAATTGATAAACTATATGTCCCTGGTAGGAGTTTTGCTTTTACACTTAAATCCTTATCTGTATCATGTTTTAGCAAAATTTATTTCCTCTTTTATGCAGCAAGACTTATTAATCATTTCGACATAAAAGCCTGAGCACTTGCTCTGAGTTAAATATAACATCCAACTTAACCGAGGAACAATTTTAAGTTTAACCTTCAGGAACTTTGTTATGGCCAGACTGTCACAAAATGACAGGTCCGGTTCTTTTAGTTTTACTCTTGAATCTACAAAAAAAACATTAAACTGTCTGACACAAATAACTTTTAGTTCCACCAAGGTGATTTAAAAAAAACCCTGCAATTTGAAAACTTGGTATGTGATCTGCACTTGATGCATCTCGTAAAATTCTTTCCATCTTCTGTACAAGAAATGTAAGAAAACTAAAATAATCGTAAACCTTTGCACATGCAGTGCTGTCTTTTTTTCCCCCAATACTGGCTTCAGATTAAATGATACAGCATGCTGCAACTTCAATTATTTCTGGTCAATGATTCGTAAAAGAATTGCTTTGTCATCACTAATCCTACATTCATGCATTCATTTCACTTCTGCAGTTGTCAGATGGAACAGGAAGAGAGCTTAAGGTTGCAGGCTCAAAGGTGACCATCTGTGTAAGGGAGGGAAGCTCGAGCTCCAGCAGTGAACTGTGTGTTATCCATCTCCACAGCTGTGTGATTTCAAAAGCTGTGTGAGGGTCAGCTAAGGTGCTTACAGAAAGGCATGCTGGGAGTGAAGTCCATCCCTTTTCATGCAAACAGGGAGATGGAGGCTCTATTGAATCAAATCAAACATAAGTTGGGGGTGGAGCTGTCTGGGATTTTAATGACAATTTTGAGTGTTCTCTTAGATTTACTTCAAAGACCACAATTCTATTTAATAATAGAGTTTTTTTTTTAAAGCTGTCGTAGTAATTCCAAATCTGCTGTCAAAAGTGTGATTTGTAAACACTGAAAAACGATTTTCAGTGTGGGACTCAGTGGACTAATGTTGGGGCTGCACAGTGGCGCAGTTGGTAGAACTGTTGCCTTGCAGCAAGAAGGTCCTGATTTCGATTCCCGGCCCGGGGTCTTTCTGCATGGAGTTTGCATGTACTCCCTGTGCATCCGTGGGTTTACTCTGACTTCCTCTCACAGTCCAAAAACATGACTGTTAGGTAAATTGGTCTCTCTGAATTTTCCCTAGGTGCGAGTGTGTGTGCGTGTGTGTGTGTGTGCATGGCGGTTTTTCCTGTCTATTTCTATGTTGCCCTGCGACAGACTGGCGACCTGTCCAGGGTGACCCCGCCTCTCGTCCCGAACGTTAGCTGGAGATGGGCACCAGCAACCCTCCTGACCCCACTAGGGACAAGGGTGATAGAAAATGGATGAATGGATGGATGATTATTGTCGCCATCTAGTGTTTAAATATCAGCTTCACTGTGTGCTGATTTAGCTGCTCCGCTCAGTGTCACTTTTCTATAAAGAAAATGTGCCATAAATGTGCTATAAAGTTTTGGTTTTATAAAAAATACCAGCATATATAGGAACATCTTTACACTGTCGTCAAAAACTGATTTCTTTGTGACAAAGTGTAGACAATCTAAAATGAAATTAAGTTATTACCATTTTTGTCTGTATCTTTGGATGAAAACATTTGAGAAAAATATTGTAGTTAAGTTCCACATATTATCAGCATACACTAATAATTTCATGAAAATCAAAGACATGTAATGCTCATTAAAGCTATTATTAAATAATGTTATGTGGTTTCTGATGAGCATTTTGTGAAAAAAAAGGTATTTACTGGTAAATTTACTTTGAAAGGGCATTGAAATGAGGTAATATATGTGCAAGAATCACATGATGTGGTGGTACTCAGGAAGAGCTAAATAGTTCCCTCTCACAGAATGAGATGATGGAGGACATAGCTACAGTTAATGCTGCCACAGAGGAAAACAAACATGTTTCTCATGACGACCCAGATTTTTTATTCTGTAAACCAACTGCAGTTGTCATAATTATTGCGTCTTTTGGTTTTGGTTTCTGGTTTTTGTTATGGGTTCTTTTTGGTGAATAGTTTTTGCTTTATTTATTTGTTTGTTTGTTTTTTCTGGTAGGTCTGTTTTTTACAATTATTCTGGTATCCCCCTTTCCGAATATAGCTTATTTTGTTTGTTTCTGTTGGTGTATTAGTTTATTCAATTTTTTATATTGTTGTTTTACTGTCGTTAAAGTTTTTTCAGATTCTGTCAGTTTCTTTTACTCCTCGCTCATCACCAGATGTGGTGGTACGTGAGGTGAACACTATGTTCAAATTGCTGTGTAGTTTCTCGAATGCTTAGTAGAGTGTTAGGACTCAGCTTTGTAAGAATTGAGTCATGTATCATCTCTGATTCAGCTGGAACCCTGACATCTCTCTGTCCAGATTCCCATGGGAGAATTTCCAAACTGGTTCAGACAGGAAATACAATCCTTCCAGGTGTGGTGTCCAGCCTCAAGGCTGTCCTGCATGTTTTAGATGTTTTCCGTGTCATGACAATTATTTAGAAAGCCTCTGCTGAGGAGGTAATTAAGCCGTTTAACTCAGCTGTGTTGGAGTAGGGACACATCTAAGACATGATGGACACCGACTGTTGAGGACAGGTGTTGGACACTCCTGATGAAGACTGACTGACTTGTGACTCAGATGCAACAGAATGTCCAGCTGCAAAAAGGAACTGTTCATTAACTGGCCAGATAAAACAACTTCCAGAGGCACACCAAAGACAACGAAGTCTTGCTGTCAACTACACAGGATGTCTCGCCAGATTTAGACAATGGTTCTTTTCTTTGACCTTTGTACCATCCCCACACTCCTAATGTATGTCAAAAAAATATTTATTTATTTTTTCCTGGGTTTCATATAGATAATTAAGACAATCAAGTCAGTAGATGATGGATATAAATGTTCAAAATGTTGCAAAAACAAATTTCCAGGTTTTTACCGTAGTAGCACAGTATGGAAATATGTGACATCAACCCATGCCATTAACTGGCCTCTAGAGGGCAGACTAAAGCCATTCCAAGAGTAGAATTGTGGCTCTCTGGTTGGACACTTTATGCGAAAGTTCTTCAGAAACAGAACATTTTGTGTTTTATTTCTTGGTGTCTTTAAACAGTTCCTCACTCTGGGACAGGCTACACAACCATAGGGAAGACAGATGCATAGAAAACAGTCATGGTCACCCGTCGCAAGGAGGGAAAATCACAAAAGGGCATTACTGAAGAAGTTGGTTCAGAGTTTTATATGGAAACATATTAGCTGAACATTGAGTGGAAGGAAGAAGTGTAACAGGTAAAGGTACACCAGCAACATGGGGAACCACAGCCTTGAGAGGATTGTCAAGCGAAATCCATTCCCGAGGAGCCACCACACACAGACGAATACCAGACATGAGCTACAAGCTTAGCATCCCCCGAGTCAAGTCACTCCTGAATCAGAGACAACATCAGAGGAGTCCAAGGAGAAAAGGAACTAGACTGTTGCACATTGGTCCAGAGTCCTGCCAATGAAAACCAGGAAGTTTCAAACCTGACGAGGGGTGATGAGCAAGATGGAAGCCTGGTGAGTCTAATCACAAGAATGCAGAACACCTGAGGGAGATAACACATAACACATAAATATTATTTCATTTTAAGAAATACTAATTGAATGCTGAAAAGTATAATATTTGAACAGTTTATTCATTATTGGTTGATAGTCTTGTTAGTCCTTTCGGACCCAATCGTCCCTCATTTGGACTTTTATGATTTTGATGTGGTCCACAATGAAAATGGGTTTAACACCCTTGATAGGGTTTTATAATGAAGGTTGTTCCTTTGCATGTGGAACTTATATTCATCGAAAATATCTGAACAACTTAGAATATTGTCAAAAACCCTATTTGTCGATATAAGATGAGACAGTCATTTAATCAATATTGTTATTCACAGCTTTTACGCCCAATAAAAAGAAGAGAGAAAAATGATAATGTAATAAGTGCCAATTAATAATCAAATCATTAAGCTCAATTATTTGCACTACCGAAGGTGTGAAGGTAAATAAAACTGGCATATACAAGTGCTTTTATCAATCAATAACATTGATTACAGAAACCATGAAATAAAAATTACATGGACTATAAGGAATTTGGGTATTGCGAATGAACCCGCCATTTTGAGCTCTCAGGATCTGCAGGGAGTCGCGTGTCCGCTCTAATATGCGCCTCACGTGACATGGCTGCAGCGCACGTTCGATCTTAGGCCTGTCACGCTCTCGGACCACACCCATGTTGCTAGGTAACGTCAGCCGAACTCTGCCTGCGCCAGCACCTACGTGACGTTAGGGAACACGTGACGTTGCTTGCCAAGCTGTCGTTTATGACGCTCGGAAGGTCTCCTTGGATGTTGTAGTCCCTATGACGCTACTTCATTTACCTCTTTCGCCGTGAAAAAAACTCGGAAGAGATTTTCTGATTTTAGTGGAAAGTTTCAGAGACGAAAAGGATATTTTGCATTGAAGTAAAGTCACAAATCTGACAACATGGATTCGTTTTACGATAACGCTTCAAACTTTATTGGAGGTGGATTAGGACTTTTTTCTGATCAACCAAACCTAAGTATCAGTCATGAGGTGGGTTTACAAGTTGGACAAAACATCGACAGATACAGGAATCTTCCGTCTCCATTTCAAGACATGCAGCAGGAAAGCAGCCCTAAATTAGGAAGGATAGGGTTAGTGGATAAAATTAGAGAGATGTACCCTGAAATGCTGGAATGCAAAGCTGCAAAGGAAGTAGATCCTACTTCTAACAAAGTAGTAGAATCTTCTTTGTTAGAAGTAGTTCCCTCTGCTGCTGACTTGAAGCCAGAAGCAGAGGGAACATCTCAGGAAGAGCTAAATAGTTCCCTCTCACAGAATGAGATGATGGAGGACATAGCTACAGTTAATGCTGCCACAGAGGAAAACAAACAAGTTTCTCATGACGACCCAGATTTTTTATTCTGTAAACCAACTGCAGTTGTCATAATTATTGCGTCTTTTGGTTTTGGTTTCTGGTTTTTGTTATGGGTTCTTTTTGGTGAATAGTTTTTGCTTTATTTATTTGTTTGTTTGTTTTTTTCTGGTAGGTCTGTTTTTTACAATTATTCTGGTATTCCCCTTCCCGAATATAGCTTGTTTTGTTTGTTTCTGTTGGTGTATTAGTTTATTCAATTTTTTATATTGTTGTTTTACTGTCGTTAAAGTTTTTTCAGATTCTGTCAGTTTCTTTTACTCCTCGCTCATCACCAGATGTGGTGGTACGTGAGGTGAACACTATGTTCAAATTGCTGCGTAGTTTCTTGAATGCTTAGCAGAGTGTTAGGACTCAGCTTTGTAAGAATTGAGTCATGTATCATCTCTGATTCAGCTGGAACCCTGACATCTCTCTGTCCAGATTCCCACGGGAGAATTTCCAAACTGGTTCAGACAGGAAATACAATCCTTCCAGGTGTGGTGTCCAGCCTCAAGGCTGTCCTGCATGTTTTAGATGTTTTCCGTGTCATGACAATTATTTAGAAAGCCTCTGCTGAGGAGGTAATTAAGCCGTTTAACTCAGCTGTGTTGGAGTAGGGACACATCTAAGACATGATGGATACCGACTGTTGAGGGCAGGTGTTGGACACTCCTGATGAAGACTGACTGACTTGTGACTCAGATTAAACAGAATGTCCAGCTGCAAAAAGGAACTGTTCATTAACTGGCCAGATAAAACAACTTCCAGAGGCACACCAAAGACAACGAAGTCTTGCTGTCAACTACACAGGATGTCTCGCCAGATTTAGACAATGGTTCTTTTCTTTGACCTTTGCTAGCTATCGGACAAAAAGCTAGCAAATATCAGAAATGATTTGCATACAACAGAAGTTGTATGCAAATAGTTTATATATATACAAACTATTTGTTTATATATATATATATCCATAGATATAGCTATATAGCTATATCTATGGATATAGCTATATCCATAACAAAACCAAACATACAATCAACTCAATTTATCAAAACAAAACAGAATCAACTCCACATTTTCTACTTTTCCCTCCTGCACCAGTCTTATATCTATAAGACATATCTAAAGATATAGATATATCTGTAATTATATCTGTACAATTAATTCATTATTATGCAGTCTACGCCATGCTTACTATCTACAGTCTCCTGTAAGATTTCCATTCAGACACATTCGTCTTGAGCAAAACAATCAAAAACAAAACATATTCTTGTTCTAAATAATGCAGTACATGTAATCCACACATCTCATTCATCCAGTCATGTTTAATCTACAGTACTGCCACCACATTCCTCAATAGCATGCCAGCAGATCGCCAATTTGCTTAAAACTCTGTGTAATCCTTGTACTTTTGCAATAGGGATCTTTAATATCATCTGTTAAACCGACTTACATTCATTCTGCGCTTCAAGTCTTCATTCATACTGTGCCACAACATCACTCCACACACTGCTGTCCACATGCTCCTCATGTTTCTGATGAGAATTAGTCAGATTAATTATTCAGATGAACTTTACTAAAAAAAAAAAAAAAAAAAGGGTGAACTAATCATAAGTCATAATACAGCAGAGTGTGAGAGCTCAGAAAAATATCTCTTAGAAAGAAAACCCTCCATCTTCTTTAACTTTCTTTTCCTACTTCCTACTTTCCTATGTCTTTAAACCTTTTTCTAAGATGTAATGAAGGTAAACCAAAATTCAAAAATACTTTATTAATCCCAAAGGGAAATTAAATAACGCAAACAATACAAATAAGATAGTAAAAATGTAAACAACTATGGGTGAATACATAGAAGTGAAGGAAGTTTTAAGGTATTTCAGGGAAATTGTGACTGATTATATGCAGTTTTGGAGGAAGAATTGAGTGATCAAGAAGAGGGAGCAGGTTCATCAAAACCAGCTCCCTGGTATCCGAGCAATATTGTTCAGGAAGCAATGTTGACTCAAATAAACCAGTTACTTTCAGGTAGTTATTTAACCATTCTAATACTAAAAAAACAACAGAAAGAAATACATGTGTTTGTACTCAGAAGCAATTAAAACGTTTATTTTTCAAGTGTACCTGAGACAACTGCCAGACGATGCCACAGGTTATCGAATGCCAGTCAAGAAATACAAGAAGTGCATTTCTTCTTCACCGGGTTTTAAAAGACACAGTATAGAAATAATCATACATGAACATTTACCCACCAAGCAAAGTATGTCCTCATTAACCATAAATAATCCCAATTTGTTTCAAATTGGGATTATTCTTTCTTCAAATTATAGAATAATCACAAGTTAAGATAAATCTTGATGCTGTAAGACGGTCTTCGTAAAACTAGGTAAGGATTAGTGGATCCAATTAAAAAAAATTTAATAATCCCAATTCAGATTGGGATTATTCTCTTTCTCCATGTGGCTTCACCAACCTCATGGTGAAATGAAATGAAATCCTGTGCAATGGATAAATCGAATCCAACCTAATTATTCTGGTTAGATTCGAACCAGAATCTCTTTATTTAGAAGAGTTAACAGTTCTAAATAAAGTTTAAAAATAAATAAAACACACTACCAACATCGTTGCTAGGTGACTTCAACTACATTTTCTCATTTACGTACTCTATTCAGTCACCTTCCTGGCAGCCAGTATCAGCTCGTTTTAACGGTTTTCTGACTCAAAAAACATTATTTGTCAAATTATGGAGGATTCTGAGTGGATTTTCATGCAAGGACTTGAAGAGAGGCATGTGCAGGAACAGTTTGATGTACCAGTGCCAAGACATTTAGCAAGAGATGTGAGGAGAGTGCAGATATTATTAAGGGAGCCACGTGCAAATGAAAACATAATAGAAGTCGTCCGTATTTGGTTGTGGCACGTTTTGCCTATTTTTCATCATCTTTTTCTGTGGTAGTGCCCTCGTTGATTGGTAAGTTAACAAAACCAAGCTAAATAATGTCATTGTTTTTAAAAGACTGCAGTAGTCATGCCGTTGTGGGTTCCCACTGGGTATCATGTCTGCAGCAGTTCAAATAGTTTGAGAGTGTAACGATATTCTGTGTCCTTCTTCTGCAGCGGCTCTGGAAAAGTTCTGTGCCAGAGGGAAGAGGAACTCCGACGACCCTTTCAGTACATCTGACTGTCCTCTATAAGACTTTTTTTTTGTCTGACATACTGCAGTATCACGTTGAGTTACAGTATGCTCTAAACCCCACGTCAGCGGAAGAGTTTTTTGAGGGTCCTTGCAATAAGCACATTTTCCTCTACTGAGCTATAGATGGTATTTTAAAAATATAATCATAGAACTTCTTGTCTGCCTGTGTTACATTTGGTCTGCTTTTGTTACACAAGATTGTATGTAAAACCTAAACATAAACTTTATTTTCTGCTCCTTTGCCAATTGGTCAATTTCAGGTGACTGAAAACTGTTTCAGTCACCTTCAAATAAAAAGAACAGAAAATGAAACTATTTATACTGTTTTTTTTTTTTGCATAGTAAATAGTTTTGTGGAAGAAAAAAAAATCTGCATATTTATTTTTACACATTAAAAGTTAAGATAGTAAAAATATTACAATGGAAATCAATAATTGCAATGAACCTTATATTAAAAAAAATATATATGAAAGGCTTAAAATAAATTTACATTGTCATTTCTATGTAAAATGTCTAATTGCTCACCAGCGTTTTTTCACTAGCAAAATCACACTAAATGTTCTGAGCTGGTGAAGCATTTTTTCCTGGTACCCATCCAAATGAACTTTGAAAGCTCAGGTTCAAGAGTGTGAGAAACCCACAAAACGTCTTGTCACACTACTGCAGGAAGGTTCTCATGCTAAAACTAAACCAGAACCAGAGTGAATTAGAATCCCCATTTTTAACATATTCTAAGATTATTTAGAGACAAGCCATTTAGAAAAAAATACATAAATAAGATCAAGTAAAACAGGACACATTCATCACATGTTAAACGGTGAAGCATCTGGAGTAAACCAAAGGAAACTGGATAGCAGTGAAGATAAAATTAAGAAGTTCTACTCATTTAGATGGACTAAACATACATCAGTCTGCTGACCTGGCAGGAACTGGTCAAGTGTGAGTTCATCATAAAGCTGCAGCTTGAGAATTAAACAAAGACCTTCCTTCCTCTGCGTTTGTTTGAGCCAAATGGAGAGATGGGCTTTAAACCAAGGCAGTCCTGCTTAAGCCTTGATGAATAGACTGAGGTTTCCTGTTAGACAACGAGGCAGTGCAAAAATGCTCTTTACTATTAGTATGTTTCAGGACTTAAAACTTTATGGCTATGCTACTTCAGGCAGCTTTGATTTTTATGGGGAAATAACCCTAAGGTTATTTTTAGGGTAATAAAAATAACCCTAAATTATTAGGGTTATTTTTATTACCCTAATAATTATTAAATAATTATTAGGGTTATTAATAATGACCTATTATTAGGTCATATGTAATATACCTAATAGGTAAATTACTATTAATAAAATATAAGCTAATAATATTTTAGTAAACTAATAAAGTTTATAAACTAATACAAGATTTTGTTGTTTTGTAACAACAAAATCTACCTAGTTTTACAAAGACAGTCTTACAGCATCAAGATTTATCTTAACTTGTGATTCTTGTTTCTGTTATTTAAACCTTTGTGTCAAGTTGACAGATCATCTGCCTGCTAAACCTTTCACCTTTCTTTTCCCTCTAGACTTGCATGACCCAGACTAAGAGCGGGAACACGTGTTTTAAATGTGATCCAGACGTGATGGGAAGTAAGAAGCCAGCACCACACCCGTCTCCCAGACATCCTATCCACTAACCCTTACCAACACATTAAGTTTAGTATTTAATTTGCAAGAAATGCACCACCAACAAACAAATCTATGGCATCTGTAAGCTGTGTAGTCTGTAATTTTCAATATTTGAAGATGGAAAAATATGATCGTTATACTTGTCCAATCAAGACAGTCTTCAAAAGATTTACATTTTCAAATGTACAATGCTGGAGAACCTTATGTCCTAAAATGATGAGTTTAATAATATGTAAATTTCTTCTTAACTTTTATTACTCATATGCTTTAGGTAACACACATCAGATTCAAAGGGAAGATGGAATACACATAGAGCAAACATGTAGTGAGTCAATAAAATAAAGGAGAGAAAACAAAGTGCTTATTATTCATGGAAAATTAGTCTTTTGCCAAACCTTGTGTTAAAATATCTAACAAGGGAAATTTCTCTATGTGGTTGCTTTGGTAACTTCAGTGAAGATGAATTAATCAATAGGAACTATATCCCAGTAGCAGCGACTAAACACTCTCCTTCAGGAAGGCATGCTTTAAGTAGCACCATCTTGCAGGGGTTATAAATCCACAAGGATGAATTTACGCCACAAGTTCTCGAAACAGAACTTAAAATCCTTTTTTTTAAAATAAACTAAGTCTCTGAAGGCGCCTAGCAGAAGCACATGACACCATCTCAACATATGTGCTAATCTCCATTTCTAAAGTGCTGGTTAAGAACATATATTACTGCTGTGTTATTCTTTTTTAGCAAAATAAGAGCCCTTCCTTCCACTATGATAAAGCAGGTTTGTACAAACATCTCAATGCAGCACTTGCAGTTTGTGTTAATGGCGCCATCTAGCAGTCAAGATAATTATGACAAAAATAGAAGTGAAAAGTTTGGGGTTGAAGGTCACAAAGATGGCAAAGGAAAGCAGTGGAGGAGGATAGACAGAGGAAATCCTACTGAAAAAAAAAGACCACAGCTTACAATTAATCAAGAAATCATAGCATACATGTATTTCTACCTTACATGTATTTCTGTACCCACTTAAAAACACCAAAATACAGTATTGTATATATTATTTCTGTAACTATAAACAGCATAAGAAAGATACCCGTGTAAAGCATTATGATTAGGTATAAGTATATTTAAAGCTCTAAATCAGTGTCATTTTTTTGTTGTACATCAGGTTTGTACCAAAATATCACAACACTCTCCAATCCGCAGGGTGCAAGAGAGAAACAACCTGTATAAAGAGCTGCACTGCTTAAAAAGAATCTCTGATTTTGGACCTCCAGTGTTTGGCTCTTTCAAAGCCATTTGTGCCATTATAGAAGTCCATCTTGGCCTGGTGGATCTCCTCCTGAGTGGTCATTACAAACGGACCTGAAGGCCAAACAACTTGAATTAACACATGAAAGCCTTGGAGATAATTCCTGCTAATAACAAAGGCATTTTTTGTTTACTGAACAGTAATGGAAAAGCAGAGAACATACCCTGTTGTACCACAGGCTCGTTGATCGGTTCTCCAGCAATCAGCACAAAATGAGAAACTTCAGAGCCCTGGAGGTAAAAACAATCCATCATCTTTCTTGGAAAAAAGGTTAAAGGAAGATTTCAAGTAATAAAAATAACACCAGCTTAACAAAAGGTATTTTAAAATATTAAAAATTTGATTAAAAAAAGTGATTTTTTAAATCTAATTAAGTGTTAGATTCTAGATCTAGTGTTCCAAGCAATAAATTAGAACACTAAAAATTGTTAAATTTGAAAGTGGTTGAAATGTCAAGGCTTTCGAGATGCTTTCCTGCAGCAGGAACACCTTTTAAGGAAGAATGGGGATGTTCCTTACAGCAAACTGGTAAAACTACTAATGAGTCTGTGAGACCAAAACTTCAACAATATTGTTAAACACTTTGCCAACTGTTTATGAGTCTTAATGGCATTTTAAACTAAAAAAAAAAAAAAAAAAAACAGTTGTGGCTGATGTCTTTTTCTGATAAATGTTTCATTTTTGACAATAAAGTCCATCTGACAAACCATGTATGTGGAAAAAGTCTCAACATCTTAAGTTTTATACCTTGTTTTCAAACCTGACACAATCACCATCTCCAAACACCACAGTGTGATGAGGCCCCACCGGCTGCTGGTCCTGATCTGAGCCTTTTTTTTTTAAAAAAAAAAGCACATTAATATGTAAACAAAATCATCACATTATTTATTTATTTATATCGCCCCGCAAGGGGTCTTTTGTGGGCTCTAGTGTCCCTTTTTCAAAGTAGGCTGACAGGAAAGGGGGAAGGAGAGGGGGGAAGACATGCGGTAAACGTCGTCGGGTCCGGGAGTCGAACCCGCGACCGCCGCGTCGAGGCTACGTTTTGCCTGAATGTGGGTCGCGCTAACCCCTCCACCACCACGGCACGCCAAATCATCACATTATTTACATCAAGTATAAACCTATGTGAGGTCAAACATTTATTGCATACACTCTCTTTCTATTTCATTTAGTCCACTTTGGTACTACCAGGTTGTACAGCCTTTGTCATGAGAACTGCTCTACTTCCTCAATGCACAGATTCAACAAGTTGTGAAAACATTCTTTAGAGTTTTTGATCTAAGTTAACAAGATAGCATCACATTGTTTCTGCAGCTCTGTCATCTGCACATCCATGATGTAAACCTCCCATTTCACCACAACACAAAGATGCTCTTGATATAATCTGGCAACTATGGAAGGCACAAGACTACTGTGAGACTCTTATGTTTTGTGACATGGTAAATATTCATATAAAGATGGATACACTGTGGTAATATAGAGGGGACACTGGCAGCACCAAGCAGCCCGATATGTCGATGATGCAAGGCAGGACAGACTAAATAATGGCAGTACACATTATTATTATGTTCATGCAACTAATCACTAGATATTTTCTCTTCTTGGGCAATTCTCTTCACATTCAGTGGTTGTTGTCTATAGATCAGTGGTTTCTAAATTGCTCATACCAGCCAGTCTGGGAACAACAACCATGGGACATCAAATAAATCTGTCTGAACATCAGCAAGTCATCTGCACCAAGCACAGCTGCCTAAATGTATTGCTTTGTGCCCTGTGACTGGCTTATTCACGATTTGAATGAATAAGACGCACCTGGAAAAGTAGTCTGTGAGTTTAGAGACAGTTTATGTTTTACACGTTTTACTAATTATGTCACTGTACGTTCTGAAAAGTAAACTAAATACATTAAGTCTAGAAAAACCGAACCGTGTTATTTTATATTTCATTATACTTTTCTAACATGTGTGAACTATCAGTATAATTAAAAAGTAGTATAAGTAATTAACATAAAATTAATACATAAAATTAAAATTAAGTAATTAACATGGTATTAATATAATTAATACAACACATTCACGTAAGCTGCTCTTCAATTTGTGTTACTTGTTTGCAAACCATTTATGAACCTTTTTATGGGTAGTGTGTAAAGATAGTAGCACAATGAGACTGAATACTATGAGAAACAAACAATAGCGGCTCTCCTGGATGCATTCATCAAAGTCAGCTGGTTCTGATTTAGGTCAGACGACACACAGAGTTAGAGACTTGAAACTCAAATAGCTGCTTTAGTCTCAGCATCCCTTCTTATCCTCTGGTGTCATTAAAACATCTGGTTGTGATTACAGTCAGTTAAGTGATTCTTCAGGATAACAAAGGACAGTAATCAAATGTAGCAAGATTTTATAGCAGAATATTAAAATCAGTTCAAATAAACCAAGAATGCCTGTGAAAAGAAGTCCAGTGTCTGGAAGAGTCTGTTCTCATGCAAAGGGAGTTTCCTGAACCTGAACCTGCCCAGTGAGAAACATCAGGAATTTATCCACCAGGTCAAGCGGTTACAATTATATAACAGTTAAATTACATGTTACTGATATGCAGCTTGGTATGGTCATATTTTCTAGAAATATGATTGATATCAAAGAAAAACTAAAAACACTATTAGTAAGTAACAGTAATAAGTGGCCAAGCTTTAAAGTTGAACGTATTTAACCTTCTGGTTGGATTTAAAAGGCAAGCTGTTGTTAGTCTCAAAGCACTCACTTATTTGCTATGTAGATTTTTCAGTAGTAGACAGGTAGTCTATACAAAGCATGTTGGTTCAGCTCAACTTACCAGATATATTCCTATTTGTTAATAACATTTAAACTGTAAAGTTGAGTCAGAAATACTTCCAGCAAAAATAAAACAAAGTAAAGAAAGTTGAAAAAAAAAAAAATCCCTCACCAACATGAGTAGTTCCAGAGAGAGTATAAATGAAGGTGGTCCATCCTGTCAAACAAAGAAATGTTATTAGTATGCAATGGAAAACGCAGCTTCCATTACCTGCAATAAATGGTTAATTGACCCAAACTCAAAGGTAACAACACCATCTTGGTCTAGTTCTACTGAAATGACAATAGAACAGGTCTGTATTGTCCCACAATTGAGAAATTCAGGTGAAACAGCAGCATCATATGTAAAAGTTCACACAAAAAGATTAACAATAAGAACAACAGAAGTAGTAATAATGAGATACTGTACAAAACTGTAACAGAAAATACTGTGCAGTTATTAGAAATAGGAATATTGGACTCGCAATAAAAGGGATATGCGACAACAGTCTGATTACTTTTCCAAAAATGTCCATAATGTGCTTCATGTGTACTGAGCATGAAAAAGACAGATTATTTACAATACAGTATTTGAGTGTAAAAAAAAAAAAACTACAGAAGATGTTTAGTGTGCGATGAACATTTTTACAAACTTACTAAAAGGGCCACTGGGTTTCTACTGTCGAAATCTAATATATTCAAGATTAAATCAAATGTATTTTCCCATCACAAGCATCAGTGCAGCTTTATATAAACTAGATCATTTCACAGCATGGATACTTCCAAACCTGTACATTTATAATAAGTCTTACGGGAACAACTAGAGGTTTGTGAATAGGTCTGCTCTGCTTCTTTAGTTATTTCCAATCCATCTCTGGGTTGTACAACAATACAAGGATTCTCTTACCAGAGGGGACTGGCTGCACATGCATGGCCCCGGCCTGCAGCTTGAAGTCCAAATACAAGGTTGGTGTTCTTGTGTAAACCTTAGACTGTATACAAGAAAAAAAGCATATAGTAAAAAAATGCACAGATATGCATGTTTTATTTCGTACCATGGGCCGTTATGATAAGTTTACATTATAACGGCCCATAGTACCGTTATACTATGGGCAAGATATCATCACATATCTTGTTTGAGTTTGTTTTTCATAGGAATCAAGTTTTAATCTGTGATCAACACCAAATAAACACAATATTTTTATTCCCCAAGAGCTCCATCTGGGTTGTGAGCTCACACTCTGTAAAGTTTCTTCTCAAAACATATTCAAATTTAACACGTCTTCATGTTGCATCTCAACTAAACAAAGTGACTGAGCTTCAGTATTGTCGTTATGAGCACAATGTGTGCAAATAAAAAGAGTATAGGGACATAAATTCAAATCAACCTCTTCCATCAGTGTTAAATCTGTGTTCAGTATTTTATGGGTATTTTGCACCAACTATGCACTTTTGGTTTGTGTGCCGGTCACACATCCCAAAAGTGCATATCATATGTCAAATCACATGGACTAAACAAGTTGAACTGGATTCTATATTTAGCCAAGAATATAAAAGCCCATTTCTTCGTCCAAGAGCTCCGTCCTGCACCTTCTGATTAAAAGTCTGAAATTATTTCAAGCCAACGTGTTTTTATTATTTTAGGGAAGTTGAGAAGTTATACTGTTCTTTAATTGAAACTAATGTTAATTCTTGGTTTGTGAAACACAGGAACATGCTGTGTCTTTTATGCTCTTGTTTATATTATACACATACCAAGGCACTTGTACTTTTCCAATCCACTGATCCTCTTTATTTACAAAAGCTGTTATGTTAGCATTTCCTTATGAGCCATAACTTTTTAGCTTAATCTGAAGACCAGCAGTTATGTGAAAATGTGACCATGTTGTCTTCAAATCAAGTAATTTGCCATATGGAAACGTAATTTCAGCCATAACTAGTTCATCTTCACTCTCAGCCTCTCTGCTGGCCGCAGTTTGTCATCAGTTCACACTTTCTAAATCAGACGCCACCTCAGAATCCACCGCTGTTCACATATGTAGGAAAACAACTAGGAGTAGCCACATAACTGCAAGTCATCATTCACATGCCAAAAGAATCTGTTCCTCATTTCTAGCTTCCTTTTTCCAAACAATCCTTCCAACCACTGCGGTAAAATATTGTGGTAAACACACTGTCCTGTTCAGTAACACACAGACAAAAAGGCATATACGTTTAGGTATTTGCTTATTAGATGAAAAGAGAAATCACTTCACTTAAAAATTTCTGCTCCTGCTTTAAGTTCGTTGGTTGAAATGCGAAGATTCTCTCACAAATGAACACACACCTTTGCTCCCAGTGCTTCTCCGGATATCACGGCGACCGTGACCCCACCCTGGCTGCGTTTTGGGATCTCCGAGCTTTTAAGCTCCTGGTATGCTGGTTCAATCATCTTTTCTTGTTTTCGGAGGTTCACCCACAGCTGCAGTCCCACCACTGGCTCCTCTGACACAGGCATCTCAGCATGGACCACCCCCCGTCCTGCTGTCATCCACTGGCAGACAATGACACAATTTCTCTCATAATCTCAATCACAAAGTGCATACATGTAATCCTGATGTTGAGGATGTTCGGAAATGTTGAAGCTACAATATTAAGCTTATTTTGAAACTGTGTTTGTGTTACTTGAATTAAATACGACATTAATGAAAAGTAAACATTGAAAATGTTTTTTCTGACATTTACTGAAGCAAAATCTTTAGTGAAGCCATTAATTGTAGAACCAGTGATCTGTTAAATTTAATCTGAACTGAATACAAATACTCACTGTAGGTGAGTTCATGCAACTATAACAGTCGACGTAGTATAGTCTGATACAAATACCCTAAATAAATTGCAGGAACTTTAGCATAAAGGTAAATTTATGTTAAGCCTTTTAATGTATGACCAAGGCATCCAAAAGGTGTTGAAAAACAAACTGCTTACAAAGACCTAAAGTTTTTGAAAATAATTTATTCCAGGTACTTGTTAATGATTTTATGAGCTTTCAGGAACTTTCCTTACAGGCAGTCACAGTCTTATGAAGAATTTAGTCCTTCAATTATGTAATTCTCTAGTTGCCTCAGGTCAGATTCAGAAATGAATCCATCATGAGAGAACATTTACACCTGATAGGTTTTTTTTTTTTAAAAAAGATTGTCTGAAAAGATCAACAAAAAGGTTTGGGATTTCTGGTAAAAACCAAGTGAAATATTTAGTATTGACCAGCTCCTCCTTTCTTTTATATCAGCTAGTTATGACCTTTTAATATGGATATAATTTCTGTAAATATTCAGTAAAAAACTGAAATACAGTTATACGAGAACCACCATCCAGTTTGACTTCATAAAGTACTAATAAAAGTGAAAATTACAGGTGCAATGAAACATTTATCTAAAACGTGAGACAGCTGTACGGCTACATATGTTTGATGTTTCTTTAGGAAAACAAAATTTTCTTTGAAATTCTTCTGTTATAAATGCATTTTGTTTGAAGAAAAATCTTTTAGTTCTTGGTCATATTCATTATTTTGTTTCTGTCTTTAACAAAACTATACTAACTAAAATGCTTTGGGACATCTGCAGCTTTCATGAGGAGCTCTAGTCCACTGAGGTACGCTGTGTGTTGAAGTAAATTCAGCTGGACTTGACTGAAACTCTGTTTCAAGTTGTGTTTGTTGTACTGCTTTAAAAAAATTTAAAAAGCATACGTGTTAAAATCAAGGGTATTTGTATGCTACATTAGTTTTTCTGCTTAGGTAGCTTCATTCACAGTGATAATAGTGAAAGAAATAGAAATTATTATTTAAGGTGGCAAATTTACAGATTGAGGTAAACAGCTTTAAACAAGGCTTATCAGCAATGTGAAAAGTGCTGGCAAAATAAATTACAATCGTTTCTTTTTTGCCTAAAATAATCTGCAACTTTATAGTAACAAAAGAATCACAAGTCATTTTTTTGCCCAATTCTTTTTCAGTACTTGTAAATCTCCAGGCATCAGACGTCCAGAATGACCGCAAAAGTCCTCATGGGCTGTGATTCCCCCCAAAACATACGTGACCTAAGACACAAAAACACACACAGACGAAAGCCACAAATTAAAGCTGTGGTTAACTGCCAAAATGATGATTACACTAAATCCTAACACACAAATTAAGTTAGTTTTTTTATTCATATTTTTGCTCTCTCCTTTGAAGTTGCTAAACTATGTCTCTAAAGTCGGGGTTTTGCTTTTACATTCATACCAAATCTGTATTCTGTAAAATATGCTTCTTTTTTTTTTGTTCATTAACCCTCTTAACTGTAACTTAATCATTAGGCCATAAAAGGCTCCTAAACTCAAGGAATGTATAGTTGCAGAGTTAAAAAAAAAAAAAAAGTGCTTTGCCAACTCTATTCCCAATGTTCATGCATTCATTTCAGCACAGTAGGAAGAGAAACGCAGAGCTTAAGGTTGCAGGCTCAAAGTTAAACATCTGTCTAAGGGAGGGAAGCTCGAGCCCCAGCAGTGAACTGTGTGTGATCCATCTCCACCGCTGTGTGATTTCAAAAGCTGTGGGAGGGTCAGCTGGGTCCATTGCTATTCATGCACACAGGGAGATGAAGGTTGCATATGCAAAATCAAACACAAACGGGGGGTGGGAGGTGTCTGGGATGTTAATGGGAATTTAGGTTAGGCTTTATTTGTTTTTAGTATATTTAGTTCAATAATTTCAGAAAATTTCATTTATTAGTAAGAATTCATTATGAATGATCATAAAAGTATAAACAGCAGTGAAGTGACAGAAAATTCATTAAATCATAGATTTTCTGATGACACAGAACAACTCTTCTATTTAAAAAATTAAGGGATTTTTTTTTTTTCAAGCCGTCATATTGAAATATTTAACTCAATAATATGTTGACTTAGGTTAAGATTCTCCATAATTCAAAATGCAAAAACATATTTAATACCACTGTCCTAATGTATGATTTTTGAAAATGTGTAAACTCAGAGTTACCGTAACTGAATAGAATAATGTTGCTTCTTGCCGCCATCTAGTGTTTAAATATGAGTTTTACTGTTTGCTTGTATCTGGGCGTGGCTGTTCTGCTCAGTTTGACCCTTTAAAAAGAAAATGACTCAGCGTTTTGGTTACTTCTACAAATAAGAAAAAAGGTAGCACACATATCTATTCACCATCATAAAAAACAGATGTCTTTGCGACAAAATTTAAGCTAAATGAAATTATTCATTCTTTTTTTTTTTTTAAATAAGTCATACTGCTTTTGAAATAAATAATACTGTTGCCTCTTGTCAGAGTCCAGTGTTTCAATATGAATTTTGCTGTTTGCTTGTATGTGGGCTTGGTTTTCTGTTCAGCTTCACCCTTTTTAAAAGAAAATGGGTCAACGTTTCGATTATTTATGTAATTAAGAAAAAGGGCAGCACACATATCTCTACACCGTCATGGAAAACAGTGTAAACTTACAAAAAATTTTTTGTCTAAATACATGGAAGAAAACGCATGAGAAAATGGCTGTATTTAAGTTGTGAAAGTAAGATAGACTAATACTTTTATAAAAGACTGGAGATGTCGATTGCTAATGTAAATATTTTGATTTGGTTTTTGAAAGATTTTTTCTCCCTAAGAGGAACAGGAAGTAGTAAATGCTAAACTCTATAAAAGATAAATATCCAAAATAACCAAATTTCAAGAATCCCAGTTTTCAAACGAGGGTAGTCTTTGTTCCGTCTTCTTACCGTCTCAAATCCTCTGTGAGGATGGTCTGGAAAACCTGCCGGCTTGACCACCTTAAACTCATCCAGCATCAGGAAAGGATCCAAGTTGCTTAGCTTCAAGTAAAATACATAGGGAATATTCATAAGTGTTACTCTTGAAGTGTACAACTGATCGATGTTGCTTGAACTTACTTCCTTCCTACCAATGCTCCTTCGGACCCGAGCGCCGACTCCCTCCGCTTGTTCCACACTGAGAACGGTCTTCAGCAGCTTCCTCACAATCATCTTCTTTGTGCAGAATTTCACGAGACACTGCAAAACATACAGTACACTTTTGACTTTTTAAAAGCAGAAATGGCAACCATTTGTATCCGTCCCATAACTTTAGTCCATGGTTCTCAAACTGTAACACAAGTACCACATGATGCACTTAGGCTTCCCTGAGTTGAATTGAAAAGGAATTTTGAATCAACTAATTAAAAAGTACATAATGGCATCAATTGTGAAGAACTTATCCAAAGAAAAGTCCAGTGCTAAAAGTATTTTCAGCACTTATATATGGTAATATGTTTACTGATGACGGTTGCATGGTACTTTTTGTTTGCCACAGTTATAGACATACATATTGCATTTTCAGGTTACTGAACTCTCATGAAGTAAGTATGACGTATGATCAGACGGTTTCAGATGGACATTTCATAATAAACTGATTAAAAGTAATATATGATGATTAATTCAACCCAGCATTGCCCGAAAGGCTGGCATAGCATGCAGTCATTGAGAAATAGTGGATGAACCAGTGTTACAGCAGTGCCTGCATTTCCGATGGATCAGCTGATCATATCCACTGCTGGTGAGCTGCGTTAGTTTCTAAAATACAAAACAGCTTATAATAATTTCACAACAGAGACGCATACGTTGTCACATTATCTCTGCTGGACGTCCACCCTTTTCGGCGTCACTTCCCAATTTGCGGCTTTATTGTTACGCCGCGTAACAATAAAGGTTTGCTGTAACCGCGGCTGCAGACACGCAGTTTAACACCTGCTGCCACTAATATCTCGTTGAGACTTGCCAGACACACCGTGCTCAATAAAGCAACAATGTAAAGTTTGAACGGTTCCAGTTTTCCACCGTCAGCAGCAAAAACTGAACCGAGCCGTCTGCTTTCATTGCGAATCCACTCACCTGCCTGTGTACAAAATCTGTCCGATTTCGTCGGCTTCTAATGCTTAAAAATCAAATAATTTCAGTAAATTTTATCCTAACCAAGATTAGAAGGCGGAAGTGAGGAAAGGGGGGCGGAGCTTAAGACACGACGGTTCAAGGTAAAAGAAGGAAAACAAGATTTAGCAAAAGTTGAAAAAAGACTTTTTTTTTAAATTGAAATACATTTAAATAGCTGATTTTATAGATAATATTAATTTGTAAATAATTTTTACAAAAAAATGTATTGTTAATTTTTTAAAAAATCACCAAACTGTATTTTAAGGAGTGGGATAAAATCACTCATTTGTTCTGTTGGTCTTTTTTTTCAAACAAGGGCGAGCAACACAAAAAAAAACACCATAAAGAAGCAAAACTGAAATCAGAACTAAAACAATAAAATCTAAATAACACATACATTGCACAAAAGTAAAATAAATAAATATTTTAAAAATAACAATATATTTGAAAACATCTAAAGCTGAAGTTCGCCATACCATATCCAAAAGGGTCTTCTGATTTTTTTTTCTTTTTTCTTCATGTTATTTCAGTCCGTAAGTCTTTTTCTGCACAGGAGAGGGCAAGCTTGGTGGTTTACTTTCAGATCACTTATTTTATTATGCGATATTAGTCTCAGTTGCATCTGAAGGGTTCGGTTAACACTAAAGCCAGAAAAGTCCTTTCATCTGCTGGATATATTCTTCAGTTTTGGATTTCCCTCTTCCCATTTCAGAATCCCGTCCTCTGTCCTGCATCTGATTGTGCATGATGTTCTTGGCAATTCTCATGCTGGCAGCCTGTCCACCAGCTAGATTTACAGCATGAGGACCAACCTGTGAAGGAATATATAAGACTGAAAGCTCTTGAACTCAGAGAAACACTACAGTTTGTTTCAGAAACCAAGATTTGCTTAGTAAAATGCGACAAAAATGTTTGCCTACCTGAAGAGCAGAGTACTGTCCCATCAGATAGAGTGGGCATCCTCCTGTCCATTGTAAGCTTTCCAGTATACAAGGCCACCCATCAATCACCTTTAAAGTGGAAAACCCAGATGCACATCAATAAACTTAAAGGTTTGTCCAATTGAGACTAAATTCCAAAATTATAACACAAGAGTTAGTTTGGAAACATAGCCCACCTGGATTGGGAAATTCTTCATCACGTCAGAAAGCAGTGGATCCTGTTTGACGTCAAGTTTGCAGCCGGTGGCCAGCCAGATCCTGTCCCCTGTCCAGTGGTCTCTGGTGCTGAGAGACAGATTCCAGGATTGTGACCTGTAGCACCAGCTGGCCTCGTTCACCTGTACAGTTGCCCAGTTCAAGTTAACCTTAATTCATGAATAAACCTATTGACTTCAACTGGCAAAGTCAGCTAATTGCTCATCTTGTTATAATGTAATGTTCATCCAGGCATTCATTTATCAGCCACATAAACATTTTTCAGAGCCAATCCAATAGCACTCTGCAGGAAATCAGTGAGCCCTGCAGCATTTGCTTTAGAATGACTTAAAGAGCAAAGAATCAAAGAAATAGAGCATGTATGACAGGAAAGTACTGTATTCCTTATCATCTATTTGTTGTGCAAAAACCGAAGTGAAAGTTAATCAAATTTGTTCAGTGAGTATGAGCAGAAAAAGCTTCTGCACATTTTCTGATTTTACAGTCAGTTTTATTCAAAGTTGTCACAGATCTGTATTTACAGGTTGCACTACCTGGCAGAATGTCTTCAGCTCCACCTGTCCGCTCTGTATAAATGGCTGCAGGTGGATGTATGCCTCTGGGGTGATGGCGCCCCCTTTTCTCGCCTGCCGGATCATAGCCAGACGTTTGTGAAGGCTGCGTTCGTTGTAGAACTGCCTCAGGTAGGACTGGCCATCCATCTTGATGCCGTGCTCCACGTGGGAGTAACGGCCCACCAGGCTCTCCACGTCGCCAACATCAAACTGTTTCAGCTACGGAAGAAAGGTTGAACACGGCTATGTTTGAAGATCAAATGTGCCATCACTGTGTTGCTTTTATTGGTTGATCCACATGCTGTTTCACGCGGCCACTAGACCTGCAGGTGTTTTCTCATGACCCATGTGACGTGGTCGGCCCCTTGCTGTAGGGCAATCAATACGACATGCGCGCTGGTCAGACCTCCACCAACTACCATTACTCTCTGTCCTGCCTCACATACTACATGTAATGGACACACATAGTCATACAATTCTTGTGAAGGAACTCCATAGATCAGTTTCAGTGTCAACCTTCAGAATAAATCTAAAGGTTTCATGTAAAAGCAAGGCTTAACACTGGGCTTAAAATAATGTTTTTAAAAAGAAAGATTTAGAGAGAAAAAGTTATAACCTCCTTGGAGTTCGCTCTATTGAAAGGAGAAATCTATCTTACCTTGGCCGGATGAAGTCTCCTCCTGTCCTGGACAATCCATTTCTTGGAGTCTTTGCTTAGAGTTTGGCGGCTTGTGCATGAGATGAACTGTGTGTTGCAGTCGCCCCTCTGGGTAACTTTCCTCAATGCTTTTTACCCATTCGGGAATGTTGGACATTTGAACACGGGTTGGACCTGTTGCCAAAACAACCTGCCGGGCTCTCAAGATGCTGCCGTCTTGAAGTTCAACGCAAAAATGTTCAACCTTCTTTCTTGGGTGAACTTTCACCTGTTCACTCTCTCTTTGGGTTTCCTGTTCTTCACCCATTCCCTTTGTGTCCCCAGTCACTGGGATGATGTGTTCGACTGTTCCCTTCAGCAGAATTTCGTCCAATTTGTATCTCTTCACCTGCATGTTAACAAAAAACAAAAACTATCTGTGTGTCTTGAAATCCTTCAACACTCAGAAAGTCTCACTGAAATTCATAGGATAAAATAACCATTTTATAAAATAATGCCTTGCAGTGTTGTACCTCAAAACAAATAGTATTGCAACATTTTATGAAGTGAAGCTACTTCAGAGAGACAGAAGTAACTTTAAGAAACATCTTTTTTTGGAAAATATCTTTCCGACCTGTTCTTTAAAAAAATCCACGCTCAGTTTGGTTCCCGGCAGGCTGAAGGACAAACTCTTCTTCAGCGTTGACGTGACATTCAGACGTCTCCTCTCCTTCTTGCCAAGCCGCATGTCATTGAAGAACGCGTTTTCATCCAGAATTTGAACGTGGTCCGGAAGGCTGTGAAGCTCTGCTGAACGATCATACTTGAGAACGAACTCCTGGAGCGCATTCTGTCATATGAAAAAACATACAGGCTGTATTTGTATTCCTCATTTCCACTTCAGGGGAAGTTATAGTTAATACCTTATTTAAAGGGTCTGTGTGCACCAGTGTGTGAGAGCGCAGGTGAGGGATGTGCAGAGCTGTGAACTGGCTCTCCCACAGACTGGCCCACTTTCCATAGGTGTCCACCACCAGGACACTGAGTGGGGTGCAAACATTGCTTTCTGATATTGTTGGCTTTTCTTCCTGCTCCTCAGTCATCTGTCCTGCAAAGATGAATGATGTATGCATTTGAACCAATGTTTGTTTCATTTTTGTACAACTTGTTCTTCAAAAAAAAAAAAAAAAAATACAGCATATATCACAAATCATGATATACTCATATTCAAATTAAATTCATCCAGTTATTTGAAGCATCCACATCATGTAAACATAGTCATTTATTTGGAAATACCAGCTTGAATAAAATTTTTTTCAGAGTTTTTTTTCCCTATCATAGCAAATGAATTTTACTCTGTGCTACGATAAAAAAAAAATAAAAAATCAAAATAAGGGGGACAGCAAGTAAATATATGAGAAAACAACTTTATTTAATCATAAAAAATTATTTCATCAAAATATTTTATTTGTCAGGGACAAGCATTGCCGTCCATGCATTGCCCATGTGCTGTAACAAAAGAAAATTAGCAACAAGGTAAATAATAGCCCCTGGTTAAATATTAAAAAACCATAATATAATTCACCAGGTTTATGTAAATTAAATTAGAAAATACAACAAAGATAACCAGCCAAGTTTCTTCTTAGTTTCTGAGCAACATGGTCTCAAAACATAGCAACATCAGTAAATGCCTTGAGCTACGGCCACGCTGGCGACCCAGAACCTGTTATTATGCTGTGTGTTCAGCAGAGATATTGCGCTAGAAATAAAATACTGACCGAATCTGTTGATTTTCACAAAAGGGAACCTGAAGCATGAACCATCTGGTAATTTCTGGAACTAGAGAGAAGAGAGTATGTACTAATACAAATTATTTTTTTCTTTTATCAGTTATTGCACAGGTCTATGATGTGGTGCCACTGATCCTCAAAAATAAAGAACACAAACCTTCTTTATTTTTGAAAGTGTAGCTTTTGCCCAGAGACTAAGGTGATCCAGTGAATCATAGAAAATACTCATGTCGTAGTGCAAAGGACTTTGTGGTGGCTTTGCACATTTGCATGTTGAACTTTTAGAGTTTTGTCTTGGTTAAGGTCCTGTTGGCTTTAGTTTTCGTTTACCTCTTATCTTTGACCAGTTCCTGTTTTAATTTTGTAATCTGGTTCCTCTGTACATTCTTTGTGTCCTTCTATTTCCTGATTTGTTTTTCATTCTTGTTTCTGAATGTTAATTTTACCTTTTGGTCTGTAGTTTGAATTATACAATGCTGGGTTGTGTTCTGAGCGATTCTGAAATTTCCTGGTGTCTGTGGTATTGTGTGTGCAGCCATTCCTCACATTAGTTTCCCTCAGTTATTTTAGTCTTTTAGTTTCCCACTCAATTTCTTTCACTTGGTTAACTTGTCTCTCTCTTTCTCTTCACTAATTTGTCTAATTAATGATTCTTTCAGTTTCTTACGAAACTAAGTCATTAAAAACTTTTCAGGCAGCAGGTGAGCATTTCTACATAACTCATTAAAAAGAGGCAATTTATTAATTAAAATGTTAAATTCAGCCGTTGTGTGGGGGATGTTTGGCATTGCTGTCTTAAGAAAGAGTTCATCATATTGTGGCATCTGTCTCCTTCCTTTGCATTATTTACTGGAGAATAAATGTTGATTGTTAAACAAAATCAAAACTTGTGACAAGGTTTACGACCCTATTAAAGTTCTAAAAATGTATATTCCTGATTCTTCTTTAATAAATTAAAGCAAACATGTTGTACCTGCTGTTGTCCTCCTCTTTCTTCTTTCATTACAGCGTTTGTGTTTGAATGTCTCAAGGTTCGAGAGATGGGGGTTGGAGATACGAGAGTCATCTTCACGGTCAGAGTCTTGAACGGGGTCAAGGCTGTTGAGCAAGCTCGCCAAGGTCAAGGCATGGGGGCCGCCTCCTATTATTAACACATCGAGCATGTCTATCTGAAACCAAGACAGGAACAGACAACAGGACATGACTCCTTATGTTGCTGGAACCCAGATGAGGGAAAATAGTTGAACATTTAGAGCTAGTTCATCAACTGAGTCATAAAATCTCCCCAAACTGAAGCCCACTGAGTTACTGGTTTATTTCGATTAGCGAGCAAAGTGGTTTAAAATTAACACATATTTATTTTCAGTAATCTGTCCACTTAATCCCCCTGATCATATTTCAGAAAAAGACAGAAAAAAAATCCATTATGCAACAAAATAACATCGCCATGCAGAATCTCAGTGCAGTACCTGGCAGACTTGTCACTATTCACCTGCTTGGAGGAAACTTTTGAGCTTCTTCAAGACAGGCATTATGCAGCGGACGGTGGTAGGCTTGACGTTTTGCAACATGTGTCTCTCATGTAATTCAATCTTCTCCCATTTGCACTTCCCTGGCTCAGCGGGGAAATCCCAAATTAACTTCTGTAAATGTGTGCTTGAATAAATTTAGTAACACATGCAAGTTCTCCAGTATCAACACATCAAAAAACATTATAAGAAATATCTGCCGTCTAATTCATCACCTTCACATGCAAACATGAATGTTAAAATATTTTATTTAGAAGAAGAAAAAAAACCCCATTAAAAAGCATCATGCATCCAAGGCCTTAAAGTTTACATGATGCAAATTTCCTCAAGTTCTTCATCTCCTTTCATGGTTGAAAGACTTGCAACCCCTGTTTTCATGACACGGTTGATTTGGTGCTGCAACGATGCATAGATGCATTTCCCAATCAGAAGGAAGTACAAGAACTGGTAAGGAAAATCCCATATATGATGCTTTTAATTGAGGAAAATAGTGTGTATGAGAAGATGGATGTGGTGCAAAAACAGGCAGAACGTGATTGCATGTGGATCAGTGTGGTCCCAGCACATTGCACATAAAAGTCCATTGATTAAAAATAGAAAGAAATCATGCCAAGCTGATTTGAACTAAACTGAGATATATTACTATAAACTTAAGTTCTGCTGTTGTTTTACTATTACTATTTTGCTATTGACTTACACACAATCAGAGTTGATGACGTTCTGTGAATCCAGTTTTCTGTTGGACAGTCAGGGAATACTTATTGTAGTCATAAACTACACTCTTAATACCGACTAATTGTTCCAAACATAGACACCTAAAATGTTCTTTTACTAAAGTTAAGACAGGTGTTTAGAGAATCCAAGTTATGCACTGATTGCCTTACAATAAGAGAGACATAGTTTTGATCTGCTATAAATAATCTCAGTATTTGTTCTCCATTCCAACTCAAACCTGCTTCAAATATTCAGATGCGATGTTTGTTTGCTGATGTCTTGGGTTTTTATTTAATTGATCACTGGTCTATATTAGAGTGATCATGGTTCTATTAATGATTTCTTTAGTGACTAAATGCCATAAAACAACTTAGTTCAATATTAAAAGGGTGAAAATTGTGATTTTATTAATAAATGCATTTTAAAATGAATTCCTCTCATTTCGGTTTGTGGTTTGTGATGAACAGACATTATCTTTTTGACAGACTAATGAAAAAAAAAGTACTTTATTTAATGAGCATGAGTTTCGGTACATAAATATAATGAATGTATCAATCAGTGTCGTGATTTGCAGTTGGATGAGGTGAGGTAGAAGCAGCGGACCCAGGTTAAAGGAATGAAATGATGATTTTAATGTTAATTCCAGAAGTACAAAGTCCAATAAACCAGGCAGCACAGAGAGAGCAGAAGGCTAAGGCTCATCGACTGGTAGCAACTGGAAATACAAATGGATGGCAGCAACAGACATAAACCAGGCAGAATGACAAGACAACTTATTCCAACGAGCAACAAGGAACACAGGTGGGATTAAATACACAGAGGGTAATCAAGGAACGAGACACAGCTGGGAACAACCAAGGGGCAGACAGGACAACACAGAGACTACAGAACACAGAAACCTAAATAAACACACAGAAAACCCAAATCACTACAATCAGTTGCTTTAGTTGATTCACCTTGAGGCACAATGCTTCTCTGCATACTGATTTTAGTCATGCATCTTGTGTAACAATAACTTTATCAATAGCATTTCACCGCAGTATTGAATAGCTATAGATGGCATCTATGTAGTGATACTTTTATCACACTGGTTTTATAAGTTGTACCTTGCTAACTACTCCCGACTACTTTTGATTGGCTTGAGCAATGACCATAGAATAAAGCATAGAAATAATTATTAAGATCACCTTTAGTGACTAAAGTCTAAAGAGGAAGTACAGTAATATGTCCTTAATATTTCCCATGCAATCTGTGATGATACAAGATATGTTCTCATTTCTTCTTTTCTGTTTTGGTTTCTATAAAGGTGACTTACGGTTACGTTATTTCGAGAGCTTGCAAAATAACCTCTCTGTTCTCTGTTTTATTTGTTATAAGCACATTCCAGTACAGTGTTGAAGAGCGTGATAAGATCACTTCTTTAGGAACCTCTTCTGCTGGCGGCGGTTAATGAAATAGTTTTTTTATTATTACAATTCAACCCCTGTTCTTCATTTAATAAGTTCTGTTCTCTTAACCAATTCCACACGACACCCCCTCTTCAGTGAGCGTTTGCCGAACTTTACTTCCTCTTTACAGATCAGTTCCTCTTTTCCAACTGCTGGGGCTCCCCATATCTGCTTCCCCTTGTCCTCAGCAGTTCAATAGACACCAAAGCTTTGACAGTCGGCTGTCGCCACCGGCTTCCTTCAATCTTCCACAACATCAGCCAGAGACTCAGCCTCCAACATGGACCTGGATGTAGGTTAACTTAATACAGAACACCTTTATGCTGTATTTGTTCACACTGGTGACTGAGTTGAAAGATTTGAAGATTGTTTTTGCTCATGTATTACAGGATTCCACTATTAAGGGGAGTGTGTTGATTCGACACCAACTCCATGAGGGGAAGCACCACTACGAAGTCGGAGAAGTGGTGAAGTACCAAACCAAAACTGATAGGAAAATGTTCATAAGGTATGATTTATAATCTTTTCTCCAAACAGCTTGATTCATGTGAAAACATCAAACAATCGTTGGCTTGAGACAACGATTTGCTCTCGGTCATAGTGAAAGTGGGATTCATTTATGGCTCTGCATGAGATTTATGACCGCATGAGGCTTAATATCATAACAATATTCAATGAAAGAGCCAGGAATAGGCTTCAGTTGTGACATTATTATTATTATTATTATTTTGTATTTTATCATGTTTCACATTTAAGGAAAATTAAAAATAAAATCCATTTAAAAATGAGTCTTTTCAGGGTACATTTAATAAAGCACATGGATGTATTTAATTCATTAGTCCCATCTATTATTTTGAGTCTCCTTAAAATTATGATTTCTGATTAAATTGAGTCAGTTTATAATGATGAGAAGAATTTCTAATAATCCTTTCCTTGATGTGGTTTAAGGAAAGCATTTTGATTCATGAATATTTTAATTCCCTTTAAAGAACTGATGGAAATTTAAAAGTTTATCTGCAGCTCATTTTTCTGTTAAACTGCATTAATAGTGTTGTCTGAAAGATTGTTTCTTTTAAATCGGGATTTCTTATCAAATCTTTCTAAATATTTTGCTAATATAATATAATTTCTTGAACTTTTCCTTTTCATTTCCCTACTTTCTCCAAAAGAGGAGATAAGCTGACGGAGATAAATGGGGTTGATCTTCGGGACTTAGAACCTGAGGAGCTGGCCAAAATGATCGCAGAAGGAAATCCATTGCTGGTATGTCAATTGGCTCCCATACAGTACTTTCCAAAACAAAAAACAAACAAAAAAAAAAACTGTACTTTGTAAACCTTAAATGTTTTAGGATTTTGTAACCTTAGAGCCAGAAGATTCCATCTATTTTGTTGGGTTTTATTCGACATACCAACAAAAAGTAGCAGGTAGCTGAAAAATGGGAGGAAATACATGGCTAAACTTTTGTCCCCCTTCCTATCCCTATAATACACTTGAAGATGCAGCCAAAGTTGTAACTGTACAGTTTAGATCAGGGCTGCCAAAGTGTCCTCAAGAGCAAATTTAGTTTATTTTATAGATGGAAGCTCTCAAGGACCAAACTTAAGCCCCTCTGGCTTAGATCATAGAATACTGTAGTCCAGTCAACGTCCAGGCCAAAGGAGAATATGTGGCAAAGCTGAATGAAACTGCATGCCATGGTTTTAGATTTTTATTTGTCAAAACCTTTGCAAACCATGTCTCATTTCCTGCCATGACATGACATTGACATTGTGCCTTACTTTGTACTGATTTATTCAAAATGGGCTAAGAAATAGCACAAAAAACAAAATTCTTTCTCTGACTGAGTGGTGTCACAAAGATATGAAGAGCCATTTTAAATGCGATGAACGTCTGTGGGCATTTGCACTGAAAGACATTTTTGTTTCCTCAGTCAGTGCAGAAGAGAGAAAAACAGTCTGAAAAGGAGGAGCAGCTGCCCCTAGATGAGGACACCTTGCAGCCCTACGACAAGGAGTCCACTGTCCTGAGTTTTTCCTGGGAGTTGACGAGGGAGGAAGGTGCCAACGAAGGAGAGGAAAACGAGACAACAGAATTAGAGGGGAATGTGTGCCAAGATATGAGCAAGGAGAATGGGGAGAGCAGAGAGCTCCTTGTAATTCACATGACGAACACCAGCATCGCTGTGGTGGGAACCAGGGGTTGTGAAGGATGTGAGGGGACAGGATGCACCGTCAGTGACATCGTGGTGGTGGCAGAATCCAGCGCAGTGACATTTGGTGAGTTCAAAGGTTTTACTTCTCGCTTTGTCTTTGTGTCCAAATTCAATATATTTAGTCCTGTTTAAAATATTTAATTTTAAAGTAAAAAATTTATGATGTGTACTGAATGATTAAAGGATAGGTGTCAGCAGAGAAGTTTAGTCCACATATGATCTTGAAGCAGCTTTTCTTTGGTGTTATTTTATGTAAATATTGTTACCTTCATATTACATGGGATCATTTTGGTACTTTCTAACAGACCAAAGAAAACAAAACAAAACAAAAAAAAACAAAAAACAAATAAACCAAAGACAGGTCAATGTTCTCTGTTTCCTCGGTCACTTTCAGTTCCCAGAGGAGATGTAAGTTTCAGGCAGGAAAAGCTGGCAGATGTCTTGATAAAACATGTGCCCACTCATCGCTACCTCAGAACTATCTGCTCGGAAAAGACCGTCTACTCTTCACCAAATCCAGGTTTGTCATTCAGAGCAATACATCTTCCAACAAACCTGCTACCCACCAATACTGGCAACCGAAGTTGATGTTACTTTTTGTGATGCATCTTTGCTTTTCTTTCGTCCTCAGAAAAGATCACTATCTACTATTACAAGTCGAATGCCATGGATAAGACGTTCAGAGGAATTGCAGTGGTCCTAAATCTCACTGGTTCCAATTGCTTTCTCAGGTGCTGCAAGGAAGGAGATAGGGTGCTCCTACAGGTAGAGGTAAAACTATACGGAACAATGCATTTTTTTGGCTTGAAGATGTTTTGTTTTTGGTTTTTTTTCCTTTTCATTGGGATTTAGCAAGCGAGACGCACTACTGGAGCATTAAAGTTTTCAACTTCAAATTACCGAATATGATTTAGGAAAAGAAACATGTCTCCACTCTTTAGCCCTGGATGGAGCTGGGGTAAAAAGTAAGAGCAATGAATATGCATCCAAACAGCAAGAAAATCAAATATGATGTGCACAAGAGTATAGGTGCATTACATCCACAGGTAACCATGCATTTGTTTTAAACATTACAACCACACACCTTACACTGAGTAAGTCCTTACCATGCTATATTGTAGTCTTTGCTTCTCTGAAATAAGAGACTTGCTAGTTTCCAATAATCTTGTTTTATCTCTTAGCAGAAGAAAGCCATAGACTGTCATGTTACTGAACTTTTTCTGCAACACATACTTCTAGTTTGCAAAGCGAGGCATCTGCTGGAGAGGAGTGATGATGCCATATGAATGGATGGATAAAATAAAAGTTTCACTGAGTATTCAAATTAGTGTGTTTTAAATGAAGTGTTTTTGAGCTGAACTTCATGTTATTTTTATTTCTAGGGGTTACAATATTGTCGCTTATTAATTTAAAACAATCTTACAGATGTGAGCCTATTTTCAACGTATCATAATTTCAATTGATAATTTAAATTTGCCCATTCACGTTTATGTAAACAAACTGCGTGGGGTGGAATGTAGAAGTGAATATTGTAGTGAGTATTGAGTAAGGTAGGTGAGCAATAACTAAAAACGTGTCAGAGGTGAGTTCTGGATTTGGGATGAATCCCTCCTTTATGGTGTTATTGTTTTATGTAGAAGGACATACTTCTTTTTTTTTCTGTGTTCCTAGGTTGCCAACAAGTTTGCCTTCTAGTAATGGACCTCCCAGTTTCAGGGAGGGGAAGGAAGTGGTGTTTGTATTATTTATTCAATCCACAATGACAAAAAAAAATCTGCCTTTCATTAGCCAGCTTTTGGTCTATTTTCTCTACTTTTATCTTGCTTTGAACCCATAGCAGTCACAAAGTATTTGAATTGTGTCTTAATTGGAAAAACTACTATCCATGCACTGTGAAGTCAGAACTGGGTTTGTACCAAGTTATGCTGACATGAATAAATTGTTTACCAACTCATAACTTTCTGTGCAACTAGCAAGAGGAACGAATCTCATCCCACAAAGTGATTTCTGAGACCTGTTCCTCTGTGAATGGAGATTACTGTTTTGCAGGCTCAAAATAATCTTTCCTGTCACTGTTAGGCTATTAATAGAGAAGGAAACAGTTTGACATTTCTCAATATCCCTATTTTTCCCTATGTTTGTATGCATGCACCAGTACGCCACAGTTTAATTAGACTCACTCATAAGGTCAGTTTGGAATAACCATAACCTAGCCTAGCATGCATGCTTCTGAACTCTGTGTGGAAACTGAAGTAAATGGGGAAAAACCTCACCTGAGATCCACACTATTGACATTCTTGCTGTGACGCAATTCAGCAGATGTACTGGCTGTCCGATTTCTTGGTTGTGATGTGCTGTTTTGACATTGCATACAAAAAAACTACTAAATTTCTCAACTGATTTTTGTTGTAATTTGAGAAATCCTTGAACTAATGTCCTATGCAAATGTTTGTGGCAAAAAAAAACCAACAAAAAGAAACACATTCAAACATTCAGTAGAAGGATGTATTCCATCTTCTCTAGGTTGAGTAAAAAAAAACTATAAGATGTATAAATATTTATATATCTAAATATGTGTAGATAGATAAATATGCTTCATTATTTATTCTCAAGCAGATCTGTTGAGGGCTTTTTGGTTCCGCCGTAGCTGTGCTTCTACAACAGTTACAGCAATTTGATGTTAAGCCAATAAATGCAATATGTCATCAAAGCCAAATAATTCTATTTCTAACTTGAATTCAATAAACTGATAGCAGTTTTTTGTTTTGTGCCCGTAGACGTGTGAAAAGCAGAGACTGAGGCAGATCTCCAAGAATGACGACTGCACCTTCTCCTTTGTCTTCTACATGATGGCTGACCGCACAAAACAGCGGAAATTTGAATCTGCGCTCCACAACGGCTGGTTCATCCATGTAGCCAACACTGATTTGGTGGAAATGGCTGAGACAGATGGAGAAAGGGGAGATTCGTCATTCCTCTTTATCATTCAGAAGTGAGACGGGGTTGTTTTCTACATGCTTGTACTCACTTTTTGGCCGCCACATTGTAAATATAAAGTTGAGTTCTGATAGAAGCTCTTTTTGTTTAGCCCATCTAGTTATGTGACAAATACTAAGGTCTCTGTGTGAAACTCTGACTTGGTGGACACGTGTCATACAGTTGTTTTACTATCGCTAAGCTTAACATTTTTTGTTGTTTTATATGATTAATATTTCAAATTATTCTGAAAAAAGTGACTTTCAAACAACATTTTTTATGATAAATGAGTGGTTTTCCCCTTTGATCACATGTTAGCCCATCCTTGTGTGATGTTTTATTTGAAATAATTTCATGCTATCTTAAAAGTCCTTATGAAATCCAATGTAATGTTTCTATATGACCTGTTTTTTTATTATATGTCACGACTGCAACTCTAACATCTTTCCCAGCTGAGACATAAAAACTGAGCTTATAAATATTAATATTTTTCAGAACGGCCTTTTCATGGAAGTATGTTAATTTACACAAAAAATATGCACACTTTGTCAAAGAAGGATTTATTGAGTCTGACCAATCAGAGCAGAGTTGACAACCATTGTTGCATTGGTAAATTGTATTGTGTTCCAAAAATTGAAGAATAATTTTTGGCATACTGCAGTTTATTGGAGCATTTGTTGCACTTTCCCCCATTTTAATTTAGTGTAGCAGCAAAAATATTGGATAAAACCTTGTTTTACTATTATAGCTATCAAATTTATTTAAATGATTTAAATGACTCCTTGCACTTCAAAAAAAAAAAACAAACAAACTGAAATGACATGCTCAAACAAATTGTGCATATTCTGCATCAACCAGTAATTTAGATCAAGAATGAAAGCAGAATGTTACACTCTTTAGATTACAAAGTTACATGAAAAGAAGACGTGTTGAAATCAAACGAATGAGGTGAAGCTTAGCTTAACCGTGTGAATGGAAACCGGCAGAAAAACAAAACCCTCTGAATTACATTTTCCTAACAAACTCGCATCATGTTTACAGCTTCACAGTACTTTAAAACAATATTTACTCCTTCATTATGTTACCATATATAAATGTCACAGGACCAGAAATTGCTTTAAAAACTAAAAGAAAATTAAGAATACGTTATGGAACATCATTACTGAATAATTGTCATTATTGAAAGTCAATAAATATTAAAGTCTTTGGAGGTTTAGCCTGCTGTCTTGTTTTTGCGTTCATTTTACCACTGAGCATTTTTACAATACTGAAATCTTTACATGTATTTACATTTAATGTTTGTGAAAAGTCACACAGAACTGACTGTGAGACGTTTTCTCACTTCCTTGGCTCCTTAAAGTCCAGTTTGCTCGTCCCTAATATCCTCATAGGCAGCGTTACTAATCCCATCAACATCTATGCTGTAAGGATTCTCCGCAGCTGGCTTTGACGATTTCCTGCAAGCAGAAGAAGCAGAGAATGTTTCACCTCTATGAAAGTTACGGGTTACCGTAATGGAGGTCTGCTCAAAGCAACACTCACTTCTTGCGCGCCCTGACACCAGATATGACGAGGTAGACACCCAGCAACGCTGTGACTCCCATGACAACACCGAACACCACCAGCCACACCTCCACTGGCTGCTGTACAGGCGGGGCCAGCGTCGGTACCATACCTATGAACTCGAGTGTATGGTCGTCCAATTGGAAGGCTTCGTTGATTCGACCCCGATATAACCTTGGATTGATAGATAAATGTGCGTGTTACATAATGTCTCTGAAAAATGGTGTTTTACAATTGTAGGCAAACAGATATTTGCCTACACTGTATAACAATACATGTAACTTCATTTTACTCAGCATTTTAGTAGACTTTTTTAGTGCTTTCTTCAAAATTTGACATTTGCATGCAGCAAGATTCATATACCTCTAAAAAACATGGAAAGGTCCAGCTGGTTATATCTACTCTGATAGGTTAATTTATAAAATTCAAGATAAACAGATACATGCCGCTTCCTTGTGAGGTATCATGGAAAAGATTAAAGAAATCAGCCAAGATATCAGGAAGAAAGTTAGACTGATACCTGGTTTCAGCCCTGCGTAAACCAGATTCGTGGTGTTTCCACTCAATTACCTAACTGTAAGAAAATCCATCTGTCTGTGTGGCTAACCTGACAGCTGCCTCCATGTCAGACTTGTGAATGTACGTAGAGGGGCTTCCTGGGTTGGTGGCCACCATGTAGAAGGAGATCCTGGGCGTTTCTTCATAAGTGAGAATGTTCTCTGCTCTAGTAGTGGAAGAACAGAGAAGCACTCCGAGTAAGCGACAGAAAGCACAGACTCCACGTTTTAAAAGGTGCGTTAATTATCTTCGATAAACAGCCCCAGGATGGAGCGGGATACTGACGTGAAAGGGAGGTTCTGGTCCTTTTGACTGTAGTACTGCCTCAGGGCGTAGGCAATGCTGGCCTTGAAGAGGTACATCTCATTGGAGTTCCAGGAATACTGAAACGGATATTTGCACTATATTACCATATATGTGCCATATACAGGGAGAGATAGATAAAGAAAGAGAGATAGAAACAGAGTGGACTTTGTGTTTGTTGCAGCTCAATACGATAATACTCACAGCATCGTCTCCCATAGCAGCTTTCAGACTTATTCTTACTTTAATGGCATATTGCGAATCTGTAAAAAAAAAGTCATGATTTCTTATAAAGTTATGATCATTTTCATACATGTATGTTTAGTAATACAACTGACCTGGTTAATAGCTGAAATTTTTCCAGTCACACTAAGTATCTCTATGTAAACTACTTTCTAGTCACTAATGTGTTTTGAAAAGATTTTATCAGTCAAAACAAGTTCATGTCCAGTGTTTCTCCTCTCCTTATCACTTTTATACTCATGCATCCTTAAATGTTTCTTTGTCACAAAGACTGAAGCTCTCCTTGTTAAAAAGTTGGTTTAGTCAAGCATAAAGCCTGCAGAACAGATGCAACAGATGTGAATGTGGGATCAATAACAAACCAGGGGAGAAGATGTTGCATTAAAAAAAAATGAGTAAATAAGACACAATTGGGCAAGTAGGTGCTAAAAAGCAGGTGATTTTTTAAGAGGGAGACGGGCAAGTATTTTCATTTTCTTTCTGAAAACTTTACTCTGTTTCAGCAAACAGAGTAATAATTTCTAGGGCGATCTAGTTTTTACTCACAGGGATCCACTGTTGTCTTCCAGCCAACAGCCCTGTTGTGTTTCTGGTTATTCTCTTTCAGCCAATCATACAGTTTCTTGAAGTAGTCCAGCAGTGGACCAGCATCCATTCTTGCATTTCCAGCTATTGTTTCCAAAGCCCTGGTCCAGGACTCAGAACTCCCCAGTTCCAGCATGTTTCTATAGAAAAGCAGCATTAATCATGTCAGAATTCCTTTGTGTTGCAACATGTGTAGCACATAAATGCTTTACTCAGGGCACAACAAGCAGGGGTAACAACAAACAGGAAGTAGATACCTCAGCTTGGTTCCTGCTTCCTTGGAACCAGTGATGTCACATGAGGACAAGTCACCAGTGTGACCAGCTGCGTCACACAGCGCTTTCTGGAACTGAAACTGGTAGATGGTTCTTGTAAAATACCTGCAAAAGAACAAACACACTTACTGAGTCTGCGTTACACTTTTATCTTAAATAAAAGCATGCTATTTTCTCTTCTGTGTGTTATGAAGCCCTCCCTCCCCAAAACGAGATGAACACCAGGTGTTTTTTTGGACAAGTTAAAAAGAATATTTCTTATATGCTGAAACTTAGACCAAGTTCCATTTTGAAGTTGCAAGCTAATTTTCAGATGGAAGATTTGAAAATGCTTAAATCAACAACATATCTGCCCACAAAGTGGATAGAAAGAAAACACAGAGTCGAAGTAAAGCTTTCATTTGTTTTATGCGGAGCTTTGAAGCAAACCTGATGAAGGAGTAGTCTCCAGATACGTGGAACAGAGCAGGGGGGTCACAATAAGTTTCGTCTCTGGGGACAGGCTCGACAACTCCCACCAGCTCCCTCCTGTTAGGACAACGCTGAATCAGCACTAATGCACACCGACAGACCTGCAGCTAGGCAGGTGCTTCACTGCACAACACCAAAAATAGGTGTTTCATGTTTAACATATTTCCTTGGACTATAACCGGTTCAGTTTCAGAAAACAAACAAAAGGCAGAGAATCATCCGACAGATGCCCCGATAATTTCGGCTTACTTCATCTCCCACCAGCGCTTCATCCATTCATCTTTGGAGATATTCCCTGCAAACACCTGCCAGCGCCACTCCTCCAGCATGTAGGTGAAGGGCAGCGTGGCCACGATGGTGAGAGCCTGTTTCAGCAGGAAGTTGATCTCAGTTTCTACAATCGGAGCAGAAAGTGGAAGAAGGGCAGAAACTGTCATTTTCTTTCTTTTAATTTTCCGTGTGCGCCTAATCTGCGTTGGGTTGTGGAGAGGCTGCTGTCTATCTACAGTGGTCAGTGGTCAGGGTACTCCCTGGTCACATGACGGACACTCATCCATGCACATACCTAAGGAAGATGTAGACTGGCAAAATATGCCAACATGAAAGCTTTTTGCTCATAGGAAGAACTGGGTGATCATGAAAACTCTACATAGAAACCAAAACAAAGACATTTCTGTTAAGGTCGCATCTGTGTGGATTTACATAGATTCACTGCTAAAATAAGGAAGATTTAACACTATATTCTCATTAATCTTTATGCACATAAATTATATCACACATACAGACAGGTCATGTTATTCTGACACTTCCAGTGTTGCTGAAGCTATTTTTAACAAGGACTCTTGAGAGGCAATAGGAAACACTCATTTAATGTGAGGTTTTGTGGGGACCTAAAGTTTTATTAAACATATCTAAAGTAATAAGTTTTGTCTCTGAGGTTTCCACCAACTTGAATTCTTTATCAGCTACAAGGACATGTGCCTCAATACCTGGATAAAATTAGATTTTTGAAAGAAGAAATGCAGATTGAGATGATTTTTCTTCCTGGGGCTTAATTTACTAAGAAAACACTCTCACATATCTAACTTTGTTTTTTGCTTTTTTAAAATAAAAACAACCCTGCTGATTTTGTGTCTGGGTCAACATATACAGAACATACCACTGTCGTAAATGAAGTCACTAGGGAGAAGTCCCAGACTCTGCAGGTGTTTGGGCGTGGCAGCAGAGAGGGACATGATTTCTCCGACGGCCTCGTGGAAACCTTCGTTAGCTCCGTCCCTCAAGAGGTAGGACAGGTTGCGGTAAGCCATCTGGTACTGGTTGTGGCCCATCTCATGGTGCACGGTGAGGAAGTCGTCCATGTTGACCTTGGTGCACATTTTTATCCTGGAGACGCAGCAGCAGAAGTGCGGATGTCAGCAGTTACGCAGGGTGATGCATTTATATCTGGAGCAATAAAACGATCTGAGCGATAACACGACTGGCTCAGTCTGATAAACATAGTCATTTTTATGGTGAGATTTCCTTCAGTAATATTTACCCAGACAGATACAAGTAGAGTCATAAAATATTATATTTCACGCTTATGCAAATGTTATCACTGTGAATTGCTGGGGTAATAATCTGAACTGATATTTTACAATCCAGACTTTGATTGTCTTTATCAGCAGGAAAGAGTGAGTCAACAATTATCACTTTCTCAACTACTTTTGTATTTTTAATGCTGTTAAAAATAAGATGATAGAAAGTAAGACTGGCACTTAAGTCTGTGTGAATGTGTGTGAGTATGAGCATGTTTTTGACTTCATCCCACCTGAAGTCCTCTCTGTTTCCCATGTCCCAGGCGGTGGGGTGGCAGACCACCTTCCGTCCATCATTGGGCTTCACCAACATGGAGTTAGTCCAGAAGTTGTCAAACATCTTGTAGAGTCCCACAGACATAAAGAACTTCTCTGCTTCCTTAAAAAAACGCATTTCATCCCAACCCTGAAATTCAAGAAGATATTCACTATATGAAGAGAATGTTATGTATTTAATTTACGAGTGGCTGAGAAACACTGGAGTATTTTTATTTAAATTTTACATATACTGGCACTGCACCTGCTGCACCATAGTGCTGCTGACGTCAATGTCTGGTTTTTCAGGGTAGGGGACTGACAGAGGATACAAGTTGGTCCAGAATCTTCCCCACATGTCACCTGAACAGCAAACATAAATATCCTAATATTGTTTTTCTTTTTTTCTTCTTCTTTGTTATAGACATTTGAAGTAGATCCTGATATGTTCTTTCAACAACAGAACACTATTATATTAATGAAATTCAAACTGAGACCATTTTAAAACAATAATCAACCTGTTTCATGTTTGTTTTTTAGTAAAGTAGTTGTGATACACCATGACCAACAGAGGGAGACAAACTTCAGTTCTGAATTACAGTTTGAAGGATTTAGGGTCCAAAAACAAAAATTTAATTCAAAATTTAAAACAATATTACCAAACTTCACATTTTGCCTGATCCCTTCTTTAAATTGTCCATATTTGAATGTTTGTGTATTACACTTCTAACATAAGCAATATAATATTTAATGACTGAAAAGTGGGAATAATTGACAAGAAATGGATGTGTGAATCTTGAGGAACATTAGTCAGTTCATATGATTATACAGTGACCTTTTGGCATAAAGTGTTTTTTACTAAAAATAAAACTTTTTAGAGAGCTTCTGACTTTCTAGAGCTCAGGTGTTCATCTTAGTTGAGCAGACTTTGAAACGATCCTTACGTTCTGCTTGTTGGTCCCTTGCTTGTTGTGGGAGCCCTATGCAGCCGGTTACATATCCGGTGAGCTCTTAGACTTTTATCAGTGTACTTCAATCCCATATTAGAAACAATTATATAACTTAAACATTTCTGACATGTTTGGATGCAGGACTCAAAAGTGTATTAACTTCTCTATGTTAATAAAAGACTTCAAACAGAACAATGAAAAAAAGGAATGTTTTTTTTTTTGTTTGTTTCGGTGTCTTTGGGTTTCTCACACTGAACTAAATGTCCCAAATTATAGGGAAATGTTATCGTCTTTAAAAACACATTATTGCATAAAAAAATTTTAATTGTGGGAATAGTGTTACTCTGAAAAAAATTGATACACACATACTGTATTTTAGTGCACTGTAAAAAAAAATGTTTTAGTATTTTTAACATTTTGTTTGTAGTGTGTGGATGTGACAGATAGTAGTGTCTATTTTGTGACTCTAAAAAATGGTTAATCAGTCAGGATACTTAGACTACACTTGATTATGGATTCATAACTAATACTTTAACATACCAAGGAGGTGGGCGGGCAGGGGTCCCTGTGAGTCAATGTATCCTGGGTAGACCTCCATAAGCCTGGATCTTACATAGGTATGCAGCTCTGTGTATAAAGGCATGATCTACAAAAAAATATGGCAATTACAACCACAAGTTTCTTCATGTTGTGACATTGTCAGCGGGACCTCATTCTCATTGTTATCGATGCACTGTGTACCTCTTTGTATATTGAGCGAACATCTTCCATCAGCTGCTTTCTGGTATACTTGTAAGAAACGTCTTCATCGAGGGTCTCATAATTGTATCTCCAATAAGCTCCATAGTCTTCAAAACCTGCAGATTTGTGAATGAAAAGAAACGGAAAAAGTTTAAGTTCAAACTCAGGCTGGCTGTTTGAGTAATACATTGGGCCTCAGTGAGGACCAACTGGTCAGAAGCAAACACAAAGTCATCGCATACAATGTTATCAGCTCTTCCTGTTCTTGTCTGATTTCATTTTATCTTCTCTAACTTACAGTGAGTTCAGCAGTTTTATTCCATCATAGAAGTTTAATTGTTTTCAGTTCAGATCCTGAAGCTTTTCCAACATCAACACAATAAAAACATTGCATATAACTTTTTTTTTTGTTTCATGTTTTCTCCCAGATCATCATTTACCATTAAGTTTGGCAGCTTCATTCTTCAGATCCACATAGTCTTCGTACAGAGGCCTCATCCTTTTCCCCACCTCTCTCCTCCAGCCCTCCCACACGTGGAGACGCTCTTCGTAGTCTCGGCTGTTGGACATCACATACTCCAGGCCTGTACACAGAAAAAGAGACAAATCAGAGACAGGGAAAAAAATCTGCTCTCATGACCCATTTATTTGTCAAATTTTTAATGGTTCCGAAAAAGAAATCCAGCAAAATGTAAATTCACCCCCAAAACACAAAATTTTAGAAGAAGAATGGACAAACATGGAACAAATATGGCAAAGTAAAGACGTGCTGTGCTCACTGGTTCTGTATAATTAATGAATGGATGAAAATACCAATACAGCCACATTATTTTCTTTTGTTTACATAAAAAATATAGGGTGATTTTTTCTATTTTCTTTTGCATGTTATGTAGAGGAGGGAAGAAACTATAAAATTTTGTATATTGGCCTAGTTTCATTAAAAACATATATGGCATTTTAACAGACGTGTTTAAACTTTCGCATTTACTGAACTCAGTAACTAAATGATCAACTTGTCCAGGAAGTGATCGGTCAGATGAGAAGATGGAGACAAAGAAGAGAAAGAGATGACAGTATTGGACGAGAGACATCAGATACTGTGTAGACAAAAGCAGAAATACGAAGGAATGCAAATTAACTGTTAAATAAAACACAAAGGAAACATTCTCACAAAGGGAAAATACACAGGAAACATTTACACAAGAGGAAAATAACAGTTTTCAGTGGCTGAGAAAGTAGGGCGTGATGCAGTTTGTTCTAGGATTATGTATATAACGCCTTTCATCATGAGCTGTTTTACTGTAACAGGACATGTTTATTATAGCAACATTCAATTCACATACCAAACAACTGGGTGCTATTATTTCAGGTGAGACTAAGTCACTTGAAAACATAGCAGAAAACAAAAGATGCTTCATTATTTAAATAACTGTTATGATCAACTGTAGGAGTAAAGATTGCACGTGTGGATTACAGTTTTCAGTATCTTCTGATTCTGGGAAATTTTGTTAATTTATAACTGCAATATCTACCTTTGTCAGGACCAGGAAGCTTTTTATAAATAACAGACTGTACCTGGCTCCAAAGTCTGGCAGTTAAGGGGGTCATCTTTCAGGCAAACTGTTGCGGTGCTGTAGATCGTACTCATCTCGCCCATGACCTTATTGAGCTGAAGGAAACATTTCACCAAAAAACATAATATAAATATCAGAAAGATATCATTTTCAGGAATGTGAAAGAACTGGGAGTGTTTGAGCAAAAAGTCTTACATGTGAAGCTTTGTCCGCAGACAGAGCACCAGAGCCTTTGTCTTGTAAAGAGATGAGCTGTAATTTAATCACCGGGTCATTTATTTGGTCGATGGGATAATTGCGGGATTCTTCTGAGATCTGGGTGTAGAAAGTGCTCCAAATTTGCCCCAGCTCTGACTGCGTGGCACAACAACAGATATTAATCAGCAACTTTCAAACATACTGTTTAGAAACAACATGACAAATGAGTCTGTAGAAGCATTCAAAGACGTACCTCTTTGTCCAAGTTCTCCTGAGTGATGTCGGTGTTGTAGGCCCATGATGCCAGTGAGTACTTGTACATCTTCTCACTGGCATTCTGGTCAAACCTCTCCAGGAACGCCCTGGCCTCAGACTCCACGTCGGCAGTCACCAGAGAAACAGCCGAAGACACGGCCAGAAACACTACAAGAATCCCGGCGGACATCTTGGCTTCTTCATCCACGCACACAATATGGCTCTGAGAAGGGAGCTCACTTTTATTAACCTGCTGAGCTGCCTTGGCCTTTGGACAGCAGAGCAATAACAGAGGGTGTATCAGTTTTCATTTACAGATATGATGTCTTAAGGGATCATTCAACGACACTGTGCTGAAGTCTGTATCATACTTCGATGCTTTATCAGATTCAAAACAGATATCTCATTCTGGAAGGCTTTGCCGGTCATGAAGTGATATCTCTTAATAAAGTGTCACGTTTCAGCCTGTCAGCATGATGAATCAAAATGTTTTGGCACAGAATCCTGTTGTGTACCTTTAAGATCGAAAGCAGGATTTATAAAAACCAGCTAATACTGGGAATAAAAAATAAGTGTAAATAAATGTCGTGTATTTTTAAATCGAACAATGCATCTTATAAACAGGAGCCAGAATAAGGAAGAAAATGATCCGTATAAAAAACTTTTTTTTTTCAAATTAAACATGCTAGATTAAGAAATGTGTTATCAGTTAAGGTATTTAAATATTTTATGATGTTTACGTAATGGTTTTAGGACTGAGATTTGTGTGTTTAACTTACTGAGTTGGTTTTACATGTTTGGTTTAAGTAGATTTTGAAAATAATCGTAATAAATGGGTAAATATTCACTAATTCTGTTTCCATCTATTTCTGTACACCCTTGTCTCTAGTGGGGTTGGGAGGTGCTGGTGTCTATCTCCAGCTAATGTTCCGGGCGAGAGGCGGGGTACATCTGGGACAGGTCGCCAGTCTGTGGCAGGGCAACACAGAGACAGACAGGACAAACAACCATGCACACACACATTCACAACTAGGGAGAATTTAGAGAGACCGATTAACCTGACAGTCATATTTTTGGACTGTGGGAGGAAGCAGGAGTACCCGAAGAGAACCCCCGCATGCACAGGGAGAACGTGCAAACTCCATGCAGAAAGACCCCGGGCCGGGAATCGAACCCAGGACCTTCTTGCTGCAAGGCAACAGTGCTACCAACTGTGCCACTGTGCAGCCCCACTAATTCTGTTTGTGGTGAACAATTTGGGGAGAAAAATATTAAGAAAAGGAGAAGATGATTTACAAACATCCTTATCAAGCCGCAATGGATTTTCAGGATGAAACATAAATGATACTGTAAGTTATAAATACCGATAAGAAATCAGTAATGAGACCAAAGTTCAATACCAACATGCCCAGCATGAACAAGCTTTTAATCAAGGATATTTTGATTTCTTTGCTAGAAAATGTTCGATTAACAGTGAAGTGAAAGTACAAAATTGACCAATACTAATCCACAGCCAGTGATGGCATAGTTACTTTGAAAAAAGTAACTTTAATCGGATTACTGAGTACTACTTGAAAAAGTAACTTTGTTAGATTATTGATTACTTAATTTGGAAAGTAACTACGTTACATTAAAAGTAACTTCTTTAGTTACTTTCAGCAGCTGTTGACAATGTTCCACCACCTGTGAAAATTACATTGAGCTTTGTCAATACTTATTTGCAAGTTATTGTGTGATGATAACATCAACTAAAGGGAACCAGGTTGGATGAATGAAGGAAACCAGGATGGATGTATGGAGTTCATCTGGGTCTAAAAGCAGCTTCTCATCAGGAAGGTAGAGTTAAATCCTCATTTTCTTTTCAGATCTGCCCAGCAGGAGAAACACAGTGCCTCTCCTCTCTCTTTGAGTGTGACGTAGCGACTCAAACCCTCCCTGCTCAGACACAAATAAAAAGGAGAAACAGAAAATCAGAGATTAATTATTTTCATCAACATGTATTATGTTGTTGTGATGGAAAATAAAAACCCAACTGAAAAGAAAGAAGCTGCTGAGTGGAAGGGAAGAAGTCCTCTTCGTTCTCAAACTTTAAATTCTTTAAATGTCTTCCACTGCAAGTGGAAGACATTTAAAATATCCTAAATAAATAAACAGAAACTACAAAATAAAAGGAATTATGAAGTCTCTGGTCTCAGCTAAACCTTTTTTTTTAAAAGAACAAATTTGTTTACAAAATACCAGATTGATGACTTTATTCATCCAGTTTTTGGTAAAAACAGCATTTACAAATCATGTAAATGGAAGCTGAAGTTGGGAAGGTGACAACAGGACAGGTGCAGGTTCCAAGTCAAACCCTTTAGCGACTCAAGAATGAAATCACTTTTCAAAAACTCACTATTAAATATCACTTAAATAAACAGCAGAATACCTGCAGCATTCCTTAAGAAAGATTGCTAAGAAAGTTTCAAGTCAAAATGGAGAACAATCACCTGTGAAAGCTTTCAGGGTTTTCTCCAGAAAACCTGCTGAGCCCGGTGGAAGAGCTGCTGGAGTCGTCCATCAGCGGTCTGCTGCGTGTTTGGGTTAAAAAATGTCAAGTTACAGAAACTCTGAGTTGCAGGATCAGGCATCAAAACTCAGAACTCCCCAGTCAGTTCAATGTCTCAACTATAAACATTCATGTTAATCTGTCTTTACACTGTCTTTTTCACTGGTGGAGAAAAAAAAATCCCCTTTTAAATTAACAACCCATAACCTGGTGAGGGAAACATAAAGCCTGGTGGGGGGTGGGAAATAAACCCTGGTGGCCCGCCAGGCTGATAAAACACTGGGAGAAAGTCTGACTTCTGTCTATAGCTCTGGTTGTAAGCGGGAACCCTGTCTATATTGCAATCTCTAAATAGGAACATTCTGTGTTTATATTTCTAAGCGATCTTTGGGCTGCTCTTGGTTCTATCCCTCACCTAGGACCCGTTTGCCCCAGCAGACCCGACCCAAATAGAGCCATGAAGCCTCCGACAGCCGTAGGATCACTGGGACACTCAAACCCCTCCACCACGATAAGGTGGCAGCCCACGGAGGGGAAAAAACAAAGCCAGAAACAATTCCCTTATCTGAACTGTACTGATCTGAAGAGAGGCCAGAAGGTGGCGCTCTGGTGTTTCTAACTAAACTAATAGCCTAATTAGTTTAGATAGAAACTAAACCTTTTCTAACTAAAAAGTTTAGTTAGAAACTAAGTTTTTTGTTTTCTCAGTTATTTTTCTCTCCACAGAAGCTACACCTGGTGTGGCGTTGATTAGCTGTGGTTGCTTACTGGAAAAGGAACATTTGACTGACATGATGCTGCCATCGCCTAATCTTTCTCCCTCTCCTTTTCATTTCCACAAACATGGAAAGTTCTCCTGGTTCAGTTGACCTGTTATGTTTTCTCTTTCATTAACTCTCGTTCATGCTCAGTCTTTAGAGTAAGACAGTTCAGGACGCCCCCTTGTGGATTTAAATAATCCCTTCACTCCTTTCAGAGCCCGAGATTTATTGCTGGTGTGTTTTTCAGAGAAGAAAACATTTAAAACCCATTACTTTAGAGCAGTAAACTGTCATGTAACAGAAACATGTTTTCTGACTGCTGGTTCAATACAAACACAAGTTTCAGACAAAATAGGAAGATTTCTGAATTAAAAGCTCCTATTCCATCAATTTTCCACAGGTAAATCTGTAAATGTAACCATCAAAAGCCACATAACAAATTCATATGTTATTTTAAAACTCAAAATGCATATTTCACTTTACGCTGACCCAGAAGAAGAGCTGTTGAATAAAGTCATTTCGAACTATGAGCTCTCATTCATTTTGCTGTTGGATAATAAAAACAAATGCGTGAAGAGTGATTTATACTGACCTACATTGTTATGGAGAATTAGCTTTCTCTGATATACATTATGATATACATTTCTTGTTTATAGCAGAAATTCAAGGTAGGTGTCTGAGTACATGACAGGATTTTATAACTTTTGATATTAAAAATGCAACCAAAAACTGAATTTTGTGAACAGGTTAGAAAACCTGTGCACAAAACAACAGTTTCTCTGTTTTTTCCCACATGAAGCATTGTTTAATGTGCTGTCCTTAATTAAATACATTTGACTTGAACTGAACTGAACTGAACTGAACTGAACCCCTTTCTGTGTCCACATTGGAAATGAATCACGCATGCGCAAAGCTGCTTCTCGTCAGATTTTCCTACCATAGCACGGATAGATAGCTATGTCTATCTGTCGGTGCTAGTGCTCAGGTAGGATGTATCGATAAGAAATCTGCTGAGTAAGCAGTATGTGACGTAGCATCGATGTGCCCATGCGCATTACCACAAGGTAGGACGGATGGATGGGTAGCACAGTAACAGATAGTTAGAACACCTGTTGCCACTTGACGCATAGAGAAAATAAAATTACATTACAAAAGAAAATGTTTTCATATGTTAAAAAAAATCCAAAAAATTTAAAGCATAAACCATGATGGCAAAACTTTTGTTTTACATTTTCAAGGGAGTGGCTGAAAGTATAAACTTATCAATATCCCCACTCCTTATGCATATATAATCTTACATTTATTATATGTATAGCAACTACACCATACAACACCGTAAATTAAACATGACTATAAAGCACTAGCTTATTACTATTATTATTATTATTATTATTATTATTATTATTATTATTATTATTATTATTATTATTAGTAGTAGTAGTAGTAGTAGTAGTAGTAGTAGTAGTAGTAGTAGTAGTAGTAGTATATAAAAATATGAAATGTAATTCTGCCAAAGAATAAACTTACAGCATCATATATAAATAAAAGAACAACCATTTTCTACTACAAATAATGTGGTTTAAAATAGATTTTTTTTTTTAAAGTAATAAAAATAATCACACAACCACCTAAGGGAAGAGTCTCTTAACATTAATAGATCAAACATCTTTACTTAACTAGGCAATCTCCATGCCAAGCAGCTGTGATGGATTGCTGAACTAATGTAGGGGTTCTAAGGATTCCTCCAGGTACTTTTTTCATTTTTTCAGATACATCTGAATGATTTGTAGCTGAACATTTGCTTTTCAGCCAGAGCACAGTTAGGTAAATGACAAGTTCCTGTCGGTCTGCAGTGTCTCAAATTTGCTGTAACTGCAAGTTCACTGCAGGCATGTCTATATACAGCCTGAGCCCAGAGGCTATAGGCTAATCAGTGCAAATGAATCAGACAATGACCAGGCTTAGTATCCTGGAAAACCCCATTCAGCAGAAAAAAAAAACTCAGCAATGACAGCAAGCTGCATGTGAACTTTTCTAGCAGCATGTGAACTTTTCTGCCCTTGTTTGCTGACAAGCAAACAAGTGCAGCTGATAAGAGAAACTGACATGCTTTCCATTGTGTTATTTTAGAACAATGTTTTATCCGTTGTATGTCACTGTGTATTTGCATCGTTCAGTAAAGTCACATTTTGCAGAGAAGAATCAAAATGATGTTATTAAACAATGACCTCCACAGGCTTATTTATACCTAAAGATGGTCATCAATAACTGGAGCAGAAGTGAGAAAACAGTAACGTTACAAAAACTAGATGTTCCTAGAAGCTTTGAAAACACAAGACAGAAACTGTTCAGGATAGCAGCCAAGGAGCCGAGCAGGAATTTCCAACAAGTGCTGGCTATGTTCTATGTGAGACCGCTCCATCAGCGGTCTCACACTACAGTAATTGAGGGCCCTGGATCTTCTAAGTGTGTCCCTGGTTCATCATACCACAATCAAATGAGTGATAATAGGTTGTAGCTCAACACCACCCGACAATTCCCCCCTCTGTTGTCATGCAGTTTCAGTCAGCCTGCAGGAATAGCTTCGGTTTTTTTGTTCATAGCGTTGCCTGGCGTGGTCATCTGCTGCTGTAGCCCAGCTGATTCAAGTGTGTGTTGTACCTTCAGAGATGGAATTACTCACTTTGGTTTTAACAAGCAGACATCTGGGCTAGTGTTGCCTTTCTCTCCTCTCAAATGATTATCACCTGAACTCTAGCATCAGCAAAATATCTTAAAGGTTTTGCTCCTTGAATTCTTTTTTTCAGACCACTCTGTACATTTGAGAGAGAGAAACAAAAAGAGAGAAAGAGAGAGGTTGAGTCTGAAAGTCCCAGTAGATCAACCATGCCATGCTCAAAGTCATTTAATTGCAATGCTGAGGCTTAGTTTGAACACTGCATGTCATCTTTACCATGTCTAGATTGCGTCTAGTGACAGACTGACTTGTTGTTTGTGTTTATGTCAATAGAATTGACAGCTATGCCTAATAAAGTGGCCGGTGAGTGTATTGTTCTGATGGAATTGATTCATATTCAGTCTAATTTCCTAATGTCAAGAAAAATCTTTAAAAAAAAGAAAGCTAAAAGTCAGTCTTGACAATCAATTTATTAATCTTACTGAGGATTTTTCTTTCTGTTTTTAAAAAAATAATAAAACAGTCCAGTCCAAATCAGCAGGTATTCTTCCTGGTCAGAGGTATTTGTATCACAGTGTGCTTGTAGGGATGAAACCCTGTGACCGTTCCCTGTCCACAGATATCCACACCTCCGTGTTTTACCTCAGTCAACTCTCATCTTCACTGTCTGAACGCTCTTCAGGCCACGGATACAAGCTGCGTCAATAACCTGAAAAATAACCAGAATGTCATCGGAAAGGAAGAAAGGAGCCTAAAAAATAAAGGTTACACGTTTACAGAATGACCGAAATAAAATAATTGTTTGGCACAATATAATCACGTTAGAAATGCTACTCATGCGGATGTTTTATATTGTACAATTTAAAAAACTTTTTTTTTTTTGCAGCCACATTTCTCCTTTTCTCCACCCGACCGTGAGTCTTATTTTGAAATGCCTCAGCGTCTCCTCCTTTGCGCTCTGGCTGAATTGACGCGGCACGGAGGCAACCCATGATCGCAGACTCAACACGCATCCTCACACCACTGACCTGGGCTGCGCTGTGTCCTGCATGTGTGGGGGTGTGCATGCATGTGTGTGAGCGGGAGTGTGAGTGATCCCCAGAAACGAGCAGCAGGATGGAGGATCTCAAGGAGATCCTGGGAACTTTGGATTGACGCCCGGGGATAACGCGCCGTCGGCCTGAACCTCATCGGGCTTCTAGCGGATTTTATACATTTGGATGTTGTCTCTACCCCGTTTTTACCTTTTTCTTCTAGGCAGTGGGGATATACACTTGGCTCGCAGTCTCTGTTATTTTTGGCGAACAAAATGCCATTCGCCAAAAGGATTGTGGAGCCGCAGCTTCTGTGCAGACACCAGATCCCCAACGATGAAGGTCTGCTTTTCGAGGACCTGTGTGCCATCAGTCATGTGGTTCTCTCGCGGACCTTGCGACAGCTGTCCGACCTGGCACGGCATGCCTGCTCCTTATTTCAGGAGCTAGAGAACGACATCATGAGCACCAACCAGCGTGTCTGGGTCCTTCAGAACAAAATAGGCCAGATCCAGCAGACTGCCAATGCCCTGGACCCCAAAAAGGAGGCAGTGCGTAAGTAGACCACCACAAGAAGTCTGTAGCCGCGTCCTCCATCCATAAAATAACAACAAAAATTGTTAAATCTTCTTTATGTCATGATTTTATTCATTCACATCACATGCGTCCCTTCATGCCACGAAGGGCGCCCACCTCTATATATATATATATATATATATATATATATATATATATATATATATATATATATATATATATATATATATATATATTATTTTATTTTTTTTACCCAGCTGCACGCACGCATACGCGGCCATGCATTCCACCCCCACCTCCTCCCCCAAAATTAAAATGTGTCACACGGCTGCTGTTCGCATCCCACCATAAAGTAACATAGATAAGCATTTTCATTGCGCAGGATGGGTTGACTGCTCATTCATTTGGCGGTTCAGACTCGTGTGTGCTTGTGTGTGTTAGCCGTCGACGATCAGTGGGGAGTCTCTCTCTCTCTCTCTCTCTCTGTGTGTGTGTGTGTGTGCGTGCGTGTATGTGTGTGTGTGCGCTCTCTGAGGCTGGCAGCGCGAACGGAGCGGAGGGGCGTGTGTTGCCGCTGCATTGGCTCACCATCACTGCGGGTAGCGCACACCTGAAGCATGTTCTGGCGCCGCTCTCCGCCGCTCGAAGGCCCCGGCGTGGAGTGAATATGTGAAGTTTTACGGATCAGTTGTCTTTTTTTACAAACAAACAAACAAACAAACAAACAAACAAAAAAGATGAGCAAATGTTGTGTGTGCGCGCGCGCGTGCCTCTGCGTGTGTTTTGTCTACGGTATGTGATTGTGTGTGAGCGAGAAAAGAGATTTTCTCAGGCGTCTCCCCGTGCGCCAAACCCACCCTTCCCACATACAGCGGCACCGACACACCATCGGTAACGAACCCAAATACATGTTGCTGGGTATACAAACTTATCACTACCAGATCGCCCCAAATAGCCTAACAACAGTAGATATTTGCAGCCGTGGACCTATCATATAAAAAAAAAAAAAAAAAGGAAAAAAAAGCGGGATTGGCAGCGGTGAGAGACTCATTGCAATGCATTGTAACAGCGCGTTCTGTACCCCAGCTACGTATTATTTATGTTCTCTGCAGTCCCTCCAGCCTTTCTCGTGTAGATTTTAGACGATCAGTGTCCAGTCCTGTGCACCAGTTTCCTCCTCTGCTGTAGCACATCATAATCTGGGGCAAAACTGAGCATTGTGGGCCAAGAGCGACTGTAGACTTATGAGCAGCCCTCCTTCAGATGTGAAGCCGTCACACAGGGGCATATGTGGCAGTGAGGCAGCCATGTCTTCATCAGTGTTTGCTCCGTTGAGACTTTGCTTTAGATCTGGATGGATGAGGCTGTGGTGGTGAAGGGAACTCACGCTCACTTGCAAATAAATTGCTAGACTTTACATATTTTTCCTGCAATACTTTTAAGATCTCTACAGCACAGCGATCTTCTCTCTTATCAGCAACTCAAACAAATGTCTGTCTACAACACTTGTTGATTTTAGAAAGTCCCATAATATTGATTTGTGGAGTAGATTGTTCAGTTAGTCAAGCCACATAGTGCAGTTATCACGAAGCAGCTGCTTTCTACTGCCCCAGTTTTCTGAATCTTGAATGCACGGAAATCTCATTTCTATGCTAGATCTGCTGATAATAATTTTATATTTAAAAAAAAAAATCAACTTAAAGAAAGGCAGGTTCAATTCAAAATTTATTTCAAATGAATCCACTTCATTCAAAAGAAAAATCCAGTCATATAATCAGTTCAGTTGTACCTAAATTTGCAGCAATCCCTCATCATGAGAAAGCATGTGGTGACGGTGGGAAAGGTTGAACACATGACGGCAATGAAAGCTGTATGAATGACCTAATCCAAGAGAGTCATATAGACAAACAGTCCAGTGTATAGTCTTTCTCCCATTCCAGCTCGCACAATCAGTTCAATTTTTGTTAACATTAGAGCAATTACAGCTGCAAATTAAATATGAGAATATGAGACAATTTGACAGTTGAATGGCATACAAATTATGTGATTTTCAATAATCAAACAATAAGAGAACATTAATTTCTTTCTGCTTTGGGTTCATAAAAAAAACAACGAGTAGTCCAGTCAGCGGGAAAGATACAATGAGGTCTATTTAAAAACATTACAGCTGTTTTTGGCAACAAAACAACTTACTTGTAATTTCTAAATTACTTGGCCAACTTTACCTTCTGAAACTTTTTTATTCTTTATTCACTAGTTTCACCAAATCCATGACAGGAATACAGAGCCTGAATTGTAGTATTTTAATAATTGACAAACATTTATTGGCATTCAAGCAGTTCATCACATTGTGTACATTTTGTGTACAGTGACAACGATAGCATGAATAAAATTCAAGTTAGTTCACAAATGTTCATATGATTTCCCACATATCATTTTTAACAAGGAGTTTTATATGTCTTTTTATTTGTCATTTATTGGATTATTAGAAGGAGAATCATCAAATATCCACCAATCTTCTCAGTTAAACATAACTTACACAAATTAAGAACAGGAAGTTCCACTTAGAAAATAGACATGTTAGGGTTATTCTATTTTGTCTTGGAAGAATATTTTTACCGAGCAAGTAGTGAAGGTAATTTATTTTGTTATTTTTTTAACGTACTTTGCAATAGTGTAGATATCGATTTGGGATTTAGCATAGATAAGAAATGGTTTGAAGTTTCCCCAACAGCAAAGAGTTTCAACTGAGTTGGTCTGTGTAACACTAAATGTAAGGTTTGCAACTTCAACTTATGTTGCTAGTCAAATTCCCTGTATTTCAAAACATTTTGAAGGAAAAAAAAAATCCTCTTTCATAGTAGCAGCATGAGTTCATGTAAGTTGTTTGTAAATATTTAGTTCCACTTACTGGAACTCTACCAGACTGCTTTAATCGAGGCATTACATTGATTTTTATACGCTTTTATGCATCCATAGCCATGTAAGTCTCAATATTAAAGTGAAATTCAGTGTCAGTGGCAGTAAAGTTTCCCCACCTGATTGTGGAGAGTATCAAGATTCAGGGCAGTCAATATGGTCCTAACTTGGATTAATCCCCCACAAGGCAGCAGGCTGTGTTCAGATGGCGCTCAAACTGTTTGTCTGTCACATTCATGGAAAAATGTGTTGTGTGGAACAAAACAGTCTGCACTAGTGGTTATCTGTCTTCTATTAACATTGGTTTGTCAATGGATTAGCAAGTTTTGACTATTTGCTTCATAATACAAATATGTTTTTCATATTCTCCGGGTTATTAATCCAGCTGTGTACTTAAAGACGCAAGTGCTAATAGAAGTTACATTTTTAGTTCTCATGCTCACATCTTGGTTATGTTTGGGTTCTGAGGTCGATGAAGACACATAAGACCTAGAGCTTAGGCCTTAAAGGGCACACGTTCTAATTTTTACTTTCAGGCTTGTAGCTCCCTTTAGATATATTAACACCTCACTTCAAAATAAATATATGTAAAGTACTGTGAAAGAAGAAAAAAAGAGAAAAGACAGCTGAGAACACAAATTTGAGTTTTGGAAGAGTATCCTGAGTAGGAGGAAGTCAAGGAAAATGTTTTATGAGACCAATAGTTTACCACCTAACATTCAGGCACTCTGGGGATGGATTTAAAAGCTTCATATAGTTTTTTATCTGTCTCAGGCAGCATTCAGGTTGTCGCATTCATTTTTTTCTCTAGTTGTAACGAGCATTGCTACCCCAATGTGCAGCCACTTTTCAGTTAAGTTCCTACCAATGAAATGTATTCCCATAATATAGCATAATAGCACCATGATATCAAGCTACTTTAAAAGAAAGACATTTCTTACCTGATTAACTTTATGCTCAAAAACAACAGCTCCTGTTAAGTTGGTGGCCTGGCTGTTTACCCCCTGCTCAAGCTATTTCTCATTACCATAAACCAAAACATTATGTCCTCCTCTTTCAGGTTAGTTCAGAGTCCCTACCTTAACTCCAAGGTTTCTGTAGTTTGATATTCCTGGGATTAAGTGTTTCCAACAGAGAAACTGTTTTAGTTGCTGAAAAGAAATCTGCACTCCTCGCCCGTTTACTTCCATACAACACAATATTGTTGAGATTTGTAGCAAAAGTATTGCTTTTTCTGTTGCCAATAAGGAGCTATGCTTCCTAAAAATGACATTTCCATTCAGTCCCACGTGTAACTTCAATGCATCAGATATTACAGATCCAAATTACAGCTCATCAACCAAATATGGTATTCACACTCTGTTTTTAAGAAAGACGGGGCTACAAAGGGCATTTTTGCAGTCAATTGTTGCCAAACAGACTTGCTATCTGCTTTGGCCTGTTATGATGTGTCTGGTGTCAGTATTCATAGGTTTTATGGCTCCAGAATCCTCTATTATTTCTGTAACGTAGAATAAAAGGCTGTTGCTGCTCTTAAAATGTTCGAAGGGTTTTCATATAGATGTAGCAAAAAATAAATAAATAGATTTGTTTTTGGTTCAAGATGATATTAAATGAACATACTGTACATCTCTAGACAAAATTATGCCGCTTGAAATTTGAGGAAAGTAAAAAATAAAGTCTGCTTCCTCGTAGAGACTGTTAATTTCTGCTTTTGTGAAACCTTAGGGGATTAAGTTTGAGTTGATTTTGCAATGTTGGAACTGTTTGATTTAGTGTAAAGATTAGAAAGTAAGGCTGGAAGAATCCTTCTAACCCTTACCAAAGATGTGTCTAGCCAACAGCATTTGTTGTTTATAGCACCATTAGACTATCTGCATATTGTACAAAATGTTCATTTTGTATTTATTCAGACAAATTTGTGTGGTGTAGTAAATGCCATTGTGGGATTTTTAAAATAAATTATATACACGTATTCTGACATATTTCATAATGACATGACAGTATCAAATATAGGCTTTATAACAAAATTCTAACATAAATCTTAAATTATTGCATATCTGGACTTCATACAGTCCAGATATATAGTGCAGGGTTAGAGAAGGGAACCGCAGCAGCAACACCATTCTCATTCTTTGCATGTATGACTCACATCAAGCAGCAACATACAATGGGTGACAGCAACTCAATATGCATGAATTCCAATTTTATTCATCAAAAAGTATGTGTAATATTTGATAAACAAGGTACTTCAAATACTAAAAAAAGCTGCTACAGTTTTATATTTAGCAATATAAATATATTTAGTAGTTTTATTGGCAGTCAGGGTAATAAAATCCACTAGGTTGTTCACGCTCAGTAGTCAGACATGGAATATAGAAAACTGAGGAAATTTTATAATTTCAGGGGATAAATCAGTGGAAATCCACTGCATACACTTTCCAGGCTCTGGACACACACAACCCCTATCACACAAGGTGGAAGAGGACTTTTGATGTGGACATATTCGTCTTTAGCAAATATGTTATACTGCTCCGGCAACACTGGCACGCCATTTAAGCAAATTTGACTTTGAATGTGATCTGTGAGAGGATGGCCAGTGGCAGCGCAGGAGACTGCTCCGTCTCGCAAGTCTGCATAGTAACAGGACAGAGATGGAGCCCCACTTAAACCTTTCAGCTGACTCAGTCTCTTTCTGTGGTCATAAATTTTTGCATGCTATCGCTTAGATGAAAAATAGCATTAGTCCAGGAAGATAAAACATCTCTGGTGAATATTAGCAGATATACAAAGAATTAGAGTGTGATTCTCGGTAGTTTGGAAGTAATTGTAGATTTATCTCCATGATGTGTTCCTCATAAATATAACAACCTACAAACATATTCACTAAGTTCAGTTTGAGTAACTGCGACATGTACACATTTTTACTGTCTCACACACAACACAATCTAGTGCAGTGATAATTAATGAGCTTTTACATCTCAGTCTCTATCTGCCTCAGTTTGCACTATACCACTCTATTTTTTATCTTTGCCTATCTGTGTCCATTCTGCATCTCCTTCTCCTCCTCCTGTGCTTTCTCTCCTCCATCTATACCTCTTTCCTCACTGCCCTACTTTCCCGATCATCAGCAGCATGGAGAGACTTCTGCTTCTTGACAGCATATTCAATGTTTAATGCCCTTTGATTTCCACCCAGACACAAGCTGGAGAGGAGAGATTTTTGTTTCCAGAACCAAACAGGATAGGAAAGACGTATATATATATATATATATATACATATATATACTGAAACGATTCCTCGAATGATTCGAGTACCTCGATTATTAAAGTTACTCGAGGAAAATTTATCTGCCTCGAAGCTTCGTTAATTTATGTTTTTATTATTTAGCGCACCGTGTTCCGGCCGGAACATTATTTGCGTTACGCGTAGTTCTGACTTCCTTCTCCGAGTTGTTGACGAATGCAAATGTTAGCGGCATAACGTCCAATTTTCAAGTTCGGCCCGTGCGGATTTTATCGATTGATGATAATGCCCGGGTTTTCATCATTTTGGGGGACCAATAGACATGATTAAAATGACTGGCGCGATGCCTGGATTACTGCAGCCTTTCTCTTCCGGGAGCTGCTGGTTCAAAGCGAACGGCGGGAAGAGCGCTGCGGGAGTATTTATACAGGTGAGCGGATGGACTGAAGACGGCGGGCGGCTGAGTAGTTGATGGTTACAGTGTTAGTGTAGCCTTACGGACGAACCGCACAATAAATTTCAATTCATCCCGGTCTCAATAAACGGGTGGCGGAGCGCATCATGGCGGTACATGGCTGGTAGATGAGTTTCTTAGTGTGACGAACGAAGGTGCCGTAAATATCCCCCCTTGGTCTATCGGTCCCCGGACTTACTTTCGTCTGTCCCCTGGTCTATGTCGCCCCCTCCACCCCCATCCGTTCACTCGCCTGCCCCCCACCACGACAACCTCAAGCCTGCCACTCCAGGCGACATTTCACGTATTTTCAACCCAAAGCTTGACAGGTATGGGCCAAGATGAGAGATATATACATAAACTGATATATATATATATATATATATATATATATATATATATATATATATATATATATATATATATATATACTGCTCAAAAGAATAAAGGGAACACTTTAAGTGTTAAACACCTGTTTAAGTGTTCCCTTTATTTTTTTTGAGCAGTACTATATATATATATATATATATAGTGCATGAGTTAATTGCAGGGCTTATTATTAATTTAATATGATTAGTCACATTTAAATTGAAAACTGTATATCAACAAAATAAGCAACGTTTCAAATTCAGAAAGTCTTTGCTGCTAAATTATTGAATAAATAGACATATGAGCTCTACAACAAATATATTACTTATGTAAATATGTTATTTAGCTTATTTAACCATCAGACTGGTGCAAAGCTTTCAGGTGTTTCAGGACTCTCTGATCACTCATGTAGCTTCTTTAGGAATGTGAACAGTGGAGGCTGATATTAGCACCGAGTCTGTGCTGCTGCAACGTGTCTTGCATTGAGATGGTATTTTAGGCTTCAATAGTTTCAGTGATAGGTTAACTCTTTTTGGCACAACCTACACACAACAGCACTCTTTTCTAGAGTCCCATCAGATTGTTTTTTGAGTAAATAATGAACCCCCAGTGGGCCAACAGAAGCGGCTTTGTCATCTGTCGCCGTTGTTTGCGGTTGTTGCTTGTGCGTCACATTTGCAGTCATACCAGAAACACGTAAAATTAAATCTGACAAAAAACTTTTTCCATTTACATTCTTTAAGATTACAAAAAATATTGTTTTCAGTTGTGGATAATTAAAAAAAATTCTAGGTTTTTTCCAGTTTGAACCAACACACCAAATAAGCATATAAAAGAGACAGCTCTAGGCACTCTGCCAGTGTTACCAAATAAAAACAATAGTGTTTGTGTGCGTTTGGTAAGCTGCTTTCACTGGCACAGAGTAACCTTTCATTAAATGTTTTTGACATGCATGTGAACACACAAGTGAAGATAGCTCATTTTCTGGTAAATGAGAAATAAATAGACATTCATTTCTATTTATTTACCAAGAATCTGTGTTTGGTTCAGATTTATATATAAAGAGAAAATTTTTAAGGACATTTCAGTCACTAACTTATAGAGATAACGCAAAGTCACAATAAAAACAAAGTTTTGAACAGTGGTTTTTTTCCCCCCACTGCATTTCAGATTAAGAAAGTACAGAAAATAGTACATTTTTGTATTTTTCTGTCAATGTTTGTTTGTCAGCTCAAGTTTGGTTACATGCCAGACATTCACAATCAAAAGGAATTAGATGGCACTTGGTATTTACCAAAAAGAAGAAAACTCAACAAATTTGTATACTCTGGTTTTATTCCAAAGAAAGAAATGAAACATCACATATGAAGAGCACATAAAAACATATGGTCAGCACATATCGTCCTCCCATGTTGTCAAAGACAGATATGGGCACAACATGTGAGCAAGCAAAAGAAAAGGATGTGACAGATTTCCTTGTTGTTATTACTGTTTGCACAGGGCAAACCAGCTGTAGTTTTGCTAGACTCACACTAAGCATTTTATTGAGGTACGCAGAGTCTCTTATGTCATGATGAGTAAAATCATAACTGCACATTGTCTGCTCCCATGCTCCAATTACCTCTGTGCTAATTTTGGATAAAGTGATCCCACTGCTTTGTATACTGCAGAACTCGCACATTTATATCAGGTCTTTAATAGTGTCCGAAAATTTCTTTCCCATCCGACAAACGTAAACATATCCACACATGAAAACACACTGAAAAAAGACAACAAGCTGCTGTTGTCTTGAGGTAATCTTTGCTTCCCTCATGTTAAATGACTTAAGTCAGAAAAAATCTCAGTGAATTCTTATGTCAGATTTTCTTTTATGCTCATTTCAAAATAAATCTATTCTTCAGACATACAATTTTTGTCAAAAAATATTCAATTTGAATACAGCAATATCTCTTTGAATTCACTCCACTGATTAAATAGTTTGCTTATCCTTTCTTAAAGAGACCAAAACTGCACATTTTCTTATTTAAAAAAAGAATACCTGAGGATTTTAGAGTGCATAATGCAAAGAAACAGATTAGTTGTTTCCATCCTTGTTGCTAGGTAAAGCTGACATCCTCTACTAATAGTTTCCAAAGTTGTATTCTTAAATGGTCTGCAGACAGTAGCAGTAAATGTGCTCTAAAGTTATGCGAGCAGATGATAGACGGCTCATGTTTAACATTGGTGCACAAAGAAATCAAGCAGTGACAACCATACTGCACTGCAGTTCTGTTGTCAAGTAAAACCTGATGCTGTTTGACTGAGACTGTGTTTGGAGCCAGTAGAGTTTGTCCATGCATAAACTCTTTGCCGATGTGTGTATGTGTGCCATCCTCCAGTGACTTGCTACTCTGAACCATCTGAACTGCTGTCATCTGTGTCTGGAGACCACATCATCATCCTCCAAAATGTTTGACAGATGGCTAGAGACCAAAAAGGAAGCTCCATAGTCAGCAGCAGCTCTTGGTCTGTTTGTGGCTTGACAGCAAAGGGAGCTTTGTGTGGCTAATATTTGAGAATATATCAAAAGTCCTTCAACTTTGTCTTTCTACAAACATCCATTGCTGCATCTATGCCCATTGTGTTTCTCTTCCAGTAAAATATCTGTCAGTTGATTATTTTCACATTAAATAATCAACTGATGGATCAAAAATGGCAGAAGCACAAAATCTCTTACTTGTGGCAACAGTCAGTGACATAATCATGCTAAAATTGTCTGATTGAGTGAAACTTTCCCCTGATAGGGACAGACCAGCAGATGCATTTTCTAAGTGATACCACCCTCAGAAAGGTTTCCAAATGGTCTTGTGACCTAATGGTGCGTTCCTTTTGTAGTCAGAAAGTTGGATCAGTTTCTAACACCGACTTTAATATCTAATGTGGCGGCTTCTTGTATCAACGATAGTAAGCTGTGGTGGAAATATGTTTATTTTACAAGGTACAGATGTAAGAGAGCGCCTAAGATCAGTGGTACATGTAACTTCTGCAACTTTAAACTGAAGAAATTAAAATTGGTATTTGTGGAAAGTACAACTCAAAAAGATAATTGTGAGAGGTGCTATGAACAATGGCTAATTGAATATCAGCAGACAGGAAATCCAACTTCGACTACGTTGACCAGAACGGGTCATTCTGAGTTCTCACTTCCGAAGTAAATTGAATGCAGCATATTGCCCTTCTTAGTGTTGTTTGCTGTCTTTTTTTTCTCCTCACATTAGAGAGACATAAAAAAAGTTGTGCAAATGGAGCTTGTGGAAGAATTACACATTCATCAATGAGCTATCACAAATTTTCCTAAACTGTCATTTTTATTTACAGTAGAATATGCACAGTTTACGATGGCTTAGTTTATTCTCCCGTAGTTTGGCTGATATGTAATTCCTCCCCCCCCCCCCCCCCCCCCCCCCCCCCCCCCCCCCAATTGCTGAAATGGCTAGAGCAGCCAGTTTCTAAAGCCAGTTGCATCACTAATGTTTTAGATATATTGAACTGTGGGAGTTAGGATTATTTATGGAGAGCAAAGGAGAGGATTTTCAGTGGAGGAGACAGTGGTTGGACTTTGGAGACTATCAACGTAAGATAGAATCTGATGGAAACAGATGGAGTCAGAAAAAAGCTTAGGAGGGACTGCCTGCTGCTTGTTTTAAGGATTGATCTGCTCTTAAGGAGATTCTTCGAAACAGATTGTCTTTTTTAAGAACCTTAGCAAGCCATAAAGACCAGCCAAACTAATTGGACTACAAGCAAACCGAGCCTTTAAGCCAACAGGAGCGCCATCCTGTCCCAGAGGTGTGCATGTGTGATGTGGAATGTGAAACAGTTTTCAGCAAAAAGAAAGTTTCTAGAAAAGATATAGACAATTAGCTTTTCTTTAAAATGCCCCCCCAAAATGTCTAGCTTATTGAAAAGTTTACCTGTGTGTGAATTTTACCATGTATTAAGGAGAGTTAAATTAATCCAATTTCACTGCAGGCTTGAGAAAGGTGAGGACAGCTGACCCAAGGCTGCACTAATTAGCCACATACCTGTCACAATTAATTGAATCTGAGAACCTACGAAGGCCTGGACCTTTGTCTTCATCACAAACACTTGTATCCAAATGTCCTCATCACACATGCCAGAAAGCATTTTCATTCACAAAGAAAATAACTTTTGCTGTAAAATTTTGGTACTGAGAAGTACAATTTTTCTCAATGGTTAAAAAATTCACAAAGAAATAAAGATTGTGCCTCTAAACAGAATTTCCATGCATGAACGGTGTCCTCCATGATGCGAGTCCTTATGCACTTATGGATGACAGGGCAGAGTTGCAGTGTAGTGATGGCTGCAGGCATGCACAGCTGTTAAAGAGAGAAGAGGATGGGAGAGGTCATGAGAGTGCACTCAAGGATATAAAGGAAAATAAATATTGCACTGTCCTTTTCAGCTTACAGGACTGACTACAGCTTTACAGCTGTTGATTTTTTTTCTCACACCCAAATGTTTGAGATCAAACAAATTACAATATTAGACAGAAATAGTCAGAGTGGAAAAAAACCCCTCTAGAATTGCACTGCTAATGGTGGCAGCATGTTGAATTACTTTATGTTCATTCTGATTTTGTTTTTCATTTTAGAGATTTTGTTCATCTTTTTTTGGTTGAGGCATTGTCTTTGGCAATTATTTCCTCAGATTATGGATGTACTGCAGCTTAAAGGATTTCTGCTCTTATGTTTTACTTTTGGGCAGTTGTTATAATTTGTAACTGTGGTAACAAAGTCCTTTTTTTTTTTTTTTTTTTTTTTTACCACCGAGAGCAACTGATTAGCTGCCAAAATGTCCAAATAATACCTGAAATACAACCCCAAATTCCAGAGGCGTTGAAACACGGCTTTACCAACAGCTGATTGTGTCATCCAGCATGTTACAGAAAAATATCATCGGTGCTGCCTGGAAACCAGGCATTGATGTCTGTTAAACATTGATGGCTGCTATCCAGGCATTAAACTGTTAGCTTGTCATGACAGTCTTCTATGATCCACATGCCCAGAGCATCACCATCCACAACAACTCTTTGTAGACACTAGCTCTGTTTCCATTAGCAATAGAATCGTGCAAAGTGAAATTACAAAAATAAATTTGCTTAATGGAACCATGCCAATTAAAAAAAATAAATAAAAACTCATGCTTTTCGACAAAAAGTTGTCATGCTAGGATGAGGTGGTTTTTCGCATTAAGCGAGTCATGTGACCGACAGGTGGATGTTACTACTGGTGAAAGCTTCAAAGAAGATGACAGGAAGTAGCCTTCTTTGTGGTTTGTGGTTTGTTTTTGTTTTTTCTTCAGACAACGTGCAGCTGACTCCCCTAGAACTCTCGGCATCGCAGAGTTTATAAAAAGTTGTGGCTCATTCTTACGTGTCGAATCCATAACTTTCCAGCTGTCTGTAAAGTCACTGATGACAATTTCCTTCAAGCGCTGCATACATAGCCACTCCCAAGTATGAAGGGCTTGGCAGCCACATTAGAGGCTTTTCAAACCTGAACAGTCTTTATAAGGCTAAATTTTGACAGGGCCAATCAAAAACCACTTTTGTTTCATTTGAACCATTAAGAGGGGCACTTGCCAGCATGTGACTGGATCCAAAATGAGACAAGCTGAAGCAGCGAAGAGTAATGAAAAATAATAAATAAATAGGAACTAAACGAAACAAAACGGGGAATAAATAGGGAACTGTCAAACTTGTGGTTGCAATGGCAAACTTATCAGTGAGTTTGGCACATTTTGCTGTGTCCACTTGTGGACCTTTTAGCTTTTTTAGCTTTTTTCTTGCAACTTTTCTTCATTCTCCATTGAACTTTTGAGATTTATCCAATTTCATTCACTTTCCTCCAATTCCTGTCAGCTCAAGTGGCAAAATGTGATCTGTCCTTAAAATGTCTACTGTAAATTTAGTTCACTGTGAAACTACTGTCTAGGTATTAAAATGTAATGGAAAGTCGTCTCTCCTGCAATAAAAATGAGGTGGAGGGAAACACAGTGGAAGAATGAGTGAAAACAATGCCATCCTTTAGAGCTTGCTTCTTTGTGCCTTTACTGGCATGCCGTTTGGTCAGATCTTTAGTTAGTGTGTTTGCAAGCCTGTTGCATCACCGATTCAGGCCTGATAAGAACTGTACGTTTGGCAGATTGCTAATGAAAATAACCTTTACACGTGTCGGGCTTCTGTAATGTCACAGCAGTGTGATGAAACTTTTGTTAGGTGGCAACGAAAACATATTTTCATCAACAATCTAAAACGAGAAAAATGAAAATGTTAGAAACCCTGAACCCCCTCCAATTAAAAGCCTTCATCGGCAGACGGCAGTACCCCATGCCACAGCTATAGCCTGAAGAAAGCTTATGTGTTTTACAAAGACCCACCCACTCAAATCTGATTGAGATATTTCAGTCCGGTTCCATACTGGAGAAAACAGTAGGAATAAGCAGGTAGAGTACTAAAACTGAATTGTTTAGCCAATAAAATGTAGTAATAATACTCTAGATACAACATTTAAAAAAAATAATTACAGTATCCTGACAGATCCTGCTCTCATTCTGTGATCTGGTAATTATCACAGCACAGTCGAATAATTACAGTAGCAAGAAATTACAATTAACCAATCGTGTCTCTTGCAGGAGGACTCCTCCGCTCTATTGTGTCTGCATGTGTGATTGAGCTTTACCCAGCAGATTACTCCACTGAGGCAAAGTCCCCACAGATGAAATGTGACAGCAGATTAATAACCTGACATACAAAAGTCAAAATTCCTGTTATGTCCTCCTCTATTAGGGCTTCATAACTAGATTTCTAATAGCTGATCCGTTGGTCAACATGGGGCCAACAATTTTTTACACTTACAGTTGATTTTTATTGAAGAATTTGATATAATGTAAGATTACAGTTAAAAATCGTTCTTACTGAATGATGTAAGAACATTCTTACATCAACTTTCACATTGTGTGAAAGTGTAAGATCAATGCCTACAAATTACAGAGTAACAGTACACAACAAATTAATATTTGACTTCAGCCCATCAGCAGTAAAGTGGGAAACTGTGGCAAGAATGGGTCAACAAGACACCAATGTCTGAGTGATTTTATTTTATTTTTTATTGCAATATTGCTTCCAGTTCATGCATAACTGTTTACAATAGGAGTAGCAAAAGGCAGATTTTTAAAAAATTGGAGAATTTAGCTTTTATTTAGCAGATTGTGGGTTAATTCTTAAATATGTATTCAAAAGGCATTTACTGAATGAAATGAATTAAAATGTATACCACATGAATTTTGTAGAGATTTGTAACTTTTATCTATAATGCACTAAAGATACTTGTTGATAAAGTCATGACCTCGAAAAAAGTCTTTAAAATCTTCAATTTAATAAAGTAAATGAATGCATTCATCCATTTGCTTAATCCTAGGATGGTTGTGGGGACTGAAGCCTGTCTCCAGCGGTCACAGGGGTCACAGTGAGGTACACACTGACTACTGTCAGCAGCAACTTTTCTGTAGTAATCATTTAGGATCACGAAAGCAAATAATAGGCTAGGATAATAAACAGATAAGGGTTTTCTTCATAATAACTGATGGGTATGTAACAACATGTGTTGGTCTCATTGTTAGATATGTTTTATTATACAAAAGGTCGGAGGAGCAAGAAGCGCATTGCATGTTTTAAATATTTCCTTTCTTCAACACAAACTTGTTAATGACCAGGTCATTAACAAGTTTCTGATTAACTAGGTGACCTGTCGAGGAGCTAATTCAATCATTTGAATCAGTGGCGTTTGACTCGTCTGAAACCTGCCAGGACCACCACTGAGAAACGCCGCTTCAGTCCGTGCAAACAAAGCATTTAATCCATGGCTGTTAAAGTGAAGCTGAGCCATATGGCTTGCCCTGGATCAGAACCAGAGATCCTGAGGACGATACTGCCCCACCTCAATCTTTGTCCAGCGCATTTACACCATCTGACGTTTATCGCTGCAGAGTTGCCACGGCCAGGATAGCTCTGATCTCACACAACCATGTCGCTCATTATCCCCTATGTTAGCCAGCTTATGCATTTTAATGTAGGTTTGGCACTTTTGGTGCTTGTACTACTGAGAGCAGAGGAAAAAGCATTTTGTCAACAGAGAATCAATTAAATCATTGTTTTTACTGATTAGGCTTATTTATCTACTGTGAAGAGTTTTTATTCTTTCACTATTGAGGGTTTCTCTCCGTCCAAATGTTCAAAACATTTTTTTTTTGTTTGTCAGTTTTGTTTGTTACATGAAGGCATATATAGCACACATTTATTTACCGCACCAGACCAAAAACACAGATGCATAAATCTATGACCAACACTTGGATGTCCCACAGAAACTGGCTCTCCTCTCATCTTCCAGATAAAAGGGGAAACGATGCATTATACATTTTCTCCTCTTTTTAGATGCTCATTACAGTACAAGCAGAGCCTTTGCATAAAAACAAGTCTTTTGTAATGAGAGCAAGCTTGCTTCATAAAACCGTAATTTATAATAACAAAGTATAGTGCTTCTCTAGTATCACATTGTGGCCAATAATATACTGTAAGTCTAGTGTTTTGCAGTTGTCTGCAGTGGATTTGTGTATGTTTTACTGTAATTATTAATATTTACAATGTACAGCATGCTAATATTTTATGTCACACCACAACTTGGTCAGTAAGCTTTAAGGATGATTTTTTTGTTTTGTTTTATATAATTCATTAATAAGGTGGATCCAAGTGAATACTACTTATATCAAACAAATTACAGTAAATATTTGTATCTCCCAAAGATGGTGATAGTATATTGAATTGGATTTAGTTTTGTATTTTAGTTGCAATAAAAGATGTTATGTAGTTAAGTTGTTTGTTTTAGTTGTCATCTGCAGTTTTAGTTCTTTTCCAACTTTCTTGTGTTTAAAAGTTACTCTGTGTTAAAGTTTTACATTCACAGGAGTCTGGTTTAAATATTCTCTGTGCTAATTATTGAAATACTCCTTGTTTTTGCTAAAGTGGCCAAAAAAAAAAACAGTTCATAGTTCACAACTTTTTAAGTGGATCAAATCAAACTTCTGTGTTCTGACCGGATATGCTCCGAACAAGCTTTTTTTTTGTCCCAAACTCTAATCTGACTTATTTAAGGTTAAGTATTTGCAGGTATGGAGTCTCTACCCAGTATCTACATTTTTTATAGATCAAACTTGTGCACAAAAATGTTTTTGTGAAAATTAGGGCTGAAGTGTATATAAGCATTAATTTCTACCTTCTTCTGTTTCCTCACATAAACTGGATTACAATGCAGATACATTTTAATACAACTACTCTTATTAACATACATTCTTATGCTAACTGTCAGGAAGTAAAATTAGTCTGATGTTTTTTTTAAGACAACACTTGCAACTGCAGGTCCTCACTAGGCTCTGTGGAGTTACTGTTCCTTTATTTTACACTCTTCAGCTTACTAAATGATCACTAAATCTAAGAAAATATCTGTAGTTTTATTTCAGCTGGTCTGAAAGAATGGATGTATGAAGCTGTAATTTTGCTCCTTTGCTTGTCTTGGTTTCAAGATACATGCAAACCCACATGCAGACTATATACTTACAGCACATTTAAGTAGTAACAACAAACTGGGGGGCAAAAGAAACTCATTAAAATCTTATCAGATTTAATGGCTTATTCTTAAACTAAATTGCTGTCCAATTTAAAATGAGTACAAGGACAATTTAGTTCTGTTTAAAGTGAGTGAAGAGGAATGTACTGTAGGATAAATATGGGTCCCAAAACAAACCAAAAACTAAGGCTTCAAGCCCTGTAAATGGATTTAGTGGAAATACCTTGCTTAACTTCGCACTAAATGGATTGGATACTACTGACACTTATCTCATTAAGTAATGTGCTTTTGTAGGAAAAGCAGAATCGTCAGCAGGTTTGAAATCGGAACTGCTAGAAATACAGAAATACGACAAGCTCCCTATTGGGAATTGTACAATTGTACAAAAATCAAACCTGTTTGAAATTCTGGTCGCCCCTTGTGAATTTTGGAGTTTATGAACTTTGCATGTCTTCAAAGTCAAATAAAAATAAATGTTTTTTTTTCCCCCAAGCATTTCTGCTTGCATATTAAATTTAGGACACACTCATCTCTCTCAGATCAACATACATTAATATGTTTTCAAAGACAAAACAACAGCACTAAAAGTAAGCCTTTAACTTTTGAGAAGTTAAAATTAAGGTTTCTCTTCACAGCGTTTGTTGTTTATTGAGCATTTTCTCCTTTTTGGAAAGGAATCTCCTCACATCCAAATGTTCTTCTTTTTCTTCTTCTTTTACTTTGTAGTTCTGGATACAAGACACACATATAGTGCGAGCAGTCAGGTCGCATCTGAGCACTGAGACGTACAGAGTCCTACATGATTCATACACTGTGGCCTATTGAACCCTGCAATATAGTTGTGTAGTTTGAGCCGGAGATGAAGGCAAAGATTTAAAATGTTGTGCAGTGTATGGTATGAAACACACTGCCTGGCCAAAACAAAAAAAGCCACCAAAAAAAAAAAAAAGGCCACATGTTTTGTTGTCCCGCCTTTAACTTTAACTACAGCACACATTGGCTGAGACATTGTTTTGCTAAGCTTGTGCAATTTGACACGATTTATTTTCATCCAGTGTTGCATTCATTTTCCCCAAGTGAAGATCTTGTATTGATGACGATGAAGTGCCTGAACACTGTGCAAAGTTGTCAGTGTGGTTCAGGTCTGAACTATTGGCTGACTGATACATGTAAGAAAATTATGTCTCATGCTCCCTAAAACACTCACTTTGTTTTTTTTCTTTTTTCTTTTTGCATTATTACAATTCGGTTCTATTAACTACAGATAAAAACAAAGGAATAATAGTTTGAAGGGCAAGATGATAAGATAAGAAAGTAAAAGGGAAGGAAAGTGCAACCATAGCAGAGTGTTGTGTATGTTTGTGTGAGTATGACGCTGAGTGACAGAGTGTGTCATGTACATGAAGGGGCAGCTTGTAAGAGAAGAGCAAGAAGGCCTGGGTTCTTGGAGGAGACTCTCTCTCTCTGTCACATTGATCAGACTGAAACATCACACACTCCTGCTGTGTTGGTGATCTCATCGTAGAAAATACTGAATGGAGGTGAATGTACAATGAGCTGCCCCATATGGAAATAATGGAGTCTTCACTTGTAATTGCAGAAATAGTCTAACATTGAGAGAAGGCACTGGCCTCTGAGCATCTTTGTTGGTGATATTATAGCATTTTAGATGGTCAGCTGACCATTTGATGATTACATTTCAATACTCAATGAGTGTCTTCAGATAATTTAGTCAAATAGTGGAGAATCCCCTAACATTTACATTTCAAGCATCCTGAGGTGAGTGAACCATCTAGAAAACATAACATGAGATTATTAGGCCACTGAATTGATGTTCACTGACTCTGTAGCAGTGATACACACAGTATGTACAGTGATCAATGTTTTCATGGAAATGAAAGGCTTGTACTTAATAGTGTGGCAGGGGTTACAACTGCAGAATAAATCATTCATGTTAAACCTTGAAAATTAAGCATAAATTCCACAATAAAATTAAATGCAAAAGAAAGTTTCTAGGTCACGATCATTGTAAGGCATCCTACTCAAACAAGGACAAAATGTGTTTAAAAATGAGAAAAAAATTCAATTTAGTTAACAAAGCATCAAGTTTTAATAAAAAGTAAATCAAACAATAAATAACAAATTTGAGCCCAACTCAACAGAGGTCAACTGAACACAAACAAAACTGACCTTCCTACAAAAAATAAATGGCTGCTTAAATCTGCCACATGAGGGAAGCACAACATAAAAACTGAACAAAAATTACAAAATTAGCTAAAGCTATATATGAAACAGATAAAGCAAAACTAACTTTAACTTAGCACTATTAATACATTCAAGTTCAATTAATAAGTGAATATTAAAGGTTCAATTAAGTGAATATTAAAGAGACACAATTAAATAACTGAAGTAAAGTTCAACAAGCAAAGTTCCCCTTTAATCTTTTAGAAAAAGAAGCAGTATGCTCTAGGCTTTGTCCTCCAGCTGGTCTGAGTTTGCAGAGCCTCAAAACAAAGAACAGACAAATATTAGCTAAAGTGTGCACCCATTAGAAAAAAAAAATCTAAATAAAATTATTTTAACTTGAGCATAATGTAAGCTGTAACTAATAATGTCAATTAAGAAAATCAAATAAATACTAACACTTTGTGGTGGTGGTGGTGGTAGGAGCATCCACCACAAACATCATGTCATGGTTTTTGTCAGTATTCTCTTTGTATCCATCTTTTCCATATACCAACATAACTTGGATAGTGTGACAGCAGTTTTTTAATATAAATAATATTCAAGCAAATACGTACTAATAAAAACTAGGTCTTAAGCGTGGAAATTAGCAGATTTATTCTAAATGAAGTTAAGTCTTTCCAACTTTACATGTGTTCCTGTTGTATTTTGTTGTTTTCCCACAGGGTTGGTGGAAACTATTTTTATTTCAAGCTTTGTTTATGTGTATGCAATGCAGGAAACCACAGATGAGATTTTACCATGAGTATATATATATTGGTTCTTGGCCAAACCAGCCATCCAATCACATTGGGCCGTGCTACTCTGTGAACAGAATTGCAAATAATCTATAGTCTTATAACAACAACCTACAAATGGAAAATTGTTAATTCCAATGCTGTGTAATTTTTGTTACCCCCTGAAAAGAGATAAAGGTTTTGTGGTACTATTAAAATGATACCTACTGTTATTGTGCTCTTGCTGTCTCTAATGCATATTTTCTTAGATAGAGTGTACTTTGTTATTGTTTCACATTGTTCCATTGTTGCTGCTTGACTAAACGTCTCATAAAAATGTTGTTGTTTCCTCAAGTCTTTTGTTTAGTGAACAGAGGCTTATGAAGCTGTAGTGAATTATTAAACAGGGTGAATTATGGGGCTGCAGCAAGTGAAGCAGAGAGACAGACTGAAAAGGAGAGAGAGAGGGAGAGGTCTGGACAAAAATAGGTCAACCTTAGCTGTGGCAACCCAGGGACGTAGAAATGATGCTCTCTCTGAGGAGGAGTTCATTCTGTGTATGTGTTTGTGTAAAAAATGTGTATGTGTGTTTTGTGAAGGCTTCAAATTTGTTAACAGTTCATGTTGTAACGTGAAATCAGTTTTAAAGAGACCTAAAGGCTCGCTACAAGAGTCATTAAAGGGAGTGAAATGTCACCACACCAGTAGTTTGCATCTTGTAAATAAATCTGATTTTGAGTCATCAGCGCAGACTAATAATACAAGATGTGACTTAGAGTAATAAATATGTTATAAACTGTTTGCCGTTTTTTTCAATTAATTTATTTTTTCAAACTGTTGTCCCTAACTTATTTGGAATTTAAAATTGGTCATTTATCAAACATTTTGCCTTTCCCCATACACTTTATTAAAGGTTTAACCAAATTTGCCTTGTTTCCCTTGTTTCCAACACAAAACTCTGAGAGACTACTGGACTAAACCAGCCCAATAGTTTCACAGTACAATTTCACTTTAATCGTAATTTGTACAATTCCAACGCAAATGCTGTGACTTCAGCTTTTTAAGTTAATATTGCCAAACAAACCAGTGGTTCCTGCTTATTAATACTGTAGCACACAACATTTGATCTCGCCATAAAATCTGCCAGATATTTTTTTGGGACATGCTGAAAAGTTCTACCACATACATTGCCACAGCTCTGTTATATAAGTTTTACTGCACATATGCACTAAAGCCACAACCAACCTCAATGTCACATAACGTACAAACATCATTTAAAGCACCAGCGTTATGCAAAATCGACTTTTTTTTTAGCTTGATATCAAGTCATCATGTTACTCTCTCGTCGAGCATATACCCAGAGAGTCGGAAAGGATGTTCCTAAATAGACAGATGCCAATTTCAAGGCATTAGTAAGACTATGATGCAAAGTCAAATTTCTTTTAAGTTGTTTTCAGCATTTTCATACCAACTGAAGGTGACATAGTTTCTTGAATGTGCTATAGAATGGAACCATGTGCCTGGAAAATACATAATACTTCCCTCGTCCCTTAATTCTCACAGCACTTTACTCACTAGGGGACAGTGATGGCAAAAAGGTAAAAAATATATAAAAAAAAAAAAACGGGGAGCTTACTCACTTATTGATTCATTTTGGTAATAATTACCTGTCCATTTTAGGGAACTCAAAACACATTGTGGTATTATTCCCAGACGGTCAGTTGATCCACGTGACAATGCCGTCAGTAACAAACTGGACATGAGGCGGCAGATTATTGTGAATTCAACACAACTGATCACACCACACGTCACAACAACTTGATAGGACATAATGTTCCAAAAGAAATCACTTTAATTTCCTCACATTTAGATGCACATAACACATGTTTTCAAAAGGGCATCGTACATGGCAGCTCACAGTGAGACAGTCACATAACAAAGCTCAAAATTCAAATGGCTGCGTTTTGCGTATGTTGCTTTTTTTAGAGTTTTGAGCCTTCAGTGTCAAACATTTGCATTAAAAGTCTTAGCAAACAGCTTTTAAATCTTTTCTTTGAAAACATTTCCATCTTGGTGAACCAGTAGCAATTCACTGTATGTCAGTCCGAGACCAAGTAGAAACTGTGGCATTGCGAACACAGGAAAATGTGTTGTTCAAAACATCAGAACGTATTAAAGAAAATATTTTCAATGATTCTGGTGAAAACTGAAGCTTCCATTTAAAGTTGTGCTTTTTTTCACATTCATCTGGCTTACAAATATTATTTTATTACATAGTGATCTTAATTTAAGTGGGAAAAGAAAAAGCTAATCGAAAGGATGAGTTGAAGAAAAAAGAATTTCATTCCCTCAATCTATGTAAAAACAACGCTGCAATGAAAAATCTCAGTGCTTGAAAAAGAAATCCAAGTTTATCCTTCGTTATTCTGCTGCACAGGCTAAAGCAGTTCAACAAGAGTTCAAGAGACGGCAGGAGGAGATGTTTTTCTGTGTGAATGTCAATCTTTTAATTTATCACATCATTTCTTTACTTTATTATAGAAGTAATCCATCGTTTTTATTAAGCACCCATTCAGTGAAGAACAAATCCATCATCTGTTACCAAACAGGTGAGAGTGTCGCCACGGAGCAGCGTCACCTACCTTGTTTGAGTCTGAGGGAATGTTTGCAATGGGACAGATTTATTTCTGTTTGCATGGGCACACATTTGGCTGTCTATAGCAAGCTTTGTGTGCTTATGTGATGAAAATACATGCCTCTTTATCTAGTCCCCCTTTCTGTGTGTTTGTGTATGTGTGCGTGCGCATCAATGACAGGGTGAAGAGGTTTGTGCTTGTGCATGTGTGTGAGTAAAAGTGAGAGTAACAGAGAGAGAGAGAGCGAGAGGAGAAGCATGACCTACATTTGGCAAAGCTCATCGTATGAGCATGAAACTGCCTAACATCACCCCAGAGCTCTTCAGCGCAGAACCACACGATTGGCTGCTTTCAGCTCCAGCCTGACAACAGCACTGGCATCACCCAGGGGGAGGAGGGGTAGGAGTCAGAGGGGAAGACAAGAGAGCGTGGAGGACATGGATGGGAAACACATACATTGGATCCAAACAGAGAATACATGCAAATTGATCGAGAGAGACAAAGAATGGCAGAAAGAGGCCTTGGTATATAGTTAAAGATTTCCGTGTCTCCGTGTGTGGACTTTAAAGACATTTTTGGGATTAAAATACGCACACGTATAACATACAGATTTAGTCGCCACCCTTTGGAGAACAAAAGCTGCTTTACTCAGGGTAAACAACCACGTTTTAGGGTTTAGATACGTCATAGCAACACTTGTGTGTTAAAAACAGCACTAGTTATGCTCTGCCTTCAAATAAGCCGTTGAAAAATAGAGTGCGTGTCTTTTTGATATATATTTTCTCTTTAAATTATATATGTAGTTTATATACAGGAAGGGCAAAAGACTACTGGACTTTTGGCACACTTACTTTACTTTTTGTGTTTTGTAGCAAATGAAATTTTATATGGGAATTAAACTGTTTTGCTTTCATATTCTGTTTTTAGTATAATAATATTAAAACAGGAGTAGATGGTTGCATTGATGCAGCTTTGTGTTTAGCTCCTGTTTTATGTCAAACCACATTGAGACTGCATATATATATACATATATATATAGGACAATGCATAATCAAATACTTTTGGTTGGTTTGTTTAAAGGAGAACTGCCTGTAAAGCCTTTTCTTTATTAATTTAACACTTAATGATTCCAAGCTGAAGCAAGAAGCTGCGGATTTCATCTGGGACCTCTCTGTGTGGGATTTTCATGCTCTCCTCATATATGTGTGGATATACTCTGGAGGGATCAAAGTTTTCTAATATATTCCAACAATATGCATGCAGCATTAACTGAGGCTGTTTTTTATGTATCTGAGTAGTGAATAAGTGTGTGCATAGTTGATTCTCACATGGGGTTTAATGTTAGCATTGTGATGGACTCACAAGCAGTCCTGGATTTCTGCATTTTTTTTATGCCTTCTAAAAGCTGCGAAAAGGATCCAGTGAGCCTGAAAAAAAGAATGAATCAATTAATCAATTAGTTTACAGGCAAAGAAAGGTTTGCCAAAGGGTTCCCGAATTTCCAAAGTTAGCCTCATAGTGTTAAAGCTAATCTAACTCAAAAACAGCTGGAACAAAAGTACAAGAGAAAAAAAAAAATCATATTTGTCATTGTGTTTTTAAGAAAAAGGTTATAGTTCAATTTACAGCATGTCAAGATTCAGATGTAATTGTGGTTTCTAGTGAAGGAAATCAATGCAAGAACAGCTCTCTCTGTTTCTGTCAGCTTTGGATTTGCCTCGCTACAGATTTATACCATAAAGTGACCAAAGACACCAAACTCAGCAAACAGCCCACATGGGCTCCTCTTCTTGTTCTTTCACACTCTGTCTGCTTCTTTTCTCTTTCTTCTCCCGACATCCCCAGGCAGAGGGCTTTATGGGAATCGCTCTGGCTCACTCTTCACGGCTTTAATCTTTAAGTTGTTTCCATAGAAACAACTATGTTCACTCAGTTCTGCGGGATGGCTTGTATAACTATAGAAGAAAGTCATCATCCGACACAAACCCCCACTTAGCAACAGAGGATAAACTAAGACACTGTAAACTCATTGATTCAATGAGTTTACAGTGAATCAATGCAGCAAAGATTTAAACATAAATGTAGTTTTGGTGAATAATGATGATGTCAGGCACTATTAATGCAGTTTTATTGACTAACATGGATCACGTTTCAATAAAGTCCTACAAACATATGTAGTGATGTGACTGAATAATCTTTATTTTACTAATTAAACAGAAGTTATCAACAAAAATGTATTTTTTGGGTGAGCAAAAACATTAGGACACGCTACCTCCTCATAGCTAGTCTTACCGCCTTTGCTGAAAAAACTTTAATGCAATGCTTCTTGTAGCCATTACCAGTCTCCGACACTGATAGGAGGAAAGTTGGTTCCACTCCTCACTATCAGCTGTGAGATGTTCACAAAGTTCCTTACCTGAGCAGTCCGTTTCAAGCTCCCAACAGCATCTTAATGAGATGAAAAACTGGCTAAAGACTTCATTTATTTTTATTTTTATCCAATCCTTAGTGGAAAAGCTGTCCAATTCAGCTTCAACTTTCCTTTTTGGGCAGATGGTCTCACATTTTCCCAAAGCGCCATCTGATGCCTGAAAATAATTTGCAGCTCATAACACCTCCACCTCCATGCTTCACAGTTGTTGTGAGGGTGAGGGTCTTTTCTTGGAAGGCTGATTGGTTTAGACCGCTGTGTCGTCTGTTCTGGTGTCCACATATTTTAGTTTCATACTCACTTGTCCAAAGAACATTTCTACAAACTCCTGGAACATAGAGTTCTCTGGCAAGTTTTACTCTGGCCTTAGGCAGTAAACCTTTTCCTTTTAGAGTATGTCCCATGACAGTTTAGCTTTCTTGGGCATGTTAGTAGTTGTTTGACTTGTATTCCGTTTTCTGTGCAGTGGTGTGGTTGCTTTCAAATTCCTTTAAAAATCTCTTACCAGACTTGGCAACAACCTGCTGTCTGAAGGCCTTAGGCAGTTCACTATGGTTTTCACTCTCACTTCAACAGTCAGGAACACCAAACTAAATGATTGAAGTTTAAACAGGACAAACCTGCATGTCATGTGAAATGTCTGTGTGAAATTGTGGGGTTATTATATTTCATTCCACGTCAGAAATTGTATTTATTTAATCACATATTAAAGAACATTTTAAAAAGTATTTTTTTTTTCAGATTTTATCGGGACATTTACCATTATTTACACATCTGGTATGTTTTTCCAATATCATGCAGGTCTTGTGTAGCTACGTAAATGTCTGAGCATAAGTCATTTCAACATATTTTTCAATTATTTTGAAAAATAAATGGTGGTGAAAATTCTCCTTAAGGAGGACAGTCCCCCTGAGATGAAATAATTAAATACCCATTAGTCAAAGTCAAATGAATAAAGCCATTGAGAATCAGTCTGGAGTTGTGCAACATGACTTGTTCTGGAGCACAACAAGAAAAATAAACAAAAACAGAAATTCTGAAATAAATAGGCGATTCAACGAAATGTGTTCAAACACCCTTCAAAATTATGAGTGATTATGTTCTAATTACACAATAAATACTGCAGAGTTAAATCAACACTATGTCAACACACACGTCTATTTTGTCCTTATCAGAATTGGTGTTAACTTAACTCTTACAGACTTATTTCAAAAATAGTTTGAGTAGTTACAACTTTTTCAAGAGTTACAACTACTCAATTTCTTGTTGAAATAGCTCTGAAAAGAGTTAAATTAACACCAATTCTGATAAGGACCAAATAGACTCGGCATAGTGTTGATTTAACTTGCTGTGCATGTGCTGTGGCTGATTTCAGCCATTCTAAGTGAGAATAAATAATCCGAATTTATTACTCCTCAGAAATGACCGTTTTTATTACATTCTACAGAACATTTTAAAATGTAATTTCTTCCATTTGTACGACTTATATATATTACCCGCATATTCTGTATCGTTAAAATTGATATTAAATATCCATATGTTCCCATTTATAAAAATTGCTTACATAGCCTAAGTGAAGGAAGCCAGAAAAGTGCCAGAATAAGATTCCCATTCAAATGTTATATGGCTGATTATGGACATAAACCACTTTTTGCAGCAGATAATTGTAGGGAATATTTACAGTAGTTTCAAACATTTGCCTTGCACAGGACATTGCCTTATGATTGATAGTGACTGTGATACTTGTGCACAAAACCCTTAAAGTTGGTCCTGAGATGTTGTCATATGGTGTAATTTGTGCATGGAAAATTGGAGTTAATATGCCACTGAGATAGAGACTGTAAAAATAGACTTATGATAGGGGAAGTTTGGTTCATGATCAGATTGTGGGATAATCTGAACACCAATCATTGTGCATGGTTTAATTAAGTAACAGGATCTCCTCAAAAACAAACACAGACAGACACGTATACAGCCGCAGACACACTATGACCAGTGGTAGGAGTCCTCCATAACACATGCTCAGCAGGAGATCACCCCCCTCCCAGCATATGCGCCGGTTTCCATGGAGACACGCAGTTAAAAATAACATGGGCGATGGCTTGTCTTGTGCCATTCCACCAACATGGCTAAAGCTTTTGCAAACACACATACCTTAACACACACAGTGGTGGAATAATGCTGGCTGAAGAAGGCTTGACAAGCACACCCAGAGATTGGTTTAACTCCCACCCCCCTCCACACACACACACACACACACCCTACACACTCACTGCCGTCAGCATTGGTACCACTGTGACATCTTCCCACACACCTAATGCCGGTCTATACAGTGGTGCTCTCAGATTATATTTTTGGAGGGAATCTATAAAAAGAACACCTGCAACTGCAGTAAATGTTAGGTTGACTACAAATTTTTCAAAGTTGAGATGTTTAACCACATAGATGCGTCGTGCTTTTTTTTAAAACATTTTTGTCTTGGAAATGAGCTTGAAATCCTTGTTTCAATTTAGAAATATACGATTCAGTATCTTTTTTACCTGACAGTGTTAATGCTAATCATAATGGTTTTTGTTTGGCCAAAAGGTGGCACGCAATAAGGGTTGACACACACCCCCCACACACACACACACACACACGCCCACACCAATACATGCACACACACACACACACTTTCTGGAGGATTTGGTGGGACTTAGTAAAAAACAGCCCTTTCAACAAGTTAAAGATTTTACGGAGAAGAAAGTTGTATTTGTTGTTTAGTTGTTTCTGCCAGCGTCTTTAGATTTCCAAGATTCGGGGCGCCTCTGTTTGCTTTTTTATCTTCACACCTTTTAGTGGGTTTTCAATGAGTGTCAATTTGTCTTTTATTTTCAGTTGTGTTTCTCGTTTGATGGTATTGACGACGGTAGGTTTTAACGTGTTGTTGTTTATTTGTGCATCTATTGAAAACAGGTTACCTGACAATGAGACCCTATGTCTAAGTCAGATTTACCTTGTATAAATAAAGGTTAAATAAATAAAATAAAATTAGTTATATAAAGTCTCCAAGCACTGCTTTCCTAAAGACAGTCCTGCACCATGATGTTCCCACCTTTAATGATCGCTGTTGGTACGGTATTTTGGGGATGATGTGTGTTGCTCTTGCCTCTCCAAACGTTGAGTGTGCAATGACAGCCAAAGCGCTTAGTTCTTTATTTTTCACAATATTGGATCAGTTTGCCAACCAGAACATATAATGAACATCAGCTTTTTCTTGTGAACTGAGTTGGCATGGAGAACGCTGTAGTTTAGTGCATTACTTGTTTTTTCCATGGCAAAACTCTACCAGCTAATTCCAGGTCTCTCTGAAGGTTTCAACAAGTGCTCGTTAACTTTTAGAAAACTCTTCCAATTAATTTTCTGAGTTGGTTGGAACAGCCTGGAGAGCTTCTCTTTAATTTCATGAGCTATCATTTAGAACTGGCACTGATTGGGAGCAGGACTACTAAGAGATTTTAGCTGTTTTCTTGGCTTTCTATTCCTTTTTACGGCTAATTGTCTTCATGTGTTCAGTACTTATTTCCTGTGGCATTGTACTTTATCACGCATAACCAAATTTACTGACTTACTTGTTTTGATTTGTTTGTCTGTGAGGATTACTTGGATTTTCACTTTCATGCAAGTAGCCGCATCAGAAACACATTTACTGAGGAAACATTTGACACGTTCATTGCATTCATTTCATTTCATGCGAATCTTGAGTTTGTAAACAGACTTAACTGCATATATGTTTCTAAGGCGAAAAACGGTCCCAGCACTCACAAATAACTTAATTACACTGATTTCTGCCAAGCCACAGGCAGCTTTATCTGAGTCTGTAGTTTTCACTTTTCACCACCGAGGGGCAGTAGAGGAGGTTGTATTTCATTGAGTTTGTAAAGCGAACTTTGAGAGCAGCTTCGGAAAATAATCCTGTTGCATTGGTGATATTTTTCTTTGACTCTGAGTCACTGTGGCATAGAGAGCGCTATAAATAAACCTTTTAGTTTCACTGTCCTACTCTTTGACTCGCCTTAAAGAAAGCTTTCACAGCCTAATAAGAATGCGCACACAGTGTTTAACATGAATGCGGTGCAGGTTAGAGCAGAGTGGAAGAGGAACAAAAAAGGAGCCACTGTGGATTAGTGAGCAAGAATGATTTATTCATTTTAGTCTTGAGGAAAGGTGTTGAGGGGAAAATATAGCACAAGATGTTTCATCAGTCTTTTATTAGAAGCAACTAAGCAGAAAAAATGCTACAAATTGAACATTGAACCTATCAGTAATGTAGTGGAACTACAACTATGAGTATTTTTCAAAGAATAGCACATTATGTGTGCTTAAGATGTCTGTGTGACCCAGCATTGATGTTTCACATAAGACATTACAACCTGACAAACAACCACAGGGGCTACAAGCTATTAAGAAGCTCCCTGCAGTCATGTTGGGGAAATCTGCTGTAAATAAATGAGACAAACCGCAAGGAGCATATGCACATTTAAAATTCACAGTGATCTTCTCTCCTGCCTGCTGGTGCTGACCACCGCGGTAAAGCGTGCAAACCCACGTGTGTGCAGACTTTGCTGGTCTGTGTCGTTCTGGGGCATGGCGGGAGGTTGAAAGCTCCTCTAGCGGGCCGCTGGCTCTGGCGGCTCTATTCCAAAGTCGGTGAGCTGCCAGAGCTCCAGATTACAGCAGATTACCAGGCAGGGTGCTCTTCCACTCTCTCTGTCTGTCTGTGCACGTTTCATGCCGTGTATTTTGTGACCACACTGTAATATTTTACCTTCACCAGACAAACAAAGTTTTCTTGACGGCTTCATTCAACAGTACCTATAGGTAATTGTGTTTGTGATATTTTTTATTATTTTTTTATGTATTTGTATTTTTATGCTTCCTTTTTGGTTTAGAGTTTATCAGCAGCTGGCAATTACAATGAATCACTTTATTCCTGCAAAAACCCTCTCTAAGGTCTTCACTCTCTGATGGCAGCAGTAGAGGGCTTGAGCATTTGATACATATTCCCAGCATGTAGTGGATTAATACATTAATACTTTGAGGTTGAATCTCCCCCTCCCTTCGTATATTACTGCATCAAAAAGAGATTACGGTCAGTGACAGGCCATGCACAGGCAGGATCCTACCATCTGAGGCACGCAGATGAGGGGGTGAACTAGAGAGACAAATTAGAGGAAAAAAACAGAAATTTCAGTTTGTGAGACAGCATAGGCTTGCCTTACCGCTAAACCATAATGTGGACATAGAGAAGGATTGTTAACATAAAGAAAAAAAGAAAAAAAACAACATCTTAATGACAGAACCAATGAATGGGGAACAGAATCGGGTGGGTGGGTGAAGAGGGGGAGGGTCTATGTGTCTCCAAATGCTGTTAGTTTGGATGCTGGACTTGCAAGGGAATGCTTCAGCAAGTTCTGCAGGAGTAAGTGCGGCGATGCTACTGAGCAACAGACTAAAAGGATTCTGCAGGAAGAAAGGAGGGGCTGCGTAGAAAGCAAAAATTGTGGGAAAGACACAGTAGACGGCTTCTAATCATGGCGTTGGCTTGTCTTGGTCTGGGCTGTGCCCCCGTACAGTCCAAAGGTACCGTCTATTACATCCCTGTTTATCTTGTCATGTTTTATTCCCTGTTTAGTTCATGTTGTTGTCTGGAATGTCAAATATCTTTAGAGTGTATGAGATGTTGCTTTGTTGTTGTTCTGACGTATGAGCATCAGGAAAACCGATGCTGTGTGGCGTTGTGCAGGAGGTATATCACACCAGCTTGTTTATCAGCTGATGCAGTGTAATTGTTGTAACATTAAGGTGTTGTGAATGGAAGCTCAGTTTAAGATTATGTCACAAAATGTGACCAGCACCTCCTGAAAGTTTCTAAAGGTGGTACATAGTGGAGCTTTGTGGGTTTTGCATTTTATGACTTTAAAGATCAACTCTGATCTGCCTTACTTGAATGTCTTGTTCTTTTGACTTCAAAAGAACAAGACATTGGGCAACATCTCAATACCCCAGAATAACAGGAAGTCAAGGTTTATTGCTATAATATCCCTAGATAACATAATTAATTTAGAAAAAAATATGAATTCCAAAAACACTTAAGTACATTTATTTTATAGAAACTGTCTCTACGTTTATTTTTCTAGCACATTAATGTTCATCCATTAGAAATAGTGGATTTATATATATATATGGTTGTATTTTGTATTTCATCTTAAGATAAGGAGTTGCCATAGTGACAGACACTAACAATGCCTACACTTAGTTGGCTATAGAAACTCCCTTTCTTTATTTTTTTACAATGTCCTCCATTGCCATATAGAGGAACCATAATCTGATGCATGCTAAAGTGTATCACATGTTGCTTATTTGCACGTGCTGTTGTGAAAGGCACATCTAAAGCATGTGACGAATTAGAGGCAAACATCAAGTTGCAGACGAGACCCTCTGAAATCCAAAGTAAATTGTCTCTTGTATTCTGTTATTGGGATATTTTTGGTGGTGCTAAAGCTGCATTTGCAGTTAAAAGAAAAATAAACGTAGAGGCAAAGGTTTGCTTCGAAAAATTCTGAATAAAAATGCCTGTGCACGTGGCTGGACACTGCAGGATTTCCTTTGCAGCCAGCTAGTGTTTCTTATATAACAGCTGTCTGCTATGACAATATTCTGCAGCTACTGCCATAGGGAGTGTGCTGCCTGACCCAGATACACCCTAATACATTCTCCACTAATGACTTACATTCACTCATATCTGTACTAGAGAGATGGGGAGATCATATAGCTGTGCCAGAAAGAGAAACGGCAATGGTAAATTTGTGTTCTCATTACAGTTGGCATGGAGGATGGGACACTGTTGGGATCTCCTCATAATGTGATGGTACCACTCGTTTTACGCTACAGTTTAACTTCTCATCAAACCTAAAGAGCTGCATCAACAGACTTGCTGTGATTCTGAAGCTTGTTCTATGATTTTTATTTTTAATGTCAAAACTATAGGAGAATAATAATGTAATCTTCTTCTTACCCATTTTAATCTGTGTGCTTGATGTGCTTTATTCTACATTTAGCATGAACATTAGCTCTTCTTTTAGTCCAAGCGTTGGTGCAGCTAATCAGTACTGCCTCAAAGGTTGCACAGGTGTTTTACTTTTTATTTGTTTCTATAAGAAATTAAGATATTATTAAATAACTAGTGGTAAAACAATATATATATAAATGAACCAAGCCTGCATGGTGACTGAGCCTGGAATAACAGGAGATGCACAGGATGATTTAGGAAAATTTAAAATAAATATGAAATGTTGCAATAGTCAAATAGAGTAGACAGGTTAGGGCATTGAGTGTTTCAGAAGTATCATTGCAACTTCTTGTGTCAGTTGTGTCTAATTGGCCATAAGCTTTAATTACTCGTGATTTTTGTGACACTTCAAAATAGTGTCATTAAAATACATTACAAAACAAATATGTCTACCTCCCTGTTTACAGCACTATTCCCCTGCTGCTTTTCTATATACTTCAGCAGTTTTGTTTGTGTCTGTCTGCTAAACCGATCTCTAGTATGCTAAACATGACTATCATTTATTATACTAGCTGCACCTTTTCTTGCATGAATTTAGAAAATGTGAATTTACTCTCTACTGTATTAAACGCTGCCGTCAAAATTATATTTCCGCTTCATACGAACAGTAACCATAAAGAAATACCGACTACTTGGGCCCCACAATCCTCTGTTTTCAGTTTTGCAGCGTATATGGCGAATGTATTCACTGTTTCTTTCTGTGTGCCACCGTTGGCGCTCAGAGGCAGTCTTAATGATGACAGTGTAAGCTGCTGACACTGCACCTGCAGACACAAAGATGGGGGAAACAGTTAGAGAAACACAGTAATAATATGATAGGTAGAACAGAGGAACGGGACTCAATTAAACCAGCGTAGATCTGTGGTCAGTTGTATGTTTGCCGAACATCAAATGCTGCCACAGATAGTGAAGTGCAGGCCAAATAGAGTTAGGAATAGCCAGCTCAGCTTTCTTAAAGATTTATTGTCAAATCTTACCATGACCTGTTTTTTAACACCATGGGATTAGATTTAAAATAAATCATAATTAATAGATATGTACTGTATCTTTTACCACTAAAAATGGCTTCTTAATCCTTGTCATAGGAAACGTAGGTTTTTAAATCCACACCCTAGATTTTAGGACAAAGAATCCCCCAATAATTAGTAAAACAAATTGGATTAATTAAATGCTGAGTATTCTATAGATGTTTGTATGAAGGCAAGTGAATGCATGTGAATTGCATGTGGGGGAAAAAAACTTATAATGAAGCAAACTGAATTTCAGTTTGTCAAGCAGCTCTCACGTCAATTTATGTTGTTGACAAAAGAGTTACAATAGCTCGACTGTGCCAGGAAACCATTTCACCAGATACTTTGAAATAAATCTATGTCTACATCAATGTATTTATATATAAATATGTGTCTACACACACAGACAGACAGATCGATAGATCGATATAGATATATAGCTTAATATAAAGAACTGTGACTTGTCACTCTTCAGGGCAGGCAGCTGTGCCACTGTTTATGTTGTGTAATGAACTGCTCTAACCTTGTAGTTTCAATCAACCCGAAGCTGTTGATCTGAGCTCACTGATTTAATTGGCAGCAAATAAAAGCCTTGATGAGCGATGAAAGGTTGCTTGGCTACTGATGTACAACATGGCTTTCAAGGACACAACTGCATGTTGAATATCAGGTTAAAAGAGGGGAAACGACTCATAAATAAAGCCAGAGGACTTTTGAGAGCAGATAAGAGGAATGGATAATCACACTCCTCCTCTTCCTCTTCTTCCTACCATGGAGACTATTATACATCTACCATTCAAGATGGCAGGGGTGCTTTTGTCTTCGTATAATGATATATTTTGGTAATAACCAAACATGAGGGACAGAGAGACACGGTGATCTGCACGTGTGGCTTTCGTGGGTGGGTTTGGCTGCCACCTGCTGGCATCTAATATGTTTACAACATTTATTTGCACAATTAAAAAAAAACAGAAAAAGAACACGCTTCACTGTATAATGTTACATCTTTAGCAAATTGTCTAATGTTTGATACAATATGGAATTAAACATGGTACTGAAGGTAAATTACAAAGTAGTATCTGGATGTGAGCTTGACAAATTTTTGCGCTACTAATGTTGTAAAGTCACAAATGGCACCTTTCTTTGAAGAACAATGTTCATTATTAGCAAACATTCTTGGCTTACAGAATGTTTATACAGAGACCAGCTAATGATAGTACTTGGAATTATAAAATAATAAATAAAAAAACAGCCTGGAGACAAACAAATTGTTGCAAAACACAAATTTTAGCTTCTTTTGGAGAACATAAACTATCACATAATGGCCACTTCATCGTTAAATGTGTTAAAATGTGCTATTTTAACACATTTAAAATAGCAATGTGTTATCTTCTGGAACCTCTTTTTCATTTGGGGAAGTGAATGCATGTGCCACAGCTGCAAAACATAATTCATGAAATCTAAAGCTTCATTATCATATTGACTTGAAGCCCCACCTCGTAAGAGTGTTGTATGTCACAATGTTGCTTCTTGGCATTCAAAGGCTGCTGTGTCTGAAGTTTTCTGCGGGGGTCCAGTGGTGTTTACATTGTTTTGCTGGAAGGGTGGTTGCATGATTCGCCATTTTTGAAGCTGCTGCAGAAATGCATTCAAGGATTACCTTTTCCTATGCAGATAATCCAGCTTTTGCTGGAGGAGTTTGCAGCCGAGAGTGAAGCAGCCAGGATGAGGAACAGCGCCTCCAAATCTGAGGCCATCATATTGAACCAGAAAAGGATAGAGTGTCTTCTTAGAGTTGGGGACAAGGTGTTGCCCCAGGTGTAGGAGTTTAAGTATCTCAGGGTCTTGTTCACAAATAAGGACAAATTTGATTGGTAGGTGGATTGGTAATGCATCTGCAGTGATGTGAGCGCTGTACCAATCTTTTGTGGTTCGGTCAGAGTTGAGTAGAAGGGTAAAGCTCTTGATTTGCTGGTCGATCTACGTTTCTACCCTCATTTTTGGTCACGAGGTTTGAGTAGTGTCTAAAAGAATAAGATCGCTGACACAAGCGGCGAAAATGAGTGTCCGCCACCAGGTTTCTGGGCTCCCCCTTGGAGATAGGATGAGACACTTGGTCATTCAGGAGGAACTCAGAGTAGATCCACTACTTCTCCATGTTGAGAGGAGCCAGTTGAGGTGATCTGGCCATCTGGTTTGGATGCCTTCTGGACCCGTCCCAGTCACGTACCACTGGGAGGAGACATAGAGGAAGACCCAGGACACTGTTGAGAGATTATTTATATTTCTCGACTGGCCTGGGAACGCCTTGGGATTCCCCCGGAGGAGTTGGCACAAGTGGCTGGGAAGAGGGAAGTCTGGTCCTCCCTACTCAGCCTGCATTGACTCACCACTTATCTGGGATAAGGGAAAGATAATTGATGGGTGGATGGAAGTTTCTGTTTGTAATTATTGAAATCATTGAAAAAGTATTTGTTCCCATTTCATGTTTTCCTGTCTTTGTCCCTTCTCCCTTTAGCTGTGTCGAACTTGGATATAGAGAGCAAGCTGTCGGCGCACTATCAGGCTCCATGGCACCAGCAACACAACGTGTTTCACCCATGCACCAGACCGCCATGTCTGGAGGAGCTCCACAGAAATGCCCGTCTGAGTCTTAGAGCTCTGCATCGCGGTGAGAGCAACATAGACGCAAAGCAGCAATGTATTTGGTGCCTTTTTACAGATGATCAGTTTTTATGTATGTTTTTGGATGCACAGACGAACAACAGCATCAGCCTTCTTCAAGTCGAGAGAGAAACAGGGTGACCATCTCCATCTCCGTGGCGCCACCCATGCCCACCTTTCCCTCACCGCATAGCATTCGGCGGCAACAGAGGAGTCGGCTCGCACGAGCGGTATGCCTTTTTCAGACAGGGCATAGAACTTGTTTCATAAAAGATACCTAGTAAACAATCAGAATCAGCAAGCCATAAATACTTTCTATGGTAAAGAAAAATACTTTACAGGGTTAATGAGAGCAATAGCTAAATTTAGTGAGAAAGAGAGACAGCTGAACAAAGAATCACTGGGTAGAAGTACTTCATATGGGAAAGGAAAACACCCCCAATGGATTCTTTCAAGCAAGATACACAGTTAACACGAAAGCATGGTCAGTTAACTCATGTTACAGACTAAATTTACCTGAAACATTTTCAGTTGCTGCACAGTTTACATGGGCTTTTTATGTAGTTTTCAGAGAAAAATTCTATTTAACGCAAATTCATTGTCTTATTATTAATTCATATATAAAATGCAACCTAACAACCTGAAACTTTTTCTAATTTCGTCATGCAGCAAGAGAGAGCAGAGAGGGAACGAGAGCTGGAGTATCAACCCAGAAAGGTGTGTTTTTGCATGTCAGCATATCCTGAAAGATATATATACTGTATATACAGTATATATATATATATATATATATATATATATATATATCCAAGTCTAAATTTTATCATTGGTCTCTTTCAGAGACTGGTAAGTATCCCAAAAAGAGCAAAACAAGCTGGCTTCAGTTACTAACTACTCATCTTTACTTGATGAAACATTCACTCACACACTTTACAATGTTCAACTAGTACTTAATGACATTACATGCTACTTGTGCACATTTTATATGTATAAGTCACAGTTTTAACATTGCTGCTATGGAACTTAGTCACAAAGGTGCTGCCCTTGTGCAAGAATGATTGGTTAGAAATTATGATTTAGGCTGAATAGCTGATTTTTACTTTATTAGAATTGGGTTTATTTTGATTTATTATTTAAAGAAAAGAATGGAGTTTATTCAAATCTGTGGTGCTTAGGATGTCTTGTTTTGTAGCACTGATTTTAATTCTTTCCATTTTGAATCTTCTGAAGGAGAGGACTGTCAAAGAAACAGAGATCCAGACCACAGAGAGAAAGGTGAGGAATTCCATTAATGGCACAGTATTGTCTTATTTTTCTTATGTTTGCAAAAAAAAAAAAACATTGTTTTTTTATTTTTCTGTTGTTAAGCTACAAGAGAGGCCTGGCAGAGAGGAGGATATGAAAACAATTGAAAGGAAGGTGAGAAGTTTGCAACTACACAGAATATTTACTTACATTTGGAAAGAAGAAAATTCTCATTCATTTGTCATATTTTGATTTTCATTTGAACAATTTTATTTACTAATATTGTTTTGTTGTTTTTGATAACTCATGGTATTGTGTTTTCATTTAATTTTGTTTGTTGTATTTTGTGTTCATAGTTTGAGTGCTTTTACTCACTTGAAACTATTGAAGGTTGCATCTTCATTCCATGGAATAGAAAGGTATCCAAAATTAGTTTTCTTTAAACCTTTGTGTTTTTGTTTTTTTCCTTCTGTCTCTTGCCAGCATGAAAAAGTCCAGTGGTTTATAGTGTGCTAAATCACAAGTAACATTTTTGCATGTCTCTTCCAGGTTACCTCGATAGAGAAAAGTGAAAGTAGTGAAGTTATTGGAGGCCAAACAGCCAAGGCCGTAAACCACAGTGCCCCCTCAGCCCAAGACAAGCAGGCAAACTGGTCAAAGGAAAACGTCCCGCCATCAGATCAGAAGACAAATGGCGATTCTCAAGCGGTCTCCTCATGCATAATCCCCATTAATGTCACAGGTAAAATTAACAGGGAAAAAAAGAATTTGATTGAATGTTATTCACACTCATAGGCAAATGTACTTCAGCAGTTGCTCCACGATAGGAGATGATACACAGACTATAAGTGGAAGCATACACAATTTAGCCACAAAACTAAACTTAGGACAGAAACTACATTGAGTTTGGTCAGTTATTTCTTTATTCTAACGATGCTTATTAGAGTACAATACAGTACTCTAATAAGTACATCTTATACCACTGGGAAGCCTGTTTATTTCCCTTTAAATGGTGTCATATTTAAGCAGCACAGTTTGGTTTGGGGTTTGAGCCCATGAAAGAATTGTTAAATCTTTTCTGCCAATCTCTGTTGTTTGCTATTGTTTATTTGATTAGTAGGTTAAAGTATAACGTTATGTGTCAGGTCGACAATTGTTATGCATTGGTTTGGCTATGATAACTATTAATAAATGCCAAAAGGAATAATTAACAAAATGAGTAATTTAGTTCAAAACTTACTACATCTGCCCACCATCTGACTATCAGGAAATAATAGTCAAATAGTTTCCAGTCTAAGTTATTGTTTTAAGAATAAATGCCTGATAGGGCTTGAAATAACAATAAATGAAGGATTAAGTTCAGCACTGGTGTTCTTGACCAGCTGGCTCTGCACATACATAAAATAAACGCAGACAATTTCTCTCAAGTATAAGAATATTTTTGACAAAAATAATTCAATCTTCCAGTTAAAGTACGACAAACAATGAACTCACTGAGCTAGTGACTCTCCGCTAAACTGCTAAGTAAAAAAGAAGAAAATAATGAAAACTAACACAATATCAAAAAGCATTTGAACAGTGAAAACGAACAAATAAAATGATGCAATGTTGTCACAAGTCGTTGTGACAACATTGACGTTCTTTAGACGTTCTGTAGAATAGGGGATTCTCTGGTGGTCAGTGAGTTGAGTGGAGAATGAACAAAGGAAGTTGTGATGGTGTGATCAGAGGGAACTGGGGAAGCGATGTAGGACTGGTGCACACGAGCAGCGTGTGGGGGGGCCATGGCTCCTCTTCTCCCAGCTCCGGGGAGCGCTTTCTGGCCTGGGGCAAGCATGATCAGAAAGACCATGGGGCAGCATTGGGTTGGACTGGCAGATGCAGGCAGCATGTGTGGAGCTGTGGTTCCTCTTCTCTCAGGACAGTGTCTTTGATCCTGCCTACTCAGTTGTAGTAGGCAGGATCAAAGACAGTGTCTTTTTTGGGGGGAATCTATCATTACTTTGATTATTTTTGCAGAATTTCTAATAAGCTTGCTCAAGCTTATCTTCAGCTGGAATATGGCTGCCGGTTAGCCATTTGCAAACCGATCAGTTTTGATTCCAGGGTTTCTTTGAAGATGAAGTCCTATTTTATTAAACACAGAGAAGCTTCAGTACACAACCACAACAACCTGGTAACTCCTTCTCATGCTGGTCACCAGCTTGGTTACACACTTCTGTAGGATGGAATCCCCCTCACCTAGCATTTGCTGCAAATCAGGCTTTGTATAGTTGTTCTTGGTTACTCTGGCGCAGACAGCACTTTTAAGTTTATACCACAAGTGTTAATTGGTGCTGGGGTCATGACTGAAAACAAACCATTCCATCCATGCCACACTTCCATATTCTGCAGGCAATCTCTGCTATATTCAGCTTTGTTGGCATGAGTATTTTTCTCTTGAATAGAGTTTAGGTCCATAAGAGTACATATATATGATTGCCAGTATATAATCACACCACATCCTCAACCCTGCAGCTCAACCCACAATTCAATTATTTACTGGGAAATAAACAGACAATAAATACAATAGAGTAAGATTTAATGTCAAGAAGATTTGTTACAACAAACAAAGAAAGAAAAACACGAATACCTTCTCATTGTTCTAAATATATTTGGCAAGGGTGTTTTAAGCAATATATAATTTTGTTAATGATATTTTAAGTTTTCAGCACTAGTAAATCATTTGGGCACATAATCATCAGTGAGAATCTGTACTGCTCTGCTTCAGACTTGTAAATGTCTACTGGCTTCTCTGTTGTCAAAGCAGGAGTCGGGTTTGACAGAGAGGCCAGTGCCCGTTGCTCTCTAGTTCACTCCCAGTCGGTGCTTCAGAGAAGAAGGAAGCTGAGGAGGAGAAAGACTATCACTGGAATACCCAAACGGGTACAACAGGACATGGGTATGTTAATGCAGATACATGTAGGTGGATGTTAGGATTCACATGACTTATTCACAGTTGCCACATCAAGAAAAAAATGTATATATACTTAATTTTATTTTATTTCAGACTCAGATGAATCACCTGTGGCAAGAGAGCGTACAGTGATCATCCACGCCAATTCACATCAACTATCTCTCTGTCAAGAGGACCTCTCAATTAGTGGGCGTCTCCATCACACTCGTGACTCTGGCTGCCAGACAGATGATTTCCTTATAGCATGTATGTTTCAGATCACAAAGTGTGGAGAATGTCACTGCAAGTTAAAATTTGAAATAGGGAAAGATATTTTTAGCAGAAACGATTGATTGATAATTGTTTGGTCTAGCCTTTAAAATCAATGCCATTGCTTTTCTAGAATAGAACTATCTGTTTACATTAACCTTCGACTTATATCTATTGGTTCAGACAATGGAAAAAAAACCCCACCTGTGATTCTCTCTTCTGATCCTACCTATTAGGTACAGCTGCTCCCTCCAGAAGGCGCATTAGAGCTCAGCGCAACCATCAAGGTATCCCTGCCTCTCTGTCCCATTCTACGGGTAACATTTCCTCCTTGGGTGACCAGTCGGACTCAACATACACAACAGCTTCTACACATGGTGGCCGTTTACGCTCACGTAGCCTTCCAAGAGAGGGCGGCCGTCTAATCGACAGTGACGAAGACGATGATGACAACTATGATGATGATGATGAAGATGAAGATTTATCACCTTATGAAGCAGAGGACTTCATTCCATCCGGACCAAGTCCAAGAATGAAGATGATGATGATGAAGGATGAAGAAGAGAGTACAGACGATCAGGCAGCCCCTGAGCCACTGCAACTTGGAAGCCTAAAACGACTGCAGAGGTCTAGTGAAAGAGACAGGGGCGGTGGAGGAGGCGGGAGTCCAGAACATAGCTGGATGGAGAGGGGTCGTTCTCGCTTGCCCCGCAAGGCTGACATGGGTAGCTGTGAAATTTCATCCAGTTCTGATACTTTTAGCAGCCCTATTCACTCCGTGTCTACTACAGGCGTTTTAGGCAGTCATGTGGACCACAAGGAGGACCACCAGTCATCAAGTGGAAACTGGAGTGGCTCCAGCTCCACCTGCCCCTCACAAACATCTGAAACTATTCCCCCTCCCTCTTCTCCACCCTTGACAGGCTCTTCCCACTGTGATTCAGAGTTATCACTTAATACAGCACCCAATGCCATTGATGAGGGATTTTCCCTGGATCCTTCCTACCACTCTGACCTCAGGCCCCAGAGTCAAGGCCACAGATCAAGCTCTTTTACATCATCAGCCACAGACCAGCTAGATGATGCAGGGGTCAGTACAGCCAGCGAAGGGGAGTGGACATACCCCCAAGACCAAGATCAGACCGATCCAGATCAAGATCAAGATCCCACCCAAAAGCTAAGTGAAAACCACCAGTTTCTTCAAGAATACAGCTCAATGGAAGGTCTTAATGACCAAACATGTTTCAGTAAACAGAAAACAAATGCTGAAAAAGAGCCTGAGTCTCATTACCCATCTGATACAGAAGGTTTCTACTCATCCTCTGTGAATCTTGGGGAGTATAATCCGACCTACAGAGAATACACATGTAACTATGCAGACCTCGGGCCTGATTGTCATCAGTCCAACACTGTGGCAAAACGATTATCCCATGGAGGTTATCCTCAGCCTCCACTTCAGTTCAAAACAGGCACTATGACTTTAGGGAGGACTTGCCGTCCTTTAAGGAAATCAAAAGTCAAACCTCCACCACCCAAGCGAACATCCTCACTAAAGGAAACCAATAGTAGTGTTGATGTTGGGACAGACACACAAGCAGATAAGGATCATCCAAAGATGGTTAGTGAGCAAGAACTTACCTCGTCTTCCACAGATATGAAGCTGGAACTGGACCTGGAACTTGGAGGAGCTCCAGAACCATTACAGTCATCTTGTCTAGTTGCAGAGTCTTTAGGAACTTGGGGCATGGGACTGGGGGGAGCCATGGACATAGTAGAGCCCATGTCCTTTAGCTCCGCAGATACACACTCGTTTAAGGATGAAGGTGCTGTGCAGTCTGACTATGCAGATCTGTGGCTTCACAACAGTGAGCTTAAGTCTAACAATGGTGAGTACGCATCAATGTCTAACTCAAGCACAGCTACAGGCACCACTGTTATGGATTGTATGAAGTCACCAGACAGCTCTTCCTCTTCCACAGAAACGCAAATTCAGGCTGTTGCCCAGACCTTAGAGTCCAAGGAAAGCAGTCCATCTCTCCCATCTGGAGACTTTAAACTTGGATCACCTGAGAAACTGGCCGGCCTAGCCTCACCATCAAGTGGTTATTCCAGCCAATCAGAAACCCCAACATCAACCTTACCCTCATCTTCAGCAGCCTTCTTCCCAGGACCTCTGTCCCCTTCAACTGGCAAGAGAAAGCCTAAAGTGCCAGAAAGGAAGTCATCTCTCTCTTCCTTGCAACAATTTCCCAGAGATGGGGCTTCCATTTCATTTTGCAATAAGAGAGATCCAGACTTTCCACCTCCACCTTCTCAGCTCGATCTCAATGTTCTACATGGAGGCTATGTGAGACACACCTTATCCCACCGAGCATACCACATGCACACCCTTCACCACAACAAACACAGAGTTGCAAATGTTTTGTCCATTGGACCAAAAATAATGGTCCCTGAGATAACCAATACCAATCCACCACCAAGTTCAGGCTCTGCTTTAACAAATCCAGGCTCTAACGTTCTGCCAATTACTCCATCAACAATTCGTTCAGTGCAGCTTCATTCAGTTAGCCAATCTTCAGAGCCGCAGAGTACTTCCACAACATACCAGGACACAACGAATGGAACTGAGACTGTGACAAGGCCAAAATGTCCCCCAAGTGGTTCCACCCTGGCTCCTCCCCCTGTTAATACCAGGCCTCTCCCTCCCAGAAGGCCACCTCCCAGGCCCCCATGTCATGATCACACCTCTTCTCCTGAACGTTCACAGCCACCTCCACCTGGTCGCCACCCTGATGGACCTCCATCCTATGAAAGTCTGCTTCTAAGGCAGGACCGGTATGGACCAGGAACCTTTTGGGCTATGACTGCCTTCAGAACAAGGATGGACCCTTCGTCAGACATCTCTGAAGACAGTTCACCCCTGCATAGACCAGTTCCACGTGCTCCACACCCTTCACCTGTGGATCTCCACACTCATATTCACTCACACACAGAGTTCAGAGGGCTCACCCACTCAACACATGCACGTTCCGAGTTTAGAGTTTTGGGGGAGCGCTCGTTCTCCCAGGATGACGATGAGGATGAGGAGGAAGAGGAGGAGGAAGAAGAAGAGGAAGAAGAAGAGCAGGTAAAAGAGCCGCAGAGGGCTGCATGTTCCAGAGGAGGAATGCGATCGGACCACCCTCCTCCCCCAGCCTATGAATTTGCTGGGGGATCCCACTTAAACTCAGGGTCATGGGCTAGTCCTGTCAAAGTGCCTGGTAACACAACAGAGGCATCGCATCCTTACCTAATCAGCGATGCAAGGACAGGAGGACAAGAAGTGCATGAAGAAGAGAGGGAAGTGATATCAGGTGCTACCAGAAGTGCCCATCCGCACCAACTCCAAGAGAACAAGGATGACTCCACCACTCCTGACACTGAGGATTACTTTAGCAAAGGTAAGCTGAAAAACTAAATCAAACTAAAATAAGTTTGTATACTGCATCTTACAGAACATAAATAGTACACTGGGTGGGGATCTTGCTTGTAATAGTTTTGAAGCAAACACAGATTATGGTGAAACCAAATCTTCTGTTTCCTCATAAGGTAGACTAAAAACAGTACTCTATTTTTCTTTGTTAAAAGTTGTTTTCTTTCCCATTTCATCTTACGTTGTACTGGATCCAGCTTCATATTACTCCAAACATTGTCTACCCACAGAAAAAAACCAGTCCACTGTCGTGATCTGTCAATGAGCAAAACTCATTTTAGGCACAAATTTAAAGGATACAGAGTAGTATTTAGTAAAGAGCGGTATGTTTTAGCATGTGTACTAATTAACCAGACAACCAGAAGACATATCAAGGAGATGTTGTGTTCCACAGATTCCACACCAAGTGACAATTCACTTTCCCCTCTGACGGATGACGCCAAAGTTGATGACGACATTATTATTACATCCCCTAACAAGAGTCGTACAACAGAAGACCTTTTTGCCATGATACACAGGTATTTGTGCAGTTTGCACTTAGATTGCCTTTATGTGCTTCTAAACTGTATATGTTGCAATGCAACTTTAGAGCATTTCAAGTTTATGAAGTTTATGTTTATTTACTGACAATGTTCCTTTGTATTATTTTGTAATTTCTTTATTCAGATCCAAAAGAAAGGTCCTTGGCCGTAAAGATTCAGGAGACCTAAACGTGAAGTCTCGTCTTTGCCCTGTGTCAGCCGTAACCCCCAGTAATGTTTCCACTGGTGTTGTCCCTCCAGCTCCTCCTCTTAACTTTCCTGCTACTTTAGCCAATGCCGTTGGGTCACAGAGAGCTCCTGTTCCAATCTATCGTAGTGCTAAGAAATCCAGCACATCCAACGAGGAGTTTAAACTTCTTTTGCTAAAGAAAGGCAGCAGGTCTGATTCTAGCTATCGCATGTCAGCGACAGAGATTTTGAAGAGCCCCATTACCCCCAAAACACCTGGGGAGTCCCTTCAAGAAGGTTCAATTAGACAGGCAGAGGAGCAGTCTTCTATGCCTCAGGAGCCCCCAATCTCTGGTTTGGACCCAATCCAGATACCAGGCCTTTTTCCTCGGGCCAACTCGGAAAGTTTCACTCCCAAAACACTCCCCATGTCAGCTGCATCTCGACAGGGACGTTCTCGGATCCCCCCGGTTGCTAACAGCAGTCGCTACAGTACACGCAGTCGCCTCTACACAGCGCCCATGCAAGCCATTTCAGAAGGGGAGACAGAAAACTCAGATGGGAGCCCTCATGATGATAGATCGTCATAAAATAAGCTGATAAGAACTTTTGCCCGTTCTTAGCTGTTTTCTGGATTTTCAAAACCTGCACTTCTCCTTTTCACCAGTGGAGGGATTCCTGCAACATTTCAAATCTGTTGCTGAAATGCACTCAGCTAAAAGCCAACTGTTTATAAGTGGCAGACTGTTGTGAGATAGAGAATCATTAAAGGATTATAATGAAGTCCTGAAAATATATCTAAATACCTTATTTAGTGAAAAATAGTCCCCTTCTTTAAAAGTGCAAGGAATATTTTGATTGAACAGGCTTTTTTCTAAAAATAAAAAAAATAAAAAATCTCAAGGGTTTGGAAACTGATAGGACATAATATTGTGACAAAGTGAGTGTGCATGTACAGGCACATGCAATCTTTACTAATATTTGTACTTTTTGTGTTTTCAATGGTGCGGGTGCACGTATGTCACTTGGGGACTGATTTACTACTTCATTTAAAAATTCTTCCCACATTTTGTATTCTTTCAACCTAGGGTGCCCACTGCATCAGCCAGACTTCCTAGACTCGTTACTCAGTATTCCTGCCAACAAGCAAAGTCGGTTTGATGTGGAAGTCACTAGCAAGAGTCTCAACTCAGCACCAAGTTTTTTATTATATTTACATCTGCAGACCTGCCATAAAGTATATTACAAAGAGCCAATCTTATATTTGTCGACTAAAATGATATCCAAATACTAACATGATGCATGTATTTTTGTAAAAATGCGCCTCAGAAAATGATAAGACTTCAACTTGTTGCATGACCTATGTGGAAAGAATCCCTGATCCTAGTTTGTGTCGACATTTTTGTACTTCTTTTGTATTACAGGAGAATTGATTACGTCACTGCGAAAGATATGAGTTGCATTTACGCTGCATAGATCAAAACAGATTTTTCTTTGAGTATCGAAAACAGAAGGAGCAAGGGCTTGCACCTATTTGTCTATCATCCAGACTAATTTTGGACAATCGCACAGTGGCCTTTCTCCTACAGAGTTGGTTGTGGCAGGGCATTTGAAAGTCCCTGAACGGATAAATTTATGTGAAGCTACATGTAAAGTTTCACTAAAATTAAATCTCACGCTTGTCAAAAGCTGACATTAAAATTTATTGCTCTTTCCAGCTGCTAGCAAAAATTGCCATTCCAGAAAAAGGAAATGTGCGTTTCATTGCAAATTTAAGTGAACCAGTGAGGGCAGATGGTGAAAATGCTTTAGAAGGACTTCAATCTGTTGGACTAGAGTTTAACTTGGCATGGTTTCACAGATCCAACCTCGTTTTGCACTTCGTGATACACAAGAATAGAAGAAAGAAAGATATATCTTATAATGAAATCCATGTATATTTGTACTGAATAGAAAGCTCTTATCTATATTAAAATTACGAGAACTTTAACGGGGAACCAATCTGCGTGTAGCAAAGAACAGGTCTCACTGAACATTACACATAATTTTTTTTTTTTTAGCAGTGTACTGTTCGCCTCTCCTTGTTGCCTCTCCTTCATTTGCACTGACCCAGTAGCATTAGACAGGTGAAAGCTCAACCCCAGTGGCCAATAAACCGTTCTGAATTATACTTCAAACTTAACATATCACATAATCTCTCTTCAAAAAGAGAGAAGACAATAATAGACAACAGTACGACATAACATTGATGGTTCATTTATTACTGCTGCAAGGGTGAAAGAGATTTACCCTTTGAATAGATATACATATGTGGAAAGCTTGAACTCTCACCTGCCTACCAGAAAAAACACAACACATATACTTCCTATGTTTAGAGACCATGCTTCAATTGAAACCATTCACTGTATTCTGTGAATACCTCAGAAATCATGTCTGTTTTATCATGATAGATAGATAGATAGATAGATAGATAGATAGATAGATAGATAGATAGATAGATAGATAGATAGATAGATAGATAGATAGATAGATAGATAAAACACAACTGTCTGAAACTCAGCGAATCTAATGCAGAACTGACACTGTGTAAGATGGAGAGCGTAAAAAAGCTGTGAACTGACTAGAATTTTGCATTCATCAAATTTCTAAAGCGCACTTGTTCCTGTCCACTGTTTTATTTGTTGTGTTTTTTTTAATCGCATGCAATAAATAAAAAGGGGAGGGGAGGGCGGGGAGAGGGGAGAAAAGAAAATGACATCACCTATTCATTATTTTTATCTGCAGGATTTCTCCACAATAAAAAAAGATTTTGTATTTTCTGTTTAAATGTCAAGTTGAATAGTGTGTTCTATAGATGTACAAACTGTCTGGCTAATTCTGTTCTGTATAGTTGTGCTCACACACAGGGGTTTATCATGTACTGTATATCTCCTCACTGGACAATCACGCATTTAAGAGACTGTAAAGTAATGGATATAGGATCTGTCTGGTTGGTGGAAACTCAACAGCTTTGGTGCTGGGGCTCAGTCCCCCTGGAGCTGTGGAAGTGAGAAAGCTATTTCCTGAAGAAACCAGTAAACGTGTACATCTGGACCGTCTGCTTTGGATGACATGTACAAATGAGCGACAAACACAGAAATGGAAACGGAAATATCAATGCATAAACACGTGGTTGGGTGGCCTGATCAGAAAGTCATTGTCTGTTTGACTCATAGTTGAATTTTGTTGCTCCAGCAAACATTGTTATTGAACATGATGAATCTGAAAATATTGTTACATATTTGACCATTTATTTAGAGGGATTTGTCCATACTGTACTTCCTACTGGTACGGAGGAAATATTTGACGACTGTTTCTTTAATTTTAAAAGCAGTGAATGGAAGATTTATTAAAACCTTTTGATTAGGGATACA